>NC_092018.1:25829166-27174166 GCF_042242105.1 Pempheris klunzingeri
TTGTAGATACTTTTCAATGTGTTGAGACATAAAGCAATCATCTTTGAGCTTAAAAACACTTAACCATTCGTATATGTATTGAATTTCATCAAAAGGATGGATACAGTGAGACAAATCGCATAAATCTATAGGGCAGCAGTAGTGTGAGGAGAACGACTCCCATAAGACAGCACTCCTCCTCTACCTTCACATTACCTCTCTGTGTTTTCTATCATACTGCTATTTACTAAATGTCTGCTGGAACTATTATCACAGAGAAAGGAAATTTAGTAAGATTGCCTGTCTACTTGACCTTCCAGGGATGGAAAGGCTTTTTATCCTCCACCCTTTCATTCTTTCTTCATCCGTTTGTATTGCAGCAGCTGCACATCTTCTGGCAATCAAAAAACACACAACTGTTTCCCAGGACACCATACGGGCACATAAATGCCCACAGTTGGGTGCTATTTAGCAAAAACAATGCCAGAGTTTTCACTGTAGATACATCTGTATGATCACTGTACGTGTGTGCTTACCAGAGCTTCTGACCATCTGCTGCTGCCTTTAACAACAGAGATTTCTACTGAGGGCAGATGTGATGACGATCTGACCAAAATAAGGTCACAGACAGATATCTCCAAAACTAAATATCACACTACGGTACTCTATAAGCAAAGATTCATAATTAAAGCACAAGTATGATAATGTATGAGTGAATGCTGATGCCATGCACAGATGTAAAACAGTTACTGATTTTAGTTTAGCATAATTCATGCACAGGGAAAGTGGTCCAAAGTGAAACTATTATGAAACATTATCACTTCTGTAAAGATGATGAAGATGGGTTGTGTACTAAACCAGTTCAGATTTGAGTGAATTTGACTCCAAAGAGAAGTGACATTGTAGAGTAGCTTCCAGGCCAGGTTCAGGGTCTGTATTAGTCTTGCCTTATCCTTTTAACAGCAATGTTCTCTGTTCAAGGACAAATGTCTGGATTCAATCTGACCATCTACCCAGGTCCCTCAGTGTAAAGTGCTAAATGGAAAAGCAAGGTCAGTCTTATCAAGGTACAATAACTCGGTAATGCCTTATATTAAGGTCCTCGTAAGAAGCGGTAGTTTAAAGATAATTAGGCTCTTATAAGTGCTTATAATATGCTTACTAACATTATGTGTTAATAGGATTATATGATTGTTAATAACAGCATCACACATTTATTATTAAAAAATTAAAATGTGTTATTACATCACAACAAAAACTGCAATTGTAGCATAAAATCCATACAATCCATTGATGATACATCTCAATTATTAGAGATAACAGCTTGTTTAGTTCCACATGTTATATCTTCTACCACGGCTACAATAAGTTCCAACTACACTATTCTTCTGTGTTTGTGATTTACATGATGTTTTCAGAATATCTTTTATATCTTTTGGCTGCCATTTATGTGAAATGCACTTATAAGTAATTTCTTATTCCCATTTTATCAACCTTGACCACAATTATAAATACAGTTATAAGAAACTCATAATCCTCTTATAAGGCTTTCATCATGTTCTCAAATGGTCTATGAATTGTTAACAAGTTTCTTAGAAAGAGCTTATACATCTTTAATTATTTAACAATGCATTTATAATGCTATTAACATTTATTTAGGTTACTAACACATAATAATGTTAATAAGCTTCCTAAAAAAAATGTGAGGTTAGTTACTGGTTTCCATAACGTAGGAATGCTCAGGAAATCCTCATGTATTCATGTAGGAATACATGAGGATTAATCCAATCGTTGCTTTGCCAAGACATTGTTAGATATACAACTTCCGGCAGAACGTTGGAGCTATGAGGAGTTGACATGACATGGAAATATTGTATTTAACGCTGTTAAAGACAAATGTTTCAATTATGTGGCTGGACTGACATGAAAAGCTCCCATGGATGCTTTGACTTGGTTAGTCTGGGTTGCCAGTGGAGTAACTGCTGTGTGTTCAAGCTGACTACAGCTGTCTCTGCAAAAGACCTCTCAAGACTGCAAGCAGTGAATATTGATAGTCAAAAGATTGACTTTGAGTAGAGTATTGATTTAATTACTATTATATTACTAAAGGTACATTGTGGTTGAATCAACCAGCTACTTGTGAGCCCATGTGAGCTTTCTTCATAAGCTCTTGCTTCCTTGTAACTGGACAGGATGAATATAAACAAAACAAATGGAATAATGCTCTGGAATAAAACTTCCACTACAGTTTGGATCAAAGAAAACAAATTGCTGATCTCTTTCCTACCCTTTGTCCCACTGCTCTATCTCCAAAGCTCTAAGCGAATATTACAAATTAACCCCTTGTGCAAACACTCCTGATAAATGGTGATGGGAGGCCAGACCTTTGGGAGTTAACAAAGCAAACACGACTTGATGTGCTGCTCTACACCTTTATCCCTAGTGTGTTTCTACAAGGATGTGAACGCCTGGTCGTCTGGGTCAGATCGATGGCACATCAAGGCCTATTTGACGGCATTAACACTGCAGTGAGGCAAAATTTCAAGAGATCCCCCTCTATGGTTTCACACATGGTATTTCACAAAGACTGGAGTTGGCGTCTAGTATATATCAGGCTACCTTTGTTATACTTGATACTAATTGTTGGTTTTGGTCTTATCAGATGACATTTTTTTTTAAAGTGTGAATGAGACACAAGTTAAACTCTTTAAACGCTTTGGAACTACAAGCTGATCTGGAACAAAAAGAGCAGACATGACAAGACAGAAGAACAGAGAAAAGAGCCATTCTAGTCACAAGTGGCTAGAATGTCCACTGAAGAGAATAGTTGCGATTGGTGCCAGTACCTGCAGTGCAGCAGAAATGCAACAGCTGGATTACAATGCAAATAATAAATAGATAATAATTGCAATATGTAAACCACTGCATTCACCAGCTATGTCCAGTCGACAAGCTCCTTTTACTACAAAACGAGCTTGTATAATTTACCATTCTGCAAAACCAAGTGTTAAGCAATATCTAGATTTTCCTAAAAAAACAACTGTAAACAAAGTATGCAGGTGTTTCATTGCTACACCACAGCGACATGCACATATACTTACTCAAAAAATTAAAGCCACATGAAACATTGACTGATGGCATTTTCTAAGATACTTGCTCATCTCAACCAGGAGTTAGCTATTTGAGTTAGCTATTGTTATGACACATGATTAGTGGCAACAGCTCGGTCAAGGTTAAAGTGTGGCCAGGCCTTCTGACGACATTAGCAATTCCTGCAAATACACATTTCATACATATAACATAGATAGCAAAGCCTACTGCAGTGACACAAACAAAAACATCATGAACTGCAGATCTCCCTAGATAAATTAATTAATCTTTAGCTGCTTTGTTATAACTTGTCCATTCCATTGCTTGGTGTTATATTAAATTACACCAGTACTAGATTAGCTAGTTAAGTCAAAATTCATATAATCTGTGAGATGACTGTGTTAGTACAATGTATGAGTTTTATTAGATAGTGATTTTCAAATTATTGAACTGTCAGTCTACTGTATAGACAATCAGGTGAGGTAACTACATGCTGAGCTTATGACAGTGAGTCAGTCAGTGATATTACAATGACATGTAGTAAGGTTGAAAAAACATTTAGTTTAGTAAAATCATTGTAAAACCGAGTGTCTAATTTATATACTCTGTAGGGTTTGTTTAATTTGAGACACTGGATTTACTCTTGAGAGCCTACCAAACAGGTACAAACTAACTGGATGTGATCACGATCATTTTATCAAAGCCTTGTTTAAGATTATGGTCAAATCTCTGACGAATGTTTACCTTTATCATTATCTGGCATCTACTGGTGTGACCAGCATGACCAAGTGACGCCATAAAAACAATGAGCTCAATAAACAAAGTCTAATCTGTTGCAGTGTAGTTTGATCTTATCTGGTCTGATCCTGCATGGCTTGGTCTGATGGACTTTGACCTTATCTGATTTGATCTATACTGGTTTCCTACACAAGGTGATGTGGATGGCATCATGTTGGAGGAGGCCGAGTTCAGAGCCAATCCAAACAAGCACTGAAATAATTTCCAAGGCTATCATATTTGATATCAGACAGCTCTGCAAAATCATTTCCACTGCATTTGTTTGGCCTGAACTTCACAAAAAAGTGACAGTAGCTGAGTTGGTTAACTACAGACGTCAACAGTGTTTCCAAAGTTGGTGCAGGACATCACATATGCACCAATTTAAAGTCATCATGGTTACTGAGCTTTGAGTTCTCAATTTGAGTCTATCGAACTAGTCTAGCCGATCTAACTGTGACCAATTGTCATCTTGTTTCTCTTGTAAATCCCTGCCAAGCATTCCTCGCCCTCATGAGACCTGGGTTGACAGAGTGACAACGTGAGGCCAGCCTGTGTCAACTTCATAAGATAACACTAACAGCCGTATAACAGCAGTTCAGAGTGTGAGTATCAGTGTGAGTGTGAGTACATCATACCTGTAAGCTGAGGAGAAAGAGGCTTTTCCCAAGCTTCTCAAGCCTCTGTGGGCTTATAGCTGCCAGCTGAGGTAGAGTGGCTTCGTGTTATCTTAAATACTGTTCCATTTGTATTTCGACCATAATTATTTGCATGTATTTGATACACGATGTAATCAGCTTTATCTGAGTGACAAGCAGTTTTTCCTCTTCTCTTGTGATTTAACTTGTTAAACAAGAAAAGCAACTCTTACCCAGAATGGTGGCAAAACACGTGACCACACATGACCACACATTACGAAATGAACAGCACAAAATACACGTTTAACTTAACAATTTAACTTGTGCAAATAATAAATTTGAGTGAATGCAAGTTTAGGGCCAGGGCAGGACAGGACTCAACTATTTTTACATGGACAAAAGCCTGCACACAGGCACAATGTGAAACAAAGCAAAAACACCTGCTAGTATGGTTCTGATGGTAATCCAATAGCAGGTGTAAGTAATGGGGACTTTGCATCTGAAGGAAAGGCAAGCTCCCCAGGGCTTCAGGGCTCCTAAATAACGTAACACGCTTTTGTTTTAGTCGAAACAGTAGATAAGGGCATGCATAAATCCTAAGAGCATAGCTCCATCAGCAGCTATGTGATTTTGATTACCCCTTTCATCCTGCCATGCACCACCGCTCCTAATAACGTGAAAAATGGCTGCTGCTGCTCAGGCACATTCACTTGCACTTTTGAACACAAGCATCCTTAAACATATGCATTATTTGCATATTTATTTGTATGAGTACATACAATACATGCATGTGCAAGTGTGTACATTATACACATTTGCACATGCATATATACTACTTGTAAATCACATATATCAAAAGCACACACACACACACACACACACACACACACACACACAGCCAATATTCCAAGCCAGGCATCTGGAAAACATCTAAGCTAGTAAAAGGCCTGCATAAGGGCAGCTACAGTCCAACTGTGTAGGCATGTCAGGGAGACTGAAGAACAGCAGGGAGCCAGAAGGATGAGGTGAGAGGTGTAGCGAGCATAGCGCCATGTTGAAAGAAATCAGTACTACCTGGGGAGAGAGAGCTGGTACATTATGTCCTACCACTTAGCTTTCATGCTGTTATTTTTGTAGTATTTATTGCCTCTGGCACTGAGCTCTTACGGATGCTGTGTTAACTGAACTGTTGGATGTGAAACACTAAATTTCAGTTAAGGCTGATGCTAAATCTTTATCTTGAATATTACAAATGAGCAAATATACAAGAACAGAAAGTAATTTGGCAGTTAAGAGCAAACCACTACTAAAGTTACACATACAGTCTGAACAATTACAAAATATATATTCCCTGTTTTATGGAGCATCATCCAAGCTGTGAAATGCATTAGGAAACTACAGGCCTGGAAAGCATATTAGGGAGCCTGACAAACGTCCGCACATACATAGCACAGTGTTGAAAAGTTTTCACTTCAGGTCAAAAAAAAAAAAAAAAAAAAAAAGAAAACCACAAAAAAAGACTACAGCATCAAGAATCACAGTTTAAACCATTTAGACAGCAAAGACCTTGGGTTTGTAAAGGTCGTTACGGATGTCATACACATCAAAGTTTATGATATTTCCAATGCTAACACTGCATCATGGCCCTTTCACTGTCATTCTGAACCTGGAGAAGGGACGGCACCTAAAGGGTGCTCTCTGCTGAGCATATATCTTGAAACACATGCCCATTCAGCAGGGAGAAATGTTTGCTTTCTCAACAGGCATTGATGATATGGCCTCCAGAACTGAAGATGTGACAAAATAAATAGTGAAATGCAACATATCAGATCCATTTTATCCATCTTTTATGCCTTGTTTAAAATCTTACTATAATACATGGATTACTGAGATGAATCTACACAGATATATACACCACCAACACAGTACGGATCAGAAGAAGGACCTCTCACTGGACCATCCATCCTAAAACAATATTATGCACTTGACCCTCTATCAATACCCATTATTTTGACTTTGAGTAGATGCATTTCTTTACAGACTGTGTTAAAATCAAAACAGCAAGATATTCCTGAACAAAAATAGTGGTAACGTTCATTGAGCGCAAAAAAAGAGCCTCTACTGTATTTCTACTGTATATCAGACCATCTACTGTAGCAAATGATTGCCCCAGAGGGATTGTGGGGTGTAGGTGGGGTCTATCTTTTGAAATGACTGATGTCTGGGGGGAGCAAGGTGTCAAGGGGGACTTTGGTAAATGGCAGCATGTGGCAAGGTCGCCTCTCCATTTGTCTGTCAGTGGGATGGTGAAGGGCCGATGCGTAGCGGGGCTATAGCTCTGTGACTGCCTGACAACCTCCTGCGGCCCTGCAAGCAATGGGGGCCCTCCATCTTGTGTCACTATGGGGATGTCTAGGACTGGCGTGGTGCAGAGCAAAGTGCCCTCCCCTCCCTTTCAATGCTTCTCTCCACCTCCCGGAAGCATCCATCACAGTGTTCCCCGGTGGGGCGTGGGTAACGTATCGACTTTCCTCCGGAGCGCTAATCAATCCGACTCTCGCTGCCTCTCCCTGGGAACATTTATGGCCTGCCATAAAGCAGGCCTTTGGGGCATTACGGCACCCAGTAATCCTGCTAAGTGAGCAATATTTCCCATCTCTGGGGCTGCAGTTAGACGGGCTTGGGCCATAAATAGCAGAGTTAATCTGTGGCCATGACTTCTCGGCCAACCCTCAGCAGTCATAACCCTACTGGGGCCAAATGGGAGCCACCCGGTGGCCAAGGTAAAACAACTTGTGAGGCAAAACGATGAGATGGCCTTCCCCAATGAAGTTGGCATTGCATAGCCACCACTCTCTTTTTTTTTTTTACTTAACTCTCTGTAGCCTCCACTGGTGGAGAGCCACTAAGGGAGCAAGCATCTATCATGGAGGATATAGGGCCCAGCTGGAGCTGATGCAGTTCTCTCTATTAGCCAGCAAGTTCAGGAAGAATCTAACAAGAAATCTGTTTGTCACTGTGCACTCCAAACACCTTTGATTGCAGAGCTTTGAGTTCATAAGTAGCTACCAACAGTAGAATGATTTAAAATAAAGCAGATAATGGAAAAGCCACAATAGTCAAGAGTAGGATTTAATGGTATAATAATGCTGAACAACTGACCTTATTTCTACAACTGTCTTTAAACATATTTTCATAACAACTTTATGAGATGTCAAGTGAAAGCCAATGACCAAAAACCCAACATGCATGTTAAAAATAAGCCACAAAAGGAAAACACTGAAGCCAACAATCTCGCTATATTCTTTCAGACTTCCTGCCAAGGTCAGTGAGTTCTCCTCAAAGGGGAGCCACTTCCCCATTTTATGCCCAGCTGAGTTAAAACGGATATGTCGATGTGATAGTATTTCTTCAGAACATCTTAAAACAGGCCGTTTTCTCTTAGGGCACCAGTGGGACTTCCATATAGTAAAACATAGAAGACAGACGGCAAAGCTAGCCTTAGGTTGAGTGTTGCCAGAGGGCTACAGCAATCACCTCCCCTTCACCAATAACTGCTGCTGCTAGGGTTGATCCCATTCTATTTTATCTTATTCCGCCCATCATGCATCAAAATGTTTCCCTGAGGTACCTCGGCTTTGAGCAGAGGCCTCCGTCTCTTTTTTGCTGGAAGGCCAAGTCTCTCCATCACACCACGGGTGCAGGAGTCAAGGTCTTCAACCCTCGGCCCTCAGCAGCCCTGCTCAGCTCAGCCAACCCCCCAGGCTGCCTGCTTGTCAGTTAGAAAAGCTTGCTGACTTTTTTAGTCTTTGGTTCAGGTCAGAAACCCAACATTGTTTTCCCATTCAGAGCTAGGCAGAAACATGACAGGTGTCCATGGAAACAACATTTGTGCAGATGTTTCCAGTTCTTTGAAGATTCCAGAGGATTTTTTTAACAAGTAAGGTCAGTTTTTACCATGTTGCCATACCTCTTGGGCAAAAAATGGAGGATAGGAGCATTATTTAATCGAACAGAGGACAAATGATGGATATCACTATGAAAATATATATATCTATTTACCATATTTATACCATATAACAAGCAGTGCTAGGCTGTATTAGACAAAATGAAAACTGGCAAATCAATGTTGATTTATATTATATTGAACTATATGACAGATAATTCAACAGAAAAGGCAGGAATGAAACACAAAATATGCAATCTATATCAATACATTAAGTATGGCAGTGGCTGAGATCAATATATGTAAAATACAAAGTCAAAGCACCTGAGGCAACTTTACTCTTTTGAGAAGCGTGATGTGAAAATAATGTTGTTTTTTTTGTCTTTACTGTACACACATACATCACTTCAAACAGTAAACATTGAATATTTTGAATACTGGCCAATTAATCAAACCTTCAAAAGAATTAAGACTGTCTTTCAGTTTTAAGACCATCTTTCATCATCTGTTATTTTTCCAGGAAATCCAGCTCCTGTCTTATCAAACTGGGATCCTGCAGAGTATAAGGCAAAGACCCTGAAAGCCTATGACATGTTCTTTGATTCCTCCATTTGCTGTTCTTCATTTTATCTCCTAAGGCCATATTTATAGTAGCAGCTAGCATGCAGCCATTTGTGGTTCACATCTGCTGATGAATCTTGTCAAGTGTATTGTTCTTCTCTCTATCCACCCTCCCCTTTGAAGCAGTCTATGTGGGCCTCCACTCTGTTTGAGACCTGGGCACCATCCAAGAGGGCTCTGTCAGAGCTCTGTGCAGCCCAGCTCCAGCTCAGTGAGTTTCTGGGATGGTGATGGGGCCCTGAATGATACTGAAGTCCCACAAGTCAGTGCTGTTGTTGCTGTTAATGGTCCTCGCCAAGCCTGAGTAATGCTCTGAGGCTCCCAAATCATTTCCACTTGGAGTAAGAATGAACCCTAGTTACAATTGGATTCATATGGTGTGTACGGCTGAAAAGAATCCCTCTCATCATCTAAATGTATGGTAGCTCCCTCATCAGGCAGAGGACTCTCATGCTCTTTGTATTTATGACCAATAAAGACACAACAACTAATGCAATCAAAGACCATGGATACGGGCGCTGCACTGTAGCTGGAAAAGATTGGACTGTTCCCCTGAAGAGATGCCATCATTGTAAGGCTCAGTAACCATGAACCTGTGATCCACTCTTACCCTGTGAGCAGGGATTTCAACCCCCTTACAGCTAAAAGAGGAATAAGGAGTATTAACTTTGTACAGGGGACCATGCCACAGAGGGGGGATTGGAAAAGAGGAGGAGGAAGAGGGATGATATTCTTAGCAGTGACAGTGCTGCTGCACTCATAAAACCTTTGCTTTATCTCTCCCAACAATCAGTCTAATTATGTTCATTGGAGGAGTCCAATTAATCCTCCATTGTCAGCCGGTGGCTAAGTGTTTCTCTACCCTTCACACTGCCACACACAGACACAGTGGAATCTGCAATTAACACTACCCAAATTTATTTAGCGCTACTTGCCTCAGCTTCTGACTCCCTCCAATTATGCCTAATCAATTCCACCAGGAGGTGGCAAGGGAGGTCACTGTCATTTGCTGCGACAAACCCCTCTGCGCCACCCAAAGGCCAGACATGTCAGCGAGGTTGTCATGTGGCAAGACATGTAAGCTATCTTTGCAGAATAGCAAACTAATAACCCAGCTACCCCTACCTTCGGTGTCTCCTGATGCTCCACTGTTGGTGTTAATTGAAAAACTTGCAATATAGACTAAAGGCGGCAGCACTTGGCTTTCAAAGCCCTCTGGACGAACATGCCCGAACTTGGCCAGTCCTGGACGCTCCCCTCGTGCCCAGACTGGTAATTAAATGAGCAGAGAAGAACTGTAATATACAGACTTCAACCTGTCACTAGTGCCCAACTGATGATGTCATCACTCAACTGGTCAACTGTCTATTCTACAAATTAAGCTGTTCTATGTACAAAGTGGATAGAAGTACAGGCTCTACACAAATAGGACGTCAGATAATATCACATAAAGAGTACTAACAGAACAGAACAGAAGGTTGATGCTTCTTTGAAAAAAAAACCTTCATAAATCTGGAAATCATCATGTATTTGTATGTCTAACTGTTTAACAATATGTTCTCTACTTGGTGTTGTTACTTCTACCTTAGATTGACTTATCTCTGTACTAAGCTCTTTCTTCTTTACTAATTCACAAACTCTGGCAGTGAAAGAATGTTTTTGTAGAGACATTGGCAAAACATACAGTAATGTCTTGTACATTTCTCCTTACGCCACCTGCTGCACCTCTCTGTTTCAAGTCATGCATATGGGTAGACAGAATTAAAGCAATGGTCAGTGGCTTTAATTCAGTCACATACCACAACATAAT
This sequence comes from Pempheris klunzingeri, assembly GCF_042242105.1. Classification (NCBI taxonomy): domain Eukaryota; kingdom Metazoa; phylum Chordata; class Actinopteri; order Acropomatiformes; family Pempheridae; genus Pempheris; species Pempheris klunzingeri. The sequence continues at coordinate 25,840,028 of NC_092018.1, forward strand.
GGACAACAGCCTTGCAAAGCTGTCGTATTTACCGATCTGACTGTGGATATGTCCATGCTATTGTGCTCAATTCCTGTACATCGTGTATGATGAATGCATGACGTGCTTCTGAATGTTTGCAGCATGTGGGGTAAAATATACAGCTGCTGTATGCTCATGTCTCATGTGTCATCAGTATGTATGTATACAGGCACATGCACTGCCACATTTTTGCAGGATGTAAATGTATGAAATTTTATCTGCCCACTCATGCTAACATTTCCATATTGTATGTGTGAGTGTGCATGTATTCACTGCCCAAGGCTCACAGGCAGGTTGGCCTCCCTCAAGATAGCTTTTTGCCCCAGTGCTGTCAAACCAAAGCCACGCAGTAGGCGCAGACACTGGGAAGGCAAGCCCACTGACTGGAATAACCATGTTACAAACCCGCCGTAAAACGCCACTAATATTTAATGCCTTGCTGTCAGGTCTGAAGGGCACAGGCATATGGAGGAACTGTGCAGCCAAGTGTGTGTTCCTCTGTAAGGCTCACTGAATCTGAATGTGAGCGGAAAGAAAATCTGAACAAGGGTGTGTGTCTGTGTGTTTTTGTGTGTTTCTAGCTGACAAATATGAAAAACAATCTTGATTTGCCTGATAGGCAAAACCTCACTACCTAAACTTTTTTTTCGCTCACAGCATTAATGTTTTCACTGAGCCATGTCAGCTTCTGCAGACACACTTGCAATGCTTCCTCACCACAGAACAGCCGGCGGCAAGTCCCTTACTAATCCATGGGGTGTATCAGGTGATGGAGGCATCACTGGACCTGATAACATCGAAATGTCTCTGGCAGGATAAGGTTGAAGAGGCACGTAGTGGGTGAGGCCAGGTTAATAGCAATGGATATCAGATCATGGCCTGTCACTGTATAAATCCTGGGCTTGTGTAATTCTCCAATAATAGACACATTTAGAACCAAGGATGCTGGTGAAACTGTCAACATGCCAGCCATTGTGAATCTAATGAAAATCAATGTCAGAGGAGATGTGTGTGTATACAGTGTCTGTGTTTCTGTGTGTGTGTGTGTGTGTGAGGGGGAGATAGATACTAGCACTCTGTGTGTGCATCCATACCTGTGCATGTGCATATCTGCAATTGTGAAAGCATGTAGATCTGTGTATATGTGCATCATGTGTGCAAGTCATTTAAAGATATTTGAGTGTTTGTGCTAAGACACTGTTCGGGGGTTGGGGGGCTAGCACTAAGAATAGCGCTCTCCTCTTGACCCCAGTGCGTGGCGGTGGTAATTCTCCAGTGTAGTGTATTACTTTCACGCCGACAGCAGTTTAAGCACAGAGACCCCTGCACCGGTGCAGTCTAAACACAGGCACCTTGGGATGCCTTCCACTTAAAACAAGCAGTGGGAGCGCATTAACATTTCAAGGTATTATTTCAAATGTGGGGGAAATTGCTGCTGAATATTTCATGCGCTCCAGTATGAGCCGTACGTATCCCTCTGTGGCTGAGGTCGGGGTTGGCAGATTGGGTGTCGCTGCCGAAGACGAGACCAACTGGGCATTTGAAGTGAGACTGGTGTGTACAGTGCTGTTCTACTTCAGTGTCAGAGGGGTCTCCACTTTGAAGAGCAATTATACTACCATTACTGGCTCATTAATTAAACTGAGAGCGACCAGGCTAATTCAGCCTTATGACCCTGCAAAACGTGCTCACAGCTCACTGCACCGCTCAGATATTATCCAATCAGTACTGCAACGACGCACTGCTAATTGGTGATGTTGTTATGTCTACGGCTCAGTGTCACAGCTCAAGTCTGCGAGCCTGGCCTTTGACTTCAATCACTTGTCACACCATCCAATTACTCCCTGATGCGTACTGCTGTGTGCTATCTAATAAAGAGAAAATGCTTGAAAATGAAATAAAAGATTTGGACTCTTGAGTGTAATTCTGAGTCATTTGGTTTTGAAAATTAATATTCAAGCCTCTGAAAAATTGACACCTACCCCAGCACATAAAGACAAAATTTGTTATTGTGGAGATTGCATAAGAAAACACAGGTCCTTAGTTATCTCAGCTAATTGGATTTTCTCAATATCTTAGACAGCCACTAAATGCTGAAGCTGAAGCTGCTGCTAACTGCTCTCTGAGTAAAGTAAGCCTGGGACTTCAGACTGAACATATTGTACTGAGTCTAACATCCCTTGGGCCATCTCTGCCTCTCAGGGCCCAGGGGACCAACCCTGACCCTCTTCTCGCTAAGGGGTCAACCAGAAGAGCCGCACCCCCATCTAAATCCAGCTCATCAGGGACTGCTAGGGGGGCATGTCAATCCCCAGTCTGCCACTTCAACAACCCCCACCCCCCACCTACCCGCCTCAGGGTATACAAGTTCTATTGCACAGAAGCAATCATTCTTACCCTCACCCCCCACCCCCCCACCCACCCCCCGCCTCCCCTCTCTTTGTTTTGCAAATGGCCTCTCCCACATCATTTTACATACACACTCCAACCACTGAGCTCTGGGGACTGTCCAGGAAGTAATTGTGGCTTTTGTGCGTGTAGTCCCCTGCCCCCCCTTCCTCAAAGGAGCCGCGCCCCCTTGTCAGCTGTCATCATATAACTGCCTGCAGACCCAGGGGCCTAATGACAGGATCTATAGTACATGAAAACACAATTATAGCCCTTGGTTCAATTGCTACTGTGTGAATGGCCTTTAAAAGAGGAAAAAAGGAACCAAACACATGCTGTCCGCTCGAAGGCATATAAGTCTGAACAATACGCACTAAATCACAACCCATTCACACATACAGAGCCTCATTCTGAGCATTTTAAATATGCACTGTTTAAGCGACTCTCCCTGCACTAATTATAGGATGTGCTTCATGCAAGGAGATTTCTGACTGATATGGATACATTTGACCTTGTGTGGCATCGCTACTTGCTGTTTTAATGAGCTAATACGAGCGAGGGCGCTGGCATATTCAACCCACACATGAGTCTCAGTGTTCCAGCCGCATTTCATTATCTCTGACGATGTTGTTTTCATGGCAATATTTTGAAGCCACATTAAGCATCCATTACAAGACGCTGCAGGAAACATGTTGATGGAACCTGCAAAGGATCCACCGCTTGGGCTCAATGTTGCAAACCCTTACATACTTTACATTAGGCAGTCAAAATGGCAGAGGAGGAGAGGAGAGGCCTCATCTTTTTCAAATGGGAACAGTGACCCCCAATGGACGATGCTATGCAGTCTGCCAAAGGGTTAACACAGCATCATCCACCACTTCCTCATGCATGTGGGTGCAATGACACTCTAATGCAGCAGGGGTCAGTGTTGTATCACCGCTAAACTGAACACAGTTCGAAGAAAGGGTATGCTGTGGCTGCAAAGATCACATCTGTCTCAGTGACACCACTAATCCCATTTAATCTGTCTGAGTTAATGTCCAGCTTTGCTACTCACCAACCCCTCCCAGGCATGACTACGAAAACAGGGGCATCGGCAGATCCCATCAATGTAGTGACCCTAATGGGCTAAAATGGCAAAGATAACACTTAGACACTTCTAACGTCCAGACGCCGCCAAGAAGGCAAGCATTTCATCACAGCTATGTAGGAACGCACACTTTTACAGGCACACGCACAGTAATATACACATACAAATAAAGTAGAAGTAGATATGTGCGGACACATGAGGACACAGAGACCCTGTTAAAGAACATACACAGACATGATGGAGGTATGTGAACAAGGTACTGTGCACGTTGCAAAACATGCGTGGAAACACATTCTTCAAACCAAGCAACAATTAAATATAATCTAATAGAATAGGTGTTGATTGAAGTGCTAATTAACTAAAACAAATTGATACGACTGTGACAAGGACAGAATGAGTCTTTTGTAAACGATGGCAGAGAATGCAGTGGATTGTAGCAGCCTACTGCAGGAACGCATCAGGATACGGCCTGGCCTCTCTATTGTCTTACCCCCTCTCAGGCCTGTCAAAACACACAGGCCTCCAAACAAAAGACCTCTCACAACTACAGGAGGCTTCTCTTTTCAGTAAAAGCTCAGGACTGCCACCCACTTCCATTCTATCCAACAAACACCGGATCCCTTCATCCTTAAAGCCTCCAGTGTAACACAGCACCACACACCAGAAGCCAGCCTACGGACTCAGAGGCAGCCATGAAACCGGATCCCTGATAGTGCTGAGTTACAGCCCTGCTTCTAACGTTTAACTAATGCGTGATTTTGTAGGCCGATACCATCATTTTGTACTGAGGCTGTAATTCTGCTCTGATATTCAGTAAACTTTAAATGCTTATTCTGAAGGAACACTTTAAACTCACACAGATAACATTTGTGTCTCCTCATGTCTATTTAATGCTTGAATGAAATACTGGAACAGAATGTTTCTGATTTGTTTCCATTTTAGTAAATGTCCCACTGCAACAGACATTCAACACAGCTTTCACATTTGCAGACACCTGCTGCCCTTTGGGTGATTCCAGGGAAGATTTCTCTAAATAATAAGTAAATAGGAAGTGCTGCCATGGCTGAGTCAATGAGGAAAAGAGCGTTTATCAAAATAATACACAAGGAAAGTGAGGTGGCGTTAACTACCACAAAGCACAAATGACAAGCAATGTCCGGTCGATCGCGGAGGTAGTGCGGGTAGATCGCGTGACATTAAAAAAAAGAAAAAAGATGCGTTTGCGACTTGATTGACGTACAGGACGGCCAGTCTGTGATCTCTTCTCTGCTACGGGTCGCGGGCAGGAACATGCACGCGGTCAAATGCGCTAGCTACTGCAAAACTCCAGCGAGCGAAGTGACCTAGTTAGCCTTCCAATTTATATCTACTAAAGAAGGGATACTCTGGGATGGGGAACAGGATAGGAAGGGATATTTGACTCCATTCAGTGCAGGTCATTAGAGTAAGGTAGTGACCATAAATGTATTGAATGTTCCCAATTCCTCTTGTCACTTGAGAGCAATATTGATGGTTACATCACTGTTTGTCACCTATGTGCATTACTGCTGTCAAGTTTTGTGTGTAATACCAGGGGTTATATTAGCTGCAGTTAAGCAGTGTACCCCAACATATATTGTATATATAAAGTATACTCAGTATATATAGAAATAAATATATGTTTAGCATTTCTAATGTAGGTAGATCATTTTGACCTGGTCTTTTTAGAAGTAGCTTGCAAGCTGAAAAAGTGTGGGCACCCCTGATCTAATTCATCTTTACTAAAAAGCCATTATTGGCTGGCTTCTACACATCAGTGTGAAGAGACATGACAGGGAGCACAATCTGGGCTACGCATCCTCTTTTCTAAGGAAACGCGGCTTAACACTTTCTTCTCTGTTTCCCTAAACTGTGGTGTTCAGTGTCTGTTGAAGGTTGTTCCGCTTCAAAGCGACAGTGTGCATCCAATGACACCTCAAGAGAGAGGTAGATTTAGATGGTGGATTTTTTTTGTTAAAGTCGAATTTGATGAAGGTGTAAAAACTGCACATGTGCATACACACAGCTATGGCTTTGCAGCCTACTGTTTGTGATCTTCTTCCTCGTTTACATCCGTTTAGGACCTCTGTGGATGACCTGTTTGATAAACTCATTCCACAAGAAATCTGACTGGCAGCTCATAACTTGTTCTTTGCAGAAAGCTCTTGCAGGAGGAATATGACCCCAGGCACCCAAGATACCCAAGATATTCTGGCACACACATTTCTGAACTGCTCCCCAAACATTACTGTAATATAAAACACAATGATACTGTAAATCATAAAGCACGAGGTGTAATAAAGTGTTTCTAGTGTTCTAGTTAAACATCTACCAGGGGCAATACATCTGTTGCTATAGCTACAGATTCTCTGCTAGATGCAAAATCGGAATATGATGTAGCCTGGGAGGTCCCACTTTAATAAATTACATAAAAAAAGAACATAATCACAACTAGCCAGCTAACAACCACAGAGAAATAATGTCCTGACAAATTTATTATGGCTAACATTTGCCTCCTGAGTCCAAACCTAATGACTGCACTGAAAAAAGCTGCACCCCAATGTAACTGTGAAATTAAAAATTGCTCTAAAATAATGCCCTTACCACGTTCTGCAATATGAAATACCACACAGTATATCCAGGAGGAGTTTCTCCTTGCCTCTGTTACCTTGTCCAATCCCAGCATGCAATAGCCCCAGCTCCAACAGAGCATGACTTTAGATCCCTGCTAATTTAATGTTCCCAGACCTAATTGTCCCCAGAGTGGTTGCTCTGAAGTAGCCCTGCTGTATCTCAATGACTATGGCTTGTTAAAAGTGATGGGATGTGTATGTATGTGTACGGACGTGCAGCACAGCAACCCGACCAAGCACCTTACATGGCCTGACATTAATCACTGTGCACTGTCCCATGCAATATTCACCTGGCTAAGCACAGCGGGCGCAAGGGTTGTCTCGGTTCGGCCATTCTTTGTCATTCTCTTCCCTGTATTTCCAGTTCTATTTTGGTCCCTGTCTCTCTACCTATGTGTCTCTTTCCTTATCTAAGGGGTTGGGAGGCAGCAGCTGTGGGGAGTGGAGTGGTGCTGGATCTTGAGCAGAAATCCTGAGAGAGATGAATATTCCTCAAAGTAATTTCACTGGTGTTCCCATTGAATTCTTTAGTTGAAATTGCTCCTGTGGGTCACATTTATCATAGCTGCATTTACAATGTTACCCTTGAATTGAAAAAGGGATCTTTTAGTGCATCAGTGTGTCCGTCTACAGAGCCTGCATCCATTTTGACAAGTTAACAGGAATATCTGCCACCTCTGAGTTTACTGACTTATCCCACCGCCTGGGGCCAGTTCAACTCCAAACTGTCCTCTGGGACTGAAGCAACGGACATGAAATCCTTCTACGCCCTCCCTCACCTCCATTTCAACACCGGTGGGACTGTTCCCTCATCCTTTCCCAGCCTGCTCCTGGCATGCCAGGCAAAGTCAACACCACCAGCCCCAGTGGAAACCCATGGGGACAAGTTTGGCTCCTCACACTAAATCCACTGTGGTCAGGCTGTCTTTTGAGCAAAAATAGGTGGCATTTAGGAAACTTGAAAACACACACAGAGAAAAGTGAGCGCTCCCAGACACTTATTCATATAGGAAAATCATCTCAGAGTAGTATGAATAAGATATGTGACAGTTTCACCAAGGATTTAATTTGCAGAATAGATATTTGTAATTCTTCTCCTATTATCTTTGGGAAGTCTTCAATGAACTTACAATGATCAATACCAGTGGCTCGAAGATTACTTCACTTGGATTTTTGAGCAAGTGGTTGTAAGACACGTTTCATATACAGACGCCTTGTTTGTGAGTCAACCACGAATAAAGCCGTGCTATTATGGGAACATTTATCATGGTAATATATTAGCTCAGCACTAAACATTCTCTGTCTGATCTCTGTTCCAATTAGCTGCCTTTACTGTTCTCTGCTGGGAAAATATGTTTCTTATCTATATCATACATGCTATATGCTTTGCTGAGGACTCATCAAATGTTCTTGCAATTCCTTGGTCAGCTATTTGAGTTAATGATGTTGTAAATAACTTGTGTCAAACATTACAAATGTGTCGTTTTACTGTATATTCAAAGCAATTAGATGTCTTTTATCTAAACACGGGCCTTTGACTTGAGTCATGATTCACACTGGCATGGCTGAACCACATCAGTGGTTTTGTGAATATGGTCTGAATATGGTTACTGGTTCAAATCCCTGGTACAGCTGGGAAGTAGTTCTGGTGCCCTGCAGCAAGACACTAAAGTGGTTTAAGGGAGATAAACTATCAGATACCTTATTGTTTGAATGAACTCTGCATGTTGTCGTATAGATCTCTTCTTTAACAGGCACGTGTGTGATCATTTGCTAAGCTTGTCTTTGATGTGGTGAGGACAATTACCCGCTGTGTGATCATGCATACATGTTCATGTTACAAGCAGCTAACTAATTGATCTGTCAAGGTCTATTACAAGTCACGCTCCACCACTCATCTCATGTCTTTCTACTCTGCACACACATGCACACACTCACACATGTGATGTGCCTGCACACCTCAGCGTACCTCATTATCCACTCATCTAATAATGCTCTTTGTTAAATTGCAGTGTTAACCTGAGTAACAGGAGTAAAGGCCTTTTCTATCACGTTACCACTTACAAGCTTTCCAACCCCATAATTACATCAAGGATTTCACATTTTAGGGTTGATCTCATTACAAGTGCAACAGTAGTTAGTGTTTCAGCAGATAATTGCAAAGTGAGCAAAAAGTGTGCGTCTCAGGAGAGTAAGGGGAACAAATATTTCTTTCTGTGGAGAAAAGTCATGTGGAAATCGAATTTCAGTTACAGTAAATGAAAAAATCTTGTACCCTGTTGGCTTGATACATAGAATACATACATAGGATTAACTTCCTTGTGATGATACTGATGTGACGTTTCAATATGTCCAGCAAAATCTGACATCTGCTGTTTTAAACATTTTCTGAAAAAAAATGTGACTTTTTTTTAAACCTACAATAGTCAACAATATCAAATTGCAGCTCAGCGACTTCTTCAGAATGACTCAGGTGGGAAGGATTCACATAGATCTCCAGTTTAAACGGGCTGGAAGCTAGGCTAACCAGGGGAGATTGGCTGTTGGCCATCTCCTGAGCCGAGCTGCTACCGCTCAGGGTCGCTGCTCCCAAGATAACAACCAGCGTACCGTTATCAGTCATCCTGATCATCTGCCCGTTACGGCTGCCACACTGCCGATGGTCGCAGCTCTCATGCTGCCCCTGAACTATGCTCCAGTGCACCGTTAATGCTCAAGCTAATCTGATCTGTGTATGGTTGGCTTACTGCTTATAAACACACCTAGTTATAAGAAAGGGAAGTAATCCTGAAGCAGCTACAGTATGACGGGGGCATGCAGGATGCTGGCTCCACGTGCACAGGCTAGCCTGATAGTGAGTGGGTTTTGCCTGAGGGACGGGGTTTGGAATAATGCAGTGAAGTATCCATATATGTTTTCCTGTATGACATTGTTAGTGAGGTGTGTGTGCAGCACAGGGTAAGGCACTGCACTAATGGACAGGGATGGTGATGTGTATGTGTAGCTATCAGCGTGTTGCTTGAGCGAGTCAGCATTATGTGTTATTCATGACCCCCATTTGAGGTATATTGAAGGTCAAAGCCATGCTGCTGCTAGCTGGGTATCTTACAGCAAGGAATGTCAGATAAAAGCAGCAGTGCAGGTCAGACTGTGCATTAGTTTATGGATATTCACCTTTATAGCAATAGCATACAGTAATGACCGATAATATCTATGACAAATATTTACCTAATTTTCTTGTTTTGACAAAGTGTAGAGGTGTGTGTGTGTGTGTGTGTGTGTGCGTGCATGTTTGTGTATTAACAGTTTTGAAGCTGGCTAAGTAAAGGAGCGACCTCTCTAAGTAAAGGTGCTATGACCTTCATTATGACTTTCAGCAGACAAGGAGGTGGGCTGATAATAATTGGCCCTTTAAGTGTTAGTTAACACATTCAAAAGAAAGTTCATTAGCATAAATTCAGCAGTAGGTAGCCTTGTCAAAAATCTAAATCAAATGAAAATGATTTTGTTTCCATTTTGGCCCATGCAAATGGTTAAACTGTTAGTTCAAACAATATCAGAACTTGCCCTCAAAGACAAGAAGAACAGTCCTCAGACCTTGGTGTGCACATACACACCTACACACACACGCACGATGCTCAGCCATTCCAGAGGTCCTGGCAAGTCTCAATTGGATCAAGTGCTGCCCCCCCAACTGCCAGCCTGTTCTGTTCAAACCCTGCTCTGACACTGCAGCCCTTGTCCTCCGGCAAGCTCCTGGTACCCTGGGGTGCCTAAAGGAGACAAACACATCACCTCGCAGGCCGATCAGTGTGACATCAGAGTGTGACATACACAAGGGACACCTCCTCTGACTGGTGACACAGAACAATAGAAAGAAATATGGACAGGGAAAACTAAGCTGGACACATGGTGAGGAGGGTAGCCTGAAGGGCAAAACAGAAAATGCACCAAGTGCCTGTGAGCTGATTGTTGTGGTGGACAGCATCCTCAAAGTATACATACCTACCAGTGTATTCTATCAATATGATTTGTAATAATGTGTAAACACCTGCTTTAAAGCTCAGATGGCTGCTCGATGCTGCCCTGTTCCCACAGTTACTACAAAGGTCTTTATATACTGTATGTGTGCGCATCCATAAGCTTAGTGTTTGTAGGGTGAAGGGATCTACGGTATGCTCTCATGAATTCATGGTATTATTAAGTTAACTTGCCAGAAAAGAGAACTGTGAATATTAAACAATCAATAGAGTCCATGGGTGCTGTTGCTAAGAATGTTTTCAGTGGCAGGCACATCTGGAAGCAGATGTGTTTTATATGCATGGGACTCCATCCATCCAGAGACACTTAGAGTGCATGAAGACATCACAGGGGCGGAGGATAGAGTAACAACAGATATGTCTATCTGTTGCTCTCTCCTTAGCTCGTAGTGCTTAAACTCCAAGCATCTGCTCTTACAGAGTCACTCCAGAGTCACAAAAATAAAACGAGGCTTTGAAGTTAAACTTTTACTACCGCTCTGATCACTGTAAGCTGCTCTGAAAATCAGGGTAATAATTCCTCGATATGTACGGGACAGAGACTCATAAACACGCCAGAGGAGACAGTAAACAGCAGAGTGTGAGAGGGCACTTGACCCAGAGAGACTGGACGCAACAACTGTTACTTTATCAACACCTCCATAACACAATAATCTGAGGAAATAAGCCTATATTTGTAAGGATACACAGGAATGAAAACTCCTACGAGAGGTTTTCATGGGGCAGGATGGCCCACAGGTTCTATAAGATGTTGGTTTGGCAACTTGCACCACACAAAATCCTATTTGGCAACAATTTCTAAATCATATTACAGAAGCAGGTGGGTGTGGGATAAAAAGCAGTGAGAGTGGGCACGTATGGTCTTAAGAAACAGACCCTCACTAAAACTGTACTTAGAACTAAAGTAGAGAGGACCTATTCAGCTCTCAAAGGCTTATTTGAAGGTGCAGATCAACTGTTTCACATTTCACAGTGTTATATATTATTAATTAGCTCTGCAACAGGATCATGTCATGAGTCAGATCTGCCCTGTCATTATGACTGGAAATGGGTGCTTCCCAAAGCATGTGAACACAGCATTATTGTTACTTCTCAAAACAATGATAATGTAGCTGGGAATTGGGAGTTTTAGTTATGTATCAAAGGCAGGCTTTAGTTCTCAGCATGCAGAGACCTAAAGCCTGTGCAGATCTTCAGATATTTTAGCTGCTTGTTTTAACACACCGAACCAGTCAAACATTGCTGCAGCCAGACACTGAGATTAGAATCGGCAACTGATACAAGAAAAAAGGATGGAGTTGGATACTTTAGGAGCAACAGAGACCCACCCAGACATAGTTAGCCAGCAGTACTTTATAGATCAGTCCAGCTCTGGAAGGAAGAAGTCTACATTTATCACGGATCACAGGACTGAGATGTTTTTAGGAGAGGGGGGTCAATGCGCCTTAACCAGTCAACTAAGCCCCAGACAAATTCTCACTTTAAGCTGCTGCAAGGTGCTGAAGAGACATTCAATACAATGGTTCACTGACACATAAGCCTTTGCTGATAAGTGTAGTTTCATGAAGTTCATGTGTACTGTCATATCACGGCAGAGCGTGTAAAAACCCCGCTAGTGCACTAGATAACACATGTCAGTGTCATGTATTGTGCACTTAAGCGTCAAAACCACATCAGCTTTGTAATAATAAATATACAGTGTCCAGTTACTCTTTCAAAATAAAGCACCAAAACTAGGTGGTTAGCTTTAGAAAAACATGATTCTTTGGGTTCAAACAAGTGTTACTTAAGTAAGCTAAGTTACATGACGTACATGATGTATTTACATGTGTTGAAGAAGTGTGTTGCCTCCTCCCTACACAGCCATCGTCACTACTTGTCACTGTGCTTCTCCTTTGCTGCAGTCATTAGCGCCCCCTGATGGTACTGCACCTTCATACACGTGGACTTTACGTGCTTCGGGGGAACCAAGATGTAACACTGACACAGTATCCTCTGGTGGATATGTGTGTATATTACACGTTTTGGCATGGGCCTGGGCCGGTATGAGGTGCATTCCTCAAAATAGATCAGATTTGTGGTTTTGCTGACGACAGTAAAAAAAAACACTGAAATCTGAAGGTGCATTTGTTTATGTGCCTCCAAGGCATTATTTCAAATTCTACTAAGGAAGAACAAAAATCACGACAAATAGACAGATGGAAGATGTCGCTACCTATTCAATACGCAGTAATATCACTTGGGAAGCAAGTGACTCTGTATTTCCCTAATATATATATATATATGCCAAGGACAAAGAAATATCTCACTGCTGATTGGTAGAGAGAGATAAATAATGAAAATAAAGAAATGTTTATTTTTCTGGGACCTGCTTTCATAATCTTTCTACTATCGTAATCTCTCTAGGAGCATGAGTAATACATTTTCAGATGAAGTTACTATAAAAGTTGAAATTCAGCACAGCTGGAGTCTCAGGCTCGATAACCACAGTTTGCTGATCTTCTGCAGTTCATCATCTCGACTGGAATGTCGACCTGGTTCAGTAATTGCAGCCACATTACACTTACACTTTGGATAAGTGCAGCAGCTAAATACAAGATTTCTAACTGTCACTTGGTAAACTAAATATCACAGCCAAACTCATTTTCAGCCATGTTAACTTCCTCAGGAAATCTTATCAAAGAGAGATATTTTTGACTGTGGAGGAGGCCTTCAGGCGACACAGCCTCATTATTTAGTTTGGCTTCCTGACTACATTTCCCCTCTTATCCTCAACAGCACTATGGTGGATCTTGGCCTCGGACAGGAGCATAAAAACATCCGCCCCTTTAAACAAACTGTTAACACATAGATGGGCTATCTCACTGGGACAGACTCTGAGTCTGTGGGCTCAGCAGTGTGCTTGAAGCCGGGGATATTGGCAGTCCTCTATCTGCATAAACAAACAGAAAACCACTTCTGCAGTCATGAAGGAGAACAAGAATAGGGTAGCAGAGTAAACCCACCTGAAGGCAGCATACCAACAATTTGTTCATGAAACACAAACACTTTTGGTAGCAACACGGCTCAGCAAGGTATAAGAGTCCCATATTTCACCCTTCACTGATGTTCAAATGCTATTCAACTGATTCCCAAACAAGTACATAACTCACATAGTGCACCCAGAGTGCAGCCTATGTATCAGCCAGTTTGTCTACACAGACTATTGACACATGTCCTCACCGCTGTATTTGCTGGTCTGTCGTAGTGCACTGCTGTGCCAATACGTTCTCTTTTAACTTGGTTTTTCTTTAAAAATTAAACAAGATGCTATTACCACCAAGCAGACACTTACAAATATACAAGTACTAGACTCCATCCACCTAGTATCAAAAAGGGACTGCATGATCATACTTTATAGTAGTCCAAAGTGCTAGTCAGCAGCATCCTGAGAAAAATACTGACCATCAAGTGAGGAAAAGATTCTTGCTGACAATAAAAAAAGATCTTAAAATAAAAAAGTGCTGCACCAACTCCAATGCAATAATCCGAACCATTAAAAAGTGCCCAAAGTCACCACAATGTGACAAACATGATTACTAGAAACGAGCCCACAGTGCTTATGTGACAATGACCTGGACTTCCATCAGGGACAACATTAGTAGTGTCAAAAACTTCTATTTCAGAAACAATGAAAACCAAGTAAATGATAAAAAACATAATTACAAATGACAGATGTAGACAGCTCCAAATGGACTACAACTCTACATGACAGCTGCTGTTCACAAGAGAGGTGAGTGATGAGGTGAGTATTTGAAGAAAATTATTTTATCCAGTGCCAAACAGTGAGCTGTGGTCAGATAGTGGGGACTGAGGTGATGACAGCCTCAGCACTGCAGTACAAAGTCCCTGCTGACAATCCCACCTGACATGTTTTCTGTTCACCCTTTTCTGTCAAATCCCTGTAGCTGAAGCTATGGAGGCCGACACACTGACCATTTTGTTCTTCTTGGAGTAAGTCTTCTTCAGCAGCCTCTCGTTCATCCTCTCCTGCTCCCGCTGGGCGTGATGAAGGAAGCCGTTTTCCAGAGGATCCATCACAGGCTGGACATTCTCCTCTTCCTCCTCCACCTCCTCGTCTTCCTTTTTCTGACGCTTAGCCACCTTTTTCTCCTTCCACCGCTCCTTCTTCTCCTGTGCCTTCACAACTCCGGCCTTCTTCTGCAGGGAGAAGCAGAGAGCACATTAGAAATCCAAACAATAAAGCATGAGAACGTGAGTGTGAGGGGAAGATATATGGACCAGTACTTCCTCATAATATAGTATGAACTGTGTAGTGGTTGATGGGTACAGAAATAAAACACTGCTACTGTAGTCCTTGATAATGTATGTCTTGTTGTTAAAAGCCATTAATAGGAGAAATTGAATGATTAAAATTCACAGAGGCAGTGTTAGAGCATGTCATATAACCTGTTGCACAGAGCCATATAGACATATTTTACTCTCCATAGAAACACAGACTCAGTGACACAGATAGTACTCAATGCCACACTGACAAGAGAGATTTACTGCCTTTAGTGTCTCAAAGATTCTTTTAAATCCTTGAAACAATTGTACATCAGGTGATGACAAGTGTATGACAAAAGGATACTTCACACTGCCTTTGAACAACAACAAAGCAGACAGATATCCAGATGGATAGACCGAGTGGCGGGAGATGAATGTGTAAAAGAATGGAGGGAGGGTGTGCCACAGCTGGCAAACAGTCAAGCGCGTAGCCCCTTTCACTGCTGGCTTATACAAAGCAAGCAAACACTCAAGCAGAGAGCGGCGCCGCTCACTCTCTCTCTCTCTCTCTCTCTCTCTCTCTCTCTCTAAAGTCATCTTTAATCCTGTCAACAGCAGAACAATGCCTTACTGGAGCCCATAATCACTTTATGGCTCAGATATAATGAGCTTATGATATGAAGTGCTGCTTTAACACACACTGGAGAAAATAGTCACTCTACACTTACACTATGACCAAGCAATTTCCCCCTTTAATTAATTATTCCTTTCATGCTTCGGTTACGGCCTGCATGGAATTGGTGTTTGTTTATTGGAATTCAAACACCATTTGTAACTGCCTGGGATCTTACTCAGTGGTTTCTTTGCCCACCCCCCCAGCGCACGTCCTTACCAGTATTTCATAGACAGACACAAATGACGTCATGCTGTTTATAGGCGGCGAATACTAGTGACTGGTGTTTGCCTCATTTCAGCAGCTGTAGATGCACTAAGCTGGTGTTCAAGTGAAGAGTAGTGCACAGAAAACTAATATGATTTAAAGAGGCGACACAGCATGTTACTATACCCAAGTGCCCATTTTTCCTGGTGCTGTAACACGCCATGTGGCCTTGTGTAGTGTTCATGGCATATAGTAACATGAATACCATTATTTCTGACTTGTCTACATCCCAGTTGTAATAATGAATAAATCCATCCGTCCATCCATTGTCTATACTGCTTATCCTGGATTGGTCATCAATCACAGAGACAGACAACAGCTAAGGCTCACATTAACCTGCATGTCTTTGGACTGTGGGAGGAAGCTGGAGTACCCGGAGAAAAACCCACGCAAGCACAGAAGAACATACAAACGGACATTCAAACCTGGATTTGAACCTTGAACCTTCTTGCTGTGAGGCAACAGTGCTAACCATTATATATATATATATATATATATATATATATATATATATATATATATATATATATATATATATATATACTGTATGTGACAACTACAACTTGGTGTTAAATAATACATAAGTGCCTGAAAACGCAAACAAACACTAATGCCAGCCAAAGTGTGTCATTTATGTAATTCAGCGCTAATGGATGGGGATGAGAGTCATATTGTTAAGAGCTTTGTCCGTTAAGGTAAAAAAGTGCTATATGAATAAAGTCCATTTACCATTTTATAGCACCATAATATTTTTCAAGCCCTCTCTCTCTTTATAAGTAGGCATTACTAGGAGTGTTTTGTTAGAAAACTATTTGACAGCTGTAGATGTTTGGGCCCACTACACATGATCAAGAGGAGGATGACTTTTTTACTGTATATCTAAGAAATACAGCTAAGATTTGTGATTCTTTTTCTACTTTGTTAGTGTTTGCAACACGACTGACACGCTAATACGCTGATGTGAAAGCTCAAACGTTGTAAACATGGAAATCTTACAAATTACAATTTGTCCGACATTTCAAACAGTAATCAATATTCTAAACATTAATATGACATTAAAAGGAATTAGTTAATTATATGTACACTTTATATAGCATGTATCATCTATTTACATTTCAGCAGGTCACATCACTACTTGTGTGTGTGTCCCTAATTAATACATATTGGGCCCCGTCTCCTTCTCCAAAGAGTGATTTTATTTGGAGAAGCTCTTTGAAATCTGAGATTGCAGAGATGAGTTTGGTAAAGTAATGAACAAACGTCTCTCTCTCTCTCACTTCTATTGGCTCTATTGGCATATGCACACTGGCAGTGTGGGCAAAGTTAAGGTTGTGGCTAACAAAGACACACGAATTGATGCACATGCACATCAGCATGTGGAACACGCTGCTGCCAGCCTGCCTGTCTGTCTGCTTGTTTGTGTGTCTAGTGATTGAATTTTATCCTCCTCCCGGGCTTCTGCTGCCTCTTATTTCCAGACCTCATCAGGCCTGAGTGGAGCTGGTGACTCGCTGCTGCTTGGTAAACCCTGTCGGTAGAGATCACTGCATGTCTGAATGGCAGAGGACGACACACCGCTGCTTGAAGCTGCGTGGAGTTCAAGGCCAAAGGCTGCTAGTTCACGTTTCAACATCTGTTCACAGCCAGCAGCACCCGGCCCCAACTGCAGTTGGCACAATGTTCCATATGAATAATCAAATTATTGGCTCCAAGGGTGGGAGGTTAGCAGATGGCTAGCGCATTAGCCCCATAACTGCTAATGAATGGCACCTTCCATGACAAAAGGTGTTCGTGTGTCAGGCACTGCAAAAAGGTGGCCATGGGAAGAAGGAAGGTTTCCATGACAAAAAGCTATTTTGATCCACGCCAAAAATTTAAAAAATATCTAATTGGAGAAGCAAAAATTCTAAAAACACCCACACAAACAGCTTCATTACAATATTTCAGTCCAGGAGTCTTTGCATGGATTTGTACTGAAAAAGTCTATAGCTAATTGTTTTTTTCTTACTTGCTGGCACAATTCCCAGCTTCTTGGAAACATATGCAGTGTTTCTGGTTATGAGATTTTCTTCTCTCTCGTATGAGGAAGATTTATTTTTTTTTCCATTGTGAAAGGAAAATGGTTACTTTCATATTGTGCACAAAGTGCAGTTATAAAAGTAGACTTGATCAGAATATAGATCTACTGTCCTCATTTTAAACCAGGACAAACAGTGAAGACATTTAACAATCAATGCTGAATTTAAGACTAAAAATGTCTTAAATAACAGTATTTATGGACAATTTATGGTCATTAAGCTCAGAGTAGTGACGATGCTGCCCATAGTAACAACAGTTCATCTTTGGCCCAGAGAAACTATGAGACAAACTATTAAGAGAAGTGTGTATTACTGTATTTTTTCACATTGTGACAAAAGGTTGCTAAGCTAACAGCTCACGGGCTGCCACCAATTTGACATTTGGATTTAATGTCATCGCACTGATATCACACATCAGCTCCTTCTCAACCCACAAGACAACACGTTAATTTCTCAAGAGGGACCAGACAGTGTTAGCAGGCCATTTGTCACGCCTGGGGAGCCATCTTTAAAAAGCTGTTACAAGGACGACAGAGCTATAGTCTGACAACAAAGGACGCTGAGAATCAGTCCAGGAGCTTTCCTGTTTAGAGCTGAAGCTCCAGTATGATTGCCCATCAATAAACACCAAGTCATGGAGATGGATAGCAATTCAAGTTTCCCATCTCTTTAGTTATAAAAACATGTCTCTGTAAACAAACTGGCAACTCATTATTGGCAGGGTGCATTTCTTATATCTGAAATATTATGATAACAATTCACCTGCTATTCTCACACATAATAATTGGTTATGACAATTCAGTAAGCAACATGTAACTTTAAGCCATGCCTGTTCTTCATTTAGATGAAAGATTAGACTACTGCTAAACATCTTTTTACTAACTAATGCCCTTTTTTGTCAGTATGTTTGAATCGACATGTTTGTCTAAATGGGCTTCAGACCTGTGTTTCTCATTTAATCCCCTCCCTCTTCCCTCCCTGTAATATCTTTTTCACTTCTTTTCCTTGTAAAACTTGTGTTCAATGAAGTTGAAATGTCATTAAAAATTATTTCTGAAAGGGCATCTGATCGTAGATTTGTCTCAGTCCAACATCCAGTCAAGCAAGTACAAGTTCAAATCAATTTGAATCACGTGGCCTTTCTCTCATGCCACCTCTCTACAGTAGCAGTTAGGTGTGTCATAAAATTGGCCTAGGGGAAAAAGTATAAAAATCAGCCGTTCCAAACTCAAATATGTGGCTTATGTGCAGTGGCAGGTTGTGGCAGAGCCTCTGGGGCAGCATGGGGAGGCTTCCACTCAAAAACACTTGAATCAACATATTTTTGAGCCATTACTGCAAACATCATCCCTGTGTGCTACACATTACTAACTCAAACTCCATTCAACGTCAACACAAAGTTCCTTTCCAGCTACAGAATTATGCTGTTAGCCCACATACACATTCATATTACATGTTCTAAGGCACTTACATAACATCAGCTCTGAAAAGCTTTGATATGGGCCAAATTGGACGACAGGCTTTGTTAAACACATTTTATTCCTCTCTCATGTTTTAGTGAATCACTGGATAACTGCATGTCCTTAGATGTATTATAAGCAAGCAATAAACAAACTAAAAATAAGCCAGTGACCTCATTTCAAGACAATGGTGAACTGATGACAAGTACAATACATATCTCTTTGCTCACTCCAAGACAGAAGACTGGTGGCATGTACAGTTCATTACAGTTTAAGTGAAACAGATGAGTCTTGGTGTAAAAAATGTCATGCCTCTCAATATAGTTTGTATGTGACAGGATTTTGCCCACTGTTAATTGTACTATCTAAGCTTTAGCACCACAGAGCAATTAAGACTTTGTTTAGCACATTTGCACCTGCTCCCTTTGCTGTCTCATGTCTGCTCTGCTCTATCAGTAATAAACAGATTTCAATTGTCTATCTGTGTCATTTCCATTTATTCACAGTCCACGACTCCGACAATAGATCTATAATAGCTGCAAGAGAAGAGGGGTAATCCATCACTGTGTGTCTGCCAGCAACGGCTTAGTTGTGATATAATTTCCATATGCCAAAGGCTTGAAGTGGGGTTTTTCTTTTATAAAATGGTTACTAAATCATTTCTACACATAATGGAGCAGCCTTATCACACTCTGTAGTATTAAAAAGCCATTTACAAATGAAAAGAGTAAAATACTGATGCAAATAATTGCAAAGTAAATGTTTTGCTGCTGGTAAAAATGGTATATATGTATTCGGTACATTTAGTTGAGGGTTAGGCCTTTTAAATGGGGAATGCATCATCTCTTAACCTTTCTCTGTCACTACAACCTGCATAGTCAAAAAACAAAACTTTCAGCCTTTCTTTGTGGTTTCCCAGGTGTCTCTTTGGTCCAAAATGAAGAGAATGCCAATCATTTCTACAGACCTTAATTAGACCAAATGGTCAGTTGTGGTAAATCATTGTCATTTTATCCTGTTCAGCCCGGGGCAGAAATGTGACAGTGACCAAAACGCAGGGAGGAAAGGCTCAAAATGCAGTGAGCCAGGGGAAAGTGACAACAGTGAAGAGGGAAAGAGGAGAAGAGAAGGAGAATGGACAGAAAAACAGAGATAGTGCGAGTGAGTAGAGGGGGAGTGGGGCTCAGCCTGGAACAGGAGAGACCGCTGTACTAGTTTGACCCGACCACGTTACCCTGGCAACAGAATGGAAGAGCTTTGTTGCTGTTCCAGGCTGCATGGGGACTGGAGCATGTGTGTGCGTGAGAGTGTGCATGTGTGTGTGTGGGTATGAGTGCATAAATTCAACACAAGTTTTCATGCCGGCAACAATAAAGTGCATTGCTTTATGTGGTTATACTAGGGCCTTGAGATCCACTGTGGAAGCACATTCAGCTCCCAAAGGAGGGTTTATGCATTCTGCTCGAAGGAATGTCAGCAACCCTGAAGTTGCTTGCAAAGGGTAAGGGGTCTTCATGAGGCATGCATAAACCAAAAGGCAAAGGAGACTCACAAATGGAGCCTGCAGTGCAGAAAAACAGAGCGGTGTAAAGAGGGAGGGAGTTAAAGACAGGTGGTGGTGTCTAATGCACATCATCACACTTTCTCTACTGCACTCTCTTCTTTCTGAGGCCAGTAATTATTTAGGCACAAAGAGCTTTGCGGGGTACACCTCCCTTGACATTGTGCAGTGCCACAAAGAGATTACAGGGCCCTCTTGAAAATTCACCGCTGTAGAACTAACTACTGCTCAACAATTGAGCTGCAGCAAAAACTAGCAATTAAATACTTCAAACCGCATTTTACTGAAGGTACAGTAAATGCTACAAAGGCTTTATCTAACCATAAAGGAAGTAAGCTGTGCGTATACAGGGTGTACAGCTGAGGATCCAAGCGACTGCAGTCTAGCGTGTGAAGTTGATCAGGTGAGCAGTTGTTGACATCGCTGCAAGCAGCACTTCTGAGCCACAGCCTCGGACAGCCATGCCCCTGCTGGGCTCTGCACCAGTACCTATGAAAAAAGGAACTGAATGTACTGTGTCATGTAGTTGCAGAAAACAACAAGATTTGGGATTAGTCTGAAAAATATCTGATAACTGCCAGTCAGCTCTACTTTATTTTGTCAGGATACTGTGGTAGAAATGTAAACATGAAAGCTCAAAGGGGGATTTGAGTTCTCAAATGAAAGCAAGCAAACTAGAGGTGTTAAATAGCGTGACAGCGTCTTATAGAGTGCATTAAGTTTACTCTGTGGAGCAATGTTTTAACAAGGGTGTCTCCATTTAGTGGTGTAATACATGCAGAAACACATGAGGATGGCTACAAACAATGGACAATATGAAATATTATGTCAGATCAATACCAATCTCCATAACTGATTGACCTATTGGTTTACACTTACTGTAGGACTGATCCATCACTAATTAATGTCTTGCCACCCAACATTCTGCTTCAAAATAATTAACATCACATCAAGGGAAGCAATGGTACAATTTTATTGGACCTTTAGAAGCATTATGTTGCTCAGAAAAGGCAATTTTCCTGCATTATATCACATTATGATTTAACTTGCTCTGGCATAATGATGAACCCATTCAGTACACTTTATGAAGTTGGACTTACTTTGCAGTATCAAATTTCTTGGCCATGAAAGAGCTGGTGTAACAGCAGCATGTCCTAGCGGGTGACATTCAATTTCAAAAGGGCAGAATCACGAAGTTTATCAGCAAAAGCCAATTTCCACTAAGCCTTTACCCTCTGTGAGCTGAGGTGGACTGTTTTCCTGAGCTGTATTTAGCATCTGGTAATAAGGTGAATGATATTTTCTAGTCACCCTCATGTGAAAGGTATCCAAGGAGGTTAATATTCACACAGCAAGTTCACCTTTTTCATCTTTCCATGCGATATAAAAACAGCAGAGCAGAGTCATTTGTCGCTGTGTTTAGCTCCTTTTAAGCAGGCTGAGGAGTGGTTGTTTAGATTTATCACACAGTTGTTGGACTGATTCTGTACCGGCGCTCTTGGCATGTCAGATAAATCACTCTGACCTGTCATGATTTAAACTGGATTGATTTAATCATGCAGTGCTCGCTTGCTTTTATAGTCCTGCGCATGTGAAGCTCCGCAGAGACAGCAGAGCATACACAGCATACACCTTCCATCTAATGCTGCTGTCAGCTACATCAAACACACCTTTGATTAACTTAAAGCATACACTGGTTTACCCGGCCTCCCTGTTCCTCACAAAGCATATAATCAGAGGGCTACTGCCTTGAAGAGAGAAAAGCGAGTGCACTGTGTGCCAAGAAGCTTATCAAGCTGTGAACAAGAGAAAGGACACATTTCTGCAGTGATCAATGTAGTATAATTTGCTTGCACACAGATTAAATGAACCACATCCTTTTCACCTTTTGTTAATCAATGTGGTATATTTTTCCTGCTCATTTAACTTCATGGTTAAAAGGCCTAATCCTTTGTGAGTGTAAAGCTAGGTTTTTTGGGGGTGTTGCTGCATGCAGTGTGTTATGGGAGAGCAGAGGAATGAGCAGAAGGTGTTAATCCCAGGCAGGTCAGCTCGCTGCTACATTCGTCTGGCTAATAGGAGCCAACCTGTGAGCAGGCCTCCCCCCTTCACTTTGTCACTTCCTTTGCTTTCTGCTTCACACACTGTTGTTCGCTTTGTAGCTGCGCTTGTTTTTCCTCTTTTGCAGCGGCGCACATAATGCTGAATTTGAATCATGTGGGAATAGCTGACAGGATGATTCGTGAGTGAAAACATCAACTTGAAAGCAGTTGTCTGGAGCCGACAACATGATATTTTCTCTAGATTTTGGTTTGTCATAATTATCATGGTGATTTGATGTTTAACTCCAACCATTACTGTCAGTGAAGGACCATCCACCTGATGCTAGTCAAGAGCTCAGTTTGTTATTGATTGGGTGAAGCTCATGTAAACACAAAGACTCAAAGACAACGTGAGCCACTAATTTTAATACACACTGATCGCTTTTCAAGACCTTGAAGGAGACTAATTATGCTCCATTTCAGGTTCATACTTGTATTCGGGGGTCCTTTTAGAATATGTTTCCATGCTGTCATGTTCTAAAATTACTTTTCTCATCCTGTCCATACTGCATGCTGCTCTTTTCACCCTCTGTCTGACTGCTCTGTTTTAGCTCCTGTCTCCTCAAGGCTCCCTGTCCTAGAATGCCTGGTCTACTCTGGTACGTCATCTCCCTTCACCGTCCAACAACTTCGTCTCCAAAGGGCAAATATGGCCGAGCAACATACTAACTCTGAACAATATCATGTGATCAACACATCCCTGCATCTCACATCACAAGCTGGGCCAAAACTAAACAGCATATTTTCACTTACATTGCATAGATTTTTAATGAAAGATGGAGCAGGAGAACCAGAGAGAGGATGGTCTTTTCTCATAGTTTGAGGCTTTGTAGACATGTTGACATAGTGTATTTTGCATAATATGTCATCTGTAAAACACACTTATAAAATTGGATGTAAACTGCCATGTAAATCTAGTTTCCTGCCAGCATTCTACCACCTTCAAGAGAGTTTATAGACACAGAATGAGTCAGTCTGAGTAATTACAGCATGCCTTCAATAGTTTTACACCTCCCAAATAATCCCTCCTCCACTCCCACTATTTGAGTCAGCTTCATAGAGATGAAAAAGATGACGATGACTGATTATTGACTGATAAGCCACACTGATGCTAAACAAATTTAAAACAGTACCTGCTACAGTGACTCATTTTGGTGTTTTCACATACTTGAGAACGTACATGACAGCCTTTAAAACTGCCACTAAGATCACAGCATATTGTTAAATTTGTATTGTGACATATTATATGTAAAAATCCATGATGAAAGCTATCATCTGCCGAAAGTGACACTGGGGTTGCCAGTTCTGCTTCACCACCCAAATAAGCTAATTAAAAGACAAAGCAACAGGTGAAAAACATCTTACAGCTTAATCTGTGGCAGCTGAAAAAGTCCATTGCAATTTTTTTCTGGTAGTATTTCATTAGACACGAATTTAAACCAGCTCCTTTCAAAATTGGAAAAATAAAAAGAAAGTGATCAGGGACAAGAGGGATCTGGAGATTTTCTGCTGACCTGGCAACGCTGCTGTGGTGCGAATGCAGGTGGTGATAGTCCTCCTTTCTCTCTTTCATTCCTTACGCCCTCTTCTATTGCTCTCTACACCCAGTTAATTGTACTTTTTAAGACGGTGGAATGAAACTGCAGGCTTTACGACCCTTCACGGGTTCTTATTGCTGTGCAACCAGCTGCTTGTTTGTGTGTACGTATGGAAACGTGCTGTATTTGCATGTTTATGAACCTTCCATGTCTATGCACGCGTGTGACTTAATAAATAAATGAGTGTATGCATCTTGGGTATGACAAGAACTGCACATGTTGTTGTCTATGTGCATGTCAAATGTTTTTGTAGTCGTAAACAAAATAGCTTTACACTCTATGATGCATGTTTGTGTCCATGTGTGTGAGAGTGTGCTATTTCAAATCTAACAAAATATATTGCATTCACAGTATGTGTAAGTATGCATGTGAACAGTTCAGTAAATCCTAACTTGTGTATGTTGCTTTGAGTGTGTTTGTGTCACACAATTGTGCGAGGACTGAAATAGCTCCTGGAGTGACACCATCTGGCCAGCGGGTACTGAAGGGAGAAGAATCGGGGGAATGCAGTGATAACACGGCGGTGCAGCACAACAATAAACACCTGCTTTAAATCTGTTTAACAGCTCTGACAAACACCCAGGAAACAGGAGCGCAGAGACACAGACTCCACATTGCAGGAATAAAAGACACATTAGGTGTGACAGAGGACACAGTTGGAGTCTGATCAGGATTTCTTCACTTTCCAACAGACAGCATGTGCTCATATAGCATGTGACGTCTTTATTGAAGGGACAATAAGTGAGTTGTAAATATTGTAACTATTACCAGGGGTTTACAGTATATGTTGTAATTTTGCTTCCTGTCACTGTACTTGTAGTACAAATAAGCATTACTTATGACTAATTACCTATATTCTCCACAAGCCTTTATGATAGTCATAGGTGGCTCAAAGGTGGAGTGGGCCGTCGGTCAATCGGAAGGTTGGCAGTTCAATCCCGCCTTTGAGTAGTCGAAAGGACTAGAAAGGCTACAAACATTTCTTTCTTTTTCAATTTATTCTCTAATGACATATTAAAGTGCTTGTTATGCATGACCACTCATGTTATTTAACATTTCACAAGGAGTAATGTGATCCCTATGTTGATGGTGTCAGTTCAGTGGGTGGACAATTACAGCAGCGAGTCAAAAATTATTTGCTGATCATTTGCTGTACAGCATCTTCTGAGGAGACATTTGTTAATTGCTTGAATTTTGAAGACAATGTAATCCTGGTAAACCTCTTCAGTGATGTTCATCATCAGACAAGAGCCAAGTGGCGTTTCGCTCTGCATCTGCTGACGTGGTGGCTGAGTTGGCCGCCACCAGTTGAGCAGTTTATTTCAGCTGTCAAACTCACTTGCTCACCCTCCACTGCTGATCACTTTGCTGCTGCTGCAGCTGATGCATCTCTCTAATCTCAACTGCCGTACCAGCATGCACCTGTGGGCTCTGTTTCTTTATGCTTCCCCACAGCTGGGTGTATTGATCTCTGCAAGCTACTGCTCTGGTGTTCTCAGGGTGTTAGGCCAAAAATAGGCCAGCACTTAGATTTACTTACAAAGAAATACTATTTCTCAGTTTGAGTTTGAGTTGCCTGACTGAATTACAACTTTGCAACAGCTGAGTCTAAAGCAGAAGACACATATTTACAGCATAAGTAGTTGTTGGACAATTGCTGACCAGTCCAAACAGACCACATCAACAACGCAAGAATTGTTATTATCCAAACATGATTCAAAGTAGAAATCACATGCTACCAGATATCACAAGTGTCGCCACCCACAGGCTCCTCTACACTATTAACTAGATTGTCTGACAGATAAGAGGCTTTCTATGGAGGCCAATATGTCCTGTGAACCTCCCACCCATTGTCACAGGAAGCTCCCTGCTTTCTGCTGCTCAGCCTACACGCTGCAGCCCAAAATACAGCCGAGTGTCATTCCTCGGAATTCTCCTTTCCTCACATTCTCCAGAGAGAGGAAGTGTTACCTCGGCAACAGCTATTCCCATTGGTGGAGCAGAATAAATACGCTCCTATAAATGTGTAATGTTGATCTCACACTGTCAACAAATCAGCTCAACATATTTCCGTACCAACTGTTGAGTATGTTTTTCATGGGTAAAACAGCTAAAAACACACCAGTGACGTTAATGGCAAGCCTCGTCAACACAACAACACAATAAACAACGTTTCTGAACACATATTTCTGTCTGAATTACTGAACGCTTAGAGTTTGACAGCCATTCTCTTGGTCTTTTCAGTACAAGTCCAGATCAAAACGCAAATTACAAAACGCAGTTTCCTTCCCACTGCAGACTAACTCTGGAGATGGCAGAGATGTTTTGACGTCAGCTGAGTGTGTCCTGCTGTGAGCTGAACCGGTGTGAGGAGTCGGCTTTGTTCACACAGCAGGAGTCCGACAGGGCAGAAGAATCCCAGCCAGAGATGATTGACAGGGGAGGAGAAACCTCAGATCTGCCTGCATCCTCATCTGTCTCCAAACAGTACTACTCTTTTTTCAACGTAACAAACACACACATTCTTTATATCCTTTTCAGGCCTAATGATGAGGAGTCTCCCTGACACCAGACACACATACAATACGGTAGACCTGACTTAAGTACAAATGTGAAAATCACTCACATTCAAGTCTCCATCCTAACCCTCGGGTAAACCCCTGCTCAGTCCTAAAGTCTGCCCTACGCTGTGGAGACGAGGAAAGCTTGTGACTGGTATAAATAATACTGTGAGTGCCATGCAAAGCCTTTTAACTTTCTAAACAGATCCATTATGAGACTTTTCAATACTTCAGATTTGTTGTATTTTGGCCTGGACAGTGATGAATTCCACTCCAGAGTCCAGGAAGAAACCTTCAGTGATGGAAAATGAATGAACTGCATTGCACAAATGTTGATGTCTTAGCATGTGTTTCTGAAGCAAGACAGACTCCACATTATGTTATTTCTGTATATTAGAAAATTGCACTAAAAAGAGGCATTCAAAGGGGAAAAGAATAGTCGAAATCAACAGCAGAGGCTGAGATGTCTTCACTTTTAACGCCTAGTATGCTTGGCCTACGACAGACACAGCCTGTCATAGTGGCTCTAACTGATATTTTCATAATAACAATGTATCAAATGACAATGTGAATCATCACCTGAATCTGGCTGCTGTTCACAGCGAAAAAAAACTTCTAAAAACCCACTGGAGGAGCACAAAGACACAGTTGGCAAGTAGCTGGTGACAGGAGAGGAGCATTTAGCAGCTAAAGAGCCTGATGTTTCCCTACAGAGTTGGTGGAGACAGAAAACTGCTAAGAGAGTGAATATTAGACTTACATTTACCAGGTGGACAGACTCAGTATTAATGATGTTACTCCATAACCAGAAGTGTTAGCTAAAACATTACTGCTACTACTTGTATTACTGCAAATATTGTTTGCAGTTTTGCAGTCTGTATTGTATTCTTTCAACCACCTTCTTAAAAAGACATGTCAGACATTCAAAAGCCTGTTGATGGGTACGTTTCTGGCTGCTTTCCTTTTGGGCATGCATCTCAAACCCAGCCTTGCAAACTGTTGGCCCAACTGAGAAGCATACTCTGAATGCGCTGCCCACAAGTGCCCATTATTATTGCAGGTTCACAGTCCAAAAACACTGGATCCTCCACTTCCTATAATGCAACTTGATAGCTGAGATAAGACAGGATCATCAAATTTTCCAAACTTTGGAAAAGTTGGTCCAGAGCCCTAGAAAAATCATTTTTTAACTGCTTTCACAGGCTATATAGTACTTCCTGTGACAGGTACACTGAACATGATGTCTGAAAATCAGTAAAATACACCTTTAAAGGTTTATTCTATTGACATCGCCTGTAATATCCAAGTCAGATTCCTTTTCCCAAGTTTCTTTGAGTCTCAACAATATGAGCGACTACAACAATTGTCAGATATTACAAGGCAAATCTTTAAATTGTTAAAAATTCTTACAGCAATCAATTTGGTTTGTCATTATAGAAAAAACATGTTTTAGCAATAATATTAAATGACACCAATGTTCTATTCAAATGTGCCAGAAAGCTATACCAGAGTAAGCCAGCATGCATAATACTAAAGCAGATGAATGTAATTCAACCATCATTCCTTTTATTATTGACGTGTGTTATTACTATTTCAGCAGCCTCTTGCACTGCACAGCAGCCAGAGATGTTATATTCATCTGACACTTGTATTAATTTGCTTTTACATCAACCTGACCTGAAATTTTCATCTCTGCCTCGGCAGTCACCATTAATGAAGTATGACAGGAAAGACGGGAGTAAAGGTTGATGAGCATCACCTATGTGACAGCAGAGCAGCAAATGCTCATGTCATGGCTGTTCAGTGTGCACTCCCGAAGACTAGTGATACCTTTAAAAATGAGCCAACTCAAAGTCCGCACAGATTAAAAAAATACATCTATTATTTTATTCTAGAAATAAACTAGCTGGACAGGGCATGGAAATTGTTATAGAATTTTTAAACTCTCTCAGCTACAAGAAAATTTGACATGATGAGTTATTTATCACCCCGTTGTGTCCTTGCAGGTACCTTTTGGAGACTCCTTGTTATAAACAGGCACAACCTGTCACCTGAATGGATGTTAAGTGTTTGAATATTCAGACTATTACCAAAAGAGAAATCAGGGTGATCCTGTTTGACAGGGAGGAAAACGAGCTGTCACAGAAAGAATGAGGCATCATGTCGGAGGCAACAAAAACAAACGCTCCTGTTGGTGCTAAAAGCCGCCCCAGAGGGCTCCCAAACCACTGAGCCAGCCTTGAACTGATGCTGCCACGCTGTTTGCTAAATGAATGAGTCTGTTTGCATATGCAGTTATGCACACAAATACACACACACAGTAATGTGTGGCATTTAAATAAACCTCCCTCGGTGTGTGTGCTTCCATCAGAAACAACCAGCACCATGTTTTTAATGCTTTACAGTCATTTCACATCATGCAACTGTTTGTTGCTTGCCCACACACACACACACACACACACACACACTCCTACTGTGTCATTTCTTATCTCAGCAGTTTCCTTTCTTGCTTTTCCTTAAAGGCATTACTTTTCTGTGCCTGTGCACTTGTTTCACTTTCACTGATATCCCCCTCTCACGCCTTACACCCATCCGCACACACAAACACACAGTGCAACAGCCTCATTCTTTCCCACGCAATACACAATGTGAAAATGACACTCGAATACACACGTACAATGGAGCACTCTCTTTTCCTCATTGTCTCTGGCTGTCACACAAACACACACACAAACACGTACTCGTCCACACATCCACTTAACACTTCGGACTCCCTCTCACACCTCTACCTCTCCCTTCCTCAGCTGTCAGCCTGGCATTTCTCCCACCTCCTCTCCCACCCCTTGACTGCTTAGGCTGCCCTGCCTTGCCACCCCAGTGTATGTGTGTGTGGGTGTGTGTGTGTGTGTGTGTGTGTGTGTGTGTGTGTGTGTGTGTGTGTGTGCACGTGCGTCATGTAACTCCAGATGAAGGCCATGCTGCTGAGCAAAAGAACATTTGGACAGCTTTTGACAAAACAATACAATACTGCTGGCACTCTATAGCAGCCTGAGCTAGAGTTAGCTTCACAGACTAACAATACGAGCTCTATTCTAAAATTCAGAGCCTTTAAAGCTGCAGTAGTTATACTGAAAATGGATGAAATGATAAACCCAGAGTTGTAAGAACACTTTTCTGATCTCCCTCTCTACGGAGCTTCATAGCATCCTCCGGTGTTACAGCCCTTTTTTGGTTCCCTCTCAACTCTCACGTCAAACTTGCTTACGGATAAAGCAGGCAGCCACTTTTAGTAAAAAAATCTCAGATAAACATATTGTACGGTGCCTGTCCAAACAGTGGACAACAAGTTAGCGACTAGCTGACTAGCGTGTGGAGCATTTAGCAGTTGAAAAGCCATGAAACCCAAACAGAGCGAAAAGGAGAGTGAATAATGGACTTACATTCACCAGCTGACCGGAAACACGACTTCAGGAAAACAAGCTTACGTCACAGTGACGTCTATGTTCCCCCGCCGGAATACACTAGTGCTAACTACTGAGTTAAGGTGGTAGTACATAACGTAGTGTTCCTGAAGCTTTAACTGGCAGATTAGACAACTGATCTCTGTCCACCAGCTGCAGGTCATTTGCACACTAATCACCACTAACGAGCTAGCTGCTACCTGCCTGTCTGAAAATGACACCCTGCAGTCATCTGATGCTGGAGAAAGACTCGCCACATCATTGGTCTTTCTGAACAGCTTTTCTCAATGGAACCACTTCTGGAGGATTGTAAAATAGTGCCAACACACACACACACACACACACACACACACACAGCTTATTAACCCACGACAGACTTTTGTAATTTGATGGACTCACTGAATTAATTTTGATTAGTTACACCTGGAAACAATTGCCATTACAGCCAGAAAAATCAATGAATTCTGTCACATCCTACAGCTTGTTAAGACATCGTTAATAATGTGTGTTACAGTTGAATTTCAACCGTGGCTCTTGCTGTTTGGAAATTGGAAAAAGTGATTAAGCTTTCATGTCAAGGTTGGAGGGATGATTAAGGAGAGGGGAGAAAGCCCAAACTTTGCACACAAACTCATCTTTTAGTTCAGAAAGCAATTCCTGCATGATGAATCGCTTTGTCTTTTAGTTCAAATGTGAGTAATTTCTGATCCTTTTTATTTCGGCAGAAGAGCAGCGGGAGAGAATGAAAATACCACGTTAAGAATAACATGGCGAGATACATACAGCGCAATCTGTGTGTTGCCTGGCACTGAGCTGCGTATCACGTCTTGTTGTCCTTCAGCCGTGCCTATCAGTGTGCACCGCTATCACGGTGCTTCTGGACCGATGTCACCAAGACAAGACAAATCCCCGTGCGTTTCATGTACCAAACAATTCAATTGACTCAGATGCTGATTTTAAACTGAGGCAAAGAACTGCACTTAAAGACGCGGTGAGGAATAACAGAGGACATGGGGGTAACAAGGGCTATTAGAGGACTAACATATTTATCCTGCCTCCACCAACCACAAAAACAAACACACACACACACACACATGCTTGCAGGACATGCATACACCAGCCACCCTCTCATCCCTCATCTTCCCAGTGCAGATCCTTGACCAGGGCTCTTGTTTGAGAAACCAGAGGTCAAACCGTAAAGTAATTACACTGGCAACTCATCAACCAAGGGCTGACAGCAATACAATTACCTCCAGGCTGCAACGGCCTGTAGCAGATAAGTTAGCAGAGAGAGGGTTGTGTTTAACTCTGGACGGAACAGTGCTGGCTGCATAATTGCACCCTGCCGAGTGCACTTTAAGTCTGTGTTTAACAGGTATAGAGCAGTGCTGAGTGAAAGAGAAAGGAAGGGGTGGGGGGGTGGTCTATTAGGTGTTACCGAAGGCCTTGGCATCAAGCCACTTCACCGGGAGGAAGATAGAGAGAGATATGAAAATGGTGTCAGGAGAAAAGAGAACACAAAGCGATCTCCCTGCAGTCAAGGCTGGCAATACAGCTGCCTGACAAGTCAGTCCTGAGGGATGTAAATAATTACTGGGGGTGAGAGAAAGAGAGAGTGAGGGAGGGTCACTGCACTGCCGACTACTAGTGTCTCATGCACCCTTACAGCCTTTACATGTTTCTCATGACCATTTAACCATGAAATAATGAAATATTTATAAGGCAACGTAGCTATGAAACATCATCATCCAACATGATGAGGAGATAAACAGACACGTGTCACTCGTTGCACATTGTCACTTTTTCCTGTTAAACAGCATGTGCAAATCTGCAGATCCTCTACATTTGTATCTAGACAAATATAGATCAAATGATAAATTAAACAGCTTTTAAAACACTTTCAGTAGGAGCCCGGGCATAGTTATTCTTTACATACACCCCCGCATCTGTGAGTGAAATTAATTCCCATCTGTGCATATATTTAATAGATATGCATTGTTGTTATTTCACACGCAGGGCAGAAATGTTGTTTTTCATATATTTAATTCTCAGTCCTTTGCGTCTAATATGTCCTTATGTGGTAAATCACAGCTCTGTTATGTTTAATCCCCTGATCTGTTTCACTTTAATTTATATGCTTTCGTTCTTTTACTATCCAAGCTATTCAAATGATCTTGCTGCTCCAATGACCCATTTTCCCAATAGAGGCCATTAAAGTTTTATCTTAATCTATGAGAAAAACTGCTTTTAAAGGCCCTTTTAAAGTTCCAATTACAGAGAAACCTAGCTGTTGCAAATAAGAAATGCTGACTTGTTCTTTTAATGTCATTCAGGCTGATCGGGATAAGGGTGAACACAGACTGGACAATTTGGCAGCACTTCAGGTGGGAAATGCCTCGTCTTGTCTTGAAGTTGAACCCTTTCTGTACGAAAAACTTGTATGTAATTGTATCCTATTCTGTTCTCCAGGGTTCTCCTTGTATGGACCCAAACAGTTTAAGAGGAAGCTTGATCCAGATCAGTGAGCATGCATGTCAGTGAGATATGGACAGCTCTACGGGAAGATAACATTGTAGGGAGACTGATTAATGAGAAACGAGATGGGAGGAGGCTGTATGTGGAGGAAGTAATGAGTAACAAGATAGCAGCAACCAAGCTACCAAACAGAAGCAATTGAAATAAGTTTGACTGAATCGGCTAATGACTGATTGAAGTGGCACCTTTAACACCCCAGTGGGAGAAACCCGATACTTGAGTGTAAAGCCTGCTTCCCCACAAGCTGCCTCCCTGTAGGAACCAGCCTGTCACTCATCCAGTGGGGCATGTAAAAGTAGGGCGTCAGTGGCCCGGGTATGAGGAGTCCACTGGGCCTGAATGATGTCTCATCAGCTGCTGTAGTGTCAGTGCAGTGGTGTGAAGCCAAGGTGTTGGGCTGGCTACTCAGGTGTGGTGAGACGGGACTGAGACAAGCTAAGACAGTAGAGGAAAGCCTGCAAAGCAAGTAGGACTGTGAACTTAATCCATCTGAGGTGAAAACAGGTGAATAGATCCAAGTTTTTACTCTCAGAATTCACTTGTTATCTACCTTGCCTAAGATGCTGGACCACCTGCCAGATATTCTAGTGTGTGAGTTTCTGCGTATGCGTGAAAAGTGCACGTCTAGTCGGTCCATGTGTGCCTGCGTAAGGCCTGCTTCCACTCAGTCGGATCAAACAGCAGCAGTGGCTGCGCGCCTCTCGTCTCTCTGCCTGCCCCATAATGAGGAGTGATCCATTCGCCTCCTGTGGAGGAAGGACATGTTTATACAGCTCCTGCTCACAGGCAGCGAGAGGAGAAAAACAGATTACAGAAGCACTCTGGTCAAATGTCAACACAACGCCGCACAAGTAGCAAAGAGGCACACATCAAACGCCGCCGCAAGAGTGTGAACAGACGGCTAGCGCTTAGTGAATCAGCTAAAAACAAACAAACCTTTGAGTTTACAAATAGAAGAATTTCCTCTGTGTTGACCCTTGCTCAGCCCCGATAGAGGATCTAGTTTTCCTGCCCTGTGGCACAGTAAAATGGGAGGCAGGATCAAGCCCCGCAAACGGTGGAGATGAAACAGCTGCCAGCTTGTCAGGCAGCCCCGATGAAGCCCTGCATGACAAAGGGGCAGGCTTGTTGCAGGGGCAGCAATTCATTACAGGAGCCCCCCCTCTGTGAAAATTAAGAGCGGATGGCTAGCTGCAATTCATCTTGCTGCCCTTTTCCATTGTAGCTCAACTGCTAGCATGATGAAATAATCGCAGTGAATAGGCACTCCTGCACAGCGGGACATGAGGGAATCTGTATGCTGGAGGCTAGCAGCAGTAATTGGCAAACACAGGCAGGAAGAGAGATGTGGCCCACCTGCTGTACAACCCGGGTCAGTGAGAACCACACTGCCTGGCCCTCAGTAAGTGCAAATGTGAAATTGACAAGATGTGAGGCTGCAAAGCCAGTGAATGCCCACTGACGCTAGTTGCCCTCAGTCAATGCGTGTCTTGAGGGCACACACCCACTGCCGCAAAGGAGATCCTGCAGTGCACTGGGAGGGGAGAGCAGAGAGAGGGATGAGAGGAAAGGAAGCAAGAGTGAGTGAAGACAGAGCAGAGGTGTACTAGAGTGAGCCCAGCCAAAGGTGGAGTGTCTGGGTAGATGCCAGATCACAGACAAACTAGGCACAGTGACAGATCTATTCCCCCTGCTGCCTCCAGCCAGCTGTCAGTGCAGATAAACACAATGGGCCCCTCTCTCCAACAACAGCGCGCTGTAATCTGGAATTGACAGCTGACTCTGCCTCACAACTCTGAGGGAGCTGAGGGAAAGACGCTGTGAGTCAATTAACTGAAAGAAATGAATTTTCATTTGGATGGCCCTGAAAGTGGGATAAGTAGACGGAAGAGAATGGAGTACGCTCAACCACAGGAACCGTAGCTCAGAAGCAGGGTGGAAAACCGGAGAGACGGGATATTAAGTGCATCTTTTACAGTTCTGTGTTACAAAGGCAGACTTTGGTTTTAAATGCTTGAGATGAAAAGCATACTGGGAGCATGAGCAGGCATATGGGAATTCAGGAAGTCCAAAACTCAAATCCCCACACTCATCTGCAGCTAATGTATTTGTCTCCACATGTATTCTCTAATCTGGCTCTGCTTTCTCAGGTT
Source organism: Pempheris klunzingeri (assembly GCF_042242105.1). Lineage (NCBI taxonomy): Eukaryota > Metazoa > Chordata > Actinopteri > Acropomatiformes > Pempheridae > Pempheris > Pempheris klunzingeri. Next base: position 25,874,933 of record NC_092018.1, read on the forward strand.
CCGCATGAGATGGCCTCCACCCAAAAACTCCTTCACCACTGGGGTGTGACACCCATCCGGTGACACATTCCCTCCACCAACGCTGGCTGCCAGAAGTTTGATGCTTTGCTTGAAAATGCTGCCCGCGCAATCACTTTATATGGAGGAAAATGCCTCCTTAGCCTCCAAATCGCTCGCGTTGCCAGGTTTTGCTTCAGTCTTTCCACGGGGCATTATGCACAGAGCAGTGGATCAGTGTGCTGTGTGCTAGTTGTGACTGTCTGTTTACGTTTTCACAGGGAAAGTTGGCAGCCGCAGTGTGTCTGGGCCTGCCAATACAAGCCCAGGCCTCAGCTGACCCGGCTTTGTGTCTCTTTACACAACAAAACTTTTTACAGCCTCTATAAAAAGTAATATCACACAAATACACATACTTAAGTTCAAAGACCATCAAACCAAGTGAAACATATATCTTCACTGACTCTCTGGAGAAGTGCTCTTACTCTCATTCATTCAGTCTCACCCAGCCTCCCTCAGCCTGGTTAATGACATCAGGGCATTGACTTTTAAGAGGTCTATTCCCCTCATGTCCGGCGACTTAATATTCAAACTGCCTTATAAAACTGGTGCTGCCAATCCCGCCCCCATTTTTCAGTCGACTAGCACCTCATTTTATCCCTATTACATTCTGCTGGAGTGATGTAACCCCTCCTCCCATCCCCGGAGTCCCTCTCACAGCCAAGGAAGTCATCCATTCATAGCGATCTGCAGCTCGTGTTATAAATACCTGTACGGTTGACCTCTGCCAGACCTATTTCTAGAGATTCAGCCCACAAATCAATGCAGCCCAGCTGGATCTAGATTAGGCCAAAGCTCTCATGCACCAGGTCGACTGAAGCCAGAGATGTCATTTTTTCATTTGTGGCTGCTTTCTTTGCAGACCTGGGTCAAATCATTGGAGCGCTTGTGTGAGAAGGCTTGGAATACACAATGTGTGGGTTGTGCCACACAGGGAGCTACCAGTCCAGGAAATATAAACCAGTTGGCCATTAAGCCTACAGGTTATTGAGACTAGTTTCCAAAAACTGTTTCTCAGTGAAGATGACAAACACAGTCCTATTGGGAAACTTTCCCTGAGATACTGGTAGCCCAAGGATAAGATCTCTCAATTCTCTGAGGTGTTCCCTTTTGGGAAAAATGAACCATGAAACGCTTCCAGTGAAGCAGAACATAAATCCCACATTTGTGTAACTTGTCCTGGCACATTTCCTGTCAGACTGGTGGAAGGTCGCATAACTGTCGGCTGATTTTAACAAAACAAAAGCAGGACGTCTTATTTACACCCATTAGTGTAAACTCTTATACACACATCTAACATCCTCCTGTGTAATTAACAGTGTGTGCCCTTGACATTCATTAAATTAGTATGCAAGTGCATCCACTCTCCAGGTCCAGGAATCACAGGCCAGCCTCTCTGCCCACAATGAGTCTGTGTGAACCCTTACAAATAAAAACAAGTCATGAATGCACATCAATTAGAATGAAGAACTTCAATGTTAAAATCTTTGTGCAGCTGAAATTGTTAATTGAATCATTTCTTTGTCCCCGTTTAAACCATAGCCGAGCACCACAAGCAGCTGAAAGCAAACACTGACTGTATCAAGGAGCTATTTGAGGCAGAGCTGTTTTTGAGAGGAGGGCATTTCACTGTGTATTGAAAAATGTGCTACAGAAGCTTCATACTAAATATGTACAGTAAACAAAGAATGATCCACCGTCCAAGCTGTGAAGATACACAAACACCCTGTAGGAAATGCAGGATCTCAACAGTGAAAAGAGCAAGACTGCAATATTGATTGCACACTGCCGACTCAAGATGTGTGAATGGCTGACCTTCGTAAAAGTTAATAGCAAAAACATAAATTCCCTCTTCGCCACAACTAAATCCTGCTGATAATTCACATCTTGTACAAATCACCATCACCACTTCTTTTCACTTTGCTTGCAAAGGATAATGATAATCACAATCATCCTCTTAGTTTATTCCCACTCACCCACCAGCCCCCTCAAACAAAAACAACTTAACCTTCCTCTCCTCTTTTCATGGATCGGAAGCAGTTGACATTACTGTGACATTTACCTCAAGTCAAAACACTGCAGCTTTCTGACTGTCCTCTAAGCAAACTCTCCCCTATCCTCCAGACTCACTCCCTTCAAATGTTACCTGATTTTTCTGGGGGAGGTTACATACACAATAGCTTTTTATCATTTCCTCTGAGTGTTGATGTGCGGACGAACTGCATCACTTAGAGCTGGGAGTCTCTGTGAGCCTTGTTAAACCTGACTTTAAAAGGCATCCTGCATGACTGGATTCTATTTGGACTGAGCAAAAACCATAAAAAAACCATCAAAAGATTCACTGATGTTGTGAGGGCTAAATTGCCTTCACAAAAGGTCAGAGACACACTGGGCCACAGTAATAATAATAAAGTGTAAATACAGTGGAAAAACCTCCTGTGTCAACAATTCACGACTTTTGTCTACAACTGATTTCTTTGTTGTGGTTTTTTTTTGCCATTTCAGCAAATCAACTACTGACAATACCCCCAGAATCAAATCACTTTTCTTTATTCTAACGCAGCAACCTGCCTTATTCTATTTTCACATACTTTTCTAAAAAATTCTTCAAACAAGTGCATTTTTATTGGAAAGAAATATTCAAATATTCTTACTGAACTGTTGCTTTTTGAAGCGAAATAAGGCTTTTAGGCCTCATTTACAGATTTTCCATCATAAAAAAATGACTTCACAAAAATCCGGCAGCTCTGAATGCTTTTGACGACCATTTCACGGAGAAAATGAGTTCATCTGGATGAATGTACATGTTAAAAGAGGACCTGGACTGCAAGATTTGCAGAGTCTAATCTGATTTCTTTAAATATACTGGACATGCGTGTTTATTCCAACGCAACCAGGACTGAAGATGATATCATTGGCAGGGTGGGAGAGGAGCCAAGGGAGCAGGCACAGGCTTTGGCTGGCTCGTCCACACGTAAAGAGGTCTGCTCCAGGAAGAGAATCAATGTTGATGTGACAGCAGAGGTTAAAGGTTAACACGACCCCGACTCCGTCATGAGATGTGTGCGCAGGTTTGTGTTTGAGCATAAGGAGCTGCGCATGCATGTGTGTCTGCTGGTGTGCTACGATTCTTGTCATTTGTCAACCGGTCGAAAAGGTAATTACTGTTTCGAAACATTGACTCATTACAATATGGAGACAAATGGCTTGTCTGTTCTCCCGAATCATTGACAGCATAATAACAGACCATCTGCCCCCCCGAAGCGCTAAATGGTATACATTCATCATACAGCACAGAGAGGGAGTATGTAATTACATGACACCAGCTTCGTGTTATTTTACTAACAAATGAAATAGATTAGATGTCTATATTAGCGGAAGTAACTAGAGTGGTTGAGTATGTAGGATGACCTTTGAGACCCACTGACGGGAAGCCAAACATTTCTGAACTGTTCCTCCTCCAATAATATCGAAATCTCCACTAAGTGAGTAAAAATAACCAGAAAAAGGTGAGGGTGCCATTTGGAATCGCTGCTGAATTCAATAACATGATGTATAAAACTCCACGTGTGGAGCTCACCATTCTTGGGCTCCTGGAAAAATATGGCAGGAATGCAGGCACACAGTGCTGCTGTGTGGGAGAGTGGTATGTGTGTGCATGTGTGTGTGTGTGTGTGTGTGTGTGTGCACAAGTGAACAGACATATCTTCATGTGTGTTGTATGCATATGTCAGTTTTCTGTCTGCCTTCATCTCCATCTTGCTTGCCAATCTGTCAATCAATGCATGTGTAGAAAGAGTCCAACACTTCTCTGTGTGGGTTGCAGGCATCTGTCTGTCAATAGCTCTTGCTTTCTCTCTGTATTTTTATGTCTGTCTGTCTGCCAAGCTGCAAGTCAGAAGTGTGTGCAGAAAGAGAGAAGCCATCTTTCTCAGCTGAAGGGCTTCCCACAGAGAAGCCCATCTATCTCAGTGGGTATTTGTGATTGCCAGCGGAGTGATAAGATGCCCCCGGGGCAGTGCTCTGTGCTCTGGCAGGCAGGATCTTACACTGCACTGATGACTGCTGTCTAGAAGCTTTATCTGGGACAAAAGCGGCCTTGTTAAAGCTCAACACCAGCGCTTAAACTAGCCGTGAAGAAACAGAGAGAGAAGTACTGTGGGGGAGAGGGAGGAGAGACGTCTCCGGCTGAATATAATTACCTAGTTCAAACGATGCTGAATATGGTAAGTAGTACTTATCTCTTCTGCGACCTTCCTGGCCCGCGCATTCCACTGTCATGGAAACTTAATAGAGGGAAAGCTGGCTAATCATACTGTTCCATGCGGCAGTGTACTTCATCTGTAATGTACAGTATGTGCTAGATGATGTGCAGTCCAGACTCAGTCAAAGTGGTGGTATAATAATGTCTATTTAATGCTGCTGAAACAAAAGCATGTCACACTTTCTCTTTAAAGACACAAATTATTGTAACGAGAAATGCATTGCGAGAAGTGGAGAGGAAAAAAAAAAAGCAGGCAAGATTCGCTCTGTTGCCTGGCAGCTGAGTTTAATCAAATGACAGGTTTGGTTCTGTGGTGGTTCACAAGTCCATTAGCTCAGTGGGATGACTACTGCATAAATACGTTCCTGGAATTGAAAGGTGCATTGGAAGAAAATGCTCACTGCACGGATAGAGTAAAGAAATATTCTAAGCTCAAATGAAAATTGCCATATTATCAACTCATCCTCACAACAGTCAAAACAGAGAAGTGGGTATTTGTGAATCTAATACTCAGTGGGTTAGCAGACTTATGTGTCAGCACCCATCAAAGCACTTTAGAGGAGAGGAAGTATTTTGCTCTCTACATTGTCTCAGCCTTGACACTGCAGTTGACTCTATTGTCACTGTATCAAGTGCTCACTTTGTATTCTGCACAGTCCCCAAACCTCAGCATATATCACAGATTACATTAAATAACTTCCTCTGTAGTTTCAACAGAGATTCAAACATTTCTGTGATGACAGTTCACGTCAGAGATGATTTCACTGAAAGGATGTGCCATTTCTGAGCACTGGTAAAAAGCCTGAATGCAAGCCAAGACACACGTACTTGTACCCTAAAGATAGTCCTACACTGAAAATATGTTCCTTTCCTGTAATGGGATCTTCCTTCAAAATAACAGCAAACAAATAATAGCACAAGTAATTAAAAGACTACGTGATCTTTTAACATGTAAGGCCATGACGTCGGGGGATTTACAGAACCACTCAGCAGTAATATAATATCTGAAGATTTATCCAATGATATGCCATGAGTGGTACGCAAGATGTGTGCTCCCTTGGGTTTGGTGAAGAAAAATTCTGCAAGCCCTCATCTTGACAACTGGAGCCTCACAAATGTACTCCATCAAAAGCCAGCGTCGGCTTGGTAAAGCAGAGTGCTTCAGTCGAGTAGTGTGGAGTAGTGTATGCCCACTGCAGAGCATGATGAAGTGAATGTTAGACTTCTGAATCCCCAGTGCCATCATGTGGGTTTAGAAAGCATGTGCTGCATAAGCAGTTTGATGTCATTTATACAATTTTTTAGTATATTAAATTGGTAGTTTTTCATGCATTTTATAACTGCACAACCACGACCTGTTTCCTTTGTGTGGAAGAACATAGACGGCTTATTTGCTGTTATGTTGATATAATGTAATATTAGGGTTAGTGTATGCTACTCCTTGTCCCTTTAATGATATCTTGTGATAAGTTGCAGCATCTGGCTTTATTCTATGAAGCAGGCCTGTTAACACCTGATCATATGGGTGATATCTGAGAGCACCTGTTAGCATAAGAGGCTACTCTGATATGTTTTCCTCTGCTACTCTGCAAGCCAAGCTCCTCTACTCTATATTTAACTCAAGGAAGTGAGCGATAGAAGTGAATCAGAAATCTCAAACAAATCACGTCCTGCACTCCAGATGAGGACAAATCAAACACATGCCTGCTGTTTATTACAACCAATGTAGAAGCTTTCCTGGCTGGGCTCTTTTTAACAGAGCAGGAGAAATGGGTGTTTTATCATATGGAAATGCCACAGATACTTTTAATTCATATTCACGTGTGAAATGAAAAAAACATGACCTGAAAAATAGGAAATGAGATGCTTTTTATAGGCACAGTGAAGCCAACAGGCATATTTGATGAAGAGAGAAGGAATAAAAAGAATCTCAGTCAAGAGCGAAACAGTGTTTTACATGAGAAATACGCTTTTGCACTGATGTGCCAGTAAAAAAAATCGCCATCTTTTACCTATATCATAGCATAGTGTGACGGTAACGTGTCACATAAAGTCTATCCTATTATTCAAGATACTGAATCATCAGTGTCTTATGAGCAACAGTTACTAGAGCCTGCTGTAGTACAGTGTATATCTACCAGTGTCTGTGTGTGTGCATTATGTGTGCACACACTCAGGGGCAGCTGGCAGGTTAATGAGCTCAGTAATAGGCCTGCAGACTGCCGTTCACCCCTTATTAATCGGAGACTCGGCTGTTTGTCCACACAGTTTAGTGGGCCCCCAAACAGCCAGTCACAGGTAGTCTAAACACTGACATGCAGCCAACAAAAGCTTCTCTAAAGTGGAGAACCGAGCCTTGGAGGGCATACTGTATGCTGGAACACCGAGTCCAAGAAGATGGTTGTTCATTAACTGTATTAATTGTGCAGACACATTTGACTGCTGACTGCAAGGAGATAAAAATGGATAAAGTGTAACCTGCATAGTACACATTAGCCTGTACAAAGTGTACATACCATTGAGTACTATCCGATCCAATTTCCAAGAGGAGATCGATAAACTTAATCTTAACATGAAACCTATATAAATCAAGATGCAACCATTTATCTGAGCCTAAGTGGTCCCGCATGGCTGTGCAGCATGAACATATTTTCCTCCACATTGACAGCAAAGAAAGCAAACAATGGCCACCGAACACCGAAAGTGAGCTTGACAACAGAGATGCTATCATGGACAGCCTACCGTACTGCATCAGCGCTGCAGTCGGCTCATTCAGAACAGGCTATCATCAGTTTTTACCGCTGATTACATCATTGAAGTTGGGGAGATTACACCGTTGTTTATGTTCCCATCGCGGCACTACAAATGAGAGGCTTGCAAGCTTCCAGCTGTGTACCTAATAATGCAGTCTGTTTAGGATGCTCATCTCCTCCATCAGCCAGCCTCTTACATGTTTCAACAGCTAACAGCACACGGCTGGCAGTTTACATCAGGCGCATAATAGAGGAAGTGGAGCCAATATGTTAACTGATGGGTTCAGACATTGGCAGTGTGTGAAAAGCTTGGCAGAGCAGACAAGCCTTAAGAGTTTTCTCTTTCCAGGTTGAGGTGCATTGTGGGTCTTTTTTTGTGTTGATATCAAGCAGAGTGGATTGCCATGACAGCAGATCATACAGACAGAGTGGAAGCAGTATAATCAGAGCAAAAGGCTGTGTAACTAAAAAGATTGTCTGGAGAAAACACAATAGGCCTCCCGTACCCGAGAGTACATTAGCTGAAAATAGGCCACAGGCATTTTAGTCCATAAAAGAAATAGAGAAATGAAAATCCTCCTGCAGCAAGGCAATAATGCAGCTTTTAATGACAACAAAAGGAATCAAAAGGAATCATCAAAGCACACAGTTCTCTTTCTGAGTGTGCTCTAATCAGCGTCGCGTCAACATTGTTCAGATCACACGAGAACATTGAGATGCTTTATTTGACACAACTTAAAAAGCCCCGTATTTTGGCTTTAATATAATTTAATTACAGAGCTGCCAGCACAGAGCTGGCATAACAGCTCCCTGTCTTGGCAAAAAACAAACTGTAGCTTAATGTGATTAATTGGTGCTTTTCACATTTCTATATAAGAACTGTCATTCAGCAATCATGGTGGCGTATTAAATAAATGGAAGAGTGGCATCTATCAAGCAGCTTTCTTACTGGTCTCATCGGCATGGCTGCAGAGACGCCATCGGGGACTGATTTAATCCTTAGCACTTGAGTGATTCAATTTGCCTCAAAAATTACACTCCTAGCTTAGTCTCCGATGTCCATTAAAATAAATCCACTTGGAAATCATGGTTATACTTTGCCTCATAATCATCATGTTTAGAAATTTTCCTCAGCATTAAAAGTAATAAGCTGATGTCTGTATGTCCGTAGTTACAGTGCAAACAGAAATACAAATAGGTAATTCAACGTGACTTGTCAAGTGTAAAACAAATACAGATTAAAAAGCAGGCTTGACGTGTAGCCCACAGCTGACTCACTGTTCTCATTGGAATGTAGTTGCAAGACTACCAACATGGTTATCCACTCCAGAAGTAAGAAAATCAATAACAATAGGAGTGATAAACTCCATTCATAGTAGTTATTTTCTTTTTTAATCTCATTAGATTCTCTGACTGCCACATCAACATGGTCCTCACATTCTGACACTCTCCTTCATACATTCATACACAGACATTTGCTCCGTGCTGAAAACCTGTTGACATGAAGGCATAAAACACACAAATTCTCATAAAACTGGTATCTAATTATGTCCTTCTTTTGTAAACCAATGTTTATTTCTAAGACCAGCTCACAACATGGACGCATACAAAGTTTTACAAAAGCTGAAGGAAAAAAATGGAAAAATAAGACGCAGAGAGAAACCCAAGCCTGTTAGTGTCACACTGAGGATCTATGCGGAAAGGCACGAGTCAAACAAATCGCCTCACATCCTAAATATTTAGCGGATGTCTTCATACAAATCCTCCCTTTGAAGATTTGCTGTAGCTTGGCTGGTGAATATGCCCTTGTCTCCGGCAGCCTGGTGCTTCCAGCTCTGTGCCTGCCTGAGCTCGACAGTGTGAGCGGAGGCACACGACAGCTTTAAAAAAGTTAGCTAGATCCCTGTCAGCCCTGTCACTACACCTCTGTGTGGCCGGGCTGCTGCTGCTCCTGCTGTTGCTCTGCCTTTCCCATAACACTTTTACTATTTCACACTGTTAAATGTCATTGCACAGGGCAGCTGCAGCTTGTTTTGACCTCGTCATGAATAGTGCTTCATATAAAATTGATATGCATGTGAAATGACTGCAGTTCAACAACCTTCACTCACCTAGCAGAACAGGCATCAATAGCTTTTGAAAATAAATTCAACCAGTCGACTACACACCGAATTGACACCGGAGTAGTTTGACACTTTAGAAAATATACCTATTTGCTTTCATACTGTGCATTAGATTAGAAAATTGATACCACTCTCATATCTGTCCATTAAATATGTAGCTGGAGCCTGGAGGCGTTTAGCTTAGCTTATCAGAATCTGGAAACAGGAGAAAGAGCTAATCTAAGACAGACAGAGCCAGGCTAGCAGTCTCCCCGTTTCCAGTCTTGATGCTAAGCTAAGCTAACAGTCCTCGGGCTCCAGTTTCACACTGAAGAGAAATATGAGAGGGGCATCGATCTACGGATCTCACTCTGGGCAAGAAAGTGGGTAAGTGTAGTTCCCAAAACGTTGAACTATTCCTTTAAAAGCAGGGTCTGTAACACAATTTTGATAAATATGACAAGAACTAAAATAAGTTGCATATCCTGCCTTTAGAGGTCCTATATTCTGCTCTTCTTCTCTTCATACTCGTGTTTAGTGGGCCTACTAGAACAGGTTTACATGGTTTACTGTTGGAGGAACACTTACTTTTCCCAGAGCAGACGTGCCTGCTGCAGCTGTTTTCACACTTTGTCTCGACGCTCTGTTTTAGCAGAACAGAACAATCTGTGTGCTTCGCTTTCGCCTTCGACATCCTCGTGTTACGGGGGGGGGGGGGGGGGGGCATTACTGAGGAGGATTCAGGAGGTTTTCAGGGGGCGGGAACAGTCAACCTTCTGACGGGCTGGAGGAGGTCACATGATCAACCCCTTATGATATCATAGAGGAATACATTTACTGAAAGATGGAGCAGGAGAAATAGAGAGAGAGCATGGTCTGTTCTCATAGCTTGGCGGACTCCAGGCACACAGGGGACACATATTCATGTTGAAAAGACATTAAAAGTGCATTTCACAAAATATGTGACCTTTAGTGCTGAAACACAACGTTCTATCACTATAGCACATCATATCAAAACGGATTTCATTAATTCAGCAAGTCCCTTATTCTCCTTTTGGGTTCATGCTGACTATCCGACAAAGCTGTTTAAAGACTGTGATGGAGAGGAGCACTAGAAATCGGATAATGTAACTAAGAGCAATACACTCTACTCTTAACAGTGACTTGTTTTGTTTTACAATTACCATTCACTTGTAAATACAGCTCCGCTCTACAATCATAGCTGGAAGGCAGAGTGATTCATGAAGCCGTGAAGAACAGATCAACTGCCCTACAAAACAGCTGCGGCTCACTTGACATGTAGTCTGCCTTCTGTCGGCTGAGTTTCCTGAACAGACCTTTCAATTCCCCTTTCCCTCAGCAAGCCTGGTAATGAAAGGCCGTGACAGGCTGGAGGTAGTTGTGGGGTTCATACATTCCTCATCTTCTCTTCCCACACGTTCAAAAAGCAAGGCAAGCTTGATGTTTTTATAAAAAAAAAAAAAGAAAAAACAACGCTCCCTGCAGTCACATTCATCAACAGGAATGTTTGGTTTCAAACTGAAAGGCTTGGTGCTAAAATGGAAAGCAATGCTGTTTCCCTTGTGGTGAGAAAATTAGTTTTTTTACATTCAGTGCTGCTGATACACAGTAAGCAGCTGCTGGGTTCATAACCTACTGACTCACAGACGAAGGGCTTAACAGGGGAGGACAGACTGGATTCCCTGTTTGAGATATGTTTGATAAATTTCATTTGAATTTTCAAAGCCAGTCTAAATTACACAAAGCACAACAGTGGAAGGAGAAGCGCAGATCAATCACCTCTTAGATATCAAAGAAAACCAACTATGATTGTCTCATATATCCTCATGCTGTTTGGGGATTTTAAATATGAAATCACCTCCCTGCAAAGCTGCGCTTCTGAGAAACAATGCAATCTGTCCATATATGCTGCAACCAGCAAATCTATAAAGTAGCCTACATGTTCTCTGTGGCCATCTCACTGTTTGATGTGGGTCACGAGGCTTTCATGAGGCTCCTGCAGCACTGTGAACTGACAGGCTTTCACTAGAACAAGAGAAAGCCAGGAAATTGGGCCGCATCACCTTTGAAGGTCTGTGATATAAACTCAAGCTGCTGATATTATGGCTGTGCAGAGACTGACTAAAAGCATTCGTAGAATACTCCTTCTTAAATCACAGTTCTGCTCGGATTAACTAGAAAATTATGTCAAAAGATTTGAATTGAACCATCTCAGAGTAATGCTATCTTGTCCGATATTAATATAAAAGTCAAAATGAAAAAAGCGGAAATGATGTGCTAGCGGTATCTTTTAAGAGTATCACCATTGAGAGTACGGCTGTCCCAGCGCCGGGAGCTCTTGGTGTTCTCGCAGCACAGTGTGGAGCCTCAGCTGTAAGATGTTTCAACAAGCACTGCCTCCCTCTCTCAAAGAGGCCTCAATCAGGGGGCAATAATGGCAGCTGAAAGTCATCCCCACCCCTACAATACTCCTCTTTCAAAGGAGGTTGCCATTAATTGGTGCACAGCACATTCCACCCTGGCAATTACACTCTTGTCTCCTGTCTCTTGCACCGCTTGGTTCAAAGAGCTGGGAAGCGGAAGTCCTTCTGGTGCTAAAAGCAGAGCAATATCCTGACAATGTCTGGCCTCGATTGGCAAAGGCCTGCAATATTTATCACAGGAGGGAGAGGGAGTCGTTCGGTGCCAGCAAGACGGTAACTTCCCAGTATGAGAACGGACTGGAGGAGGGAGTGATGATAACACAAGGATGCGGTCTGGAGAAATCAATTCCAGCTGCTGAAGCCACTACTAGAGGGTCGGTGAACACCTGGGCTTTTTGGATGAACACAATAAAACAAAAAACTGTCAAAGTAAAAGATGAGCAAAAAATTTAACATACATAACGATGATGTAACACTGCAATGTTGAAAACTGGACAGTTCTCACCAGCACTTATAGGTTTTCACCCTCTCACATTCAGACTGCTCTGCTGCTTGCCCGGAGCCCTCCCACTGAAATTCCCCAGCAAACTAAATAAAAAGAATTACCAGAGAATTTGTTCACAGTGGTTGCCTTTTGCCTCAGGCTACAACATCCTCTGCAGCTACAGGTCAACATGGGGTTAACGCTACTGAATGACAGACAGCTGACATGATCACCCGGAGTAGAAATGTCTCTTTATCCAAAAGGATCCAGCATTAACTATGGGCAGGAGCTAAATAGGCAAAATAACATTAACTCATTTATCCATTCCAAACAAAAAGGCTAATGTGTCATTTCCATTACTTCGGTCTGACTCTTATTTCTTCATCACGTCTAGCCGTCTATGGACCGTTGAGCTTAGAATCAAATCTCAATACTTTTTGAGTCCATAGAAACAGTCATCAAAAACTGTCAAGAAGATATTCCTTGGTTTAGAGCTGCTATCATGCAACCAATATTTTTACATAAACAAAGGACCACATATGAAAGAGGCCGCTGGTAGTGACAAATCCTCAGAGAATTTTAACAGGACTCCAGTTCCCATCAGCTGGATGTTTTAGTGTCTTTCAGCTCGTCGTTTGGGTTTTGTGGCCCACAGGTTTACTGTTCTGGCTCTGACAAAGTACAGTTACAGTTGTTTTCATTTAAAAACCTCTAATAAACCCGTGTATGCTGCCTGTCTGGCACACCAAGTTATCATCTAGCTAGTGAACATAGCAGAGCAATTAGGTGCTAGAGAGTGTTTGGTGGCAACCTAATAAAGAGCTACAAGTAGAGTGAATATTAAAGTTTTTGCCAGGAATATGACTCAAAATGAATGCCAAGGTCGCCCTGTATCTGTTGGATGTGTAAATAAGCTACTATAAGCGAACAAGTTTGTAATATCAACTTAAAAAGGCGATGATATGTCAGTGGTAACGGCTTATTTTCACTGCCCCCAAGTGGTGAAGAATTCTTCAGTTAATGCAAGTATAAGACATAATGTCGCCAATTTTATATGACTCTTGTGTTGAGACATTAAACCCAGAATGGGTTTGGGTTTTTCCCCTCTAGTATGCAATAGCTTCAATTTCTCTTGATAAGCAATCTACTGTGGCTGTAGTTTAACTCAAAGTTTTTTTGAATGTAGGCGACTGCTGCAGTAAAATACCAGACATCTTCTGATGTTTCCTGCCTTTGTTACAGACAGGACAAAGAGGTGATCATGGAAAAATGTGCTTTGCAGAACACTTGGGGCTTTTCAACCCACTGTAAACTCTGTTCCGTTTCCTCTGCCATTCAAATCTCTAAGCCTTACCACATGTACTCTAGTACCGTACAAACCACTAAAGGCTTCTCTCATACTTGTCCAGCCACAGCTAATTCAATCTGGTCTTAATCTGTGCAGGGTGCAGCTCCTATATCCTAGCAGCTTGCCATGTACCATTAAATAGAAGAACAAGCATCTTGTTGATCTGCCTAATGTCAGTGTCCAGTGGTTCATTGCTAATTCCTATCATTAGTGCATATTGATGGCGTGCAGCTCGGGGAGAGCTTCGTCCAAAACCAGCAGCCAGGGATCAGAGCAGAGGAAATGAGGAGGGATTGATGGTCACTTCCTGCATCGCTCACACTGCTCCCAGGGCAGCTGACAGTGGCTTCCTGTGGCTTTCTGTCAGCCGCTGGAGAGAGGGACAAACAGACAGAAAGGCAGAGAGACAGACAGAGAAAGAGAAAGAGAGAGAAAAGGCTGTTGCTGGGTTGCTCCCAGTGTTTAACAGTCTTGGTAGCAGCCCAAATCCACTTCAGGTTCAGCCAAACTGGCAGAGGAAATCAGCTGTGCTTAGTGTAAACACTTTTATAGTGATTATTTGCAAGCAAAATGAATGTTTGGAGGTTCAACTTTTTCAGATTAAAGAAATAATTAATACCCTGTTGGGTGGGGTTGGGGTCTTATATCTGGTTCCATCTTGGGTTAAAAGATGCACTATTACAAGTAAATATCTTATAAAACCTTGCTCTTCTCCTCCCTGTGTTATATCTATATTTACAGTACATCAGGAAGACCCAGGTAACATTAGAAGTCTTCTCATTCCTGCCATTACTGACCTGTTGTCTAGTTAATGTGCTCTCTGCAGCTTGTGGCTGTAAGATTCTTTGTGACATAAACACCACTTTGTAAAACCACTGTGGCCGAGCATGAACCATGCGTTAATGCGGTTCAACAGACCGACAGAGTGGCGAGTCCTCTCCAGTTAAATGATCTGGCTAATAGCGACTCTCGGAATTAAACTTTTATGAAGCTTATCAGCTTTGTTGTTCTGAATCAGCACCTACAGCAATCACAGCTGGTAGGTTGTGAAAAACAAGGTGTGCAACATAAAGGCTACATCAGATATTCAACTATGTCAAAGGCATATTTCATCAAAGTTTCATATAACATGCTGTTCAACTCATTTTCAGCCTGTGAACACTGATTAGACAACTGTTAAAAACTGTAGTGTTTCTGTTTTCTAAGCAAACAAAAGGTGACCGTGGATCTAAACTGGATCTTTAGTTCATTTTTAGTCCTTTATAACTTAAATCACTTGCAAGTGTTGACAACTAAACATAACTATACTTAATAAAGAATTTGGAAGGATTCTGTTTTGATAACGGTATTCAACTCTGGATTTGATCAAATGCTACTGAATGCCCTAAATGTCTGGTTGGTATGATTGTGAATGTTGCTGAAGTGGCCATATGGTGCGGCATAACCAGTTTTAGCAGCAAGCAAGGCCGTGAGCACCACAGTGTAGTTAACTCATAACAATAAAACTACTGGAGGAAATGACTTATAAGGGTTCTGCAGCAAAACAACTCACAAAGGTATTTCAATGAAGGAAATAAAAGGGCGAAGAAGACACATGCAGCTGGTATGTATACCGTGAGAAAACTAGGACGCTAGCCAGGTTGCAGTTTGCAGCTTTAGCCTCCCTGGTGCTACTGTGGCTCGTGTGGTTATTCATCAAACAGCAATTTGGAGTGATTATAGCTACACAAGGTTAATACTCTCTGCAGAGAAAATAAATTCACATCTGCTTAACTCCTCGCACAGAATATTTTCTCTTATCGGATGTTTGAAGTTTTTATACAGTGAAATAATTCAATGAGTGTTTTGAGATAAAAAGTGGGAAACAGAGATGACGCATCCAAAGCATATTCAAATACACTAAATGCTTACTCTATTAAGCCATCAACTTACAACTGAACATCTTTCATGAATTGAAGCCTACTAATTCTACTGCTGCCCACATCCTCTTTTCCTGTTTTGTCTCTGTTTCAACAATCCAATGCCATATTATATGTTATTCATACCTCCCTTGGTATGGTGATATCCTGGGCCATGTGTCTTTGGTAACGACATGAGAGCTTTTCCCGATGTAAGCAATCAAGGTTCTCGGTTAAAATTGAATGTGTTGGCGTTCAATATAGAGGACGTGGAGGCAACCATCTCAAAGAACATGCTAAGCAGACCTGAACGCATGGTTACTCTATCAGTACATTGCAGACAGAGACAAGTGCTTCAGTGATTTTTGAATTATTGTGTTTTTGCGGTAAACGTATATCTTACATGACACGTGAACAAGAAACCCAGTAGTGTGCACACAAACACAAAAACTGTGGATATAATAGCAGGTGGGAAAACACACGAGAGGATTCCTTCTGAATCTGGACCTCTATTAGCACAATTCCCACAGTCCATGGCTCAGACCAGGAGTGCAGGATGCCTCTTCTTCGAGGAGAGCTCCATTAAGCCTCTCTATTGTTACCACAGAAGCACAGTGACTGCCAACTGGCAGATCTGATGACTATCAGCTGAAATGAGAGTGATAAGAAATGGAACCAGATAAGATCTTATCAAAACATACTGTACATGCATTTCTTAAGGCAACATGCCAGAGAGGGCAAAGTCATACCTCATTAGTCTCATTGTCAAAACCACTTGCAGCTTTGAGACAGTGGAAAAAAACACAGCAGTTAATGCCGAGTGCTGTTTCAGCAAATGTATCAGTCACAGTTTTGGGTGGTGTTACACAAACAAATGAGCATTTACAGACAGTTCTTTTCAGGAATTAAATAACAATTTTCCTTCTCTTTGTTAGCCTATTACCTGAATTTTGCTGTAAACCTATTTCAAAATCTGTTGATATGTGTTGATGGTCTGAAACTAAAATGATGAACCCATTAAAGAAAAGCCACAGTGTAGAACCTTATGTGAAGTATAATTTGCACTAAAGACAAAGATCCCTATGTGAACACTTGCGTTCAGAAACAATACCAGTAGCCCCAGAGACCACAAGGTTTAATGCCATTTCAGAGGAGGGCAGCCTTTGTTGTGTGAGCTGGGTAAAATTGAGAATGAGGTTTTTGGGTTTTTTTTGCCGTCCTGCCTTCAAGGACATATGAAGTGTTCCTCTTAGTGAAATGTCCTCCCTTTATGGTGATTTCTTTTGGCTGTGTACTTCAGGTCGGGATCCTTTTTTTGTAGCAGGTTGCATTTGTTGCTTAAGGTCGCTTGTAACTTGCTTGTAATTTTGTAAAAATGAAACGATATGTGACCTCTGCAACTGTACTTTTGGTGCCTTGTTGACTAGTGGGGGTTGGACAGCGACATGAAAATAAAATAAATCACCATCGCCAATGTTCTTACAACTAACCATAGTTCTGATTTAGTCCAACACACTTACTGTAGCTGCTTTCTATAGTTGTCCAGCTGTACATGTGATGTAATTTACATGAAACTGTGGGTCTAATTAGCTCAGGTGCTAAAGAACAACAAAAACACTTGAGATGAGAAACTACGCACTCAGCTTGGCTATGAGGGAAATTCTTAATAGTGGATTGTTTTCCCTAAATGTCTTGTGGCAGTCAAAAACAACAGTAACCGTCTAACTAATCTACACTAATCAGCAGGAGAGTGGTTGCAGCGTTACTCAGGTTTTCCAAAAGAAAGAATAACTGACACATCTCAACCCTGCCTCCTAATGTTGCTAATTAATGCATCTGACAGAATCACAAAAATATTTACACACTGAACATCAGGAAGTGCTCACTGACAATCTAAACCATTTATTTTACGCCAAAATACGCAGCCTTGCAATACAATATCAGCTCATAGAGACTATAGTATTATTAAAAATGCAAAAGCCAAAATACTGGCTCAGAGCAGAAGCCAGGCAGTGATTACATTTGTCACCACAGCACAATTTGGAGAGCAATTTACAGTAGTAATATATAAATATATAAATGGAAGGGGACAGGGTTGGAAAACAACCTTTTAGTCACATTGTGCCAGTTTTAGTAAGCAGGTACACCTAAGTGCCTCTGCAGCCACAGTGGTCCCACTTCACCAAAAAATTCTCCACATCACGACTTTCAGAGTGATACGAGTAGCAGCAGTGTATGGACATGTGGTTTTGGGTATTCAATCCCAGGACAGCCTTTTGTTTTCATATAACAAGAAGTAGGGAAGGATGATTCACTATCCTGGAGGTAGAGAGGTACGAACAGCAGCCCACTGTAGTGAGAGGACTGGAGCATAGAGCAGCCTCACACTGTGTTCTTCCAACAGTGTAATATGATGTTAAACTGTAAATGTCTGCTGCAGTAAATATCTGTTCCGGTACTAATTTAGTTATGTGTAAAACTCAAATATCTCCTCTCCAAGTCATGCTCCAACGCAATATATTTTTTCTTTTGGAAATCTGCCAAACCCTTGAACCAAATTGAAATGCCACTACCTTGAGGCATACAGTATATAAAACTCATATCATATGGATTACACAATCAATCACTTCTGACTTTATCTAAAATACATTTTTTTTCCCAGCATATTAAGTCTCACCCAGTGGTGCAGCAAAGCCCTACAGCCCTTAACAGCTCTCAAAAAAGGCAAAGCTAGCAATCTGCCAAATACAACAATCTGGCATAGGTGGGTCAAGAGGTCACAGTCATTTCTATGAGTGACAGCTGTAGAAGCCCAGCTGGACTAAGCCTGTATGCTGAGGTGTAACCAGCAGCAGCCCAGTCCATCTCATTGTATGTGCAGAGGCCCAGACAAGGCAGGCATTAGGAATGGCCCACTGTGGCTCACTCAGTTAATGGCTGTAAAGGTTTTATTATCCCAACCCAGCCTGCTCCGAGACAAGATCAGAGCCGCCACAGGAGGAGTCCCCGGGGACGACTCCTTACCCCCTCCTCTCCACCTTCCACTCCGCCACCCACAACCATGATAAATGACTTCACACTTTCCACCCGACAGCTGTCTTCTTTTTTTCTTCCTCTTCTTCTCTACCAGGCTTACAGAAGCTGATATTTTCCTAGGAAGGCTGAGATTTGCACAGAAATATAAGTGGTGCTATAACTAAGTGGAAAGATCAGTCAGAAATGAACAAGAGCTGGTAAACAACCCCCTGATTGCTGGAACACGCTTTTTCATTGTGTCAACAAGGTGTTTACAGGAGACAGATTTCAGCCACGTCTGTCTGACAAAAACATTTTTTTAACTGATATAGTAGACTTGTGGGTTGACGAGTCACACTTCAGCTCAGTGGCCCAAAGTCTGCACTTAGGCATGCAGACTCTCCATTTGAAACTATTGCAGCCAAAGAGTACAACGCATTTTTTCCATATTTGCCATAGTTTTCTGCCAACACTAATCCACGGGAGCAAGTGTTGCATTTGTGGAAGCCTGTTAAACTTTTCTCCCTCACACCAATTCATACACATCCCTGATGGCACTTTATGATTGTCTCAGGCTGGAGGGGATAGTGTCCCCCCTCCTCTAGCCGATCATTTATCGGTGTTGGTCTCACCCATCCCTAAACATGCTTACTGACATCAATCTAATTGTGTTTTTGGACTACACATTTCTAGCTATCAGGGTGTCCCTGGAGGAGGCGTGAAACAAAACACTAGCCACCCATAGGACACAGACAGAACTTGCACAAGGTGCATATGCGACTTATCTGTGCACTCTTCTCTCTGTTTTCCTCTGTCCTTTGATATCAAGTGTGATCCTGTTTTTTTTTCCTCAGGGTGACTCAGATAAGATAAGTTTCCAAACAGAAAAAGACGAACCACGATCACACCTACACTGGGTGACTCAGTACAAAAGGATGGTATTTTGGTATCTTCTCCTTCCTTGTCAATTGTAACACTGTGTTCTTAGGTCAACTATCTAAGTGTTGTGTTTACATCCAAAGAAAAAAGCCTTTGCCCTTCAGAGTTATAATTCAAAAGTGTATAACGTATAATGTCAAAAATTTGCGAAAAAATGAGCATCAAAACTTCCCACAGCTGAAAGTGACCTCTGTACATTTTAGCTTACCAAACCCAAATATATTCATTTTCATGACAAAGAGTATAAGCACATCCGCACCCTGAGGAAGCTGCAACCAGATAACATTCAGCATTTTTTCGGTTTTGGCTTGAAAAATCGAATAAATTAGTCGCCTAATGGCAAGTTAAAAAACTGTATGTGTAAGACTGTGAGTGCATCTGATCATTTTATCATTGCATAACGTCAGCTGCATATTGGACTGCAATTTGGCTGCTGGCAGTGTTTGTAACACACAGCTTTAACTTTGACTTGAGCCTGCTATTGCACCCACTCTAATTTCCTATGGATAAAGGCATCCACTAAATGTGAAGTAGCAAGGTCTTTCATTTTACACAAATGACTGCTGGGGGCCTGATTTCCTCTGACTCTTTAGTTTAACTCAACCCTTGGAGATGTCTATTACGATAAAGGGAGCACAAAACACAACAACATCGCTTGTACATCAGCACAACAGCATTAGTCACTGCAAATTATCGCACTCCTGGAGCTGAAGCATGCCGGCTCCTATTCAACAGATCAATGACAATTATTTTTTTTTGCTAAACTGAAACAACAGTTCAAAGCACAACACATATATTTTAGTATGACAGACAAATACACGAAAGGATGAAAGCGGAATATGGAAATTGTCCTGTGCAGCACTATCTGCTGCTCTATCTCACACAATACTTGTATTTCCTGTTGCCAGTTGCTGCTGACTCATTCAGTGGAAAGGCAGAGTCTCACAATTCTTCTTAATGCTCACCTATATTAGCTCTGGAGAAAGACTGTAATAGCATGCGCTTACTGGGTACAGAAGTTTCCCCCAGGCTGCGTTGTGCTGCTGTTGTGTGCATGAATAGCTCATCAGTTATTCTTGAAGAACTGTTCTTGAACCGTTTTATGGAGACAGAAAATGTATCACTGCAAATAAGTGTGACTTTCTAGAAAACCACAAATGGCCCAATCACTACACCACAAAGATGATTCAGTTATTCATGCTTACATAAATACTGACAATTGAAACAATCTGGTCCCTCTGTCAGTGTGTCAAACATGGAGATTAGCTACATCTTACAAGACTGCACATAACAGCCTCAATTGCGTAAAAAACTGCAATTCTTTATACTGAATTATAAACACTCGAAGCATTTCACAGACCAAATGGATGAGAGAACAGAGAATGGCTGAAAGAGTAGGGTGAGATTACATTTCTTCTAAACAGCAGGCCAGGGTTCCATCTTAATTACTTAATCATCAAATCATATGTTGTCAGAGGAAGGAAGCTGCACATGGAAATCTGTCAAAACACACACATACAACTATAAGAGAGCTTACAGATGAAGGTGCTGCAAGCTGTCCAAGACACAAGTGGGTACACAATATAAAAATAGCTGTGTAATACACTGAAGCTCTACAATAAACACTTCCTGTGTTTAAGCTGATAACATTTAAGTTGTGCTGCCAAAAAAGTCTTGACTGAACTCTGGTTATTCTAGGGATCATACAGTAGGCTGTCTTACCCCATCTCTACAACAACTGATCATTCTAATGGGAATCCACATAGGAAGCGAGACATAAACAGCGTGATAGCGTTCTGTCGTTCACTCCAGACTGACTCCATCTTCTGTAAACAGCTTCCTGCGGTGGTCAGTTGCAGCTCCTGGGCGCTCAGTGGATAGAGGACAGCTAACCTGCCTTCACTAGGCTGACTGACAGTAGACAGTTACTGAACAAAAATAGGTTTCATGTCAGCTCCATGGGAAGAAATCAACAGTGTTTGTATGTAGCCTGTTTATTTATTGATTTTATTTCCCCACCCACCTCATGAGTGCGCAAATTCAGCTGGTACAAGCTCAAAGACAGACTGGGAGCCTTGGTCCATCAATGGATGCACGATTAATAAATTCAAAACACATAAACAGCAGAATATGTGTGTGGTTTTCAACAGCTGTCTGTGCACTGCAAGCTACAAAATTAGACTCTAAGCATAACAAACGTGGGGGGGGGGGTTGTCTCCGAGTCAGTATGGACTGATTCATTTGACAAAATGGAAGCATTCACAGTGTTTCACAATGGTAGGTCTGTTGTAGCGGATTGTATTAAAATGTACATGTGTTCATGATTTTGCATTCAACCCCCTGCTATTACATGGGTGGCTGCAGAGGAGCACACTGGTATGGGATAAGTGCACGGGCTTGGATGACCAACATTAACATTTTGTTCTTCTGTATTTAACCAAAATAGGTAATTCTGCAAAATGTAATGCAGGCATAAGCAACTTCTAAATCTTTTCCCCACATATAGATATGATAAGAGCCTTGGGTCATTCTCCTTTGAACTATAATATAAAGACAAACTTGCAGTGCTATGTTTTAAGCACACAGAGTTATTCCCAACATGACATGAAATGTAGACATGAAAAGAGCATAAAATATTATTTAGCTCCAGTCTGAGTAAAGCTGCCTTTGGTTTATAGAAAGGTCAACTCAGCAGGTAGAGGATTAGCAGAATCACTGAGCAGGACCAGCTGAGCTTCTGAACCTGATGAGGGATGGCTAACCCATTCAATACACAACATTAAATATGCATTTCACTAAATCAGCAGTCGGCAAGGCAAGTCAAAAGGAATGGGCCGTATATTTGCAGATTTAGAGACTTGCTTGTGCCAATCTACAGGCAATGCAGTGGTTCAGCAGGTTTGGGGCCTAGGCAGCCTCTGCTGTGCACGAGTAAATGTATAAACTGGAAGTAAAAACTCAGTGAAGTGAACGGCATTGTGTGATTCAATGGAGACATGTCCACCTACGTGTCAAATGAGACCCTGCCATTCTTCAGAACGGTCTGCTCAATGTAACAGGAAAGCCAGCCAATAACGGATAGCAAAGAGGAAGAGAAAGTAAGGGGGAAAAGAGTCACAAGCTTTCATTAAATTGCTTTTGAAAAACCTCACTCTCACAGAAAGACTGAAAACAAGTGGACGTCTTCGGAGCGAACCTTTGTTCTTGGCCAACAGATCCATTTTTCAAACGGAACATGCACTACAGGAAAAAACATGCTTCGCAATCACAACATTTTCCACTACACCCCCTCTCTCAATTACTACATTCCGAGAGGCTTCCTCAGAGCCCATCATATTGAGCAGAGAAGAGCTTTATTGTACGTGGCACATCCTGGAATGGAGCCATTGTGGGTTGCTGAGTGTATTCTCATTCCATCCCACTAAGAGGAAATCTTCAGGGCCGAGGCAGCCGAGCACAATCCCAGCTATCTCCTGGGGGACTGCAGCGGGGCGAGGAGGTCGAGCCGTGTGCTAATTGAACCTTTTGCAAGTGTTATTGAGGCAAAGAGATTGAAGGAGTGAAACGAGAGGAAGGGCGAACATGACATGGCAAAGGAGGTTGGTAAGCCTATTTAAGTTGGTGGTGGTGGTGTGTCAGTGTGTGAGTGCGTGTTTGTATGTTGTGGTTTCGCAGTGCCCAGCTGGCCTGGGGGCAGGGCACATGACTGGAGAAGTGGAGGAAGGGAAACAACCTTCACTTAGACACTGACCTACATGATCCCGTTCATGTTCCCTGGGGATCACCGTGTCATCAAGCCAAAGACACACAGCATGTGTGATCACAGTAATTAAATGGAAGCAATTGGTCATGGGTCAACGAACACTTCACGGCCAAGTGTGGACACAGGAAGGGGAAAGCCAACACGCAAAGCAGACATGGTCAGGCCATTAAAATTGCTTCCAAGTTGTCCACGAAACTGTACTTCACAGTACACGACAGTAAAATCGCTTAATTAAGCTGTCAATCAATAGAAAATTAATTGACAAAAATTTTGATGGTGAATTTATCATTTAAATCAAACAAATATACAGAACATTTGCTGCTTCCAGCTTTGGAACTTTCAACATTAAAGGTTTACTTTAGGTAAACTTTAATTATTTTAACTGATTGTAAATTGAATATTTATGAGTCATACATTGTTAGTTTATAAGCAAAAAAAAAAAGGAATCACAAGATGTTACCTTGACTAATCCAGACAGAAAGTAATTAGCAACTGCAAAATGGAAACTCAGAACTAGCTTCTCCAGCAGTATGCTGGGGCTAAACGAGTCATCGATGTGTGCCACTTTCAAAATTTTAATCATAACATAGTTTTACAAAAAACTAACAATGTCTCAAAATAAGCAAAAGTCTGTGAATACAACTGGTTGTAGTTTACTCAGCAATTGCTGATTACCATTTCAGTTGGTCAAAGATGTTTTTGTTTGACAAAATATGCAACTCCGTACAATTTTAATGTTTGAAAAGAGAGACCAACAAATAGATGAGTCTTTTTTTAAACACAAACAAACTAATCTTAATGTTAGACAAGGAGCTAGCATGCAGCTTGGTAGCTGTTGAATGTAAAAGACATACAAAGGGCAGATTTGAGCACATTATATGATTGTCAGTTAGATATTTTCTTCAAATAGCCATTTCACAGTATGTCTGGTGGTGATGTAAGGAATGATTAGGATAGTATAGGCCTATTTCAAAGGCGCTATTGTTAACATTGAGACTGCTTTTACAGCAGTGAAGATGTAGGTTTGCAGTATGTTCTTTGATGTGTTGGACTCAGAAATTGTAGCTAAGTGGTCCTACTCTGGAAAAGACATCAGCAGTGCCTGAGTGGGAACCTCTCTTCAGAGCACTTACCTAAAGACAGACTACAAGACAGATATGGAGGAGGGTAGGTAAGCAAATGCCTCTGTTTGGTTTGTACCAGTCTCATGCAGCACAAGCCAGTCTGTCTAAGCTCCTAGACACTATCCTCGGCCTATAAACAATGTCCTAGGGAAATAGAAAAGCTGTGTTCCACCCAGTCTACTCACTGCAGCCTGTAGCAGCAGCGCTTGAGTGATGCTCTCCTGGCTCTAACAAAAGACTTTAAAGCCAGTGTGCAAATCACCCCGACCCTCTCCAGCCCATGTTTGCCAACAAGAGCCAATTGTGGCAGCCATAAATACTTACAGATACCAGCTTAACAAAAGAGCTTTGGTTTCTGTCTGCTGCCCCACTGAAAATCTACGCTCCTTGATGGTGTCAAAGTGCATACAATTCCAGGCAAGTTTCTTCTTCAGTGTTTTAACCTGGAAGAGTGGGTGGTGAACAAACCACTCCAATGACATGCCAAAGAGATAATGTGACTGCAAATTTAGAGTTCCTCAATGCGCTGTGATTATAAAGAAATACAAAAATGGACTTTCATGCTAGGCAGCATGGGGTTCTGCACAATAGAGCGCAGTGTATTCCATTAAAACGACAAACGCCACTGCTGGCCTCTCAGTCCTAAATCGTCAGGCCCAGAGAACAAAACAAGCCTTTCAGAGGCTAACTCTGCAAAATTGATTATTGCTTTCTCTTTCAAGTGGCGCTGCTGCTTTGTGACTTGCACATGACTTGGCAGGAAAAGGACAGCTGGCTCTCCATTCTGGGCCCTATTCACATGACTGGTGTCCCACAAAGGAGGCAGGCTGTAAGGCTGCAGGCTGGGCTAGGTTTCACTCACAGAGCTGGACTATGGGTTATAGCACAACTGGATGACCCTAAGTTTTAAGAGAAAACAGTAAACATGTCTCTAGTGAGTAAAAAAAAGAAAGACAAAAATAAATAAGAAACCTCTGCAAAATGAACAAACCCTGTAAATGTTCATAAAGGAGTGACTGCAGGAATTGGCCAGCATCCAATAAAAGGCTTCAGCTTTCAAGTATTGCAGGAAGTGATATGTATCCCTTTTTATAACGTCCCTCTAAAAATGAAATCAGAGTTTTATGCCTCCTCTTACTATTACTGTTTGCTCAGAAGACAAAGGATTGCCTTGAGCCTTTGCTGAACCAGACTATATTAACATCTCAGTGCGAGCCAGCACTTCATACTCACACCCACTCATTATTGTCATCCAGGCAACTCAAAGATCATTACAGATGGTGTGATATTTCACTTCTCCCCTGTCTTATAGCATGTGCTAACAGCCCCTTTAAAGTGATGAAGAGCTTTATTGAGTATCTCCTTGAAAAGACTTATTGAGGGATAAAGAATGCACATCTTCACCACCTTTTGTGAGCTTCATCCGGCTTCACAGACCACTAAGCCTGGGTTCACAAATCAAGCTGGAGTCAACTGCATGTTTGGAGTTGGCTAAACAAGAGATCAGTGTTCCTGCTGACATATACAATAACACAGCCCTCACATTGATCCGTATAGGCTTGTGACTAATCAGACCTACCAGCAAGAAAAAGAGAAAAAATCAAACATCTGTTATTACTAGAACAAGAAAACGAAGACACCCCCTTGTTGCACTCATTTGATATTTGTATTCCTGTGTTCTCTTCTTAATTCCCAAAATAATTGCAGTTCTTGTTGTTGAGCAGCATGTTGCTGCTTAGCCATGGGAGGCGGGAAATGAGTTGGAAGCCAGTCCTTTTAATTATCCTTCAAATGCTTCCTGCGCTCAGCAGATGTTGGGCTGCGGGGCAGGCAGCCGAGCAGCAGGGCTCTCTAACACTGCATACACAGATCAGGACTTGGCTGCTGACTCCTCTGCTCCTCAGGCTGGGTGGTATACTGTATTTTAAAGTATAATGTTATACATCTACATAATGCATTTCCACATTACCATCATCGGCATTGATTTATTGCTTGTTGAAGGTTTTTCGTCACCATTTGATTATACATTGCAGCAGTGTTGAAAAAACTAAGAAACAAACCATTAAACCGCTCCACTCTGCATGTCGAAGTCTTCTTGGACAAGACACTGAACCCCTGTATAGTCTCTTCCACTCAAATTAGATACCGCCGATATGACTGGTATGTGAATGGGTAATGTAAATGTAGTGTTAAAGCACTTTGAGTGGCCGAAAAGACTAGAATGTAAAAACCCCGTCGTCCCGTATTGCAGCATTTTTACAATGCTGAAGGCGTGATTTCAGATTCCAGAAAAGAACAGTTTCCTCTCCTCATCACAGCTTTGTCCTCCTCTCTTGGCCTTTTTGTTTTCTCTAGTTATTCATCTCCTCCTACATGCAGCTCTCGCCTCTCTTTGTTTGACTGTTCACAACATCTGAGTCACCCTTGGCCTTCAGCACAAATCTACCTCCTCATCACTAATCAGCTCCTTGTGCCTTATAATGGTGGCATCCAGTGAGAAGATGTTGTGTGGGGGAAAAAGGTGAATGGAGGAAATGTATTGAGAATAAGAAGCAGATGTGTCTCCAGTGAACTGGATCACTTCACACATCCAGTGTAATAAATGTACAACAGCGAAACAGGAGTCACACTATGGACACAGACCACAAGAGGAATGTAACTACAGAGAACTGATACTATATATTCACTGTAAACTGAGCACAATTGTTATAGCTCCAGTAAATCAAATGCATACATTTCTAGTTGACATTTAGTCCAAGAGACTTTTCCACAAGTCACATTGCCACATTTTTCCATTCAAGGAGCCTCTACAATCCAATTTGGCAAACTCACTGACATACGCTATGTGAACCACTGAGCTCCTCAAATTTGACAAGCCGTTCTGAACTCAACTCTAGCAACAGAATCCAAAAACGCTTGTAATGTTCTCCCAAAACAGCCAAGTTCTGATATTCCTGACTTCTAATTTCCATTCAAGCTGCAGAAAATGAGGCTTGTGTTGGCTGAATGGCGCACTGATCTTCCCACGGGGGCCGCCTCCAAACATTAGCAACTTATTCGTGCCTGCTGGCACGCCCATATTATCTGTAACAGGTCAGTCAAGTTGCCAAGTAGGCTACTCATACCGGAGCTGGCAAATGAAGCCGTCCTGACAGCCACACTTAGCTTGTGTGCTCTGCATGCTTTGGTAAAACAGAAAACCTTTTCAGCTGGAGGAAAATATCTCTTTGAGACCTTTGAGAAAGCTGAAATTCTGCCAGTTGTAAGTTAAAGAGTCTGTCATTTAGAAGATAAGCCTTGAAAGATGCAGGATAAATACCAGAGAACAGTGTGGCGTGTGCACCTAACTCACTGTTTAGTAACTGTTGATCCATTCTGACTGGGCAGGTTTTACTTGTTGACCTACTGGCAATGAGCAGGTTTAGAATGTCCAATATAAGACATCAGCCTATAAAATCTGAAGCTTTATGCTCTTCAGTATGGAGCCTATTTTCTATTTGATCATTGTCACATATAATTTGTTTATGTGTGTGTGTATATATACATATATATATATATATATATATATATATATATATATATATATATATATATATATATATATATATATATATATATATATATATATATATATATATATATATATATATATATATATATATATATATATATATATATATATATATATATATATATATACACATATATGTGTGTGTGTGTGATATGATATAATGGCTAGTTCATAATTAGATTCAACAAATGGCTCCAGGCAACTAATGCACTTGTTTCTTCATTGTTTTATAATTAGGCTGAGAACTGAGCAGAATGTGGGTTAATGGCTCTGTCAGCCAATCTACTGAATAAAAAACTCATATTAGGATAAGAATGGCTCTGTATGCCGCATGCGTAGAGGGGGTACGAAGCAGAAGGTTTCAGTAGAGACAGATCAGTTCGATCTATCTCTAAAATCAGTCAAGTTCTTTCGTACTTTCTGAGTGAAGGGGCATCAGATAAGAAGAACTGATTGATTCCGAGTCTTTGAAAGGCTGCTTTGACTGAGCTGCTGCAGGCTCCCAATGACAAATTGAGACACGTGTTTTATCCACCCTGCTGTGAATACATAACACAGTTGTCGCTAACGATCTAACAGCGTCTCAAAAGCCACCGGGCTTAGATTAATCTGAGAACAAACATCACCCCAAGTGCAGGAACTTCAAATGTAGCATAGCAACTCTGCCAGAAAGAGGAATGGGGGATGAGTGAGCTACTCAAAGCCAAATTTGAACACATATACTGTATCTTTATTGTAAGGCAAAGGCCAACAGGCTGGCATTTGGCCGAGGTGCTGTAACTGCTCCATTAACAGGTGGTACTGTAAGATAATAATTAAAAATCTTAATCATGCCATTTTTTTTTTACAACTCAGGGTCATTTGTAAACTGACACCACCTCCACCTCTTTATGCTAAATGCATGCTTACTGTTTCCAGAGGCAGACACAAACTTGCAAAGTTAATACTTGTATTTGACACCTGCTTTGTGGAGGAGTGTGTGTGCATGTGGGTGTGTGTGTGTGTGTGTGTGTGCACACGTAGCTGCAGAGTCAGTGAGGCAAACAGCAGTAGCTCCCCGGAGCAGCAGGGAAGTTAGGCAGCTCTATGTAGGTAAATCAGTCTATTACTAACACTCCGCCTGCCTGGAGCAAGTCTTCTGGGACGCTGCTGACAATACACACGCAGCCTGCCTGCTGGAGCATTCATCCATAGCTGGATAAACATACACACACACACATACGACAGTCACAGAGTCACTGAGCCTCTACACACGGCCGCATATGCTTATAAATATACAATTGGGAGCAGGCATACAGAGGCATTCACAACTCATACACAGGACCCACGCTTGGTAGAATAAAGCAGGAGCGCTGAAATGATATGAAAGGCAGGTAATTAATGGACAGCAATCTATTAAGTTACGCATTGTGCTGCCTCTCAAATGTACGGGCTTTCTGCTTTTCTCTTTGTTAATAATCGGCAGGTGAATATCTTTGGGTTTTTTTGAAAATATTAGAGAAATGTTGGTAGAGAGCAGAGAAATACAGACAGATAAGCCAATCATATAAATAAGTGTTAGCTACAATCCTCATGAAGCACAGAAAGAAAAAAAAATAGCTACTCTGATGAGAACAAGGTCTAGACAGTGAAATGTCATCAACCAACAGCATGGGAAACACTGGCCTTCATGCAAAGATGTATATTTTAGTGCCTCAGCATCTTTAGGTGACGACCCTCTGCTGTACACTGCTGGACACTGTAACATCATATTTCCTCTTGCTCATCTGCGTGACTAACATCCCTTCTGAAAACCCCCCCAACTAAGTCAGGCGCCACTTTCTGCTGTGTTTAGCAAGACGCCTTTTAGCATCGAACTTCACGTCCAACTATTCCCTCTTTATTTCTGTCACGGAACAGCAGTGCTCTGATGACACGTCATTAGCAGCTCTGTTCATTTTAAATGTTTCAGATGCCCTAATATTGTTTTTTGTCTGCTGATTTCCAACAGCAGGGCGTGAAGCTCCGTGGTGTGAAATACTTCTTAATGTTTATCTAATGTTTAGTCTTTATCAAACCTCACTAAAGCGCACATCCCCTTGAACAGGTGGCATTAATCAAGTTGAAAGGACCACTTTATGACAAGTGTGTGCAGTTAAGAGAGCGACATGGCACACTTGTACAAGAATTCCTCCGAGAAAACAGTACAAGAGGTTTTGGATAACAATACAAAACTGTTCTTCAATGCTATTCACTGCCATAGGAAGTGAATAAAGAAAATGTAAGACAACAGCACACTCAGCACATTTACATACAACAGGCAACATGCAATCAACCAAGCTAAGCATATTTCCAAATGCTTCTCTTTATAGAAAGCAGTCTAATTATAATAAGGAAATATGTTTGTCTGACTGCCATCCTCGGGGGGAGAAACAGGAACCAAACGGGAAAATGCTACAACAGCAGCCCTGGTAGCCACTGCCAGTATGAAATCCCAAGCAAACAAAGTTGCAATTCCACTGAGTGGGGAGCAATTAGGTGGATCAGGGCTAGCCCATTTAAATCACACTTTGGACCATTCATTATGCTGGGAGCCATAAACAGAGACTGTGTCGGATGTCCTGGAAACCGCCGTAGAGCCTCCTGAACTGCATGGTCATCAGATCTGCCTCTGACCCCCTTTTCTGGCGCCTGTAATCAAATGAGGCACTGTGTGAATCATGCAACGTGATACACAGTGTGCAACCAGAGCAGGAGCCAGCAGTTACAAGCACAAAATATATTACCATAACCATAATGGGAATCCATACTGTAGCAATGATTGTGATTAGCTTAGGTTGCTCCTGTAAGCTCAATAGGTAGGAGGGGCGGCCGGCACCACAATCTACTCCCACTGCTGAACACAATAGGGATGTGATGCCCACCAGCACCACATTACCTACAATGTTACCTAAAAATAAAGCTTTTCATTAAGCAACATGTGAATAGATGAAAATGGCAAGTAGAATTTACTCCACTAAAGCAATTTCCATTTTCCAGGGTCCAGGCAGCGACCGCGGCTCCCGACTTTCTCCCTTCAGCCTAATGCTGAATGACAGATAGTAAAAGCGGCGAAACCCTGAAGAGTCAATTTGGAGCTGGAGTGGCATTTCAAACCCTGCTGCTAAAATGTTAGAGAGAGTGGGGAAAAAAATGTTCAATCAGACACCAAACTCAGCTCTGGGAGCTCTTCCCTCAGAAAAGCAAAGCAGCTTTTCCCTGAGATGGTGTTCAGAGGCTAAAAATGATGATATGCCTTACAGAACTGTTGCTGAATGAGACCGCCGTTGACGTCTCTTTCAGATTGGTGACAATGATTGAATTTGAATAGTGTGTGTGCACATGTGTAAATGCATTTGCACATTTATTCATTCATTTGTGTGTGTAAAAGGGTTTGTGTGCTCATGCATTCGGAAGTCTTTGAACATGAGCACATTTTTGTATTGACACTGTATGTATGTGTGTGCATTTTACACATGCACTAAGAGCAGAAACCAGAAGTTGATTAATAAATTAGTGGATCTACAGAAAATTAATCTGCCATTTCTGTAATTTTTCCTGCTAGTGCTCTGATTACATCTTCTCAAATGTGAGGCTTTGTTGCTTTTCTCTGTTTTGTATTAGTGTGGCATAAACACTCTACAAAAGGAATGTCAAAATGTCACCTTGGACGCTGGAAATTAGAATGGATTTTTTTCACTATTTTCTTTGGGGAGTTCTTTTTTTTTTTTCTTTCTTCTTTTTTTTGGCCTTAATCCTGAGCCTAGCCCCTTAATAATGGGTATATAACAAATCCAATCCCATACCTCCATTTACCCAAATGTTGATTAAATAAGTATCACTCTGTTGGATTTGCGGGAACTACAAAAACACTCGACAACAGACAAGTTGAATTTTGGCATGCCGTCAAGTAACGCATTAAACTAACATTACTTAGCGACAGATGACATGATCTGTCGCTGGCTATGATTGTCGCCAGCTAAAATGAGAGGTTGCAACCTGAGTGTTTTCCACACTGGTCTTTGCTACTAAGAAAGATAAGTGAGAGATAACACATTTGTTCTCCCCAGAGGTTAGTGAGTGTGTGTGTATCTTGCCAACTTCTCTTTCCAAACTCAGAAACCACAAAACCAAATAATTCTGCAAATTCATACACTCTAGCTTTCACTTGGCTACATAAGTGAAATTCTGCACTGTAGAGCCCAGCTGTACTATGACGAGGAGCAATGCTGCAACACTACAGGGCTGAGCCACAGTAAAGAATATATTGGAATCTGATCATCTTTATTCAGCCCACATTGATCCATTGAAATGTGTCCATATTGGCCCAGATACAGATTCTTGGTGCCAGACTGGGAAATGTGTACTATTCTTGAATTCTATAGACAAAATTATTTGTCGATGTAGTGATGCATATAGTCAGCAGTTAGCTGAAGCCCTGCATGAATGATGTGTGCATTGATGACTGCATGCGTGTGTGTGTGTGTGTGTGTGTGTGTGTGTGTGTGTGCACACCTAGCTATGACAGCCACACCTCAACTTCTCTAGATGAATGCACAGGCAGAATCACTGCAGCTGTGCAGCCCTGTATTGAGAACCACCGCTCTGAGCTGTAACCCAAAGCCTGACACTGGTGTTCACCCCGAGTAGCATGGGCAACACAGGAAATCCGACTCCACCCCCCCACCGCCACCAATCCCCTCCCCTGAGCTGCTCACTTACAGCACAGCAGAACTCTCCTGGGCCCTGGTTGCAGCAGCTAGCAGTGGACTGTAACACTGAAATCCCAGTGGAGCGCGTGCACCCCATGGCATCAGTAAATACAAACACTTGCGGACATGTTAATGCGTGCATGCACAAAAAAATCTGCACGTAAGCATTAGCGCAGGTACACCCACCCTAACTGCTTCAAACTGCTTCAAAAGCATGTGAAAAGAAAACTGCATTGCTGCGGCTCTGCGTGTGTGTAATCCTACTGCATTGAAATCCCCGCAGCAGCCCACACAGCACATACACACACATCCACACACACATGCTTTGACTTTCTAAACCAAAACACATGTGGAGGGTAATACGATTACATGGCTCTTTGACAAGAAAACACTTCCTTGCTCAGCTAAAACGCCGGCAGTGACGCAGGAAAAGGAGGAGAAAAACTCCCCTAAACAACAACAAACAGAAAAAGAAACACAGCAGCAAGGTCAGACAAGTATTTGTCACCTAGATTAAACAAGTCAAGCTGGGGATTGGGGGGGGGGGTGGCAGTGGTGAAGAAAATATTCCAGCCATTTCATTCCTGCTGCCACCATCCAAACTCATTCTGTCAGCCTCTGAGTCACATTATTTATAAGGCAGGGAGACAAACTATTGACCTCGCCTCTTTTCTCCATAGCATCAGCTGACTCCGACACTGACAAGGACGCTCGGGGGAAGAATGCAAGATGGGAGCAGAGAGTGCATGTGAGAGGAGGAAGAGAGAGAAAGTGGCAATGGAGAGAGAGATAAGGACAGAGATGAGGAATGAAACATCTTGTTAAGATTTCAGCCAGATTTTCTGGTCTCTTTCAGCAGACAGAACATTTTTATAAAAACATTTACATCATGTAGAGTGAGAATGACTTTGGGTCGGACTTGGATGTTGTTTCTTCCTGCTTTCTGAGGATATTTAGGGATTTCTAACACATGTACAGCTCATGTCCACTGAAAAGAGGTTCACACAGATCCATTCACAGAGGTTTTAGATGTTAAATCAACTTGCTTTATCTACCTTTAGCAATTTTACTTCCAGAATATTAAAACCAGGCTGGGTATTGGAATTTGGCAGTCAGCACCGGTGCCAATACCCGATGTAAGTACAACGTTAGAACGATACTCTGATTCCTTACTTTAAGAAATCTAAACATTTCAGCCGGCACCTGAAAAGTAAGTAAGTTCTGGGCGCCGCATTGCAAAAAGTTCACATTTCTTGACCGTTAACATGAAAAGAAGCTGATAATGATGGAAGGTGAGAGTCAAACTCTCTGCTATTCAACCTTTCATCTTTACATCGCTACATAACCTGCAAAGCCAGAAATCAAAACTGGAAAAAGTAGGTCAGACGTACACAGCAGCGATTGATTAGGATATCATCTGTGACTTATCAAGTACAAGCACTGATGAAAGAGCTGAAGAATCTTGTGGAAAGTACAGAGTAAAATATGTGCTGAGTCATCATAACCTACCAGCACATTTCTTTTTGGTTATATTTGTTGTGTTTTAGAAACGATTCAAACATACTGAGCCAGCGAAGAATTTGCACATTTGGAATTTGGAATTAACTGAACTCGATCAGTGCTTAAGACACGAATTCAACGGAGTGAGGCCAACACCCCAGTACTCGTCACCATCTTCAGTGACGAAAACATACATGAAATGTGTTTTGTAGTGAGTCTACAGTGCAGGAACCAGATAGATGTGACTTAAAAACATCACACTGAGGAATAACTCAAAAATGAGTCCTGTTTTTTATGGCCTTTTATCCTAAGTGATTTAAAAAGCATCAATGCAACAAAGCGTGATGAGTAGAACTAATTGGTGTGTAGGTGCGATGGGTACACTGACCCAGATCATTTTGAACCCAGCCCTTTTTAGAGTGTTGTCAGTCAGACAGACAGATTCAGGCCAGTCACCAGTTCAACCACTAAAACCACAAACCCCCTTTGCCAGCATGGGTCTGGAAACTGATCCCCAGCCAGATGAGCTCTTCCTCCAAAATAGCCCTGCTCACTACAAACAGTGCTCCAGACCGTGGGAAACAAAAGCCACACCAACAACAACAACGGCATTCAAGTTGGTCTGGACTCACTCACAAGCACGAAAGAGGTGAAACAAAAAGCATGATGCAATTATCACAAGATATCCAAATGAAAAAGTGCACTAAAGCCACAACTGAGCATAAAATCGAAGCCTTAAATTAGCGAGAACCACCACTGCTATGAAACAACTTGAAAATAAATACTTGTTATGATGATTCTGTGACAGCAGACTTAACAAATGTAGAATTAGCTGCTTTCTGTCTAGAACACCACAATATATTACAGGCACAATGACAGTGAACTCAGCGGTACCACCTAAGTCCACCTAAGTCCAGACTCCCTCTGCAGCCAAATATTTCATTTCCTTTATTGTAGGGGAGATCTCAAGTTTTCAAATATCATTTCCACTTGATAGAATGGTGGAGCCTTAGAGGCCGTGAGGTATTGGTAATAAATATATACGTACTTCACTCAGTGTGAACAGCAGCGTCAAACGTTTTCAATAAACAGATAAAAAACAACAGTTTATATTGTCAATGTAAAGACATGTAATTCCACATATAATACACTGACAGTATCAAGAAAATGTAGAATAATTACAATGTCATCATTAAAATAATTAATCTTTTAGGTGCCAAATCTTTCAATTCGGCATATTAATCATTCCCTAGCATGACAGCAGTCTAGCAGGAACTCTGTATTTTCCAAGAAAATCCCTCTTCATAAATAAGGACATGTGTAGCAGTGCACCACCATCACTTAATAATGTTATATTCCCAGAGCTTTGACCCAGGGATACTCTTTATGAAGGTTCTCCACACGTTTAATGCAACACATACTGGCTCCTGGGTTTCTGTGTTGAGGTGTAGTGTACCTGTTACATTTCTGCTCTGTGTTAATGACTGGTTGGTGTAAAGCAAATTGCCCTTCAGGGATAATAAAGATTTACACAGGGCTGTTCCGTGCTATCAACGCCGCTCTTCATCTCCCACATATCTGAGGAGGCGATCACAGTAACACCATAAAGCAATATGAGCTTTTTACCACATCACATCCAGCAGCAACCAGTCCAAAGAAACCCTCTAATAACTGTAACAAAGGCTGGTTTCAGTACACTCAAGAGTCATCTCTCAAATTCTTTCCACACAGGCAGGCTTTTATAAAACATGTTTTCCAATGATTTTATTGCAGGTGTTGTGTTCTTTTTGTCTGATGATGTTGTCTGTTGACTTTTTTAATGAGGTGTTGGTCTAGACAAGGTTGATTTTTTAAATTACAACTCGTATTTTTAGTGCTCCATATTTTTCTTCTGTTCTCATCTGTATCCTGTGATGAACCAATTTCCCCACAGGGATCATTAAAGTTTCATCTGATCAAATGGACATTTAATTTTACCATTTCATTCTCTGTAAATCACTGTGTGACAAGTGCTACACAAATAGTTTTTATTATGATTATTCAGACTCGTGGAATGAAATATCACACATCGGTACATGTAGTAATCTTGTTGGATGAAAGCTTCGAGATACTCTACATTATTTGTTATCTTAAAATGTGACAATTTGCAAAGAAAAAAAAACTACGAGCATATCATGTTGTGCACAGAAGATGGTTCTTCGGCTACTGAAACTGCTAATGCACTCAGCCATGCTCAGTGTATTATGATATCATACATTGGGAATCAATGGAGATTCGACCCTGATTGTTTGCCTTCTACATAAAGTGGTGACCAATTACACAGAAATACTGCAATCACAACCACCAACCCCATGACAGGTAATTCAAACTGACTCTGTATGCTTACATCCCTGGTAGCATTAGGGCTGAACAAGATATATATATATAGATATATAGATATATATATGTAGATATGTATCACATACTATAAATAAGAACAAAATAAACAAGAGACAAAAGCGAACCTATTCTGTGATCTGGATTACAACACTGAAGTCCTGTACTTTAAATTTAAGGCCAGCAGAATGAGCATACTGGATATTCCCATAATCCAGGGTTGATAGTAGATGGATTTTATTATAGTCTTTCTGTTATGAAAAGGAGAAACAAGCTCCATTCGGGTACACAAATCCAATTTGAATTTTCTATTTTTGAGCAACTTGTTCAACACGAGTTCAGAGTAGGAGGCTCAGGGCTCTGTGCAATGCATGAATGTAATCTTTTTGGATTTAAGAATGGGCTTTAAATTAATAAAGTAGATAAGATAAGATAAGATAAGATGAGCTTTTATTGATCCCTAGAGGGGGCATTTAGTTGTACAAGAATATAATAAGTACAGATAAATAGAGAAAGTAAAAAAAAAAAAGAAGAAGAATATAAAAACCAAGACTAGAATACAAAGAATGTAAGCAATATAAAACAAGATTACACAGAGTGACGCTGGTGTGATTAATAGCAGCAGAGTCAGCAAAACTAGTATGTATACTATCCAAGTTAGTCTGGGGGTCACACTGACAGCACTGGATTTTGGAGAATTGTTTTTGGCAATTATACATAACTGAGCCTCTCACCCTAAAACAGTTCATGGGTGTTTTAGCTGCAACCAGCCTCCAAAATTCAACACTGAAGTCAGCAAAGAATTCTTGTGCATATTTTAGTGGACAATCAAACCCAAATGACAAATAATAAACAGACACACTATCATTATTCAGCCTTAGCAGAGGTTCGGTTGTCTACAGAGTAACTCCTAGCAATTATTACGAAGCTTCTCATTATTGTCTTCATTATTACTAGCTCTAGATCTGAATATTACATTGGCTCACTATATCTCCTCTGCTGGTATTTCTATACCATCATAATTCACTGTTATGGCCCGACGCGCGTGGGCTGATGCCAGTATTCCTCCGCCTGGCCTGCATACCAATTAGAGGCTGATTAACAGCAGTGCAAATACACATTTCATAAATTGGTGGATGGTTAATTCTCTAGAGCTGAGGGTGACCTGATGGACAGGGTCCATTACATACACAAACACATACAGATATGCATACACAAACACACTTGGCATCCGGTTAGAGCTATTTATTGTTTGCTCTCCTCAGCTATTTCATGGTGACATATACGTACAAGCAGGGGAATTGTGGTTTTAGTTCCCACACAGCACAGCGTTCAGTCTTCAGTTGATGGGGACCATTATGTGGCCGCCTCGCTCTGAGGCCACAGCTGATTTGAAACCATTTAAAGAGTGCCGCTTTGCCAATTCCAGGTGAATGTGTGATTAATGATGGCTGTGAATGCCACTGTGCTGCACTTGTGCACACTCCTCACCTCGCACTTTATATTTCAGACATGTTGATATACTGAGCAGAAGAGGAGCTCCACGCTGCATGATTTTTTTACCACTGTACGCATAATACCATGCTCATATATTTTTTCACGACCAAAAATCCGTAATTGTGTGAAAGTTTTAGCTCAAAACATGGAAGTCTCTGAGGTGTAATAACTACTATATACAGAGCATAACAAGTTACTTAGGTAACAGTAACATTAGCCATCGATATACAGCAGGGCTACGGCTATGCATTGGCCCTCCCCTACAGACACACAGGGGATCACCAAAATCATTTAGGTTCATCCTCTGGGTGCCATGAATCTAAAATTTCATGGCAATCATTACAATATTATTTCAGTCTGGACAGTGGTGGACATTGGTGAATCATGTCCAAAAACAGTGTTCCAGTAAAACTTGCTCAGTGGTATATATATGGTAATATCCAAGGACAGTGTCATCCCATCCATTCCCTCCTTACACCATCCAGACTTACTATAAAAGGGTTATTCAAGTTTGCAGTAGAATCACAAACCTTTCATCCTGGTGGGCACTGTAAGTAATAAGAACTTTTATTTTTTTCCTCCTCTACTAGCAACACTGCACTACAGAGAGGAACTGGAGGGAAGCAAGGAGAGATCAACAGTTCATCTCGTTTGAATAAATGCCTTCAGGCATCCAATCCCATTAAAGCTCTAGCTCAAAGACTGTAGTGCAGCATTGTATCCACGCATGTCAGAGTCACCATAAGCAAGCCTTCATTAGTGGCTCGCCGGCGGAACGAAAATCTGTTCACAGCTCTGTTTTATCCTTTATACACACGATACATGAGCATCAACATATACATGTTAGGCTACATGTTTATCTGCCTGCCTTTGTGTGTGTGTGTGAGAGAACTGCACTACAGTCAGGATGTCTGTTTTTAGCCAGTCGTTGTAGACTGATTAACTTTGACAGGCTGCCTCTCAGACCCACCACAAACACAAGCAGTAAAGAAACCAGGCAGCATTTCCACTGCAGAAGAGTCTGTCCATGCAGCCTGAGATGGTTTCTGTTCAGCTTTTGGTTATTCTAACAATGAATCCACTAAAAAA
The DNA here is from genome assembly GCF_042242105.1 of Pempheris klunzingeri. Classification (NCBI taxonomy): domain Eukaryota; kingdom Metazoa; phylum Chordata; class Actinopteri; order Acropomatiformes; family Pempheridae; genus Pempheris; species Pempheris klunzingeri. The sequence goes on from NC_092018.1 coordinate 25,913,887, forward strand.
CAAGTTAAAATCACTCTATTAACTCCTACTGCCAAACTGCAAAATGGCTTGAATCAGGATTTGTCCTTATTTTACATGGTTTACAGAAAAATATGTGATGCCATGCTGAATTCTTGCCCGATGAATCATTTTGTATTTCTCATACCAACTGGAACTTAACCTGGATGAGCTTTGCATGCTTATGGGTGGCCGGAGCTGGTAACTGTAACAGCGGAAATCATTTAATTGGGGGACCTTACACCAAAGAGCAAGAGATAAAAAGGTCTATCTAGGCTGAGGAGTCTAGCATTTTATGCACATAGTAATTACTTAATAAGATGTGAGTACTGTGTGATACAGGAATTATCAAGTTTTATGGTAGATTAAGCAATAAGATGCAACTTGTTACTGGGTGGAAACTGTTCATTGGAAATGTTTTTTCAGGACAGCAGGCAAGGGGAATAGAAAAAGAAAGCTATCTAGCTTGTGTTGCCTATCTGGCTAATTACCAGATATCAGGAAAAGAATACTGTTGATGGAAACCAAGTATGCACAGTGTGTATGGTAAAAGACAACTAAAACAGATGCTGTGCTTTGCAGAAAATCTCCAGAGACAGAGCACTGCAAGTTGTTTATCTTGTTTTACTTACTAACATTCAGCAACCCCGGCTGATATATCTGTTCCATAGTGTGCTACAGGAAAGCAGAAATAGCATTTAAAGACTCCTTACTCATACCTGCCAACAGTGTTATATTTGGGCAAGTGGATGTGTATATATAGGCTCTAAACTAATGGGCATGGGATGCTCCTTTCTGTGGTTTACAAGAACAAAACAGATGAATCAATCAAACTGTTCTGTCTTAAACAATATCTCTATAGTGCAACCTGACACTAATCAATTTTTCCACCAACATATTTTGAAGGCAACAGTTCATAATTGAGAGCAGGGCAGTTTTAATTGGAACTTCACCTTTACTACTAACTTCAAATTATTCCATGAAGTGTTTGCGTGCTACAGATACAAATGCATTTGGAGCAGATAAATCATAACCTCCATGACTAACACTGTGGTTACCGTGGCTGGTGCCTGAGACTGCACAAAACCAATAACAGTGACAGTAGCAGTGGTCTGTGCTCTCTCTCAGCAATTTGTTAACTAGCACATGCAAACACGTGGTGCAGCAAACAGTGGTATCATGATTGGATATAACCAGGTTCACTTGAGGATATGTGGAAAGGTTGAAGAGTAAAGGAGCCAGTGTGGAGTTTGCACTGACAGCAGTGCAAGAAGAATTGTATTAAACTCGAAACATTTTCTTTTTGAAAAAAAAGGACCAATATATTACATGCGGGGGCGGAGCTAGAGGGGTGGCCGGGGTGGCATGGGCCACCTCTGGAACCTGATTGGACACCTCAGGTGCCACCCCAGGTGATTGACAGGTCACTACACGTTGCATTGAAAGATGTGCTATTAGAGTAAATGAGGAACACAGAGTAAGCCTTTGGTCATGATTACACTCTGCACTAATTTGGCACATTCAAATTGCTTGCTGAAAAGCAATAGTGTGTTATTAGTGTGTTGTTAGTGTATGTGTGTGCGTGCGTGTGAGAGAGAGAGCGAGAGAGAGAGAGAGAGAGAGAGAGAGTGTTCCTTAGGTACCAGGTTAGAGAAACAGAACATCTTCCTTTATTAGTATATGGGCCCCCCCGGATAAAGCCTTCTGGCCACCCCTTGTACAAAAGTCTAGTTCCGCCACTGGTTACATGGGCTGTAAAACTCCAGCTCCAAGAAAAACCGATTAAAAGGCCAGCAGTAGCAAGGGTGTAGGCACCTTGAGTACTGTACGAGGTGCTCTAAAAAGTAAACAGCACAGTGGACTGAAAGAAAAGAAAAGGAGGCATGCTTAATGCATTGTTGTGTGGAATCTGTTGAGATGCCACATGAGGATCCAATTAGATTAAGGGCTTCCCACAGCCTGCTGGTATATTGAGTAACATAGGATACACGATTTTTAATAAGAGGTCAACACGAGTCCAGCAACCTTATTAGCGCAAACTACAGACGTCAGTGATTTCAGTGGAAGGAAAAAGCTAGAGAGCTACACCCCCAATTCCACACTGTTCACTTGACAGCAGTGCTTTGCTGGTTAAATAACCAGAGCCAGCAGTATAACAGGTTACTTTTGTGAGCATGTGCTTTTCTCTCCCCCTCTGTCTTTTCACCCTCACTTTCCGCAGCTCTGACAAGCTTTCACTTGTGCTGGTTTTGAACAGAAACACCATTGTGCCTTCTCCTGCAAACAATGCCTGCCGATTTGCCGAAGGGCTCAAAAACACACATTAGCTGACTTTTCCCCTTTTGTCTGCTTGAGATTCTAGTCATGGTTCTGGCTGTAAGGCCAATACGTAAGACTGGACTAGTTAATGACAGCTCAGGGCATGTAACAATGTCAAGTGTGGGGCATGTTGTTGAAGTGCTCTTGAGCAAGAGCCTGAATCCCTTCCAGCTTTGGAGGTGATGGCCTGCACTTCCATCTTCCTGTCAGCATTCTGAGTGAGCGGGAAATGATAAACCTTCTCCCTGAAAGGTCAACAGATAAATGTGGTATTGCTACCCCTTAAATCACAACACAATATCATGGTACACGAATAGGTTCTCAAGCAATGCATGGGGATGCCTTCTATCATAAATAAAGCACTGCAGGGAAACATGCTGTACCTTTGGATCCACAGCAGTATATATCTATTCAGCGAAAGCACAGACACAACTGAGCCTGCCCTTGGTTTTAACATTCCTGCCTGTAGCTATAGAGGCTTGGAGAGGCCTCCAGAGGTATGTGACCCTCAGTTACATTTATAGGCTTCAGAACTGATAAAGGCAATGCCACAGGCTACCAAATGACTGGCAGCTACTAGAAATACAGGCTTGTTCTGGCAGCCATAAAACATGACTTTATGCCTTATTAGTCGACACAAGAGGAGTAAATGATAGGGAGAGGCAGGAGCAATGCACAAATCAAGAGATTTGTGCTCATGATGCTCATTTCCTTTGAACCATTTCCAGGGCACAAGGCACAAAAAACTATTACATTTTCCTCTACAGAGAACATGACCATATAATGCTGTTGCTCAATGACTGATTGGAACACCGATTGCATAACTTTCTCATTAACTGACTGATTTACTAACTAGGTGGCAGACTAGCCGAATGGTTCAGACCGAGTGACTGATTGACAATCTGTCTTATCGACTGAGTGAGTGATTTATCGATTAAATGTACGACCGACAAATGAACTGGTCTCTTTTTTTCTGGGTGGTACCACGTTTCACATACACATACAGTATATGCACACAGTGACACCCACCACCCTTTTGGTATAGCAGTGGCAGTGTGTGTGACCATTTCCAACCTCTTGTATTATTGTGCAAATTGAAACGCCAAGGAGAGCAATTCTCTCTCACACACACACACACACACAGACCTAGTGGTGTGTGTGAGTGTGAGTGTTTGTGTGTGATGGGTTGAAGGGGAGGAGGAGCTCTCAGCGTCTTGGCAGGCGGGAAGGGGAAATATCATTATCCAGTGGGGGAATTGTTTCATCAACACCTGGAGCAGATAAATGAAAATAGGAGGATTTATGCTCGGAGTACAAGCTTACTTCTGCTGCCAGGAAGCAATTAAGCAGGAAGCTGGAATTCTACCCCCTATACTTGCTTCACACCAGTGGCACATTTGGAGCACTGATAGCGAGCTTTGGGGAAGACCAACTGGAAAAGAGGGAAGGTATTAATTCCCACAAAGTGTCCCATTAACGGCTGATAACAAAGTGTCCGTGATGTGTTGGGATCTCATTTGACTCCGTGTTGGGGGGGAAGCTATGGATGCTCGCCTCCCGCATAGCTACAGATGGGAAACGTGGCTCCTCCTGCCTTCCCACTGTGACTTCTGAGTTGTGTAAATTGTAAATGTAATCATCGGAGTGACATGTGGTTCACTCTTGTTAGCCAGTATGCTCTTTATCTCTGAAATCACTCCTACGGCCTTGAAGACCCATGCTGCTTAGTGTTCCTTGTTTCTACTCGACATAAAATTTGCTTAAATTCTTGCCAAAATATGTTTTCATGCAATCTAAATTGAATTTCTCAGTCACCATTATGACACAGTAGCATACCAAAGCTGGCATTATAAGGTGACTTGTTGCAGATGTGGTTTAAGGAACAGCATCAGGTGTCCATGCACCATATATGGTGAAAGCAAAGAGTGGCTGGTCTCTGCAGGGTAGTTCCATAAAATACCAACATTCACTACATATTTTTCTCTCTGCCTCATGTGTGCAGGTTGAGATTAATAATGACTATCTGCCATGCTTGATTAATTAAAGATTCTTGCACTTACATCTGCTGCACTATAGTCTGCAACCACAGCACAACCTTGTACGATAAGAGGAAGAATGTTTCCTTCACTGGGATCTGTGAAATTGCGACTGAAACGATATCTAATATTGAGACGAAGTACCACTTCAAAGCTGTCACCAACATGCCCGCTCACAGACCAAAAGCTGTACAATTGAAGGACGTCATTCCAAAATTGCCCCTTTAATTAAATTGGTTTCCAAATGGACCTTGTGACTTTTTACGGAGCTTCTTCAAATCACATCAAAATCATCTCAGTATCTCCAGAACATAGAGTAACTCTGTGTGAGTGCTCCAACGATGAGTCACTTATTTTGTTTTCAGGTGGTATGAAGCAACGGGCTGATGAGTAATGACACAATGACCACAAAAATCCATCACAGACCAGACCAGATTTTCATGCCAATCCCATCAGATATGTGCTAAGCTGACGGACGTGCCAAACTCCCCAAAGTGTAACATTAACCTTTAATTACGTAAGGGTCGAGTTCACAGTGCCCTTCCTCTGAACCTGGAATCTCAGTCCTGGCATGCTGGTGTATCATTGAGCTAAACCTTCTCAGTTGAACAACGACAAATGATACTATGGAAAGTGCAGCCTTTCTTTATTCACAAATATATCATCTATCTATCTAATATCATCTTGTTAGTTTATATCTTTCTCAGTCTTTAAAATGATTTTGTTTACATGCTTACATTTGCAGTGTACACTCTGCTCTTCCAAGTGAAAAATAAAAAAACATGTTGGTTTGAGCTGCTCATCACCTGTTTCCTGTGTCAATATTCAATATATGGGAATTAGAAAAGTAACAAGTATTCCATGTTTCCCTATAAAATAACTTCCACTACTACTGTTATTAACACAACCATATCAATATTTGAATGTTTTCTCATTCGTATGAATTAATTTGAAGGGTTAAGGTACTTTCCATGGACATGGAATATGTATTTACACACACTGCATTGTGACAGTGACTAGCTGGTACCTGCTTTTTAATTACAGGCCTTAACAACCAATCATAGTATCAGTGTGGTTATGAACAGTGTGGCACTTGAACTGCACATGGCTAAAGCAGCTGCTGTGCTAAGAGGCAGAGAGATGTGGAATGCAAACAGTAGCTTGGCAGACTTTTGTTTATGTTCTCTTGCTCTCGTACTCTGCCTGTTTTCTTTATTGACTCAACAACTGGCCTTGTGCTCAGGCCCCGAGAGTGTGAGTGTGTGTGCGTGTGTGTGTGTGTGTGTGTGATTCTGATCTCATTCCATGCCTTGGGTAAAGCCCTCCTGGCTCTGAGGTGCCTGTCCTTGTTTCAGATGCACTGACAAAGTGGCCTCTGAAATAAGCTGAGTGGGTCTTTGCGAGAGGGGAGCTGCCTTGGAAGTATGGGTAAACAACTTGTGGACTCAAAAGAAAAAAGTGATCAGTGGATGTACGTGCTGTCTGCAGAGTGAATAAAGAAAGAGGAACGCAGTCAGTGAGAAGATCGACAGAGACAGACAGCAGACCAGACAAACTGTAACGCTACTTTTCTTTGGCAGATCTGTCAGCCAGATCTCACTGCGGGTGACAGAGCTTGTCTTGCCCTTGCAGATTTTACTGCAGTGCCTATGTTACATATGCCTTATTATATATCCCATTATATTTCAAACACATTCTCCCTCTTCACTCTGCTGAGCACACAGCCGCAACATTGACTTTCATAGACTTTCAGAGGAGTCGTAAAGTGAGGAGTGTCTGGGCTGGCAACAGGTCCAGCCTGTTAAAAACTGATCATATTCAGAAGCATGCAGACTCTCGGTAGGCTGAAGTGTAAAATCTGCCTCCTGGAAGTGGCTTTAGCCAGCACTGGAACTTGAGTTCTTGTGGTACATATTACATTTACAGTGAAGTTAAAATGCAACATTTTTCATGCCAAGTAAATGCATAATAAAGAATGCATAATGTTTTAGTGTTTTCCCTGTCACTGAATCTTGGCAGCGCCAAAAGCCTCTAAAACAGCATGTGAACCATAAGACATGAAATAATACACTACTACAACTACTTCCAATTATACTATAAAAATAATGGCTTTATCTTTCAAAACTTAATGTTATCTTGCATTGACGATTCAACCAGAAGAGTTTCATGCCCATCCAAGACATAAAATTGTCAGTCTCTTAGTCTTCAGTCTCTGATTGTCTATGGAAAAATGAAAGGACTTCTAACTGTTTCAGTCCTTCCCATTTTGCAGTTCTATCGCTGGTGTTTTATCCTGGGAAAAAAAGCTGTGTTTACCAGGATGTATGGAATGCATTTTTGCACAGAGCGCGGCATTTGGATTTTGTCCCAGAGTTCTTGGAGTGTGTGGGCTCTATGGTTGTTCTGCTTCATAGCTAGTGTGGGGAGGAGGGATGGTTCAGTGTACAGATGGCATGTTAGTATTGTAACACAAGATATACTTGAAAAATCTGAGACTATGCTTTAATATTAATGACTTGTGTGTGAGCAAGTCGAAGCACCAAAAGGTCAGAATAAGATATTAGTAAAAATGTCCCTTAAGAATCAATTTAGAGAAAAGATCCATGTGAAGTATCTCACAGTGGATCAGCAAACGGCCCCACGGCCATCATGTAACACTAATAATGATGTGCTGATTTACACATATGAGTGATAGGAGCAATAATCTATTCAGTTCTTCTCACCTACAGTGTGTCAGCAAGGACGGACTCCTCCTCGTATGCTGTACTCTGCCTGCCAAACACAGCCATTCACATTCCATGAGTAAAGTGTGGATGGGTGACAAGGTGCTTCATTTCATCAGGAAAACCGAGTGTGGCAGCTCACAGCTCAGACTTGTCAGGCAAATGTCGTCCAGACAGTGAATGGAAGAGAAGAGGTAATGGGGAAAAAGAGAAATTCCACATTGCATAACCACCCTCTTATCTAAGCTCTATTATCTTGGCCATGGCTTGTTATATGGCTGCCAAAGCTATCACACAAAAAGAGAAGCAGTCCTTATTTGGGTTTGCCTGCACCCACACATAAACACACAGACACATAGAAAAGGCTAAAGGCTGTGAATGAAATCGACACATCGACAAACAATGAGCTGTAATAAATTGCAGACTAACATATCACCGTATCTCATTTCAGAAGGGGAGCTGAGTGCTGAGCAGTCATTGTCACCATCGCTTGGCCCATGAAGACTATTCCCCTCAGAGCTGGTGTTGGTAGCAAGTGTCGGTAGCAGGAGAGCATGCTAACAACTGTTCACGCTAATTGCTTTCACACTAAGAGCGATCAATTAAGAAAACATGCAGCAGGACTCTGCACAAAGTCATGACTGTGTGAGTCACGCCTTTGAAAACATGACCGCCTGGACTGGAGGCTGGTTTTTAATCTGCACACTGATTTGGTGATTTAAGATTTGCTCCAGCATGTTGCAGAATCCTCCCTGAGCCTGTAACATACCAAGCTGTCTTGTTTGAGTCCTTATTCACTATCTGCTAGCATTAGTTGTTGGTCTGCGCTGCTATCTAGATACAACGCACGGGGCCGGAAAATAACAAGGACGAGCAGCTTATACAAGATTGTTTATTGACCGACAGACTCTCTAACCCTCAGAAACTTTGTTGGTCTTTGTAAACAGCAAAACACACCAGATCAAAATGATACTAAACGTCCCAAAACACCTTTAGAGAAGCAGATGTTTGACAGCTAAGAGCTCATTTTGTAGTCTGGCTAACAAACAAAAGACAATGTCAACACAGTGGACACCGCTAACTGCATTAACTGTATGAGGACAACTGGGGGCAGAGATGGTTGTATTAACAGGATTTTTTTCTCCTTTATTTTCATAGTGCCATGCTCTGGATTTCTGGCTTCATTTGACAATATAAACAGGAGATACGAGCAAGGGATTCCACCACGGTAAGGGTAAGGGTTAGGATTGAGGCTTCTTGTACATCCTCTAACAGGTGAGCTATTTGGGCCACGCGTGTGTCTGGCAAACTCATTGCTAGTGAACTGCGAGCGTTTACAAAAGCTTTTTTCGCTCTTTGTTGATAAGTGCGATGGCTAAGCAAACCACTTAATTGTAAAGTGTTCACCTTGGTTCGCAAGAGAGCATTGATAACATCATCGCTGTTACTTTCCCCCAAATGCAGACGACTCGGTAAGACCAGTCAACAGACCATTGTGCTGCATGAGTCTGCGCGGCTGGAAAAAATGACCCTCTCATGCAAACAAAATGTTGAAAAGAGATTCAAGTGATGTGAAGGTTGAAGCAAGCCAGGCTTTCAGAACGCTCCCTTTGCTGTCTGTCAGCGAAGGACATGGCTGAAAAGGAAAAAAAGCCATTACTTCATGAGGTCCTTAAAAAGCGCCCTCTCTATTTAAGTTCCATTATTTTTATTGTAAATCCTTCACAGCCCTCGTCTGCTAGTCAGACGGGGCTTCTGCGGCCAAAAGCGGCATAATATATTAACCAAAATCACAGGGCTCGAAAATACCTCAGCTGGATGACAAATATGATTACTAGGAAGTTATCTCCAAATAATTTCTTTTTCTCAAAGTGCTCAAATGAAATGTCTTTTGTTAACATTGTTTAATAACATGCATTAATCAAGCAGTCAAGGAACTGGAGAGGGGGTTATGAAAGGCAAAGGGGGTGGGTGGGTGGGGGGGCAAATCAGCAGTGGATAATTACCGGGGAACCTTCTAACAGTGCAGCTCCTAATCCATCGCAGGCTCGGAGACAGCATCTTAATCACAGCATAATTACATCCTGTCATTCACCGCAATGAAAACACTGAGACAGGAAGATGGAAGACGGCTCGGGACGACAAGCAGGAAATGGATATATATGCCTACAACAAGCTACCCACGTGCTTTCATGTGCCACTTAATATGTGTCAGCTATGTTGTTCTGTCTGTGCATTTGAGCGATTCCTCACCACTCATGTTACCTGAAAACAAAGAGGCTCTTATTCAGAGGTTTTGTGCTGCTGGTACATTCTGACAGTGGAGTGATACCTCAAAATAGATCACTGACAGCCCTTCAAAAAGGACCCTTCAGGCCAGCATGCATTCGTCCCACTGCCTTCGAAAAAAATACACTAGTGCTGCTGGCTAAAAGAAATTAAGAAAATACTGATAGAGATGCATCTCTTTTCCCACTAGAGCTGGATATAGACTTTCAGTTTTATTTCTTTTTTGGTACTGACTGAAATATGCCGTACTCCGACTGCTGAGTACCAAAAGCTGGCATCAAATACGTGCACAGATTAATTCTCTGAACAAACTGTTTGATCACACATCTGATTTCAATCAATGACAATTAGAATTTTGGCATCTTTAAACAATAGCGACACTTTTGGTGAAAGTTCAGGCAGTAATTTGTCATTATCACGCCGAGGCTCAACCCCAGAGGTACTATGCAGTGATTCCACTGTAATCACCTTAGCTGAAGGATATTTAAAGAGGACTCCGGAGTTCTCTTGTAATTAAGCAAAAGTGGCATTCTTTCTTACCAAAGCACATTGTGTGCATCTTTGAAGTCTAGCAAACATGTTGAATAAATTTCCTTCCTCATAAAGTATTTGCAAAGCAGATTTTAAATGAAAAGTCCTACCCAGTTACATCAGTATTTGCTAGCTTGCAGCCTCCACTGACTTTAACAGGTGCATTGCTTCACTCGCTTGTCATTTGCTTGTGGTGTTTTTCCTGATTTTTAAGAACGCAAAGTTCTTGTACTGCTGCTACTTAGATATTCCTCAAGGGAGGGTATCAAGAAAGTATTATTTTGACACCGGTATCAAAACTGGGAATAATATGGGCTCCGATTATACATCAACACCCTTAGAGCTGATATAACAAGTTGTTTAATAAATTAGTCATTAGATAGAAAATGAATCAGCAACAATTCTGACAAGAAAAATGCCCAAAAAAAACACTGGTTCAAGCTTCTCAAATAGGAGCATTTGCTTGTTTTCTTATTTCAATATTTAACTGCAGATCTTTGGGTTTGGGGATGTTGGTTGGATGAAATAAACCGTTCATAGACATCAACTTGGGCTCTGGGAAACAGTGAGGGACATTTTACAGACCAAACAATGGATCAATGAATCAAGAAAATCATCATCACATTACACACATACTGTTTATGCTACAGCTGTTGTCTTAGCTGGCATCGACTCCTCTTTAATGTTTATTATGACTTGTTAAAAATCTATAAACTGAAGTATTTTCTCCAGTTGCCTTTTATTTCATGCCACATAAATCCTCCATAATCGAAAAGGAGTAAGGTTTTGTAGGAACAGAGGAGGCTGAGAAGTGATTGCCATTCTTCCAGACCCACATGAACACACTTCCACCACACACTAGAACCTTCCTCGGTGGATATATTTAGGTCACTGGTTGATGGCTTGGGCAGATGCACAGTGGAGATTCAATTCTGTGTTTGTGTGTTTGAGAGAGAGAGAGAGAGAGAGAGAGAGAGAAAGAAAGAGGGCTTGTGAATGTGACCATGCATTTATCAGCCATGCTGTCGCCTACAGTGTGTGACAGTTAGAGAGAGCCGGGCCCAAGGGACATCCTACTGGCATTAAGAAAGCTCTCTCCATGGGATGCGTCAGCCAATGAGCAGCGGAACCCTGAGGGAGGGGGGGGCTTGTTAATTAAAGCTGGAGTTGTTTGTCAGTGCCGGCATATGATGCACAGCACTATCACCGTCGGGGGAGAGAGAAAACACAGAGCAAGATTGCTGCAACCCCTGCAACAAATCTGCTGCCTCACCATGGAAGCAAGACATCTTACTACAGCAACGTCTGCTGTGGCTTCGAGTGTCAGTGTCAGTTTGCACTGTGTTACCCAACCGGCAATCAAAAGCACACAGCTGACCAAAAGGAAGAGACAGGAAAAGATGAGATTTCAAAAATACCTAAGATTTTGTCTCACCCATTAATCTCAAGAAGGCATCAGCTCAAGCTCACAGGTGCCAGTGCACCTCTGCCTAGGTGCTACTAGGGTGTTAAATAATTGTCTTTGGGATTTTGGCAAGTAATTTGCGATTTGTGTCAAGTGCTGTCCCTTGACACAGCAATTCTGTCAGCGGTACTAATGACTGCTAAAAAAGGAACACACTATCTGAGCGCTAACAGTGAGATGCCCAATGAATGTGATGGGAGCGGAGCTGCAGAGGGGAACATTTTGGGTAGATTTGGGGAAAAATAGTTCTTGGTAATTAAAATAATTCTTTCTAACAGGTGCTCAGTTTGAGGCCTTCGTCTCAGCACTTGATGAAACAGAAAGACACACACTTGTGACTGGGATGTTGCTGGCGTGGGTCCGCGCACCAGCTGGGTAAAATATGGGTGGAGAAAGTGACGCAGCAACTCACAGCTTCCCTAACAACTACTGTCAAACTCCCCTAGGGCAAGGGACTTCATTTCACCAAATTGCTTTGGTAGAGCTGCTGTGTGGCTGATGATTAGTGTAAAGATGCTAAAATGAACGCTTACCAATACTTCATTGGACGAATAAAGAGACAGACTCTAGATTTCATCAGGAGCTTCCACAAATGAAAACCCGTTTTTGACTGAACGACTGGCCTTTCGGCTTCCCACCCCTGACACTGTTGTAATATCACTAAATCAACTAAACCTAAATCCCCATTAGAGTGAATTTAGAAACTCATGCTGCGGAACGAAAAACCCAAACAAATCTGTAAATTCATGTTAAAGCAGATGAACAGAAGGATTGTGGATTAACGAGGGGGGATTTGCCACTCCAACGTCACTCACGCAGCAAATGGAGCAAATCAAACAACTTATTAATACTGTGACAGATGGATAATTGTGTCACTTTATTATCTGCTCACTTGTTCGATACCCACAGGGAAACTTGTGCAGGGTTTAAGCCACAGCCGGTAATTGTTTTATAGCGCTGCTCTCAGGTGAAAACCCTCCATGAGAAATTCTTAGGTATTAATCGCTCTGATATTTATTCTAAATATTTTAAAGTGGTATCTCTAGAGGGATAACAAGAGCAGTGACTGATGATGTGAATTTTCATTCCAAGAATGAAAAATGAAAACCGCCTAAACAGCCGATACTAGGTTTCCTTTTTCTCCTTGTGTGCTTACACTTCGAATCATCCCTAACATTTCTCTAATCACAATAAGGTGCCCGTGAAAAAGCATGATGACAGTGTTTGTTCTGTCTATTTGCACAGGTAAGTAAGCGGCTTTCCTATGAGAAACAGGGGGGATTCAAAGCAAATAAACACACTGTAATCAAATGCGGCCTGGGCTACAAATTGCTTTCGGCTGTAATGAAACAGGTTACGCCAGCGGACGAGACCACCGTACAGCCTAAGCCTTCATCAGGGGAGCTTGATCCTATCAGCGCGGAGCTGGAATATCAACAACAACAACAACCGAACCGATGGTGTTTACAGTCAAAGTTCTCTGGGAGAAACCTATAACCTCGGGCTCTTATGAACAGACAGTGGCAGCTGTGCACAACTTACAGACTAAAATAGGACAATCAAGTGACAGTGACAGCAACCCAAAGGTGACAGGGACTTTATGAAACATGTTCATCCTGAAGTGCTTTAGAGAACAGCAAAGGGCTTAGATAGAGATTAAAAGAAACAAGATAGAGTAAATATTGGTATGTTGGCCATGAGGGCTCGCTGAACCAAGGGAGGATGGGATGTTGATGTTGGCAGAATGCTAATGAGACTCTAGCTTGACTGTAAGCCCCGACATAAACACAACAGCGGTGGCCATCAGTCACTTTAAAGAGGTCACGGGGACCACACACACTCCCTCCGCCGACTGTGTGTGAGCTTATCCGGGCATGATGCAATAGGTCAGAGCTATTCCCTGGCCAAATGCTGCTGTGTCCTCCTCATAATTGATGAGCAATTAGCACAGGTAGCGTAGGTCATGCACTCCACTCAAGCATGGCGTAAGTAGGTGAGAGCATGAGTCATGGCCGATAGTTTCCAGAGGGTACACGTTTCAAACGCTGCATTTCATTCACAGTGGTGCAACTTATCAATTGAAAACAAAAATGAGCATTGCTGTCACTTACAGTATATGACGTAAGTATAAAATCTGAATTTCCTTCGCCACACGCGGGGAAATCAAGGGGCAAAGCACAAAAATCTGTGCACATCCCCTCATGTAATTGTACCAGCTCCACCAACATCATTTAATAAGCGCAGGCCATTTGCATGCAAATCAGACCAATTACCAACAAGTAGCTGGCATGTGAGTATCATTTCACATAAAGCCATATCATGCCTCATTTGCGTAGCCTTGAAACATAAGCTCCTATGTAGAGCACATTGTTTCCTCTGTCTTCATTCGACATGGATTTAGCACTTGAGTGAGAAAACTATTACTGCTCTGAAATGTGTAAAACAAAAATTGGATAATTTAACTTAATTTCCCTCTCAAACACAGAGCGGCAGCATTTTTTATTGTGATAAAGCATCCAAAGAAACACAACTTGCTCAGCAACAACAAACAGGACGGCGGCAGGGACATTTATTGAAATTTGGGAACTGAAATTGCCACTAACTGTGTCACACACACATGAGATTATTCCTAGAAGTCAATAGGGCAGGGCACTGTGCTGACAGCAGCAGGGGCACCAGGGTGCTGGCAGAAGATGCCAGTGAGAAGCACTTTGCTGTGACATCCTCAAAGTCTTTCACAGTCAGCAGCTGTCAGAAGTGGCAGCCACGCAGCACAAAGGGCAGAAACGCTCGCACATGAAACATCAGAGCACGCCGCACTCATACAAATCAACAAGAATGGGCACTGACACGCACACACATTTTACACATTTGCACATTTTGCACATTTGATATCATGTAACAAGGTTATCTAAGGGAGGCGGTGCTGTGGCCTCGCCGTGGTATTAAATGGGGACTTTATCCTACTTTATGATGTTCCTGGAATCTCCTACTGTGTAGGATTTCACGAGGAGTAATATTTTTGATCCATGGTATCCGCAAAGTCTTTTCCGGTGGTGTGTAGCGCCTGTTATCCTTCTTATATTAATTACAAGATAACAATGGGTCTTTGTGGTTATGCACACTTACTTCACACTAACACCCTTCCTCTTATTTCTCCCCTATCTGCTTTCACACCCACTCTAAGCACCACGAAGGGACGAGCTAAATGGAACAGCAATATAACTGCTGATGACCCCAATAGGTTAACCTTGTTAATATATGGGAGGCGATAATAAGCTCCAATTGAGCGAATCCTCCATTCTATAAACGTGGACGGACAACTGGTTATATTTTGCTGCAAATCTGCATCCGACCGTTATACTGACTCAGCACTATGTAGGAGGCAGGAGTCAATCATGGCTGATTAATACCACTGCTTAAGCCTGCATGGGAGGCCGTCATTGAAACGAGGTGGCCTGTGGTATGATCCATGGGCTTTCAAATGAGGTCATCATCTCTAAATATACAGCCCCTCGGTGGGCATCTAATATGTTAGCTATGTTTATTAAAGCTGGTGATTTATATTTCAACTACAGTAGAGCTACAATTCCCAGAGGGAGCCATGGAAAACACACACAGGCCTGTCTGCTTCGTCAGTCAGCCTGACGTCCCACAGGAAGCAATGTTTTATTTATCATTTGGAATGTAATGAGATAAAAGAGATAAGGGGATGTCACTAGAGAACCTCCTTTATCCCTGAGATCACTCCTCTGACATCAGACATACCACACAGCTAAGACAGAAACTGGAGTTATCAGCACATGGTGCATCAGCCTGTGACAGATGAGCGGAGCGATAGGCACTTTATCAAAGAGCAAAATGTCAAAAGTGCGCTGACAACTCGTGGAGAATCAGAATCTAAAACAATCCGAGCTGGAGACATTACTGACACAGCAGCACCTGTTTATTTCCCTCAACAAACCATATGCTGCCAATGATTAACATCTTATTCACAGAGCCTTGAACCTGTAATATTCTGTAAACAGAGTTGTGTGCTGCAGTGGTTGTCAAACACTTTCATTTCAAGGACTTCAAAACAGACACACGCACGCTCTTGGTTCCATGAACCAGGTAGGCTGCTCCAACAGGGGGACATGTGCAACACCTTGGCGAGGGGGGGGGGGGGGGGGTGATCTACACTATTAGATAATTGGAAGAGTCCTCCTCATCCAGCCTCTAATTAGCATCATCTCAAATAAATTAGAAACAAATTAGACTAGTCCTCACGTTCCTGGGGAGCAAGTGGCAGGGGGGGGGGGCTGAAGGAGCCCCACTTTGAGATCCACCACAGTGATGAGGAATGCAGCACACACACACACACACGCACACACACGCACACACACGCACACACACACACACAGGTAATGATCCTCCTTACCTCCAGACGGTCCAGGCTGATGAAGCTGGCGATAGCAAATCCATCAATGATATCCTCCTCCTGCGAGCTGGACTCCCGTCTCTTCCGCCGGGGGGGACGCGGAGCTCTGGCGGCGGCTGCGGGGTGCGGCGCCTTTTTACCGGGCAGGGAGGCGGCGTCCCTCCCCGGACTGTGTCCCTCCCTGTCGGAGCAGGAGGAGTTGGGGTCGGGGCTGCGGGCGTCTCTGCTTCCTGCCTCCCGCAACCTCCGCACCCTCTCCCGCTTGGACCGGCATCTCCGACCCTGCTTTAATTTCCCATCCATGTTGTCAGGGGGAGGGGAGGAGGGGAGGGGGGGCTTGCAGTGTCAGAGAAACAGAAATGTAACTCCACAGTAGGTGCTGGCAGCACCGCGTAATAACAAATAACACACAGTGGACCGGGAACTGTAGGCTGCGCTAGAACGGGAGGATAGCGCCGCGTGTGTGGAAATAACAAGGCAAAAATAGCATATAACACTCAATGACCTTGAGTATAAACCTCCCCAATCTCCATTACGATAAGCAAATGTTCAAGTATCCCACTCGGGCGATAGAGAGCGAGCAAAGCGACGCGGATCCACGCGTTATTTTGTCACGAATCTGCACCGTGTCGACGCGGTATCCGTGAAAGCAGGTGCAAAACGGTGAAATAGTTAAAATCCACGCATTACACTCGCTTTGGAACTTTTGTTGCATCGGAATAATAACACGCAGCGTTCCAGCCGAACCTCGCTGCATACCGCAGACAGCGCAGAGAAATCATGTCGCTGCCCGTTGTTGTTTTCCACCACCCCGATCCATGATCCAAGGCTGTCAAATAAAAGAGCACGGGAGACTCTGCGTCCGACACCAAACGCCTGGCGGACAAGTACGTATCGATTGTGGCTGTCGGGGGAGTGAATAATCCCGTACGCGTAGAGTTTTAAGCCATATTCCTCTCTGCGCTTCAGGGGCAAAGGATCCCAAGTCTGAGAGCTACTTATGCGCAATATTCCCTAAATGATCCCAACCGTCCGAATAGCACAAACATCCAGTGTGTGATCAAACTCCATGAGGCGATGAGGCGGTCTATTCCAGTTTAGGCAATGTTGAGTTTCCTATAAATCCACTCCAGTCCGTCCCTTGGCTGCTCAGTTGCTCAGTGGCTCATGGTATTTTCTATTCGCATAAGAAGGCTTTGATAAGTGTCCTTAAAGCGACAGGAGTGATTAAAATCTCCTCCCCCCCACCTCCTCTCATTCCCTCCATCCAAAATTAAGAGACACAGTCAAGCTTCAGAGAACCCACATAACTGACGTATTTCCGCCACCTCTGGCTTACAATTTACCATGGGAAGGAAGCTAGTGTAAAAAAAAAAAAAAAGAGGTTGTGTGTGTGTGTGTGTGTGCGTGCGCGTGCGTGTGAGTGTGCGTGTGGGGGGGGTGGGGGTGGAATCATCCTCACAGTTGGGCACACTTTGTCACACTAGGCACTATTTTAGTCTGTCTGTCTGCCAGAGCTGATGCCACATCATTCATATCTCACTGACTGTTTGTGTTGTCACTGGTAGAAAATACACACACACACACACACACACACACACACACACACACACTTATCAGGTTTTGACAACTCCTCCTTTCTAACCATCTGGCCATCATCCTCCCAAGTATCCCCCAAGTTCACCAACAGACGACTCAGAAGAGGAGAGATACATTTCGTTGTCGGATTAACGTCGTGTTTTCACGAGTGCACAGTAAATATTTGAGGGATGGATTGCCGTACTCACCTCGCCATGTGCCCCAGTTTTTAAACCCTGGAGGTGTGTTTCCTTATCTGCAGTGTGGGGACTTCCGCGGGGTCCCTCTGGGAGTTCCAGGGAATCCTCTGCAGAGTAAAGTACAGCCTAATTTATCTACCTTCCATCAGTAGAAATTAGAGCATCGACATTATATAATCACTTTATTGTGTAACAATTATTTCCAATATAGGTTTCACTGCCCCTGCTGTGTTATAACTCAACCTCCACTTCGATGGACTCTTCTCCAAGCCTCAATAAATGCACAAAAAAACGTTGTGAATTGAGCCGTGAGGTTGCATGGTGTAAATTGCGTTGTTTTGGGAGGTCTTTAATATGCAAAAGTGTGGGGATCACTACAGTAGATTAAATTATAGTAAATAATACATATATAGATTATGTATTTGTCCTAAAGTATTTTTTGTGGTGAAAAAAAAGTGCAACCTATTGAGATAAACCTTTAGGAAAGATAGACTATAAATGATAAAACCCTGTGACTTCTACAGTACATATTCACTATAACATCAATCCCACATGAGAATATAACCCCAGAAAGTAATAATCAAAGAGATGGTAACAAAGATAATCTGCTATACAGATTGCAGGTAAAGTTTACTCTCAGAGGACTGTATCAAGATGAAGTTATCAAGTTACAGAAGTCAGAGAAGTGGAGGCTCCTTTCTAAATGCCTGCTTGGCATTTGCATAATGCTTTGCTTAACTGGAAATCTGCCCTCTTGCTTGAGGGCAAGCGTGCTTGAATAAAGGACGCTTGCTGGAGCTGTGAAGCTGCCATCTTCTAAACCAGGTTTAATTCATACTAACATTGTTTTAACTTGATCAGAGTTTATACATTACACCTTAATGACTTACACTACTAAACTCACACACTCTGAATGCATTTTGGATTACAGCATGTTGCAAAAATACAACTACAACGACGTAGTTTGGCATACGATAAAGATGAGCTGAATTCACTCGCTGTATGATGCAAAGTCATGCTCGTAACGAACACGGTAGTCTGAGTCAGCAGCTCGTCCTATTGGCTACCTGGGCAAGAGAAGACTCCTGTGAACTGTATCGTGACTATTTGCAGCTCTCATTAGTAAGAGTCAGATGGGAACATGTGAGGAGAAATGCTGACGATCAACAGTTAATATCAGAGGCTTACTGGTAATTATCTCATGTAAAGGTGTGCGAACTGGAGAGAAATTACAGCATTCAGCCAGCCTGAAATATTGCACACAAGAATCCTCTGGCTCATTATTTGATCTTCACAGTACAGGAAGCAGTGAGAGCCGGGCTGAAATATTTAGACAGTTAGTGCGGTGGTTCAGGTGTGAGAATCTTCTTTTATGGCGAGACTATCCTGTGAAACTGCAAGGCAACGCATCAAAATGCAAAACGAAACTACTTTTATGGAAATACGGCGTGCTGCGGGGTGAATTACCCAGAGCACTGTAGGTGATTAAACCAGAGACTGCACTGAGTGAGTGAGCATGATGAAGTTTTTATGACACACTGCTGTGCCAGTTTACACTGGGTAATCTGCGCGCAAATATCAAAACTTTATACTTTGTCGCTGCTTATACACCTGGCTGCAGTTCTAGGTACGAAACCAACAATGCCCTCATGCGCTTTTTCATCCAAGCAGCAACTCTGAAGACGTCTTTGGCCCATATGTTGCTGTGGAGAACAATAACCAGGTGAGCAGCACATCAATCTTTGAGCAAATGGACCTTACGGGAGCTTGAGACGCTATCTTTTTCATGTTACTTTAACCTCTGTAACCACTGTGAATAAACCCCTCTCTGTTTGAGCAGCTTTGCGAGAACTAATTCAGTAAGGAGATTAAAAAAAGGGGGAACAGGTATGGTGAGAGGGCCGTGGAGGAGAGGGAAGAGATTACCTCTGTTTCTTCCATGCTACTATTTGCTGTGAGCTTAATCCATAGCTACAGACTCTGAGCTCCTACATCGCAGTCATTCAAACACTAGTCTCTTTGAAACGCTTAGCCCTGGCTGCGCTGGAAGCTAAGGGGAAGGAGCCTGTCGTGCTTTTATGATGTTTAAGCGGTGGAATTGTTTTTCTTTGCCTCTGCCACCACGATAAGGATTCATTTGATGTCGCTGGGGTCAAGGTGCTTCTTGCTTAAAGGGTTATTTTCCATTGAGATAGGTCTGGGAGCGTAGCGTGTGTCGGCATGGGAACTGAGAGGTGGGGGATCTGAAGCTAGTGATAAAAAAAAAAATTAGTCTTCAAGCACACACCGTATCCTTTGGAAAGAATATGGCCCCATAGAAATCAATAAGCCTAGGTTTCACACTACAGCACGTGGGAGTTGTTAGGCACAAATCACACTGATGTAAAGAAAATACTTGGGGAAGCCATCTCTAGGTTTTTTTTAAAAGCACCATAATGGTAATTGTGTTCTGCTGGGTGGGCTTGCAATCCTTTGTCAAACAATTCAAATTCTGGCTTTCTACATTATCTGTGAATGAGCAGTGCTTTGTATGGTTCCAGTGAGGTAAAGAATGTAGTAATGATAGACAGAAACTACAGGCCCGTAAAGGGACACCAACTCCAGTGTCCTGCATCAAGTTCAGATGTGCTGCACACCTATGCAGGCGTGGAAACATCCGACACAGAGGTCGTTTACATTGGATACGGTCTCCTTCAGCCCGTCCTGTCCTTAATCACTGCTGACTCAAAGTGCCCTGGACATTATTAATCCATCAAGTGTTCACCGCAGATCAACTTTTGCTGCTGGAAGAGTTTGTTTGATTTTCTTTGACATGTATTAGAGTCTCAAGAAAAAGATTCTTTGGTCCAAACTAAAATGTCTCGACAAGTGCTGGATGGATTGCTGTGAAATTTGGTACAGGTATCCACTGTGCACAGGAGGTAGGTCCTAATGACTTTGGTGACCCCCCCGACCTTTTCCCTTGCACCACCATGAGGCTGACATTTGTTGGTTTTCTGTTTGAGTGAAATATCTGATCAACCATTGGATGGATTGCTATGACATTTGGTGCGGACATTCACGTCCCCCTCAGGATGACTTGTGATTACTCTGGTGATCCCTTAACATTTCACTGTAACGTGTACAATACTTTGGTTTGTCACCAAATACTTGCAAAACTAATGGCATTTGCACACAGCATGAGCTGTACTTTATGTTTAGTAGTCATTAACATATGTTAGCATGCCGATATCCTAGACTACGATGGTTATCATGTCCACATCAGCATTCAGCTCAAAGCACCACTGTGAGAGAGCACACAGAGCTGCTAGCATGGCTGTGCACTCTTCTCAGTCTCAAATTTGCAGTTTTCCTGACAATCTATCCCAATATTTTCCCAAAAATGATTTGCTATTGTCTGTTAAACCATAAACACATGCTTGTGTATTTAATCAATCAGAAACACAAGCAGCAATGGCAGCCAGCTGTTTTGAATATGCAGTCGTTGGATTCTAACTGAGACATCTCAATTTGCTGCCCTGGCTGTCACTGAGGAATTACTGTGAGGGAAAACATAAGTCCGTGGCTTTATGCCTATAGGGCTTTCGGCTGCCTCTGTGACACATCATGGAGTAATTCACTAGTTTGGTGGCAATTTACAGGCAGTCTCAACAAGAAACCCGCCTGGGGGCCTCGAGCAACAAGCTCTCTCTCGGGAAACCGTGGCCAGCTATAGGATTGCCTGGGCCGGGCCCTGCAAACCACCGCATGAAAAATTAACCTGCTCACTCCACAGACAGAGCTTACGCATCCTCCCTGCCTGAGAGCCTACTTACACGCTCCCTTCATCTCTTGGCCTCTCATTCTCTCCCACTCTCTCTTTTTTTAACCACCCTCTCTTCCTTTCTTCTCCTCTCTCTTGTCTTCTCTCCCCGCGTGTTATCTGCACAGTTCGTGTTATTTAGATCTATCGCAGAGCCAGCGCTCTGTATCCTCGCTTCAAAGACAACAGCTGTTTGTTTCATGTTGAACACAGACAATTATTTATAGACTGGCAGACTTAGCACAAGCCTATCCAATATTGCATGTGTAATGTAAACATGTGCATAGGTGCTGCCATCAAGTAGTAATGAATCACTCCAGAGTAGTTTATCACTGAAAGTCAAATAGAAGTCACCAACATAAATAAGTGCGGTAACAACAGGAGATTAGTAAAAAAACTGATAGCAAAGGCAGTGAGGTGTCAATAATTTAACGGAGTAGGCTGTAAATCTAAGTGCCTTTGGATATTTCATACCACTGGGGAGCAAAGTTTAATCAAACAGAAAGATTGGCCTCAGAGCTGTGTGGGTGAGAGCTGAATTTATTGGCAGCCCTTGAACAGGCAGTAGGGTTTTTATTACAGGCATCATTCAGGGCGAAATTAGCAATGTGACCTGCTATTTTAGAGAAATAAATTGAGTTAAGAGATTGATGTGGATAAATGTCACGTTAAATGTCATCATAAAAAAAACTGTGTTTCTTTGAGTTATTGTACAGCGCGAAGGGATATCTTTCTGTTCCCGTTCCTTTTTACTGTATTCCTTTTTCCACTCAGAGGATCCTTCAGTCAAGAATTCCCACTTTTCTTGTTTTGGTTCCAGGCGCTGCTCAGCATTTTGAAAGAAATGCCATAATGGTTTTTATTGATCCTTGATGTCTGGTGCCCTCTCTGATGCTAAAGTAACAATGCTCTCTGCCTCTCCAAATTGCATCAACAGATGTTGTGACAGCAGAGCTTTTCATAAAAGACCCCAAAGGATGTCGATATTTCCCAAGGACCACGCTTCGATTCCTGTCCGCTGGTGAGAGGATAAAGTGAGGAAGTCATTTGAGTTCATAACTGTGATGACTGTACTCACTAGACACTTAGTGGCACTTTACAGTTCCTCTCATGCATTATATCTAAAGTGTAGGACAAACAGAAAACAGGCAGTGAAGGTAAAGCCCTCTGGGGAAAAATAATCAACTAATCGCCCTCTGAGAGGACTGGCAGCAGCTTCAAGCTGTGTTAAAGGAATACTTCAACATTTTGGTAAATACACTTATTTGCTTTCTTGCCGAGTTAGACAGGCAGATCAATACCACTTTCATATAGTACCTGTGTGGTAAACGTGAAACTGGAGCCAGGGGAAGGTTCGTTTTGATAAACAGAAGGAAACAGCAAGCCAGGAAATAGTCGGGCACATAACCCGACACAAAACCACAAATTGTATTACTTAAACTGCAGTTTTTGTTTGCACAGTTTACACGAACACGTTATAATTTATAATTTGTGATATTTTCAGTGATGTCTTTGTATTTGGACATGGCCAGGTTATCTGACTTTCACCAGGAAAGTGAAGAAGCACATCTCCCGAAATCTCAAACTACTTCTTTAACTGTGAAGTTTGTTTCATTCAGAAACTACTAATGCAGGCGTTTTATCAAACAAAGTTCAGTTAATTAAAAAGCTTATTTGCTAAAAGGTCAATGCACTCCTTTAAGCAAAATGGAGTAGATTACGTAAAATATTAAATTTTAAAGTACTTTGTAATATATTTTGCATGATTTGCATGACAGGGTGCGGCAGTGATTAGACTGTGGTGTGACCTGTGACTCAGTGGAGAAGGGAGAGTAAAAAAAAAAAAAGAGGTTGAATTACTTGTTCAAGGATTAGTATCAAAGTGTCACATAAAAGAGGCACTCAAGAATAGGCTGTGCAACTGTCACAGCTTCTCTTTAAATGGCTGACCCCCGTTTGCATGCATATAACTTGGTAAATAACTTGGGGATAGACAAAGATCAATGGGGTGCGTGCAACATCTCTTCTCTCTGGAGCTTTGTGAGAGATGGAGAAGTATTCCCGCTGGTCACGCTGCAATTAGCACCCGAGCCACCAAACCCCAGAAGCTGCAGTGATCACTCGTGCCAAGTCCCCAGGCAACTGCCTCCCCAAACCTCCCACACACACAAAGCCCATTCTCCCTCCTCTCACTTTGCTTGCGTTCTTCTCCGGCTTGCGGCCGTGTGGTAATGTACCCTGTAACTGTTCACAAGTGGCAGATTTTTCAACCTCGAAGGCCGTGTCACACAATGCCACATTAGCAGAGGTGATGTTTTCTCAGTGGCACTCAACGGGCTGACACAATGTGACAAACTGTCATTGGGGAGGGGGGTGGGCGGTGGGGGGGGGTCTTCCCCACACAGGACCTTGCTTGTTAAAACTCATAAATAAGTGAGCGAGTGGCACTGAAAGAGAGTACCGGAAAGAGAGAGAGAAAACGAGAGACTTCTCTCAGCTTGTTTTTCACGCATATCTGCAGCTACGCAGTATAATGAGCACAATGTTAACAGAGAGGGTAAACATAGAAGGCAGTATAAACAGGCTGACGGGAGGCAGCAGTGAAGACTGTCTGTGTCTGTGTAATGAGGGAGCTGCACAGACGAGCCTGTATCCATCCTCGCGGTCTGGAGTTCGTGTGGATGGAGGGCCGCCGTCACTTAAAAGAGGACGTTATGAGGAACCCTGACAGCTTATCTTTCATTTTATTTACGCACAGGCAGTTGGCTGACCATTTTCTACAACTACTAGGCAGTTGTTAGGGGTCCATGGTCCATCATGAATGTACTGTATGCTGAAGGAGAATACACGATACACATATCCAGTTTTATACTTGAACTGCGTTTTATAATAAACCTATTCTCAGAGCACATAAAGAATTTAACACAAAGTCAAAATATTCATGAATAGATGCATGCAATGGAACATCCATATGTTCTGTGCACAAACTGTCCTTCTGCACTGCATATAAAGGTCCAATGTGCTATAAAACTCTGGAAGAATCTGTTCACAATTTATGGGCATTAATCCATAAATATCAGCTATAAACATTTAACCAACAGCAAGTCAACAGTACTTAAGGGTAGGGTTCGTTTTACTCTGCTACATGTGTACCTCGGGCATGTTTTAAGACTCAGGGTTATCATGCTTTGCAGTCAGCAGCCCCTAAGCTTTGGAATAGCTTGTGTCTTGTGTACATTTCTCCTTGTGTTTGATCTTTGTGTTTAGTTTTATTTGATTCTAACATATTTCATTTAATCTTCTACTGTGAGGCATTTTGTGACTGCTGTCTGCAAAAGGTGCTATCTAGAAAAACTTTGCCTGCTTGCTAAATGGGCGGCTGCGGCTCAGTGATATGGCCAGTGGTTCAGCGTATGCCATTGAAAGTATGAATGCATGTGTGAATGTGAATGTAGTGTAAAAGTGCTTTGAATGGTAGAAAGACTACAAAAGGTCTATACAAGTGCAGCCCTTTTTTTCCCTTTCCCACTGCCAAGGACCTTGTGAAGTGGTGGATGAATTTTTAGTTAAGACATAAATCTTGTCACAGACTGTGCATCATTATTCTTTGATGCCACTAACTGATGCTGTGAAGACTGTACAAATTGATCTAATCATCTCAGCAAATAGCAGAACCCCCACGTCCCCCCCCCCAAAAAAAAAAATGCCCCAGTGTTCTGTCCCTTTGAGCAGTGCTGATATGCATTATCTCAAGTGTTAATACAGCGCATACATTCAAACAGCAACTGAGAGGCTTGCTGAATAACAAACGAGTGGGAAGAATAGAAAATCAACGACGGGCAGATTGAAAGTTAAAAGGCTGTAAAATGAGCGTGTGTTCAAATAGAGAGAGAGGCGGTGAGCGGGCGTATTATACTCGGCTTCTTATAACGCTCCCCTGGCTTTCACAAGGCTCTTGATTAGCAAACAGCAGCCCCCGAGATAAAACACACTCATAGACATGGACTGGATTTGCATGTAAAGAGACTTGGAGCTTTTCATGCATGCATCTACTCCAGGCAAATGAGACAACATCATGCTTTAGATGCTGCTCCTGCTCGAAGAAAAGGATTCCTTCTTTTGTTTGTGTCCTTGTGGGTCAACTTACGGGACGACTACCAGATGTTTATTCTAAGCCACCTCTAACAAGCTATGCTAACAGTGACAATGTGTGCATCCTCTGTAATAGCTCAGTTGTAAAGAACTAGTGCTCTTCGCACGCTTGTTAGGGAAATATTGCATTAATAGCATCAGTAGCTTATTTGCACTCACAATCTCAGGTCACATTTGATCACACACTCAAGTGATAAGAGTATCTTAAATGCAAGTTCGCGTAAGTGTGACTGTGTTTCGTGAGCTTAATTAATCATATTGATATTAGCACAAGCTGGCTTTGCATTCATACATAATGTAATTCCTCGATGCTTACATGCAAGGCTAGACACATTCACAGGTCTCATGCAAACTGGGACAACAGGACATCGTGTAGGAGGCAAACAAACACAGCAAGACATACACTGCTGCCGCTACATGTCATTCCACTCCACAGCCGCTGTGTGTACTCAGACAAGATGCTTATACTAACACAGAGGAGATGATTAAAAAGAACCTCACCAGGATTTACATAAACTGTAAGACATTGTGAGCGAATATGTGGATAATTTGGTTTATAAATGAAGACGTGCTGAGGCAACCCTTGCGCATTGCTTTCATGTGAGAGAGGCAGTTGCTTCTTGAGTTCACCCCTAGTAATGACTTGGCTAAATATAATTTATGACTTGGATCATAAGTTATTCACCAACTTGCTGATTAATTATGTAGGCTGGAAACGTAATATCTGTGATTATGTGTGACAGTAGATTTTCATCGTTACAGATGGAGGGAGTTTCTAACAGCGGGTTTATGCTAAGCAGCTTTCTTTTGTAAATTGATACAGACGCATTTGAGCAAATGTGAAAAAAGTGTTTATCCTCTTGCTTGATTGTATAACACTAAAGGATTTCCTTCTGCAATACTATGCATTCGTCCATTAAAAATCATTACTTTAAGGTCATCTTTTAATCCCTCTGAAATATAGAGGATCCAGTCTGTAGAGGCTAAGCTGATTTGGTTCTACTCTCATTTTTTAAGAGAAAACGCCACTTCTTTTCAAATGATTGAATCTCATTTTTGGATAGAAGTGAAATTATAGGCCTGCAGCAAAGTAAAGTCATTCTCTAATGATACCAAATACAGGGAAGACATGGTCAAAACCTTTCATCCATTTGTCATGCTTGTTCAACTTTTTCTGCACACCACACTGAATCAATTATCCGCCTGTATTTTGAGGAGCCTTAGCTCAAGCTTGGTGCAGACAGCTTGTTAAAATATGTATCTGCTGAGCAGTGGGCATCCTGCTGAAGTGGCAGTGTACTTCACCTCCAGCTGAACACAGTGAGTGAATGAATGATGGATCCTACAGTGAATCAGAATCCCAAATTCTGTAGCCTTACACAAAAGGCTGGTGTGCCACTTCTCTACATGTGCTGGTTTGTGGTGGGAAAAATATTCAAGGCGCACTCAGTAATCCCACAATATCACACAGATGCGATGTGCCAGTAGCATGTGCCAGTAATGTGTGATTATATATTATCTCATTTCAGTAAATAGTGAAAAAGGCATCCATATTCATTCATAAAAGATGTTGATGTCTCCATTAGTCTTAATCTCTTAAGTGGTCTGCAAAAAGAAACCATAGTTTTTTTGTTCCAGTGTAGTTCCTTGTTCCAGTGTAGTCTATTCCTGTGGCAGTGGAGTGGCACAGTTGAGCTTTCACCAGCAGTATATATAATATACTCAGCAGACATGTCTGACAATGGGAAATTGTTCAGCTGATTTTCAGCCATTTCAGTGTCAAGACTACTTTGTGTTCCTTAAATCAAACGAGGTATTGTGGGTGTGTTCCCAAATCCAGTGAGGCATCATGTGTGTGTTCCCTAAATCCAGCAAGGCATCGTGTGTATTCCCTAAATTAAACGAGGCATCATGTGTGTTCCCTAAATCCAACAAGCAATCATGTATGTGTTTCCTAAATCCAACAAGGCATCATGTGTGTCTTCAAATCCAGTGAGGTATCATGTGTGTGTTCCCTAAATTAAATGAGACATCATGTGTGTGTTTCCTAAATCCAACAAGGCATCATGTGTGTCTTCAAATCCAGTGAGGTGTCATGTGTGTGTTCCCTAAATTAAATGAGACATCATGTGTGTGTTCCCTAAATCCAACAAGCAATAATGTGTGTTCCCAAATCCAGCGAGGCATCATGTGTGTGTTCCCTAAATCCAACAAGCAATCATGTATGTGTTCCCTAAATCCAATGAGGCTTCATGTATGTTCCCAAATCCAACGAGGCATCATGTCTGTGTTCCCTAAATCAAACAAGGCATCATGTGTGTGTTCCCTAAATCCAACAAGCAATCATGTGTGTGTTCCCTAAATCCAGCAAGGCATCATGTGTGTGTTCCCTAAATCAAATGAGGCATTGTGTGTGTTCCCTAAATCCAACAAGCAATCATGTATGTGTTCCCTAAATCCAACGAGGCATCATGTCTGTGTTCCCTAAATCAAACAAGGCATCATGTGTGTGTTCCCTAAATCCAGCAAGCAATCATGTGTGTGTTCCCAGATCCAATAAGGCATTGTGTGTGTACCCTATAAACTCATTTGTTCTACCATGCGATACCTAGTCTGTCTAACACACAAACACACACAGAATGCACATCATCCCCAGTGTGCCTCTCTGTGTTGCTGTTTAGTGAGTCACTGTCTCTGCAGTGCTGTCTCCCAGCTGATCTGTAGTTAATCTCTCTGAGGTCTCCGGTGGGAGGAAATGAAGAGGGGAGGAAGAGAGAGACACAGAAACAGAGTTACTCTCAGCTGCAGCCCGATGAGCTTCCCTAAGCTAAGGCTCCCCAGGGAGTGCTCATATGTCCAAAACCCTTGAAAAACTTCGCCGACTCAAGTGATTATGGCTTTAGTGTATGTTTACGTGCCTAGGCTCATGTTCAATGTTTACTTATGGACTGAAATATACTCTAAGCTTTTTGATATTTCAGTCTCCTTATCGAGCAGACTACCCACAGAGCTGCAGGGAGTTAAAGGGTTTCATTAAAGCTGACTGATTTGGAGTATCAGCAATAAAATCTACAAAATGTAATGAATTGGAGCCTGTTTTAGTGTCCTCGGTGCTTTAAAGACAGGCTCTTTTCTTTCACGTAAATGGTGTCTTCATGATTAAAGCTGACTGAAAAAAATCAATAGTCAGCTTTTAGTGAGTGTCTTTCATGGAAAGATTGATTTCTAGCTGTTCAGATACGGCAAAGACCCACAGTTTCTCTAGTGGAACCAAGAAATCCTCAAAGTAAGTCAACAAGTACAGTCCAACAGATTGAGGACACAGCTCTGTTTCTGGTGATGCCTCCACTTGGTGGGCTTCCAGGCGGCAACCGGGCTGTTCTGCTGCAGGCTGTGCTCACTGATCTCCTCTCTCCTGAGATGCAGTTCACCTCCAAGCACAAGAGATCTGCCACGGCAAAGACAGAGAATCGTTTTCTCCGCTTTCTTCTGCTTTTGCTTTCCCTCTAAAGAAACTCCTCTTTGTCTGCGGTGCAGCGAGCAAGATGAAGATCAAACTTTTATTCGAGCGAAAACAGGTAGACACATTCATAGACAGAGAAAATGCTTTCACGCTTGCTGTCCCAGCAATGCATACTTTCTCATCCCGCTGTGCCTAAAGGAGTTCTCACAATTTGTACAAGATGAGAGGCAGAAAGGAGAGAGACAAACTGACAGAGAGAGAGAGGCAGAGTGAGATTGGATATATTCTCCACCTTGCTTCACTTCTCTGGCACCCAGAGGCTTCTCCAAAGCTTTTAGTAAAGAAACAAGCGGCTGTGTGATGGATCAAACAGCAGCGGCAGCCACTTCCCAGCCTACCCAGCAGACTGCTGGCTTTGATATTTCTGTCACTATCAGCCCCAGTGTTGCGTCTGTTTTATGCACTGCTGGGTAAATGAATCTTTTCCTTTGGTCCTCTCTCCTTCCCCCATTCCCCTTCCATCACCTCTATCCCTTACCCCCTCATCTACTTCCCTCGGCCGTCCCCCTGTCTCTGTCTACAGATTGTCCCAGGCTCCTCCTGGCCTCTCCCAGGATTGACTTGCGGTAAAGCTCGTTGCATTCCACGCTTTGGAGGTGAACAATGCACTTGCTATTGTGCATGGCTCCAAGCTGAGGACACAGTACATGACTTTATCAGATTAAGGATCTTACTATCTCACTAAACAGGACTGTTGATGTTGATGTTCTTTTTCTTTGACTATTACAACATGAATCTGAAGTCTTGGCATCCTCTTGTAATTTACAATCAACAGCAAAGAAATCTGATTGGCGGGAGTCAACTGCATTAGAGTACCAAAGAAAATGAAAAACAATTGCAACATGTCCAACCCTCATGTTTGTTTTGGTTGGGAGGTACTATTTTCATTGGAATGGGAGGTGGTAGAGTGTTGAAATACAGATGCTTGGTGTGGATAACACTTGTCTTAATCATGTCATCAAGCTTGACATTGTGTAACTATTAAGTCTGTGTGCTTGAGTTCTGAATGAAAAACACTAATTTAGTTGTCTTCCAGTTTGTTCCTGACAGCTTTTAGGGTTTTATTTATTTTACACAGTATCTCCACAGTATTTCAACAATAAGAGCAATCAGTGTGCCTGGTCTAATGTAACACCTTACCGTTTGCTAGAGCTGCAGCTCAGCTTCAAATTGTGCAGAAGTGTCAAGCCAGGCTGCTGAAAACAAACACTTTTCCCATAACGCCATCCTTTTAGCGTCTGTGGAGCAGGTGCCAATTTCTCTTCAAATCCATTTTAACCTCTTACAAACTACTTGCAAGGCTTTACACGGCCAGGTGCTGGATTACATCAGAGAGCCTTTAACTCCCCACTGTCCCAACAGACCGAACTAGAGCCAGGCCAGAGCCCCACTTAAAATCAAGCGTTGACTGAGCTTTTTCTATACTTGTACCTTGACTTTGGAACAATATCCTATTAAGTATTCAGTTCAGCGACAGTATATTTTCTTCCTCAGACACATTTTATACAGTCCTTCTCCTAATAGACATTTTGTTGTTTGCATTATACTTGCAGTACATGTAATGTTGTTGTAAGTCTTTATGTTACTATTCCGCCATTCTCTATTATCTTGTTTTTTACTAGTTATATAATTAGACTGTGGGCCTGTTTCTCTTTGGTTGTTTGTATTTCACTGAGGCTGAATTATTGTTGCTTTTCAACCCTTTATTTCGTTGTTCTCACTGTGAATCTTGACAGCGCTCTTTATTTTCCGAGTGTTTTGGGGTCTGAGGGTGGATTTCTCCTTTAAAGATCAAATATTAGCATGCTCTGTGCCTATGGCTGTGGCTATACAAGAGTATTCAAAAGCGTGTGCCGTACAAAATTGTATCTCAGACCCTTATTTTAAGACATTATTTAGACAAGGATTTTAGACATGCTGAGCAGGCATTCCTATACTATGTACATACATCTTTATCCGTCTCATACTCACTGATTTACACACTTGGGAGCTGTCCAAAACAAACACAGTCACCTCAGAGCTCCTTGTGTTAGTGAGGAGTGCTTTTGTACAGTTCTGTTTAACTTACAGTGAGCGAGGCACTGCTACTCTTGTGTTCCATTCAGTGTGCATATAGTTATTTGTTTCAATGCATCAATATTTATGTGGGTTTAGAGCAGGCACCAGACACTTAAGACTTAATGTATTTATTCACTTTGGTTTAGAAATGACAGAGATACTTGGTCCAGCTCCTTATGTCTGTAATCAAGAAAATAACTTGTATTTTTTGAATCCCACTGTGTTTTTAATAGACATCTAGTACAGGGTAATGTATTGACTTGTTCCTAGAGTTCCGCGGCTAGCAGCTTATGGGGAAAATGATGCATGAGTAATTGATCATTTCCATACACACGGGTGTGTGATTAAATATTGAACTAAGCTGCGATATTGAAAGAGAGTAATCATGGCCCTGACGTTCCTGACAGGAGACAAGTGGTATCAGTGTCATGGGGACTGACGAATCAGATGCCATTCTCGCAGCACAAGTGGCACGCTGAATAGGCAATAATCCAGAGATTGTATAAACCTAATTACACCAAACGTCATCCCATCAATGATCTCCTATCTTATCCAATATAGATTAGCTACAAGGTTACAATTGGGAACTAATGACCCGCTGAAATTTGCCTTGTATTGTCAGAACCTCTTGCTCTCTTTATTGCTTGCTCTCTTTTAGTCAGGAGGCACATTTGCACTCAGGGTCAGCCTTTCCTCATCCTGCATTTCCAAAGAGCTAAATGAGACTCTTGCTGTGGCCCCTGCCATCCTATTGATTCCTCTCTCTAGTTCTCCAAGTGGAGTTTATGCACTAAATTTAGTTTAGTGCTAAGGGCCCTCATTAATAATAGATCCGTCAGTGGGGGGGTGGAGGGACCATCGCTGATTGATTTCAAAGGGAGGGAGAGTGTGAGAGGCAGAGGAAGGGAGAGAGAAGATTAGGTTTATTTATGTGAGGAAAATCACCTGAGTAGTCGGAGTCAGCTGTCCTTAAAGCCTTGTCCTACAGTGTAGGTGTAAGCCCCCCCCCCCCCCCCCCCCCCCCCACACACACACACACACACACACACTTAGTGAATATATTAGCAATGCCATTATCCATCAGCATTTTCATCCACAAATTCCAGCCCTGAGTTATTTATGCTGAAAATGACGACAATAGGAACAGAGATAAACATAAAAGCAACAAAATGAGATGAATAGCGAGCCAGTGCCTGTTAAATGCCGGCTGAGCAACAGGCTTACATGAGGCTGCATGCAAACACACCATGTTTGAATCTGCAATTAACAGGTGGGACGCAGCTCCAGTCATCGAACAGGCATATTTCCATCCTACAGCAATCACATGGTTACAGCAAAACTGTTTGTGACCATCAGTCACAGATAGACAACATATGACTGTACAATGACGTAACCCTAAAAAAAACTGGAAGATTTGCTTGTATGCTATGAAAGTGTATGAACAATGATGTGTGGCAGTAATAATCTGTATAGAATAAATAGATCAATCAGTCAGTTCATGTCTAAATACACATCCTTATATACAGATAAACTGTATGTACAGAAAATGAAACGCCTGTGTTTTGTCAGAAGGGATGGACCAATTACTTATATTTACTTTTGTAACCATTATCAAGTCAAATGTTTTAACATAATTCAAATGTTGGCATTAGCTAATAAGTTACAACATTAATATAACCAACATGTTAGCATAACTTCATTGCTCTGCAGCCATGTGCAAGTCGAAGTGTATGTGACATACGTGAAAAATACTTATATTATACATGGCTGGAATATACAGTATGTTGAATAAATCAAATCTATAAATTTGAGTTTTTAAGTTACAAACCTCTGATCCCTGCTAACACCAAATAGTAGTTTAATCCAGACAATAAAATAATAGAATTATAATAATGGTACTGCTACGACTAATACCATTAACAATAATAGTAGCTGATGATCAATCTGCTGTATGGAATCCTACCTGAAGTTGTGAAAGTGATGAGCTGAATGCTGAATGCTGTTGGCTGATTTCTAGACACAATGTCAAGAGCAGCTTCCTGTGCAGTATTGGTATGAGCTGATATGTATAAATATATTCTGCTATTATTATTATTATTACTTGTGTGATAGGCAGATTGATGTTTACTTCAATGCTACAGACATTAATCAAATCCCGTCAGAGATATTAACCAAATCCTCCAGCCTGATAAGTGGGTTTAGGTGGGCATCCAGTTGTCAGAGCCCATCTTATTTGGATTGGATCTGGCTGCCTTGCCACAGGGTGCAGCTGTAATGACAGGCCTTTCAGCAGCCACACAACCACACTGAGCATGGCTCATCACAGACAGCAGCCCTACAGGGGAATTATGTGGAGCGACCTGGCACCACAGCACTAGATTTTCCAGCAGACTGCCTCTTGGGTTGTGTTGACAGTGAGTAAGCCTTGAATTTACTCTGCCAGTCAATAAATCCCCCTCTCACCAAACCAATGGGAATTGATGGATCATTGGCGGTGCTCTTTTCTTCCCGTATGTTGCACTTGTTTTATGCAATGAACAGCTGTGAATAGTGTGCAATGTGGTCGTGTGCGTTCACTTCCAATAGATGCAGGTGTACATATATATATATACATATGCATACAGCCTTCAGCTTCAAAAGTACATGTGCTTTGACCTGTAGGATTAAACTGCTCATACAGTGGATATGATAAAGTTTCATGCACATGGTGCTAAAAGAGAAAACAGCATCTGTGGGTCGTATTTGTGTTTAAAATCAAGCTCCACTTTGAATTCCCTGAAACCTCAGCCATCAACAAGGTGTCCACGGCAACATGTGTATCCGCCTGTGTGTGTGTGATTTTATGTGTCTGTGTTTGAGAAAGCTCTTGGATCAAAGTGTCAAACCAATCCCCAGAGCAGCGCAGCAGGAGGCAAGAGGTGTTTGTGCTTCCTAATCAGCCTCCTGCACAAAAAGCCACTGGCTTTGTCTCATGTCGCCTCTGCTTCTGGAGATAATATGACACATGCAGTTATGCTGGTTTAATTCATAATAATGGGCTGACTTGTCAGGATTATTAATCAAAGGAACTCCCGGAAAGCAGAGGCTTCTGTGAGCCTTGTGGGGAGTCGCGCATTCAAGAGCTGCACATCTGATTAAAATGCTGTCGGTGCTATGAGCTGAAGCCCCCGAGATCAGATAGTTAAGCAATTATGCCTGTGTGAATACTCCGCAGTAAAGGAGGAGGATGGTGCATGTTCCAGCTGTTCTGTCTTTGAGTGTGACAGGCATCAGCACAGCCAGCCCTTGACCTGGCAGATCCGAAACAGCCGGCCTACCTGCCATTTACCAACACATCATTCTGCCAACTGTAGCTCTACTTAGCTTAGTTAAGCGATCTCTAGAATAGCAGCCTCTCTTCTAATTCCATTACAGCATAGCATACTGGCAGTAAAATGCGTCCAATTACTTGTTTTTGTATTTGTCTCAGGACATGAGTTGTGCAGGACTGACTTGGAGAGCGGAAATAGAGCTTCAACCAAACCGGGAGCTGAGCATCATTTCTTTATTATACGGTAGATTTACTAAATAATGGAAGAATCATGATGATGTACCATTTGCTCTGAAATGGCAATCATCTTTTTATCTCTCAACAGAGATGCTTCATGACCAGTTATCCAAAAAACACCCCAAACACTGTTGTTAACAACAGTGCAAATGTTCAGTGCCAGTTCAGGAAATAGTGTGGTGTTCATGCAGCAAAGCGAAATGTAAGTACAAGGAGATTTGTTAGCCGTAGGCACCAGAGGCTGCACTCGTCGTCAACATCCTGTTTGGTGAGGTGTTATTCCTTATGTGAACTTCTCCTCTCCATTGCTTTTTAGATTTCAGGTTTTGGATTTTACACTGTATATTGTACAATTAATGCTCTTACTAGTTAAAAATAATAAACTGCAAAACTTTTTGGACAACTTTCTGGGTGAGAAGATAGAACATTTTAGAATCCACTGACCAATTAGAGACAGCCCCAGCCCATGCTGTGATCTCTCTTATGTCATTAGTCCATGCAGTTAAAAATGAAAAATGTCCAGAGTGAGACCTTAGAGGAGTGCACCGAAATTTACATTTTTCTAATTTGGATTCTGAATCATAACCTTTAACTGATAAAACATGCGCGGACCGTTAATCCTGTTTCACTGCGTCATCTGTCTCTACAGTGACGACTAATGAACCAATGCAAACACCCCCCCCATCCCCCCGTCCGGTCCCTAGAGGGAGGGGAAGCCTCTGCAGAACTGCAGCAGGGCTGGCTGGTCTTGTCAGCTGGCTGTGTTCAAGTGTCAGCTCGGTTCCCTGGATCAGCTTGCTTTTCAATGGCACCACCTCCCCTCTAATCCCTGCCTGTCATTCCGCTGCATTCACAGCTCAGGCCCTCCCCTGCACAAGCCCTCAGCATAACAGACTTCTCAGTGTACTCACACATCTCTCTGCCTCGCTCTTACTCGCTCTTTTCCACTCTGTTCAGTCCAGCTCATTTAATTCTGATTAAGTATGCTTCAATGGCTGCATATTTAGATAGAAACCTGTGCTTCCAAAGCAGTGTGTTATCAGACGAAGAGGTACTACAAACAACAGGCTGTCAGACAAAAGAAATCAACAACAAAATAAGCAAATGAATTTAACATTTAGTCAATTTGAGTGTTTCTCATCATGTCATATTTCTCTCTGCCTTTCTCATTTAACTTCGGAGTCTGAATTTGCTCCGTAATGTGATTTAATGTCATGCCAATAAAAACTCAAAGCAGTTCCGTTTGCTGCAAAATGACATCATTGGACTACATTTTGCTCCTTTTCAATCTCTCTCTCTAGTATGGTAATGTGCATTCCTGTCTCAGTTCAGCTGCCATGACAACTCTTGGGTTTTCTCGTCATGCAGGATTGTGGGACTGGAGGGACTTCATAGAGTACGTCCTGTACTGCAAAAGACAGCACAAGACACCTCAACCGAGCGAGAAGGCTATTCACGCGTCAGGCATGGAGGCCATTATGGTATAACAGCAGGGATATTTCTCCATGCAATATGGAGTGAAATGTACAGCGTTTAATGTGCCGAGTGTGAGGTTCAATACAGTGGGATATACACACTGGTCTGCAGTGTTGTCCTCATGTGCTATATGTGAGGACTTCTTGTGTATGTGTTTCAGTTGTCATAGTTCATTGTAAATGCTGTTTAAAAAGGTTTTTGGATGCTCTGCAAACTGTCAGTATTGTATATGCACAGATGGAGCGCACATTCAGGATGTCATTTTCTTTGATGGTTTCATCCACAAGGATTCACTTGTAGTTTTGCACTGTTTTGCTGTCAAAGGAATACCGTGCTTTTGGTAAAATAGACATCCTGCAGTTTAAAGGAATTTTGAATGTTGAGCTATACCTCTATCATTGGGCCAATTACAGTCCAAGGCTGGTTTCATACTTATCACAAACATTTTTAGACAAAAGTGAAATTTTTGATGGCATAATAACACAAATTATAGTGTAATTCAAATAGATCAGCTAACTCGCTGTCATGTTCAGTGGAGATGCTATATGATACTACAGATATCTACTGCTAGGATATTCTCACCTTTCAGCATCCAGTCAAAGTACATGCGGCTTCAATTAAGACGAAGAGTCTATAGTCATGGTCTATAGCCAAGCCAGTGGCTTAATGAGGAAGAAACGTAAGGGGAACAGCAACGCCATTAGCATTCATCTTCTGGGCACCATTAATATCTCTATCAAATCCAATCCAGCCAATAACTGTCAAGACTTTTAACTAAAAACCAAAAAGGTCAGCCGAATGGTGGTGCTACAGAAAAAGTCAGGGAATCACCAAAGTCAGTAATATTCTTCTCCCAAGCGAATGACATAGCACCCTTTGCGACATGGCCCTAGTGTGGCTAAAAAGATGGCTTTGCCAAACTCATTAAAAAAAATCTGTATAATTCGTCCACATTCTTTTTTTCCATGGTAAAAAAAATGTTGTTGCTTGTGTATTTAGAAGTTAATAAAAGATTCAAAGACCTACTTTCCACCAAGAGAGCATAAGTCAATATATTCAAAGTCGTACATTGTTGAACCACAGAATCTTCCTCAGCTCAAAACCAGAGTGTATGTGAAAAGTTTGTATTGCTGGCAGTGCTGTATGCTGAATGTTCAATAAATCTATTGGTTTGTATTCCCAGCTGGTCTGGCAGCTCCATTAGCCATTTAAGAGCTTCTGCAGAGTTGGCTGATGGCTGGTTCGGTCAATGTTGCTTTAGATAGTTCTGTCAGTATGGCAAGGTGACTGTGGCTGAGAGCAGAATGGGATTGACCTCTGAACCTCCAGCTACTCAGCTGTGATAAAATGCTGACACTATGGACCCCCCCCCCCTTCAGTATCTCTCTGTCTCCGCCTTCCTCGCTCTCTCTCTCGCTCTCTCTCTCGCTCTCTCTCTCCAAAGTCCAACCCTGTGTATTATCTACTTGCTTTAAGAGCAAGCTAATTAAATCACACATCATAAATACACTACTCCTGATTTCTGTGCTTCTGTATGTGTGTGTCTATCTCCAAAATACACCCCACAGTGCTGGAGAGATGCCTACTGTTGCCTGCCAAAAACATTAAGCAGTGAATCTAAACTTTGTGTGTGTCCATATGCACTCACAATCTGTGAATATGCGCAGCTAGTGTGCTGCAATTTGAATAAGGCAAGTGGAGATTCTTGGCGAGGCGATTTCTCTGTGATTAACAGCAGTGCAGATGGTTTACAGCTGCCTTTTACCGAGGGAATTAACTCTTAATATTTACAATGAGGCCAACGCAGAGCCCTTGGCAGCTGTTCTGCGGTCCCCAGTGCCAGGAACAAGCATGAAACCCTGAGCCGCTCTCAGGGCACAGATCACACCCCAGCCTGCTGTCGAGCCTTTTACACAAAATACTGTACTGGGTGGTTTGGTGGATCGCTTTGATCAGATCTTTGCTTTCAGCTCGTTAGAAACAAAGCTCAGCAGTGAGCAGTAGCAACAAAGCAATAGATTACAGGTGTTGTTGCTGTGTAACTACCCAATTAGATTAATTACATTTTATATAACAATACGGAAAAGGTAAACTTCCATGTCAAATATAGAAGAGAAAGTGTGTATTCTATTGTTAAAAAAAGAGGCTGAAGAGCTGCAGGTAGAGCAATCGGTGCTTTCCTCTGCTAATCATTCATTTTTTATAA
This sequence comes from Pempheris klunzingeri, assembly GCF_042242105.1. Taxonomy (NCBI): domain Eukaryota; kingdom Metazoa; phylum Chordata; class Actinopteri; order Acropomatiformes; family Pempheridae; genus Pempheris; species Pempheris klunzingeri. Next base: position 25,952,209 of record NC_092018.1, read on the forward strand.
CCATCGTCTCCACATATCGACAAAATGTGCAGCCTAATGATGAGATATGCTCGGTGTCAGAGATATCTGGGCAGCTCTACACAACACTAAATGTGAAGTAGGTTGCTGCAGAGATTTGTCAGTAAACGCTTTTGGAATGAGCACACTGATAATATACCGAAGCTTCCAATAAAAGAGTTACTAGATTTGTCAGAGTCTGTAAAGTCATTAAATCAAGCATCCAACTCTCCAAACTGCCAAAAGTGGCTACAGCTGTGTTCAAAAAGCAGTCCTGTTTCATCACTGCCTAATACTGAGTTCACACTGCGGAGCTTTGTTTTTAGTGGCAAATTTAACCACTTGGGACCAAAAGTGCTCCCTACTTTAGTTTTATTCCACTGTGCTGCTGACGACACCACCCCTTACAGTCCTCTGCCATGCTAGCAGCTGTGTTTAGGCCCAGTGTGGCTATCTGCTAACAGGCATGCTGACATGCTCATGTTATGCGTTCACCGCCTTAGTTTGGCATTTTACCAAGCTAACATTTGTTAATTAACACTAAACACAAAGTACACCTTACACCAAATGACTTTTCAAGCAGACAAATTTCCAAGAGAGTTTTGATAGAGTTGGGGCGCGCTCCCGTCATCTCGACCTTCAGGTGCAAGGTGGTCAAAACTATGTCCACACAGTCTTTTTCTCATTTTGACATTCCGATAAAATCAAACATCAAGCAAGTAAGTTTTTGGTCTTGGCTCATGCAAATAGTTACTACTACTGTCTACTGTCAACAGCCAATAGGAGCACGCTCTTCAGCACCAAACAGGAAGGAGCTGACCAGGTGAAAAACAAACAAGAAGGGAACTCCGGGCGTCACAAAAGCATGAACCAATCTGGTGGAATTGTGGGTTGCCTCTCTGACAAGTCTTCCTATTTGGACCACAATGGAAAAAAGTGGACAGAAATTGCTGGACAGGTGTGTCTCTCTGTCAAGCAACGACCTGAAAACACCACAGCAGCCAGCATCGTCATGGTAACCAGAGTGCTCCATCACCAGCTGACCCGTCAGTGGACCAGAGCGCCTTTATCTCAATGAGAATATGATCTGGACAGTTTGTATAAAAGTTAAACCTTCGCTACTCTTACATTTCCATTTCATTGGCTTTGAATAAAATGCTTTATTTTTTAGAATTTTGGTCATTTTTAAACTTAGTGGCAAGGGTCCTGAGGTATTTGAAAAATATATCACATTCTCTCACAAAGGTTTTATGTAATTTCACTGTTTAAACAGGTGATGTGAAATAATCGAAAATCTCAAAAGGAATCCAGTCTCTGACCATGCAAGATCCCCAATCTTTAAAAGGCCCGTGACCAAAAAGTCTGTGACATCTAACACATTGTCTTTAGATGTGTGACGGCGTCAGACTTTAGTCTTTTAATAGTTTTTCAAAAGTCTTCTAATGTATGGGGGGCATCATTTGTACAATAATTTAGTTTCTGACATACAATATAGCTGGAAACTTAAGGCCATTTCCATCAGCCTGGTGCCTTCCATACACTGGGGATCTTGCATGGTCACAATTTACAAGATTTCAACTAGATTCCTTTTGTGATTTCTCATTATTTCCCAGGTTTATCACATCACCTGTGAAATTACATAAAACCTCTCACAAAGAGAGCTACTAAATTTAAAAATGAACCAAAACTCTCCTTAGAAATAAAGCACTTTATTCATAGTCAATGAAATGAAATACAGCATAACGCACAGGGTAGCAAAGCCATAACTTTTATATTTGTCGCTTGACAGAGACACACAAGTGTTCAGCATGTACAGCATAAGTATAATTACTGGAGGCTGCAGCAGCTCACTATAGCTTTCAGTAGTCCTGATATATCAGGCTACAAAGCTGTACTTCTGATGTGAGGCTAAAGAAGCACTGCTGAGTCCAGCAGTGGACAGACGGAGCACTGCAGCCCGATTTATATGGATCAAGCTAGAAAACTTCAGCTGAGAAGTACGGGCTAATAGCAAACAGAAGTTAATGATAGCTTAATCACATGTTACAGTATGTTACCACATATAGCATACTCAGTGGGGATATTGAGGGCTGCAGTAAAGCCCGCCCACTTTTTTTCTATCGTTATGCAAATAGGAGGGCACGTCAGAGAGGCACAATTTGGAACTCCACAACTCCACTTCTCCTCCTTTTCCTCAGTCCAGGAGAACTAAGACTTGTTCACATCACCTTTACTATCTATCCGTTTTTGAGGACATGAATTTCTTATTTACCACCAAGCAAAAGCAAAAAGCAAACCTCACCAGACAGACAGGATGTATCATTACTCTGTTGTACTTCTACTCCCAACTTGACTTTGAAATTACATTTAATAGTGACTCAAACATATAAAACATGTTAGCTTTAAATGAAATCCTCAGTGAAATGTTCCCGGTGTAGTTTATAGTCCAACTACTTTGCATCCTGCAGTTGACTGCTGCAGTTGAATAAGATCCCAGTGTGGGGTTTTTTTTCAGCCACAATGAGAGCATAGTAAAATATACACAAATGCAGCAGGAATGACCGCAGACCAAAATACCCATATTTTAATCTTGTAATACACTGTGTCCTAATGTACACTGTACTGAGCAACGCTGGTGCTGAAAAATAGCACACTGTGGGCGTATTACAGCCACACTGGGCCCATTGTGTATGAGCTGTATAAAACGTCAGCTTGAGATCCATTAAAATGCTGCCCGGCTGGCTGACCAACCTGCTCTTAATTCACTGCAAAAAGGGAACATGTGCTTAAATTGCGTGCTAAGGCATGTGTCTCTCTCATTGCTTTTCTCATGCATTCACACTCTCAATCAAGTGAATTTCTGTAGGGAAAATGGGGGAAAACTAAACGGCACTTCATCATCCATGCCTTTGGACAGCGTAATTGGTGTTATGAGAAGTGTGAGTATTGTCATGGTCATGTGATCTCCATTAACAGCCGCAGTGTCACCCGGTCTTGTCACCCTTGCTCTCAGAGCGTGTAACCGCTGAAACGAGAAGCAAGAGGAATTATTAAGTGCAAATCATGGCGAGGTGCTCCTGCTGGGAGCTGTGCTAATCAGAGTAAATGATGACTTTAGCAAAACACACAGGGTTTATCTGACTGGGGGGGGTAGGAGTGTGTGTGTGTGTGGGGGGGCGCTCAGTTGTTGAAGGGTGGAGCGGTTAAGATAGAGAATGCAGTATATCTGTTTAATATCCCAATGAATTATTGCTTGCCTGGTTGCAAATTTAATGCATCGCCATTGAAATCAAATGGCTTCACTCCAAAAGGCTGAGTGCACATGTGACGGGTGCTGCATTGCGCGTGCTTTCCGTGAAACATGTAGATATGTGGGCCAAAAAAATCAGCATTTACCTGTTTTTTTTATTTTTTATTTGATGGGGTGAATTTATCATCATGGAAACGCTGAGTGTGTATTTGTGCAGTCAGTGTGCTCTTGCAAGATGCATGAACGTCTACTAAATGTGTGTGCATGTGCATGCTTGGATTCCTTTGTATCTGTCTGTGTGTGTGTTCCTGTAAATGGCTCACAGGATGAAGTATGTAGGTGTTTCTACTATTGCTCATATATTATTATGAGGGAAACACATCCTCCCACAACTGCACATTCAAAACACATGAATATCAGACAAAGCAGAATATACGTCTGTTATGTGACTTTCCTTTCCTTCACTTTTGCATTGAGAATGAAACAAACACATTCAAACGTGGCAACGTCCTTCCATGGAGGCAGCAGATAAGTCATCTCGCATTAAACTGTGACATGTAAATCATTCTTGAATATCACATTAGGTTTTATGGACAATAAAGCCATCATCCCAGCCCAAAATGTATGAACTGTCAAAGAATATTAGTCCTAAAACGAATGGAGTGTTTTAATGGCAGAAAATTGGAGTGAGAGTGGGCTAGAGTTGCGTAGTTTGAAGATAAGGCCTCAGAGTGTCTGAGAAAGACGTCTTCCTTATCTTCCTCTCTTATATTCATACAGCGCTGCATTTTCACAGCTCTTCACGGAGACAAGCTGAGACTGCAGAGAGGAATGGGTGACTTTGAAACCACTTGTGAGACAGAGAGGGAAGAAACTGAGGAGGTCAGAATTTCTTTCTTCTCTGTGCCAGCCATTCTGTTCCGACTCTGGATGTAAAATGTAGCCTTTTAAGAGTTGACACGCAGGAGGTAAACACACTCAGTCCCCCCACTGGCATTAAGAAATATTTCATTTGGAATTATCAATCACTTTGACCTACAGTTATTTGGCCTTACATAACCTCAGGTCAAGTTAATAGAGCATCTACTGCTGAGGGCACAGTACACAGGGACCGATAGCTTATAGACTTTCAGTCAATAACAGGTGCTGACAGGAGCGAGAGCCTCGAATTCAGCAAACATCTGTGTGACGCCACCACGGCCCTCTGTTCAGCTGCACACCGACCGCCAGCTCAATGAGACTCACACAGTCTTCTGCCCGGTGATCAGCTGGGGAGCTTCAGCCTGCAGAGTCCTGGCACTCGGAGGCCGAGACTGAGAGAGAAAGTCATGAGGAATCTTCCTCAGCTCAGTCAGAGCAGAGTGGTGATGATAGCGATAATGATGGTGATTGAGATGATGAATCAGAGCGCTTCGAGAGCACACGCGACAGCGAGGAGTTTAGCACATCTATTATTCCTGGTGGCCGGAACACCAGCGCGCCCCCTCCCTTCTCGCTCTGGCACCAGTTCCCCCATGTGCCTTTAAAAAACTGGCAACCTGGACTGCTAGAAGGGTGCAGGCAAGCTTATCATATGTTTGAAACTGATTTTCTGCTTGTGTTTACAGGAACTCTTATTAGAGCAATGCATAAACTTGGTTATTATTCTATTTATGTACGGATATTAAAAGCACCAGACTTAGGGCCTGGAGCAGAGAAAAATCTCAGTCTTCAAATGTAGCGTTGATAAGCAAGAGGTACCAAGGGTTTGATCTTACGCCACCAGACCAGTGTAGCCTATAAGATCTAACATGAGTTGTCTAATAATGCCCGCACAGAAGATGTGCGACATGTTACACAAAGCTACAGCAGACTGTATGTAAGTAGCGTCAGCAGTGACGCTGTGAGCAGCATGACTACTTTCTCCAGACAACACAAAATGAGACTAGAGCTGCAACAGCAGTCATAGTTCAGGAGTTGTCATGGGAGGATTGCATCTTATTGCCTGCCTGCCGTTGCTGGAGTTCCTCACAGTCACATCTTGTGAAACATACAAACTTGAAACAACTGGATCAAACAGATATGAAAGAATAGGAGCAGCTTCAGCTTCCCCATCCTGGCTCTATAGCTGCTTACTGTTGGGTTCCTTTACGCTTAACATGGCCCCGTCAGTCTTACACATACTGTAGCTACACTGCATTAGTTTTTATCACCTCAAAGCGCAGTGATGCTTCTGAATCTTCCCTATACCATTTTCCCTTTCATTATATTTTCTCAGTAGCCTCTCTCCCTTTATTTTTATTCTCCCCCATTTGTACTTTGTGCTTTATTGACTATCTCTTGTTATGTTATTTGTAAAGCACTTTAATATGAAGTGCTTCGGAGGGTAGAAAAGTCTTAGCATTATGAGAAAATGGTTTAGAAGTGATGGCAGAGCCGGTGTCCAGAGCTACCTGTCAGAAAATGTCACACAGCAAGTTCATCAAAGCAGAAAAAAAGATTAAACTTTAATGAGAAACTTGCAACAACCTGTAATGGAAGAAAATCCTTGCCAAAACAAAAGTCGTGCAGCACTTGAGGTATGTTGCTCTGCATCATTTTGAACCTTGTGGACTGATATTCAGCCTGGAACGGTTATGGTTTATTGAACTGTGCTGTGATGGATGCCGGTACTTGTTTGTCTTCTGTGGTGTTCATATTGTATTCATGATGTAGAGCTGTTACTGATTCATGGCTGAGTGGGCCTAATGTGGTTGGAGGTGTCTGGTTTCTTAATGAAAGGCTGTGCAGACACTTCAAACAAAGCTCTCTGTATTTCTAATACTGTCATTCTAAGTAGATTCCCCGCTCATAAGGTTTGATACCTCCAGTCTGATACCAGAATAAAATTTAATTGGCAAAAGTGAAACAATAGCGATCACTCTTCCCAGCTTCAGCAGCTACTTTGGAGCTGAAACAGACACATAACCCCCCCACACATACACACACAAACACACACGCCCTCTGTGGTTGTACTGAAAACCTGCAGACACCAATATGTGTACAGATATCTGAGCATTTTCTTCTCAGATAAATAATAGACAGAACAGGATGGCTGACCTGCCTCCTTGAAATGCAGAGCCGTACAAAGCACAACAGTAAATACTAAATATTCTGCCTCGACCTCCTTGGAGACAGCAAGCTACAGAAGAATACTTAACCTGAGTGCTGCAGGCATTATTCACAGACACTCCTGCAGCAGTGCTCGGGCTTTTAAACAGCCATTTGTAAATTCATTCAGTAGAGCACCATGAGCAAAGTGAAACTCACACATACACACATCATACTGGTTATACATAGAGCATGACTTGGTATGACCGAGCTGTCCCCTTTTTAACTGGAAGGTCCCATAATAACTCTGTTTTGATCCACTGTTCTCTTTTTGAACAACACAATTACAAGAAACCTTTCAAATCTGCAGAAGCCATGAGCCGTCACGCTTGCACAGATTTCCTAAACCCCGTTATCTCACAATCTCAACTTAATTATCTTGTTATCACAAGATAACAAGCTCTTTCCTCGTGATCACACATTCATTATCTTGCCATCCCAAGATAACAAACTTTGTGTTTTGTGAAGCTTTTTGTGAAGCTTACTGATATTATCTGACTTGATTAATTAGAATTTTTGTTTTGCAGAATGTATAAAGTATCTACATCATGAAAATGAAGTTATCAGTCATGACGCTGCGTAGCTAGCCGGTCCTGGTCCCACATGGTCACAACTACAGGAGAAAGAGACTGCAACAAGACTAAACACACGTTATCTACTTTGTTTCAGCCTGTCTACACCTGCAGAGTAGCTAACGCCAGCTAGCAGCCGATATCTGCAGACTGCTGATGTCAAGATTTACAAACAGTACAAGTGGATGAATTACTGTTCTGCTCTGTCTGTGCTGACACTGACTGTTAAACTGGATGTCTGTGCTCTACTTAGAAGCATCTGGTGTTAACAGTCCATGGGTGTACGGGATAACCTGTATTTTCAAAGATGCATACTGACATGATGACCTAAAAAAAAAATCACGTTTAGTCTTGCTGCATTTTGAAGGAAAAATAATCCCTTCTCAGTGTTAAATTAAAAAATGTCATTTTACACACAGATTTGCGTCTGTACCTGGGGCTCAGTATCAGTATAGAGGTTAAAGGGTCATTGAAGTGATGCTATATTTTTTGTGTTGATATGGTTTTACTTATTTGGGCAAAGTGGTATAACGGTAAAAACATGGTACCAAATAATTAAACTTGCTTAAAAAAGGCACAATTCTAAATTAAACACCATATCAACTAGTTTGGCATAATCTTACATTAGTTTCGTGCCAAACTTGAGATAATTTGACATTTTTAGGGCATGGTCAGGTATGCTTAGGTTTGCATGCCAAACGGTATGACCCCAGAAAAACATAGATTATCCATAATGATTCTAAAGGCCATGTGCTTTCTTAGATATCCATGATGATGGCTGTCAAATTTGATTTCAACAGGTTACACCAATTACAAACCTTTATGTTAGAGGCCAATTGTGTCAAAAATCAGTGATTTATGATTCTGATTAAAGATGCAATATGAACTAACTTACTAGGAAGGACTATGTGTTCAGTGTTATATACCAATTACAGCTTTTTAATCATAGCATAAGGCTAGGATTATGCAATGAAATGTTTAGCTTTAATGCATGTCTGTTTTCCATTCACTTACAATTTTAAGCAATCTATAACTTAACATATGTGCATAATTTCATAATGTCGCAAAATGAATTGGGTGAACAGTGACACCTACTGTGGAACACGAACAGCAGCTTTAAAAGTCCTAAAAATCCAATAATTCAGTGATGGGAGAAATGTAACGTAAACGTAAAAACGTAGTAATAGAGCCTCTTTTGCCCCACTAGATCCACTTTGAAGCAAGGAGAAAATGGCTGGTCACAGAACACGAGTGAATGCTGATCCTCTTGCTACGGTCAATAACCTCGCCAAGAGACGTGAAAGGTGGTTTTCTCACATAAAAACAAACACGCGTGAAAGGATGTCAGCTCAGAGTGAAGAGTGTGTATTATACTGTGTCCTAACAGCAAGCGACGCCAGCACAAGCAACAAAAATCAGTTTGATTGCTTTGTTTCCTGTTGGACTGTCCTAACTGGAAATGAGCAACGCTGCGTGACGTTTCGAGCTGAACTTTTGTTGGACACTCTGCTTCCATTTCTGTTTGAAAGCGCCATAAGGAAAGGACAACAAACAGCTTAGTGGTGAAGCTGAAATGAGCAATTATCTGTCCAGTACCTCCTCATTTCACTACAGAAACCTGAATATAAAACATGTGTTGTCAGTTTAAAAAGTACAAACGTGGGAAGAGAGACAGTCCTCGCCACCTTTTACTGGAGTGATTACGTCTCTGGTCTGATCAGCTGGCAGCCACATGGTTTGATGCCACGGTGAAAACAACAAAGGTGCATATCTGACAGACTCAGTGTGGACAGTGAGCTACCGATGTTACACAGTGAGATGTGACTGTCGGACATTTGTTTGCTGTTAGGACACAGTGTTAGCCACTGTGCTAGGGGACAGGAGTTCATCCTTGTTGTCAGATTCTACACTGAAACAAAATCAGACAAGTTCAGTTGATCCTGTTGACTATCGTGCTCAATTTTCAGTGTCAATTTCTTCAGCAAGCAACGGCCTTTGACTGTAGAAGCAACACATTTAGGAGGTGTAACCGGTTTGTGTCAACTGGAGTAACCAGTATTTCTCATAGATATGATAATATACAGGGAGATTAATGTGGAATGAAATGTAATAATAAATAGGTGCAGTGTTTTAACAAGGTCTTTACATAATTTGTCAAAGATTATTTAGAAAACAAGGTGTTGTTATATGTCCCGCTCAACAAAAAATGTATGTTTAGAGATAAGCCTAATAAAATCTATTTTAATGTGATATTTTAGAATGAAGTAATTATCAAAAAAGTACACTTAGATACACTTGGAGTGAATAAAATATTTAAAATGTATCATTCTTTTGTGGTTACACTATTTGACATCTTCAGACACATTGAGTCTTACCTTTTGTAAAAAAAAAATTGGTGCAAATGTCATTTAAAATGACTTGAAACCATCATAAATATGTAACGCACACATGACGTATGCTTTTAAAACAAGCTTTTAAAAGATTTTTTAATTGCTCATCGTGCTAACCCTTATCATGAAACAAATGCTTGTCACCTATATTTTGTCTGCATCATTGATTGAGTGATCCGCTAATTTATACTTCATTATATATATACTTCATTCATTTCAGTAACACAGAGAGTACTGTGAGGGAATTTTTGGGGTTTGGTCATGTGATCTTCGCTGGGGGGGGGGTCACCCTCGGGCCAAACTGTACCCTGAAGTTGCAGAGCCCCGTCTCTGTCTTTGGAGCACAATTTAGTCGTCTGATTGTTTTGGTTTGATTGGCGCCTCCAGATAGGGAGTGACGCTTCGTTGTCAGGGTTACCAAGGTTGCAGGTGATGGCTGTGCTGTGCTCCAGACACTGCAAGATAGACTGTCGTCTGTTGAATAAACATGATCACAGTTACCTAAAGATTCATACAACACCATCTGGGGTAACTTGAATGGTCATAGTTCCTTGTTTAGATTTCAGAGAGCCAATAGAACACACACATATTTGTGGTACATGTAGAATGACCACATTTGGTCATAAGGAAAATGTGTCACACCTAGAAGGGTTGAAAGACGGATCACAGGAAGCAGCCTGGCAGAGCTGTGGTGACATCAGACAGTGTTCACGCTGAGTGCTGTTGTCTCACTTCTCCTCCGCGGAGCATCAACAAACTTTGCTGTGTAAGATATCAAGGTCTCTTTTCCTCTGCGACTGACTTCGCTACCCACATCCGAAGATTTCCATCACAAGCACAGGACAGATATCTAGAAGAGGACACAGTTTCAGCAGGGACAGAGCTGTTCCTCGTCTCCCTGCTATGCGAACAGCTTACTACAAATGACTCCTGTTTGAGCACAAAGTGGAGACATGGTTGCTCTGGCTGTGAGGGCGACCTGCTCTCTGCCTGAAAGTCGTCCCCTTTAGACGGGCTGTTCCTCCGAGGGGCCCCCGTGCACGAGCTGCTGAGAATGCCACAATGACGCAGCAGGCCCCCGACAGCAGCCAGCAGCCATTATCTCAAGGCATTGTGTGATCATGTCCGGGAGTGGAGGGAGAGAGAGGCGTGTATGTGTATGTTTTGCCGTGTATATTGTCTTGGTAAGCACCTCTAAAAATGTGTTGCAGGTGTGTGATAGTCCTTGTTTATGTTGCGGTGGTTGTGCTGACCGTTGTGTCTTGTCCTTACAAAAGACCAGCTCACAGTCCTGCTTGCCTCCTATAGAAAAGACCTAAGTGAGCACTTATATCCGCCTTGGTAGTGCATAGGAACTTGATTAATGGTGTTTAGATGGACTGCCTTGGTGGGTTCGCTCCACTAAATCATAAGGCAGTGGAGGGCTTATTAAGCAAACTAGAGGAAAATACAAGTCTAATAGTCCCAACACGACAATAAGTCCTTTAGTGTTGAGCTGCAGCAGTGTGTGTTTAATGGGCGTCTGTAAAATTCAAGTAGGAACACAGAGTTTCATGTTATCTCAGATATGGAGATTTCCATTTTATTTGCCTTTAGGAGATTACTTTGCACAGATGTCCTAAACATTTGATTATTATTTTTTCTGTCTTTTGGAGCACTCTCTGTGAGAAACTGCTTTGTGCAGCTATATAGCATCTGATGATCTAATCAAAGTGAGACAAACAAAGACATAAGCCTTTGGCATCTTTTCTCCCTTTGGGTTTGGTGCATCATGAGTTGTAAGCAACACATTTCAAATTACAGACTAGTGATTCTACTCTCACTCTGACAGAGGTCATTAAAAGTCTGAAGCTGTAATCCATCAAAAGTGAAGTGGACTGTGTCCATTATTTTTGCAGCAATAGTTTCCATTCTCCACTTAGGCAATAACTCAGGACTGGCAGCAAGTTCGCTGATAAGAAGCTTTGGGATCTAGTGTTCTTTTCTCTGCAGGAATAATACAGTTTGGAGTAGAGTTCAATGGAGGACATATCTGTAGTGCTGTGTGGTTGTACTGGATGTATTAACTGGAATATGAACTGACTTGGGCCTTTAATTCTCCTCAGGACACCAATACTATCAACAGGTCTCCCTGTAATGTTTGCACACTTTTGAGCGCATCTGCACACATAAAACATTGGGACTAATTAAGCCTACAGCCTAATGCTCGGTTCAACAATCACACACCTGTTTTCAACATTTGCATGAGCGCATCACCCATAAATGTGAAGCGCTCCCAAATGGACCATAATTATCATCAATCAATACAAATACAACAGTATAACTGCACCTCCTTAGAGTTCAGTGCATGAAGTATAATTTATCTGCGGTTGTTCACATTGTATAATGAAAAATACAAATGTATCAAGTGTGTGAGCTTGTTCTTCGATAGCTGACGCTGCCTAAATGCTGTTAACACTTTGCCTGTGCATGAGGAATTCAAATCAGCATGCCAGAACACCGTCAACTTGATCCATTATCCTACTTGTACAATGAAAAACTGAACAAGGAAGTCAAGAGCCAGAAACTGAGACAACTAGCCTTCAAAATAAAAGTGTGTTTTCAAACGCGTCGGCTTCAGTGATCAGTTTAAGGAAAAGTAAACAACAAATAGCCTAAATTATTACCATAATTCACAATTGTCATACAGAGTATTTCAGCCACTTTCCATTAACTGATAAATAATAACTAGCCAATGGGCATGAACACTGAAATTATTATTCAGTGCTGTGATTCTGACTCAGTGCTGAGTAAGGTATAAATTGCATTTCATATAAGAGACATAAGAGCAGACCAGAGCTCCTCATAGTCTGATGAACAGAAGTGAAGTGTATAAAATTCCCTCTATTAATGAATCATGACTCACGCATTTGGAACGCTCAGAGGTGTTGGATGAAATCATAACCAAAGTGGTAAAACATTTTATCTGTGAAAAACAATTTAACAATTAAAATCTGCTTAATGAAAGCCAGCGGAAGCTTATAGTTGCCAGAATGGCCTAAAATGGCCACTGTGGTTATATATTTACATTTGTATCTCTAGGTCAATATTAGTTCTAGGATGTCATTATGTTGTCAAGATAAAGACATATAGGTGTCATTCACAACAAAAATGACCAGACTGTGATTCTGATACTGTCTCTGACTGTCTCTGAACAATGTTCATTGTTCCATCAACAACTGCAGTGTGAAGTATATAATTACCCTTTCACACACTGCCCCTACAGTTGTGAAACATTCCTTCCCAATGGCAGATTCTTGGCTCTTGATACCTGTTCTGCAAGTGGTGCACAATGCCAGCAGTGACAAAGATGGAGATACAGAGTTATTCCAGGACACTGAGAATATGTAGGCCTATTATACTATGGAGCAATAGGCTGACTGCTCCACTCATCTCCTTTCGCTTCCATTATTCTCCACTGATAAATGACTCTCGCAGCTGGCCCTGATAAGAGCCTTCCCTGCCTATTCATCAGCTCTCAATTCAAGGTTTTACAGTTGTAGCATTGAAAGATCCACAGTAGCAATGTTAGTGACTCATGGCTTGCTATCGAGGAAAAGGCTACTGCCACATGTTCAGTTCTTTAACAGGGTGTTGATAAGTACCAGCTACATGTAAGCAGGTGCACACACACACACACACACACACACACACACACACACACACACACACACACACACACACACACACACACACACACACACACACACACACTCACAGATATAGCTACACAGTCACTCTGAACAGCACTGTCTTATGCCTCAGTTTGAAATGGAGTTAATGCATTATGTTTCTTCCCAAACTTGATTAGTGAGTTAGTGAAAATCACATACCAGGCATTCAAAGTACTGCTGATTGTATGATCTGAATAATGCAGCACTAAATAAGGTTTTAGTGTAAGGTGTAGTGTTTATGTATTTAGTTTGTATTTTAGTGTTTATTTAGTAGCAATGGTAGCTGCAGGGCACTAGTGAAGGCAAAGTCTCTTGTTCTGACCACCATTTTGGTCTAGAAGGATCTCAACCACTATTGGATGCCATGAAATTCAGTGCAGGCATGAACTGTCCAGAGGTCCTCATGGTGTTGGTGATCCTGTGACCTTTTCTGCAGCCCCATCAGCAAGTTGACATTTGTGGTTCAGGGTGAAATATCTTGATGGCTATGGGATGTACTGGTGTGAAATCTGGCACAAAAAATCATGGTCCCCAGAGGATAAGTACTATGAGTCCTCCTTTAGTAATGCTTTTCATCTAGTGCAATCATCAAGTCTTCACTAATTTAGTGAAATGGTGCCACATATACAGGATGGATTAACACAAAATTTTCTTCAGACATTCATGGTCCCTGCAGGATGAATCCTAATGACTTTAGTGATTCCTGACTTTTCCTCTAGAGTCATCATGTGGTTGAAATCTTTGGTTTTGTGTGAAATATCTCGACAATTCTTGACAAAGACAGGCATGAAATTTGGTAGCGATATTCAAAGTCTCCAGAGGATTCTAATGACTTTGGTGATCCCCTGACTTTTTAGCTTGTGCCTATTTTGTGACTGACATACTTATGAACCTGGTAAAAACTAACTTTTAACCACTGGTATATTAGCATTCAGGATGCCCTGTTAGCATGATGTGCACCTTAGTTCACTCAGTCTCTTGTTCACCTCTTGAGCTCTGAGCTTATTTTCTTAAGGGTGCATCGCAGTAAAGGTACTTTTTTCCAAGTTGAATCCAAGAGGAAGGATAACATCCAGTGTTTTAAGCCCAGGCTCTCACTTAAATGCTTTCTAAGAAAACGTTTTTATGTACAAAAACCTGACTGTACGTGGAAAAGGGCCTCCAAATGCAAATAAACATACAGTGAAGTATGTTGTAGGAGTGATGAGTATGTGGGGTGGGCAAGTTATTTTAGCTTGGGTTGCTTCCAGAGGAGCAGCCAAGAAGCAAACTCCTCGCAGCCTGACTCACTGGTAATCCAGGATGGAAGGCATGTCAGCGACAGTCTATATCTGCGCTGTCACATCCCATCGCTCAGACAATGTATCACTCCATTCATAGCACAACCAGGCTTTGATGTGCCTGAATACACCCAGTAACACTGTCCTCTTTTAAGCCGCTAAGTGGGTGGATGTAGCTGACTCTTAATCTGTATATCTACATGGTTCTTTTCCCTGTGATCAAGCTAGCAAACTTCAAATAAGAGCCCCAGGGCCTGTAAGTGTATTTGGCAAGGGAAGGGCATGGGTTTATGACGCATAATTACCGTTAATAACCTAAGGGCTTGCAGGGTTTCTATTCAACACTGCTTATGTAAATATTATCTTAAGGCCCTTGGTAAATTAAACAGTTCCACTCGCTGGCATAGTCTTGTGCAGATGTGTGAAGAGCCAGAAAGGAAAGCCTAAAGGAGCCAAATGATTGTACAACAGTCACCGTGGACAGAAAGAAAAGATATTCGATGACTGAGGCAGGGTAAGACACTTAATGCCTTCACAGACTGGAAGCCATATATTTTAAGGCTAAAAGATAATCAACTTCAAGAAATGATTTTCTCCCAAAGTAAATATGTAGCAAAAAAGACTCCCAGTGCACTGTTAACAGAGAAAGGTATTTTCGCCTGCCGTGTTTGGCTCTGTGCTTGCGAAGTCATCTGCATGCTATTTTGAGAGCACAAACAAGATCTGAATTATGGCCATTGTACAGTAATGTGAATGCTTCTTTTCCCCTGAGTTATGCAAATCATTTCAGTGCACGAGGTGGAGCTTCTACATTGTAACCAGTAGTTAGAGCCAACCAGGCCTGCAGATAATAAAAAAGTATTATGCTGTTAAGATGGAGCAGTTAGAAGGGCTCATTATGTGTTTTTCTGTTTCTTTAATACTAAAAACGCCGACTCGCTCAGTTGTCTGGCCAAACGCCAGAGAAAGATCAATAGCCTTCCTGTTCCTCCTTTTCTGACTCAAGCATCTGGGATGTATGAAGATTGCATTAATGAGCACTACATAAAACACTCTCCCCCTGCCCGTCATTGATTTGAGCTCATCAAAACCTCATTGTGAGAAAGTGTGGTTAGCCTCGAATGAACTCAACTGGCTTCAGTCAATTAGGCTGCGAATAAGCCTATCTGTGGCTGACGCCTCTTCTTGTTAAGATGCCAGTGATGACAGGGGACATCAAATAAGGGTTATTGATGAAAAACATGTTATTATGCCTTAGTGCTGTTGATGGTACTGTGGGGCATGAGTCTATTGTGAGAAATCCATTGAAGCAACTTAATTTGATTTTATAACCAGCACACGAGAAGCAACGTGTGACAATGAACCAGATTTCATTCAGATTCAAGATCTTATTTTCCACCATGACTGCAGCTGGTCTCGTTCTGTCCAAGTTATTGTCATCATATTTAAACCCACATTACATAAAAAAAGACTGATTGGAAACACCTCTCCCTTAAAAGGGACATTCAGGCAATATTAGCTCCAAAAGCACAAAGTTCTACATTTCCTGAGATAATGCTGGCTGAGATAACTTTGATGACACCAGAGCCCCCACAGAAGCCATTCAACTGTTTTCATCAGAGTGAGTAAACTGACCTTTGACTTTAGATTCAAGGGAGTTCTCCTTTAATAACCCGTGCGCACAAGAACAAAAACAATCTGGGTTGTCAGATATGATAACACTGTGTCTACTGTGTCCAACGGCCACACTGCCAACCTAAGAATCCCATTTAGACTGTTTATGGCTGAACAGTTTTCTACCATGTTACACAGTAGCATTTGACTAAACAAGGAGTGTACTTAAACTTCCAATATATGCATCAAAAGGCTGTATAAGGACAAGTGTGTCAAGAGGACAAAGGCAAATGGAATTAATAAATGCATTCACCAATTTGGAGACTCCTCTACATTCAAGCGTAGCTGCTAACCTGCTGCTAACACTCCTTGACTGGTTGAGCCAAAAAAAACTTGTAACTTGATCTCTTCCTGCAACAACAGTGTTAAGTCAACCGTTTGGCAAACACAAGAACACGAGTATGATGATTGATGGTGGGTTAAATGGTTCTTTAAACGTATTTTTCACCTCCATCTCAACCCCCAAAGCACTTGAATTATATCCGGATTTCGTGTGTGGCGAAAGATATTCCAAATTATACCTCTTAAAGGTCTGAGTAAGAAGGTCTGACCTCTGGTCTTTACTAAAACAACTTCAGCAATTAGACAGGGAGGGAAAAAGCTGAGCAAGGGAAGCGATGTGTGCATAAAAACAATTCAGAGGGAGCCCAGGGAAAGCACTGCCCTCCCCTCTGCAGCGAGGATATAGCCACATTTGTCTCCAAACAAAACAATAAAACCAGCCAGCCAGTAGTTGTTAATTTCCTCTTTGCTTCAATTGACTCAATAAGCTTTTTTTCCTCCCTTGGAGACAGCAGCCGCTACTCTACAGGTGAAAGCAGGTTAAAAAAAAAAAGAGAGGAGGAAATAGAGAGAGGAAGAAAAGAAAGAGATAGAGTGCCAGCGGCAGAAAAGCAATTGAGGACTTGACTTCCACAAAACCCTGGAAGAAGTTAATCTCGACTGCCGTGGGAGTTTTTCATTAGCCTGGCAATCTGTTCCTGCGGTGAAGATGTAAGCGAAGTTATATTTTATAACTGTCACACCAAGAACAAATATGGGAACATTTCACTGGACCAGCAGCTCGCCTAAACCTCGACATCCTCCTGGCTTTACAGAAACATCATGTTAACCTGATTTTGTCGTCATCTGACACTCTGTTTACGCAAGACTAATGCAACCATACATGAAGCACGGCAGAAAAGATCATACTTGATCATTCAGGACACGACAGCTGGATCTTGTGAGTGTCACCCTGGTTTAACACTCCTCCCTTCTATTTGGCTTCAAAATGATCCAGGAATTTATGCTAATTCTACCACTGTGTTCATTGCAGCAGCATGACAGCATTTACTAAATGTCTCATGTAAAACGCAAGCTGGTGTGTTGCTAAATGTCACATTCCCAGCATCCTGCCAAATGAGGTAATCACACAGACAGACTCCCAAACTGCACTACAGTGGCATTATGACCTGCTAACATTTAATATGTCTTTTAATCCTGACTCATAATACACACCCTGTTGTCTGTGGAGGGGAGTGTGAACTCTCATGATAGCAGAGCCGGTGGAGGCCAAGTGCAGAATTATAATCAGCTCTTTCTACCAGAAAAGTCATTCTGCACAATGGCACACTCCTGATCCTTGGCAACTTTTAATTAGTGTTTGTCCTTCAAGCCTGTGCTTCTCACAGCTATTAAGGCCCTTAAGCCCTTTGCAAATTAATTATAAAAGACTAAGCAATCACAGTAATTCAATTTGGCCCTGGGCACTAGCCCCGGTCTTTGACCTAACTCCAGTGTGCCTTTCTA
Source organism: Pempheris klunzingeri (assembly GCF_042242105.1). Taxonomy (NCBI): domain Eukaryota; kingdom Metazoa; phylum Chordata; class Actinopteri; order Acropomatiformes; family Pempheridae; genus Pempheris; species Pempheris klunzingeri. The sequence goes on from NC_092018.1 coordinate 25,970,002, forward strand.
TGGGGAGTCACAGGGTGAGCCAGGGCCTAACAAGTGTTTAAAATAAATAAATTCTGTCATCATATGTTCTGATGAACCACATCTTTTATTAAATACCATTTCAGTAGGGGTGTCATGACTTCAATTCTAAGTCAAAAATTAATCATAATGAGCTTTTCAACTTGGATCATCAAAATCAAAAGCAGGATCAGTGATTCTCCCGTTATGTTTTCTTTCTCTCCATCCCCACCACTTTGTGCAAGTCTGGAGAAAAATAAAACACTTCACAGATGATGCAGCGTAGCTTACCAGTAGCCTACAGCTGCACTTACAGAGACACACTGTGTGAATGGTGTGTATAATGGTGAATGTGAATGTGTTGTTGAAGCGCTTTGCGTGGTCGAAAAGACAAGAAAGGCACCATACAAGTGCAGTCCACTCACCACGACCTCCGCTGGAGTCGGAGATAACAAAGAAACAACAGAAATGGAAAATTCTCCTTGGCTCTGGACAGTGGCCGTAGGCCGTGCAGCCTCTACTGGTCAAGCAGGAATGTGGAAGAGCCACAGTCCTGATGGCCATTAGCTTGCCAATCCCTGGAAATGAGAAAAAAGCATCTGTCATTTATAGTTTTATCCTCCGACAACATCATCCTCAAGTCTGCCGCCCTTCCCCTGGAGCTGACTGTGCTATGGAGGTTACGTTGGTTTCCTAGAGCTCCGCTAAGCTGGTTTATTAGTGCAATGGCCATCACTTTGTTTTGTTTTCACTGGCAAAGTTTTGCATTAAGTCTCAAACTAGAAGCCCAAAGTAATTCTGGGCTACTGCTACTATTACTACATATATATATATGCTTTATGTATTTCATTAGACACATTAATATCTAGTAGATAATTAATATCTCAATCATATTATTTTTCCACAGGGTGGGGGGGGGGTCGACCTCTAATGGTATAGCCGTAAGTGCAGAATTGAATTTCATGGTGGCATCCCTGCATGTACCTGATGTGCTCGTCCACTTTTGTTGTTATTGTACTTGCTAGTGGATATTTATTGTAATAAAAGTACAGTCTTAAAAAGGTGTCACGTCTTGTGACGGATAAGGCCGACGAAATTCTATATTTTTCTCCACCAAATCCGTTTAAAAAACAAATCCAACAATGGATACACCTTAGAAAGTACAGCCTGTGTGTTGCATCCTACAGAAAAATGATTAAGGCACATACTACATAACAGTGACATCTCCAGTTAGGTTCCCTCTATCTTCCTCTTTTCCTTTCTGCCGCTAGACTCTCCTATTAAAATGTCCAAAAGATGAAAAAAGTATAGAAAAATCCTGATGTGAAATGACTCGGTTTTTTTATAGGATTTATGTCTTCAGTAGCAAAACAGGCTTGGGGCTGTTTGCCAGCCAGGTTAGGGAAGTCAGAAAACGAGAGCTGGATTAATACATTGTTGATTTCGGTCTGTTAATGAGATTTGCTGACAATAAGAAAAATATACAATGCTATCAGCCTTATTTTTTAAAAGTCTGCACACCAAGTTCTACACAGTCTTGCTGATGGCTCTGTAAGAATGTACTTAGTGCAGCGGTGCTTTGAGCTAAATGCTATTACTCAATAAGATGATACTGCTAAATGCTGCTGTTTATTAATGTTCATCACCTTAGTTTAGCTTGCAAGCATGAAAACATTTGCTTGTTGGTACAGCTGAGGCTGATGATCATAAACCACAGTGCAAATTAAAAGCATTTATTTTGCTTTTTCTGTCACCTGAAAAAAGGTATAACACAGAATGGCACTTTTTTTTTTTATTTCATGGTATTCTTGGTATTTATTGATTTGATTTCATGCAACTCTGACACAGTGATGATTCTCTCTCATGTCTGTGGATAGAAATGTTTTAAAAGCAGTAAGAATTTCACAAGCAGAGCTTCAAGATCTACTTTATGATGTCAGGAGACAAGCTTGATACATGACTAAAAATACTAGAGGCACAAATCAAAAAGGACCAGACCAATTACTGCGATCTAGCTGATCTTGAGCAGCAGCTGGCAGCATGGCAGACGCGCACACACACACACACACACACACACGCACACACACACACACAACCACGCTGCGTGTCGCCTCAGGGAAACATCATCTTTTTCTGTCTCTCTCCTTCAGCTAAGGCTCATTCATAAATGCAGAGTTCACTTCTTATGAGATTTTTGGAGGATGTGAAAACCCTTGGAAAACCTGAGCCTGTTGGAAAATATTTATGACAGAAACAAGCAACAGTAAAGGTAGAGAGGGCACAAAGAGCAGATAAATATTCCTATGTACCCAATAAATCCACAAATAATACAGGAGAGCTACCATAGGTAAAGAAGTTAGGCAGGCTCTTTTGATGTGGAGTTAGGTCTAGTCTAGAGACCTCATTTTGAGATCTACCATCATCGAGCAGTGCCCCACAGGAGCTGAACTGCACACACAGCAACACAGTGGCTACCACAGGAAGGTAAGTGTTAAAGTAGGCCAATTAGACTGTGGGGATTGGCTGGTCTGAGCTGGAGCTGCGGAAAGGAGGCCAGGACGTGAGATGATGAGCAGCTATTCTCCTCCACTCTGCTGGTAAAACCCGCCTGGCCGTCAGAACCACGGACCTGGAAGTTTCAGCGCCCCACGGAGTCCTGTTCTAGATATGTCATTTAATAATATGCGGCGCCTGAGAAGCCGCCTGTAGCAAAATGATTGTTTCCCCCGTTCCTCTCTAACACAAACTGATTGCGATATCTGCAGATGGAGGGGGTAACTGATCAATACTAATGATTTTACCACAGTGCTTTTTTTGGGGCTGATATATCTAGTTTAAAAACCTCGATTTTGCGGAGCTTCAACTCATTTGCAGTCCCTGCTCAGTGAGGAGAGACAGTGCAGTAAAAAATGATACCAGAGTCACTATTTCAGCAAGAGTTGAAAAAAGCTTGTACCAGTTTTTAGCCTGATGATAAATGAAACATTCACTTCATTTATCTATTGGATCTCTCTTCATATTTTAAGCTGTAGGTAATTACCACAGCTTATTGCTTTTAAAGCACTCTATTCTATCTATCTAAAATACAAATAACTACAGAAGCTAAGCAGCCAAACAGATTTATAGTGGAATGAAACAGCAGTCTGAGCTGTTTTCCTTATAATCCTTAACAAGTTCTAAACTGCAATAAAGTCTACATGTATCAACAGGCGAGGGCACTTTGTGAGGGCTTTTTGCCTGAGAGATGCAGCTTTAACCTCAGTCTTTTAGCAACATGTCATGTATGTTGCCATCAAGTGCAAATTTAAGCTCGCTACAGCTGATTAAAATCTACCAGAGAAAAGGGGTGGAGGGGGTGACACTGGGGCTGAGCACTCACCACAAGTACTTCACTGGCCCCCAAATAATGCTGCTGTGAACAAAACAAAACTCTATCAGTAGTGCCCGAGTTTGAAATTACAACCTGGCAAATGTGTGGGAAAAAAAACCTTGGCTGACGCAAAGTGAGCTGTCAGTGATCACTATGAACATAATGAGAAATAGCAACCCGCTTGTATTTTACTAAAAAGAAAACAGCATGTTGTGTCAGGATAGATTCATGTACAGACACTTCAAAACAAAATTAAATTATTGGGACAAGAAACTTTAAATGCTTGGATGAAATAAAACTGTTGATTGGAATAATGCATAGTTGTCCTCTTACTCATTGTCAGAGGACAGATGATGATTGACGAAGCGCATGCAGATACTTTTTCTGCAATTCCCATGACAGACATTCTGAAGATAAACACGTAGAAATGTTTTGTACTGCAACAGGCGTGAACAACAACAGAGTATTTTACATTTCCTATGTTTGTGGCAGATGAAAGCTGCTCTCACTGATGGAAACAATGTGTGCAGGCATGTCTGCATGGTCAAGCCTGGTGTATATAATGATTATTTCAACCCATGAGCGTCAACCATAAATAATTTGTAGAGCAAATTACGTGGATGAAAGACAAAAGAAAGCAAACGTTCTCCACATAATCCCTAATCACTGCACAATAGCTGCATTGTGTCTTCAGAATGATCATGTATGTGGAAATACGAGCCATCAACCGCTGATGTGGTTCTCCACCAGCCAATGGATGTGCGTCTGTCCAAGGCTACAGCCTGTCCGTCCTTGGGAGCTGGATCTCTCCTTCACTGTGGTGCTCCCGGAGGTTTCTCTTTTCCCACTGGGTTTTTTGAGTTTTTCCTTCCCGAAGAAGGAGGGTCATAAAGGGCAGGTGATGCCTCGGACTGATCCACCGGACTGATCCATTGGCCTCATCGACTGCTGGACTCTTTATTAGACTGTTCGTTCGCTTCTGTGAACTTTGTAAAGCACTGTGAGACACTCTGTTGTGATATTGGGCTATACAAATAAATTGAATTGAATTGAAAGGCAAAAACAGATTTTTTAATCACCCCGAAAACAGTGCAGTATTTCTGCACTGTCTGTTGCAGCCCTGTGAGAATGGGCAGTTGTTTGATTGCAGAGCACAGATATGTGTATATAGCAGGGCCTGGAGGTCAGAGCGGTAAACAATAGTCCCCGTGATAAATCCTCCTGTCTGCCTCGCGCTTTTGATTTATTCCTTCAGAGAGCACGAGGAGAAGGCAAAGAGAACACACAGATAAATAATTCACGGGGACATTAACATCAAAGAGGGCCGCGGGGAAACAAAAACACGGCCATTTGGGTCGATGTGCCGTTTTGGATTAAACCAGACATAGTGTGTGTCTGTGTGCCCCTTAGTGTGGCCTTGCCGAGAGAGCCTCGTTGCAAGACAGGTGGACGCTTAAGCATGCGCGCTAACACACACACACACACACACACACACACACACACACACACACACACACACACACACACACACACACACACACACACACACACACACACACACACACACACACACACACACACACACACACACACACAGGATCAACGGCTCCATTTCACTGCCGAAGATGAGGCTGCAGATCAGAGAGGAGAGCAGGACTAATTGATGCTGATGTTTTTGTATTACTTCAGTTGCAACCGCTAATCCCCTGAGAAAGACAGCGCGCTCTTAGACCCGCAACTGTTGTGTTGATGATAAATAAGGAAAATTAGCCCCCAGCTGATTGTCTTGGTGGTGTACATGCCCACAGGGACGTGTCTCACTGGCAAATAGCTCCATGTGGTGGCAATGTCTCATCAAGTGCTGTCATAACATTCCCATCCAGAGCAGCAGAAGGGTCCCCGCTAATTGCCTCAGGCCGTGGCACCTCTCTCCTTGATAGTTTCCTTCCCCGGGTGTCTGCTCGAGCCTTTGTTTGGTGCAGGATCAGCCTCTGTCCCATATGGAAATGAGGGCTAATTATGGGGGGAAAAAAGCCCACAAGGCTAATTTGATTGGAGTGAACAATAAAGGTTAACTGAGCCAAAATGATGCAGCGTTTATGTGTGAGGCGTTGGGAATCAGAAAATGAGGTTCGTGGTGAAACACTGAGGTAAAGAATGACAGACAAACACACCAGTGATGCTTTAATCGCCCTTAATTCCTCTTTGTCAGTCAATCATTTGTTAATCCCTAACAAACACATCCAATAGATGTTAACAGTGGTTGAAAGAAACAGCCAGTGGAGGTGGCTGTGAGGAGGCCAGTCTATCTTTCACTTACACACATCCACCTGGAGTAAACACAAACGGCAACGCTGACTCAGTATGTACAGGCGTTCAAACATGACGTGCAAAATGCTGCTTCAGTGTTTATTAATCATTTGTAAATATGCCCTGGACTGCTTTCTGTGCCCCTGTTTTTTCAAGCTGAGCCCATACAGTATGTGCTATAAAAGATGTGTTAGCAACGGGCCACTGAGATAATAGCTGCTGACCCATGGAGACCACTAGCATTGGAGCTAATGAGTCTGGGAACTGACTCCACAGATTTGTTTATTTAGCTGCGGAAAAGAGAGAAAATTGCCACACACACACACACACACACACACACACACACAGTACCGGGTTGGCAGTTTGTTTTGTAGGCAGTGTTTGGTCCAGATATGGCCCAAGAAGCAGCAGCTGGTCTCAGTTTAAAGCTGAGTTCTCTGGGTGACCTTGGAAAGTCTCTGGGGAAGTTCACTTATTTATCCACAGTGTGGCTGCTCATATCTGGCTGGATGGCTGCACATGTACCTGCTCATCACACTCTGACTGCCTCATGTCCTGTGTGTGTGTGTGTGTGAATACCGTCTACCTGTCCATCCGTCAAAGTGACATATCATTTACAGTTACATGTTATTACGTTACGTCTACAGAACAGTATGTGTGCTCCGAGTTCAACTTGTTTTGGAAGGATTTAAAATATATATGTATATATTTCTTTCTGGCCTGCCAGCAGAGCCTACGTGGGCAGCATTCAGTCAGATGGGGGTGTGGTGTTTCAGGTCCAGATGAGATAATGGAACAGTCTGGTTTGAGTAACAGATCCAGACGATTTAAGGTTTATCACTGCACATTGGTGTGCAGAACAAAAAGGAAGGATTTTACAACTCTGGCTATGGCTTTCACTTTACAAAAAAAAAAAATCTACCAGAAATGTGTTTTTCTCATATTTAACTGACCAGCACCTTGTTAGTCCCTCGCTGCTTTGTATGATTTTCATGTATTTCACTTACATTTCTTGCTAAGTGGCTAAATTTAGACATCAATTATTAAATAATCAATCCATTATCAATAATTATTAATTGACAAAAAAACAGGACTGCAGCTCCCCAGAGGGTAAATCATTTCTTGGATAGCTTTGGATAGTCATTTCCTCTATTACCACCGTGGCAAAATTGCCATGCAGTTGCCAGCTTGTTGTTGTTTCAAATGTGATAAACTCAACCAATTGCCTATAATTCTATAATTAGAGGAATCAAAACATTTACTCCCAAACCACAGCCCAAGCTCTACAAATGACAAAATTGTCATTGCTGTTTGCTCTGTCACGTCAATAATTTGTTGCTGTGTAAAAACACTAAAACTCTAGTTAGGTTATTCTTCTTAGGGTGGAAAAACCACTAAAAGAGTGACCAGATGATGGTAGGAAAATATGTCGCCGTAGCCAACGCTAGATGATCCAAACAGTCAAGCATCGTTGTGTGGAAAATGCTAAAATCAATTACGATAATCGTTTAACCATTGATAACCAGTTTTGACAGTATTGATCAGTTATGGAACCAAACACAACAGATCCCATCCATTATGAAGAGGGTGGATGATGAAGTTTTAAGCCACGTCAGATATTTGTAAAGTGATCATGAGTTTAAACGTGGCAAGCCCTTTAGCTGACAGCTTGTTTGTCAGTGTGCTTGTGTTTCTATCCACCTGCTGACTGCCGCCTAGCCTCTCTTTCAGTCTGAGTGAATGTCGAGAACTGACGGCAGGTGTGATCGACTCCCCTGCTGTTGCAGAATGCTTGTCTGTGAAGTGCATACAGTCAGTGTCCCTACATCAGTCCGCCTGACTGACAGCTCTGGAACCTGTTCAGCTCACAGCATCATGCAAGGCCACGCTGTCTTTCCTAAAAATGGAGAAGGTCGCAGTGCTGTGAAACCTAAAGGAAGTTTTCTTTTAAGACGTAAATAAACAGGCAAGTTATAAGCACAAGCTGGGTAGTGGTAACAAGGTGAGCGTCTGACAACATGGAATGATTTCTGTTGCTACACAGAATGTACTACCAGAGATAAGCAGCTGTTCAGCAGCATTTCATTTAACTGTATTTTATCACATTTAAGTTTCCACTGGGTGTCTTTGATCTCTTTGTAACATGGGCTTTGTGAGCGGCTGTGTATGAAACAGCCAAACTGGTAAGCATGAGTGCTGATGCTTACCCAGTGCTTCATTTAATATCTGCAACACCCAGTTTTGCAAAAAGGTGTCTACATTTTTAGAGGCTACCTAAAAAACTGAGCTAATTTTTTATTTGTACATTTAATAGACTCATAGAGGGATGATCATATCATTCTACAGTCTTTATACATTTTTAATTTATCATTAACTGGTACTGTGAATGTTAGCACAACGTTGTACTGTCATGGCTTAGTAGGACACTGAACAGAGTGTCATTAGTAACACCTGTGCTTTTCCTACAATGACAAGTCAGCATGTGTGCTGTGAGAAGCATATCTGCATACATTTGCAATACTGTGACACTCTGTGTATCAGTATCAGACTGATTTCCACCATATTGCTTAGGTCTCCAGATACAGTTTGCCTGTGTAAGGCTGCATTTTAATAGTTATGGCAAGCTTTGGTGGTAGCAACATAACAAATGTATACTCTGGTGTAATATTCAAATTCTAAAACACAGATGCCCTGGTTTAACAACACACACACACACACACACACAATGTGTGTGAACCTCTGTCTGCCCTCCAGAGGTTTCTTTCAGAGGTTCTTTCTTCTCTCTGTGGTCATGCTGGTGACCTCTACGGGACTGTGAACATCTTCCTACTGTGTTTCCCATTTCCACACCATATTTAATGGCCCTTCTGTGGATTTCTGTAAAGTATTTGGCTCTGCATCAGTCTTTAATTCTCACTTTTTACTGCTTTTTATTCCTGTAAAACTGTGGGATAAAACCAGCATGCAGCACGTCAAAGGAAAATGTATTCTTAGGAAATCGTGGCAAAATGTCCATCGTTCTACTTCAATGATATTTCGGACAGTAAAGTCAACATGCACAGAGATGGAGAGCTCTTTGTCAAAACTGGACAGTTTGAATTGATGATGTTATCAGATGACACTTTCTAGAGTTGGCACGAAATTAGTGACCGACTCAGTGAGCTTGTAAATTTTTGGTTTGAGGTATTACAGTCACATGGGTTTTATTCGAACACCAGGCGTTCAGCTGAGTCAGAAACTGTCCCCACATCCCACTAAAATCCCCGCAGCTGCTGAAAGTTTCCATTATAACTGTCTCTCTAGCAGCTCCCAGATAGATTAGTCTGTAAATGACTCCTCACTACAATATCCTGCTGTTCAGCTCAGCGGAGACTTGTTAAAATTGTAAAATAAGTGTCTAGTGTATCTATTGCTGGATATGGATCTTATCTGATGTGGTAGTGTTCCAAGTACAGTACGTGCTTTGTGTATCTTAATTCTATGCTCTTATATTCTGCTTTCCTTTGCTGGAGCCTATTAGTTCATGGTGTTAAAGAGATTACATCATCGTTCCTTATGTGCAACAGACTGTGAGTGGTTCCAGTGGACCAGCTATTCAGATCTTCAGTGTCAGCATGCTATAATTTCCCAGTAAATATTGATATTATAAGAATTAACGGATTCTTCCTCACTGTTTTAGGATTACTTGTGCTTGCTATTGTGATGTGGTTTGAGAACAAGCAGAGAATACTGATGGTATTACGGGTGACAGATTTGCAAGGATAATCTCTTCTAAGGGTTTAACAACAATTTGTAGAAGGACTTATCTCTTTATCCCACTGCAGTGAAGTCTATAGGAGGAATTACAGCGTTCCAACATGATTAATCCTGATGATCAATGATTGTGAACTTTATAGTGGTGACTAAAAGCTTGACAATGATAACAAGCATACAGACAAGAAGAAGCTGTCAGATGTTTATAATATAGTAGAACTGTTACAGGGGCTGTCTTCCTCTGTTGGTGGTTATTTTCTGACATTTTGATCTACTGTATTTCCATTATCAGTGGTGCACAGCAAGAGCAAACAGAGAGCGGTGTTGTGGTTTTGGGCTATTTAGAGATCAGAGGTGGAGCTGAAAACAAGGAGGAATGCATTATAGCAGTGGGAGGCCTGCCTTCAATCATGACCTATCGAATCACTTTTCCTTCCTTTTTTAAAAGAGTGATTACTCTTTTAGTCAGTGCGGCTCTGGTCCAAGGAGAACACTTGCTGAATGTAGGAAAAGGGCTCAGTAATATTTGACTTGGAGCCAAATAGAATTTGGCAGAAAATCACTGGGACAATGAGAAGGAGCCAGTTCCTGACACCTCTAGAGGATATGGCCATCTCCACATGTTTATGTCAGGCTGACTGACAGCACAACCAAGTGTGTGCTATTTCACAGTTGGAATTACACATGTTGGGAAATTAAAGACAAGCTGACCAACACATTGCTATAAAGAGAGATTTGCTCATGTAAAAATGAGATCTGCTCATGTACGTAATTAAAGTACTACAGAAGACACTTATCACCGAGTATGTTTGACATTGGTTTACGCAGCAGATGACACAGCACAAATAATCAAAGCCTTCACACCAGGACTCCTCAGCAACACTTAAATCAGGGAGACATACTTGTTTCGTGACTTCACTGAAGTAGGATGAAAGGAAATGAGGTGCCCAGGGTTTTACACTTGACTGATACTTCATGTTCATTTCAAGGTTGAGGAATAGTTTATATATTACAAAGTAGAAAACCCTACACAGGTAAATGGACTGTATAGCCTTACTAGTCTGTTCAAACACTCAAAGTGCCACATCCACATGTTCACACATCATTCATATACTGATTGGAGGATGCTAATCTGCTATCAGTTTGCCAGTCGGCATCAATCACACGCTAACACATACTGAGGCACAGCTTCAGGAGCAATTAAGGCTTCAGTGTTTTGACCAAGGACACTTCGGACACGCAGACTGTAGGATACTGAAGGAGCTGGTGATCGAACCGCAATCTTTTGACTGGTGAACGACCCACTCTACCTCTGAGCTGCCGATGACGCTGTGAGGCTACACTCTGGTGCTTTCATCTAAACGCTAACATCAGCATGTCTGCACAGCTAATGTGGTGTTCACCATCTTAGTGTTGGAACTGTAGTAAGTACAGCTGAGACCGACAACAATGTCATAAGTAATCATTTCATCATAAACCACAGTGATGGCAGCACTCGGTTAAAAGTCAAGTAATTACCAACGTCAGAAGGGTTCATCTTCTGGGAGACATGAATGCCTGTACAATATTTCATTGGAATCCATCCAATAGTTCTTGAGATGTTTCAGTCTGTACCAACGTTGATCGACCGACTGACCACCAACTGTCTGACAGCAATCCCTACAACTACAAACTGTTTCAATTCATGCAGTGGATGCTTCACATTATTTATTTATTGTCTATCGGTAGCAGAGTGTGTGTGCTCAACTGTAATTTTATGTGTTTGAGTGTTAGTATGTATTTTAGAGAGTCCTTCCTTGATTTGGCGCCAATTAATCCTCAAAATGATCAAGAGAAAATATTAGATAACTAAAATGTTTTGAGTTATATAAGAAGGAAAAAAAAAAGGTTTCTAATAGTTGCTACTATTTAGTTCAGAATCAGAAACTTCATCTGAGGAGCTAATAAGCTACGAAACAGAATTCCCTCTCTGTCTTCTCTTTCTCTCTCTTAGTTCTCACTGTCTCACTTGGCCCAGAATTGCCATCTGGCATAATCCAGGTCTGGAGGACTGAGTATTTGGCCGGCTGTGTATTCTCAAAATAAGTTGAAACTTAATTAAAAAAAAACATGCGATTGATTCTAACGAACAGAAAAACATTTTTGGTCATAAATGGTAAAATATTTTTTTTTTCCATGAGAGTTTTCCACGACTGCAGACATCACAGCATATCAATTTTAATCTACAATTGAATGATGTGTTTTCTTGTTCTTTTTATTTCCTGTGCTGTCACTCACTCTCTGTCTCCCTCTGTGACTCTCATACACACATACCGGTTACAAAAACAACACACAAACAGCGCAGCACACGCCATGATTGCCCACTCATAAAACTCACATTGTGTATCGTAAATGGTAATGATGACAGAAAATGGCCATTCAAAAGTAGTTTAGCCTCACTCCACTCTGTGGCCCTGTACTTCCTTCTGTGTGTTTATGTGCCTCAATATTCCCCATTCTGGGCTCTTGTATTACACAGAGCCCTGGAGATGTTTTTGTAGCCAGAAACGGCGTCCTAAAATGCCCTGCTGCTGCTGTTACCATGACAACCAGGGAAAAAAAAAACAAAAAAAAAAGCGAGGCCCATCCTGGTCCAAAATGCCTCCCTTGTTTTTTTAACCTGCCCAGCGAACCTCATCATCAGCCTGATGAAAGCTGCACCTGCAACAAGCCAGTGTGGCTACTTTAGCTGTTTACTAGAGACTGTGTTGTATGAACATATTGTTAAATTCCCCACAAGACAATGAGTAATATGGAGTCTAGTATTCTGTCACATGGGATGATTGTTCCCCCCTAAATCTGTTAGGTGCATCTACTGCTCAATCTGAGGAGGCATTTGACAGAATGACACCACTGGCAGAACACACTACACCACATGGAGGTGCACATTTCTTTGATCTATTCTCATGTCTTTCTGCTACAATGCATGCTAATAACATCTAACAGCCATATGGATTTATTATATCTATGTAATATCTGTTGCAGCAAAACACTGTATGTAACTTCAACTCTAATGGAAACATTATCAGTGCACATACTGCGAGGGAGGCTGCAAGCATTCATGTTAGTCTTTCGCAGCAGAAGTCCCTTCCCTTGTTGTTGTTCCATAACCTTCGTGGGATGAAATGGATGAGCATAGTTAAAACACTAGTCGGTAGCCAATCAGGCACACTCAGCGACAAATATGAAGCGAACACACTGAGGCACACTTAGAGGCATCCCTGTACACCGGTTTAATGATCTGCATGGTAAAACGTACTGATGGTAACGACACTGCTGACAAACTCCAAACTATCGTCATTACTGTGACTACTGATGTTACTGGAGGGCACACGCATCTATCAGCGGTTATCAGCGGTTGTATTTTGAACGGCCACTGAGGAGCACGTTTCAAACTGAGTGACCACAGCAGGACTGGAGAACCAGGCCTGTGTCTGTCCGGCTCTACTGTGGCCATCGCTTGCTGTGTAGTCTGTGGGTGTTCGTAACCTGTAATGTGACTGACTGAGAGGGAAGTCCCTGTGCTAAGGTCATGTGCATGACATTCTTCCTCATGGGTCAGTTTCAGCCCTGCCTGAGGTATTTAGTAGAGCATCGGTAGCGTGCAGACAGGCAGGCGATGCTAGTGGTTTTAAGAGCCCAATATAACTGTACCACAGTACATTTTGACTTCACACCCCACAGAAATCAGAAAATATACATATAATTTAAAAAAATCAATGGATACATCTTGCATAGAATCTAGGAGACAAGGACAGGCAAAGCTGTAGTCATTGCCATACATGCTCACTGTTCAACTTTACTATATCTAAACCTTAACAGTTACAATTCAGGTAAGTTTGCCGTGATGATTTTAGGTCAAAAACCTGTCACATAAATGTAAATGCAATATTTCCCTTTGAAATATAGTGGAGAGTAAGTACAAAGTAGCATGAAATTGGAATATTCAAGTAAAGCACAATTTGAGGGGGCATGACAACACATAATGGGGGGAGAGAGCCTATAGGATAGAAGCCACACTATGCCCACCTACCAACACAGCACTACACCACCGACTGTGCTGAGGCTTTTTCTTAAAGGCACCAGAATGAGAAGAAATTACTTTGTCTCATGTAGCCTGAGTCTTTACTCCAAAGTCTTTGTAGCTGGGGAGAAAGCGGTTCAGCCTTCCTTTGTTTGTTTTTTTTGTTTTTTTCTTCGACTAAACAGGCTCTTGAGGCACAGCACATGCTGCTGATGTTAATGTGAAGTTACAAAGCTCTAACACACATTTGCTTGTGTGCAAATCAGATGTGTACACCCGGCAAGATATTTGCTTCTCATTATGCATTCTTGTTCTTGCGCCTCGCATGATGTGTTTCATGTAAAGAAATCCAACAGTTAACAAGTAATGTCCTCGAGGTACAAGGCTGAAATGAAATTGAATTGTAATTGTAGAGAGGAAGGTCCAGAAGATAGTTTCATTTAGACATTTATGATTCCAAAAGAAGGGTGGGCAAAATTCACAAAATAAACTGTGATAATAAAAAATGGAATGGAATTGTTAACAATGGAGCAGAAATACATCAAAACCACAGCTGTAAATAGTAAAAGTTATTGTGTCTTCTTATTTGTTCGATCTAAACAGCTTACATCACCAACATCGATAAGTTGGTGTATGTATGCGTCAACAGAGAATTTCTGGTACATTTATTGCACATAGTGCTTAAATTGCTTCTTTTTCTCATTTGCTGCTTTAGCCAACGGTCCATGACATCTTTACTTTGGCCCCGTAGCCACATGAAAGCCTTTACTCTCTGCTGAATATGTTATGACCTTTCCTGCAGGTCCTTGTAGAATACCGCAGACAAGGCAGGCTGCTGCAAGGCTTTGGGTGCGATCAATACTAATCAATTTGTCAGTCTGTTAGCTAATGACAAGCTAAGAACCCGCTGCTCGGAAAAATGTGGCTTCCAGACCTCTTTAATTTGTCATAACAGGAGGGCAGAGGAAGCAAACCCGATTATCTGGCTCTTGGTCTCTGATTCCTCATGTGAGGCAGATACAATTTGAAGCCAAGCAGGGTTATTTAAGGGGGCCCGCCGCCTTTTTCTGTTTTATGCTGTCAGGTAGATTCGATTTGGAAATTGGACCGTCGCTAATCACATTTTTGCGCCAGTCAAACTCTGATTTGTGTGTCCCTGGACACCTACAGAAAAAAATACAACATCATGAACAACATATACTAAATGGTGATGAAGCCTACAATATGTCATGCAAAAATAATCTGCGTCCATCAAAATGTGTGAACAGCCACTGCGGTCATTCAACAAAATGAAACTGTGCAGGGAAACAATCGTTCTGAAACACGTTGTCACAGATTACAAACTGAAATAGGTGTATAAAAATACTACTACAGCCTTGTTGGACGGTTTGATGAATTCTAAAGGCCGGGGCAATCCTTCAGATAGAGTCGGTAGCCCTTGACTAGGTCCGGCCCTTTCAGTTCGAGATGAATAACTGGATGGAGGATGTATGGGTTTGTGCTGGGTTTCTTCGCCTGTCACTTCGCCCCTTCAACGCCCAGCAGCTCCCTGGACTACTGCTACAGAGCGGCAGAACAGAGGGCCCATTAATCAAACCCCAAAGGTCAGGAGCTAAACCCAATTTACCCGCATGCTCTCCTTGTCGCTCACAAGAGTAATGAATATGTTGGTGGCGAACCAGGAGGAGCCCGGCTGAGAAAGTGTTCACAGGGATTTAGTCTTTCTGAAAAATGTAACATGGTTCATCTGCAGCCGACTCTTTCCCAGGAGGGGTAGAGGCAGCGTTGTTCTGTACTTAGCTTTCCATGCTCCTTTCTTTTGCTTTGTGTTCCTCATAAAGCAGAGGAGATGAAAGTGAATTTAGAGTAAATATAACCCCCCTCTGATTTGGTTTGAAGTAGCAGAAAGATAAAACTGCTCCGTGAAGTCTGGGGGCTTAAATATTCATCAAAAGCAGACAGATTGCAACAAGCTGCACGCTTTGTTGTTACACGATCTCAGGAAAAGAAACCAGCATATGTAATATGAATGTCTATTACTGTATACATGACATTGTGGTATATATAATGACACCCGGCAGCTAGTCATGGTACATCTAGCAAATGCCCTTTAGCCTCACAGTACGCTTTCATATATAGTGACAAACTGACTGCAGATCACTGTAGACGGCTGAAAAAAGTGCAAAAAGATACACATAGTATAGAGGGTTGAGCTGAAACTGTTGCCCCCAAGATTAAAGGCAGGATCGATGTTGTTAGCAGCCTTAATTTGGCTGTGCGCACACATCATTTTCAGTCCTCTATAGCTAGATAACAGTCGGAAAGTGACCGACCGCTAATAAAAGGAAAGTAAACAGTGGTTGGTCCAGTTTTCTGATTACAGACGATGACTTCAAATAAAAAAACTGATGAAATATTTGGAACACTTAAGCCCTTATCTTATTGGTTTGTACGGGGGCACAGCTGTCAAATTATCTTTTGTATATTCCCCTGGAATGAGCAGCGACCCTCCAAGACACGTGCGAACGCCCCCACAGACAATTCTGGCTCAAACACTTCAGGCTGCTATCCACTGTGTCTTACACTGCGTCTCTTGCTGTCCTTGTATCATCAACATAGCAGCATCCAAACTTTTGTAGAAAGGCCAACCTTCTTAAGTGAGACAGTTTAGTTTTTTTATTCAGAAATAATTACTGAAACAGCTTTCTAACTGTGCCACAGATCTCCCCTTACCCTCTCGCCCGTCCTTCAGCTGTCTGCCTGTTTGTCATGCGTCTGCAGAGAGCATCCTGTCACTACCGTCGGCTTCCTCTCAGCACCGAGAATCCAATGACTTTCCCCTCATCCATAATTGAGAGGCCATGCTAGGTGCCTGGAGAGCTGAAATGAATTAGCTGGAGGTATTAATAGCCCTCTAAAAATACAGCTCCAGGTCTATTTCCAGGGGGCCTCAGAGGCGAGGTTTTCCTGCTATTAGTGGCGTTTAAAATTGCTGGAAGGTGCGAACCTTGTGGAAGACATTGTGTGAAGAGACAAATATGTGCAATTATGCAAAAGCTTGAATGCCGTGCGCTACGTGTATCAAGTGATCAGCAGTGAAAACACTGATTGGAGCTAATTGCTCTCTTTAAAGCTGTTGCAAAAAGTGAATTTGTAGTAATATGAAACACATTAAGAAAATACTTTGCGAGGCACCGAATTTACTCCTATTCTTTCTTTTCAGTTCTGTTCCACTCTGCTTTAATTAAATCAACTCACCTTTCTCCACCCATAAATCCACAATCTACTGCACCATCAAATGCCACCCACTCAGTCTAATAGAAACAAAGGAAGATCATCAGGATAATGCGGGTGACTTGCAGTCCAATGAGGCAGACACATTTCAGCTCTAATGATCTAAATGAACTCGTCACTGTCTCTCTCCTCTGTGTCTGAATGCCTCCGCTGACCTGCTGTAATTACACCTTTCATTAGCCATTAGCAGGGATAGCCTCCTAGCCCTGGTGGATTGATCGGGCGCTAACAGGGGTGCTGTTAACGACACTGCAGAGGAGGACAGTAGCGTTTCCAGCCGCCTGATAAGGGCAGGTACTTCAGGGAAGGGGAAATGATGGGGAAGATAATGGCAGTGAACTGCACTGAACATCAATGCGACGAACATTATAACTATCTCGGGTAACACTTCATATGAAGATTATATCTATAATATAAATCTATGGCCCTACTTTACAAGCATTAATGAAGACTTCTATATCATTTTCCCCTTATCTGTCAAGGAAAAGGTTTTGCACAATTACTTTTTTCTCTTAAATCCCTGCTTTGAATTGCTACAATCACACTTGGGTGCTTTGCAATTCTTATGATTCCAATAGATTTAATACTTGTAATGTTTAGAGTAGAAACTGCATACTCATAACACATTAGGCAGCAATAAAGCAAGTGATAATTCCACAGAAGTTTGCCCTAGAGCTCTGTTGGACAGGGCTGCGTGAACACTAAGACTGCACTGTAATGTTTTGATTGCTAATGTTAGCTGTGGAGATCCCACCTTTGCACAATGTGGGATGAACACAGAGTGCGCAGGACTTAACACTCAGCAGCAGGCGAAATATCACGCACGAAAAATAACATCATAACAACATTGGCATGCTGGGCTATCTAGCTTTTGCTTTCCAAGAGGGAGACAGATTGTAATTTACAAACCTCACAGCATCTTCTTTGGATATACCTGGTGAAGTTGAGCCTGCGTATCCTAACAATGCTGGCAATGCTGCCCACTGGCATGAGAAACGCCCATCCAGAGACACAAATGTGTCCAAAAACAGTGGGCTCCTCTTTTAGAACATGAAAAAATACACAATGGCTGTAGTTTTTTTCTCCTGTAGTTTATATTCCGTAACACAAAATGTGAGAATTCAAATTACAGTCCAAAAATCTTCATTCAAGCAGTACATAAACAAACTAAACACCCTTTTCTTTAAAAAAAAAAGTCAAACTACAAAAGATAAATGTAATTCTATGTGACTGATATTGTGAAATGGATAACTACTTCCAGCAGGTTTTGGACAGCACAAGCTACAACACTACAATGGAAGTCTTTTAATAGCTAAAAGAAGATACATGATTACTGAGAACTGAGGCATTGCTTTATTATCCTGTAAACCACCGTACACTTTCAAACAGTAAACACAGTTTTCATGGGGAATTTTCTGACCTCAATGAAGGGTTCTCTGCCAAAAAAAAGGTTTGGGAACCAGCAAACTGATATTAAGGAGGTCAGAAATCTGGCAGACTTGGGAGAAAACCTCCCACAGCTATCATGAGCAATATTTCAAGAAAGTTTCCATTCTCAACTGGAGTTTGAGAGATTTTACGAGGCTCGAATGTGATTTCATGAAGTGCACAGCTTCCAATTAATTCCCTGGCCGCTGCAAAACTTTCTACAGTGCAGCTAGTATGACACTGAAAGGCACTGTGATGCAGGGTCCAAGCAAAGCAAAAATATCTGGTGCACTACGAGCTGTCATATCACATTACATTGGAAGTCATAATATCCACAGTGTGTCATGAGTCATGAGTGTCTTCTGAGTGTTGTAATGCAACATGAGACAGTGCTGGATTACAACCATCATTAACTAAAAAAAAAAGAAAAAGGAGGGGTGGGGTGGGGGGGGGTCATCGAAAGAAGAACATCCACCATTATGACAGATGGTCTGAATGCAGCGTTCATGTGACTGGGATTTATTTTTAGTCTTTCAATGAAAATCTGCATTAGTTTTAGTCATTTGATCATTATTAGTCAAGACAGTTTTGTCTGGTGCTCAGAAGCTGTATTCAGGATCTGTTCACTGAAACACGAGGCCAGCATATAAAAAGGCTGGCTAATATAAGCACATATTCCTTCAGCAACAGTAAGACAAAGACTTACTGAAACTTTCTAAAGCTACACCGAATAATCAAAAACAAGAGTCGGTGAAAAGGAGCATTAACATCCATTTCCCTTTTCCTGGTTTGGCCCACTGTTATTCTTACTCTTTTCTTCCAAGAACTGGGTACATTAGATAACATTAGAGATAGATAACTAGTGGTACATTAATTTAGTAAACAAATTTGTCCACTCGTCTTTTTTCAGTTTTTATTAGTTGATGAAAATTGTAATTGAATTGAATTGTATTGTCACACAATCTACTATTTCCTTTTAGTGTCATTTTCTTCATGGAAAAAAAAACATCTTCTCTATTTCTTTTAAGTCCTCAGTGATAAAGTGAACTGTCTGAACCAGAACAGTTTAATCATCCCAAAAATTAATTCTATTCATATTTGAAAGTACTATTAATTTCTGACATCTGTAGATTCCTTTCTGACAAAGGAGAATATGGTAAATGGTCTGTATTTGTATATTTTCTAGTTATTTCAACTACTCAAAGCGCTTTTACATCACATCCTCATTCACACATCATTCATACAGGAGGACTATTCTTTCATACTCATTCACACACTGAAGCAAGATGGGGTTCTTGCCCAAGGACACTTCGACATGTTGACCCATAGGAGCTGGGGATCGAACCCCCGACCTTCTGATTGAGGGACGACCCACGACACCACTGATCCACATATGTTTTCTTCTCGACATAAAAAGGCACTTTCATGGTCCCACTGGTAATTAACTGCAGTTACAAATAAATTCTTCTACAGAGTGCAGCAAATTGAGATCAATACTCCTTGTGCGTGGAAGGCAGGGTAAAAGGAAAACAAAGAGAAGTGGATTCTCTGGCATTGTAAGCTAAAAGACAAACTATTTGGGTTTGCCCCTGGATCATGACCTTGGTGTCATAAAATCTCTCCTCTCTCTGTTGCTGTGTCTCTTTCTCTCATTGTTGCTGTCCCTCTGCACTCCATGTTTAAAGTTATAAACCAGACAGGCCTTGAGGTTAGGTTAACAAAGAATTAACCTATCCTGTTGTGTTTTCTAAAGGCCTGATCATAATATGCCCAGTACCCCTTCAGTTATCCGTCGAGAACGCTACCAACATGTAAACACTCTGAGAAAATCAGAAATAGCTGTAGGGGGATCAGCTCCTCTCTCTGCGCTGAGCAATTCTTTATCCTGCCAAAATTCATCTGCCATGCCTTCCTTCTCCCTTAACTAAATCCGTCAGCTCCCTTACAATGTACTGACAGGACCCCTCATTCAGCATCATTCGATTATCAATTCTCATTTCGCGAGCTGCGGCTAAGCTCGTTTCAGATTTAGATCCCAGCCTTCAAGCAGCCATAGATCACCTGTCACTTGTCAGAGCTCTGTGGCACGAAAGGACAGAAAACAGTCAGTGACTTTGGGCAGTCTGCCAACGACGCCAGAGAAATGGCTTCATTTTATGTGCTGAAATTGGGACTTATAATGGAGGTGACAGAAACCAAATAACTTCTGCACGTTCACGGGTGGGTGTCGGGCAAAAACAAATCTTAAAGTTCTTGTGTAAAATGTCTGCACGTCAAAACATAAGAAAAATCCCATCATCTGCTATCTGTGTGCTCCAACTCTCTCTATATTAGCATTCGACAGCGACAGTTACACAATCATAGAACTGGTGAAAACTACAGTGCCAGTACTGAGGAAACTGTACAGCCTCTTGTTTGGCAATCAGATCCGAGTGCAAGTGTGTGAGTTCAGTTATTGCCAGACGTTCTTTGCCACAAGGGATATCTCTCTTGTAGGATTAGCATAGTCATACAACTGAATAGACATACAGTATTATCATCATTATGAAGCACTTAAGGATAACAGAAACACAGCAAGCCCCACTTTGGTTTCCCTTGGCTGCATGAAAAGCACAGAGAGCCTTCCCTTTGCTCTCTTTCCAGTAATGGTGCAATTGAGGAGATGTGAATTCATTTCTGTGGCAGCCTGAGAGAGGATTGAAGAGGTTCTCTCATCCCCTATCACTCATCCGCCCTGATAGGCACGTCACTCTCCTCTGGCCTCTGTTTCTCCCTCTCTTCCCCACCTGACAGACAGCTCTTCTGTTCTATTACCCCCAGCTGTAATTTCATGTCAGTTGACAGGAAAAAGACGTATTTACAAATTTAACACCGGATCTTGACATCTAAGCTGCAGCTGTCAACCGCAGCCAACCTGCAGACAGAGAGGATGACGTGTAAATGTTACGCCATCGATTTTCACGGGGCTTAATTGAAACATTTATACAAATCTGATCCAGCTTGCACTTCACTGAATAAACACAGCTTGTTTTCTGCCCTGTGAACAAATCTGTTAGCAGCAAACATAAATTTGCAGAAAGCGTCCCGCTGAGAGATGGAGAGACTATTATAGTCTTTCTAAACGCAGTAGCTGCTCGGCTTTGTGCACAGTCCTGCCCCTGATGTAAAAAAGAGTGCCACCCTCTATTTATTCATCTCTTTACGCCACCGTGTTCTCATTTATTGGCACTGGAGGCAGACAGCAGGATATTGATTGTGTGCTTTCCTCCGGGGGTTTGTGTAAAAAGGGGGATCCATCACGTCCCCACAGCCCACCCATGAGAAGGCCTCCCTTGGACAGGCCCTGCTCTCCAGGGTGGGCCCTTCTGGACGAACAAAAGCCCTCTCCATGTCTCTCACTAGACCTTTCTACAGACTGAGAACTCTGCACAAAAAAACAATCCTTAATCCAACGGCGTAATCTCAACCCCAATACGGCTAAAAGCAACATTCACTGTGAAACATGCTTCAATAGGGAATTAGAAAAATTGCCATCTCCTTGAAAGGCACTGTGTTATGATTCGCGTGGAGTGTTTGTCAGGTTCGAAGGAAGAGGCAATTGGGGGGCAAAGCCAGAGAAAAACATGTCAACCCCTAATCCATTTCTTCCATTGATATACGTACGACGGGTTTAACAGAGATTTAAATAATTCAAAGTGCTTGGACTGCCAAAGCTCCATAATCAGCTTGCGAGCTCAAGGAAGCGGCACGACAGAATGTACAGAACCGTACAGGGAGACTGATTGCTCAGCCCACATGCATAATTAAGCAGAGGTTTGGAGTTCGGCTTTTTTTTTTGGGGGGGGGGGGGGGGGGGGGTTTAATGACAGATCTGAGGTCAGCTCGTTGGTACTTGTGCAGTATTTCTACATGGACGAGCCTGTTTACATGATCGGCTGCATAATGATCTGAGAAGTGAGGATGTGGAGGGGCTGTACTGTGGAGTGTCTTCTCAGTGCTGTGGTATGTTGTCAGCAAATCTGCAGTCCAAAATAAGACTGAGTGTCTCAGCCAGGATTTATGCCTCCATATGGTTCGCATTAGAGGAAACTTACTAGATTATCACAGATGGAGTTGTTTAAAGCCTTATTAGTCAATGGGACATGGCTTACTGTATTGGTCCCTACTGCTCTCATTCTGCAATTTAATGTTTTGACTTGCTACAGCATTCAGTAGACTGTACACAGCCCAGACCAAGCCATGACATTCAGCTGGTCAACAGAGTAGGGTTAAGTTTGATGAGGAGGATGTGGAAAATCTTTTATTCTCTATGTTTATTTCTTCAAAATATTAGTTAGTCAGGCTTGTTCTGAGAAAAAAAACATTCAATTCAGGCTGTTTCAACAGAAAACAAAGTGATTACTGTCTATGGACCATTCTCTGTTGTGTGTTTATTTTGGACTGACAGCTACTGGATGATTTGCCATAAAATGTAGTTAATGTTGGCCATTTCCTACAATGGCTGTAGCGTGTTAGTCTTGTCGATCTATCTGCGTGTCATGAGCACCCAGTCAGACGCTGAGGCATTTTGGCATCTTTAAAAATCACTCAGACCTGACTAAACCTGTCCAATCCAGTGTTGAGACAGAAAACCAGAGAAGCCAGAGCAGCTATGTCAGTCAGTCAGTCAGTTAAACAGTAAGCCAGTTAGTAGGCCAGTGTGTTTATGACCTTAACCCGTGTCCTCCCATTGGCATGTCCCTGTCCTCCCCTCTCAGTGCAGGGACCCAGATGGCATGAGGCGGCCGTGACCAGGGCGAAGGCCTGTCTGTCTGCCAGACTGACAGCAGCTCAGTGCCAGAGGCTCATTATCAAGCAGCAGCCACAGCAACAGCAACAGCAACAACAACAGCCACGCAGCCTCCAGACGGCTGCATGCAGCTGACCACACACGACACAGACCCATCTGTAACCGCGCCGTGGCAAAAGAGCCCTTTTTACTGTAGTCTGTTGCTACGAGCGACTCGACTGAAAAAATTCCAACTGAACATGAACAAACATGAACGCTCACTGAGAATTTATTTTGCTAGCACTGGAAATTTATTAGAATGTAAATATCAAAATCTGTCATAAGAAACTGGTTAATGTCTGCAAAGTCAATTTGCCTGCCAAAAGAATAAAGTGTAAGGCAATTTGCCTTCGTGAGACAAGTGTGACAGCATCAGTAATATTTATTCATACATCACTTTGAACCACAGACTTGACATATTTTGACATTTACCAGAAATAATGAACTCAAACAATAATAAACAAGAGGAAAATGAAACTAACGCTCTAAAGTACCAAACAGCTAAAGCTGCTCTTTGCATCACAAGACTGTGCTTTTACTGCTGTTACTTAACAAGCCTTAACAAATCATTATGGCCGCTCAGTCATCCCACTTGGCACTGAAGCACAGGAGCAGATTACTTATGTAGCAAATTAGAAAAAGCTGAACCTTGACAGCCACTTAAAACAGTTGCAATTCATTTGTACACATTATTTTTGAGCATTCACCGTCTTTTTTCTGTTTACATTTTATTTTGCCAAAACATCTCCTGAACCATTTTCTGCATGTGACTGATAGGGCCTTGTGTATGGAAGTCCTGAATTACACTGAATTAAGTTCCCACTTAAGAATAAGAGTACTTAGCTACAAGTTATCATTTGACCATTTGTGGAGGAGAGAAAAATAGACAATTTTTAGACACAATTAGCTTTCTGCCAGATTTCCACTTTCATCACTAGATAAAACAAATGTGTAGGAATCTTTCTATCATGCAGAGACATACAGCCAAATGCCTGAGTTTCCAAGAGACGACAGGATGTCTGATATAATGCAAACAGATGGTGCAGTATAAACACTGGAAAGTACACACAGAAACACATTCTGAGATAGATTGAACAGTATTAGAAGCTAAAAATAATCACAACATGTTCGTCAGATCCAAGCTCTAATTCTGCAAGGACTTCTCAGAGACAAAGCTATCTCCAAGGGAGAAATAATCTCATTGGTTGATTCAAACCACAGTGTAAGAATTTCAGACACTGGAGACCTTTGGAGACATCGCCACGGTACAGTAGCTAAGTCATTTAAGAGTCATATTTCACGGTAATGAATGCATGTTTCAAATGGTCTTTAGTACAATGAAAGCTTATTGACTGAGAGCACTACAAGTGGAATTGTGTATTTGGCTAGGTAGTTATCAAACTACGTGATTAGTGAAATTATGATGGAGGTCACAAGATGCTGACACCTAACTGTTAATATACAATATATATATATATATATATAAAATGTTAAAAAGGGGTTCTGATTTGTTATCTGTTCCCTACTTTATAAATAAAAGAACAAGGCCAACAATGAAATGCTGGTCAGATCAATTTTAATATGGTATAGATTGCTATCTCCAAAACATTTGGTGCGCCTCACTTTTGCTGTGGGTTACAGGATCTAAACTACAGCTAAGACCTTTAAATGTATAATTTCTGCAACTTAAAACAGAGACATGTCTAAAGCCTCTTCTAAGGTTTGAGACTGGGGCCAAAAACAACTTGATGCACTACTATTAAAAACTGCAGACACTATATCTTATCTGTGACCACTTTTCAAAGATGTACAGTTTCAGTTGGAACTGGGTGCCACAGAAAGGATAGGCAAGTCCAAAAGGACTGAGAGCTTATCTTAGTATTGTTCATGGGATTTGTTGTTGATAAGAAATGAATAGAATCCCTCTGAAAACACATTTTTTGGTCCCTTCCACTGAAGCTCAACTCAACCTATGAAATCACTTTTGCCTCTAAAGAAGCTCTGCACTGAGAAATCTTTCAATAACCAATGTGCAGATGGGCACACAGGCCCTTTGTAGCCTCATCCATGTGTTCCTTCATTGTGCCATATAATATAAGCCCAGTGTTTGTTGACTGTGTGCTATAAACTGGCACATTACAGATTGTAGACCGAGCGTGAATCACAGACAAATCCTGGCAAGCTTGTTGCTCCTCGGAGCCTATGATGATGTCAACACGGAGGCGGCCAATCAGCTGGGCCCTCTTTCTGAAATAACTCCAACCCAAATTAGAGCTCAGACACATTCCTGCAATACAGTGTTCACATGCGCATGCAAAGCGTGTGCAACCCAGCCGATGCACGTAGCAATAACACAAAAACACATGACACTCCCACACTTTAGCACGAGTGCAGTTCCGAAAATGCAAAGCATGATCAAAAGAAACTGTTGACACTCACACATACTAAGAATACACACAAAGGAACACATGCATACACACACACACACACACACACATCCTGCCAACAGACAAGACACAGCTGTGGGCCCAGAGCAGCGCTCCAGCCAGCACGGCATCAAGCCTGCTACTGACTGACAGGACCTAAGGGCTTTCCTGCCCTACAATAACATATTTTCATAATCATCCTTCTTGCGGCTAATAATAACCTTTTGGGGGAATTGTGGCTAAATAATGAGGGTAGTAAATGCACCTCAACTCCTCTGCTTGGAGGATCTGGCTGGCAGAGGCCTTGAAGTTTAAAGTGGAAACGCTGAGTTAGAAAACAAGCCTGTTACAAGCTGCAGGCAGACCAAACCCTTCATCCGCGCTCACTGTAATAAATGTTAAACATATCAACCTTAACATGTTATTCATTCTGAGCAGTACTTGTGGTGCTTCACACTTCCACTTATTTTCTCTGAAGGGCACACCAGGAAAGATTTTTAAAGAAATACTCACTGATCTTAGCAACTCAAAATCAAAATGTAGCAGCATCCAAAGCACTCCTACTGAAATAGTGATTCATAAATCAAAACCAGTTTAATAACCGTCTACGACTGAGCCCGTTTGAAGAGGTGAGTCTAAAAAGACTATTTTTGCCCTCATGGCTCGACCACAACAGGAGGTTAAAAAAAAAAAGATCTCAAGATCCCCCTACATTCTTCTATTTCACTCAATATCTAGCAAAGCACTTTACATACAACATGTATGTATGTAGCAGCGTCAGAATTTTCTCTCCAATAAGGTTGAACGATAAAACAGATCCAGGAATGTATCAGTGGATTTACTTAATGAAGTGAGCGTCCCTCAGGTCATTAACTAATGCACCAACAGCAAAATAAGTTTTAAGATTTAGTGATGCAGTCTGTGAGTGAACAGTCGTTTTCCTCGCACACGCACTCTTTCTCAAATATCATGCGAGCACTGCACCTCTTTCTATAAATGTCCTGTCACAAGTGTGTCATTTTTTATTACCTTAGCGGAGGCAGTCTTTATTTCGGGCACATTACACTGCACGAAACCCTGATATATAGGAAGTGATGATGGCAGGAACAACAGGTATTTTTCACAGAAGACATTTTGATGTGTTACAGTCGGAAAAGCAGGGGTGTAAATAATAAGATAAATGATGGCTGAAGTCAGTTTCAGGGTCCTGCTATTGTACATGCTGCTCACACTCACACTGGCTTACAGACACACTTGACTAAAACAGAACCACTGTTATTGTTATTAGTAATGCTGGGATTGGGTCGGTTTCCAGTTTGGCGGGTCCAGTCTGGTGTAAGACCTTAATCGGGTTTGATTTTATGTGGATCGACTGAACAGGCATTTGTCATAAGGAGACGTTCTGCCAAATTAATAATTAGCTTAGCACTAAATATAACTTGTACTGCATTAGCAATAAGAAATAAGACAGCATGATTAACATAAAGTTAATATTATGTTTCTTCAGGATAGAAAGGGAGCCACTAATGTCTGAGTACAGATCTTTGTTTTTAGCCTTGGAGGCTAACACAACAGGGCTAATGTCTGGCTTGTGTACACAGCATCCAGAGGCTGATCCTGCAACAGTAAGAATGGAGGTTTCTCTGGATAAACTTTGTATGACTTTGTCACCTTTCGGTAAGGTATATTTCATTTTCCTGTGTGCCTCTTATTATACATTCTACACAGCTGAGCTCTGGCACGCAGCACTACTGTAACGCAATCAGCAACATTTTGTCTGCTGTGGAGAATGAAAGCAAAATGGGGCCGATGTTGTAATTTGTTGGAGTTATGCTTGCAGATGGAACCTTTCTTGCATTGGTGATTCACCTCCTCCCTTTATTCATTATGGATGAGGTCCTCTTGGTGCTTTCATGACAGCCTCTTTCATCCCCACAGAGACTGGAGAACTTTGAACTTTCCTCCCCCTGTAGTTTTAACAGTGCTTAGAGTAACAAAAGCACTCAGTTTCTTTGGACGGTACGTGAATACTAGTAAAGCCCTCCTGGCAGTTTACAGAACATGCTACCGTGTGTGTGTGTAAATGTGTGTTCAGCAGCTCTTAATTAATAGCAGCCCTGAGGACCCGCATTGTGTTATGCATGAGCAAAATAAACCTATGAATACATTATCCTGTATGTTAAAGGCATGCTTTCCGTAGTACCTGCAAATGCCAAAGCACACACACTCACACACACACAACTCCTTCTTTATGGAGAAATTTATAGATGACAGAATTCAGTCTGCTCTTGAAAAATGGGCGAATGGAGCTAAGTGCGGCTTTCCAGGGAGCGATTCCTTGAGTCTGTGGTCCTTATGTCGATGGTTGTTAACGGCTCCCTCTATTGCAAAGTCAACATCCCGCTTAAGTCTGTGAGTGAAATACCTCCGCTGTCGACATCGTAAGTCTGTCAGAGGAGACTTGAAATATGGCTCTCCTCGGACCACCTAGGAGTTAAACCCAGAATAAGTGCTGATGTTTGTGTTACAGCTGGGGAGTACTGCAGCTTTCAGCTCAATCATAGCACCGCCCTCTTGTTCATCTGTCTGCTTGTTCTCTTCTTTATCATCCTTTTCTGCCTTTGTCCCACTGTGGCCACAGTGTGGACACCAGACCAACAGGAGACCCGACTTTGCAGCAGCTGATGAATCCATAAAGAGATTACGACCCTACAAAAACCCACCAACATATAAAAAGCTCCGGTATTGATTGCACCCTGGTTGGATTCCTCCTTGTTTTCCACCCACCGGAGCATGCCTGGAATATGAAGTCATGAAAAGCTCTTTGTGCTCATGTTGGAGTGATCACTAATACATGTGTAGGGATTTTATTTTTTTCCTGCAGAAGTTTCACCCAACTTAACATGGGTTTTCCAACAGATTTTTGCTCGTCATCTCTGCTCCCGCTTTGATGTTGTATCTGCGTGAACTGTTGCACAGACATGCGGATCATAAAGGGAGGAAGTGTAGCAGGAGTTCAACAGGATGGATTGTCTTGGGAACATTGTGCTGTGGCCTGCATCATCAAGTGTTTGGTCAGTGATAACTTTCATTTCTGCAAATTTCATAAACCCTAAATGGTGTAAAAGCCTCTCATCTAGCAACAGGACCAAATAGTGAATGAGAATTAGATCATCCCAAAAGGATCCTGGCAGTGGTGTAATCTTTGCAGTATTGTAATCAAATATGAAATCAGACAAACTGCCTTAAACTGTATGCATCATATTAGATTTCCTATAAAAAGCCCAGTGCTGGCCCTGTACATATTCAGGGTTAACCATTCGATGTACAGTTTGTCCTGTATTCTGAATCTCAAAGTCACAGAGGCAAAACTCCTTCATTGAAACAAATTGTAGTATTACTGTTTTTAGTTTTTGAACAATCTGGGAACATGTCATTTTGAAATGTAAAAACTTGTGAATAATCTTATATCAAAAAAATCCAGGTGTTAAATCAAATCACAAGAAGTCAACATGAGATGTAAACGCTTAGCACTGCTGTTTTAATAATGAAAAAGGGACCCAAAGTGCACCAATTCTGCAGCGTGTGTGTGAACAAGCAATTAATGATGAAAATCTGTTTAAGCCAATCTGCTGTTTTTTAAAAAGAATCCAGCTATGTTCCTATTAAATTTGAAGAGAATGAAAAAAGGCCTGACATTTTTTTGTACTTTGCGATTGTGTTGTTTTTGTCTCTGGGGGCCCAAAAGACAAGTGTGTTCTGTCTGCAGAAAACCCACAATGAGGAAGCTCTTCACCACAGTGCGTTTCCAGACGAGTGGAAAGTGCTTGACACATGCCATTAGTGTTTTCTTTGTTACTGTTGTGTCAGCGAGGCCCTCTCAGCTGCCATCACATCACAGGTTATCTCTGGGACGAGTAAACACTGCGACCCTTTGACCCGTGGCGGACAGCCACCCGCCGGCTCCGACATTCCTCACCTGCTGCACTGCTATTTCACCTACTTGGAAGGTCACTGCCTGTCATGAGCTGTGCATATGTTTGTATGTGGTTATTGTTTCCCTCTGAATTTTGTTCTGGTCAGGGTGAAGCTCTTTTCTGTTGATGGTTATTTGTTTGTATCAGTCCCCTAACACCAGTGCTCTAACATACAAATACCCATCAAAAGACCATATAGGCATACACTTTCCATGGACAACATTTAGTCTACTATGGGACACTGAGCATATGTCAGAACCCACAAAATGAGCCCACAAAACCCCCCAAAAATAAAATTCAATATTGAATAAACCTCTTCTGAAAATGCAAATTACTGAATCTGTGAACTAAAGTCTCCTCTTTTCCCAGCATTTTAGACTTCTCCAGTTTGAATCACAGTATCAAAGACATTCAAATTAGAGCAGCAATGATCCTATTAATTAACTTCATCCTGTCAAAGTATCAGGCAAAGAGAATATCTCATTTGCAGCTCAGCGTGACATTGAAAAGAATACTGCTAATGAGCGAGTCATTTTTGTCAATCGAGTATCTGCTTGATAGCTCGACAAATTTGTCTCTACAAATACATTTATCTCTGTGTACTTGCTGGACAAGAACAGCCGCAGCTGCTGCACATGTAGGTCAGTCATAGGGAAGGATTAGTCTGTGCTGGTTATTAATGCCGCACAGGGAGCTAATTGGGATTTTGGGGGCCTTCATTTAGCCAGAGAGAATCAGCTGATGATGTGTGTTCCTTTCAGCTAATCCTTGGCTCCGATCCATACAGCTTTCCACAAAAACACCTGGGAGACAAACAGTAAACTCGCATCTCCAGTAGCTCCACTAGGGTTGCCTTGCTCAAGGTATCAATGGCAATGTTTTTACCAGCAATCGTAATTCAAACCGTGGTAGAAACTTTAGCTGCTGTCTTTAACATGGGGGATAACTGTGATAAATGGCTTTTTGGCCATGTGGGCGCTTCAGAAACGTGTTTTGAACACAATGTTGACCTATCGACATCCAGCAGGTGCGGAGTAGCATCACAATTCTCTTTCTTTTAGCTCTGCTGTAAAAACACAATCAATGAACTCACACACAAAACCGGCAGAATTACAAGACAGCAGCCACTATTCTGCAAGTATGTAAGATTTATAATAGCGTATACTGTGCAATAACAGATGAGTAGACAAGCTTTAAACAAGTCAATATAAGACAAGCTTATATTGACTGAGCTAGCCATTATTTCCTTTGATTTGCTCAGCAATTCCTCATTAGCCAATCAGTCAAAACCTCTCCTACAGTGGAGCAATCATTAGATCCCATGGCTCTTCACTTTACACCACTCTCAGTAGTTCAAAGTAGTTTCATAGTGTTAAAATAGGTTGCAAACTCTAATTGCAGTGAAATCTGTGTCTGTTTAAAGGATAGATACCACGACCTGAATCAAAAGCAACTTCCACATTCATAGGGTCCCAGGGTTCAGTGCTGCAGTTTCCTGCTCTTCATGACGTGATCTTCATGCAAATATTGCAATACAGTGAGGGATAATGGTTCTGTCTTACATTATCCCTAACCATTATGCCAGTGTGTATATACAAGAGTACACATGGTCTAATTACTCAAGGTAGAATCTAACCAGTTACTATATTTTGGTCCTATTAATTAAAAGTTTCAAGTCGATAGTTTAGAAAGTGTTAACATCTCCCTCCTCCACTCTCTGCATCAGCTACTGATCCAATGGCAGGGCTGCCAGAAGAGTCGGAGGAGAAATGGAGGTGGGTATCCAGCTCCTCTGAGTCACTCTGCCTGTTTGTGAAGGTCCAACCTGCCTA
Organism: Pempheris klunzingeri; assembly: GCF_042242105.1. Lineage (NCBI taxonomy): Eukaryota > Metazoa > Chordata > Actinopteri > Acropomatiformes > Pempheridae > Pempheris > Pempheris klunzingeri. The sequence continues at coordinate 26,001,280 of NC_092018.1, forward strand.
CTTATGAATGATTCCTCCTAAAATTATGCCTTCACAAAGACTCCTCACGAAGACGTGTCAGTTCATTTAGCCTTGATGACAGAAAAATGAAAGCGTGCTTTTCACCACACTGGATTTGCAGATGACTTCCACCAACAGAGGGACATCCTCTCAGTTGCCCACAGTGGCAGCAACAAGCCACCTCCGTGCTTATTCCTATTCCCTCCTCCCTCTCCTCCCTCTCCTCCCTCTCCTCCCTCTCCTCTCCTCTCCTCCCCTCTCCTGTCTCTGTGGTCTGTTTAATGAACTCACTCTGAGCTGTGTTTAAGCTCATTAACCTTTGTGGGTGGTGAGTCCCACTGAGAGGGAAAGCCATTGATACACAGACACAGATATAAAAAGGGAGTTTTTTTACACTTCAAACACATTGATTTAAACTCATTAACACCCTGCAAAATGTAATTAGAAATACTGACAGGTTCAAAATATGAGGACATCTATTTTTCATAAATCTAAAAAGCCGAGAATTTGAAATGCTTCATAATTTGTTTAACTAGTTGATTTGGTAAAGGAGTTAATTGACATTATTCAATAACTGCTTTACACAAAGACCTCATTTTCTCTTAGACAAGTAAAATAAAAAGTGTTATTTTACATATTTATCCTCTATTGAAACATTTTTAACATCACTTTTGACCATTCATTACATCCCACCCCCTTAGTTACTGTCGCTGCCCCTTCAGTAACCTGCCCTCACATGGTACGCACAGTTTTCAATAATAACATGGCGGAGTTAGCGCTTGAAACTCTTAGTAGCTTCTCAAACAATGAGTCAGACATCAAACAGAGGTGGACAAATGTATGAAATGCTATTTGTAGCTGCGAAAACGACAACTGTCACTGTGACACTTCAGCAGCAGCAGCTAGCTAACATTAGCTCTGCCAGATGATTATTAAATCTTGTCTCAGGCCATTTTCAAGTCTCCTGGTCACTTGTTTCAAAACGAGAATGTTGTAATAAGGCGTCTCACATATGCACACGATAACGATAGGGAGCAGCATTATTCATGTGTTGCAGTGTAGAGCAGGATGGCCCCAGTCTGATGTGGAGAAAATCTAAAGACTGCTGTTTTGCTTGTTGAACAAAACACTATCTTGGATAAAGAGTTTGTCTGTGGCTGCTGGAGTGTAAACTTCCCAAATCCAATAAAAGGCCAGACAGAGCCCCTAAACTCTGATAGCTTTCAGGACCGGCCTCTATGTACTGAGGAACTACTACACAGTGAATGCTCTAAGCACAAGCTAATGTAGTCTGTTTATGATACGCCCTTTGGACTTGGAAGTAACTGTGGTCTAACACTGTAGGTAGTAAGTTAGTTAGCTCACCATGCTAACAATGGTGCCTCACATTAGATGAACGCCTTTCCTCCATTCTTGCTCTCGTGTTATTTGGTTTCGGAAAATAAGACACAACCCTCCAAACTCTTTAAAAGCAGAGTATTGCTACACCCACAGCCCCACTCACCGGCTTTGGCATATATAGAAATCTAAATGTTGACAGGCATGCCTTGCCTTAAATATAATTGGGAAGTTGGTGGGGTTGGAGGACAGTCAACTGCTGAGGTTGGACCCAGGGCCGATTAAATATACCATAATCAGCCCTTCCTCTATTTAATAAGGCAGGATGTTTGTTCTACTGAAGACAGGGGGTGTAAAAAATAATGGATGAATTATAAGAAACTTTGCTGCACACACACACACACACACACACACACACAGACAGAGAAAAACCAGTGAGTCAGCTGCAGCATTGGACTGTTCTCAGTCAAATGTTTAACAAGCAGGAAGTAGACAAGAGAAGTGAAAATGGTGTCAATCTCAGGGTGTAACATCCTCATAGTTGGTCAAATAATAAGCGTAAGTGGGTGTCAGCCTTTATCTGTCATTCTACAGTAGGAGCGAATGACAGAGAAGCACAAACCACAAAAAAACCCACCTCAAAAACAAAAAAAACACGAGATACAAGTGGAGCGTGTACTGTTGTACAGCCTCAGATCAGACAGTCTGCAGTTTTCTGTCTGCTCAATTTAGCCATTTTGTTACACAAACAGCCTTGTACATCCTGCTTTTCAGCTCATTGTTCTCCACATTCTGCTCTTTCTGAGTGACTTTGAGCAAAAACGCATTCACACAGACACTGCCGCTGACAGATTATCTCTGCGCGCACACAATAGTAATAAAAAGCGTGTGAAGTGCATTAGCTGTGGCTCTGACATCACATGCTCCATTACCAGCTGGCATGATGCCCTGCTTTAGAGCCTCATGCTACCCCCTCCCCACAGCAGGCCAAGTAGAAATAGGAACCTCTTTTCACTTTTGATCTTCGACCTGTAATAGGGCAGCTGAACTTAGCTTACTTCTCACCCTTTGTCTATAAAAAAGGTTAACTGCAGTTTCTCAAGGCAAACAACAATAACAGGAAAAAGATGCTCTAATTCAGCACTAGGCAGACATTCTTTCACGAGATTTGTGTTAATTAAAATGCAATGACACTTTGCTGTTAACTAAACTTTACTATTGTAGACACTCTCATCATGTCTCTTTCACATCAAATTAGCAGGGACTAAAACTATATTGTTCCATTGGTGTTGTGAGGTAAATAAATTGCATACATATTAAATGAGTTTATAGAGTGACAATCCCGGGGAAAGAATTATCATCCCCGCCATTCTCCCGTGGGACTTGTGGTTATGATGTTTACATGTTTCTTCAAGAAAGCCTGGTTGTTTCCATCCCTCTGTCTCTTTCTGATTGTCTTTTACAGCCACTGCTCCCCAGGGAGGAAGCCGTCATTTTGTTTCTCCCTCCAGCAGATGCTCTCCTCCTGCCGTAATCTGTCTGCCGCTGAGCCAATATTATTAGGCGCTGATTCTTACGGGGGGTACGGGGTATGAGGGGGCGGGGGGTTGCATATTCACATCTTCACAGCTCAGTTCACTTATTCGGTGGCAGAAAAGGTTAAGAGCTAGTGAGACCGGAGGAGAGGATTAGTGCTGTGAGAATTGCTTTTTATTACTGTTAAGGTCACAGCCATATTTAAAATCCATGAGAGAGCAGCGTCAGTGGATATGTGGCCAGATGGGAGAGCTCGCCTCAGCGCTGCGCTGCAGAATCACTTCTGACTTTGATTTCATTAAAGAGACACTGTGAGGCTTCTTATGAATACCAGATAACCACATAGGAGCGGGAGATAACTGCAACAATGGTATCAGCGATCAGTGGAAATCAAAGTGTATCCACATGGAGAGCAGCAGAGAGCGTGTTTGTGCCATGTGATATAATGGTCTGAAAAGGATTACATCACCGTTTGGGATGTAGGTGGGGGGGCTGGAGAGAGAAGACTTGTACTGCCACCTGGTGTCAGTCTCGTCAACTGCATCCTCGTCTGATCGGAAACCACCCGTGTTGAAACAAAGCTCCCTGTGGGTGCTGCTGAATGAGAACATTTGTTCTCCCAGACGTGCTGCATGAATTACCAGCAGCACCACTCCTCTGTGCTAGATGAAACAGGAAAGTGTCCATACGCAGGGCGAAGAGTGGCAGCCATGCTTTTCCATATGAGAGCACGGTAAATGGTGCTTGCCTGGCACCTATACATCCTCACTCTGGCTGAAGTGTCGCCATTGCTGAGATGCCATTAGACAGCTGCGTGGTATTTGCAGAGCTGCAGCATAATGCCACAGAGGGCTGCGTTTAGTGCTTGTCATTACTTGGGGATTAGGTCTCCTCTTTCAAGTCGACACATCACTGAAGAGCCTGCAGTGTGCAGCCAGCCATGAGGGAGCCATCGGGCCTTGTCTGGCGATGAGACGGCAACATGTTCTCACATATTCCCTGCACAGCACGCGTGTTTGTGTTAGTTTGCAGCCAAATCGGGAGCAAATCTCAGAGAGCCTCTTAATGGCACTTACAAACTAATAACAAAATGGCTTTAAAGCCTCGACTGCTACCTCAATGGGACTCTGGCACTCTGCCATAGCAGCATGAAGCCTGTTTCTCTCCTACCTATTAATCAGTTGGTTCTTGTGGCATTTCAGATTTTCATTGCCATATCTCCGTGAAAAAATCTGTGGTATATTGGACAGATTAGACATCATTATTCAGATGCTTGTGGTACATTAGGGAAGTGAAAACTGCAGCTGATTGACAGGAAGCTGAAGGCTTACTGGGTGACACCCAGTGGTTAACTGAGTGCTGACTAACACTTGTTGAGCCTGTAGTGACTTGATGTCATTAGACTTTTTATACTCTGCTTAATGTTTGGCTTAGCTCGTCTTTGAGAGCACATGGATACACTTAAACACATTTACATCTTGCAGCTATCAAGTCTTCTGGATGCTGAGAAACTGAACTAGCTGAATTAAAAAAATACAAATGCTATAAGAAATTAGAGGAACTGGAGGGATAAGATTAAAAATCTATATATCATATAAATATTACATATTCTATATAAGAAAATTGTGCAAATATCTATGTGAAAGAAATCCACTAGTTCCTCTGTAGTACTGAGGTGGAGTAGAAATTGTGCACAGGATATCTCAAACCTGAGCAAATAGAGTTACTGTCAGGGCCACTAAAACTAAAACTAAGTGAAGAGTTGTTTGTTTTGTTTTGGTTTTATTTTTTATATAATTTTGTTGTACCGATCCTTTAAAATGAATTGTCGGCACATAGAAGAGCACTATGGACTGGTGCTGAGACACTTGAAATGATGATACGCAGTCAGTATTGGAAGCACCCAACCTGCAGCGATACTTAAGCCAATAACATTTTAAATTCATTTGGTCCGTAGCCCTGCACTCAGCCCTGTCTGAAATGTAAAAGCAAAATTGTCTCTTAAATACACAAGAATGGCTCTGAAGTGATATCCATCACTTTTATATTTTTTAAAGCCCTTGCTGGTTGAGAGATCCCAGCAGCAGCATAAACTATGTCATCCTGGACCTGCCACACTGCTCATTCTCAAAGAAAATGTAGCAGAACTAATAACTCCAAATATTAGTTCAATCATTCACAGCGGCTAACCGCCAGCTTTGCCAGCTCTGAACACTCCACAGGCAGAGATATTTCATCCTTGCTTTGTGATTTCACAGCCACCTCGCAAATGCTGCTTATGATCTCATTTCGGTTGCTAATGTATTCCCGTTTTTCCGACTCGCTTTGTTCTCGGGGTGGAAAGTGTTTAGTGTGCCAAAGTAATGATTTCTGAAGAGTGGTGTTTACAGGCTTGAATGGGAGCACCGAAAGCAGAGTGAGGGAGGCCTTGAAGCTGGATGTAAATTTAATTAGCTTTTCAATCTCAGCTGGTGATTTTACCCTTTTCAGCCTGGACACCCAAATAAAGACGGCTGCCATGCAATTTATGTTTGACAGCAGGCATAGCTACAAATTAAGGAAATATTTTATATACTACATACCCAGTTCAGCTGAATTTGCTTTAGACTATGACCAGTCCTCTTCATTCCTTTACAGCCTCACTTATGGGATCTGTATTTACATACAATCACGATTTCATGGATTTATTGTGTAAAAGCTCACAGGGTTAATATTTCTCACATGAAAGAGGGAACTGTTTCAATGCAGCAAAGAGAGGATAAATGTAGAAATATTCTGAGGACACTGGTTATTTGCATATATAAACTAGCTGATGCAACATCACAGCAGGAGACTGTTTTGCTTTCTTGTGACACTGTGGTTAAAAAACCAAACAAACTAGATAGTACAAAGAGTTTAGAGGAGCACACTCACTCATAGCATATAGCGAGGCAATGCTAAAGTTGTTATTCAGGTCAAGTACTGTACCATGCTACTGAATGAGCACATTTTAATAGCGCAGGATCCCCGAGGCAACAAACTCTATTCACATTCAAAACACTGCAGTTTCATTTACTGACCTTGAAGAGTCTTGTTTATACAAATTGAAATTAAACGGCAAAGAGGAGGAAAATCATTCCCTGGTTTAATTTACCGTCATGAAGTAAACAGATCACACAGGGAGAGTATTACTTTGCCCACAACTGAGATAATGAGCATTATTCCACTGACAGGACTGCTTACATATTCAGTGCGTGGTCACGCCAAAGGGCCCTGACCCTGGACCAACGAAGAAAAACAGCATCTCCTATCAGCAAACTGGTGGAAAATGTGCACTGGAGTGTTATGATTTGTAGTCTTTGGGTTTTAATGTCTATAAAAGTTGCTGTAATGGAACTGGTTGGGTGGCGGGCACGGTCGAGGGGGGGGGCAGCATCTCTAGAGCTCACTGTAAAAGCCTGGGTCCCAAGGGTCCTCTATATGTCACCCAGCTCTGCATCTCTTAGCCCCTTGCCGCACACACAGGCCAACCTTTTGAAATGTCAGCGCGATAAAACTCGATGGATTCAATGTGCTGGACCTGGTGGTGTCAAACGCCATTAGTTTTAATCCTATTTGCAGCGAAATTGCTCTTGAAAGGTAAAGGGATCTATAACTGTCTGGGGCCCTGGGCTAGACCATTGTAAATCTCTGTGTGTGCTGATGACTCCTCTCCGCAGGTTTATAGGGTTGGAATGAGAGTGTCTACATGCTGTGTGGAGACGTCGTGTCCCAGCGAACTCTTGGCTAAGTAATGGAGCTGTAGTGGCTTGTGGGAGGCCATGCATCTCACTGCACAGGGGTGTGTTCCAGTCGCTGAGAAAAGAGCTGTCCTTTCCACTCTGCCGCTCCCCATTTGTGAGGGCCAGCGGAGCACAGAGATTCATTGGTGCTGTGATGACTCTATATGCTCCGCTTTGCTGTGGCCCCTTTAAACTCAAATTGCCGCTGTTCACTTGTGTTTGCTCCGTGACAGAGACGTGGAGAGGAATAAAGAGCAATACTGTGCAACGGCAAGTGTTCACTATGGGAGAACAGAATTAAATGAATGTAATACAACGGGAAGAAATATGTGGTGGGATGAAAAGATAAAATACAACAAAACAGAAATATGAAATCTTTTTACATGCTGATGTTTACATGCTGATTTTCACATTTCTGTTTTCATTCTGCTGCATTTCCAGGAAGCAGCACTGCCTGGAGACATTAATGATCTCATGGGCTCAATTAAACTAATTTTCTGTCTTAGTTACATTTGACTGTGTGCCAGTGAAAAACACGAGTTTAAAGAATCTTGCTAATGGCTGAAAATGCAGTCTAATCATACAAAATAATCTTAGGAGTTAGGTTGCCTGAGGCAAAAAGGCAAAAAAGCTAAATGTTAGTGGGTCGTGGAAATATTTTTTTGACTCACACCAGGTCAGTACTTACGAACTGACTCGGTCCAGTAGGCTGCGGCGCTCTCTACCTAATCTGTCATTTAATTTAGCTCAGCTGAGGAGGTAGGAGGACAAAAAAGATGAGAATATCTGGAAATAAAACATGAATTGTTCTGGTTCTGTTCTCTCATCACCAGGGAGCTTCATCAGATGGACTTTATATATGCAGATGTGACCTCTGAAAACCAAAAGGAAGACATAATCAATTAGTTTGAGTGACTATTAGAGACTGAGAATGGTCTTAGCAAACTGATATTCTGTCTTTATTCAGTGAGCTGGCACTCTAGAAAATTACTTTCAGCAAGTTCACTTGTATGAAAAACTGAAATATTTATACTGTAGGAGCATATGTGACAAAATGAGACTATTAGGAGCCAGTAACAAAATTGCTTACTGACTTTTTTATGGAGGAGTAAACTGGCAGCCTTTGGCTTCAGCAGTTATCTTGTACTTAGGTAAATTAACAACAACAAAACTATCATTTCTAATCATGACTGGGCAAGTAACATTTACTTGGAAGTCAGATAGTCTTGCTCACTTCAAATGAGATCATAAATCTTCACTGAACTAGTCCAACAACATTCTAAAACGTGATTTTCTGGCTTGTTTAGAAATAGTTTCAGCAGTGTATCCACTCCCTACGCAGCAGCCACAAACAGTCCCTCATCACATTATATTGTATGTCTGACCCATTTCCTTTCTCAGACACAGAAGGATGCTGGTAGCTGCTCTCCACTTCCTGATTCTATGATGAATGTGGTTCACGTAGTGAGACTGACACAAGTAGCTTTATGACTGGTAGCTGATTCAGAGTAAGTACGATTCTGCATAGTGTGCATGAAAATGTGCAGCACAGTGCACAATAAATAGCAAGTGTACTAACAAAGCGTATATTCACGTAAAAATAGCTGAAAACATGATTAATTTGAGAAACATGGGGATACTCCATGTGCTTATGCTCTGGGTAATGTGGCCCTGACCTCTGCTCTCCTTACTACTGTTCGCTTGGGATGTTGTTGATCAAGTTCCACGGGGGAATTCAAGGCAAGTAAAAGCCCCACCCAAACAATTTAAATGCAAATGTAAAATTGAGTTTGCTGGAATCGTGGGGTAGTTTTGGGTTTCACGCTTCGCCTCTCCTTTCAGCATACCCACTGCTGATTTGGCTGCGCCCACTGTTGCCCCTGCTACTGAACACTGCCCAAACAGCGCACTGCACAGCTCAAGGAGGACCGCAGCTGCTGCCTGCATTGTGCAGCCGACCTCATCGTGCCAGCGAATCACGAGTGGCTGCTTGTTTGTGTTTCCGCGCCATCTCGCCACGGTCATGATTGCATTTGAACCGCGGCAAAAAAGTAGCGTCAGGAAGAACAAGTCGAGCATGTCTCGCTCTCCCCGATGTCCTGTAAAGCCCTGTTACGCTGCACAGATGCTGCACAGCCGCTTAGTCTTGCAGGAAATCATCAATGACTGGGAAGAATAACATCCTGTGGCTGTGGATGAGCCTCTCCCCGTGTTTGTGTGGTTGCCAATGCTGCGGACTGTATGTGCCCCTGTGTGTTAGCGGGGACTAATATGAGCCAAACATGAAGCGTGGATGTGAGGACACACCGCAGTCACAGGCCACAAGAGTACACTGTGGTGTCATGGTAATGTAACTAAACCCCTCTAATTTCAAATATCAAGGGAAAGCTTCTGAACACCAGATGGTCCCTCTGCAGCCTGCTATCACTGCAGAGAGAGTTTCTAGTTTTTGGATTCTGATGTGATTCTGCGCAAGTGGGCTTTTCTGGCAGGCGTGCATGTACAGCCAGACCAGAAAATGCACAAGGGGGAATTTCCACCATCCAAAAATGTTAATCTAGGCCTGTGTAGGCACATGCACAACACAGAAAGAGCTTGACAAACACACATGAACTCAGGAGCCATTCCAGCCATATTTATATTGCAAGCGAGCCACAACTAGCCCTTCTCTGGGGGCAAAGTGAAACATCCTCACACCTCGCTGGCATGTAAATCAATTGTGAAATAACGCTTTTTTTTTCCCCCCAGTGAGTTAAACGAGCAGCTATTAAAGGTAACACAGAGGAATGCGCAGCGTCACAAACCTAATCTCATTTAAAGCTAAGTCATTCAGATTGCAGTGTCAAATGTATTCAAATTCAACATCAGACATGCAGGTTGTACATGACACTGAATAAAACATTTCTGTTGCTGCATGCTTGGCTGTGGGTGGAAGGAACAGGGGGGAGGGGGGACTGGGCCCACTGGTAGGTGGAGGTGTATTGTGGGGGAGCAGCAGGTACTTCCAGAGCAATTTAATGAGGCTGGGAATAAAAACGTTTCATCCACAACCTTGCTGTCTGTCATCTGCAAGACACTCATGCAGACAAACAAATAGAACAGGAGAGATCATTTTCTCGCCACCTACGTATTGTTTGTTTGGCATTCTTCTAAAGACTCGTGACATTTGGAGATTCTGTTCGACTCAGCTCCGTCTGTTAGAATTTCAATTTATGTGGAATTTACGTGGCTCTGTGAAGCTCAATGAGCGCAGCAGAGTTAAGGTGGTTTTTCTTTGTCAAGGGCCGCTCCAACTAAAAAGAACGGTTAGGCCTTATGAATGGAATCTGAATCTTTTAATACAACGCAATACTATACTTTTTATATCCAAATTAAGACCTAACCGAGTGTGCAGATGCTACTTTTATTCAGGTATTGTGCTGTAATAAAAAAATATCCAATAAAAGAGACTTCAAGCTCACCAAGTCACATCTTGCTTAATGTTATAATTGGAAATAAATAATCAAACACTACTAATGACTATTTTCATTGTCAGTAATCAACAATTACTTTGTTGATGACTGCTTGGTCTGTAGAATGACAGAGATGAGTGTCAATGGCAGTAATAATTTCCTAAACTTCCTTAACTCTTAACAATTCCAGTTTTTAAGGAAACACTGACCTCATGTGGTGGTTTGGTCACACAACACTCCATCTGCTGTGGTACAGCCATTGTAAGGAGCTGCTGTTGCTGCTCTGTAGCTCTGTCAAAAGAAAAAATAACTTAATTAAAAAACTTGAATTAAAAGTCCCTGGAGGTGCATCTCATTTTTACATGGGTCATCAGGAACAAAAAAATGTGGAAACTAAAATAAATAATAATCAGAATCAGAATGAAATAACCAAACAACACAGAAACACTCAGTCAAATGGTGTTTGACAAATATAGTGTCATTTCCTGAGCTAAGTTCTGAGTTTCAAACTTAATTCTGCTTCAAACTAAGAAAAAGAGTCAAAGTAAGTAACGACGGCTAATGTTATAGAGGCAACATTACAAATAATTAGATGCAGGCCACCAAATGACAAGAGATAACACAAAACTCTCCCACTGGGGTTATTTTTAGATATTGCTTAGATATGGGAATGCTGCAATACTTCAAGCATCTGGACATTAAACACTGTCTTTACTTAATTTGGTGCTGTACTGCAGTATTTGAAATAACCCTTTTATAGAGCTACAATTCTACCAGCAATAGGGAGGTTACATACCATCATATCAAAGCATTTATTCCTCACAGACTGCAATATATTTCCACTGATGTTCTTCCTCGATCGTAACTTTCCGTTCTAAACAGATAAGCCCTGTAGAATGCTCTCCCTGCCGACATCCGCAACGCTGCATCTTTGCACATATTTAAGAGACTCCTCACACACCACCTGTTCACCACAGCCTACACCCTCCTCTGACTCTGCTCTGGCTCTCCTTGTTCTCTATGTAAAGCATCCTTGGGATTCTTGAAAGGCGGTATATCAATACAATATTAATATCATTATTATCAAAAGCTCCTACAGAGGATCAAGAGGCTTTGACTAACTTACACTGAGGTATAACTGCCACACCTTACTAAACCATTCAGTTACACCTCATCCATACGCGCAGGTGAGAGGGATGCTGTGGGAAAGGAAAAGGGGAAACGTTGGGTATGTAACATCTTAAACAGTACGAGGGTCATTTCCCCTCTACCCCCAGAAATGTCACAACAGGTTTGTGAGGCAAGTGATGCCAAATATTATTATATGTAGGAGGCAAAAACTAAACACATCACTCAGGGTCAGCAGGGGGCAGCATCTACCCATCCTGTGTATCATCCTAAGCTCTGGCTCTTACTGTTCTCTGCTGCTGTACAAGCCCTCCCATCACCATGCAATAGTAGGCTGACTGCTGAGCTCGGCTGCCTTTAGGCACCGTCTAAAACATCGCATTAAACTTGGGATCCACATGAATGACCTAAAAAGGTGTGACTGGGAGAATCTGGACTTCCACTGATAGCTGACTTGATAGGACGTAACATTTAGGTGGTAGCCACGGAAGCCGGGCCAGCCACAGACAAAGATGACTCTTCTGTTACAGGATATATTTAGTCCTGATTACCCAATAAAACACCATTTGTATTTCTGATTGGTGAACCTGCCGCTCAGATTTGAAGAGAAGCACTCGAATATATACTGTCTGATAGCTGAAGGGCTTCCAACACGTCTGTTTCCATGTGGTCGTCCTCTCACTCCTCTCCGCCTCCCTTCTGTTTCTCACTATAAAATCCCTGATCTAATTATGTGCACAATTGATCAGTGGAACCATTTCCGCTCTGTCTTCATTAGTGGCTAATTAAAAGACACCTATAAAACCAGTGAGACTACTCTGTGGCCCCCAAAGAAGGGAGATGCTTACTGCCTCCTGAGGGGAGGCTGTGCTGTTACATATAAAGTGTTAGAAAGGTACAATACAAAATACTCAGGACCAAAAAAACAAGCATGTTTAAAATGGATTTTTCTGTGTAGGCAATACAAACCGTTTTCTGCAGATACGTGATTAAAGAAAACAGCTGTCTTTTAATTTTCTTTGATTGAATGATGCTGGCAACACCGAGACTACACACTGACCTTCTTAGAACTCACAGCAGCTTGCGAGGTAATTGAAGTTGTATTTTCTGAGACACCTCATAGTTTTAATATTTCCAGAGTCAGGGGCGTTGTACTCTGCAATTTATCTCAGTGAGATAAAGCACTAAAACCAACTGTCACTGCACATCTGCCAAGGTCTTACCGCAATGAAAAATTCTATTCATAGTTGTTCAGTTTTGCATGGGCTCAAGTATAGAGTTTTAATCTCAGAGCGACTGCCTGAAGGTTAAGTGAAGGTTTTAAAAAAAACGGCTCAGTTTAAACAACTATGTGTCCGCATGCGTCAGGAGGTGCATGTGTACTGGCCACAGGGCTTCGTGTCCCTGTGTGGACGCCTGCAGCGCTCTGGGCTGTGGAGATGCAGTAGTTCACACTGAGCCTGGGGTCAGATCAGACCCAGAGGAGGAGAGGTGGATTCATCAGCCCCCGCAGAGCCTGTAAGGCTTATCCATCACCACGCAGCCTTGCTGCTGTACTGGGAGAAGAGGAGGGAGGAGGAGAGAGGGGGAGGAAGACATGGAGGACAAAGGCATGGCCTCACTCCTACTATAAAGAGGCTAAGGTTCGTGTTTTTAACTACTGTGGTGCCCTATAGCCAAGACTTAGCAGAAATAGTCAATATCTTCAAGTTTCACCAGTGTTTCCTCTGATTAGATGTGGACCATCATGAGACAGTGAGTCTGTCTATAGAGAGACATACTAATAACAGGTGTGATGGAAGCCTGAGGCATTTGAGGCACGTTGTACTCCAGGTTGTACAGACTGAACCCGACCCTGAAGCTGACGAGTAAAATCCTCCCACAGTACAGTCAGACATTCAATATACTGTAAAATAAAAGCAGCTTTTCTAGCTGTTGTGATCACCGGTACAAAGCTGCCCGGTCGATATGACTATTTTGGTGCCACCTTTGCTGCCAAGCGATCCAGTGCTGTGCTGTTTTGGGCCGTTTTTATCCAGTAGGGAAAAGTCTTATTTATGTCATTATTTTTGGTTTAAAATCCTATTTCCCCTTGAGGGTGAGGAGGGGAGACCCTTTGACCCTTTACCCACTGCACTGCATTAATATAGACTACATTCACATGATGATTCATCCAAAGCACTACACTTTTCCCTTTGAGGAGGAACTGGGAATCAAATCCCCAGCCATGCAATGAGCCACAGAGTCCTGTAGCACATCAAAATATCCTCTAGACAAACATTTTGGTGCAAATTCTGGTACTAATTCTGTGAACAGATGAGTCCTGATGTTTCCCCTGACCTTTCCTCTTTACACAAGCAAAATATATGATGAAGAAGGCTGATAGTAATGAAACTTGATGAGACAATACAAGCTCCCAAGGGGATAAACTTGCTTGATTTTAATGAATCCATGATGTTTCCTCGAGAACCACCCAAAGGACACACTATTTTCTTTCTAAAAGGGAATATTTCTTCTGCCCAGCACTTTTGTATTGTGATTTTTAAAAAAACATTGTAGCTTATCAGGGTCTCTAGCTTGAATTCTGACTTTAGTCTTTTTATAGAACACTGGTTTCTTCTGTTGAAGATACTGAAGGAAATCAAAGGAAAGCTGTGATGCAAGTTATATTTTCTTATTGCAGGAATATTCAGCTGTCAAACATATATGGTATGAATTTGTTTAGCAAGACATGACATCATGATATCTCAGAAAGACCTGGTGCATTATGAAAAACTGCAGCATTTTAGTGCTCTTTGCTCAGCTTTCCTGGCAAGAGAACAAAATATATCGTGATGTTGGTTTCTCATTCAAAGCTCTGTCCTCTGTTCTCTTGAATATTTTCAAATATGCAACAACATTATGGTCATTCTGTGCCACTGGGCTAGAAAAATTATACTTATTTCCCCTGTAATCATCCACCGGGATACACTGGCTTGGTCCTAATAGACTCCACAGTCTTTTCCATGTGACTTTCCTCGCCACAGGTAAGACTGATAGCCCAGATCTGACCAGTCCCACCTCCTTCAGTCTTACAGGAAGTGGACCACATGTCTCGGCAGGGCCCACCATCACATTAGTTGTCATTCGCAGCAGGGTTGGCACTGGGAACAGGCAAGAGAGCTGTGGGGTTATTAAGGGACTCAGCTTGGCATCACTGAACTCTTTGGCTCCATGCTGGAAAGGGCTTACACTGAGCTGATGGGTTTGGGGGAGAGGGAGGAGCGGGAGGGGCAGGTGTGAAACAAACAATGTGTGTGTGAGTGTGTGTGTGTGTGTTTTAGCCATACTTATGAGGACTGATTCTTCACAGACTGCCAGTTTCAGGTTAACAATGTTGAGTGTGAGGACACTTTGCCTCCTGGTCTTGCTCATGATTTTACGGTAATATTAACAAGAGGCCATGGGAAGGGTACAGTTTCACTTGTACAATTATTGTTTTTCACATTACGAAGAAAGGAAATGTCATAGATTAAACAAGACAACAATCTGCAGCCATGCTAGAGGCTCTGTGAGGTTATACACAAGCAGCTAAATGCTAGCGTTGGCATGGTAACATGCTCACACTGACATGTTGCTAATACTGTGCTATCATACTAAAGCTGCTTTACATATTGTATAATATTGTGTTTATTTTGCATTATATATCACAGTTCCATGCCTTCTTTCTATCACCATTATTCATTCTGTACATTACTTTGTCTGTATATACAGTACCAGTCAAAAGTTTGGACACGCCTTCTCATTTAATGGTTTTTCTTTGTTTTTATTATTTCCTACATTGTAGATTAATATTGAAGACATCCAAACTATAAAGGAACAAAAAAGTGTTAAACAAACCAGAATACATTTTATATTTTAGACTCTTCAAAGTAGCCACCTTTTGCTTTGATGAGAGCTTTGCTCACTCTCAGCCAGCTTCAGAGGTCGTCACCTAGAATGGTTTTCAGTTAATGAATGTGCCAAGAGATAATTTGTGGTATTTCTTGCCTTCTTAACAAGTTTGAAGACCATCAGTTGTGCTGTGCAGAGGTAGGGTTGGTATACAGCTCTATACAGTCAAGACTACTGTTCTAATCCATATTATGGCAAGAACCACTCAAGTAAGTAAAGAGAAACTACAGTCAATCATAACTTTAAGACATGAAGGTCAGTCAATCCAGAAAATTTCAAGAACTTTGAACTTATCCTCAAGTGCAGCCACAAACACCATCAAAGGCTGTGATGAAACTGGAACTAATGAGGACCGCCCCAGGAAAGGAAGACCAAGAACATCTGATGCAGAGGATAAGTGCATTAGAGTGGTGGTGCACGCACGTGTGCATACTTCGATGTCGCCACCGCCAGATGCAGCAGACATAACTCCTTCAGCTACGTTGCTTTTGTACACAGTTGTTATTATCTGACAATTTTTCACTTTATTGCTGACACACATTACTTGTGGCAGATTGATACGACTGAATTAAGCATTTGGATTAAGGCAGAGGTTGAGTCAATTGCTTCCCATGACGTTTTCTGGGCCGTAGAGGGAGGGGCAATCTCTCGGGGAGGAGAGGAGAGAGAGCCGTGATAAGAGCTGAGGTAACCCAGCTGCTCCTAGCTACTGTCCGCTCGTGGGAAGATTGGCTGGATGAAATAAAAAAAATCAGAGACTGTTGGTGCCCACAACATTACACAGACCTGGCCTTATCTCAGCACCCCCTTTCAATCTTCTGCTCCCGACGGGTGTACTTCCAGGCACAGGTACCAACAGAGGAAGACACACTTCTGAAAACAAGACAATAATCATATAAACTACTCGATTCTTCTTAACAATTATTTGAAAATCGAATTTGAATATTTGAAAATCATGGCCCATCCCTGCTAGGTGCATACCAGATGGGATGGCATGTTGCTGCAGAACGGTAGCCATGCTGGTTAAGTGTACCTTGAATTTTAAATAAATCATCAACAGCACCACCAGCAAAGCCCCCCCCACACCATCACACCTCCTCCTCCGTGCTTCACGGTGGGAACCACACATGTAGAAACCACCTGCCCACCTTTTCTGCATCTCAAAAAGATTCCCACTGGCCTAATATCAATTCCTTGTGTATCTTGGCCCAAGCAGTTCTCCTCTTCTTCTTCTTGTTCTTCCTCAGCAGTCGCTTCTCTACAACAATTTGACCATGAAGGCCTGATTCACATTCTCCAACTCTGCACAACACAACTGATGGTCTCAAACACATTAAGAAGGCAAGAAATCCCACAAATTAACTCTTGACAAGTTCCATGTGTTAACTGAACACCATACATAAATATAATATGTATATGTAAGAAATATATTCTGGTTTGTTTGACACTTTATTCACTACATATTTCCATGTATTCCTCCATTGTTTTGACGTATCTAATATTAATCTACCATGCAGAGAATAGTAAAAATAAAGAAAAACCACTGGATGAGAAGGTGTGCCCAATTCTTTGACTGCTACTGTATCTCTATATGCACCTTTGCTACTGTTTGTACATTCTTCCTCTCTATCCTCAGGGACCCATGCGCTGCTTTTACTGCTGCTACAGCACGACTTCACTTTGCATTTGTTACTTGCTTACATTTACTAACATTTATACTGTTATCTATTCAAAACTATTACACAGTTATCCCGTCATTGTACTGCACAGTTGCGCCTTGTTTTTGGATCTTGTGTCGTACCTATTTTGTATCTTGTTTGTACTCTGCACCTTATATGCAGTCTGAATGTTTGCTTCCCTCCACTGAATATTGCATCATTCATTCTTTTGTTGTTTTGCCCTAGGGACCAGGAGAAACACAATTTTGTTCCTCTATGTATTATACTGCACTGTATACAGATGAATGGCAATGAAGTCTCTCTTATCTCTTATCTTGAACCATCTCTAATTTCATCTAATGCTTATGTTTAGCAGGTTTGCTTACCATCTTAGTCCTGCGTGTTAGTCAGCCAAAATCTGTAAACACCAAGTACAGTTTTCCTTAAGTACTATTAACCAATTCTGACCTGATGATGGCGATGTCCAGACCAATTTTTATAGCAATCTATTCAATGTTTGTTGTGACATGTCATGACACATTCAAAACTACAAATGGAAGTATTATGATGGTGCCAAAATAGAAGTCAGGGGATCATTAAACTCATTAGAGCAATTAAAAAAGAGAATTGGTGTAAAATGATCATTGTCACGTGTTATTGTAACATTTTACCCCAAACTGGTGATTATGGAGCTCCTGGTTTAGGCAGCTCATACGTTTGTGTGTGATTTCTCTATTTCAGTGGCAACTATGAATCAGGTGGTTATGAGGTACAGGTTTCTCTCTGTGTTTATTTGCCGTTTGTGTGTTTCTCCATGTGTGGGAGGACGATCACAGACCCTGTGATCTGACAGAGGCAAATGCCACATCACACTTACACTTCTGTCTCTCCCTTTCTCTCCCTGCCTCTTTTTATCTTGCTGTCTCCAGAGAGAAAGTGTGTGTTGACTACGGAGACATCTGACCAGGGAAAGCCTATGGGTCCCACTGTGGCGCACACAAACACAGACATGGTGAGCTTCTGCAGTGCAACCCCTTGTCTCAACACCTGAGGCTACACTCGGAGCATAGTTCCAGTGGCCTCAGGGCCAATGCCGTCTCACCAGAGAAGTCAGGTGGAGGGTAAGAGGGAACAGTAGTTAAATTATCCATTGAACAGTATTGCACTGGACTGGCATGTAAACACACACATTAAAAGTTTTGCAACTAGGAATCGGTCATGATTTTCGAATATTCAAATATTATATATATATATATATATATATATATATACATATATATATACACACACACAGTTTGAAGGATCTAGCGGCAGTGATGGTGTGTGTGCACGCACAGATGCACAAGCACGGGTGGGGGTGCGAACTATTCAAATAATCTTTGAATAGTTCACTGTGACTATAGAATAGTATTTTTGCTTGAAATGCACGTCCCCTATTGCCACAAGACATCTAATTGTGTGACTGAAGTGAGGTTGATATATTCATACTAAGCAGTACTTTCCTCAACAGGACTGCACTGCAATGGGTCCGCACCAGCATTATGGAAATAAAAGCAGCAGTGTGCAGAGAAAACCCAAAGCAATGTTAACAACCAGATTGAGGCAAACAGCGGTTTAGCACTGCTGTCGGTAACAGAACCTTTGTGGTGATGCAGAGTGTACTATATATGGATTGGGTGTATGGTGCAGCGGGGGTGAGTTGCCTGGGTGACAGTTGTGAAGTGTTACGAAAGGTGGCAGCTCTGGGGAAAAGGCTGTTCCTCTGTGTAGGCATATCTGTATTGCCCTCCAAAGTATGGGAGAACATAAAGATGTGCGTTTGCTGTTGGGGCTTTCCAGAAGCCAGGAGTGCTGTAACCATCCTCTAATAATGGAAGTTGTGATCAAGGGATATGCTGGGCAGTTCAATAACACTGAGGGGAGCTTTTTTATCTGCAGTGGTACAGCAAGTGCCACACTGTTCTGCAACACATCAGTGTCGATTAGATGAGACACCGTTAAAAGTTGTGTGCAAGAGTTGTGGTCTCCTCAGTCTCCTCAGGAAGTGAAGTCTTCCTGTAGACTCCTTACGCTTCAACAAGAAATGATTCAACGATTCAAAAATTCAACAAGAAAGGCTATAAGAGACCATGGCAAGTTTTAAGTGGAGGAACTTGAAACTAGAGCCCCACTCCACCTTGTGGATGATGCAGAAGAGGTGGTTCTGGCAGGATTTGGGGTTGTTAGAAGACAGTGATAGTCCCCTACGAGTGGCTGTGCTACAAGTATGTCGGTGCTTGTTGGTGTCTGAGTATTGGCGCACTGAAAACATGTTGCCTTGTTGTTTTCCAAAATTTTACCCAGTATGACTATTTTACAACTCATTATACCGAATTTTTACATCTCACTATCTCATTTTTGAATAATATACAGGTATGTGTGTTCTTCATGTCTGGGTAATGAAAAACTTAAGTACACTGAAACATTTCTTGATACTAAAGAGTCAAGCATAGCCGTGTTAGTTTTAGCCTCCTGGTCACGTTAGTGAACTGCGACTCCTCTTATATGGCTTATGCTGTCTTCCCATATTCTTTTATCTTAGCCACATTTTACAAACATCGTTCATTAAAAGGTAGTGAGGTAGGTAGAGTGTCAAGCATAAACAATACAGACAGCATTACAGGACTTTTTTGATACAGCAAGGTATTAATCAGTGACCTTGCAGGCTGGTGAATATTTTTCTTTTGCACTGATGTAAAGATCGACAGTGACTCAAAACCTAATATTTGCTAAATATTCAAATTTGAATATGAAGAAGTTATATATATATATATATATATATATATATATATATATATATGATAAGATAAGATAAAATAACATAAACCTTTATTCGTCCCACAAAAATTTGCAAAGCAGCAAAGAACAAGAACAACAGTGCAAAGATAAGTTAAACAACAGGTGCCAATATACGTAGAATATAAATATAAATAGAATAAAAAAGCAATGCAGTATATACAAATACAAAAACAGAGATTGCACTGTAGAAGAATGGATAAAGTGATGAATTATTGCACCAGTCAGAAAAACAGTATCGCACAGACTTGAATGAGGATAAGATATTGTGAGTCCAGTATAAACACACACACACACACACACACACACAGTATAAACAGTAACCATGGATACTGTAGTACATTCACTCAAGTCCTGTACTTTAGTACGAATATGAGGTACTTTATACTTCTACTACACTACATGTACATCACTACATTTATCTGGCAGCTTTACTAGTTATTCTGCAGAATCAGTTGAATAATACAAAACATAAATCAAAAATAAATAATGTTATTGTATCAATAAAGCTGTACTGGTCTCCAGGGGGAATCACCCAGCAGCATGTAAAGTAATGCATACAATATGTATATATCATAAATGAAAATGAGTTTCAACATTAAAGTGATGAACAAATTATAGTATCAATAAATATAATAAGATAAAATAAAGCATATAATTGAACATTTTGTCTTAGTCTGGAGCCCTGCATTAGGATCTCTGTCAATACTGGACTTTAGTCCTCTTTGTGAAGGTACCATGTACCGTTATAAATCTACCCTTCATCTTCTTCTAAACATCCAATTAGTGGAGCATAACTTAACTCTGATGGTACAATGTAGGCCTTGCATACAATAGCGCTAACTGCATCTTGTCAACACCAGTTGGGTGAGCATCCGTCACTGCTTACAAGTACACTGACAGTGTTGTTTTTGTGCTATATGGTAGAAAACATTTCTTTACATCTTGGTCATCTGTGTTGTTTGCAGGTTGATGTGCCAACTGGAACAAAACACACTGATGCATTGGTAACAAAGCCTTAGCAGAAACGCCTTATGTTTTAATTCAAATTCACTAATATAGGGTCTGAGGACTTTGTGTTACTTTGCATTGTTGAGAGGCAGGCGTCCTTAGAAAGTACAGGGATATAATTTACAGAGCAGATAAGCAGTAACGGGATAATAATAGCTGCTGAGACTGAAGATGAGTGTCCATGAACAGGAGGACAGGAAGATGCTGCTAATCTCTGGAGAGACTTAACGCTATGGTAAATTCAAGTCCTTCATATTACTGACATTAGGAGGTATAATGTTAACTCAAATGCCACACTTGATACTGGCTCTGTGCCTTAGGAATAAGAAAACTGTCAGAGTTTTTCAAAATGATTTGAAGTTTGAGCACACTCCAGTTGATATTCTTTTTAGTAAGTGTGAAAATTCATCAATACACTTTTCTGACAGCAGAGAAGTGCAATACAGGTACAATGGCATCAGCAAATTGAAAAACCCTGCTGTCATTTGCTCTTCAGGTACAAAAGAAAATGCTTAGCTGCAACAAATATGCCAGCCTCTCTTTGGGAAAACAACAGGATAGATTTTTAGTTTTTAGTTTGTTTGGTTTTTTTTCATGGCAGTAAGCTTTGCAAATCAACGCAGAGTGAAAACAAAATGCCAGTAGGTTTTTACTCCAGGCCGCCAAGGCCACACATCACATCACAGACTTTCAAGGACAAGCTTTAATAAATATCAAATAGCTTCCAGAATAGCATGGATGCCTGGCCACAATAACCTTGCAGAGAGTCAATGTAAATGCATAATGTAATAATATAATGTGATAATGAAAATGTTGATATTCTAACTTTCTGCGTATAATCTAATGGGGAAGAGTAAGAGAGATAAACACACACCACAAGGCAAACAGCCAGCAATATGAACCCAGATAAGTTTGTTTTAACAACTAGGCACAATTAAGATTCATGACTGCCTACAGAAAAAGGTGTTAAATTCTTTATTTAAAAAAGTGAGTAAACTGAGTCCCTGCAGCTACACACATACACATCCCTTAGCAGACTTCCTTTCATGTAACAATCTTTTCTAACCTTGCTTTGATGCTTTGCTTTTATGTCTCTGGCCTTGGTTTTTATATCTCTTACCTTGGTTTTACTGTGGATTTTTTCACTTTGTTGGCAAAGCACATTCTACTGTGGCTGTGTCTTGTGTTTGCTATTGTTTTTTTAGTATTATCATTCAGCTCTGCTAAATTCTTCACTGATTTGAGAAATTTCTTATCGACCCCACACGCTTTGGAAGCCACATATTCACTACACAGACTACTGATGCAACTAAGAGACATCCTTCCAGCAGATACACTGAGATGTGGAAAGGTGTACAAACCCTTCAAGTGAAAGCTGAGCTGGTAACTACCTCACTGAAAGCTATCCGGTTAAGCAATATCCACTATGTTGTGTTTAAAAAGCAACTGTCCTGTAAAATCAATCATAACTTTGCACCCATAATTAAGCACCGCAGGTCTATCAAACTTTGGATTTCTCCCATGGATGTAGAGGTGGGTACGTCACCGCCACTCAGCCTTCTGCCCAGAAAGCATTTTCACCATACACCATCATTACAAAAAACTATAAATAAAACTGTAAATGTGTTGACAACTCCAACTGCAAACAAGATCAATTATTCCTCTTTGAACACGAGGGCAGGCAGAACCACTAATGCTCATGTGCAGCGGGCTGGACAGTGCAGAGGCAAACCCAGTAACTAGAAAACTTTTTTGCCCTATTGTGCTCAGCGAGCAATTTTACCTGCAGGGGCACTATCTTTCAGTCTGGTATCCAGCTGTTACACTGGGTACATCCATAATTCATCATTTCTCCACATGCTTAAATAATGTCCACTGGCCTCTGAAGCCAGCGATACTGTTGCCTCTTTTGGCCTTTACAAAATCAAAATCACAATGGAAAAATTGTAAAGAATTGAACGGTGCCTGTACTCTAATGTCAGCTGTAATCTTTACTGTACCGGGCTAACTAGCTCACTTGCTGCAGTTTTTCCAAAGGTCATTTGCATGTCATTAGCTGGTTGGTCTTCTTAGCTGTAGCAGGAAATGAGAAACCATTTTTGTTTAGTTCTGAAATCAAAGACATATGCCACATTTTGAGTAGTAACTCTGCCACAGTCACAACTGATGAGTACATATGTGCAATGGAAGAATAGACAGTCTGACAGGAGTTAGCAGCTGTGACCTTATTTCTATACTGAACAGTGTCTGTATACACCAGTATATGTATAAATGTATGTACAAAGGTCTGCTGTACACCCATCTCATCCACCGCACCCCCCCCAAAAACCCTCTCCTTCCTTTGCTGACACCTGAGAAATAGAGCTGATATCTGTCCTTGGAAACCAGGATGCCTGAGCCTGCCGTCTGCCACAATGCCGGCTTCCCATGGTGCACTGCTCAGCCAGGCGTAAGCCCATGAAGGGCACAGGGAGTAGGGTGGGGTCGAGGTGAGGGGAGGGAGTGAAGCAGTCAGGTGTAAGAGGCTTTTTCCGCAACCCAGGCGACTGGCCGTCAACCTGTGCCTTCACCCCTGCCCCGGGGTCACCCACCACTCACGTACTGTCCACCTATCTCCCTGCCTGCCCCTCTGCTCTGACCTCGACAGCATCTCAGGTCTGAGACAGCAGAGTCTGAGCCAGTGGGAGGCAGGAGAAAAATCAGCCGCTTTGTTTTAATGGTCCAGTGATAGTGAGGTGGAGATGGTAAACTATCCTCTCTACCCTCCGTCCTCCTCTCTCCTGCTCTATGAGCTCAGAGTTTTGAGGTGATTGAATTCCAACGCGAACAGATTTACAATTGCAAGCCCGGCGCCATTACTGAAGCCTATTCTAGAGCCTTCAATCCCTCCGCTGTCTCCGTTTCCCTTTCTTTCTTTGTCTCTTTCATTTTTTTTCCCTTCCTATCCTTGTCAGACATAATGACACACTGATGCACTCTGGGTAATGTGCAGAGGAGATGGAAAAAGCCCTGTAGCATGCCCTTGAGATTCCAAATCAAATAGCATCTTAACTGTTACACAAATTGATTCCTTAACCCTTCCCAACCTTGAATGGTGCTATTGTTATACAGGAAATCGTGGGAGCAACACTTCGTTTTCATCTTGAAAAGGGGCTCCTTCCCTCAGACACACAGAATAGATAGATCGTTTCTCTTTGCTTGAAATATTCGTGATAGTCAGCCCCAAACAGTGCAGGAAATCAGATTTCATTTCTCACTCACACAGCCCTCTGCCACCTCTAATCCAGTGGCAGCTTCTATAGTCAGCCCCCCAATAGGCCTGGAAAAACACAATTTCCCCACCACATCAATAAGCGGGGGGGTTTATTTGGCGGCATGGTGGTCCGTGTGGACTGGCTGCCTGCCCTGTCTATGACATAGTTTTATTAGTGGGGAGGGATAGTGAGGCAGGCTTGAAACAAGGAGATGGATGCTGCCATGCGAATAAAAAGCGACAACAGATTATCACAGAGGAAAGCCACACTTGTCGTTTTGTGCTAAGTAAGTAAGAACTTACTGTAGAACTGAAACAATTAGTCAATCTATTAGTCCATCAAGAGAAAAATTATTTTAAAAGATTAATCGGTTAAGTCATTTTTCAAGCAACTCCCCGTCTACCTGTTCTAGATCCTGATCCTCTGAATTAACACTTGATATTCACAAGCACTTCTTTGGCACTCCTGATCCATGCTTAAGGATTTTATGAAGTGCTCAGTGAAAGAGATTGAACAAAAACTGTCATCCATGATGTAAAAGCACACGATAACCCAGAGAACTCAGCATGAGAAGGCTACTAAGTGATGATTCATATTACACAGTGACAGCGACAGATGGGTGGGGGGGGTCATGTTTTTTAATGGCATACTTAATCTCTATTTCACCTGTCTGAGCAGACTGGTATGTAAAGGTCAGTGCTCTATTACATTTATTTTTACCCCCTGAAGCAACATTATTTCAGAGTGGAACTACTGATAGCCCAAAATACTGAAAATTAAAAATAAGAATCGTAAATCAATTCGCTTCCATGTTAGTCTATGTTCATTTCCGTGAGTCTGATTGAAAAAAACGTGGTTATCATTGTTAATGACGCTTTTTACAGACTGAAAGTACGACTGCCACGTGGATGTGTCGTTGTGCAGCCAGCAGCTGCAGTACTGGCTGTAATGGAAGGCAGATTTACTCATAAAGCACCATGATGAATATAATTATTCTGTAACAGGATTCTACCATTAGCTTAGAGTCGTGTGTTATAATAAGCTCAGATGATCATAGAAAACCCTGACAACCAGCACATGCATTAACCCGCTCCACAAAACATACCTGACACACTCGCGCACATGCAGGAAGCAATGTTTTTTTCACGTGCCACTTCACTTTTTCATATTCATGTCCAATCACATTAAAAGGATTTTTAATGAGCAGAGGTGCTCACTCAAAGCCAAAAACGTCACAAGTGGATATAAAAGCCTTGCTAGACTTAAGCAATGTGACTAAATACCATGCAAATACTTCTTTCCTTTCAAATTACATCACCTCCAATACACTCAAGTTTATTTATTTATGTTGTGAAAAATGTTTCATAAACCCACAAACACTTTGGATCAGTAAAGGGATAATTAAATAATAAAATAATATGTGTGACGGATGTGCAGAACAGGCACACTATTATTATCCAACTGATCTATTATTATTAACTAACAGAACACAGACAAAACATACATCAAAAGTTGCGGCTTCATCTGGAATTGTGTGCTATGCCTTTTGTCAGAGCTTAGCCCAACCGTTTTCATGCAATCGTAAAAAAAAAAATGTTCACAGCTAGAGTGGCTGACATTATCGCCAGGGTGCAGCTGTGTTTTAAAATTATCTAAAAATCTCCTACTAAACTTGCTCCCACTGCCACAGTTTTCATTCCACAAACATAATTCATACATCAAAATGCAGGAAAACTTGTGCCGGTAACTATGGAAGCAATCACACTCTCAGTTTTTATCAGTTTTGAAGATCACCAAATAAAGGCCCAGGTCACAGGCTTGACCTCGTGAGCGTCGACCACTCCGGCTGATGCTGTGGAGGCAGAGAACTGACCAACACCCAGCGCAGTGTGCCATGTGTCGTGTTACTTTCTGCTCTAGCCTGAAGCAGTGAGTTCACACTACAGGATTGTATTGATCCTCAGTTTTTTAAGATCGCAGACAAAAGCTCCAGATCATACAATACAGGAAATATTCTAGTTAACTGATATGATGCACTTACAGCCATTAGCATCATTGTAATGCCCTGTGAAAGGGCTATATAATATCGCAACTGCAATTCCTACATTTAACATTCAACTTTCTCTAATGCTTGACCTAATTCAACGTGCCTAGAGAAATGTGAATGCCATTACCCATCTTTATGTGACAAAAACATGCAGAGATGTTCATTTTAGAGTAAACACTGCAGTCAACTGTGCATCCCTGATGCTAATGTACAATATTTTACATAACTACAGACTCAATACTCAATACAACCACTACTACTACAGTTAAAAAAAAAGCATAACCTTTTTAGCCAAGAACTAAATAAAATATGTATCTGCATATAAATAAACCACCACAAAACAATGGAGACATATAAGCTAATAAACAGAGCAACAAACACAGGACATTAGCTAATGCTAGCCTTGCAGCTAGCATTAGCTTACTGAAGTAAGCTAACAGCAGCCAAACAGAGACAGGACAGTAAATCATGTAGCCTGCTAGCAAAGGCAGTAAAACCCAACAGTACCTGGTAAGGTGGCGTGGACGGCTTTGGTCCATGGGGGGTGAACTTTAAAGCTGTGGTTCTCCACAAAGCTGTCTTGAGGAGATGTGTCCAATGAAAGTCCAATGAAATGTTACTGAATGTGAGCAGGAGCAAAAGTACAACAGCAGTTAGCTAAATTAGAAAAATAACCGTGCATTACCACAGAGTGAGTGGGGAATTAAATATCTACCTAGAAGCATAATGCAAATAGTGAGTTGGATAAACTGTGCTGTGTGTTGCAGACATGTCCAGGACATAGACTTAATTAAATTAGTAGCTCGTGGACCGCCATTTTGGGGCCTGTTCGGCTTTACAGGCGCCGCCATATTGGCCGGAAGTGACGTTAGTTCCGCGAAGGCCGCCTCTGATTGGTTAGTCACGACGGAGTTCCGCCCTAAGACATTCCCTACTTTATTACAAAGTTTACTCTAAATGGGACCAACATTACTTAAAGAACCTGATGCTGTGTTGAAGAAACAAGCGATTGGTAACATAAAGTTATTATGAACGTGTTTACTGAGGTGATAAATGGAATGAGAAGACTTCAAAACATTTGCCCCCTGCTGGCCGGTAGAAACAATGCAGGCTCTTCCAAACATTTCAGAATGGAATAATATATTTTTGACTAATATATTTATTCCACAACAACAGTCATGAGTCTGTTTTACTTCTTCATACAAAGCATGATCATCGCATCACATGATGCACCAAACTAAAAGTGTGAGTGTTTCCCCTCACTGTGGCTGATTGCGTCCTCCTCATATTGGATGTTAGGCAAAGCTATGCTGTTTCTGTGGGGTCACTGAACCCTGTGGAATAATAGCATGATCGAAGTGTAAGAATTTAAAAAATTTAGGTCAATCAAGCCTGGCCTGTACGCCCCCACACAGTGCTGAGAGTAACTAATCAGTAACCAATCAGGTGGAATAAACATCAGTGGGGTGCAGGTCCTCTAAACGATACCTCACAGTTTATAGAACGGATAAAATGAGAGCGACCTTAACCAGCTGCCTTAAAAATGCTGCTTACACTTTGACCAATCAACAATAATAATCCATTATTCTAAAATATAAAATAATATTACAGTTCATAAAAAGATATTTTAAGTGGAAAATATTATTAAAATATTATGATGTGTAATTCAAAAAAACCTAACAGAAGTAACAATTTTTAAGACAGCAAGAGTAAGACTTGTATTATAGATTTTTAGCTGGGATCTTTCAATAATATCAGAGGTTAGAACACATTGTGACTTTTTCTTTTTGCAGTTTTCAGAAGCACCGGTGAATTAGGGAGACAGTGAGAGTTCCGCTGCCTGAAATGTCAACGTCT
Organism: Pempheris klunzingeri; assembly: GCF_042242105.1. Taxonomy (NCBI): domain Eukaryota; kingdom Metazoa; phylum Chordata; class Actinopteri; order Acropomatiformes; family Pempheridae; genus Pempheris; species Pempheris klunzingeri. Next base: position 26,029,090 of record NC_092018.1, read on the forward strand.
GTTCCCTTTTCTTTGCCCAGCAGTGTCCCGGTGGCCAAACATCCTGTCTCACACTGCCGGGCTGCTGTGAAGGGTCCATTTTGTTTGTCACCATCTGTCTACACCTGTCAGACATGTTTGTCAGTGTGAGAGTGTGTGTGTGTGCCGCTGTGTGTCTATACGCACACATGCATGCTATTGATTTTCCATATGTGTGCCTGCACATGCACGGACATGTGTTCCCCTGGAGCAGTGACCTGTCAATCTCAGATGCCGTCTGAGCGAATGGAGTCCTGCTTTTAGATTCCTCGGTCTCTCTGACACAGCAGCCTGCGAGGCGGCTATTCACACCCCCACTGTGGCGCCTGTAGCTGAAAGCATTCCTCGACTACTGGGGCACACAGAGAACGGTGTGTGAAATACATGTCATATCCCATGATGAGAACTTCGATCAAAAAGGAGAAAAACAGCTACTGCAGGAGCATGACAAATAAACAGACCTGAGGGTACTCATTGATATTCTAATCATATTAAAAAGCTGCCATTGTAGAAGCTACACTATTACTGTTATTGGAAGAGGCTGACTGCTGCATTATTTTTTCTTTCCGCCCAAGAGAAATTGTTTGGAAGGATGCAGCTTTGTTTTTATTTTAGTTGTCAGATGATACAAGGTGAGATCTGGCAGCCAACTGATTGAAAAACATGAGTTTTGTTTTTCAATATTCCTGCTTATGGCTCTGCTTTAAGAAGAGGATGCTGAAAGGTAAGAGTGTGCAGAAGATCCACCGGCTGTACGTGCTGCACGCTTGTGCGAGTAGCTTGTTGTCTGTGTGCACAGCAGAAACATAAAGCTCTGTCAGAGTCAATTCTGGGTTTAAAGACTAGATAATAGACCAAACTGTGCAGTCAACTTTGCAGTTTTTGTCCTTGCATGCTCTCACTCATACCATATATTCTCATTCCTGCACAATGAATTGTGCGGTGTCATTAATAATACACCCACAGAGGCCACAGGGGGTAAATAATAATCTATTTTTCATGTCACACACATAATAGATCCCATGAACCAGAATGATATGTCCCCCCCCCCCTCCCTGAAAGCAAAAGCAAGAAAATCATGCTTTGGAGTTGCTATCGATTGGAGATGCCTGGATTTCCCCATTTCATCACTTTCTATGATTACCCCAGTGATTTATGGTGTCTTAGTATGACGGTATATTCTACTTGAGTGACTGGGACACCTTGCGAGAGGAATGGGAAACTGGTCTGCACACCTGCACATGCTAGGAAAGAGAGACCAGCTAGAAGTGAAGGGGAAATTCACTATTTCTCACAGCAGAAAGTCTATTGCATTAAAGGACAGCAACTAATTATACCAAATTCTAGCCACTATCTACATTGCATGAATTGAAGTAATTAATAAGGACTGGAAATGATGGAGCATTTCAAGTGTCATTATTATAAACAGCCAGATTCAAGCTTAGACAGTGTACCACAATAGACAAATAACCAGCAGGAATTCAAGCAACGCTTTAATTATGTAAAAAGGGCACATAAAGTGCAAATGAACAGAGTTCACACAATACATGATGTTCAGCAAATCACAGGTGCAAAAAATGTCGACTGACTGTTCCAATGATTTGTTTTGTTCAGCTGAGAGTTATTTATATTCAGAAAAGAGGAAAATCTGTTTCTGCAGGAAGAAAACATTACTAAATAGTGAAATATTTCTTTGTACAGACAAATATGTCTGTCAAGAGGATATCTGATGGGGTTTCAAAATAAATCCCATGAATGCATATATATTGTGTATAATCTCATTAGCCATGACAATAGATGGGTCACAGAAATTGCTAACTACTTAGTAAACACTAAGTGTGTGTCGACACTGAAATCATCTTCGAAATACAGAAAAAAGAAATTGCAATGCATGTCTGCAGCTCCTTCACAGAGCATATTGAGTGGGTTCTGTTGTCATGTTGTTCTGTGTGACACTTGTGGTGAATAAAGTGATGAGGAGTACACTTACTACACGTACTTCTTATTTTCCCCTCACCATCATAAAAAAAACAGAGATAAAATATTGAAGTTAAATGATTGCCAGCTCAATAGTGTTGATAGCTGGCTTTGCATACATGATGCACAAAGTGAGGGGATTATATGAAGCACTTTGCTGTCATTCCTGCTGCTGATTTTTAGTTTAGACCCTTCTCGTTTACAATCCACACCTTGCTGAGAAGAACTGTATTCCATAAAAGATGGGCCAAAGATGAGTCATGAAGATGATATCGACCGCAGACTGGCTGAGCTGATGTAATATAAACAATATGTGATGTCCCTTCCTGCAAATCCTCTGTCTTGTGGTCAAAGCTCAATTTGTCATCAATAAACATGTCCCGATATTTGTATTTGTCAAGCTGCTCCACTGCTGGGCCCTTGACAACATTGGCATCTGAAATCGATCAACACGTCCTGATGCTAAGCTCCAAAAATGAATTCTCGCACCACTGACCAAAGTCCACCGGCAGGTCCAAGGCTGCCCATTTATCCTGCGGGGGGGTGTTTGTAGACGAATATGGATAGTCTCCCTGCTCTCACCTGCAGGGGAGGAGTGGAGGGATGCAGGACTAAACTCAGTTTAATCACATGTTTAGGCTCCTATGAATCTTGTAAATTATGTAAATGCATGTTATACATCATTACATACATGAGATATGTGCACAATCTACAAGAACAAGACTTGAGAGGCACTGAGTTAACTAGAATAGATATTTAATTAAGATCAGACAGCAACTTTTGACTCACCTGCACTGATTTTATTGCTTTATGTGCTCCATTTGTTTTTGAGGTCATGATACACTTGCACTGTGTGTGTGTGTGTGTGTGTGTGTGTGTATAATCTCTCAAAGTGTTTTTGGACATAATGCTAATATGGGTTTCAGCAATAAAGGGAAAGAAAAACACAGATTAAAATGAAAATGCTGCAAATTGAGTTCCTTGATATCGTCGATATGAAATTTAAAATGAAGCTACAGCCTGCAGGTGACTAGCTTAGCTTAGCATTGGGACTGAAAGCAGGAGGAAACAGCTAGCTTTGCTCCTGGTGACTTCCAGGAGTCTCTCAAACTCTTGGTGACTTAGAAACGTACTTCATCCTATTTTATTGATCCTATTTTTCCTGTATTTGCATATAGTAGAGTTTGTTTCTATTTATGCTTAATTCAACCGTCCACTGATTCTAAGTTTGTATCATGACGTAACTGTTTGATTGTCCAATGTCAAGAGGGGAAGACAAGCTCAGTGTGCTAACAGTCTCTGCATACACAGCACTCAACATTTAAGGATAACACATTATCATGTATGCATTTGATGAACAGTTCTGACAGCTTCACTTAACTCACATCTAAACAGTCATGCAAATGAGAGCTTTAATGCAACAAATTACTTGCTCGTGAAAGTCCGGCAGATTGACTGGGCAGGCCATTGTCAAAGGAAAGCATTATGCTGCAATAATACATCATGCATTGGTATTTATCTCAGCTCTCATTTACCAGACAGTGCAGGAGCATTGGTTAATAGCTTCATTTAGCTGCCTAGGTGTCAGATGATGAAAACCCTTTGTAGTCTTATCGGTAAATATGTAAGAAAGCACCCACGACACAATCAAAAAGAAAAATATGACAAACAAAATAGTTCAGCTTGCCGTCTTTTCTATTTCTAGACTGGCTTTCTAAAAAAATCTAGTTTGTCTTCTGAACACAATCCAAGATAACACTTTCTGAAATCAGTTTTCTGGGGAAGATTCCCTGGTTAGGTTACGTCCTTGGATGATGTCTAGAGACTGGTCAGCCATATTCATTTATGATGAAATGCTTTAAAACTGTGAATTTGACTCCTGAGCTTTTGTAACAAAATTCCTGGGGGGGTCGAGGTGTGATGGCCCTGATGTGCCCTGCAGCGGCTAATGTCACAGAAGGCTTGCTCATAAAATACAGCAACTTCATGGACTCCGAATCTCACTCCAAACTAAAGTGTAAAGTTGGGTGCTCAGAACGGATCATTGTTCTCATCCAAGTCTTGGCAACAAAATGAATAACTCTGTTATTCATTTTCAAAATTCAGGATTAAGTGTTCTTTTATGGGTTAAGACATTTTTACTACTTTTAAAGCTAAATAAACCATCGGGGAGTGTGGATGTGGAGGTGCTGTTTTTATTAGCTCACGAAAAGTTGTTGTTCTGGCAATTTGAAGACATGGTTTTCACAGCACAGCGATTTTAGACATGATAAAAGGTTAAGCTAATTAAGACGGTTAAAATAAAATAAAGCTGATATATAATTAACTAATGCTGCATGGAGGTCATATTCATTTTTAGATTATAATAATAACGCACCCTTCTACACTTTTAAGACTTGCTCTAAGACGTGATCATGGCTGACTTTTAAAACAAAATGGACGTAGAAGCAAGTTGCAATAGCTCTGCAAATTACAAGTTACACTGGTCTGCTTGTCTTGTGCATCACACGTGAGTATAGCTCATAAAATAAGTAGTCAGAGATAAACATCAAGGACATGAACAACTCTCTTCTCCTCACATCTTTATAGCAAATGGATTTGTTTTTTTTAATGACCGCAGGCATTATCTCCTGTGTATCATCTGAAAGAAACAAAGTATGGTGGTGTTTTTATGCCTGAGGCAGCATCGTAAAGATCAGTGTGTGGCTAAATGTTCCTCGACAATCAATAGCATGTGTTTCCATGGATATAATTTCCCCTGGATTGTTGCTGATGGCGTCTCTTTCACCCCATCCCTGTGTGGCACTGTTAACCCCCTCCCCCTCTGTGCTGAGTGGACACCTGCCATCCACAGCTGAATCTGCACTCTGGAGCTTTAAGTATTTATCTCTGCCTTTCCCTGTAATATTTAGCGGCTTGGAGCTTTTAGTTTACAACCCCTCATCCAGCTAAACCCATAAAACAAACCAATCAAAAGCCCAGCACAACACTGAGGCTTAGCGAAATCCAATGGCTTTCCTGGACTATTGATCTTGCCCTCCAGAGCCAAGGCCGTTCTATCGCTCAGAGGCTTTACAAGAGAGATAGAGACACATCTTTGCTTGTAAAAAAATTACATTGATTTAAATAGAGCTGCTTACCTCTTTAAGAGGCATAAATTACCTGCTGATTATTAGTCCATGAGGGGTCACGCAGCCATGTGTTGGCCTGTAGCAATCTGGATTTGGCCAGTTTGAGACCTTAAGTGTAAGGGAAATGGAACCTGGCTGTCTGTCAAAACATGTCATGTCACAGGTCACAGGAGAGGTTTTTTGGCTTTTGCAGAATGTAGACAGCCTGCAGAAAAGCAATGAAGACCAACTGGCTGTCCATCTTTAGCTCGTGCATCCTGGGTGTACAGCACTGCATGCCAAGTGACATACTGTACAGACAGCCAATAAACACGCTCCGGATGTTTCCGTGTGATAACAGCAAATTGGAATTGTAAAAAGCATGTTGTGTTCTTATGCGCAGGGGCCTCCGTGGCCGATACCCATTTGCATGAAATTAATATGTGGACGGGTGAGGAAAATGGTTGAGCACCCAAGTTAAACTCATTAGCAAACCCAGCGGGGGCATTTGTTCCACAGCTATCAAGAAATCCTAGGCTGCTTTTCATTATGCATTCACTCCTAATGCTTCCAGTTTCCATTTGGTTGAATGCAGAACATTTAACTACTAGAGATAGGATGAGCGGAAAAATAAATTACACCTCCTTCAAGCAACATGCTTTAAGTGTTTGGTACAATATTTAAAAAACTGCTTTATTTTCTGGACAAGAGAAATTGATTCAGAGTTCAGAGTAAATGGCAAATCGTGAGAATCTGGTAATTATAAAGCTTGTTTGAGAACAGTTATTGTAAGATGCCATTGTGTATTACACACATGTGTAATTAGTGTGGTATTGTTGTTACATAATGTCCCAAAGAAAACCTCAGCTATAATGAGAGTCAAAATTCAAGAATTGTTCTGCCATCTTTCTTTATCATAAGACTGTGTGCTTAAGTGACAGATACTTCAATGACACATCGCTAACTTTAGTAACTTTAGTACTTCAGTGCCACCCTTATGGTTGCTATTTAAGACAAGTAATGCATGAAATAAAGTCTGAGTGCTGTTATTTTTCTCCCTCTTTATAATGATGACACATGAATTTTATGGAGACCTGAGCTGCCTGTCTGCATCATCCCGAGCACTGCAGGGGTATGTCTATTTCAAAGTGTAAATGGATCTTGGATTCAGTTTGACAAATGTCTTGGCAGGCAGCACCCACATGTTCCCAGCTCATTCCTGTAAGGACAATGTCAATGTGAGAAAAGGCAAAGTGATGGGCAAAGACAGCCACCTCTTTGCAGACTGTTACACTCAGGGGATCGATCAAGGGCAACAGCGTATTTGGTTTTGGCGGCACTCTCGTCCACAGATCAATATCTATCTGTTTATGATGCTTTGAAAACAGCATTTCAACTTAGTGGTTCCTGTGGCCAAGGACACAGTTCATCCATTTAAACAGTTATATTCACTAATACAAATTAAATTACATGTATGCTGTCTCCTGAATGTTCAGCAGCTATAGTTCATTATATATTAATGAAAAAGGTTCGACACAGGCCGCCCTTACAGATTGAACCACCCAGATTTTAACAGTACTCTAAGTGGAAAGTAAAACAAGGAGAGAATTTGTCCTGGTACCTGCACCTGTACCTGGTATCTGCATATGTTCATAGAGACAGAGTGCACTTGAAACAAGGCTTAAAGGCACAGTCACACCATTTAAAACAGAAACCTTTCAATTACTTAATTTCAGTGGAATTGCCACAATCAGTGGATTTGCACACAGGCACTGACAAACCATGAAGTCAAGGCTTGACAGTGTTGACCTTTGAGCGAATGCAGAGCCACAGAGTTCAAAACTGCACTATCCATTAATGTAAACCCTTCTCTACTGGAGTACAACCTGCTCCACGAAAGACTCATGTTCTGCAGACAGTTATCAGACAGGAATCCACGCTACAACCTGAATAAACTGTGTGAAATTACTGCTCTGTTAGGTATGAGGCGATTGAGACGGTAACTTCTTGCTCGTTAGCTACGGGGAAGTGAATGACAGAGCACAGAGAAAATAGAAAGAGGCTTGGAGAGGATTTTTTGACTGACATGTTCAAGGCTCGCAAGTTTGTTAGCTGGTATCCAGCGGGTTTTAGTGTTAAGATGCAAATGAATGGGCTATTTCAGTCATCATAGATATAGATATGAGATAGTATGGCTCTACTGTACCTCCTTGTTGGCTAAGAAGGCTTTTACCATCTACCACTAACATGTAATGATGCACATCTACATTTATAAGGCGGTGATACCAAGTGTCTTTAGTAATTATGACAGAAGAAACTCAAAGGAGGCATAGTAAAGAGCAATAAAGTCCACAGTGTAGGGAGCTGGAGGGCAGTTGTTTGACTTCTTGGATGGCTCTTGAACCAGACTGTCACTCAGGATACCGGGGTTCGAAACACGTGTAACAGTCGATGTTAATTTTATTTTAAAACTTCACTTTCACTTCCATATTTGCTGTAGTTATTCTATCCAAAACCACCATCTTTTTTCTAAACCTAACAACAAACCATGTAGTTTTGGTGCCTAAACTTAACCAAACAGTGACCATTTCACAATGTTAACCACGTATTTATTATTGTTACCATTACAACGAATATCTGGTAGCATTCTGTCTGTCACTGCAAACGTATTGATAATAGCTTTATAGATGATAATGCACCCTCCTGCCTACTGGTAGGTGCGGTTGGTTCGATCTGAAGACACCTAATGGTAATTAGGTGGATGATGGGCTGTTTAATGGTCTAATAACGTGCTAGTAGCTCATCAGCCACAGTAGTTCACCAGCTATGAGTAGTTCCTGTGTCACAAGATACTATTTTGTAAGGACGTGATGAACTTCACTGCCACGTTAAGACTTGACAGAGCCTTTACTGTGATCTGTAACTGTAATTTAAATTGCAGCTTACACAGGAACTGAATATGGGTCCACTCATTGCAAGAGTTCTCTCACTCTCTGCAGTGAGTTGAGTTTTTCATGACTAAGAGTTCAACTAAAGAGCGCCCAGTTTGGTGGACTCTCGAATGCAACTTTGCTGTTATGCAGATGATGTAGCTGTGGCTTCATCAACTTTTCACTTTTAAAGTGCTGACTCTCCTGCCAAATGTAAAGCAGTTGGCAGGTGGGTTAGCACTTGGAGTATGACGCCACAATTGCACTCCAGGAGTTGTATTGGGAGTGAGCAGCTTCCCCGGCTGTCTCATGGTTTTGTTCAGGAATCAGAGTAAAATGGAGAGCAGTACAAGCAGGCAGATGGGAATAGTCACTGTTGGTGCGTAGGTGTTGTAATTGAACCATATGGTAGTCACAAGGAAGCCGGATCTGAAGTGAAACTATATGTTTACTATACAGTCCCACTCTCACCACATGATCACAGCATATGGGTTGTGACCGGAACGAAACATCATACAAGAGGTTAAAATATATCGCTGTTCTAAATGTCATGTTCCGTCTATACATATGTTGGAGGAGCTAAAGCAGAAAGAAATTGCTCAAAGTGGAGATGCTGCTCTTTTGCATTAAAACGCAAAAGAGCAGCAGGTGACTGATTAAGATGCCTCCTGGAGGCCTTATAGTGTGGAGATATTCTGGGCACATCGAACTGGGAGGAGACCCCAGGGAAGAGCCAGCACACACTGGAGACTTAATACAGCTATATGTAGCTGGAGACACCTTGGGGAACGAATGGCAGCACTGCTTTGCTTGGTTAGGTGCTGCTAAAACCCAGACCTGTATGAGCAAAAAAAAAGAAGGAGCAATGGATGGATGGATTTCACTCTCAGGGTAAATGCAAGAGTGTTTTTACATGCTCTGTGATATAATGTATAAACAGTATAAAAATGATGTATAGCTATAGAGTCATATGTGGTTACTGCTTCTCTACATAACACAAATGCAGGATGAAGTTGCTCCTATAGCAAGTGACTATTATAGCTTTAGTTTTATTCATACCTGGGATATCATTCACTGTTCCCTCAAAGGTTATATTCCTCAAGTACTAGTTTTATTTACCCTGTACAGTCAATCAACAGAAGGGATGACATAACAGGTTTCATTGGAACGTTAAGTTAATCTGCTTAAAAGAGACTGTGGCGACATCAAGGTTGTCAGTGATAAAAAGGGCCTGGGTGAAATTCAATTGGATGAGATGAGTTGCGACAGTTTATATAGAGAGTTGTTGCACTGATGAAATGGATTCATTGTGACAGCTGAAGATAATGAGCTTTACTCAATCAGCCTGAGAGGGAATCCAACTGCTGTTTCACTTGCTACCTTGGTGACTTTCAGAGGTCTGTCAGGGACAGACGTTAGTCCAGCTGTGGTTTGTAGAGACCTGCCACAGTGCACCAAATGATCTCTCCTCAGTAAACACCGCTCACACTGCTCAAATCACCACAGGGAAATTTTGATGGCGTAATTGAGTAACTTTTATGTGTTAGTTTTGGTGGTGCATTTGATGAACAGTGCAGTAAAGCAGTCCTAATCAATATTTTTGTATTAACATTGGATCAAATTGTGAAGTGAAAGGAGTCATCTGTAGTGTCAAACCCACTGAGAATTATCTTTATGGAGCCTTTTAGCAGGCCCAGCTCTACACAACAGGGAGCCCTAGGCAAGATTTTCTTTAGGGGTCCTTCTTACTCTGAAACAATGAAACAAAAGCACAAAGTCGTTTAACAATATATGTTTAACTATATAAAACTTATAGTTTTTTTATAAGGACAACATGACAATCCTTTTATGTTGTATTACCACAATGTGGCAAGATCTTCTTCTAAATCAGAAGGTCTTCAGCAAACTGTCAACAAAAAATGAAGGTGATGCGAACCTTGACGACAGGCAGAAAAACAATCCAACCCAGCCAACAGCGAACAGTAGTCATACAACTCTAAATAATCTAAAATGCCAATAAAGCTCAGGCGACACATAGAAAAAAATTATGTGTGAATGAAGATATACGCCAACAACATGAGAGAAACTAACATTCTATTTCACACACATGTTATCTGTAAATCCTCCAATAAGATGATTTACCAATGGAGTGCACTAACAGAATGTTTTCCAGTGCAGAGGAAAGAGGTTTCTCCAATGTTCTTTAACCAGAACTGCCAGAATGACGGGAGGGATTTAATTATGCTAAACGGGTTCTCAGCTACCGTTAACAATATCCTGTAAATACCATAAGTATGTGAGAAACGTGGCTTAATGAACGTGCATATGTTCAGCTGGGAGAGGGCGTCTTTGCGCCACAGAAGTTGCCATGGTTTCCCAGAGAGCAGCTGTGTCATTGTCAGAAATTATGACACACTTGTGTGTCCTGAAGCCACCAGAATAGCAGCTACACCCGCCTCCTGAAAGTGAGGAAACTGGGGGAAAAGCACAGAGGAAAACTGTGATTTACAGCTGGTGAGAGAAGGTATCCATTCCCAGTGGAGGAATATCCCGGGCGCTCATGAAGAATCATAGCATGCACTGTGCATTTCTCCTGAGGCAAACACATCATCTCTCGCAAACCTTCCCCACTATGTTTGAATAAGTGTAGGACTCAGCCTCCACTCGCTTTAAGGATGAACTCAGATCCACAGCACGGTTCTGTCCTTCAGCTTGCATTTCGGAGGCGCCATCACTCATCATTAAATCTCAGTTATCATATGTATCAGCCAGGGATGATCATTGTCAGTTGCGCTTTGTCTTTAATACAGTATAATCAAATTCAATCAAGTGTGTTATTGTGGTGGCACTCAATATATTCATGTACAATATCAACAGCGGTGAGCTGATGTGTCACATGAGGTTTGTCCCACTAGAATTATGAGAAATCTGCTTTTGCATTGTGAAACACATTAGCAGCAAAATCCTGAAATATAAATATAATCCACAAACCCACAAAATTTTGCATTTACAATGATTTCAAAAGCCGTTGGTTCAGCAGTTTTTTATTGCTTATTCTGATTTTGTAACACAGTAGAGCTTCAGGGTGATTTATTTTAGTCCCACGTTCATCACTATTTTTGTCCCAAATGTGTTCTAGCAGTTTGCCGTGCTAAATACATTCATTATAAACATTAGGATTAGACTTCTTTATGTGGTAAAAATATTATGAAAACAGAGGAAAGAGCCCATCCTTGATACACTTAGTTGGCAATTTATAAAGTCAAAAGCCTACTCCATGCAAAGAACAAGCAGTTAATGCTACTATATAGGGCACTACTTTTGGTGCATGTGGCAAAACTCTGCAGCCGTGCACAGAGTGGGTACACAGGATTAACAGAAAATACAATGCCTATCAAGATGTCCCTGCAACACAGTGTTTTGACAATTTCCTCACAGAGAGGAAGAAGATCTGTCACAGGAGCTCCTCTAAAAAGAAAAGTGATGTCCTTGTGTGGGAGGTGCAGCATCACCCCAAGCGAATACAGTATACAGCACCTTAAGTTAGCATGGGAGGAGATTCTGGGTACCGTATTTTTCTCCATGGTTAAATGATGTATAGACAATCCCCATCAATGCACACCATACATTTATATAGTTAACATATAAAATGCAGTTGGCCTCAGATAGTTTTGTCTGCTTGAGGGGTTTATTAAAGTCAGATTGTTCATACTGCATCTCTCGGCAGGGCCACAAAAATAGCTCACAACACAAGAGCACCATACACGCCTGACCTGGTCTTAGCAGGAAGTGGCAGAACCACAACACCCCGGTGATTCCTGACACCTTCAATTTGCACTATGGTATGCCACTTAATTATCAATGACAGGCCTGTTTTGCACCTCATTCGACCGTGTTCACCTCCTAGGTGCCACTTGTGAGAAGAAATTAAGAGCAGGGGGCGTATCTAAGAAATTAGTTAAGACTCAAATTTAAAGCCCCGTTTCTCTGCAAGAATAAATTCTATTACAGTATTAGATGATTACATTGTTAAAAAATTACATTAATAATTGCAATACATGATTAATAGTTACAGTACTGATTCAGTGTAATAAATGTATGCTAAATAAAATACTTTAGATATTCTCTTATGACATAATATCAATAAATTGCTTTTATTTCTAGCTCCAAATAGCCTGTAGCCATGGACAGATTATGAGACAATGGGCCCCTGGACACAGACATGTATTAGACCTCCCACCCCTCCCACACAGGAGCAAGACACCCACACAGAAAGACAGTGGAAGTAGTTCTGTCACAGCTCTTGTCCCCGATCTGCTTATCCATAATGTTATTTTTCATTCCAAGAGTCGAGTAATTATTTCTCTATGATACATGAAACCTTTGTCCAGAGTGCTGCACACCAAAAATAATCAAGCTTTAATTCAAGAGAAACGTTTGAAGGTAATCTAATTCTAACTGAGCTATTCATGCTAAGATAAATACTTCTATTTGCTAAAGTGGAAAAAGCATCACAGATTAAGAGGCATTTTGTTTTGCCTTTGAAAGCCTGCATTATTTACTGCTCTGCTTTTAAAGTAGTGTGCTTGCTCACGGAGGTAGCAGCAAACAATTAGCCTGTAAACATCCCTCGTTCTTCCACAGAGATGTAACAGAGCCTTGGCAGTGATCTCATCTCCGTGCTACGACGGCATGTGAGCATTCCGCGGTTTTTCAGCACCTATGCAATGTAAAAGTAACATCAAAGAGCCTGTATGTGCATGAAATATTAAGTAGGGCACACTGCTAATCAGCCCGCTTGATGTCATGTCCTAGGCATGCATCACAGAGGTCCACACTGCTTCATTATGGGAGATTAAACTAATAATAAATGTGTTTTTGATGCATTTCTGTCCTAGTGTGACAAACTACAGTTATTAGAAGATAACAACTCAAGGGAATGGAGTTAGTGGTGAGCTATACATATCTTGTAACTGTGTTGACAGCACTGTATGATTTTAGCTAAATGGTAAATGAAGTCCCGTAATGTTGGCGGCAAATGATAACCTTATTTTACCATGTTTATAAAGTCATTTATATTTGCATTCTCTATTAAAATCTGGTTTGGACACTCAGGCTTTGCGCGATAAAACCAGGCTGTGTGCCTCTTGGAAAGAAGTCAGTGACGTGAACGAGGCACAAGCAGTGTAACAGACATTTTTGGGAGATGTGTGGTGGGTAAAGCCAAAGCCAGTCTGACCTAATCCCTCTCCCAGAGGGCACTTTGGACTTCAACGTGCATAAAGTAGGAACTCATTCAGCTCCGCTTCAATTAGATCACATTGTATGGTTAAAAAAAGATGTTCCATTATTATTTTAGACAACATTTGCAAACCAAATTTGGAGAAATTATGGGTTGAATTAAATAGAATTCAGATCACTATGACCATCAAATTAGTGCAGTCGTCCAACCAAGCTCTTCTTCAGGAGGCTGATGAACACACAGCTCAACGTGCCCTACCAATCTGTGCTGGCCAGCCCTCTGTTCTTTGCAGTCGAGTGCTGGGGTGGAAACATCAAGGGCAGGGATGCAGACAGGATTAGCACACTGGTGAAAAAGACATAGCTCTGTTGGAGAGCTGAGCCAGGACACCCTGGAGGATGTGAACTGAACTGAACTCCATCCTAGACAACATAAGATGCACATTTGCACACCAAGCACAGCTCGAAATGCACAGATTAGCTTCTTTAGTTTCAACCTCTCTCACATTTACAGTACACACATAGAAATATCTTATATATAAACTGATTATAGTATGTCCTTACTTTTATGCTCTACCACTTCCCACTGACATAAGGATGGTGTTTCACTCTTGTTTTGCTGTCACATGCTGATATTTAGGTGTATATTGCTGCTGTTTGACTGGTACTCAGATCATGTAATCACCATACCACATGGTATACCACTGTTACAGCCACTTCTGATCTGAGAAAGCAACACAAACCATCAATCAATCAATCAATCAGTCAATCAATCAATCTGTATTTATATAGTGCCAGATCATACCAGCGTTATTAAAAAGAGCAGGTCTAGACCAAACTCTTTAATTAAAAACCAGACTCAATGATTCAAGAATCCCCACATGAGCAAAGCACCAGGACACCTAAAGATAAAGAAATCCTACCTGCACAGCACAGCACAGCACAGCACAGCACAGCACAGCACAGCACAGCACAGCACAGCACAGCACAGCACCTTGGGGTTAAAAATACACCAGACCACCAGCATATTAGTCACCCCGACATCCTTCGGAAGATGCCTGGAAACAAGACAACAGGTGACAGAGGAGCGGAGGGTCCAACAAAAACATTTAGTGCAGCAGAAAGCAGGGAATAATTACCTGTGTGTGACTTGAAAGGGAACAGTTTAACAGTGCACAGATTAGAGTGCATCCTCCAGTGCCCATTAATCAAACACATTGGAATTAACTTTCAATTGACTTTCTTGCCCTTCCGAATAAAATGGATGCCACGACTGAAAAATGGAGTAAGCAAGCAATCTCTAATTCAAACATGGTTTGTCTTACCACTTGAAAACAGTAAAAACAGAGCAGCTTCAATTTTCATTTGAGTTCTAAAGTAATAAGAGACAATGTGAGTGCTTTCCATGAGGATCCTCCATAACAATGGACAACATATTAAATGACTCAGTACCAGGAAATGTGATTTCTCTACTTTTTCTGCAGATCCACTGCTTTCTTTTATACGAGCCCTCTTTTGGTAACATCTTTTTCTCTTCTTATTATATGCTTGTGGCAAAACCAAGTCAGATTTTACACTTGAAATACTTGAATTGACAGTAGCATTCCTTTCCATGGGCTGTCAATGACTAAAAGCTCTCATGTGAAGATTCTCTAATTGATTCTGCCAGATTATCATCACACCTTCAAATCTGCTGCTCTTTTGTCCGAATTTCATTGCCTTCAATGGCCATTTTATTCTTATTGCTGTAGAAGCCCTGGGAGGCATTTAAGGCAACAGCTCGTCATTTTGGGATACATGCTTACTTGCTTTCTTGCTGAGAGTTAAATAACACGATCAATATCACTCTCTTATCTGTCCAGTGAATATATGGCTACAGCCAGAAGCTGGTTATGTTGGCTTAGCATAAACTGGTAAAAGGGAGAAACAGCGAGCCTGGCTCTGTCCAAAAGTAATCTGCCTTCCAGCCCCTTGCTGAAGTCCTGTCCTCTCTCTGAGGTCACCAGGAAACTAGCAAAGACTTCAGCTCCTTAGAAAGATATTGTCCGGGCATTTAAACCCAGTAAAACTGTGATTTGTACATTTTTCAGATATAGTCACACCAGAAAATGGCACAGCAAAATGTATCCCTCTGCTTCACGTCTTAGTGATGTAGACCCACTTTTAAACTGCCCACACATGATCCCCAGTAAAACCGCTCTGTGCCATTGTTTCCGCAGCCTTGGCGTGGCACACCACTCACACTTGTCATCAATCGCTGCGTTAAAAGTTCAAGTTATTTCAACTTTGACCTTGGTTGCTGACCTTTTAAAGCACAGCCAAAGAGATAACAGCTGTATGTGATGGAGGCGCTAGTCACAATAACTCCTTTCTATTTTCAATGTACTGTTCTGTTTACTCTCCTTGGCCTTTTATTATCTGGATTGTACATCAGCTTACTGTCATCAAGAGAGTTTCGCTGAAGAGGGGGAAAAAGCTCTCTCTAACTGACACTTATGGGACAATAAGTTCATGCAGTTTATTCAAAAGATGTGTGACCTCTGTGTAATAACTACTGTAGACCATTCTTGTTCAGTGGAGCATTTTAAACTCTGACTCTGAAGTGACTACATAAATGTGGATGATGCAACGGGCTTTGTCCACATTGGACTATCCACCTCTCCCTTCCCGCAGCAGGTCAGCAGGTTGAACTCAACACAGAACATTTGTGCAGGCTTAAGCTCCCAGCATGCACCATGAAGCACCCTGCAGGTCATCTTCTCTGCAGGTGTGTGCACACTGTCCACAACAATGAACGCATACATGCTCATATTTGGACACACAGTAGTGTGCAAAAGGCAAAGGCTGGTCACACCAAATATTGATTTGCTTTAGATTTTTCTTCTGCTCGCTCACTTTGAGTTTTATAAATTGATGAAAATAAATATTAGATTTCATATTTTTGAAAGCATTCTTACTTTACAGCATTTCTTCACACCTGCCTAAAGCCTTTGCACAGTGCTGTATGTGTATCCACAACAATACATGCAGTAGGATGGCTGACAATTGTAACCTCATTGTTAAAGCTTACTGTACTTGCGCTGTATGTTACCGCTGTACAGCATGTGTGCTATTTTCTACTTGCTACGTTATTCTCGTCCTCACAGAAAGGTTGGTTATCTGATTATCTGTGTGTTTTTGACAGAGGCAGAGGAGAAAGTGATTGGGTCTGAGGTCTAAGGACCAGTGAGCTGCTGACTGTAGCTTCACATTTAGCACAGGCTACAGACATGAGAGGAGGATGGATCTGCTCATCCAACTCCCAGCAACAAAGTGAATGAATCTCCTGCAATGTCAAACTACTACTTAAAGGTACAGTAAACTAATGTGATGTGCAGGGTGATTACATTGCAAATGCACAGATTATACTACATGTCGGTGTGCATAGAAGTCTTTTTGACAGTATAGCAATGTCTCTGTAAATCACAAAGAAATAGTAGTGGACTAAGTGTGTGTGTGTGTGTGTGTGCATGTCTTATTTTTATTTCTGGTGAGCAGCATGACACGCACAAGCTTTAATCTCCACCGATCAAGGCTGGATGATGTCTGCTTGATGGATGACCATCCTGCTCCACTGGCTCACTGGTTACCATCATGCATCACTATCTGGCTTCATCCTCATTATGGGTACCGTCATGGACCACTATCTTGTTGCGCTGCAAAACATCAATGACAAGTCAAAGCCACAAACACATGGAATTACCGTCATTGTGTGTTGTGATTCTACGTGCTGTTGATATAGCTTTTGTGCAGTGTCAAATAGGAAAAACAGGCAAATCCCTGCTCGCTGATAACATTTAGAAAACAAAACATGGAATTCAGATCCCCGTCTGCAACGTTTGCTATAAACACAGCTTCAACTGGTGCGCCATTGTGTCATGCTACCTTTTTCTCGAACGCCACACTCTGACTGGCCTCCGGTGGGAGAGATGTTTAAAAGAAGCCCCTCCACACACACCCAACCCCCACCCCCTTTCTCTCTCTATCTCTTCCCCTTTTTCTGCCCCCTAATCAGCCATCAGGGAGTGTGTGTGTCTGCTTGTGTGCTTGTGCTGAGGGATTTTGAATGGAGAGCTGTGCAAAGAGGAGCAATGACCCGCAATCCTCTGCACCCGCTTTGACCTCACTCGCTGCAATCCCTTGTGGCTCCCCCTCCCTCCACACACACCTGGGCCACTGCTCGGCCTTAACCCGCCCCCCCTTCCTCCTCCTCTCTGCACCCACCCACATGCCCTCTTTACTGGCAGAGCCACATAATTATTTTCTCTGGGAGACGTACTGCTTGCATGCGCCTCTATGTTTAATTACAATTGAGCAAGTGCGGGCTCTAACAAGAGGGACCAGGCGTGCTGCTTTGATGTCTGTTCCTGGCCCTCCACTTCTCTCTTTTTAGTCCTGGCAAATGGCAGAATGCTTACATGTCAACCCCATTTTGACTGCACAGCATCATATTCTCCCCGGCAGTGATGGGATGTAAAGCGTGGTATCTTTGTCCAAAACAGATTGCGAATTCTTGGATCCACGGCGGGTTTTTCGGGGCGGTGACGTTAGCTTAACAATGGTCAGCATGTTGTTCTGCTCCAAAAGTAAATTCCAGTTTGGCCATCTGCATGCTTTGATCCCAGCTGCCAACTACCACTTTGTTCTTTTGGAGAAAACACTGGCAGCAGGGATTAGTATGTGTGTGAGGAGACTGAGGGCTTTGGTGTGCTTGCATTGTATGTTATGAGGGGTGTCTTTGCTTAATGCATGCGCAGTGTATGTGCAAAATTGCATTGTGGTGAGATTACGGGTTTTTAAAGAGGGATACAGACAATATTGATTTGCTCAAAGCTACAAGCTAACAACAATAATAATAGTGTTTTTAAATCTGGGCACTTGAAAAACACTTCCAAGTACTGCGTTGTTCCCTTAGAATGTATTCCTGATAGCACATGAGACTGCAATTAGACAGCTTTTTTGAAAAACAGGCTAAAATGAGCCACCACACACTTTCATTTCATGTGCGTATGCTAGTGTATTTGTGCAGACGCTGGTTTATATGTCCATGCATGTGGGCTTGTTTGTGTGCGCGTGTTTGTGTTGACTGATTAGCTACTAGGTCTGTGATTGCTGCTGCGAGCCTGTGATTAGAACATTGGCTGAGATGTCGGCCGCTGCTTCCTTTTTTCACCACGAACGAACAAGGAACCGGACTGAACGAGCGGCTCTGAGCGTGCCACCTCCTAGTGAGCGACACCCTGAACGCATCTCGACAAACACTTTGTTGTGTAAATAAAGCAAGAAAAATGAAAGCTGAAACAACATCTATTGTCATCTGTAGCTATTATGTGAGTCATTTTGTGAAAATGGGACCCTAACATCTCCCTGGTTAATAGTTCAGAACATATCAGACCGTGTCGCAGTTTGGTCAAACTTCAAAGTTCTTCCTCACAGTATTAGTTTTCAGGCTGATGTTGAACAAATGTCTCTTTTTAAGGCATGCGTTTCCACACTGAATTGGTGTGGTTTATCACTAGAAATAAGATTGTGGTGTTCTGCATGTAAATATTACCTCAAAGGAATAGCTCGACATTTTACTTCTTTGCTGCGAGTTAGATGATGAGGTTTATACCACTCTCCAGTCTGTATGCTAAGTATGTAGGCAGAGCAGCAGGTGATTAGCTTAGCTTGGAATTAAGACTGGGAGTAACTAACTGGGCTCTGTCCAGTGTTAAAGCTCCCTAATTAACATATCTCTGCTTGTCACCGTGAGGTTGCCAGGCAATAAGCAGGAGATTACTGGAGCAGAAGCATACACCCTGCAAAACCACAATTTGTCATTTTAACATTATGGTGTTTGCACATATTAAAACAAACAACACATAATGTCTTATTCAGTGAGAGGGACTGATGGCTGGTACTTTAGACAGAGCCAGGCTGCCATTTCCAGTCTTTGTGCTAAGCTAAGTGTCTCTGACAGTCAACACTGCTTGCAAACATTTGTTTTTAGTTGAATAAAGCAACACTTTTTGGAATTTACATTTATTTTTTAACAGAAAAATAACCCTTAATCTTTCAGAAGGATTAAGGCTTTTTTTTTTTTCTTGCAGCAGCAATATGGAATGGCACTACCTTGAGATGCAACTAAACAGTAGAGAACTGAACAGGGGATTAGTTTGTAATTACAGCTGATTCCGCTTTAAAGGGTTTAGAGTTGACAGTATAGAAACCCTAACAACAGCTCCATCAATGCATTTTAATGCGCCAATTGAATTAGCCAGCACATGCAGCTCCACGTATCTGTTTACGTGTGTGTGTGTATATATGCCTCTGTCTGCGCTCCAATGTATGCTCCTGGGTGCATTTTAATAACATTTCTGTATTCTTTTGTAAATCCATCAATAGCTGTTTTTCTCCGTATGAAATACCCCCACCCATTGTCTCACCCAGAAATTGAAAACATAAACTGGAGGAATGCTCACAAGCCATGGAATATCAATCAGTCTGCAAACAAGTCGGAGGTGTCAGCAGAGTAATGGCTTTTGTTTGAGAAAGAGTCCATAGCTGGTGCACACAGGGATTTAAAACAATAATCTTTCCGGCATAATGACTAGGTAATATGGATAGTCCATTTATCTTTGATTAGATTTTTTGATGCAGGGATTCATTCCCTTGGCTCCCTGTTTCATTATTCTTTCTAATTACCTGCACCGATTCGCCTATCAAGCATCAGTACACTGGCAAGATGTAATTGCTTCTGCCATAAATCAAGAAACATTTGGGGGCGTCTCAAGCGCTTCACCATTAATACAAACACATTGAGAAGTCAGGCTTATGTTCGTATTGATAAACCCAATCATTCATTCTGACATTTTGATACTTGATGCACTCAGTCTCCAGCTTTTTGTTTTACTTCTTACGCTGATAATTCCTGTCATGTTTTGTTCGACAGTGTGCACAGAAACAATGCCTGCCTCTGTCTTTGTCTCATTAACATCAAGATTTGCCTTGTCGCCACTTGAGAAAAAAAGCACTTTGCATTTGTGATTGGGACGCCACTGAGTGAAGCATTACGGGTGCAGCCACAGTTGTCTGCCAAGGTCAAGGAGCACATTGTGCCTTAATGACTCCCTGGCTCTGATAAACACTTGGCTGCTGGCCCCCAGTGTGGCCTCATCCGTGTTGTACGAAAACCAAAAACATGTAAAAATTTGCCCGGAGCTGAACACCACATATTCCAGTCCGTAGGGTTATTATTCTAATCTAGTTAAGGCATTAGGCAAATCAACGGCTCCTGCAGCAGCGCAGTGGGGAGAAGTGGCTGGAGGTGGAATGTGAATGAGCTAAGTTAAGGCAGACAGAACTGGGGCTTTGCTGTTAGCCCTGGGGTCAAAGTGATAATGTATGAACTTAGCTCTGGCAGGCGAGCAGACAGCACTACATTAGTGACCAATGAGCGTCTTAGAGTGGGTGCTTTATTCTGAAAGCGACTGAACAAGTCTGCACGTTAGCTGATTGGGGGCAAACATGGTTTTTTTTTTTTGCTCAGCTACATCAGCACCACTGTTCCTGCTGCATCAGATTTGTCAGTTGCTTTCTTTTTTTTTTTCCTTTTCACAATGGCTGCTGTGACCTTGATGTAGCTTGTGATTAGATCATTTATGTTTATACCAAAATGTTATGCATATTAGGCTCTCTGAATACAAATGGAAGAAACCATTTTTTCTCCAAGGAAAAAACAGCCTTGCGTATTTTTGATGAGAATAAAAAGTAACTTTATAAGTTTTAAGCTCAGTGCTTACTAATTCTAACTCGCAATTCTAAGTTTGCATGCTAATGAATACAAACTCCTTTACTTGAAAAGAAACCACAAGGTCTTTCTTTTATTAAATTCTATCAACACACCCAACACTGCATTTTTTATTCTATTAGAATGGCAAGGACACGGAGTTGGCCTGTGGTTGGTGGAAACCTGGATGAAATGTTAAATAAACACACTATTGCTAAAGGCAAAAAAGCTGAAGAAAAGTTATTTTGATCCCTCACACTGTTGTTAAATTTAGTCTTGAAATGCTGTGGACGTGTGTGATCTGTTGACTTCTGGCTGTCCTCGCTTAATAGCATCTTGTCTGAACACATTCACTCTGCCCGGACACGTTGGCCTCTTGTGAACCAAACAGTGCGGAGCAGCTTCAGCTGACGAGAATGCCCAGTGTACTAAAATCACTGGAGTGTAGCGAACTAAATGGTCCCCAACAAAGCAGTAAGGGTTTTACAGTAGTTATTATGCTCCTTGGGGCCTGGAGTCCTCTGTGCTCCTACCTGCCTGTGTTTATTACATGGTCCATATATGTTTTTCACTTTTTAAAGCCTCACTAGCCAATATATTTATATTACCAATAGATCCAACGGCCACATGGAACGTAAAAGATGTGGCTCTTAATGATGAGAAAAACCTGACTGTGCAGTTATTCAGCTCTACAGGGACCTTTGGTGACTTTCGGCCTGTTGTTTTGGTGCCTCGCAACTTTGTTGGTTCATTCTCACCTCTCGCATCAACATCCCACTTCCAGATGCATGAAGCAAATGTTTTCAGTGACTAAGCCGTCATGGTCGGCATACTAGCTGGTGAACCTAGTGGTGTATATACCCCCTAAAGAGCTTGATATTTATCTCAGGCGTTGGTAGAGACCAAAACGGAGCTACGAGAAGAGTGAGTGTTGGACCTACATTCATCGGGTCACCTGAGACATGACTCCAAATTAATACTAGTGGTAGTCTGTAACTGCTGGATGTGTCGATTGGCAACTGTTTTTGTAAATACTCAAACATTACTACTAGGCCAACAAAAAATTTAACGACTGAAACTCAGCGACCCAAAGGGTGAAACTTTTATTATTCTAAATTGGTTCCCCTGGAAACTCTAAGACATGATGACACAGAAATAATGATCAACTTTGAACTACAACCCACAGTGGCTTTCAGGCTAATATCTCCCTCATAGAATGAACATAGAATGAACCCAGGTCTTGCTCCACATCTGAACTTGCTCTACAAGTTTACTGCTAATTTAATTCTGCAGACTAAATAGCTAATAAGCTATGAAGCAAGCACATTAGGTATAGTAAAAACTCACT
Organism: Pempheris klunzingeri; assembly: GCF_042242105.1. NCBI lineage: Eukaryota > Metazoa > Chordata > Actinopteri > Acropomatiformes > Pempheridae > Pempheris > Pempheris klunzingeri. Next base: position 26,051,524 of record NC_092018.1, read on the forward strand.
GGCTAATGTCAATGTCAAGATTTGCTTACACGTTAAATGTCTCGGTCATTATTCTTCAACACAACTGCTAAGAAGACGATACCTGTCCGATTGATATGTAGCAGACTGATCCATACACATATTTGGAGTGAGTTCCATTCTCTGCAGGGTAGTGAGTCTGGAAGCCACTGCTTAAGTTTCCTGTGATCACAGATCTGATGAATACATTGCTGTAGATATTTCAGACTGTCTTGCGGTAATGCTTGCTGCACAGTGTTCTATCCTGGCTGCGTCCTCCCACTGAAAATGTTCAAGTGGCTTATGTTGAAACACTGAGTGGGATGACTAAGGTGCAGCTGGCAGTGACCCAGGTTAATATGGTTAAAACACTTGAGTGCCAGTATCTGCAGTCACAGAGGCATGCGGGGTGCCGAATGCAGAAAACAGCAGAGAAGTCTTCAGAGAGTCCTGTGGAGGAGCGCTGGGAGCCGTGATACTGTAGCTGCTGTATAAGCAGCTGTGCTGAGGCCTGCATGGCGGCTGAGGTGGCTGTAACAGTGATTTCCCCACAGTCTGTCTGTTTCTGCAGACCATGAATTAAATCAGCACCTTTTTGTAATGGGATTCATATGCAGCAGGAATCCTAATTAAACGCTGCACACAAAGCCAATTATGTTAAATGTAAATGTCACACAAAGCTGAGAGACACAAGAGAGAAAGCACACAGGCTACGATCATTGAATCACTGAAGGCTGATGACAGGAAACACAGCATGCCATCACAGCACAGAGAGCAGTGCGATCACCTCGGGGTGACTCAACGTCATCTTTAAGCACATTTCAAACTGCACGGACTTCGAGGAGTGTATGGAGCACTGAACCCCCCTTGAGCATGTTAACTTTGTGCCTTGATAGAAAAGATGAGGTCATGCTCTGTGTGGAGCCACAGCGCACCACTTCTCCTCCAACTCCAACAAAACAGACGATTAAAAATAAAAGCTCTCCAGTCTGCTCTCAGAAAACTATAATTGATTTCCTCTTGACAATGAGAATGCTCAGAAAATCACGAGTCTTCTGACAAAGAGCGGTGCGGCCTTTAAGGGTTTTTACAGTCACTGCCACCATCTGATTAGAGCGAAGCAGCAAACAAACTAAAGAGAGTAAATCTGATGTCCTCTGGTGGATCTGAAGTGGGATCAGAGCACTTTGGGAAGCCTGTGCCATGTCTGGGTTTGCCTAATCAAGTAAAAGTACACAGTGAGACTGAATCACTTTGTACATGATTTACTTGAGCCATAATTCATTTGGAATTGGAGATGAGGAGCTGGCAGTGGCAGGAGGGAGGTTAGAGTGTACCGAGTTGTGAGGAGGAAGTGATCTGAACTGACTACATGACTGTGGTCGGCACCACTCGTGTTCTTGGAGATGTTTGCTTTTAGCTGTGGGGTTTCTGCTGCACTTTACAGTCAGCAGTCAGCAGTGTGGGCCGCAGTTGTCAGGTGGATCCTTCTGTTGATAAAAGTTGAACTTCTGTGCAGGAGAAGAAATATGAACCAGCCCTTTCCCTTGTGGACTTACCTAAAAATAGGTCATTTATTCTGTGCAGGTTGCAGTACGTTTGTTGGCTCTATTATGAGGGAGTTGAAACTGCATCCACCCCAAAAAAAGAAAAAAGAAAATGATGATTAGCCCTCTGAGGCTGACCATGCATGAATGCAGGGGCAGTTGCATAACATGCAAACACAAAACCTCTTTGCAACATGGATGTGAAGCACTAAAGCTCTAAGTTCAGGGCCACCAGTGAGTGGGAACTGTTAACCTTCGCATTACGGATCAAGTAGCAAGAAAATCTGTCAGCACGTCCTCGCAGATCACCAGCTGAAGGGAGGAGGCTGCTCCGCCAAGCACAAGTATCTGCTGCTTTCATAGTCGCGCTGTTTATTTTATCCTGCGAGACCACAACGCGGCTCGTGAATATTCATGATTGTGCCTCCGAACGTCAGGACGCAGCGGCGGCTCTTCCTCCCCGACAGAGAGCGGAGAGGCTGGAGGAGAGGAGAGAGACAGCATGCCAGGGTCCGGCTGCATCTCTCCCACCGCATTTGAGGGCGAATCTGCTCTCAACTCGTCCGACTGTGCGCCGCCGACCGGGGAAACGACGATGGACTGACGGGAGCACAAACACAGAGAGAGAGACAGAGAGAGAGAGAGAGAGAGAGAGAGGGGGAGAGAGAGACGCCTTGTTTTTGAAGCATGCACACATCCTGTGGACATCAGCTCGTATTTGCAGAGCGGGACGGGATCGAGTGACCACAACGCCTTTGAGGGAGAGAGATGTGGGAGCAGGATGCTTCGATGCGAGCGGTTATTGCACTGCATCCCCTGTGACACGGACGAGACGTATTTGGGCTGAGCAACTGGCGACTTATCACGTTGCAGGAGGAGAGAGATGTTTCCCAGCTGCCGCGGGCTGTCCAGCAGGATGCATGCCTTCCCCGGCGTCCTGTCTCGCCTCTAATATGTAGCTCCAACGCGCGGCTGTTTCTCGGCTGGTGAAGCCCGTAAAAAGCATCTCTGACCGGCTGGAGCCGAGCACCGTGGTTTGCCAGCAACCAACCCCCCCCTCCCCTCCCCTCCGCACACACACACACACACACACCTTCAAGCTCCATGTGACGGGTGCGATGCTCCGCTAAGAAGCGAGCGCAGCCTCCTGAGCTGTCCGTGGTCCTGAACGCATCTCCACGACTTGACCTTCTCTCCTCCAGGCAGACAATCACCCTCCTGCAACGCACAGTAAGGTGGCAGAGCAGGCCACCGCGCATGGACCGCTGCTGGGCTTGACTGAGTCAGCCAGACAATATTCTCTTTCATGGCTGTGGCACGCAAAATCAAAACTTTGCTGACCGTCAACATCTTAGTGTTTGTGGGGATTATTCTGTTCTCGGTCTACTGCAGGATCCAGGACCGATCCGAGGAGCTCATCCAGATAGGGCGTATTTCTGACCAGAGGCTGCGAGCCAGGAATGGCAAAGTTTCCAACTTGGTGGACAGGCAGTCTATTCTCCAGAGGCTGGAGAGGCTGGAGGATGTGGTCTACAATCAGCTGAACGGTAGGATGCAGCTTGTACATGGTAATCATCTCAGAATGAGCAAAATGTGTGACTTACTGCTAAAGAGGTCATCATTATACCGAGGCAAAAACATCTGTGAGCCGAATGCTTAATGTGGTTAAACCCCCTAAAAGTGAGTGTTTGTGCAGTGCTGAGGGCTTTGCTCTGCTTAATTGGCCAAACTGTCCTCCAAAATCTACAAAGATGAAGAGGCTGAATGCACCGAGGTGAGTTTTCCACAGACCTGAGGCATGACTCATGCATATTCTTCAGCCTGACAGACTGTAGCCTCATTTCTTGGGCAAAACCGCGAAACACCAGCCTCATTTTGTGCATGAAACAAAGTCAATGTCAACGTGCTGGTGAGTGAAGGTCTGCTGCCTCCACAGCACTAACCCTGCTTGTTAGGGGGCTAATGAAGCAGGCTGATGTATTACAGTGCAATACTTGGTGTATGTGCTCACAGCGTTTGTGTTGATAGACTTTACTGGGCTGTTACTTTAACAGCCTACCAGACTGTGACTCCCCTAACCCATAATCGACTTGTTGTAAACTTCACATAAACTTATGCTTTAAGTGTTGATGTCTGTTCTTCTGCATAGAACCCCGCTCAGAGGAAGTCTGTCTCCATCTCAGCAGCAGCTCATTTCACTGGAGGCACTGCTGGTGGAACATATCAGATTTAACAAGCTGTCTCAGTTTTGAAGAGACAGTCTAATGTAATGGCTCAATAACGGAATGACAGACGTGTATTTCATTACATGGCCATCAGTCTCCGTGGGGCCGATTCGGTCTCCTCAGCACAGCGGCAATCTTTAAAATCCGGTTAGGTTACATATGACTCGTGGTCATACTCTCCTGTGGGAGATCCACACGATCACGGATGATGTTAAACATGCTATTTATCTGGCATCATTCATACAGATGCTTGACGAAACTTATCTGGATACAGTACATGAAACGTTTTCAGCTTACAACTTATTGTGATGAATAAATAGACATTAGTTATATCAGTGTTTGTTAACTTAAATCAAGCAAACAAACTTACATCCTCAAAATTCATTTTAGAATTAAATTAAGCTCCACACTCCCGTGCATCTAATTGTATTCATTCAATTACTGTTAACGCATGAATATATACATTCATTATATTAGCCAGGCATGGTTAATGAATGAATGACAATTAGGGCTGCAACATGTAATTTTCATCATTGATTAATCCGCCATTCATTTCTCAGTTAATTGGTTAATCGTCTGGTCCACTGACTGTCGAGAATTTTGAGAAATGCCTGTTGCATTTACTACGGTTTCATTTCTGTCAATCGACCAATTCATTAATAGGCTCGGCTCAAATGGCAATGCAACATAAAAACAACTCTTTTTTTAAGAGAACTGCTACTTTCTACTATTTCCTTCTCCTTTAAAGGTCTGATAACGGTGTCTTTCTTATGAGTGACTCAAAACCTTAAAATAATGAACACTTCACATAACAGATGATAGTAATCCATGGCCAATCCGCAGGCTCCCGCTGACTCCTGCACAGTTTACTGTTGTAATGAAAGAGACACATTGCATGAGATGAGTGTGTGTGTTGGACTGATCCGTGCTCACTCACATTTTCTCGCACTGTAGTGGCTGCTTTGGTGGCATACTTTAATAAAGAGTTGTCTGGGAGTGAAAAATTCACAAACAGATCCTGGTGCATCTGCAGGCGGCTGAAGGACGTATTGATTAATAACCCTAGAAAAATTCATTCCTGCCCAAACTTCTCACCCACAGTCGCTCCACTAACTCATAACGCCTCCAACTTATTCACTCACCAGTTTTGTCTCACTGACTCGAGCTAAAACGTCTTGTTCACAAGCCTACCAATCAGAATGTTACTCCTGTTGCTGATTGATCTATAATCTATTAGTTAAGATAGAAAGCTGTTATCATGTGTGTGAATCACTGTAGCTCAGGCCGAAGGAGGACGGGGGCTGTGCAAGAGGAGGCACTTTCTGCTTGTGTTGTTGTATTTCATGCTGGTCACCAGTAGAGGTCACAGATATCTTAATACCTCCTTAAACCACGATTCAGCCCGTTGAAAGCAGATAAAACCCTGAGTGCAAGAGCACAGAGAAAAGACATAGAACATGGAGAGATTGTTGTTGAGGATTCCTCATCTCAGTGTAAGAAAGATCCAGAAAATAGTGGCTTTGTCTGTTTTCTCAACACTCAGTTGTTAAGGACATTTCACAGCTTCATGGCCCCGAAACAGTGCGACTGTGGACTGTGTTTCTGCATGATCTTGATATTATGCCCGAGCCCGAGCAGCTATTTGAGGGTCACTCTGTCACTGTGAGTTATGCTTGGCAGCTGGCATCCAACCAGCAGGCATTGCCGCTCAAAAAGTACAATGCATCCTCTCAGTCACTTAGCTTTATATACAGACAATGAGACTAAGCCAGTCAACCCCACAGTGTCACTGCTGTGGGACAGAAGCACACTGTCTGCAAAACTCTTCAGGGACCCAAAATAGAAATACCTGATTCACGTGGATTACTGGATTTTAAAACATGCCTTTGCAGTTTTTATTAGGAAAATGGTAATTGACTTCCCCCCCTGTGTGTTGGCTGTATATGGCTAGATATACACAATCAAAAGAGTTGTAGTTTGTGTCAGCTGTTTTATGTTAGCGAACATATCAGCATCTCAGCAAGTAGCTGGGAAACAACTTGCAGATCGCGAGTGGAGAGAGTAACAGTCAGTTATGGGCTGAGCAGAGGAACAAGTCTTCCATTTAACAGAGGAGAATAAATGCATAAACATTTTGAACCAAGGTGTGAGGCTAAAATGAAATTAATAAATCAGATAAATTCAGCAATAATCACATTCAGAGTCCAGCTGTTACACTGAATTCCAAATAGCTGCGTTCATTAATTTGACAAATACAGTTGTTCAACGCGAGCGCAACAAATTCAGATCTACACTTCGCAAACATTCGGCACATTTCTCTCTCTACGTAACCCAAGTCTGAGACAGAAAAAAGGAATCAATTGCAGTTTTGTAATTTTTATTTGACAGCATCAATGTGTACCAAGGAGGGCACACAGCCTGGAAGCGTTCGCTGGCTGTCACAATCCCTCAATGATTTGTCTTGAGCTCTTTAATGCCGTACTTAATCATATCCTCATATCCCAGGTCACTGCCCCTTTTTCTAAATCGTGCACAGACCACAAATTGTATTCTATGGCCACTGGGAATAACTATGGTGAGAGGAGGACTCAGCGCGCCAATAACTATTACCATGTCCGGCAGCGATATGAAGTAATTGCCCATTCCCTCTGTTGTTTATTGCCTACCAATGGCATGCTGTGGGAGCTGCGGCAAGGTCCAATTAGATTTGAAGGACATAAACAAGTTGCAGAATTCCTCTTTTATGGTTGCCTGATGGATGGACACCAGACTCCCAACAAGAAAACAAAGGTTAAGCTTTATCTGCAGCCCACTCTGCACAGAAATGAGCAACGCGAGGGTTATCAGCAGCACTGCTCTGCTGTGGATGCCACCGTCTTCGGGTAATCAGATGTGAGGGTTTTAAGCTTGTTAACAAGCTTATGAAGCGGTGTTTTGACCTTAAGTAGTGCATTAGAACCAGCAAATACCTTCTCACCGGTACTTACCTGCCGAAGCCCTTTGAATCTGACTAAACGAATGCAAATAAGACAAGCGGCCAAAGATAGAAATAAATACGTTGAGCATTAGTCATTTTGTCACTCAGTTTGACTGGTAAGGATTTTGAAGGTCAGCATTGACTTGGAAAATCTGAAGTCAGCCGTAGAAATCCGACATAACGTGTCAGTGTTCAGGGTTGCCATGTACAGCTACAGTCCTTGTATGTAAAGGGAAATATAAGATATTTTAATCTAATATGATTTTGTTTTGTATGTTTTGCCAAAATGACACATGCTTGTAGGATGAGGACTGAAGAGTCTGGAGAATGTTAACGAGTCTGGCTAGTTAGCCGGGCATGCTAACGGCTGCAGCTGACATTTGAGAAGTAAAAAAAAGAAAAAAACAACAACCAAAAAACACTGATTAATCCGTTCCTTACACTTGTGTGCACCGCTTCAACAGATGGAGAAATCCAAAGATTGACAGGCCTGCTGTGTTAGGTACGCTTGCTGAGCTATGATTAGGTAATTGCTGTTCAGGGAAGGGGAATAGAGAACTGTAATGTGCAAAAATAGCGTGGAAGAAAAAAAAATCATTATCATTATTAATCAAATCATTAAAAAGCAACTCGATAATTTTAATTCCGACGGTCTTGAGGTCGAACTTAAACTGGATTAGATGAAACTACCTGCCTTTCTTTTCATTGCCTCTCTTTCTTTCTACTGTTCAGTCACCGAAAGCAGATCCAAAAATAAGTTTCTTAAAAAACAGATTTTGATGTCAGCAAGTGAATGTGCCACTAGTCAGTTGACTCCTCCGACCACCGCTGGATGTGTCACTGTGTGAGCTCGGCTGGTGTCCCTCAGCTCGCGGTCCTACTGAGGTTCTTGTCATCAGCCATGCATGTCACTCCCGGCCTTCTCCCTGGGCGTAGGTGCTGATGGGATGGCAGCCTCACAGGCCAAGCTGCAGCACCAGATATGCTCCTTATCTATAATGCCCAATTATGGCAAAGAATCTAACACTGTTTATATGCTAAGCCTGCTGGGGCAAAGACTTGATGAGAAATGAGAAATGTCACACACTCTCTCTCTCTCTCTCTCTCTCTCCCTGACACACACTTGATTCTCTGGCTGCGTGTCAATGATACACATCACCGTGTGCCTATATGTTGTTGTTGCAGTGTGGAACGGCAGCAGGTGCAAAGACATCACATCACAGCGCGGTGAAGTTTGATGAAATATATTCCAATAATGATATGGAGATCAGTCTCGGGCCGACAAACAACGGTTTTCGCAAACAGATAAGAATCAATTCTGCTCAGCCTTGAGGAATCATGATAATGAATTCAGCAGCTAACCTGACAATCAGCAGTCAGCCACAGACAATAATGACAATTTCAGATGGAGCGAGCATCCCTCTTATTTACATTGTTGGCCCGGAGTCATGCAGTGATTGCATTACTAACATCTAATAATGACATCCAGCAAAAGAGGGGCATGCAGACCAGTTTGTAATTAATGATGAAAATTAATTTTCCTTTCCCTTTATACACCTTGAATGCTTATCCATCTATTTGGAGAGTTTTGAGAAAATGGAACAACATTGTTGTGAAAAGATTACAACCAGTACAGAGGATGTAACCAAACACAAATAGATTATTCAGATATGAACAGATAATGCACTCTAGTGGCATTTGTTGATGGATCTTGTGAACTAAAATTTGTATTACTGCACAAATGAAGCGTAATCTGTTGAAAGATGGACAGGAAATCACACCAAAGTGATTCAGACTTGAACTGCTGGTAGTTAATGCAGCACCGATTTACATAGACCAGATCTGGTGAAATTCAAACAGATGAAGGCAATAAGTTTTACATATATAAGCTATATATAAAAAAGGCTTCATAAGTTGTTAAAAGCATCACACTGTTTTATTTGATTCATTTGGTAGAATCAAATATAGTGTTATTCTGTGTCGTCTGTGAACAGCAAAACACACACGAGAGTTTAAAAGGCAGAAGAGAGCATAGCAAAAGGAGGCAAATCTGTGTAAATCAGAGCACGCAGATAAGAATACAGATATTATGTTTGAAATCAACAGATGCAGATAGTAGCTTTGCTGTGCTCCCCGAGTAATTACTAATATTAGCTTGAAGATGCTTTCTATTCAGTGTTAACAATATACACAAAAGACATGCTAGTGTGATTTTGCCCGTCACTCTGAGGCACACATTGATGCCGAAAATGCATTTTCAGTCCAATAAGGCGGCGCTCCGTCAAAGGCAGGAAAAGCTGTACTGAAACAGGGAATGGGGTCTTTAATGGGTTCACTTTGGTGTAGCTGCCAGACTACACTTTTAAACCAGTGCAAATATGCCTTTATATAAAAAACAAATGAATAACGCTTGAAAACAAATGAGCTAATAGAGTAAAACATGAACAGAATGTCCTACCTTGCTGTTTCTGCACAAACACTCTGTATTTGGTGTATCTGCACTGCCAAGCAAGCTGTTGTAGGGCTTCAATTTTGCAAAAGGGCAACAATACATTGTTGAGATATAATTCAGGAGTCTAGCACTATCAATTTCCAAATCAGAGTTGGTGATACTATGAGTGGCGGTGCTCGAATTAATGCAGCCCTTCTCCCAGCTCTCAATATTTCATAGATTTGTTTTGGCCTTAGAAGGCTTTAAACCTCTCTGGAAGGAGTTATTTTCCTCTTCTTGAAGAGATCCCTCACCATCAATATTTAGATCTCTGCTGCATCACTTTGGACACGCATAAATCCAGTCCTGCTCTTAAATCATTCATTAAAAATGGGGTCATCTTTGAATCTGAGGCTCAACCTTATAAAGGCCAAACCAGACAGCCGAAGATCGCTGTATAATCTACAGCTGCTGCGGGTTTAATGTGTCGTGTCAGAAGGGTTTGGACAAATGGATTGTGAGGAATGAGCAAAGAGACAGATGTATACTTGGACACCATTAGATTCAAATTGGTGCCTGACGCTTTCAAGGATGCACATCCAGCTGACTCTTAGATGGGAAAGAAGCCCGAGTGGAAGAAGCAGATGCTGGGCTGTAACTGCCTGGAAGTGAGATGATGAAAGTGCTAATGTGGCATTTGGAGTGTGAATCCCACATCGGAAACAGAGAGTGAAAAGATACTTCACATGAACTACGTAGACATTTTATAGCTGTGCAGTCAAATACTACAGGTGTGGTATTTGTTTTAGCTTATAAATCAACTCTCATCGTGTGTTCGTGTTTGTAGTTATCTTGGTCATAGCACTGCAGTGAGCAGCGTGGGCCTTTAGTCATTGTCATCTTTTTTTTTTTTTTTGTTCAGAACATAACAGCCCACTTGCTGGATGCTTTTATACAAAGTGCCTCAGAGGATCGTGTGTACATACATATTTAACTCGTGCAGTCGCCGTGAGAATAGCTCTTAATCCTCACAGTGTTAGTGCGATGCTCTACCCACAGACGTACGCGGTCCAATTCTTCCTTTCAACCAATGTATTAAAAGCTTTTATTTTTGTGTACAAACGCTCTATTTGTGGAAACAAATTATTGCTGCGTAAAAGAGGCATTCGGGTTTTGATATTGATTAATTTATGCATATTCTGTTCTTGTTGAAAAATAGAAGAAATTACAAGATGGAGAAAACATAAAAGATGAATTAGAGCCAGACAGAGCAGCTGAACTACCTCAACGTACCTACCAGGCATGATAAAAAACAGGTTTATATCATCAGTTATGTAAAAACTGAACTCTGCAAAAGACTAATTCAACTTCGGAGTTAATGTGCTGTTTTCACATCACAAAAACAAACTCTCCACCATCAGATTGCCTCCACACAGTCTTAAAATGTATGTTGAAGTGCTCCAGAAAGATAACAGTGGGTTGGATTTCAGGCCACTCTTCCCATAATGGAATTCCCTTCAATCAGACAGAGGTAGAGGAAGGCAGAGGGAAGCAAAATAACGCAGCCACCAGAAAACAAAGCTGGCAGGCACTGTCGTGCTTCCAAGACTCATGCGGAGACAGAGAGGCCCTCCAGACCCACGTCTGCGGCTCTGGAGGGTATCTGTGTTATTGTGTGACATGGGCCGCAATGCCAGATGGCTGGTCCGTGACGTGAACCCCACCCATACTTGTCACTATGCCACCACATTGGCGGGTGCAGGGCATGCTAAATCCCTCTCGCGGGAGAAGCCAGTTTGCAACCATTCAGCTCCAATTACAAATCTTCAGTAGCACCCGAGGATTTGAGGCCATCCAAATATGGTGATTACTCCGCAGTTCCTGGAGGGGTGAAGCTGAGAGCTGAGCTCTTCATTGGTATGCGCTGTTTACTTACTGTCTGTGTGTCCATCTGTTGATATGGAGAACAGACGCAGCACGATTTTTCTATGGAGGCCACACTGGAAGCTTGGCTCGCATAACAATTATGTGACATTATCCTGCAGTTCCGTGGAATTTTAAATAGTTGAAGAATAGACAAGCTGGCAGAGATGCATTAATAAAGCTGACAGCATGCTTTTGTTGAAGAAAACTCTTTCAACTTTAGATATATAGATATATATTTATATGCATATATCTATTTTCTAAGGGTAGGCCTCAGTATTTTATATTATATTTTTTGTATGCACCTATGGATCCTAAAGGCCTGATTTACGTTTGCTGTTTATAGGACAGCCGTCATGTCTGTATGTCAGGGCTTGATTGTCTAATATCCAGTAGTAGTGTGTCAGTTGTGAGAAAGATGAGGATGTTTATGGCTATTAGTAAGTGATCTCTCTAAGGAGTGCACCATCCTTTCACTAGCCAACAGCTGCCTTTTCTTTACCCTGCACTATCACAGCACTACTACAGTACAGTTAATGTATACAGTCATAGAGGTAAAGTATATACCTGCATTTATCACGTTTGCTCATTTCCACTCTAAATATGTATCTCGGGCTATGTAAAAATGGTTGCCCCATTAACACATTAGGAAGGGTTCAGACCTAAGGTTCTGCCCCCCTCCCCACCCCAAACATTTCTGTAAAGTCCCTCAGAGTTCTGAACCAGTGAACAGGCTCTTTTCCACCCCCCATCAGCCCATATTTCATTTTTTACTCTGCACCTCATTTTTATCCTTTTTGAAAATGTCACTGTCACAGTACCAAAGTGATGGTCTGTTAAATCACAGTCATTAGTCATTTTAATGAGAGCAGAGGGTTATTTTAACACATTAAATCCGGTGCTGAATGTAGTTGTGTTAGACCTGTGAAGCCTAACATGATAGGGCGGACCAAGGACTGGCTTTCATTCACCACTAAGCACACAGATAAGCAATCTGGCCTCTCTTAAGGGATTCTTTGTGGGATAAAAGGACCTGCATGAAGCAAGCACTGTTTGAATAGCCACTATGGTCATGGTGCCGCTGCATACGGCTTCTATAATTAGCCATATACTGCCATTAGGGGCTCATTTAACATCTGGTTGTCCTTGTTGGACTAAAAGTCTCTGTAAAAATCAGCGTTTTTAAAACTGAGTTGTAAATTCACGACAGCAGTGATGCATTAGCATATTTCGGTCCAAATGGTCATGTGTTCAGAGAATGAACTCTTAGATCCATAAATGGGTCAAAGCTGATGTGTTTTTATCATATTTGTATTTATTTATTAATCTCTTTTACTTGGGAAAATTACACTTGTATTTCTACTCCAATGTTTTATGAAGTGGGTTACGTTTCCTCCTCCAACTTTCCAATGAAAATTCATAGGGCTCTTTTCTCCTTGTTTTTTACATAACATGTAGACTTTAATGACGGTTATGTGAAAGAGCATCTGCTATTGAAATATAACTGACAGCAAAATTACTCTGAAAAGTACAAGTCCACTAAAGAGTGACTGTACTACAGTAAAGAGAGTAAATGTTACTTGTGACTTCCCTGATCACAGCTCTGCTCTATACATTCTCTCTCGGCTCTGTTGTTTGTTGGCCCTTGTACCACTGTGTCTCTCAGCTTCTGCTCTGCTCTGCTCATCTCTGTGACGTCTGTGTCCATGTGGGTGTTTTGCAGCTTTTTCATTGACAGACAGTGTAATGATGCCCTGTGGATGAGCCACACTGGGTCTTGGAGCGGCCGTACACCAGTCACCTCACACTGCCAGAGAATGTCAATCAGCTGCCCTTCTGCATGGCCTCTCCTCTCACGTGTCTGTCCCTCTTCTCTCCGTGTGTGTGTGTGTGTTTGTATGTGCCTCCACACATGGTCAAGTACAACCGTATGATTGTCTTTCTGTTTTGTCATTTTCTTGGCAGGTTTGGCGAAGCCCATGGGGCTGGTTGAGGGCCCCGGAGGGCTTGGCCAGGGGGGAGCTGCTGCCACTTTGGGAGAGGACAGTCGTGATGCTGAGGGGAAATACGAGGAGTATGGATACAACGCTCAGCTAAGTGACCGCATCTCCCTGGACAGGAGCATCCCCGACTATAGGCCTAAAAAGTATATCCACCTCCTGTTTCTTTTCATTGTCTGTCATGTACATTCCTCTTCCATCTACAGCTCTGCACCTGTATCTCCCCCTGGCAGGGTTGTATAATGATAGAGAGACTTGTATCTGGAAGGTCTGCCAGTTTAATCCCTGCTGCAGTTGATGGGCTCTACTTTTGTGAAGGCACACAATGTACGGCACCATTTTTGCCAAGGCACTGTTTTTTTTTCTCCGTTTTTTTTCAAGCATAGTGTTTGATCCTCTTCTTCGTCTTCCTCTTTGTATTGATTGGTATTTTGGACAGTAACTGTGCCCAAATAGTTGAGCTGCAGTACAAGGTGAGTCGAACCAATAAGCATGGCACAATCATGGCTATGCTTTTACTGAGCAATGAAGTCTGAAGAGCTTCTTTTCCTGGTTATTTCCTTTCATGAGGAATATTGAAAATCAGATGTAGTTTTTCTACACACATGCAGCAGCAGTGTGAACAGTTATGATCCAACAAAGTGTCAGCAGCCACTTGGTGAGAATGCACTAAGTGAGGCTTTGACTTTCTGCAGATGTCAGGGACAGATTGGTGGAAGGATCCCTTAAAACTGATACAACATGGTTCCCAAATAGCTGTCAACTTTAAGTTTGATTTAGGTTGCTGTATAATGCAGCACTATATACTATGTACTATGCAAAACACTGGAGCCAGCACCTGTTGTTGGGTGGCTGATAAGATGCATGGAATGTCTCACAGATCAAAAACTGCCTCTCATTGGTTTCCATATTAAACAGAAAAATGCAAATGGCACTCTTGTAAATGTAATGGCTCCCAGCAGGGACATTCCTGTACACCTGGTGGTTTATGGCATTCATTTTGCACTGGCTGGCCCCCAGCTCCCCAGTGGCACATTGCATGTTGTAAACTTGCACCAGTCAAAAAAGAGTGAGAGAGCAGTGCATTCAGGAAATACGAATACACTTGTTTTGCAAACATAACTCAGATAGGTACATGTCTGCCGTGTTTGGCATTCACTTTACAATGGCTGCCGTTATTGTTGTTATCAGTTAACATCAGCATTTCACTCACTGACTGATGGCTGAGGGGAAATTGTTTCTGAGCCCCTTGGTGTTCAATAGAGCAGCTCTGATGAAATGTGCATATATGTGAGATATGCAAAGTTGTCCACCTTCTGTCCATTGCTCAGACATTGCTAAACCTTTGTGCGTCCTCATTAGGGAGGTGACCTGTAGTGGGTTATGTGACAGCAACGCTGGCTGTTGGTTTGACAGTGTGTTTTAGAAATTCTTATTAAAAAATATACAAGGGATACATTTCAGTAAGAACTGACGAAGAATTTAGACTGACGTTATCTCTTGGGATGAGAATGAGGCACTCCTTTTTTAAACAAAATCGAGATGAAGGGTGAAACATCAGGTTGATTAACAAGTGTGTTCCCTTAGTTGTAGAGAGATTTACCTCTTTAAAGACAGTTGTGTTATTGGTGTCTTCACCTCTTCTTACGCTACAAATATACAAGCTCGCCCAGCTACCAAAGACTAGCCTGCAGTACTGACACCCCCCCTTGCGGATCGTCATGGTTTCGAGAATCTCCCTCTTCACAAGCTGTCCTTATTTCCTGTTTGATACTTTTCATCTTCCTCGTCTGTCTTGTTGCCTAAATCCACGTAATCCTTCCTTCTCTCTTCTGTCAATGCAGCACAGTCATTTTAGCCACAGGGCACCGCGGGGCCTCGGCCATGGGGAGTCAAACAAAAAGAAAATTACTTTAGACACGACTAATCCCAACATAAAAGGACAGGGACACGATGATGGTGACAGTTGAAGAGCTGCGCTATAATATTGCAATAAAAGGCATCTTGAATTACTTTGAATTTTTATGAAAGACACCCAGTGGACACCCAGCAAGAAACCTTAATGGTCCTTTTAGAATAAATTTTATATTTAGAACTGCAGCTGCGATACAGTCAGTGCAGTCGGAGATGGATTTGGGGGAGGGGGAGGGAGTAATCGGGGCGGCCAGTGGTGTTTATATGACAGTGTCAAAGAACAATGGCTACAGGCAGAGACACTGAGAGGAACTCTGACGGCCAAGAGAGGTTTCTTAGGGCTTTAGCGTGGATAACAATTCATTTCATCCACGCTGCTTTGTTCCGAGCTCTTTTTCCCACCCCGAAAAATTAACGAAGAGTGGAACAGGGAGGAGTAGGGTGACTAAAAAGAAGCTTGCTAATTAATATAGTCAGCTGAGAGTGCCACTACAGTTGAGGGTTTTTAATAAATTCCTTTTATTTCAACTAGTTCAACAAAAAAAGGGACATTAGACAAGAGGGAAATGAGAGTTGTGGGTTCGCTGAAGGGGTTGTTTCTGGTTTTAAATGGCACTGACTTTTAAATGGATTTTGTGCAAGCTCTTCATACACTCTGTCTTATACACTATACAGATATACAGTTATACAAGCTCCCCCTTCTTCATCTGTGTCTCCATATCCACAGAATATTCTATCAGGGCTCAATTTCTGAGAGAATACATTTTTGTGCCCATATTAACAGTGCAAAAAAAGCAAAACATGTCACGTCAAAACATGGTAAAGTTTTAGTTCACGGAAGGCGTATGATGAAGATGCATTTGTTGTGAAGCTCGATGGAAATAAATACATTGCAAAGTGCAAATATAGTATTCTTTGCTTCTTGAGCTTTCGTCAAGCAGCACTTGAGAAAGAAGAGAAACATCAAAGCCCTGCAAGCGAAAGAATTGTTCACAGAAAGAAAAGGGATACGTGTACAGCCAGCAAGATGCTGTTACTGCCAGCACTGTTGTGGCACTAGTGAGGACTTCCACAGTTGGTTAAGGCTGGTGTGACAGCGGTCAGTCGAAGTCAGGTGTGGACAACACAACTGGACCGAGACTGCCTGGAAAGAAAGCACTGCGGGACGACCTTTGTGATGTGAAATCAGAAAGGATCAACCACAGGGTTTTATGACCGTAGATATGTGACTTTAGCAAGAATTCTGGCTGTGATCAACATCATCAGTCACTGTATCTTTCCCTTTGTGAACCAAGTGAACCAAACTCCATGTGTGGACGCACCCGCTGTCCACCTGCTGCAGTCTGCTGCAGCTCTCTGCCCCATACAGTCTGTCTGTCTCTGCCCCATTTCTAATTCTGATTCTGTGACTGTGTCCTGCAGGCAAAAGGTGACTGAAGCAATGCAGAAGTGAGGTTAAATGCGGGAACCAGGCACCTACTGTCTAATGGGCTTTTAATTGAACAGGAGTCATTGAGCTGAGGACTTCGATGACTACAGGGAACAGAGGTCCATCGCCATGACTGAGTGATCTGCACATCCTTAAACCTCTCTCTTTTCAAACCTGCTTGTCTGCAGCAAAACCAATTCATAATAATTCCAGCCACACTTGTCCCTCACACAAAAACCTGTAATCCCCTTTCACCGCCCGCTAGCCTGCATTTCTCTCTCCTGCCCTTCACTTCTGCAAGTGACATTCTTAACTGAGATACCAAGAGACTTAAGTAGGCTCTATATTATGGCAACTCTGAGCCTGCCATTCGCTGTCCTTGGGAGGCTTAGGTATGATAACATCTCATTGGGCTGTGGAAAGAAAAACAATGTGGGCAGGCAAGCTGGTAAGATTACTGATGCTCCCAAAAACAAACAAAAAGATGTTAAACGTATCTTGTGTCACTCATAAATAGAGAAATGTAATTCAAGGCATGAAATCTGTTTTTCACCCTCTGGTTCTTCTCCTCTAGGAGGATTCTTATTCAATTACTTCTAATCACACCTCTATCTATATCGTCACTTTACAGAAGATTTGATTTATATTTTGTCAAAATAGTTGTTAAACCCAAACTATATTGGAGCGCAGCAGCTGCTCTGTCAAGGACCCCTCATCTTGTGTTTGTCTGCCTGTGGGAGGGTGATAACCAGAAAGGGCGACTGAAAAACAGGTTTAGCTCATCTCCTGAGCGTCTGATACTGCTGAATGGGATCGTGAGGTTTCCGCGGTGCAGGAGCTCCTGCTGCAAATTGTTGCTCTTTCCAGTGCTAGAGTTTATCTCCTGGATGGAGGGGCAAGGGGGGGGGCTGAGAAATGACAAGGCAAACGATTATCTTTCTGAGGCGAGTGCTCACGGATTGGAAAGTTGCTTTGGTGTTGCCTGCACCGCGTGGGTTACGGGAGGTTAATGTGAAATTTCACAGCAAATAAGAGTGGCCAGTGGGGAAAAAAGTCAGAGGGAGCAGCCGGGGCTGCAGGCTGGCAGAGGAGGAGAAGGGGGAGGTGTGATAGGAATACATCTTAATCTGGCGCTCTGTTTCTGTCAAAGCTTGTTCCGGGTCAAATTATGAGCACTGTCCAGTGAGCTCAGTCCCATTACAAACAGATGAGTCGATCGCTCATCCTGTTAAGGCTTTACTAGGCTTCCCCTCTGCTGCAGACAGGTACAAATTTAAGGCTGAGCGATGCCCTAAATTGGATCCAGTAACTAGGGCAATGGAACTACAATATCACTTTACAATCTCGACATTGAAATCTAGCCGTACACCACATCTCAACTAGAAGTGATGAGGCTACCTTGCCCCTTGTGACATTTTCAAGATATTACTCTGGTAATATTCATTAAACGCAGCCTCCCAACCAGTCATATAACTGAACAGGACAGAAATATACATTACGTTGTTTTGCACGAATGCAATGTCGTCACTGTGTCTCTGCAATGCAAAAAGTCCCCCCTCAAACTCACTGCCAGATTTGTCATTGTATTTATAGACCTGGCAAGGCTGATTGAGAGAGGCAATAGAGAAAGCTGTGCGAGGGAACAAAGGAGTTACTGAGGGAGAGCATAAATGCACAGGGAAGGACTGAAATGATACAGTGGAAGGACTATCAATCAAAACACTTCTGCATTTACTCTTACACCGGAGCGCCAGAGCAGGGCTTAAAGTATAGATAGACGTACGCAGCATGCTTCATCATAAACACTCTCTGTGGTTTAGTTTTCCTGTTATTACCTCTGCTGTCAAATGCATGTGGGCTGCGGTACTAGATGTGATTGATAACAGTGCATGAAATTAAGCTTTCCCAGTCCAGAACGGCTAGCACCAGCCCACTTGGCCAGTGAGACTATTGGCAGCAGATTGTCATTCCTATGCATGAACCCATGCCAATATTTAGACAAAGTGTCAAGTAGAAAAATACAAAAATGATAAAGATAAATAAATGAATGACAACTCGTGTCTTTAAAATGGGTTTCTCGTGGTGATACACCCACGGAAAATAACCTTCCAGATCTCTTTTCTTTGTTTCTAAACTTATGTTAAGGCTCACGCTCACAGTTCTTATAGTGTCGTGTTTGGAAGCAGTTATTATTTATTATTATTATTATTTATTATATTATCAAAAAAACTCTAAAACTACTGTCCATCATGAAACGTGCACGCGGGAAGCATGATTCCACAACTGCTAATGTTCTCCGTATCTGCCAGGTGTGTAAATTGTTAATGGTTTGCTAACAGGTAGGATAGCTAATAAACAGGGGTTAGATTCTCTCTATTCCAGTGACTGTACTATACACTTGGCCAATGATGGTTTGTGGAAGAGGAAACATTTTGATGTTTTCAAAAACAGCGAATGGGCTTTTTTACTCTTCAAAAACAGCAGTAGTATTTTTGTAAGTCTTTTTGTACATGAACAACGTTGGAAATGTGAGCTAAATTAGTCATTTCTTCGAAAGAAAAACAGTTATGTTAGAACAAACCTAGTTTCAACTTAGAAGAGACAATATGTTTTATGCTTGGCACAATCATATCTTGTTTAGAAGTATGTAGACAATGAATTTATGCCTGTAGTTAATCTAAACAAAATAATCACAATTTAAATCACAGTTGCTAATAAGTATCAAGTATCAGACCAATGACACTCTTTTCCCTCAAACTGAAGAGCCACTGTTAGTGTAAACTTAACATTTCAGCCTTCCTCCATAGTTCTGGTATATCTTTACAATTTTTATTAGCAGAAAAGTTTGTTTTTTTTAAACAACAACTATTATTAACTATATAGGGAGGAAAAGGTTAGTTTTGGATGCAGTCTGATTTAAAACATCAGGATAATCCATGATTGGTAAAATAAGTTGCAATGCAAGCTTCTTCCTAACAGTAAGTGAAAAGCAGTTCCTGGATCGGTAAAGGACGTTAGTGCCAAGAATCATTATCTTTATAATATCATTAATATGGCATCTAAATGATAGTTCAGCATCAAGCCATAGACCACGGTATTTACTGTGTTCAACTCATTGCAGTGCCGTATCACCAAGACAGGCAATAACACATGAATAATATTTAACTTTGGATTTAATGCTTTGGCGAGTGCCAAAAATGGTGGTATGACATTTAGTTTTATTGAAAAGTAGTTTATTAGCTGCGAGCCAGTGTTGCAGGTTATTAAAATCAGACTGCAAAGCTGATTGTGATCTGTGATAAATTAGGTTTAGATGTGTATATTTCCATGTTGTCTGCACAGAGCTGAACAAAACACTCACAACAAATAGAGGAGAAATCATTAATAAAAATGGAAAAAAGCAGAGGTCCTAGAGTTAAGCCTTGCGGCATGCTTCCTCATTGTACCAGTTTATCAGGGTTTTTTTACCTTGTATAACAACACATTGCTTCCTATTATGCACAAGATATTTCTATTTTTATTTCTTTTTATTTTTTATATTGTATACTAGTCTTATATTATATCATTCTTTTTTAGATTGTACATATTTTATATTTTCATATAATGTTTCCTTTTTTACTAGTGTTTTTGTGTCTTGTGGTGGCTGTTTGTTGTCTCTGGGGTGTCTGTCTGTACTGCTGCCGTGACAAAATAATTTCCTGTGAAGGATCAACAAAAGGAACTATTCTATTCTATTGTGTTCTATTATGAAAGAAGGAATAGAACCAAAGTAAATCATTATGTGACAGACCAACAGACTAAAGTTTAACTAAAAGAAGGTAGTGATTAACTAAATAAAAAACATTGGTGAAATATAAATGAAAATTGCACCTGTTTATTTGCTGTCATTAGATGCAGGTAAAATATCCTTTGTATTTTTTAACAAAGCAGTATTTATGGAATGATTTCGTCGAAAGCCAGATTAAAAAGGTGAGAGATTGAGATAATGTGGTAATTAATTATACTTTGTTTTTCAGATACTTTTGCATTAGAACAAATGATTGAATTTAAATCCACTGTCCAATTTAGCTCAGCAATATTATCCGTTTCAAGTAAGAGGAAATTTGGGCCAACTAAAAGCGTTGTCATTAGCCCATAATTTGAGGTAATTTCAGAGGTATACAGTCTAGTGTAATAGGACTAAAAGATCTTGTTAATTTTCCAATGGACTTCTTACCAGGTTATTGTAACTATCTTTAATTTCAGGGATCAGAAGTTACTTTAACTGATGTGCTTCTTGTTCTCTTGTGAACAAGTTAAACTATAATCGCATTTATTTAAAAAGAGTTCCAGGGATTAGAAACCCACTGCTAAAAAAAGTTTTCAGTTAAAAATGTTAAATAGTTAAATAATGTAGTTGCTGCTTCATCATTTTGTTTGAATAAGACATAAATAAAATTACTATCGCCTCGTAAAAACGCTTTAGGGGTTTCCCAAAGAAGGGAGTCGCACACTGTATTAGATTTATTAGATTCAATAAAGGTACAAATGGATCCTGTAATTTTATTATAGAAGTTTCTGATTAAAGGTAACGCACATGTCTAATTGTAATCCAGCACGGTCCGAAATAAAACTGGCTAACTGCTAACTGTTCCACAGACTTTACAAATGGTACGAAAAGTCAATTTGGACGTATAAAAAAAAGAAAAAAAAACATTTGATCCATTATACAATTAGGATCCCCTCCAAAGATCTACTTTAGATCTACTGTATTTTTTCGCTGACCAATACCGCCTCCTCCCTCGTCCCCACCCACCCTGTGGTATTAAAACTGGAGTGGGACACATGATTAATCCAAGCTTTACACAGTGTAATCTGATCAGATCTTTTCAAGTGTGTCTCTTGTAGGAAAATTACATCAGCTCTTAGATGGGCAAATGCTCTTTAGTGTTCCATTGGTCTATATATCCCTTCTGTATTTCATGAGATAAATCAGTTATCTCCTACCCACAAAGCATCAGAGGAATTGCTAGCGTTAGCCATTTTTAGTTTTTGGTTTTAAATAGGGAGACACTAAAATAATGGCTAGAGAGAAGGAGTTTTAGGAAAATAGTTCCTTTTTAACTCTCATTTAATTTATCTGTACTACAATGTAAATCATAGGCTAATCCCTTATCAAAACAAAACACAAAATACAAATGAATGATCCCACTGTAGGTCAAGGAGAACTGCAGGGAAAATCTACTTTCAGATAAAACATGATAGCCTTGTAGAGATGCTCTGCCAGACTCTGCCAAAAAATCTTACAGTAAGTACAAGTCAAGCAGCACAGGATTTTATCCAGCTTTTTATATCCAGACCTTATTTCTAAGATTATCAATTGATAAAATCAAACTTCAAGCTTAATCACGGCAAGCTACAAACTCCAGAGGCCAACACAGATATTAATCAGGTCTATGTAAGTCAGCGACAGTAGGATTTCACCAGTTAATGCTATGTCAACACCAGTCCTATGTTTGGTCAGTCTGTGAGGTCAGTTTATGAGTTAGGTTCCTCACAGTTCACCAAATTACCAACATGCTGGCCATAGATTTTTGTTCCACAATGAATGAGTCAGAGTCATAGACTGTCTCCCCCATAGAGCCCACCCCTAGCACAGCAGGACAAATCACATGACACTTCACTCCCTATTGGGATATGAAGTGGTATTGAATGTTACGTGGTCCTTGTTTGCAGCGGCGTAGGAGCGGACTTGTCCTTCGAAGTACTTGAGTTTATTTTGACTCCCTCTTAGTGAGCATTCTTTGTCCTGATGATGGCGAAATATCTCTATCAAAGGTCTCGGTGTGGACAAAGGAGATGATGTGCCCAGTCCAGAGTGGGGAACAAATCAGTCGCCGAGACCTCGCAAAAAAAGTTGCAGCACCACAATCTGTTTTCAAGATCATCCACTTGTCACTGTTTTTTAGCAAGGCACACATTTCTTTGAGGTCCACAATTCTGCTGCTGTACTCCAGTGGGAGTACATGTGTTTTTCCCCCCAATGCCCCTGATTCCTCACCTTTCATTCAAGAGGAGGGTTTGGCAGTTATTCTGGTGGCTATAAAATACACAAGCATCAATGATACAGCAACTGTTGGGGAAACCATGGCAACTTCTGTGGCACAGAGATGCCAGTCTCAGCTGGAAGGCTTGATCCCTGGCCAGCGTTTGTGGGTTTGGCCCCTAAATGGAAGCGTTTGAGTAGTTCAAGTTTAAAAAGTCAAACCACACATTTCTCATGTATTTGGGGTGTTTTCAGGATATTGTCAGAAGTAGTTGAGAGTCCATTAAACATAATTAAGTCTCTTGAGTCACTCTGGTCGTTCCACTTATGACAATTTCACTTAAACGACTCTTTACTTTGCTCTGGAAAATATTCTGTTTGTGTACTCAAGGCAATTGCTAAATCATCTTATTGGGGACATTGCAGATAACATCTGTGTACAATAAGATATTAGTTTCTTTCATGTTAGAACCGTGCTGAGTGAGCGTTGTTGTTATCTTAGATTATTTTGAATCATATGACTGCTGTTGAGTGTCGGCAGGGTTGGATTGTTTTTCTGCCTACGTGCCTGTCAAGAGTTATATCACCCTCAGTTTTCATTGTCAGTTTAGAAAGACTTTGCGCCTTGAGGATGTTACTGAGATCTCTGATAGAAGGTCGGAGGGTACAATTCTTATTCTCAATATTCTTCTCTATTTTTATCTATTGAATGCATTGCATGTGTACAGCAAATGTGTTTTGTGTTTTAATGCCATGCAATGTTCAGGCCCACTTTATAGATTAGAGCTTGGCCTGTGTATTACATACATGCACAAAGTCCTAAAGTCCTAAAGCAAAATAGAAATAGTAATTTTAGAAATCCCTTTAAATCCCATTTTTCATTGTGATATGCAAAACATTTACTATATCATTTCACAAGTAAATAAGATACCATCTGTTGTGCCATCCTACATAATTGCTAGTTCCTCTCTTGCCAATTCTCATTGTTGAAAGGTGAGAACCTGCTAACACATGCCCGCCACACGCACTCACTCACACAAACCAGTGGCTGTGAAGTATGAGGAGGATTCCATTGGCTGGAGAGAGGAGGATGTAACTTTAGCACCACGCTGGCATCCATCTGCTGTGTGGCCGTCTCCCAGCGGTCTGACCCCACGGATGCTGCTGACTCAAGCTGATATCCCAGTTCACCGAGGTTTTGGCGGAGAGCACCAGTGGAGTTCAGATGGCTCACAGCAAGGGTGGAAGAGCAGCAAAAGTGCTGTCTTTGAACAAAACATGTTCAAGGTAGCTTTGACAAACCACCAAATTGACTTTGATGTCAACATTACATAGTTCCATTCCAAAGATATTACAACACAGTGAAAAACATCTAGGTTACATTTTGTTTCTCAGCTCATGTTTCCATGTTATGTGCTGCAGAAATGATACAGAATAACATCAGACTGTAAATGTCATTGCTTACCACTTCCTGTGTGCAGTGATTGTATGCAGCACCATAGTTTCATTTGGGCATTTAGAATAAGTTTGCTGTGCTTATTAGTTGACATCATGAATGTTGTTTTCTGCAGCAGCCCTAATTTGCGATTCAGGATGACATTTTTAAATAACATTCTTGCCAAGTGCAGATTTTCAAGATTTAATTTCAGCTCCACTCATGGCCTCTATCAAATCTAATAATCTGTGATAGCATGTGAGACTGATACATTCTGACAAATCAATATATTGTTTCATTAATACTTGAAATGAGAATGGTATTTCACCTTGCAAATAAAATAAGTCCCTTCATAGTCTTTAACTGCGCTCTGTGTTGATGTTTAGCAAAAGACATCAAAAGTTTAACAGGATTTACTGAAGCTACACAAAACCCAAAGATTTGTGCACACTATAATTGATTCATGTCAATTTAATATTCTAATACAGAACAATATTATCAGTTTTTCATTACAGACAGAAACTCTAAAAACTAAATAATTCAACCAAAACAATTACACTAGCCATCTTATTATCCCCGCATAATGAGTCAGCAGCGCCTTATACGAATACGAAAACATGGAGAAACAAAGGCTGCAGCAAGCGAAATGCGTTTGTCAGCAGCTAATTGGAGCAGCGTGGAAAGATTCACAAGATGTTGGCTGTGAGTGTGTTCACAGTTGCCATAGGAATTAGCTAAGTGCTTCTGTCCAGTCAACACTGTTATTTCTGACTTCAAAGCCACAGTATGTCTGGGAGAAAACACTGTGTTTTACTGGAGATGACAGGGAAGTTTGACTGAGTTGAAGTTACCAGCGGAGGAGGGGAACACGATTACTGAGGCTGAGCATGTGAGGGAGACACTCATGGCAGATCAAGTCACTGTACCATATTAATTTCCACAGCTGTGTATAGTGTGGAGTGCACTATAGCGTGGGGCATTTTATTAATTGAGTCTGTTGCAACATGAGGTAGGATTTCAATACCAGACATACAAAAGAGGTTACCATGGAGTCCATGTATGAGATCAAGAGAACGAGGCAGGCAGACCGAAACCAAGGATGTTAATAAATGGGGAATGAACAGGAGGACAATGACTACATTTAAAGTATATTCAAAACCTGGCCTTGTGTATCATCCCTGCTTTTATCATATTTGGGATGATGTGTACATGGAATGTAGAGATACCCTGTTATTTATCTTCCTGTATAGGTGACTCTATCATTGTTCAGGTTTCTGATTGTGTCAGTGGAGGCATATGTTCATGACTTCAGCCACTTCAATTATTCCTGGACTGAATGAACTGTCACAGCAGCTGAGGGTGAACCCAGTTTGGCTTGTTCACTGGCGGGAGTGCTGCTGCATTTACCGCTCTGACAGGAGCTGGCTTCTCCATCTGACCATTAGTAATGGAAGATGAATGTGAGAATGTTTGTCCTCTACATTAACAGAGTCAGCCTTCATTTTCATTATTCATCATTACATCATTATTGTTGTTTGCTTTGAGCCATGCAAGCTGCGTGGAAGGAGTTGTAATCACTTTGTTGATCCTCTGACCTTTAATCTAGCACCATGATCATGTCAAAATTTAAATGTGTAGTTTATGACCGAATAACTGTAAAACTAATGAGAGGCCCTTCAGCCCCAACCTTATGTTTAGCGCTAATTAGCAAATGTTAGCACTGAGTGCATGTAAGCATGCTGGCTTTAGCATTCAGCCCGTAGAAGTAGAGCTGCTAACATGGCTTTTAGACCTGCAGCAGAGTCCAGATTTCTGTAAGAGTAACCCAGCTGGGATATTTGGGGATATGGGAAATACTATGCAAATACCATGGAAATACCATGAAGGGAAAAACAAGATAGTTGTACTACTTTTCTAAAACACGCAAAGCTACGTTTTGAGTATAATACAAGTTGAAGTTTGAAGTGCAGATGCAGCAGCTCTCCAAAAAATGACACCGATATACAAATAGTTATGATGATGGTGACTGTAAATGTAAATTTTTTTTTTTCTATCCAGGAATTATGACATTCTTATATATCACAGAAGGTATGGGACATAAAAAACACATGACTGTTAACGACAGCAGACTGCAGTTGTGGTTAGAGAGTGTTTGTGGTTTTGGCTGAGTATTAAAAAGCTAGCATGTCACCATTAACTTTTCAAATATTTAATGTCCATAATTCTTCCCTGACATTAACAAAGTGCCCTGAGATGCCTTAACATAACAATAAAAGCATTAATCATGCTTTAGTTGCTATTAGTGGATATTATATGTGCAGAATAAACATTTTGGGTCAGCAGTGAGCAATTCCTAGAAAAGAAAAAGTGTTTCTCTTTAATTAAAACATAATATGGTGAATTCTTATTCAGTGCATCTGCTAATACAAACTTAAAGTATATAAACATCATTTTTAGGAGACTGTTGTAAACATTTTGTGATCTTATGGGCATATTTACAACATAAGACATCATGAGCACATTCTCCTTCGTTATAATGCTTATAAAAGCATAGTGATGAGTGCTACCAAATGTTCCAAGAACCTGTCACACCGAGTAAAAAAATACATAGATTCCTCTCCTGACGCTGGAGAGATGTACTTTTTATTCAGCGTGTGGTGTCAGTGTGGCACCTATACTGTCACAGTACAGTACAGAACGTACAGGTCTGCAGCTTCACCATCAAATGGACGTGGGCCTTCAAATGACATCTTAGAAGAGTGCTATTCTTTGCCGGGTTAGTTTAGCGCTCTGAGGAAAAAGTTATCCAGGATAAATCTCTTTGTTTTTGGAGAGAAATATAAAGCTGCACGCACCATGGGGATACACTGGGAATGTGACGCTGAATGTTTTACTCAAGTTTGCATCAAAAAAAGCCTCTTAAACTCCAACGAGTGGAAGGAAACTACAAGGCTGATTTCTCAACACATCCGTCTGATGCACCTGTCTAGCTGCACGTTTGAACTTTTCAGGTGCAATTAAACCTATTGATTATGTCCCATTTGCTGCAGCTGTGCAGGTTCCTGTCCCTGCTGCTGTACATGCTCACTGGCACAAGCAAGAGCCGAGCCATCATTGATGGTTGTAGATACACCTGTGATCTTCCTGCTATGAGAAGTCAAAATGTGTGCTGTCTGAGTGGACTGAGAGTCAGACACAGGCTCCTGAGGTGGTATCAGGGGCCTAACGAGGGACTTCCTGGAGGCCATTAAGGGGTTTTCGAAAGTGCTTATACTTAAGAGTTTTCAGGGAACTTTAAGGATGTTCCAGCAAAATTGAGTCTATTCTAAAATGTGTATGTTTGCATGGTTACACACGTAGCATAGAGAGCAGCAGTAGCATCGACAAGGCAGTAAACATTGACTGGTAATGCTAACATGCTAGCATTACCAGTGTGGTCTTTTCCCTGCGGTCAGCCCAGCCTCGCTCACCAATGTTAGGATGGATTGTGTTCGCTGTTGCAGACACATCTTTTCTACAGAGACGTGTCTGGGAGTTCCAGCAATGCCACCATGTTAGCGCTACATTAGATAGCACAGGCACTCCAGATAGCTTTAGCCACAGGCTCATTAGCAGGCTAGCTAGCATTAGCATAGCTTCGTGAGCAGCTGTTGCAGTCACCCCTCTCGGCTGTGAGCTGCTTTTCAGCCCTCCGTCGTGAGCCCATGAGCCTCTACCAGTGTATTATTGCTTTACGTGGGCTTACTGGAATAACTGGTTAATTCTTTCTTATTTCACATTTTCTTTACAATAACCTTTTGGTGAAATAGGGGGGAAGCTATTTCAAGCTAAGCTAAACTAACTGTCTCTTGGCTAAAGCCTATTTAACAGACAGCTATGAGAGTGGAAGCTAACTCTTACCATTGAATGACATGCAAACAGCAAAGTCCAGGTAGTTTTAGCGCTTAATAATCTTGAATTTACCTCACAGGTGTAAGCTGTTGACGTACCCAGAGGACCTTCCTCAGATCTCTGTGGTCTTCATCTTCGTGAACGAGGCTCTGTCAGTGATCCTGCGCTCCGTCCACAGTGTGGTCAACCACACACCAGCACACTTGCTCAAAGAGATCATCCTGGTGGACGACAACAGCGACAGCGGTAAGACCTTTCACAGCTTTGCAAATAGGATGAAAAAATGTAAGGGTCACCGTTCTGAGAATGACTTCCTAGCTATATGTGACAGGTCTTCCATCCCTGGTCTCTTCCTGTGTTTACGCTCTGCTCCACATTAACTGATGGTAGTCACTGAGATCTTGCCAGTTGCTGTGAAGGTGTGATCCCATCTCTCTCTGATCATTTCCTTTGTTTCTCATCTACATGCGTATCCTCTTAGACTTTAAATCATTAAACCTGTACAACCTGCAGTTTATCATTGTCTAATGCTGTAGGTTTGCTTATTCAGTTGAGACAGTCACCCTATTCATCATGTTTTCTCTTCCCTGCTGGAACGTGAACTGAGGCGTCATACACAAATGAGCTAGTGTGATGTTTTTGGATGCCTGTCGGGGTAGTTTGTCTACTTTATGCTATATTTTCTGTGCATATTTTGTTATGTGTGTTGTGTGTGTGAGACGGTTTTCTGACTTTACTGTGTGTGTTTTGTGAGTAACCGATGACGGGATAGGGAACCCCTCAGGGTGGACTTTTGAACACCGGTTTTAAAATAGCTTAAAAAAACAGGAGAGAAGAGGGAAGGGATTCGTTTCGTCCTTTTCTAAACTGCTGCCTACTACTGTCTCCATGGCGATATGGGGAAATGCTTCTTTTGCCTCCTAACCATGACGCCCACAGCAGCTGACGATGATCAGCTCTACATCCCAAAAGCTTTCCCGTTTGGAAAAGGAGGGACAATGAACTAGATTCTAGACGACACTTGGCCCTCCTTCACTTGGCATGGAGTAACAGGCCTGCCTCCCTCAGGCTGGCAGAGGAAAAGGGCGCATGAATAACATACTGAAAGACGGCCGAGCAAGAGACACCACTGGCACATCTCCGCTCCCTGGTGAGGCTCTAACTGCTGATCATTAAACAGGAAGCCGTTAAAAGCCCGTGACCAGACAAAAATGGAAGGCGACCTCTCTTCTCATTATGTCAGTCTGCCCCACACATTTTGACTCTTAAAGGGATGTTCTTGAAATAGATTTTTGAAGGACAATCCTATTTTCACTATATAGACAGGAATACTATCTGACAGTGTTCAGTTTTATTCTAATTTACTTCCCCTCCTTCCACTTAAGTTGTGCTGGAATACTTTTAAGTTGTTCACAGTATTTCAGACTTTTCAAGTCAACATTGTATACTAACAAAGGACTCATTAACTGTGTGTAATGTGAAAGGTGTTGTTTATAGTGATGAACCAGTAGCGAATAGCGAGAATCATGCTACCGCAGTGCATTTACTGTTTTGGTTCACTTGTATAAGATAATAATTCAAAGTTGTGAATCAGTGAATGCAGGTTTAAGCATTTACAAAAAGAGAGAAGCACAACTGAACACTGGATAATTGAGGTGTGCAAGAAAAAGAAAGGTTTCTTTGTCTGAGTAATCCACTTCATCAGTAAATGACATGACTGTCTGATGTTCCGATAGTAAAATCTCAAAGTTGGCATTCCTTTCCCACTAATTAAAACCTGGAGATGCACCCAAGGCATAGAAACTCATCGGAACTGTTAGAATAAAGTCGTCTCCACCTAGAGGAAGTGACAAATTGAAACAGATGTACAAGCTGTGTCCAAATCAGCAGCCAGAGAAACGCAAAGCTAAACTCATGTTACAACTTCTGCCTCAGTCACCTGTTTGGTAACCTTTGCTGTAAAGCATCATAGACGTGTGACGTGTGCAGTTCGCTGACATCACTGTACATGAGTACTAGGTGCCCACTTACCTTGTGCATGTTTAATATGAGGTCTAATTTACAGAAAATCACATCCGTCAGCAGCTCTTACTGTATGTTTAGCAACAGTGATGATCATATGTGCAGAAGTGTGAGCTGTTTCATGGGTGCCACTCCGCTGTGACATTAGACTATTAACATGCAGGCTGAACTGCTTGACCTTTTGTAGATGGCCCTGTCTGTCCCCTCTCATTTAAGTAAGGCTCAGTGAGACAAGAGGAGGTACAACCACACTCATTCCTGGCATAATAAAACACACACAGGAAGCATGTTTGCCTTGTCATCAAGACACATTTCCTTTGCTGGGACAGCCGGTGACATTTATTGGTGCCTGAGAGGTTTGTTCACAGCACTGGTTCCAGCAGTCTGAACTGAATTCACATTCCCGTTGATGAGCTTTGGGGGTGTGTGTGTGTGTGCGCGCGTGTGCGTGTGTCGGGCAGGACAACTCCAAGTCATTGTTGTTCGCCATGTTAGCAGCAAGGGAAGACTTAATGAACCCTACAGGATTCAATTCCAGCAAATACCACCAACAAATTGATAACGTAATGGTTCATATAATGAAAACAGGATAGAAACTGAGGACCAGTTGAGTACTGCTTGTAATATTAATTTCAAGTGGGGCTGAATTACTTCAAACATTGCATACATTAAATCTGATTAAAATACAGGATTTGCTCATTAACATGCTGTAGGAAATTTGTCTGACACATACACTACTCAAAAAGTTAGGGATATTTGACTTTCAGGTGAAATATATGGAAAATGTAAAAAGTGAATGCTACAGTGATATTATATCATGAAATTAGGGCATTTAAGTAGAAGCATGCAATGGTAGTTTTATTCATCTTAAACAATTTATTGAAAGAAAATCTAACAACAGTGGTAGGTATACCACAACAAAACATTTTCAGTGTCTCAATAAATTGGGATGTGGCCAGAGGACGTCCACTCCTCTCCTTTCTGTGACTCTTCCAGTCTCTGTATCACTGTTCCAACCTCCTGATGACACTCTGTGACCCTCTAAGCTCAGTGAACACCTCCGTCTGAGGACTTCCTGTTTGAAGCCTCCAGTGTTGAGGTGCTGCTGATCAACTGTTAGGTGTCGTCTTGGTCTCATGATGTCAGAATGTGAACAGCAGGATGAGGAGGACTGTTTAAATACCAATTCTAACTGAAGCAGGAAATGTATTGGTGGATTCAGGGATCAAACCTGTTGTGAATGTTGCTGTTAAGCTTCTTGTTAGAGAACAGCAACTTGTGCAAAAAGTACTGAAACACTGAACAGTTGGACATGTGCATTCAAAGGTTTAGAGAAGGTCACATTAAGTTCACCTGGAAAGGTTAGAATGCATTTTAGGTTCATCCTGAAATTTCACCTGAAAGCCGAATATCCCTAACTTTTAGTGAGTAGTGTATATTCCTTTGTTCTTCATTTGGTCCACTTTAGCTCAAATGTCGTTTTAGTTCTCTGACTTTATATTCTATTAAAAATCTGCCTCACCTAAATGAGGGAGTGACTTCAGTTGCAAAGAACAGTTAGTGAGACTTTGCCTCAGCTGTACTATAGTTGAAACACTCAATGACACAGCACTCTGTAAACCATCACATGCAGCATTCAGTCACTACTTGCAGTGAGAAAGCTGTGTACAGTATGTTTCCATCTATAGAACAGGGAGTACAATCACCTCATATTACAATTAACAGGAAATGTTGCCGTTTTTATGTGAATGTCAACTCAGTATTCATGGTAAATGCAGTCAATTGAGGCATTAAATACCTCAGTGCACACTATATTGACCAAGAAAGAGTTTCCCTAATTGTGGAGCTGTGCCACCAGCGCCTACATAAACCAGGAAGCATTGCATGCAAGCTTCTGATGCTCTTTTGGGGTTGGCGTTGACGACAGCATCCAACAAAATCTACCCACACTGAAATTCATTGCAGCATGATTCACTTCGTTGACATTGGAGGGTAACATGAGCAAAGGCAAGACCAATCACTGTTTGTTCTTGGCAGCTTGGTCCTGAATGGTCCCTGCCAGCCACATTCTCTTGCATGGCTAATGCGGCCGCAGCCTCAGCATCTCTCCCCTGCATTTCTTTGGAGTCAATAACACTGTAAAATGTATCCTCATATTTTGGGATGCCATTTTTCGCTGTTGTAAATGTACTTAGCATTACTATTATTACAACTATTGCAGCAATACAAGCAAAAAGAACACGGAAGTTTTGTTTTTGAGCAGAGTCTCTGGTTACCCTGCCGTGGAGACTAGGAATCCAAGCTGAAATAGCCTGCAGTTCTTCCAGGCCACTAACAACAAATGATGGCGCTGGTGGCATCGACAGATTTTGCAGCAGGGGAACTCTACTCTTCTGCCTAAATTTATCAACAACACTGATTGGACATTCACATAAAATGTTGCAAAATTTCCCTGTACTATATTAAAAGCAATGAAGAGGGGTGACGAGTGGACAGCGAGCAGAGAAACACAATTAATCTCAGGTTAGAGAGTGTTTCGCTGATAGCTGTCTTAATAATTTATGTCAGTGATTCAGAGAAAACCAAACCTAATGTTGCCTGAGCAGAATTTTAAATGAAGTGGATTAAACAATGTTAAGAGGAGGTTAAGGGTGGAGGAGTGCTGTTTCCAATAAATGTGTGAGAGGTGGGTAACCTCCATAGTGCTGCTTCACAGATTATTTCCACAATCCGCAGGTCTACTGCCAAAATGTTTCCCACTTACAGTGAAGAGCTGATACTGTAGTGCAGCATTTGGATGTTATTCCTAAGAGGCTTTTTATTTTTGGCTTCAGCTTTTTTGAATATTTAATGAACACCGCATTTCTTGTGGTGGGCCAGTTCACCCGTTAGGTAACTTCACTTCGCTTGTGATCGATCAAAGCGATCAATTTCAGACTTGTTTCCGTATCAGTGTCTGAGACAAGTCCATAAATCCACTGTTAGAAGAATGTGGCCTGTGGTTTGTGTAGCAGAAGTAAATCTCTCTTCTCTGAAGGTGATCATTTTACTCTACCAGACCTTTGTAAATACGAAGCAAAATACAACTGACAGGTGTTCTGAGGCTGCCGGAAAACACAGAAAACCCTGCGGGTTGTTTTTGATACAAGTATACTACTGAGCACATAGGAGGCTGTATGTGGGAGTAACTCAGGCTTTGCAGCATGTAAGTGAATTCTACGGCTTTACCAGTTTAAATAATCAAAAGCATGTTCAATACCTCTCTATCATCTACCCTTAGAGGCTTCCATAAACTCCCATGTCATCAAAAGAGTTCATGGTGCTCCTCTTGCAGTCTACTATGCATTAATTTCAAATTTACAGTATGATGGATAGTTATTTATCCTCTGCTATGTTGCACTGCCAGTCTTTTAAAATGCATTCCCTGCTCCATAACTCTCCTCCTGTGGATGCAGTCCAATGTTTTATTTGCGAGGTTCAAAGGGAGACCCATAACTTTTCTCCTTCCCAGCAAAGCCCAGTAATTATTACACTCTAATAGCTTTTATCATATTGTAGCTGCAGGGCAGGCTGATGATGAAGGAGGCCCGTTGCACAAGTTCAAAACCTCCAACAAACAAAACCCAGCTGCAAAGGTCTTTGGACCCTCAAAGAGGCACAATGCAGTTTCCAACAGTGACTGATCCAAATGGGAACGCAGTAAAACCGATTCATAAATGGTTTGACGAGATATTAGTGCTAACTGCTAACAGCGTGCTCATTTGTACCCACCAATCTGAGATGCTTTGTGCCAAAGGATACCAAAGGGATGACAGAGTAAAGGTCTAACTTTGAAGAGGCCAGCTCTCTCTGCATGCAGTGCCATCTGCCATTTAGCACACAATTTGTATTATTACCTTTTGGGATGTCTTTGTTATATTCTTGCTTTTCTTGTGATTTGTAACTTTTTGTGGGGGGAAGAGGTCGCTTACCTCCAGAGGTCCCTATGGATAAAACTTAACCCACACCATTTTAGTTAATATGGATAAAGTTCTAAAGCCACCGCTTTATATTAGTCAGTAGAGAAAAAACTACTCAGATCTTTTACTCAGATAAACTTTAATCATCTTAAATAACAGTACCAATAAATCAATGCAAAAATACTCTATTCCAAATATAAGTCCTGCATATGGAAGAATTATCAGCACATTTATACCGCCTAGAGGACCAAAAGTAAACATGGCTGTATTATTCTCTTTAACTAATATATTATTATATGATACATTATTCGATTGTTGATACTAATGCATCAGTGTGGAAATAGCACTTTACTATTGTGGAACTTGTTTGACCTTCTTTGTACAGTACAGTAGTTTAGTCCAGTGATTTCAAACTGAGGGTCTGGCCGCTCTGTCACAAGATAAATCTGAGGCCGTGAGCTGGTCGTTATGGTCTTTATCTTTATCTTTTATCTCTTTCTTAACTTTCTGTGAAATACTGTAACATTTTTGGACCTCATTTAAATACATTGTTATACATTTAAACATTTCTATAAATGAAACCATGTGCGAAGTTTAGAGGGGAGATCAGTCTTGTGTGGAATTGCGAACACCTAGACACTGCTTTTTTGTGATGAGTCACAAGGCAATCCTTATCCTTACCAATGGACTGTATTTTAATAACTCACCATTAGGTTTTTCATGTAAAATCTTAGTCTCTTAAGGAAGTACAACTACAGATTCCCTGAAACATAGTAGACTAGAAGTTTAAAGAACAATAATGGGAAGTACCTTCACTGAAGTACCTCATAAAACTGTACTTTTGTAACTATAGCACTTGACACATCCATCGGCAGCAGTTTCACATCTACTACCTGACTGCAGTCACAGTGCTAATCACTGAGCCCATTTAATGTTAAACAAAGGTACCATTAAACACATCCGACAGAGAATGACACAAACCAAGTCCCCGTGACTGAGCGGTTGCTTTAATTTGGAGTCAAATACTAAAGCCTGTTTGCTTCAAGGGGTCACTGCTTCCACATTCCCCCTCTCACCCTGCAGCAGTCACCACTGCGTGTTAAGACCTTAAGGAAAAGACTCCTGTCAGCCCCTCTACTCACTGCGTCTCCTCAGTCACATAGACGGGGGATTAGACTGCCATTTTTTTTACTTTCACTGGCTGATTTATGTCACGAGCCAAAGTCAGAAGTAAGGTGTGGATGCTGTTCAGAGCCGGCACGCCACAACCATCCTTATTAATCTTTCCCTCAGAAAGTGAAACGCTCAGCAGTAACCCAGAGGAGAAGCTCAAACAGCCATCTATCCTCCGACGAAACACAGACAGCAATTTGTGCAACTGGCTGTTTACTTTGTTTCCAGTGATGACAGCCAGCGTCGTCTGGGAGAGCAGAGGAGGAGAGGTGTTAGAATCCAGCTGGAATGAAGACATCAGCAGCCGAATGCATTAGATAGTCTCACTGTACAACAACCTGTATAGTAACCTTGAAGACGTCTTGGTTAAAGAGGGCAAATTAATTGAGCTTTTCTTGAGTTAGCTAGATTTGATACAGTATGAGTTAAAAACACATCCAAGCTACCGAAGAGCAAAAAAAAGTTCAGCAAATATGCACGATGCATGATCTCCTGTTTTCCTAAATTATTTTTTTTGATTTAAGACACTTAAAGACTCATAAAGGCAAGGTAGAACAAAAACCATTCAGCATTAGCATCGGATTATCTGGAAAACACATTATCATTTGCTACGGTACACCTACCTGCTTAAATGTTCTCACACTGTCATTTAGATGTCAGCTAAAGAACGACTTTCTCTACTCTGCCCTCTTTCAGTGGAGCTGAAATTCAACTTGGACCAGTATGTGAACAAACGCTACCCAGGCCTGGTCAAGATTGTGAGGAACACCAAGCGGGAGGGTCTGATCAGAGCCAGAATACACGGCTGGAATGCCGCCACGGCTGCTGTCGTTGGCTTCTTTGATGCTCACGTCGAGTTCAACACCGGCTGGTAAGAAAAAGGTCATGTTTAACACGAGAAGGTGTAAGCTGTGTCTCTGTCCTTTGTAACCTTTGCTTTCGTGCTGTGCTTTTCATGTTTTTAGTGCAGAAGGATGTCATGTAAGATTATTATCATTGAAATATGCAGTTTAGCCTGCCTTAAGCATTTTGATATAGTGCCAGGCCACTTTCTCACTGACGCAGCATTTCTCAGCAGAGTGACCCTTATTATTAGTGAGAGTTTATCTTTAATAAGCTCTTGCATCTCCTCTTAAACTGTCAGTAATGGGCTTCAGTTACAGCTGAGCAAAAAGACATCCCAATTTGAATGGCACTACCTTGTCCAGCAAATGTACCTTTATGACAAGAGAGAGAGCCAAACGCTGTGAAAGACGAGCGTGAGGGTAATTAAAGAGGGAGCTCAAATGTAGAGCATTTCTGCATTATTTCACCTGCAGGCTCTGGGCTTATTTTGAGATATGAAATTACTTCTGGGGGTCTCAGTCCAATGTCTGCCTGCTGCTTAAGTTTACCAGCAAACAAGTCACTCAAATAGATGTAATTGGCACCTAATTTGAGCCTGTCATGCTGTCAGTGTTTGAAGATGAAGTGTAGCTTTTGTTCCCTGGGAAGCTGCCTGGGAGGCAGGAGAGGGACAAGGAGGGATGGAGGAAGAATAAAAGGGATGGAGGAGGATAGCAGAGAGAAATGTTACATTTCTAAACAGTTTACGGTGTCCCTGGACGTAGTTCAGCCTCTCTTTTTGTATTATTTTCTACATTGTAGATTAATATTATTTATAGCTATAACTATGAAAGATCACATATAGAATTATGCAGTAAACAAAAAGGTGTTAAACAAACCAGAATATGTTTTATATTTTAGATTCTTAAAGCTTGCACACTCTAGGCACTCTCTCAGTCAGCTTCATGAGGTAGTCAGCTGACCTGGAATGGTTTTCCAACAGTCTTGAGTTCATGTTTTTTTGAGATAACATGAGAGTAAAGAGATCAGGTGAGCACGCCTTTACTAATAAAATGAACAAAGCATACGCATACGGTCTACTAACCATTTATAGTACCATCACACACATCAACCTTGTAACCCTTGCAAAGGACTGATTGGATGTACCTCGATCATCGCCTCTCGGCACACCGTTTCAGGATCCTCAGGCCTGGAGGCTGTGCGAGGCGAGCCGCCCAGCCAACAATCAGCACTCAGGGAGAGAGTTGCAGCCATTGCCTAGGTGCATTACTGATGATAATTGATACCCTGGTGGTTTCCTCATCTGTTTCCCCATCTGTTCTGGCTTAAAAATAGACGTGCCTTTCATACCCCCACATAACCCATTCACCTCTGTATTGGTGCTTCCTCCTTGTCACTTCCTGTGCTATCACCATCCCCTTCCACTCCTCCTCCTCTACATGCCATGCCTGCGTTGGCAAATGTCCTTTGAGTTAGTTCACCTGCTGCCATCATGTGAATTTCACACACCTATCTCTTCTTCACCCCCCCCACCCCCGTCGCCACCCACACACAAAGACACAGACCTGCCTCCATCTTCCTTTGTTTTGCTGCTTTTAATTTACAAGTCAATGAAAAGTAGAGCAGAGTCCCTGTGATTTTTCTACAAGTAGATGCTGTGTAAAGGGAAATTACAATGGAGGAGATGACTGGATATCTTCTAGAAGCTACTTCCTGTTGCTTGGGTATCTTTTGGGTGTGTGTGTGTGTGAGAATATGTGTGTGTGCATTTATTAGCTACTGTATGTCTGCAAACATCCTGCCCTGCTCTTTTTATTCACATAGATTCATTCACTTGTGCTATCTATCTATTTGTTACAATGGAAGAAGCCCCCTATTTATCATAATATGATTATTCACCCCTGCACATACAGTGATAAGTGAGATGGATGGTTCCCGTAGATGTTGTGGTGAGTCTCCCTCAATGACCTTGTACACACTGCCTATGCATACTGAGCCAGAGACAATGCTGCCAACTCTCAGCTGCAGTGCTGTGATTCATTGGCGTGCCGTTCCCCCCGGGGTGCTGTACATTTGCAGCTGAAATGTATTGCTGGTTCGCATTACTGTTAAACCAAACATAATTGTATCACACTGTATAGTGCACTTGACAGCTGTTTCCCATTCCCTCACACCATGTTGGCTTACGTGGAGCTAAGACGCGAGCAGTTTCACCAGAGGAGTGATGGAATCTGATTTCCACGGCTTTGCTCTGCTTTAATATGAGGATATGAAATCGTTGCGTGTCATTAATGTGGTATTGCATCAGCTAAATGTTCACAATCCATCTCCTCTAACATTTCATATCCATCCGTCCCTGAGACAACGGTTGTCCATTCTGCCTCAAACAGGACCAGTTTCCCCCTGTAATTAATCAGGATTAATGGCAGGAAATGGGAGTGTGTTGTAATTAGGACCTACTGTATGCAACACTTGAACCAGGCAGCTGCAGAGGGGAGGTGCAGGGAAATTGATATTTATTTGGTTTTTAAAGCCCCTGCACAGTTGCGATCTCAGGTTATTAACGATTAATGATTAGAAGTGTAGCAGACATTCCCTGCTGGGTGTATGCTGGAGATAGGATTGTCATTGCGGGGAGGCTGTAATGAAATACATGCCTCAGAAAGCAACACTTTGATGAATTCTGAATGCTCCGCTACTATGTGACCTGGTGAGTTTTTCTAAGAATACGACAAACTGGTGAAATTCATAGAAGTAACCACCAATAAAACCAACCTGCAGCTCCTGTAATTATGAAATGTATAATATTTGTTACATCCACATTTGATATCACGTTCTCTGTTATTATCACGGAGCTCCATCTGCTTATTATGCAGTGCAGGTACAATGGTATTATGTTAAATTCAATGGTACATACATTTCTTGAGTTCTTGAATGCTGAGGAAATTTTCTTTCAGCAGAAGCATGTTTTATCTTTTAGCATGCTGAGTGCTTCACAGAGCTCAGAGGCCAGACAGACCTCCAAAACTGCAGGAGACAGAGATTTGTGCCACCTATACATTTGTGTCATATCAACCCCCGTCCTGATCAAATGCATTTAGAAGTAGTGTAGAATCTAGCCTTGCATCGTAAGAACCCTTTCCAGTTCGTGCCTCCATATCCCTATCACTGTCTACTTCAAAAAGCCCAGACGCCATAATGAATTGAAATTCTGCGTGGAT
Source organism: Pempheris klunzingeri (assembly GCF_042242105.1). Classification (NCBI taxonomy): domain Eukaryota; kingdom Metazoa; phylum Chordata; class Actinopteri; order Acropomatiformes; family Pempheridae; genus Pempheris; species Pempheris klunzingeri. The sequence goes on from NC_092018.1 coordinate 26,090,539, forward strand.
ACCTTTTACTTTCTTTAGATTCTGCATTTTTTATGGGAGGCAGGAGACTGCCCAATGTTCTTATGTGCTCTACATGTGCATGTCTGAACTGCTCTGTGAGACAGCCAGAAGGACTGTGGATGGCCTCAAATTTACAGAGCTTTAATGCGCCTCAAAATGGTTAGCATCACTGCAGGCTTAGATTCCTCTCACAGACACATCACACTGGGTCACATGCTCATGCATCATATGTAGACAGCAAACATACATTAACATGACAAGAATTAATTTAACATTTAACACTAGGTGCACACCATAGTGTTAATATAACCCCTTTTGAAGTGTTAAATATTTTAACACAGTGATTATTGACTCCTTGGTTCAAACTGAACACTCTTCAGTGGTATTCAGTCGAAGCTCTTCTCAGCACATGTGTGCATTTAGAAATAAACTCCCTCACAGTGGCATTGTTAACCGTACAGGTGTTGCCTCCATGTTAACACATAAATATCACAACATACTACACTATAAAAATCTACACATGTGGAGATGTCCGTCATGTGCTTGTAAGTTTGTTTTTTTATGTACTTCATTGAACATTAAAGTCATTAACAATGTCCATACTTTGTTCATAACCACCAATTGTTTATTTTTATACTGCAGTAAATATTACAGTGAGAACTCTAATCATTGAATAAGTAAATCATTGTTACATATTAGAAAAATGGAGAAAAACAATCTGTGTGAACATACAAATCTAAAATAGCATCCACCCATCTACATGTACTTGTGTGTAAATGTGTATACGTCTGCTTTATGCAGCTCAGCGTCCGTCCATCTTGTTTTGAAACAATCAATATGCCTGTGATTTTCTGGGTATTTTCTCCATGCTTACGTTGATATGACTTTAACATTAAGGGTTCTGTAAATAATCTGTTGAATTTATTGTTTTGGGAAACTTTAGCTGGCTTCTGGATCTTTCCTCCAAACTCACCTTTTGCTGACATCTCCTGTATGCATTACAGTACATTTACTACAAGAAAGCAAAATTCTTATCTTATAGAGTTTACCAATTTAGACAATTTACATATTTCATAAAAACAACCTTGACACTATGTTTTAACACCAACTTTAGATCATTAACAGATAGTTTGACAGGTTTCACTCAAACCAGAGTTCCATTAAATTTTCATGAAGTGAGATTTGTAATGGTCCCCTAAACACCAGAAATGTAACTCTCCTCATTTCGCTGTGTTACTCCTGTGCATTCTCTCAAATCAATTATTTGGGTCATGCATGAAAGGTTCAGTACACCAAAATTACATCCTGTGCTTAGGGGTAGCTCACTCAGCTGATCAGTCCAATGCAGAATTAAAGGAGATCTTATTTTCAGGCAGTGAGGGCCCCGCTGCTCTTGGGGAATAATTCAGTGCGCAGTTAGATTCCATTATCTGATAATTCCCTGCTTCAGAATCATTAACAATTTGAGATGCATTACCTGGAAATTTTTTAATAAAAAACTGTATCTCAAAGGGTCTTTTGTCGACACTGGACAAAGGTGGGCCATATAGTGACATATTCGCTGAGGCTGAGTCCAGCCGATTTAAACTGAGACCATGCAACGATATTTATCCTGGCTTGCTACACATTGTTTTGTTTGATTGATTATGGAAAATGTGTGCACAGCCTGATGTTAAGCTCCAAAAAGGTATCGGCTATTATCAAAGACAAACAGTATGGACCACCACAAGAAATGCGGTGGAGTCAACGGCAATGAAGTTTGTCAACATGTATTCGCAATACTGGATGAATCATGGCTGGAAGCGGGGAAAAAATCCTATTGTTATATGGAGCTGAGTATGATTTGGGCTGATGTGGATGAATAACCCTCTTGGTGTTATGCAGATGAAATGGCAGATACAAGAAGAGGAATGACACAAAACCAGATGTGTCCTCCTTTCCAGAGCCGTCTATCTTATCAGCCTCATAGATCCCTCAGGTACAGGAGCTGCTGGCTGGCTCTGGGGTGTTTCAGGGTTCTCAAGGACAGAGGGAGATGAATGGAAGATGCTGGGATGGCAGAGAGATCTCCTCAAGGTTAGGGAGCGTAGACAGAAAGTCAGTAAAGTCTTTATTCCAGCACACATTCACATACTGTCCACAATATGCTGGCCCTCAGTCAGAAGCATTTGCTCATTCTATATTTTTCAAACAGCAAAATGACTCATTGAGTTAAACAACTCTGTCAGGCGGCTTTGAAACATCAAAAGGTTTCAAAAAGAATTCACTGTACTGAATCCTGCAGCAGTAAAAATCCAGAAAAATTAATTACATTCAGGCCATTTATCGTCACAGTTATTTTTGAAATGTAACCGTTTTATTGTTTTCCAGCAAAGACAAAATGTCAACACATCTGAACATCTTCTACTTTTCATACAGACCAATCATTCAGCTCATTTCTGTGCTAATACTTGCTCTCTAGCAACACAGTTTCATTGACAGTGTGAAAGTATGGAAGTTTGGGTTAATCACAGTCTGCAGTCTCCCCCATTGACAGATGACAGTAGTCTGTGTGATTGAGGAAGCTATTGTGTGAAATTTGGTATGACACAGGCTGTGTAACCATGGACGTATAAAGAAAGCAGGATATGGTGCCCTGCGGCCCAAAAAGAGAGGAAAATGTTTGACAAGAAAAGTATGCAGCTCCTATAGTACAGGAAATGTATTGGCATTTACATATATCCTCATTACTCGCCTACTTGTGGTTATAAATCTACAAGTTTGCACTCCATGCTTTCTTGCCGTGTAAATATGTCATTTAATTAAGTCAAAGTGGAATTTTAGCTGGGAAACACAAGCGGTTCGTACCAGGCCATCTAGCAAGATGTCAGCTGCACACTGCGGGCAGCTTTCTGGTCTTTAGTCCTCAGTTCATTTGTTGTTGCCACTGCTGTTTAGAATGCAAATGTGCAGACTTGGAGATGAATTACTGTGAAATTGATTTGAAGGAGCAAAGATTTGTTGACGTTTAGTTAGAGCAGCTGATAACAGCACAAAACAGTCAGTTTGGTTTTGTTGATTTGCAGGTGAAGACATCCAGCCAATGCCAACGGCATTTTAAGAGTACACACTCAGTGGGCCCTTTATTTAGTGCACATGTACAATCTAAAGCAATCCAGTACTGTTCTGCCATGAAGTCTACTTTTATGACGGTACAAAGGTTGGACGGTGGTTAACCATTACAAACAGGATGATGAGATAATATAAGATAAGATATTCCTTTATTAGTCCCACACTTCAGTGTTACAGCAGCAAGTAAGCAAAAATAAAAGAACAGCATTAATAGAACTTCAATAAAACAATAAATAACAAACTAGTGGACAGAGATATACGTCTAAAAAAGTGTGGAATATACAAAGTATTGCACATGAAGTGAGGAACATTTTGTTCTGGCTAGTGGTACTGAGATGTAAAGCGCGATGGACAAATGACCATCAGTCAAGCAGCTCTGAGCTCTGAGTTTTACTAGTGATCATAAACAAGATGCAAAAAGTGCCACAGCTGTCATCAATATGTATGCGGCGGGTGGACAAGAAGAGTGGTGCAGCAGAGGTGACATCCAACCTGACACAAATACTACATTGATTTTCCACTTGTCCTATCTACCTGTGGTCTCTACCAGCACCATCATACAGTGAAGGACACATAGACACGTCCACAATTAATTTAAAACCAGCGTGGGACGGCTGTGGCTCAGAGGTGGTGCGGGTTGTCCACCAATCGGAAGGTCGGTGGTCCGATCCCAGTTCTTCCAGTCCACATATCGAAGTGTCCTTGGGGAACACACTGAACCTCAAACTGTGTGTCTCAGTGATTAGTTTCCTCCTTAGGGTTGGCAAACCTCCTGTGAAGGGGCGAATGTAGTGTGACAGCGCTTTGAGGGGTCACAAAGAGTAGAACAGCACTACACAAGTGCAGGCCATTCACTATTTTTGCCATTTGGTTCATGTTTGACACTTGCTGGTGTTCAGTGGCTCACGCATGCCCTCTGTGAAAACATGCCTTCTGGAAGAAGACCTTAAAGAGAGCGGGATTAGTAGGGGATCCCAAAATAATAGCACAACTTAACAAAAATAAACTTCTTGTATTTGTATGTTTAGCTTTACATGGTCAATGAGTGTGTGTCAGAGGTGTTAAGTCAGTTACATGTTTTAGGTCAAGGTTAGTAGTGTTATTGTATTGGACTACATTCTATTCAGAGGTGCTTCGAGTTCGACTGAACATTTAACCTTCATACAGGTAGAATAAGTGGCAGAGCTGTTGTACTGACTCCATTAGATTGTACAGGTGTACCTAATAAATTTTTTACAATATTTCTTAGTCACGTTTCTTAGCAAAAGTTGGTCAAAACAGTTAAAAAGTAAAATTCTTTCCTACAGTTCAGTGTCATTGCACAGGTTGAAACAGAACGCCTGCCTCTGTTCAAAGTAAACAAAGTCCACCCACCAGCACCTCTAAGGCTCACTACATAATACGATATGAACTGTAAAAATATCCCCAAATAATGATCTGCTTCAATGTGAAATGCCTCTGCAGTAATGGTGGCGTGTTTACTTTAGCCTTCAACACTGATATATTTATTGATTTGTATTGGTCATTTACCTGGAGATTATAGCTATCTACTTAGCCCACCTTTTTTTACCCACAGCAATGGTCACCAACAAAGCCACAAATGAAAGAAGAAAACTCTCAAATAGTTAATAAAACTTTGAAGTATGGGCAGAAAGAGCCGTCTGTCAGCCTCTCACGATGGCGGCTGCAGTACTTTTTACCAACCACACTCATGTTATTAAATTATGGCTTTTTCTCAGTACTGCTTCATACTTTACTGACATCATCCCATATAGTTCATTTTGGATCCATTCCCTCTGTACTTTCTGTCTCCTACCTTCATGTGCTAAGTAGTAATTTTGGTTTGGGGAGATAAATGGGTTTTACTTTTTGAGGAGAAGTAGATGTGGGGGGTAGGGGGTGGCAGTGAGAAAGAAAGTCAGTGGGAGGGGAGATAGAGAGAAAGCTGCAGTGTGGGAGTATTCTTGAGAGATACATTTATCATTTTATAATTGCATCCACTTATAAATTTAGAAGTATATCATGTGAAGAACTGAGCATATGAAGAGTTGCTTTGAAGATATGTTGAAGATCATCTCTCAGCATGAGAACATTATACGACTGTAGCCAGTGCCAGCAGCACTTCCCCATCGCTCTGTACCATATAGATCTCAAGACCATATTGCTCTTGGCCAAAGCTTTTAAGTTGCATAAGGAGTTTACTGTGTGCGGCATCGACAAAGAAACCATTCCAGTAACCAACAGACAGGAATATTTTGTTTTACCAGATGAAGTCCCCCCCCGAATGGTCCATTAAAGGTCCTCAAGAAGCTTAGTGGTGCCTCTTAACAAACCTGCTGTTTGAGGAATGGAGAGAATTTTAAAGCCGAGAGAAAAGGTGTGCTGATACTTTTGCTTTGGCTGTTTCCACCGCTTATGCCCAAAGGGACTATAGCTAAAAAATACATTTTGAGAACTTGTATGTTACATTAGTTATACGAGGTTAGTGTAACTACACGATGTAAGGTGAGAGGAGGCACTGAAGCCCTGCAGGGACAGACACTATCCCTGATGTGCAATACTTTCTAATATCTCATCCATCCTTACTTTATATTCTTAACAAGATAATTTGAGCAAAATAAACAAAACTATGATTGTAACTATAATTGATTTGTCGCCCTGCTGTGTCTAAGGATAGAGGGTGTCACATGCTGTACAGATTATACAGCATCCTGACTGACATGGCTACCATTACCTTTTTGTCTGTCTGATATAAAACAAAAAAAAAAAAACAGCTTCTGTTAAAAACGTTCTATCTTGTTTGGAATGTAAACATTAAGGGCGCTCTGATCAATCAGCCACCAACCATTATGAGATGATATTCGATCTGAATAATTTGATCGGTGGTCACTATGAAGGCTGATCAAATGACACAAAGCAGCCCTGGTTTGATTGACAGGCCATGTGCAGTTTAGAGGCAGGCAGCAAGGAGATGGCTGTTGCATCTCGGTGGAGAGGTGAGCTGCTTTTGGCCTAATGCTACAAGACTAGCATCCGTCGTGTGTACACAGCGTCGAAAGTCCAGTCTGGTAGAAACGGAGGATTTTACTGGATAAAACCTGAAAACTAACACACAAATGACAAACCAGAGAGACAGAGGTTAGTCCGAGGTTTTATCAGGTAAAATTCCCCATTGTTACCGGACCGCTCTTTATATGCTGTGTACACACAACAGATGCTAGCCCAGAGGGGTGTCCTATGACGGGAGATTAATGGGTCAGCGAGGTGTGCTGAGCCTAAAGCCAGAGTTTTCAGTGTCACAAAGGTGACTCTCTTAACTTGGCTTGATTACCATTTCTTATGCTGCAAACTCAACCTGGTCTGGAGGAGGTTATGTTCAGCATTTTGGCTTAAATTGGCTGTAAAAAGGGCTGCCCTTTTTCTCTGATTATAATCACTATGAGCGATGCAGATCCTCAGCTGAGGGAACAGGTTATAGGCAAACCTATTGAGCCAAATGTTAAAAATGCCACCAGATGCAGCCATGCAGTCACAGTCACACACACTCTATGAATTGTGTTGTCCTGGAAGCCTACACGACAACAAATGTTACATAGCTGATCATCCATACACTTGAAATTGAAGTTTCAATATATACAATTTGTTGTTGTAACTTGCTGTGCTTGCACTTTTTTTTTTAGTAAAATTAATTTTATTTGATTCCACAGGAAAGTTTTATTTGTTAAGCTCTAAGCTGCTTCCAATAACCGAGCATAGGCTGCTGTGGTTCTCTAAAAGAGAGAGAGTGGAATACGTTGCACGTGTTGCCAATAAATTGCCAGTTGTCAATTCATAATACTTTCTTATATAAAATATACAATTTTGTAAAGAATAGTTACATAAACAACTAATACTGTGCAATAAATTGAGGGCTTCAAATGGACCCTGTGAGTGGTGGCAGGTATCAGCCGATACTGGTTCCAGTGGTCGAAAAATTCCTGATCAGAGCAGCCTCAATAAAAATGACGAGCTGTTGATTGATCATATTCTATCTCCCTCACATGAACCAGTATTTATAATATGCAAAGATGCTGTAAAGATGTGTTCTCCTCACATATACTTCAGACACAGACACAGTTCTCTAATGGCTGCAGGTGATATTATGAGGATATTAAATATAAAGTGAGAGACTCGACCTTAGAGTAAACATTGTTTTTTTTGTCATTGTTATTTGCTAATGTGATTAATTGTAATTTTTTTTTTATTTACACTCACCAGAGGCGCTTTTATCTTTCTGTTTATACTATTTACATGATTTTCCGAATTCTTTTTCAAGGTCGGTGGTATAAATCTATAGGAAGTGAACTGTTGGATGGTAGCATCTAGAGGAGGCATGTCAAGTTTCATGTAAAGCTGAATTCTACTGAGTGGCGTACTGTAGCATACTGTAACCTCTGCTCTCTTCAACACACTCAAAAACATTTCATGCATTTATTTATAAAATGTCTTCCATGAATCTTTCAAAAACTACTGACCCATTCACTAGATGGACTCTCCAGCAGGACTGTTTGTCAGTTGTTCTTAGTGACTCCTGTCTCCCTTCCACAGGCTCAGGAACTGGTGCTAAAATGCTTCATGAACTAAGACAAAATCCTTTATTGAAGTATTTTAGTTTGGGCTGACAAGCCTATCATTTTGAGGTTCTTCCCCCAAATTGGCCCGTTAAAAGCTACCCTTAGCCTTAAGATGTTTTGTGAATAGGGCCCTGTGCTCTCAATTTGATGTGCTCTAAAAGGCTGTGTGCCAGCCAAAGCTGCCTTGGAGCAAAAGCCACGAGATGAAGAGCACGGAGAGCGCTCTGAGCAAGGCCTTTTTCAGAAACTAACTTGCAACCCTTCACACGGGCAGGAAAAAAGAGAGTGGATAGTTTTCCCAGGAGCCGACTAAGCTTCACTTTCACCTGATGTGTTTTGCTTTATCAGGTTTTACTTCTTATCAAGTCTCTTGGCAGGATAAGTGTCACATTGTGACATTTTGTTTTTATGCGTAGGAGATATAAAATATGATATGATATTATTTGCTGTTCCACGGGAAATTCATTTTGTAAGACCTTCACATCATAAACAGCGGAGGGAAGCGGATCCTGGCAGTGGCTTTGAATGCTGAATAGATGCTGATTTGACAGACTGCATCATCGCTGAAAACCCATGTAAATGTAGCGCTAGAGTGAAACTTGAGACAACATCCGCAGTCATCCATGGCTGCTCCTGGCATCCTTTGCAGAATCAGGAACTACAGTAAATATCTCTTGGTTCAGTAGGTTGTAAAAATGTTGGAGATTTCTTGAACATAGTTTCTGTGAAACCACATTCACAGCTTTTATTCTACATTTGCATCAGTTGCATCCATCTGGTCACTGTTACTGTAATATTATTACTTCAAATCTCAGAGCAGGGCAGAATGAAAATCTGCACTCTTTAATCATTTGCCCTGTAGCAGACCATTCTCTCTTTTCACCTTTTACAGCTAAGCAGTGAAGCTTCTGCATACTTGATTCACAAGTCCGCTCTTAACTTCTGTCCATAGGGCTGAACCTATTCTGACCCGGATGAAGGAGGATCACACACGCATCATCCTGCCCGCCATAGACAACATCAAGTACAACACGTTTGAGGTGCAGCAGTACGCGAATGCCGCCCATGGCTACAACTGGGGACTGTGGTGTATGTACATCATCCCTCCGCAGGAATGGCTGGACAAGGGCGATGAGACGGCCCCTATCAGGTGAGGGCCTCAGCGGGCGAACACTGTTCATTATACATGAGCATGTTTGATGAAATATGGATAGCCTCAGGATATGCTTTATTCATGTGTGGAATCATCAAACTAAGGTGCTCTGTAGTCTCATGTGCCGTCCAAACATACAAATAAAGCCCTCCTGTAAAAGCTGGATAATTACCATGATGAATATCTTCATTTTGATGCAGGATCACAAGGCCACAGCGATGCAGTGTCATTAGTGTAATTGTGTGCAGAATATGAGCAGGGCATTCCATTATACCACATGCTGATTGGAGGACAACGCTGGCTTGTATCGTGTTTCTGTATAATCCTAGAATTGATTATGTGTGTCCGAGGTCAAATCGTATTGTATTCTGATTGACTGAGAGAGCACAGGAGTATTGTGTTGTATGGAAATGGTCTTATATTCCAGGCAACATGTGACTGAAACCAACCACTTTAAGTCAGACAAAACACAAGAAATGTGGTTAGACCTTCTGGCTTCAGTATATATAGTATATATCACCAGAAAATAAATATGATTTAATCACAAGACTATAAGTTTGTTTCTAAAATGTAAAGAAATTAGAGTAGTGTAGTCACAAAACACATTTTTTCCAATTAATTAATTATTTAAATTCACTTTTACTTTGTCGTTTCTTCAATTGCTGTGAAGCTACCGTCAAAATAATCAAGAGATGTGTAGCCGCAAAATTGGATGTGGTGTCTTTTATTGATTTTTTAACTTCTTAAAATTTTGATAGTATTCAGCAGCTCTGGTTGGGCTCAATTCTAAAAGAAATGTAAGCAAATATAAAAATAAGAGGGGGAAAAAATCAGATAAAGAGGGGTCTTGCACATTGTAATAGGAATACCCATATTTGCAATGTCCTTTAACTAAATACTGTAGCTGCCTCCCAGATGCAGGGTTCACAGTCGTTGCTCCGATCTCTTTGAAGAAATGGGTCTCAGTCAGACATGCCAGTAAACAAAAGGCACTGCGTGATGTATGAAAAATGAGTGAATTGTCTTGCTATGCGCATTTAATAACTCTTAATGGACATTTCATTGAACATTTCATATGCTGCTTTATGTGCAAGAACTGTAACTGTAGCTGCTGATGTATGAGTGTGAGAAGGCAGCAGCATGAAGTAGTTCAGCTCCTGTTTTCCATCTTTGCTATATGATTGGCACTGCAAAAACAATTAAATTAGGGAAAAGAAACCTTTTGAGATTTGAGGCAAGTGAGGCGTGGAACATGCTGACAGGGCTACAGCTCAATAGCAGCAAGAGATCCATCAAATGCCGTGAATTAGGTGTATTAATTGGCACAAAAAAGGTACCACAAAATCAGGGGCGACACAGGGAACATAAACAGACATAGAAAATACTAGTTGAAGCAGTCACCTATGTAAGGTAGCTACTGTGCTTCTCTACCTGATCAACTTACTATCAAGACAGGACATTGCAAGAATTTAAGACACTATGTCATTTTAGTGTCGACCTTGTCATACTTACAGTTGATCAGTAACTCTAATTCTTAACCCATAGGCAAATTAAACAGTTGCTGGAATCAGACTAAGGTACTTTCTTTGATTTGTATCACTTAAAGCCTCTGCTGCTGCATGAAACATCTAATAATACTAATAGCTCCTAGAAGCTACAACATTCACATACACTGCTGGATTTTGGCCAAGGGCTACGAAAACTGAATTCCAAAGCAGAGATTCATTACTTTGCTCAGTCCAGCATAGGCAAGGCAATAACACTTTGATTTGAAACAGATGGTCTCATACAAATAAACAATGTGACAACAGTTTATGCTGTGGACCTAAATATTGGATGTTTTATCAAAGCTCCATAAAAATCATGTATTATTGAGCATTAAGTGCTAGGCTTGAGATAGGGGAAAGATAGAAGAACAGCCTCAGACATTGCAGTGCTGGTTCGCGTTTCACTATTGACACTTTGCTGCAAATAGACAGATCGCCTCAAGGCCCAGCTGAAGTGTGTCGGCTGTGCGGATTTCTATTGGAAATCATTCACCCGCTTGTTTCCTCAAGGTTTCTGCCCATCAACAACAGAAGCTCTGTGGCCATTCAGAGCTCAGTCTCAAAGCCGTTTCTGGCTGTTTGGACACATTCAACAACAAAGCGAGTGAAAGGGCACAAAACTGTCACATTCTGAGAATACAGCGGATTTGACAAAGAGAGGATTTCTGTGACATACAGTAATATTTGATAGGACAGAATAGGAAGGCAGTGGAAGGGGTTTTGAAGTGTGGACTGAATCACCCAGGGACTGTTTATTTAGATAAGAGTAATAGTTTATAGGGAAGGCTGACACTAAATTTGTTTCCTTGATTATCATCTGCTGCTGAAGGACGCAGTTTAAATTACTGTCAGACAAAGAAAATATGAGCGTCAGACATGAATAAGCAACAGATACACCTTCAGTACTTCTACAATGACAGCAAAGGGACAACAGAATACATCAATCTAAGCATCTTACTTAAGCAGACACTTGAAAAAGATGTGACTGGTGTGAAGACATCTGAGTACAGTGTATGAACGTAATATAAGGAGATGGGTAAGAAAATAAGCTTTCCTCAGATAAGACAAAGTTTCATATAAACCTGCAAATTACTGATTAAGAAATGTTTAATAGGGCTATAGACACCACTGCACTTCAAAACAGCAAGCCAGATGTCAGGTTCAAAAAGCAGTTGAAAAAAGCAAGTGTGTCTTCATCTGGGAGACGAATCTGAAATGAAAGTCTTTATCTTGCCAAATTGCGTACATGTATCAGATGTTCATACTGCATACTGCGTGCAAATGAGCTGAGGCCCAAAGTTAAGGGGTGTGAAGAGCGGATGAGCCCTGCAGACTGACCATCTGTACACTAAAAATAACTAAACCTAATGACATTAAATGAGAAATCCAGTGCAAGATTTTGCCATCAATCTGTGATGTCTGACGCAGTCCAGAAGTCATTCTGTGACAAACTCAAATAGTTTCTCCTTTTTTTTTTCATCAACATACTTTCTCTCAAGTTGGTGTTTGACAAACTTCAGAGAAGTGAGTCCTCTGCGCTGTATCCATGTAGATACAAAGGGCCAGAACAACAGAGCAAAAAAAGAAAAGTGGTGACAGAGAGAGAACAATGGCTGGGTGCGTCATTCCCACTTATAAAACATTACAAAAAAAGCCGCTGGAGACTGTGTTGTACTTCACACACAACTGATGGCAGGATCACACAGAGGAGAAACTGTGGTCACATTGCATCAAAGTCTATTGAAGGTTTTTGTTGATGGAGATTGGTAGTGCTGCCTTTTCTGCCATTGATTTCTCTTTGTTTGATCATTGAACGCTGCTGTAAAACCGTCGCTGTTGGATTCTTGAAACCAAAAGTGGACATTTACAGTATTCGGTATTCAGCCTCTCTATTTTCTTCACGTTTGGCAGAATAGCTGGCTCTGATTGTTCATTTGATTGGCTTCATCGAATATAGCTCCAGCAGGGGAGCTACTTTTTCATGTCACAATATTGCAGATTTGATCACCTGTCGCACCAGCCAGATGAGAGAGTCACAAAACGTTGCTATTATTTGTTCTCTTTTCTTTTCCTACTAAACATTACCAATAAATAACCCTATTACGTTGTAACTATCAATGTGAGGAGATTTCTTTTAGAACATTATACCTCATGTGGTGTTGAAAAGCATCGAAATGTAAGGAATGTGGTCAGCAAGAGGTTTTCGCATAGGCAGTGAGTCTGTACTTAAAGAAGAAACGCTGTTTACATCGGCAGCTTATTTTAAAGGGATCACTCAGAGAGAGCTGCATAAAGTTTGCACTGTGCAGACAGCAAAGGTAGGTCACTTGTCAGGAGAGGAGGAAGGATGAGGTGAGCGGAGCTGAGTGTGTGCTGTGTCTGTCTTTTTATCTGCAGTGAGTGCAAATAATGGCACTTGAGAGCTTCCCTGTGACCCCCTTAGAATTTAAACAAAGACTCTATTGGGCTACACGGGGCAGTAGGGGAATATAAGCAGCATGCACGTGCGGTTATAATACATGTGGAACAAAAGCATTTAAAATAATTAGCCGATGATAGAATGCTTTTTCACAGCTTTTCTTGAAGACATAATGGTCCAGGTGAGTTCACAATATCCATCCCTGCATCATTTATTCATTCTGAGCAAGGATTTTCAAAATGAAACTCAATGGTAGAGGTCCAAACTGTGTTTTATATGGGGTGTAAACCTAAAAGAACCTTTCTTTTTGGCTCACGCACTGTATGACAGAGTGCATTCTTTAAATAAAGAGTCAATGAATCATACTGCAGCTCCCTCCTTCTGGTACTTCCTACTTCCATGCCTTTCAAGCTCAACTGGCAGACACACATTTGCTCTGTGTGTGTGTGTGTGTGTGTGTGTGTGCGCGCGCGCGCACGTAATAATATATAGTGAACTTACCCCGGGCACCATTCCAGAAAGATGAATAAAGCCACTCATTGGTCACTTTAGAGAAAAAAAAATAACGTAGCTCGCTACTCTTTATGAATGTAATGCTTTTTGTGGGGCTTTGTCCCAGAGCACTTAAGACCTGACAGATAATAGTAGTGAAAAGCAGCCCTGGGGGGACAGCAGCTAAAGTGGCACTCTTTCTTTTAGTAAAGGTAGATAGCAACCACGTCTTCTGTGAAAAACACTCTTCATCTCTCTAACAGCCGAACGTGGATCGCTTTTAAGTTGTGCTAGTTTTGAAAGGCTTTTTAAGTTCTTCTCCTAAAATGTTAGTAATAAGTGAAATGTAATCTGGCAATTACACTTACAATGGCATTCTGGATTGTAGTACTGGAGTAGGATGGGGAATAGGCTTTTTGTGTCATGCTTTATTTTATTTTCTATCTATAGTACTTTTCATTCTATCTTGATATTAAAGCTGCATTAATCAATGTTTTTTTTTATTTGCAATGTGTCAAATTACAATGTGCAGTATCAAAGGTGTAGTTCATAGTGATAAACCAGCAGTAAATAATTCCCCAACACTGAAGCCCCCCTCAGTGATACAGAGCATTTTGGCATATTTCATTTGAATTGTTTTGGTTTAACTTTACTCTTTTGGTTCACTCGCATCACTTTCATCAACATCATTTCCAGCAGGCAGCCCTTTTCTGATGAGCTCTCTGTACGCTACTTGTCCAGCACCTACCAGCAAATACACAAAGTTAGCAATTAGTGAGTAAACATAGTGGGACATTAAGTAGCTTGAGAGACATATTTGTCTCAGGCGCTGGTGGAGACTAAATCAGAGCTAAAGGGAGAGTGAAGAGACCACTGTCAAATGAGTAGAAACACGAAATTAATGATAATGTTTTGTGCCAACTGGATACAAAAATAAACTGTTTGTTGACATGTTCGGCACAGCAACTTTGTTAAATGATAATATGTTGTGTTTATAGCTTGTTCCACTGACCCAAATGGCCAAAAGCTGTGTGTGCAAAAGTGTAAATTGTTGATTTTTCAGAGCCACTCTTGTCACTTTGGTCACATGAAGTCAAAACAGCAAACTGCCAGTACTCAGAAGTTGATAACTGTTTTACACCTGGATTAACCACAGCTTCAGCAAACTTAAAATTGCATTTTACCTTCAGTAAAAAAAGCTTTTTGTTATTGACAAGTGGTTGAAATATGCTTCATTTTACCATAATAAAATCCATCATCTCACCACACGAATATACTCTTGCAAATTTTTAAATCAGGGGGCAAAGTCAAAAGTGTATCATATTTGCACGTTTACATTCAATTGATTCAACTGAATGCAATACTAAGACTATTCAATACTTTACTTTGATAACGCTGTGACCACTGCTTGATACATTTTTTCCAAGCTCATTGAGAAACCCTCTAAAACTTGAGATGCCTTCTGCCTTGATTGCACTGAATATTTTAGCATTCTCTGTGGGCGTATAAAAGTTTAGTGGCAGTATAATGATATTCTGTCTCTCTCTGCTCATCCAGAACTCCAGCTATGATTGGCTGCTCCTTTGTGGTTGATCGGGAATACTTTGGCGAGATTGGTCTGCTGGATCCTGGCATGGAAGTCTACGGGGGCGAGAACATTGAGCTCGGCATGCGGGTAAGGACCACACATTATTACCCATGCTGCTGTTAAACTGCAGTCAAATTGGATGGAGACTGTGATAAATAATTTGAATTGTAGGCTTTTTTTTTTTTTTTTTGCTTTTTTAAACTCAATTAAAAGTCACCGTGCTAAGAAGAAGAAATTGCTCAGAGAATTGCTGCACGTAAAGTTGGTTTTTAATGAGGCATTCCTTCAAAGCTGGAAAGTCTTTTTGTGTGCAGTTGAACACCAGAAAGGCCACACAAAAACCCATAATTTCAAATCCAGCATTTGAGGGGGTAATATTTAGATGTGCAGTCCTGGTTGGAATGATTTGTGAAATCTATATTCAGACTTTGGAACAGCTTATGATGAAGTTTTATTACGTTTCCCAGCTTGGATACAGCTTAAGACACAAAACCCAGGGGCGTCAACAGAAGCCACGATTAAACTTTGCAAAGTTTCTTAGATGGGAGTGGAATAAAAAAAAAAAAAAAAAAAAAAACCCTTAATGCAAATCTTCAGCCAAACTTAAGGCTCTAAAGCCTGTATACAGAAAATGTAAATCTCTTTTGCTGCTGCTTTGAGTTGAATTTAACGCTTCATGTGAGCGAAGGGTTTGCTGAAGAATTGGTTAGCGTTTAAATTCAGAAAATGTTTCTCTCCAGCCGAGTGGAACCATTCTGAATCTAAACGCACTCCTTCAGCTTATTGGAATGAGATATGCTTGAAAGATCCCACTCCTTCATTTAACGTCTTCCCCACATCCATTTTAAAATCTTGAGATGGCTTCAATGGACACCTGTGAAGAGTCGACCGCTTTTGAAAAAGCACTTGAACGGAGTCCGGAGAATGGCTCTCGGTTTACAGATTGCTGAAGTACCTTATTGAAGGCAGAGACATTTACAATCACTGGTCACCATTTCAGAGTCTCTCATTATTCTAGCTAGAGTGACTTTCCAGAGGTACAAATGCGTGAATGTTTTTTTTGCCATTGACAATAATGACCCAATCATCTAGCTCCTCGTGTCTTTATCTGACAGTTGTTTTGCCATTATCATAGAGCAACAACTCAGCATTATGTATTATGTGCCAACTGCCAACTGCCTCCCCCAAGGTTACACAGTGTTCATTCAGTAGAGCTGCTTATGTGTACCTAACAAACCATGCAACTGAGTTAGATGAGGTTCGTGGGGGAGATCAGTTCAGCTACAGCAGCTAAATAAAGTCAGAACAACTCTGTTGAACTGTGTGATATAGTGTAACAGTGAACTTCTTTTGGCTCTCACACTCCACTCACACACACCAGCTCCTCATTGACTCTGGCTCTTTTCCCTATGAATATTAACTGTAGCTTTTTGATTCATGAAGTGAAGAGAATATGCCTCTCTGTGAACACAATGCCACCACAAATGCAATTACCTCTCCTCCTGTTTGGCCTGACTGTGTGGAAATGAAACACATGCAACAAAAAAGGGGCTATTCAGCACATGTACGAGCTTGAATAGGTTTGCAGTCAACAACCAGCTTCAACCATTCATATTGTACAGCCGCTAATGGAATGGAGATGGGCTTCTGGCGAGTGGACGGCAATTACTCGTCTATGACTACAGTGGCTTATTGTAGTGCCGGCTGAGGACTTGCCATTTGGGATAGGGTTGATTGACATGACCATGTTTAACAATTAGCCAGGGCAGCTCACAATAGCTGAGGCTGCCCAGGACCATCTGACTGCAGGGGGTTGATGAAAGGCAGGGTTCACGCAGAAAGGTTATGGTGTATTTATAATTTACTGTGAGTTCCTGCTTCTGTAGCTTGCTCGGAGTAAAAAGGCTTCCAGGATCCAAAGAGCGGGCCTCTTTGTAAGCAGAGGGAAGCCTCATATGTGCTGGGCTGATTATATAGCGCATAGCACTGCATGTGGTGTTGTTTCCGTGAGGAAGAGAATAAAATAAAATCAAGTGAAGGGAAAATAAATCATAGATCCCATTGAAGTTTTCTGTTTGTTCGGGTGTGCAATAATTCACAAGGTAGGACCTGAAAATGAAAAGAAATGAACAGAGGGAAGACAAAAAATGCAGAAATAAAAAAACTGGATAAGTAAAAGATGCTCCCAGTATGATTAAGTGAAGGACACATGCATCATCTACAGCCACACCATTAATAGATGCATTCTCTGTTTGAATAGATGCAACATAATCATTACAAAATTAACAATCAACTTGACGTAATTCTTATTATTCTTATTTGATCAGATACTGATGCTGTTTAATCTCATGACACATTTTTCCCCTTTTGCCCTAACAACAAAGGAATTTCATATCTTCACCTTTTGAATAATTGCAACTGGCATGTCTCAATAAGAACATCCTGCTTGCCATGAGACTCCGTTTGCAAACACAGAAAAATGGTTGGGGACAGAAATGATGAATTCTGCCAGAAGTGTCAATATGAGTTTATCTTGTAATGTGTCTCCCACCTCTCCTGCATTGCTGAGTATTTGCTGATATAGCATCTCAGGAGACCAGGACATTGCCTTTCATTTCAAAGTTTCTGTGGGCACAAGTATTATACTGTGGTAACTCTGTCAGCAAATATAGTACTACATCAAATCTATCTAGGGTCATCCCTGCAGCTGCTGCTCCGAGCTCCACTGAAAGCTGATGAGGAATGAAACCTTCCTACATGTATTGTAATCGCTCTTACAACTCCTAAAGCCAGTATATTGGTATAAAAGTTACCAGGGGCCATTGTTTATATCATATTTATTATTCCTCATTTTCCATTAACAGTCAATCAATCTTTATTCATATAGCGCCAATTCATAAAAAAAAATGTTATCTCAAAACGCTTTCCATAATGAGCAGGTGTAGACCAAACCCTTTAATTAAGACAGACCCAACGATTCAGGAATTCAAAATTAAGAATTCAAGAATCCTCAGAGAGACAAGGGGTTGGGAGGGGAGATGCACAGCAAACAACCATAATAATAGTAACTATATTATTGATGATAGGAATATGACTAATAATGAGCAACATAGTAACAGTGAGTAATATGACAATAAGGAATATATGAACAATAATAACATGACTAATAGTAGTACAAAGTGGCGGCTGCCAACGATCCGCAGCAGTGATCCATGGAAGCCAGAGAACCGCAGTCAGGCGAACCGTGATCACGATCCACAGGAACCTGAGAGATGAGACAAGCACAAAAAGCATTCTGGGAGCGCAGTTCTCTAGTGTGGTAGTACGACACTGTGAGCACTGTGAGTTAGAAAATGTGTCTCTGTGTTTGGGGTCAAGCACAATAACTAATAAGTTAATGAATAATAAGCAGAAAGTTGCTGGTCATCCAAGACTTCATGTCCTTAAGGCATACTTGGAGTTTAGTCAACTGATTGGATTCATGTAGCTTTATAGATAAGTAGAACTCATTTGTACTGAAGCCTTGTCTACAAAGGAGATGTTTCCTATCCCCTTCCATTTCCTGTTCATCTGACAGAACAAATACGCTTCTATTTTAATCAATCCAGATGTCTACACAGGTTGAATATCAACATTTTTATTTAGTCTTTTTACACTTCAAGTCTATTGTCTTCCGTTCCTGGGCTTGTGTACTGGGCTGCACTGCCAAAAGTTAACTTTTAAGGCTGCAATATTTCAATTTTTATTTATAGCAGGAGAAAGGAATAGCTTTCTATAAGCAGTGTGTACCAGTGCAGACCGCAAATAAGGCTTTGTCTAACTCTAGTTTGCATTGTGCCCTGACTCAGTGCCAAATGCCTTACTTTACAGCTGATTATCACGCAGAAAAAACAAAAGTCACAACATGCAGTCAAGCTATTTCCCTTAAATGCTAACATTCAATGATGTGTACTACTTTGCTGTCCCGGCCAAAATGATGATAACTTCTTTTCTGCCAAGAAAAAAGAGGCCAATCTGTGTCTAGATGGGTCTACCCCACACAATATGCCCATGTGCTCACTTTGCCATCAGGACGCCATCCAAGCTGCTTTATAAAATCTGTCTCATTTTCATAACAGTCCAATCAATCAGTCACTTCCAAATCCAAGAAACTCAAGTGAGATCTCATGGGGAGGCCTGCTTGTCTCAGTGACATTTATTAAACTCACCAGGAACTCCTTTCAGGAGTAATGAACCAAAAAATTATTCTATTTTTTTCCTTTGAAGTCTTGTCTCCATAACCACCTGGGCTGGGCCTGGAGGCATCTGGTCATAATCTCTCTGTAGTGAGGAGAATGGAGCTAATTAAAAGTCTAGCAGTACCAGCAGCTAGACAGGAGTGGGACATAATTACACTTTCCTTGGTTCCCTATGCATTCCAAGCAGACATATTACAGTTTGATGGCAGCTTACTGTACAACAGTTCAGGACATTTATTATTTCGGGTTTAGATTTGATTTTTTTTAAAACTATTTTAAGTATGAAATATCCAACAGAAAATGTACCACTACACATTATTCACAAATTTAAGAATGCAGTGCCTATTGAGCGGAGGTTCTCAAAATGTGGGAGCTGTGGGGTGAGAGGAGGTGACAGGTGTGTGCTGGTGTTCTGAAAACCAAACCAAGTTATTTATTGTGGTCTGACTCACCAACACTGTCAGCAGTTGGAGCTTTAGCAGTGGCCATGACACACAGCTTATGGAGCTGGAGAAGGTACTTCTCTGAGTCATCATTTGGTCTTATTTGAACATGCAGACACGTATTTTTAGATCCAATGTGATTTACACTTAAATGTCAACCACAAATAAACGTCCATTAAACTATGTAGAAATCGTTTTATTCAGTATCAAAGTAATCCAGTGGTATTTGTCTGTACATCCATGGGTTAGGGTTAGGGTTATACAGTCCTGGGATAGACAGGATCAGCACATGACACAAAGGTTGAGTTTTCTAATTCCCCTCTATTCAACTATTGTTGCAATTACTTCATATTCAGCCTCTATGCAGGTCACTTCAGTTTATTCTAAATCAATTGAAAAAAGATAAATGAGGTAAAAGATAGCTTATTTAAATGATTCAGTCTCATAAAAATACTAAACTATCAATTTGGTATTATGATTAATAATTGACTTAACTACTACCAAAATGACCATATTGACAGCTAGTTGAAGGATTTCGGAGTTCTTGACAGAGTAGAGGTTGGCAGTATCGCTGATAAGCTTGGTTCAGGCAGGGCTCTGTGTCGCTGCCATGAAAAAGGTGGCCTGGTCTGGTACAGGCCACACTGATTCAAAAGACAGAAACATGTAGTCCTCACCATTTTCTGGTGAAGCCCAACAGAAACTTCATAAAAAAAGAAGAGGAATAAAACGAATGAAAATGAGCGAGTGTGCATTATTTCCGTTACAATAACAGGTGCTGCTTCAAAGCGGTTTGGTTGATGCAGTCAAATGTTGCTTTTAGTTTATTCTGAGAACATCTGTCCCACTGATACAAACGTAAGACACGGGCACTAACACAGTTGATTAACCTCACAAGCCGTCTGGATTTGTAGATACAAATGGGTTCAAAGAAAGATGGCACACTCCAGATGTGTTCGAGGTGTGGTGCTTTGTTCTAATGTATGAGTCAGAATCGATGAGGAGGTGGACAGCGACTGTGGTTGACTAGCTTCACACCTGTTATGTTGTCCCTATAGCTGTTCATCCTGCAACATTTCAAAGGTGAAATCACTGTGAGTCAGTCCACCTAGCCCATAAATCACAAGTACAGGACCGTGAGATTTAGCTAGTAACTCTGCCAGGTGGGTGTTATTATTGTGATTTGGTGTCAGATATCTGAAAGAATGCAGTAACATGACGGTAATGAAGGGATTGATGCTGATCCTTTACTGGGTAAATGCTAATGCCATCTCTAGGCTACAATGCCAGGGGCAGGGAGGCTCCTGTGATAAGCCTAGAGCAAGTTACTTCCTGATAATCTTGGTTCCTTTTGGGAGCAGCTGAGCTGTGTTTGCTCTCTTTGTCCAATCACAACACATCAGAGCAAGAATTCTCCTGTGCCGGCAAATGGAAGAGTGTTTGTGCTTTGCTGGTAGAGCAGCATTCAGATCATACAGATTATACCGTGAACATTTCTGACATACACTCCTACAGGCTGCAGCCCTCTACAGTGAAAGCAGTCACCTTGCAAAGGGCAGGAACGTCGTTATGAGGCGGCATTAAGCCCCAGCCATCTGTGGACACCAGCCATTCTGGCAGCTTCAAAACTACCAGCATGCCCCTGTCCATCAAGCAGCAAATGACAGTAGGCGCTGACCATATGTGGGCCCTTTCCAACAAACTGAGTCATTCCAGAGATGAGAACAAATTTGAGGCATCTGAGGAATTCTAATATTACACTTCATCAAATGGAAGAGACAAATGTGGAGACAAATGATTGGATAAATGCCATAATGAGCAATGCCGTAGGACTCTTTGGATAAGGCACCATATACTGAACAACCAGTCAATTGTGTCAGACAAGCTCGATATGGTGCAGTAGAGTATCCGTTATTGACTTCTGCATACGTAATTCCAATGGGAATTTAATCTATTACAGGTTTGTGGTACTTGAGTCTCATTTCTAGACATGTTTTCTACCATCTCAGAATAAAGAAGCACAACTTAATTGGTGCTGGTCGAACACTAGTTCAAGGACCTGACAAAGGATTACATTTTTTCGCAGTCTTGGTCTTGACTTGGTCCGGAGCTTGTTTGGTCCCAGTCTTACTTTTGTCCTGACTGTGCTTGGTCTTCAACTTGCCTTAAGTAGCCTTAACTGCAACCCTGCTCCATTTGCTCATCCCATCCCTCGCACACAACTGATTCAGTCTCTCGCAACATTGCAGAGCTACAACATGGGAGGAACCGTCTGCTCTTCATCAATACAGCCCGTGTAAAGGTAACAATAGCATTGGATATTGATTGGGCATTTGTCTTTTTCAATGCCTGCATTATTTAGTGGCTGAATCAATCTGTTAGGGCTTAATGGACTCAGGTTTACTTACTCCATGGCTCATTACTGTATGTTCCAGCCTGCATCCGTCTCAGGGAGGAGAGATGAGAGGTGATAGATGCAGCTGTAAAAGTTCTGTACACAAGACTCGGATCAGGTATTGTTTCAGAGGAATTACGGCAGCTATTGAAGGACTTACTGCCGACATACGGTGAAGTGAAGCAGCTCTGCGTTTGCTTTGTGTTGTTGTGGAATTTACCATGGGTTTTTTCATTTACATTATAAAACATGTTGATGATTTGCATTTATTGGAACATTCCATGCATGGATAATTCAAGACTTATTGTTATTGTTTTGTTACTTCAGATTCTGCTGGTCCTATAGCCATAATTTATGCTTCAACAGATTGCGTGTTTGGAAAGCATACTTTATGTTTACCATTTAACAATGACATGCAGCATACTCTTCAGCCTGAAATGGCTTCCTGAGCATCAGCATACCTCAGAGAGTTGCTGCTTTGGTGTTCAGGGCCAGAGGGATAAGTAATTAGACAGAGCTTGTCAGCTTGCCCATTATCCATGTGAATCATAAACTTCATTAAAAACCTCTTTTAAGAGTGACTGCAGATACCCCCAGCTTAATTTGAGCACATAGTGACATGGTAATGAAGATCATTTCAGAGGAATTGTGCATTTCACATCCGTCTGCTATTCAGGACAATTTGATTAAATGCAGGTGCATCAAATCTCCCTCTGTGGACAGCACCATCTCCAGCAAATACAGTAACACAGCTCATCGCTATCTGAGCATTCGTTAATCTGTTCACGTAATTGTCTCTGTTGGATGTCTCAGACCCAGGCTGAAAACTTGAAATGATCTGACAAAGCCCAAGTATTTGAAGAGTACTAGCACGCACTGATCTGGCTGCACCAGCAAATCGGCAGACATATCAAAGACGAAGGGAAGCAACTGGATGGAATTAGCTTTTGACAGGCATAGAAGGGCCTCTGCATCTATCTCTCTCTCCATCAACACCCTCCATTTTATAGATGTATGAGGAAGAGAGGCAGGCAAAGAAGGCATGAAATGAAGTGATGGAGCTCATATCCACCCTGTTAATGGAGGAGGGGGCCTCAGTTCCCGACGCTTTGAGACATTAGTTGGTCTTAATCAAGACTTGAGAGGAAAGGAGTGAAGAAGGCTAGCATGGCAGTGGTTCTGTCCAGTGTGTGATATTAGCTAATTGGGGAAAAGGTCCACAGAAAGTCATCAACAATGAAGGAATGTATTGATCAAAAAATTAATAGATGAATGAAATTATTTAATGAAAAAACCTCAGTGTTCTATGGCATGGAGAACAAAACATTCTGAGAAATGTTCTTATTTGCCTCTATGGAATACCACTCTGCTGCTGCCAGTTCGTTTAGCTTAGCATTAAGACTGGAAACAGAGCCTTGCTCTGTCCAAAAGTAAAATAAGCCCCCCATTAAAACCTCATATAACAATTATAAAAAACAGAAATGCAAAAAATGTTTACAATGGATATTGGGATCTTTTCATCTGACTCACTACAGTAAAGCAAAGAAGCAAACTTCACAAAATGTCAGACTATTTCTGTTCGTCATTCTAGGCTCATTCTGTGGAAAAGTCAAGTGCATTAAATAAGACTTCAGGTCCAGGCTTTATATCACCTAGCACACGATGACTCAGTGACTCAGGGTATACTTTGCTAGGTGCTCAGATTTCTGCCTTTCAAAAGTAATTTTCCACCCTCCTCCGACACATTTTGTTGGAAGAAACACTGTTATTTTGAGTACTGGTTAAAGCAGCAGTTAGTAATATTGAGATGAGAATGGACTTCTTTTCAGAGTTTGAAACAGTACAACTTCCATCTCTCCTTCGCCCTCTCCAGTGTGCTTTAGGTTTAACTCCAAAGTGTGTGCACGAGCAGTGATTCACAATGCGACAAAGACCTCTACCTCTGATTCTTCATCCATCAGGAGCACTAGGAGAAGCCAAAGGAGCCTTATCTTTTCACAGATTACCTATTTTATGTACCACTGTCAGAATAGTTTCATATTCATAATACAGTTTCAGCAAGTATAACAAAAATCTATCTTTCTAAAAGTTATCTACTCAGCCTTTAACTTCTTAACTAGAAGTTATGTTGTTGGGACTAATCAACTAGCTTGTCTGTGCTTTTGTAAAAGTGTTAATTTAATATTTATGATATTTAAAGACCACTGTGAGCAGAGGCAGAGACCTGTCAATGTTGCATATCCTCCTCTGCTGAAAGAGGTCAATAGATCATGAATTACTTAATACACATTTAACTCTTTGAATGCCACTGTGAAAGGAAGGAAGCATCTAGCGTTATCAGTGGCTGTGGAGAGTTATAATTCATGAGACAGTAAAACAGATGGCACCTACTGTATATTCCTGTTAGAGGAATAACAGTGACTGCATTTACATTCACACTAGTATTCCACTATTACTCCAAATATGACAATATTCCATTACAATGTGCCGTTAACAGCACATTTCATTTGGATATACTGAATTAAGCCTCATTCAGAGTGGAGAATATTCTGGTTAAGACACACAGGATATGCTCATATTATTCAGATTTTAGGAGCATTCTTTGGACATGTATGCAGCGCATTCAGAATATGTGCCACAGTTGGGGGTTTTACAGCACTTACAGCACATATGCCTTCTTGCCTTTTTACAGTCAGCTCTGTGCATTGTAAATAAACCAACTAGACAACAGTCTGCAAGGCTGTGGTAGAGATACGTGCCCAAAAGAGAAGTCCACATTTCGGGTTGGTAGGAGAAACAGACTTACTTTTAAACATCTGGAGAGACATAGACATCAACAGGTTGTTGAATATGCGCAATAATCGCAGCAACAACCTTTTCATGAAGGTGGTTGAAGGAATGAAAGAGGGAGGCTGTGGACCTGTGCTGTGAAAAAAAATCCTATTTTGACGCAAACGAGCAACATGGCACAAGCGGCTCCACTCTAATAGGAGTATGCACACCTGCATGTAAACGGGAATGTGAGTGAAACATTCATTTTCCACTAGTTATTTAGGCTCACACACGGCTTATTAGGAATATTGTCTTTTTCGGAATAAGGGCAAAAACCTGATTACATCTGGCATGTAAACGTAGTCACTGTGTGCTTGGTGCCGACTGACGCAGTATATTTCTCGTATTAAATCAGGCTGTAGTCCCTCACATTATAATGTTACCTCTGTAAATCCCATTTGATATTCTACTCACTCACACAACAGCTTTGAAAAGTGACTCCCTACCATGTGATTTTCACAGTTTCAGTTCTCGAAATTGGTGTTGGTGTGAATAAACATTGCATAGATGACACCAAATTTGTTTCTAAGTAAGGAAAAAGGTTATCTCTTGTGCTAGTACATGCTTCTCTGTGTTTAACAACAATTGTGAGAGCACATGATGGCTCAACACATCACAAAGACCTCAGAACTCAGATTTCACTGTACCCCATAAAATCCCTTGATTTTTGGCGTAATGTCTCAAAGGATCAGAGAAGATAGAAGCCTGCAATCTGGTTAGCTTGCACACTTCATAAGCATTTCTTTGAAACGGGTGAGACTTTTTGGGATATTATGCAGCAAAAAGACATCCCTTGGGTATAGAGATTGCAGAATGGAGAGCATTTCAATTAAAAACAGGGACATGTAAAATCCCCCAGACGCAACTGAGTGCACACAACTCATTATCTCAAGTGGATACAGCAAGTCTGTGGATGGCTTTCTTCCAGTTAAGTGTGACGATTTCCATATGAAGTGCTGTGACACGGGTCTGTGTAGGAGTCCTCCTAACTATACATCATGCGTTTGGCACTGGAGATCACAGCCACATGGGGAACGTGTAAATCTGATGTGTTTATTTCAAATTTATCTCTTCTTTAACCTGATGATCACCCAAATCTCTCCAGCTTCACTGAGCATTTGCACATCTTATACCTCATTTTTTTGGTTTTTGGGTCCACAACTATAACGTTTGGCTCAGTCTTGCTGCCACAGTATCATTTTCAGTCACATTCAGCTTGTGGACAAGCAGATATAGGTTTTGATGCAAAAAACACAGACTACAGGCGATGCTCATATTTGTGTCATATTACATATAAGCATGTTAAAGGTGTTTTTTTCCTGTTGGTATTGATAATGTAGTAGTCCTCAATCTTAATCCTCAAGTATTACAGCCCCTCTGGTTCTCCCACTGTCTAGTCAGGGACAGGCTAACACCTGGGATTTTAGATGAATGGTCTTTAGTAGCTGTTAAGACAGAAAAGCTGCTTGCCTCCTCGTGCAGCAGGACTGAGAGCTGCTGGATTAATACATGTGCACAATCAATTTTAAATGCAGCTGTCACACTGCAGGGTGATCTGTTCAGGTTTCAGAATGACATTTGCCTGCAACCTATTGAATATCCACAAAATAAAAGAGAATAGATATTTAGTCTTATTTACTTACAGCAAAACTATTAATGCGGTATTTACAGAGAGACAGAGTTTCCATAATCACAAGTTACCACATGAGCTGAGAGGAATACTAAATAAATGAAGCTGTTTGAAAGTAAAGAGATGAGTTATATAAAGTTAATTCCCAGTGTTCTGCCAACAGTGCAGTAATGACAGTGTAGTAATTATCTTCTGCTCCTTATGGAGAGGAACAAATGACAGAAGGAATAATGCATTTTCACGATATTTTGTGAAGAAAGTTCAAGAATGCAGGTAGACTGGCAGTCAATTAATGCCCCCAAGTGAACCAGACAGGCTACAACAGCTCTGTGACTAAATAGCTTTAGTCACTGTAGCTCGAGTAAGTTTGATGGAAATGCAATTATAAGCATTGGCCAAGTGGAAATGTTGACCCATCAGTGGCATATGTCAGATATATGAACTGAGGCAGAAGTATAGTTCCATACTTACAGCCAACACAATAGCAATGGTGTCTCATATGTCTGCAGGGCCATCACCAAAATGTCAATAACCTGATGTGTGTTATCGGCCATAGGAGGAATCCATTAGTGAAAGCACTGATGTTTAGAGCAGTATGGTGGATATCCTGTATATATACACAGGAGTGTACAGCCACAATGGTATCCTGGTAAGAAATGACACATTTGTAAGCAGGTACACAATGGTACATTTACTATCAGGAGTGCAACAGAACATGGCATGTTTGAACTTGCAGAATGTCTCTCAACAAAACAATATGATGGTGAAATTATGTGGAAAATGCCACAGTAGAAGAAGAAACAGAAACATCAGGTCACCGTTGTTTGTGTTGCTGAAAACGGCAGAATGCTGTCTTCCTCTTTTGAAGAGATCAGTACGCCCAGTGAATCAGTCAGCCCCTCAGTGCACAGTAAAATAGCTCCACATAATCTTTCTCTCAGTTATGTTCAAAATTAGACCTCTGCACATCTTAATACCCATCAGCAGCCTATCTGTCTGTTTCCAAGCTGTTTAAGTCATGCACATAGAATGGCTGAGGAAAGTGCAGATGAACTCTGGTTGACCTCAGGCCACCGCTACGTTCATCTGGGAAGACCTGGGGCTTCTGTTTGTTGCCGCAGGGTCATTTTCCTCCCTGTCTGTCAAACACATCAGCTGTCTAGCAAAATGAGGACTTATATTAAGTCTTCATGACCTCAGCTCTCCCTTTCATCATCTCAATCTGGGTTCTTGGCTGCTCGCTGGCTCCTTCTCCTTTGCCCTATTTTCCATTTTGACCACTGAGTGAGAAAAAGCCGGTTGGTAATATGATCCTTGCAGTTTCAGTAAAGGTTCCGCTGGTGAGATTGAACATCAGGGGTTATCTAAAGAGGCATTTGTCAGAAGGTCAAACAGTGCCTGAAATCAACATTTGTAACCAAAAACACCAATTGGACATTTACAGCCACTTGACTGGCCAGGTGACCAAAGTCGAGAACACTAGCAGGGGTTGAACTTCTTTCTCAAGCTCTCCTTTTTCATTCTTTACTCCTGTCACTTTTTGTGCAACAGAGTTGAAATTGTCTGTGCTGTTATCCCTATATCTAAATGATTTGCTTGCTCACTTTTCTTTGTGACGGCTGGGGATTTGTTGATTCCTTTTACCTTTTACCCGAGCCCAAATATATTCATAACCCCAGTCAATGGCTTTCTGAGATCTCAACTTTACCTTAACCCCAACCAATTATCTCAAGAGTGCTTAACCACAATGTGACCTACGCCAGAACTCCAACTGCAGAGAGCAACAGTATGGAACATACAGTGAGAAGGAGAGGCAAACACTATTTCAGGGAGACAGACTTGACAGCGGACCAGCTTTTCACCCTGCCTTCAAGTGTGGCTGTGAGAGACAGCTATAAGTACTTTTACCTTCAAACTTGGATTTTGCAGTTATGTGCACAGATTATTTCTTTTCACATGTGACCCAGCCTGCAGAGTTGATGCACTGGGGACCACTTTATGTGTCTGGTCAAAAGCCTGGAATTCCCAGCAGCATCAATATTTTCGAAGATCAAAGCTATATTTTTGCAACTGATGAGTCTGGAAAACAGAAAAGAATAAATTGAGCCTGCTAGAGTAGCCTGAAGCCAGATCAGTTAGTCAGCAACAGGGTTTGGCTTAGGTGTTGTCAGCAATCTGCAGCACTGTAGATTGTTTTGAATTTGAATAGACAGCAATGTTTAGTTTGCACTTCTGACTGCTTAAAGGGTAATTATTTGCAAAGTAATTCCAATCTTAATTATTGCCCAATTTTTAGCATTTTAAATATCATCCAGTTTCAGTGAGAGTTCTCATGATCCATGGTAGTAAAGTAAATACTGTTTCAATGGCTTTTTACAATCACATCTGAATATTTTCTTTGGAAATGCAAAACTGATCTACCTGTCCGTCATGAGCTGCTGTGCGCTGCATTTCCCAGTTTATTGATTGTATTGTGTAATGGCACTGAAGGAACCCTGTTTATTGCTGTTAATAGCTTTTATGCTTTTTATGGCTGATGTTTTCTGTAGCCCTCTGGAACTTATCATGCAAATGGTCTAGCTGCAATTAACAAACTACATGTACAAAGACAATTAAAGTAAATTAGCAATTCCATTACCACTACATCAAAGTGCTCCGTGTTAAGTGCTGCCTCTTAATGATTCAGGCTCCAATTTTATGAAGGGTCAGTGCCAAATGGACTTCGAAAAATGCTGGCCCGAGGACCTGTGTGTGGGATGTCATAAGAGGTAGAAGATTAAAACTGTCTCATTTGATATTTAGATTGTATTATATTTCCATAATAATACTGTATTATCTTATTGATTTTTTTAATTAAAGAAGATTAATTGTACATTCATGCATGAGGCCAAACATTTATTTTCCATGCTGGGCTGATTTATTTAAATAACAAGGTATTCAGTTAAGGACAGCAGCAGACTTGGCTTAATATTGAAAAGTTTATGTAGCGCAAATGATTCTATATGATCTATAGTTCAGTGATGTGCAATACAAGATCATGAAGGCACACCCTGTCATTAGCTGAGGTGCTCTCAGCATGGCATTAATGTACTTTCCAGTGTGAATACAAGAGCACCAGCATATGTCCTCTATGTTGTGGGAGGGGAAAAAAAAAATAAAAAATACTTCAACTGAATCCCTGGTTGCAAAGACACAGGCTGCAGGATACAGTCATGAGCAGTCCTGGAATGTCACACCCTGTTTGAGCCAGCAATCTGCTGTTCTTTTTTTTCTCCATCAAACCAGCAGATCGGGCGATTCTCTCATGCGTTTAAAAAGGTCACACAATTACTGACAATCTTTAAAGGCAGAGTTGACTCCCTGCAGATGTCTTATCCCAGGTGGTTCGCTGTTAAATCAAAGAGGAAATTTACTCCAGCCTACCCCATCATCCACCCCTGTAGTAGTTAGTGGTTTGTGATTAGCTTTTCACATCACCAGTTAGTGTCTTGACTCGGAGAATACAGCTTAGAATGTAATCAAATCTTCTCTTTGCAACGACTTTCCAATCTGTTAGTGCAAAAAAAAGGACATTTTTACCAACCTTTGTAAAGTCCTTTGCTTTTGTAGCATTTAAGCCTTCAAAATCTTAGATGTATGACTCAAACTGAATTTCCTGTATCGTATTTCATTGTCTCACTGATACGTTTAGCAACACGCCCACCCCAGTGCAGCACAAACACATTCAGGGAAGATGGAAATTACTTTTCAGTTACATTGTGATCTTGCTCGTGATTGCTCGTATCCACATTTAACATATAAACAAGGACAAATTGTGTGCTGATATTGATGTCAGTGACTTTCAGAGAAGTACAATCTAACAGAATAAAAAATACTGTCAACATGGAGAAACACCACTACATTCAGCCCTGTAACTGCCATCTCTGATGTCAAGCAAGTACATGTGTGTGAGATCCCTGTGGCACATAGAAAGCTTCCTGTAAATGCACCTCCTCTGATATAATGTGATATAAGCATTTGAACATTGCATAACCACACATAACCACAGACTAGGTAAACTGCACGAGATAAAACACATACAGTCGGCTTACAGAGACTCTGCCCTGCTGCCGGGCGTAAACAGAGCTTAGCATGTATGTAATAAGCTAGAGCTATTCAATTTCTTCAGCCCTGCTATCTTTTTTTCAGCACCAGAATGCTCTTGGAATGTGTCTTGTTTTTTTTTTGTTGCCCTAAAAGTATCAGAATTTCACAAAATGCGAACAGCTACCAAAATTGACAGGTAATATGGCACTCTGCTTTGTTAGATATCAATTTTATATGATGAATTATAGCACACCATGTTGTGATATATAATTAAAAGAAATGATGCTTAGATGATTACTGCCACACAGCACTATTATCAGCTGTCTGGGCATACAGAGGTAACAATGTACAGTGAAAACAATGCATGGATGTGAATGAGAAAAGAAGCCTTTCCCTTATTACTGAAAAAGCAGTCGTTGTGTTACTTTTGTCCAGTGACACCACATGAAGCCTGGTGTGATGCAAAGAAACTAGAGGCTGTTTCACAAGCCTAGTTAGCTATTAGGTTTCTGACCTTCTGGAAGTGGTGGTTGAGAAAACATTGATCTTCAATTTGCTTTTAGTGCTGGGCAAACTGCTAACTGCAATTACACATATACACACTTTCAATTATCCATGAGTGCTCCACGCAGGGATCCGCATGCACTTAACACACGAGTACTTTCAAACACATAAATACACTAACACTATTGATTTTAAACAGGAAACCTGGAAGTAGAATCCAAAGAAAGAAGGCATTACACAGACTTCCCATGATACAAAAGGTGATCTGCAAGGACTAAAGACTTACCATTAAATTGATATTGCACTTACACTTGCAAAAAGGCATCGAGCATGAAGGCTATCGTGGTAAAGTAGCACTTGTCATGGGCAGCAGCAAAGCAACTAAAGCCTACTCATAAGTACTAATGGATTTTTTAGGCCTGGGTCAGTGTGGATCATCAGCAGTGAGGATGAGGGGTCAGCCAGTCAATGGATGTGTTTAAGCTTAGGTCAGCTGCTACTGATACAGCCGGAGCAATTAAGGGCTTCATGCTAAGACAGAATAAAAGAGAATGGATGCCTTTATTAATGTACAATTAAACACAAGCTTTCATACACCCTTGAGCATTACGGAAACATGCAAATTATGATAATTGGGACTTAAGTAAATGTTTGATGGTGTTTCATTTCCATGAACACTGCACACATGGCCATAAGGCTTACTGATTCCAACATCTTGCCTGCCCACAATGGCAAAGTTGATAAAGCTTTCTCTGGTATTTTGTCGGGGCTTTTTGATGTAGCTTCTGTGTGATGTAAGGACTACGTGGTGGATAAGAATAAGAGTTTGTGATACTGTATGAATGAAATTATGTAATGATTAGTATTCATGAACTGACTTACTCACCACTTGTGGAAGATAAGTCTGATGATATTCTTTATATTTTTGTCAACACATTCCATGTATATGTGTGTGTCCAAAGCCTGATATAGCCTGATGATGTTTAAACTATTTCAAAAATATCAATGAATCACTGTTTCTGTTCTTTCATTAATATGAACATTGGAACTTCTTTTGAGTCAATCCCACATATGCCATCCTGACGCACCAGTGCACCAAATATGTATTAATCCACAACTGAAAACAGTCCCCAATAAAAGCACTATTTACTCCAGTTTGAGTTACAGGCTGCGAGCCACTGATAGCATAAGGATGTCTGTAAGTATTGAGAATGTATTGAGGGATTTCATGGGATTGGAATACCAAGAGTATTGATTGGCCAGCCTGCCCACTCAACTAAAGTGGTTCATCATACTAAGTAGTGAGTAATCCTTCGCGATTATCTCACCTCTACTGTTTTATGTGGCCCTCAAAGTAAAGCATCATCCCATAAAACTAAAAATTACCTAATGAGTTTGTTCGTGAGTAGTTGCTTCAACATACACACTTGTCACAGAGAAGGAACACACCTGAGGTCACTGTCTGTTTAGTGCTGCTGTTCTAGATTGACCAAGGGAGCAAAACTATGAGAAGAAAGCTCCAAAGTTTGAATAAACCTCTCCAAGCATGATTATTGTGAACATGCCCAAAGGCCCAAGAAGCTGTGTTCACTGTCATGGCATTAAATGAAGATGGTTAGCTCAACACAGGCTGCACCCCTGCTCTAGACTTCATTTAGGAAATTGTTTTGCAGCAGTATTCTCCTTTAACACCATGCTGGGGGTATCGTTTTGGGTTCAGGGAGAAGTTAATGGATCAGAACATCTGTTACGCATTGTGGCGATTATCATTAAGAGACTGTGGGTGGTGGAGGCTCTGCAGTTTGTACGACTGGAAGGAAATTACCATATGCTGTGGTATTCTGATGACATTGTGCGATTGTGTAACTCCTGAGCCACCTTCCCACAGCATGGCATAGATTTGCATATTTGCATACCATATATCAGTGGAGGATGTTATTTCACAGAAAATGCTGAAATTCCAATTTTTTGTTGTATTTTAAGATATTAAGAAATGCTTCACTCCCACAGTCCGTCTTCTGGTTAACCCTCCTCCCTCAGTAGTTTTCCAATCACCTGCCAGCCACTCCCACCACCAGTTCCACTCACCTGCTCGTGATCACTCATTAAGCCAGTATTTAAGCCTTCACCGCTCACTCACTGCCAGATTGTTCTTCGCTCCTTGATACAAGACTCGCCAGCACTCACTCCCGGACTGATTGCCTGTTGCTGACTCAGCTTGTCTCTGACCATGAATTTTGTCATGTACCATCAGCTTCTATTGAACTGTGAGTGTGGGTTCTCCTTCCTCGCTCCACTCACTGGCTCGCAGATCTGGCTTCACGAGCTGGAGTCCTGGGGCATCCTCCAAGCACAAAGAGACTCTGAACCAGTGTGTTATTCTGAACTGCTTGCCAAGCATAATAAAAGTGCCTGTGTGCTGCATTTGAGTCCTAAACAGAAATGGACTTGGCCCACTCCTTTCCCAAAGTCCCGGCTAGAGAGAATTGCGCAGGCGCTACAACAGCACAAGGCTTGGTTAGCCTCCACAGCGGCCGACATCCAACAGGCTGTGGCTAACGAGACAGAGGGGCTAGGTTCTCCAGCAGCTTACAACAGCCTTCTCCCGAGCAGCTCACACCTCTCCTCTGACACCACCGACTCTGGCTCCTGTTCTTCCGGGCCAGTTCCTGGAGCCCCGAGTGGGAAACCCTGAGCGCTATGCTAGAGATCCGGAGGGCTCCAATCCAAACTGCTCCATTCTCTTCGCCCTGCAGCCCCACACTGTTGCCTGAGGAAGCAAGGGTGGCGTTCTCCACCACCCAATTAACTAGCCCAGCTCGCCTGCGGGGAACTGCCGAGTGGTACCTGCTCCTCCTGTGGAACTCAGTGGCAGACACTGAGTTCCACCGTGTTCAGCGTGGCATCTGTGGGTCCTAACACTACGAGCAAACTGCTTGGTCTGAGCCAGGTGATGCGTACCGTCTCTGACTGTGCCATTGAGTTCCGCAAGCTCCACCCAGGCTCCCGCTGGACTCCTGCATCCCTTCCTGGTGCCCCATTGCCCCATGTCCCACATCTGCCTGGACTTTGTCATCAGTCTGCCACTATCCCACGGCCACACCACCATCCTGACAGTAGTTGACCGGTTCAGTTAGATGGCTCTCTTCGTGCCCCTGCCCAAGCTTCCCTCGGCCAAGAAGACAGCGGAACTGATTTTACTGCATGGTTGGATAGAGATGGAGACTAACCTATGCTGCACGGCATCTCAGCATCCCTTGTCCTGGTCCCGACAGCTTCTGTAGGTAGAGTACACCCACAACACCCTGAGCTCTGCGACTTGACTCTCCCTGTTCCAATGCGCTTACAGGTTTCAGCCCCCCCAGTTTCCCAATCTGGATAAAGAGGTTTTCTCCCTGTCCAGGCTTCATCCTCCACTGCCACAGGACTTGGACTTAAGCCAGAGCCACTCTTCTCTGCTCCTCTAACCACTATGCCAAGAGAGCCAACCGCCTACCAGGTTGGTCAGAGTGGCTGTTGACCCGGGACCTGCCTTTACGGGTAGAGAGTTGGCTCCCATCTTCATTGGTCCATTCGAGTTCCTGAAAGTCCTGTGGCAGTGAGTTTCAAGTAACCCTGGTCCATGCGGGTTCATCCCACCTTCCATGTCTCCAAGGTCAAGCAGGTCCATGAGAGCTTTCTCGTCCCCCCCAGCAGCTCCAGCAGAGAGGAACACCAAATTCCAGCATTTAGATGATGCATGTCATTTTAAAGAGACTGGCTAGCTAAAAGTTGGTGAAATATAATATAAATGTTACAGTAGAAAAAGATGTTTGTTATTCCTTTCCTATGCAGTGGTTGTTGTACTTGCTGCAATCTGCTCCCATTTTACATATGGTTGGACTTTGTTTTGTATATTTATCTTTTGTGAGCTGGAATATTCACTATCAGATTTCTGTGTGCCCATGTATACATCTTATATGTTAAACAGCAAGCTGCATCATAAAGAAGGTGAATTGTAACAGATCCAGTTAGAGACAAATGCAACTGACACATTAATGAGGACACGTGTTTGGCCTTTGTACCTATATTTACATTTGCTTTCAGTAGTGGCAATTTATGAATATGTGGGCATTTTCCTCCTTAAATTCCTGACCTTCAGCAATAGGTGGTTAAAATGGCAACTTTATTCACTCCACTACTATTTAATACAATATTTCA
This sequence comes from Pempheris klunzingeri, assembly GCF_042242105.1. Lineage (NCBI taxonomy): Eukaryota > Metazoa > Chordata > Actinopteri > Acropomatiformes > Pempheridae > Pempheris > Pempheris klunzingeri. The sequence goes on from NC_092018.1 coordinate 26,125,790, forward strand.
TATTGTTAAAGTTTTGCATGCCATATGGAACTTTGCCTTCATTTGTTCTGAACCAGTGGCAAGTTATGGAAGCAATAGAAGCTGTGTGTTTAGCAATGATGCATTGCATAATGTGGGAACTCTAAGAGGGGAATAATGCAGAAGAGGGGTTTTATGATTTAGTTAAATGTGGACACTTGGTTGAGCAGCAGTAAATTATCATTAATTTGGTAGCTTTGGACATCCATTCAATTGATAACAAGTAGATTGTACTGTACAAGTAGTGAGTAAATTGCAAGAATAAAGAGAAGTGAGTTGGGGCAACAAACACAAGCAGCAAGACAATCAGGCACAGTTTATATAAACCCTCAAGATATATTAACTGTTGCAAACATCCATCATAGTTTACAGCCCCAGAGCTGTAAACTATGACAAAAAACTATGAATGTAAGAACTAAAACGTAATAAACCATAATTACCCTTTAATCCCCATCTTGCCTGGTATTGAGGTAATTTCTTCTTTAGTGGACTGCAACTGTTTTCATCTTAATTTCATGTCTCATGCACTTTCATTATGGAAGAAACTGTATGAATATATCCTTTGAAACTCAGAACTACTCCTGCAGCATAATCCACATCTAAATCCTGATGATGAGTGTGCTCTAAAGCTTCGTATTTATTCCCATATATCTCTGTGAATCCATTCACATTTGACTGACACATGGACTCTTTCCTGCTGTTGTTTAGGTGTGGCAGTGTGGAGGGAGTATGGAAGTCCTGCCCTGTGCCCGAGTGGCTCACATCGAGCGCACCAAGAAGCCCTACAACAATGACATAGATTACTACGCTAAGCGCAATGCCCTGCGAGCCGCTGAGGTGTGGATGGATGAATACAAATCCCACGTCTACATGGCCTGGAACATTCCCATGAACGTAAGCTTTTCTCTTTCTTGGATCACCCCCTCCCTCGATCCCTGAGCTCCCTTTGCCCCCTCTCTCTCCCCTCCTCACTTGCTCATTCAGACATGCAGCCTGGCTCTCCCGGGACACTAGTCAATACGAATTCAAAATTCAGATTTCATCCCACTTGACCTTCACATTGGCAGCAGAGCAAAGGCAAAGCGAGGAAGCAGAGGAGTCTCAATCCAAACAGATGAGAGAGGTGCACCAAGTGACTGAGAAGAGCCTCATGTCTAATCAGTCTATTTTCATACACATCACTTTAGCTTAATTGCTTTCAAGGGTCTGTTGAGATGGGCTGCAAAATAATAAACAGCTACTTTTATTAATAAAGAGTTTAATATTGAATCCTAATTGCCTCTTCAGCCATGCAGAATGAGATGATTGTCAGTGAAGGTCGTCAGTGGAGGCCTCTGAACACTGCCCAAAACAACACACTGCCGCTCAAAACAAAATAATACCCGGCTGTGTAGCAGTCGCACACAGGTCTGATGTGCTGCTGATGCCTGCATGCCGTCTAGAAATTTGGCACAAACATCATTACATGAGAACTCACTAAATGCAGGTAGGAAGTGCCAACTGGGGAAATGTTGTAAGCGTTGTGTGTGTGCAGCATGGAGGACGTGTTGGAGAGGGACGGGGGGGTGCAACTTCGACAAACTAGCCAATCAGGCCACATCTTCTCTCCAGTGTAATTACAAGCACAGTGGTATGGCACGTTATTACCCCAGCTGTCCTGTGGTGCAGAGTTATTTTGTGTACAGTACAAAGACCTAACGCTACGATTATTCCATCTACCCCCTCACTACCTCCCTCCCTCACACCCTCCCTCCCATCCCGCCCATACACACAATCACAGATTCTTGTTATTGTCTGAGGTACCCACTGAGAGCACAATTACTTCAGTGGGGGAAGGCTTTATGATTCACCACAGTGGCCAAATACTAAACAACATCTCACTGAAATGGAATGTATTTTGTTAGTGTCGCTTTATGGTACAAAAAAACGGACAATCTCACCTAGAATTCACTTTTCACACATGTTGAAAGTGGGTTCAGCAGCTGGCTGTAGACTCCAATGGAGAGGGGGAAAATGATGAGAGGGATTTGCCTGTAGTGTGCGTGTGTGCGGGCCTTTTCCTCAATTTCTATGAGAAGGCCATTGTCCTTTCATTTGCATGTAGTGCATAGTCTTTATGGTTATCCAGAGTAAGTGTTTATTTGCACATTCATGCACATAGACAAAGTGTGCTGTATATGCACATACTGATGTGGGGTTTGCGCGCGTGTGTGTGTGTGTGTGTGTGTCTGTGTACGCAGGATCAGGCCCCTGTGCCTGGCAGTGCAGCTATTAGGCACTCCCCTAATCAATCTGGGAAGCCACCTCCATAATGCAGACAGGGCTGTGAGGGCTCATAATTAAGCAGCTGATTAGAATTTGCTCAGCACAGATCATGTCTAATGAAAGAACAATGAAGGTCCCACATGACAGGCGCATCTATCCATCTCTTAACTAAATGCTTGTTGCGTCCTCTCTGCACCTCAACACTCTTGCATCTCTCATTTTTTCAGCAGTCTAGTAGTAGTACTAGTCCTTCCACTTGGGACTTAAATAAAGTGCCCACTGGCTAATTTTATTTTATTTTTTTGTCTTTGTTTTGTACCATTTGTTGACAGAACCCGGGGGTAGATTTCGGGGATGTCTCGGAGCGCTTGGCCTTAAGGAAGAGGCTGCAATGTCGGAGTTTCCGCTGGTACCTTGAACACGTCTACCCAGAGATGCGGATCTACAACAATACAATCACATATGGCGAGGTGAGATAGATAACAGCTAACGGCTAACAAAATCGTTGGATATGCTCTACGTGTTAATTTTTCCACTATGTATCATTGTCTGTAATTCCATTACAGAAGATGCATACACTGAGACAGTTAATTTGATTCCACAGATGACAGATACAGAAAATGAGTTGGTGAGAATTTAATCATTTGTGAGCTGTGCATTATCACAATCTTTTCTGACACAGTCAACATCTCCCTGTAACACATTTATTAGCAGCTAGTTGATAACTGCTGTAGGTTGTACATTACCCATTGCAAGTACGCAGTGGTCCAACACAAACCGACATGTACAAACAGTTGAGTGTCGTCACAGCCTAAGGTAAAGAAATGCAGCATCACCACACAGGATTAGCTGCAATTTCCCAAGAATGAGTTTTAATTAAACACTTACTAGTTTTCCATTCCAGCATGATTGTTTTGGGCTTGGCTGCACACTCAACACAGTGGGGGAAGAAAACAGGATTATGACAGGTTGAAGAATTGAACACACTCCAGCCAGACACTATTTGGAGTTTTGCTGAAACTCACTGTTTTTCGTCATATCAATTTCAACCATGGAAAACAGGAAAATCTATATGCTCTGCAAATGGAATGCCGGAATACATCAAAATTAACCTCTAGATTTATCAAAGCTGTGTGAATTTACTCCCCCCTTGTTCCCCCTGCCGCCTGTTTTGGCTCTGGCACACAGCTAATGGATTCCTTAGAGTGGCAGCCACTTAAGTGGCACTATTTCAGATCTGTCGACAAGCCTTGTGTTGCCACACAGCCGCCGCAGGAGAAGTGAGTCTCATCTGTCACTGAACATCAGGGCCGCGCTAGGCCGTGCTGACCAGACCAGCCGAGTGGAACCTTCCCTGACAACAGCACATGATAGATATGTCACAACCTGGAAATGAAGCTGTACGCATTCAAATCACACAGAGCCAGAGCTCATGCTCAATGCACACCACCATCTGGAGGCTTGGAGGAGAGGAAAAGACAGAACTGGGACTGGTCAATGCATGATGATATCTCATCATGGCTAGGTCATCACTTTGAGATGATACAAGACTCTGTGTGAACAAGCCACAAAGGGATCTGCCAGGCACACTGAAATTTATTTGCTTTCAGATTCAACTTTGTGGCAAATGTAACCATAGCAACCTTGTTGTCACCAACACCATATTAATAAGCGCTGGGGTTTGACTGATACAAGCTTCGCTACTGAAACCTATGTTCTGGATTTAGAGCAAACAGTGGCCAATATTTTGAACTAAAATTCAGGATGTTTAAATTTGGCCAAACATAAAATTGTACGCACCATATAGAAGATTCAGTGTCACGCTAATGACAGCTAAACTATTTCTTTACTATTTCTAACTATTTAGTGACTTCCTACAGAAATAAGATAAAACATGTAAGAGACAGCATCATACAGTATCTAATAAACAGATAGGTCTCAATCTTCTCATCAAACTCTCGGCAAGCAGAATAAACATATCTCCTAAACCTTAAACCCTAACAATCCAAATGTAACATCTACTGTACTAGAACCTTTGCTCTTGTCTCTTCCTTTTTCTATCATAACCTCTTCCTTAAAAGACCTTGTACCTCCTGTGATGTCTTTCAGGTGAGGAACAGTAAAGCTAGCGGCTATTGCCTGGACCAGGGCTCTGAGGACGACGACAAAGCCATCCTCTACCCGTGCCACGGCATGTCCTCCCAGGTCAGACAAGGCCCAGGAACAGTTTGTGTGTCCATGTTCACTGCTGCGTTCATCAAGCAGTCGGCTATCAGTCAGTCCGCGTGTTGTGTTGTTTCTTCCAAAATAACTCCAAGTGTCATTTTGTAGATTTGGTTTCCTTCTGTTTCCCTCCTGGCAAAAGTAAAGGCTCATTCTTAGTATCAACATATTTGGCACTTGAGAACTCTCCACAGGATGATGTGGTGTGATTACTCTGCTCTTCAAGCCCCATAAAAGTTAAATCAAATTTAATTTAATAAGTGGTGTTGGCAACAACACTATATAGACACACGCACACACACACACACACACACAACTCCACTGAAGCTTTTAAGTGAAGACACACCCAAGACTACTGAGGGCAGATTCTAATATGATACTCTGAATCACCAGTGAAGTAGTTACCATACCCTGTAAATACATTAACACTGCAGTACAGTAACAGAAATAAACTTGTGTGTGGATTGAATCAGAATGCACTTTTACTTTCACAAGAATTCAGGTTGAATAGTAATAAAGCACCAAAGATGCAAATCAGGATGGAGAACTAGCAAGAAGTGGATTTACTGCCCCACACATCCACATATTCTTCTCAGTTTTGAAGTTGGGTCCATGGAGGAAGAAATGCATATAAAGTGATATACGCTGTATGACATGCTGCAATAAAATATGCAATACATTTGCAAAAGCAGCAGATCTCAATTTAATTAAATTCAGAGAAGCTTAACATAGTGTGGAACGTGATGCACATCAGGCTTTGTGGTCCAGGTATAAAAAAAGAATCAAAGTATTACCTCCTTTACTATATCTGAAAATTTGTGGAGGAGGGAGGCAGGCAGAGAGAGCAGAGCTGAAGGCAGGAAAGCGGACTGACAAAGCACTGGGCGAGGCAGGCAGACTGGGACCACGGAGGATAATGAACCTGAGGCACACGTAAGCACAGAGTTAGATTTGATCCGGGCAAACACAAGAAACCTCAGAACTGGAGCACAAGTTTGGCTGTACTCAAAGTACCACATAGGCAAAATGAACAATCTGGCCAACACTGGAGTGTAGAGTTACGAAATGGGAAGTCATGGACACTATATGCTTGCAGTTCAAGTGATCATGTCGTGAGAACATAGACAATGCTGCTGGGCAACAAGGGTGCCAAAAGATTTTTTGCTGTGATGTGGCCTTTACAGTTTGCAGTTATTGTACTTGTAGCTAAAATGTTGTTGGCAAGCAGGCAACGTAACATTAATGCAGGAAATGTGACACCATTGGGAATATCAACATTTTCCTTAGATTTAAAACTATAAAAAGAGCAACTATACGATTAAAATGACAAAACATTAACCTATCATCCACCTAATAATTAATCCCCATGGCCTTCACCATTTCTGAAAATGTTAACAACACAGCCTGTAAAATCTTACTTCAGAGTAATGAAGTCAGCCACAAGATTTCTGTGAAGAGCTGTAGTTGGAGAGAACACATAGACATAGTCGTCAGTACAAAAGTAACCCGACCTTTTGGTTTTATTGGAACAGTAAGTTATTTTGTGCACAAACAAGGTCTTTTTGCTCTTTTTTATTGTTTAATCTATCCTTACCTTACAGGCTGCAACATTGTATGGGCAAGGGCATTTTTCTCTTCATAGCATGTTGCCACTCAGAAAACACTGTTAGAATTACAGCCCACTTACATCCTCGCACCCCATCCTCTCCTCTTATAGGGAAATTCAGCATTTCCAGATACATGTTTTTTTATGCGGGATGCAGTTCAAAGATGGAAAGCTTCCAGATTATTGGATCATTTCATGGTGGTTAAATGTTGACTTAATGATACTGTATGATGTCAGCATGTATGCTGGACCTGAAAATTGTTCACCAGTCAGACGAGAACAAAAGGATTCGGTAGTATGGACACAATGTTGTGACATTACAAAGTACAATTAAGCAAGGCATCACCAACAGCTCTCTTTTTGCTGCTCAGTGGGAAACACTGGAAAACTAGGGCACTCCCAGGTGAGAGTGCATGTAGTTCTATGAATATGCAGTTTGATGCTGCTCAAAAAAGGAACACGTGTGCTCAGCATAATAATTTACTTGAATAGATACCAGGACAAATGGCACTGTGGGTGGGAGGCTGCTGTCCTGTTTTTGTGCTTATTTTCCCTCTGTGCTGTGAAACAAAAGATAACCCTGAAGACAAATGATGCAAATGCTATTCATGCATCACTTTTCTAACACTTCCCACCTCTTTGAGCCGCTTCGCTCTCTGCTGAGTGACATGTTCATTATCTGTCGGGGAGTACTGTGAGGAGGCCAGCCGCTCGCCAGCCTCTCCTCTTCTTCTTCTTCTTCTTCTTCTTCTACGGTGAGAGCTCTGTGGGGTCCAGTAATGTAAAGCTTCACTGAATCTTTTAATCCTGATGCCCGGGGGAAATAAACAAATGGAGATGGATTTTGTGTTTTTGTGTCATTAGATTACAGTGATGACCGACATTACTGTGAGCAGGCCGAATTTAATTTCGTGGGACACTGTGATTTTGCATTCCTTTTTACTGTTGCTCCTTTTACTTAGGAAAAAAATATAATTGGCCAGAATAAATCTTTATTGCGCTTGTAACAAATGACTCTCTCTCTGCTGGCTCTCCTGGTGGAAATCTGAATTATGGATAATGTCTCACCTTTGTCCCATATCGTAATGCAGTGATAGCTTGGTGGAGGAGCTAGAAAGGCTGGATCATTGTTCATACTCACATGCACACACACACCCACATGAACAAGCAGAATACTAACCAGCCCGATGTGTCCAGAGGTGTGTGTGGTAACTAAAGGTAAAGACATCGTATGGCAGCATGTAATCCCACTGCACTCTGGTGAGGATGATAGAATCAACAATAGGAATTTATAGATCAATGCACACCCACACACAATTTATAGATCAGTGCAACGCTCCTGCTTTGGCCACATTATATGAGTGTTTAATTGAAGTTGTTTATATACATTTTAAGCATGATTCTAGTATTTCTGCGCATTTTTATAAAGTATATAGCTTGCTGTTGTTGACAGAAATCACAAGTGTTTCTCATCTTTTCCAAGTGTAACGTCTGGGACCCAGTTTTTACGAAAACACCAACGACAGGCTGCTGCTTTCACTTATTATTGCCAAGAAAATAGGACCCTCAGGCTCAAAAGCAAATTTCTTGGGTTCACTCTCTTAAGGAATCTCAGCTATGTGTGGTACACTTGGGTGTGCATGGCGCTGATGGACACTTTCTGCACGGCTTCTACTGCAGGGCCTCTTAAGAGGTTTGTGTAGAGGCTGGAAGCTCACCCAGATTCCCATGCTAGACCCAAGTCCCATATGGAGACATGACGACATGTGCTGGGAAAGGAGCTGAGGCCCCAAGCCAAGCCCTTCTTAAGACGTTTGCCATAATCTGAATTTACTCATAACATCCTGGTGGAGCTAGTTACAGGAAAGGTAGAAATGTGGAGATTACAACCCAATATAAAACACAAACACTTATATTTACATTGTCACAGCGTTGCACCATTAATGAGCTAATTAAGAGACTCGTGATTAGTCTGACCTCCAAAAAGTGGCTGTGAAACTTTCATGATGGCAGGAAGGCAATGGAGCGTCTAATGTTGCTGCATGGGGCATGGGTTAATTGGCTTTGCAGAATCATTTCCTTGTGTTAATTACTTGTTATTATGTAATTTTAAATGTATTAGCGTATAAAAGGCTGTCAGACTGAGCTGTAAACAGGTATTAGTGAGGATTATATGGGAGTTTCCTTGTGCCCAGTTATAGTTTACACTATGGATAAATCAGCAAAGAGCTTTACTACCCCAAAAGACCCAAAGACAGCAATGCAAAATTCCATAAGGAATCCCTTATCAAACTGCCTGTAATGATGACCTGTGGGCTGTTCGTTATTTGCCTCGCGTTAGACTGAGAGTTTGAGATTTTTCTATGTAAATGTCTAACATTCCTTGGTCCAAAGAACACTATCAGCATTCTCATGAACAGCCCAGCCGGCTCAGGTGAACCTTGAGTGACACACAAAGTGGTGCTTCGTTGTTTTCTCATTTGTTCCAAGTGGCTCTTCAGGGCAGAACATTGGATTACAAACCACCTGCGTTCTCTCCTCTAACAAGGAGCAACACCCACACGGGCCACGCACTGCAGCGCTACTTTCTCCATCCATGCTCCAAAAGATCCTCCTCTCACAGAGAGTCCCGTCAGTTTGGAGAGATTTTTACATGCTTAGATTGGCAAACATACTTGACCAGGGACTATCAGTGTATGACCACAGTAATATGCTTTCATCCTGTTACACAGGTCTTATGTGCAGGTTTGTAGAGATGGTAGGCATTTGTTCACTGTATATTTCATTTCATTTTCATAGTCAAAACCTCAGAAAACCTGCTCCAAAAGAATTTTTTTCTGGGGAAAAAAAACACACACTGGTACAGAAAAAGGAGAAACCATGCTTTTACATCATTAAAGCATTAGAAGACACATTGTTCATAGGTCAGCCTTGTCAGAGGCATTCTGTTACATTGATTCAGGATCCAGCACTGTGAACAATATAACATAGCCTTCCCTGTGCTTTAATAGAAGACTGTGTGTGTGTATATGTGTGTTTCACGGACAGTCATGGATGTATGCGTGTTCCCCTCAAAGCCGAGCTGCTGTCGTACGAAAGACCTCCCTATCTTTGGCATCTCGTTTTTCAGAGAGGATCACTCCCATAAATAATAAATGCTATCTCTACTGTATCCTTACGTAATAGATACTTATCGTCACAGAGCCTTTCATGTGAAGGATTAAACAGTGAGGGATCAAGTTTTGGTTTGGGGAAATATTGCAGCATTAATAAGCTGTACACTGTGGTTTCCGTTCACTGCTGTACATGGAAATATTTGAAGTTTTCCTGTCTAAAAATAATTGGGTACGGCAGAACACTGCAACCACATATTTGATCAAAAATGAGCAAAGTCCTAAACCTGGCATATATCATAAATCAGAAAAACATATTGTGCTTTAAAAATGTATTGCATCTTAGCTTTTGCTGCTAGTGGAACTCATATGATATACTAAAGTTCAGCTACCTTCAAATCACACGTTTAAATGTGTTAAATTATCAGTTAACATATTTTCTTATATATATATATATTCTTCATATTTTCCATATAAATACTTGAAATAGGAAGACACGTAGCAAAACACTGTTATGTTTAATTACTGCAAGATAATGATGTAAATAATCAAAGTGCGGTTTGTTTTCTTGTTGAAATGGAAGCTGAAAGAACACTTTTTGATGGTAGATGGTAGTTTCCCCACTTACATTCAGCAAATCCAAAGGCAGAGTGCCGTATCTGCATTTTCTATGTGTCATGCACTTTCTGTACCAATTATGTTTTGTTAAAAATAATCAGCCTAAAAGGAAAGAATTGCAACCTCTCCATATGTCTGAAAACTTTAAACCCTTTTTCTCTCAGCGTCACTGCTGCTGCTGCACAGTAGTTACTGCAGTCTGTCTTTGTAGGGCCCAACAGCTAACCAGCATCACTGCAAACCACATTCTCTTTTCCCATCAAAGTGTCAAAGCACATTTACAGCTGGTGCCGTCCACGGATGTCGAGGTGCTCTCTAAAAACTCAAGTGCTTGTTTTTTGAAGCAGTGAGTGCTGCGACAGTGTGTGAGCTCAGCAGTAACATATTGGTTTTCTCTGTGTTGCAGCTCGCCCGCTACTCTACCGAGGGACTTCTCCAGCTAGGACCCCTGGGGTCCACCACCTTCCTGCCAGACACAAAATGTCTCGTTGATGATGGCAGAGGACGCACTCCCAGGTTGAAAAAATGCGATGCTGTTTCAAGAACTTCCCAGAGGCTTTGGGACTTTACACAGGTAAAAAGTTCACACGTTATCTGATCGTTAGGGATGAATTTAAACACTTCGCTAGTGCAAATTTAGTCATATTGCCGCGTGTCTTTGTTGCAGAATGGTCCAATCATCAGCAGGGACACCGGGAGATGCTTGGAGGTAGAAATGTCCAAAGATGCCAACTTTGGCCTTCGCCTGGTGGTCCAGAGATGCTCCGGTCAGAAGTGGATGATACGAAACTGGATTAAGCATCCCAGACACTGAAGCCAGAGAACAACCTCTGAGACAGTTTGGACATTGTTTCAAGTCGCAGTCGGATCTCAAACCGTGGACAGTTCAGAGAGGAGCGGGGGGGACTGGTGGTGCCAGTCTGTGGTATTTCACACTACATACTGCACTGCACACTGAGCTTCCCTCAGGCCGCGGCGCTTTCCGACACTGAGTCTTAAAGAAGAATACGATCAATTCATGTGTTCCACTGAGCTGCGCGTTCACAGAGACCTTACAGCAAGCTAAGCTGTTCTCAATGACCCATATTTCTGACTTTCAGCTCCATGTATAGAACAGAGGAACAAGACACCTGAGCGCTGCCCAGAGGTGTTTCGAGATCCCAGTAATTCTTTTATTTCTACTGTAAAACTATGAGATCTTTGGATATGAGAAAGAGCCTCCGGGCGTGTGAGCGCTTCAGAGTTTTTATCTGAGTGCATCTGAGAAAATCAAAAGGCATGATTTCTGTCAATTGCCACATCAGAATGATTACTTTGGCCTGTGATTTGGAAAATTGCTTTGGACATATTGTGCTGCCCTGGCAAGACATGTAGTAGACTTCAGGGTGCCCATCATCTGATCGGGAGGTATTTGACCTGCACTTATACAAACCTCTACAGTTCTTTGTTTCTTTGTACTGCATTGCTTACTGTGGACAGGAGCAATCATGTGCCTTTTTTCCCATTTTTCTGCTTAATCTGACCAGGGAATGTCAGTCCCAAAAGCATGTACAAAATTATTTGAAAATGATTAATATATAAAACAATGTATAAAACAGTCTAAGGATAGTAATATATTGTAAAAAGTGCAAAACTGATATCTGTCCTCCGATAACTATTAGGATAATAAAATCATTTTTATGATGAGTCGCTTCTCCATTTTCTCTTAAGCATTTTCAATCCTTCTCTCATCAAGTCATATAATTCGCTTTTTCTCCCATGAGTGTACTTGGCCATGTCATACTCAAACTACATGCACTATTGTAAAGCCAGTTGCTAACAGCACCAGAACAATTGCCTATTTTGCTTTGCCTGTACTTACAACCACCTCAAGCCTCCATCAGGTTTTCTGGGCCTTTGTGCTGTGATTGTTCAGCCCGCCCACTGGATAACATGTCTGCAGAAAGCACTGAAAGCTTTCCAATTATTTTACCCAGAAAGAACCTTCTTGACTTGCTCAGTTTTTCTCATGTCCAGCCAAAAATGTGGCCGTTCTGAGGAAGAATGACTTCAAAAGTCTTTTGCCATGCTTTTAACTCAAATATCAAAACATGTTCAAAAGACCTTTTTTTTTCCTTTAGTTTTGTAATACATTACTTTTATGTACAGACACTGTAATAACATTTCCATGCCAACATTGGCAGGCTCTGTACTGGTCTCCCTCCCCTAATAGTGACTGACTATTGCATGGTAAGCCTGTCAGACTTTGAGCTTACTTTATTGCATCTTGTTTCCAAAACCAAAAACACAGGAGCTAAAGTGTAAGTAACATTTTAAGTTTGTTAATCAGTTTTAATGTAAGCTACGATTGTTAGCATGTCAGGCTAACCAGTTTACTAGCTACAGTAGTAATCCAGGAGCTCATCATTAATTCACTGGATTCATTTGGGGTTTCAGGTTACGTTAAATCAAGGACCCTTGGTTCAGGAAATTACAAAGACTTCTCAGTAGTAAATCTGCCACTTAGATCACTGTCAGCTGCACATGTGCAGTGTGAGAATGGACAGTTCGACTGGTCCAAGAACAGTGAGCAAGGTTGGGGCTGAGCGAAGAATTTCCCTCTCACGGTACACAAAATATCAAAAGCAGTAGTAAGAGTTATAGTAATGAAAAGACTGAGTGAGAATAAGATGTGAAAACTTGCCTCCCATCCCTTTAACAGAGACATCAGCAGGACGGACTATAAGCTAAGAAGTGCTGCTGAAAGTACTGAACACATTTGTTGCGTTCACAAGAGGCTTCCGTGTGTGTCCAATCTATTCCTCTATTTCTCCACTACCGTCATGCACAAATACACTGAGCATTTTAGGACGCAATGAAAAGGGAAAAGTCCTTTTTACTGGGGTTAGCCATGCTGCCCAACCTGCATGTTCCAAAGGCTCGTTTTAATTTGGTTTCCAGCTGGTTTACTCTGAGAGATTGCCTGCAACTTGCCACCACGTCATGCTTCTTTGCCTCTAATCATTTCACATAAGCAATGCATCATCTGTGTGTCCTCTAAACGAAGACTGCTTCAGCCCTCCCAAGGTAATATCTTACTGTGGTCTCCGACAGGGTTTACAAACACACCGCCAATGCAATGTCTCATGGCCTCCATGTCAGGAAATAGCTTTAACCGGGAAATTATTATTCTAGCAATATGGATTTCCCCGGTCTTAACACCTGCAGAATAATATTACCCCACCTGATAGAATGAATGGTTTCAGCTCTGCGCCACAGAGGCTCGCCTGCCGTGTCGATTTACAGCAGGCTCCCGGGGAGTGTGTTGCAGGTGGCAGACTGAGAGGCCGAGAGCTACCGTGCTGGATGTGGCTTAGCTGCTTTCATATTAAGAGGTTTGTGAGCATGTGTGTGTAAGGAACAAATGTCCTCAAACTATTACTTGATTTTATGCTAAACTCTGCTGGGTGTAGTGGAGTAGTGAAACTGCACCTAAAATCAGCCCTTTAAGTATCAAACACTCAGTCTTTGTAGTCTAAAAAAGACGTGGTACTTTGCATGTTTACAGAGCCCAGAGGCTGTGATCTTCTTGGATACACAACAGTCACAGTGATTCTCTGAACCTGTGCCGACAGACAGCTTCATCCTGAAAGAATACATTTTGGGTGGATTATCATTTGAAGTTGGGGTTGTGGACTAAAGTTAGGGATTAAAGTTTTGTGTGTGTAATCAACAGCAGTCACATGTGTAGTGTTACAGTCTGCAGTGTGTGCACGTGTGCATCAGCGCTGCATGCTTGTGCAGCAATAGGTGAAAGGGAAGGTTAGTCTGCATTAAAGGTTTCATTTTACCTCAGATTGGATGACAGAGTGACAGTGAGTGATGGGCCGGTGGAGGGTGGGGGTAAGATGTGTGTGACAGAGAGCTGGAGGTGGGAAGTGGTGCTGGGGGTTGGATGGACAAGGACACCACATCCATCTCATGAGCAGGACCCACTCGTTCTTTCTCATTGTGATACTAACAATACTCTTTTTACGCCTGGACCGCGGCCAAAAGGGAGAGGTGACTTCATTATTCAGACAGCTGCAGGGTGAGGGGGATGGAGGGGAAGGTTGGCGGTACAGGAGTCGGTGGGTTTTCTTTCATGTGTATGATAAAAGTGTTTCCATTGTGAGGCCAAACCAATGCAAAGTCCCTGGACTGCCAGGAATGCATACACTTTGCACATATATTCATAAATTTGAGAGAGCCAGGAGAGCAATCGGTGGTTTATTTATCTGCAGAGAAACTGACAGCAATTACAGCAGGAAAAAGCACAGAGATCTGGACAGATAGCCAGCTCAATAAGTGAAATAGTGCAAAAGTTTTAATGAGCAAAGTTTGGGGGACAAACACAAACCTGTGTGACTGTAGATGATATACTATAAGATAAAAATGTAGATTCAACTCATAGAGAACTGTATACACAGGTGCAGTGCGGACGTTATCTTTGGAGGTACAGAGAATGCTACATTAATCAAAATCACAACTCTTTTCAATTCCTTTTAAAATAAAATGAAAAAGAAAATCCTTTGTGACTTTATTTTTACCTAATGGAATCAAAATGACCTTTTGGCTCTGTCTACTCAAATCCATCAATGGGGATTATTAATAAAAATTTTTTAAAAAACTCATATTTTCCTGGGACCTGGATAACAGCCAGCCTTTATGGGAACCGTGAGAGGGTCATTCCTGCACAGATTAATGTCACACACTTTATGAGCCCTTCTTGAGATGAAATGACCGTTTCTCTATACAATATTTCATCTGTGTAATAGTCCCCATCTGAAGCAACCAAGTTCACTCTAACATAACAGGAAACATCTCTCCCTGTCATATTTTGGCCTGTTTATTAGTGTGTAATAGACTCTGACATAAAATGGGAATATAGAAGAATAAATGCAATATATAAGATAACAAAGTATAATAACATTATCCAGTGTGGCTTTGAGTGGGCAGGATAGCATCTCAGAGAGGGCTGTTTAGTGCTAGAGTGATCCAACACAGTGGTCTTAGGTTTGATCCCTGCTGAGTCCCTACTCAAGTGTCCTTGACTACAATATTGAATCCCCTCTCATGTCCTCATCTTGACAGATACTTCTGCTGAAATCTTTATGTGCGGCTGCCATTGCAGAACATTAGAAGTTGAAAAATGATTATGAAGTTTTTCATTTTATCAGTAATTAGTATACTTACTATGAAAAGATTGATACCACTCTTTTGTCTGTGTGCCAAGTACTAAGGCTGGAGCAGGGAGACTTTTAGCTTGGCTTAGTATTAATACTCTGAACAAGTCCAAATTCCAGCAGCTCTAAAGGAGGGTGGGCTAAGTGATTCATGTTTTCCAGCCTGCAATAGTATTACACACTGCATGCACAATTATTAGGCAAGTTGTATTCCCGAGGATTAATTTTATTTTTGAAGAAATACAGTTCTCTCAGTCAATCCAAAAGGATTTAACAAAGGAAACGTGAGTTTTGACTTTCTCAGCAGAATATCTATGTGTGCACAATTATTAGGCAACCATTAGTGTGCAGAATTATTCTGCAACTAAATGAAAAACCAAAAATTTCCCATCTCACTTATTTTCATTTATTAGAGTAAGAATAACAAATAAACAACTCGAAATTTACAAAGAAACACTTCTGACATTTCCACATATATTCAGTGACCAGTATAGTCACCCTTCTTATCAATAACTGCCATAAGCCTCCCATCCATGGAGTCCCTTAGTTTTTTGATCTGTTGATGATCAACTTTTCATGCAGCAGCAACCACAGCCTCCCAAATGCTGCTCAAAGAGGTGTATTCTCTTTCCTCACTGTTCTCAATAGGGTTTAGGTCAGGTGAGGAAGGGGGCCATGTCATTATTCCGTCATCTTTAAGGCCTTTGCTGGCCAGCCACGCTGTGGAGTACTTGGATGCATGTGATGGAGCATTGTCCTGCATAAAAATCATGGCCTTCTTGAATGATGTAGACTTTTTCCTGTATCTTCTAAAAAGTGGCAGTAGGTTTGGGAGGTGATTTTAAGTCCATCTTCAGCCCGAAAAGGTCCAACTTGCTCATCCTTAATAAAAGCAGCCCATACCAGTACCTCACCTCCACCTTGCTGGCGTCTGACTCGAAGTGGAGCTCTGTGCCCATTAGTGATCCAGCCATGGGCTCATCCATCTTGTCGGTCCAGAGTCACTCTCATTTCATCCGTCCATAAAACCTTCAGATCTACAATCTCCAGATATCTCTTGGCCAAGTCTTGACGTTACCTTATGAGTCTTGTTCAGTGGTGGTCATGTTTCAGCCTTCCTTACCTGGGCCATGTCTCTGAGCACCGAACACCTTGTACTTCTGGACACTCCAGGTAGGTTGCATTTCTGGAATATGGCAGCACTGGAGGTTAATGAGTTCCTGGTAGCTTCACGTTTAATTCCTCTCAAGTCTTTAGTAGATAATTTGCATCCCTTTTTCTCCACACTTGAAAGGCATTTTATAATTTTTGACTTTTCAGAGTCTGTTAAATCTCTTTTTTGGCCCATTTTGTCTGAGGTAAAGAAGCTGCCTAATAATTATGCACCTTGATATAGGGTGTTGATCACTTTAGGCCACACCCTGCCTCATTACACAAATACCCATCACCTGATAATGCTAATAATAATAATAATGTTAATAAACACTACTTAGATGCTGAAGAGGCAAAAATGATCTTGGATGAATATTTACTGTCATTTACATATCAGATATTTATTTAATTGCTCAAATTCCAGACAAAGGCAAAGACAAAAGATGTAACCTGTTTTTGTACTGCATGCTGACAGTATCCACACTTTGTAATACTTACATATGATGAATTACTCCTTGAAAAAGTTGATTTACCTGTGGGAGAGAAAACACAGATGGGTGAGGGAGTCTGAGAGAATGGTGCCCGAGCAGCATTGTAAACAAAAAAAAAAAAGTCAAGCTTTGGGCGCTTCAAAAGCCATATGTGCTGTCAAACGGACCAAACTTTGTGAAGACTTTGAAACCTGCACTCCTCTTACGGCTTGGATCAGAGCTCCTAACTAGATACTCGCTATTGACAGCTGATGGTGAGATCAAACACCTCGCAGAGCAGTTTATCTGTTTGTCTCTGTGCCTCTGTCTTTAGGTGCGCGGTGCAATTTCCTAATCAACAATAATTGTTTTATTCTGTCAATACTGCAGAGGGGCGATGGAGATTTGAGCCGGTTATGATGTACGAGCTGACGGGATGAGGGAGTGAACAGAGCGGGTACGTGCCTGAACAGCTTGTGGATCTTATAATGAGATCTCCAGAGATGAGCAGCACAGTAGCTCCAAGACACAATTAGGCCCAGCATTGCTCTGCCTCCTAGATAGAACTGTATCGGCAGCACAGAGGTGGTATGTGTGTGTGTGTGTGTGTGTGTACATACTGATATTGTTGAGATTTGAGCAAAGCAATAAATGATAGAATAGACCATTTGACCATCTGAATGGACCGCATGATGGGTGATTTCCATTTATTATTATATATTATATTCTAATGTTCAGTATCAGTTTGGTATTACTGTGTGAACACTGTGTATTTATATGTTTGTACTTTCTGTATCTATTCCGATCACACTCTCTCTCTCCAGACGAAGCTCCAGGCTGGTTTGGAAACCTGAAGAGGGACCAGCCCCTTAACATGGCTTCTGGCCCAGTGGCTCTGAATGCTCAAACAAACCCACCTGATGAAGAAACAGCTCCAGGGTTCAAAATAACTGCTGTAAACCAATAAAGTCTGAAGATGCCTTTAGGCCTTGATTTGGCAAAATGAATAGAGAAACAGGTTTGATTTGTTTAGTGGGCTTACATCTAATATGATCATCTGCAGGGACCGTTATCGAACAAAGTGGAGGAACCTCCCAGTCTGTAAATGACTGAAGTTGTTCCAACATTTAACAGGATCATTAGCACAGCAAATGTTACATTCAAAGGCAACAGACCACGCTGGATAATCTCTGACCTTTACAGGAGCACAAGAAAATACAGCAGCACTGATAGAATCTGTCTTCTCCTACACGGGTCCCTGGCATGCAAGTTTGATGTGAGGAGAATTTTTTACACTGGAAAGTCAGAGGCATCTGGCCAAATAAATATTAAGCATTAGTATGAAAAATAAAAAGTCTCTGGTGTTGATCAACAACACGCAGGGCTGCCACCTGAGATGATAGACCCACGAAACCACACATGAAAAACCCATTAGACGATCCCAAATATTAATCAGAAATCCCTGCTGATGTCTGATGTTAATTACCTTATACAAAGTCTACCGGCCTTTATTTAGCAGTGTATTATATTATACTATTATTATTTTGTACTTTCATAATGAATATTTATTTGCTCTGTTATGGGAGAAGTGGAGGGGGAGTTAACTTTTACCCCAAAGATCAGAATTTACCATCATCAGCTCCATGGATTATTTGCCCGCCATTATAAACGAACTGCTGCTCACCTTCCTCCCCTTCACCTGAGAGCTGTGTAGGCCTTGGGAGGACTGATGGCGGGTTTGCTGGAACTGATTATTGATTAAAGTATTGAATCAATATCAGCGATATAAATAAAATGTAATGTCTGTAAGACTTATGTTGATCCACAGAGTGCATTTGAGTGAAATGAAACCACCGGAGTGATTTTGTTGAACTGTAGCAGGTTTCATCCCAAGCTGGGATATTATTAACTTTAAATGCTAACGTGGTTGTGCAGGTTCTGATGGGCCCTTGTCTTTCTTGGAGAAAAAATTGGTAACAAATTATTGCCCTTTATCCTCTTTTTCAGCACTTTTCTGCCTGTCTTTCTATTTCTCGACCCTGATCTTAGCTTTGAGTTTGTGCGAACGAGCAACATCAAGACGGACTGTTCGCTAGTTTCCACCTGAGCACAGCTACGGTAGGACTGAACCATTCAATGTTTGTACTGAGGGCTGCAATATGGCGAGCTACCTGGATGATTTTCTGAAACAAAGTTACAACCACCATAAATTTACTTCCTGATTTCCAAAGAGGCTAAACTGAGTGCTGGATGGTTGCTTTCAAAATAAGTTTTCTGATTACTTTTGAATGTTATTTTTGAACATGGGTGGTCAACAGAGTTTCTGGTCACTGTTATTAGCTTTATTTCCAACAGGCTCCAACTTTTTCAGCCCAAACTAAAAAGGTCTGATAAACCCACTGCATGCTATCTGCTCATTAAACCAAAAAAAAAAAAATAAATAAAAAGACAGAGAATATTCACTTTTAATTCTTTGCCTGGACAATAACACAGCTCTAAATCAATGCTAATCTTGCTTTTTCTGCTGGATGTGTAAGCCTAAATGATAATAAGTCAATGCTGTGTTTTTCAAGTGGCAAGAAAAATCAATGAATGCGGCTTTAAATACCAAAATCAACAGTGTGATCTCATTACTGCTGGATGACTGTGCCTACAAATATCCACAGAATGTGCAGTGAGTGAATCCAACAGACTTTCTAAACATAAAATCATCTCTAATTAAAAAGCATCTATTCCAATTATGATGAAAAATGTGTTCACTTAAAGTTCTATACATTTGCTGTAATACTCATTTGTTTTAACTCATTACATTACAGCAATTCCATTGTATCTAATGCAGAATTCTGCCAGGAGAGAGATATAATTCTCTTTTTATTCTTCAGCTTTGTCTAATACAAAGTCATGGGAAGCAGCTTACTGAGCAGAGTACATTTCCACACACGCATACACCCCAGCACCACCACCACCACCACCACCACCACCACCCAGTATGTGGGGCCCAAAGGGCTGCTTTATGCTAATAAGCTCCATCAAGGTCAGCCAGTCTTTGCGCAGCTCCCACATCCCTGTGTTCTTTCCACATCGTAAACAGTGATGACTTTAATGGCGCTATTTCCCAAAACAGCACAATGACTTGAGGGGGAAGCATTACCCACAGCAAAACTTTAGGTTATTTGCCACAGTAAGGTTCCCTCAGCTGTTCTCAACTCTCTGCAGCTTCATCTCACCAGAGATCTTTCTCACAGTGTGTTTTCTGCCCTGGTGTCTCACAATACACACTCCACATGTTAACACAATGGCTCAGTGCTTTATGATCAGTCTGAATTTAAATACTGAGCCATATTGTTACATCCTAAAGAAGCAGCTCGTGAATTAAAACTATGTTGAGCATGTTTTAAATCCTGAAATCGGAAAGTGAGTTAAGGCTTCACCGCGCCATGGGTTCCCTCAGCTGCTAAGTAATGACAGTTGAAATATTGTTTGTGGTTAAGACAAGCTCAGAACATTTTTAAGTCACGTACTGTGTGATAAATTTTAGTAGAGTGCAGGATTTTGGCTGTGAGCTGCACACTGATGTGGGAGGAGAAGCAGGGCAAGAGTCAGCGATGATCAAGAAAGGCAGTCCAATTTCAGTGTCAAGGATTATTGGGATTGGTGTTTATGTCACTTGCCTAAAACCCTGTCAGAGGCACATGGTGTGAGGCAGAGTGGTGTTCTGAGCTATTTCTGTGGTTTTACTCAGCACTGCACACATGAGCAGATCTGATTCAAAAGCTTGCAATGGATGTTGGCCAATTTGACTTAAATATAATTCCCTCAAGTAGAAAAAGAGTGAGCATGTAACTCTAATAACAGTAAATACACTTGTGACTATATGTGTCATCCAAAATAGAACCACGGCAGGCATTATGCAGTCAGCCATGTCCTTCATAGATGTCAAAGTTCGGCTGCTAGCCTCACCCCCCCACCCCCACCCCCACCCCCTTAGCCAAACTGGCCCTGCTGCTCTGTGTTGACTGGTTTGGCTCTTTGCCTAATATCACTGAACTGGCTCCATCACTGATGTCTCCTCCCAAGCTGATTCTATGCTGCCGTATTAATCCAGGTTATTTCCACACCTCAAGGACATCCCCTGTCTTTTGAATAAATCCACTCCAGACTTTTCCCTCTATTGCAGAATTAGTACTGGGAAATGAAAGAGATGGTTTGGCTGCTCTTCATTTAGTCTAAATAGATTCCTGTTTGCAGGAGCAAACTTTGAATTGCTACTACTTTGATAGAAATCAAAGTAGTCCACTTTGATAGAAATCAGTCCAAAATGTCCACTTTTAAAATGTAGAAAACTGAGAAAATCTTAGCTCCAAAAGTCCAAAGTCTTTTTGCGTTCACTCAACATAAGAGCCAGCTAGTTATCTCAACTCACTTTAAGAAGTAAAGCTACTACGTTGGTAAGAGAATATGCAAGTTATCATGAACTTCTGCTCAAACAAGAGAGCAGCTTGACTGAAACAGAAATGTTTGATTTAGATGCTGATGATATATATTTTAACGTGGTTAATATATGGATTAGTGATGGAGGGTGATGAGGTGATGAAGCAACTTGGAAATAATCACTATTCCAGGCACAGCGGTCAGAGAAAATTAAAAACATGTCCATCCATCCATCCATCCATTGTCTATGGGCTGGAACCAATCCCAGCTGACACTGGGCGAGAGGCGGGGTGCACCCTGGACTGGTCGCCAGTCAACCACAGGGCTGACACATTGAAACAAACAGCCACCCACTCTCACACCTACGGGCAATTTAGAGTCACCAATTAATCTGCAGGTCTTTGGACTGTGAGAGGAAGCCGGAGTACCTGGAGAAAAACCCACACAAGCATACGAACTCTTGCCTGCTGATTTCAATCTGGAACCTTCTTGCTGTGAAGCAACAGTGCTAACCACTGTGCCGCTTATTAAAAACATCTCATCATTTTCCCATACATATGGTAAGTGAGAGTAAATGTAGGTTGCTGTGTACAAACAGTAAGATTGTTTATTGCACAAATGAGCGCTGGCTGGTTTCAACACATACATTAACACACAAATCCAGAAATACAATCAGAGGTTACAAATAATAAGTCAAGTGCTGCAGCTGCTAGATAAATGATTATATTCATTTTTGGCACACAAGTCGTACACAATGATGGTACACCAGTGTGTTATTGACTGTTATTTGAACGTGCTTTTGTGTATTCTGAAATTGAACTAATGCCGATTTTCCACAGCTGCGACTCTCAAACCAATCTCTGAGCTGAAAATAGAAGGAGAACCCCTCCCCCCCCACCACTCCCATTAACCTGAAGTCCTTTCAGCCAATCAGCATGTTGGTTGCATTTGCGGCACAACCCAAGGATGCCATCACTTTACTAAGGTTGATCGTCAGCAAAAACTAGTGATGCAGGTCATGTGGAGGTGGTGCAAAGATGGAGGCAGCTAATTGAATTGTCACTGAAGCCATACTGTACTCTCTCTTCACTGGCTGCACTCCAGGCCCCTAATAACACGGATGAATGGAATCAATCTCACCATACTGTGGAATGGTAATGGGATATTCAGACATTCATGCATCTGGGTGTGCAGTGGGGTGGAAGGACTTAAAAGTCGGCCAATGAGGTTGATGCCTCTGACCAGGTGATCTGTGCAATTGTATGCTATTTTATGAATGAAGAAAATTCTGCGTTTCTTTCTAAACCCACCTTGAACTTTTTCTTTTCTCTAACCCCCGTATAGGAACTCTGTCGGCCCCATCAAGACAGAATTTCAGCCCACACAGCAAAGACGATGCAACATATACGGTACTCTATAGGTCCACAGGGTTTCCATCCATCTGGAGGAGCTGGTGAAAACTGTGTTTCCTGACTTCTCCTGTACTTTTCAACTAGATAAAACTTAATATCACTTTGGAAAAGTGAAAAAAAAGAAAAGCGAGAGCAATGCTCTCTACCTAATTTAACTCAAGGTCATACCACCTCCACAAGCTCTCTGATGACTCTCCTATTGTGTGATGCACTAGTGAGTACAAAGAGTGCAGGAGTCTGTCGATGCAGAACTTTGCTAGTATGCATCTGACATTCAAGACCTGAAATATTCCCTTACCAAAGGAAGGTTTGTACGAAGCACACATGGTCTTCTTTGTCATGTACAGTGATAACATTTTGGTTTTGTGTTGGCTGTCTATAGTCTACAGTATATTCTCTGAAGGAACATTATTTGTTTTGCAAAATAGTCAGACAAAAACATTTGGCTGATAAAACTGCCTGCATCATGCCCTCTGCCGCTCTGCTGGGGAAGCTTTGAACCAAATTTTATATGTGTTTTTATAATAGTAGTGGAAAAAATGGCCATGTGTAATGTGACAGAGGTCGCTTACACAGGATTTTAACATCTTTCAGCCCATTTTGTTTTTTTCATTAGTAACCTCACTGGTTTGGTTCGCTCTCACAGCCGATACATCAAAGTTGTGTTTACAGCTTGTTGCGTCACCCCCAACTGGCAAATCAATCACTGTAGCTTTAAGTTCAAGATCGTGTGGAACAAATATGTAGTAGTTATCAAACATCTCAAGCTGATTTAAAATGCCGCTGGAAGACCTTTAGCACAGAATATTGATAGATGTCACTGTAGCATGTTGCATGGGCTCTCATTGGATGTTTGAATTGATTTAAAGTTATTGCTGATTGCTCATAAAGGCACTGAATGATTTCAATCCTGTCTGTAAATGTTAAAAGTGCTGTACAAACACGATTACTATATTCATTGGATGTAGATGTAGAAGTAGTAGATGTTATTGCAGTAGTAGTAGTACTAGTAGTCATCAGTCTGGACTTAAAGTACTTGGTAGTTGTTTTTGCATGCTTGTATAGTGGAGCTGTACAGTACACTCAGTCTTTGCTGACATTTTCCTGCAGCAAAGACACAAGAAGGAAACATTTTTGTAAGTCACAGAGGTGGTTAATAATACATGGCAAAGATATATACTAAATATTCCAGCAGCTGAGACTCCCAGCTGAGCTAGTAGGCCAAGCACGTGCAGCTGGCATTGGGTCCACATATTGAAAGAATCAATAGCACAGAACAAATAACACCAACAAACAGTCTCCCAAAGTCTATATGGAAATCTGTTCACTGTTATTACAGGTCTGTTTTCCATTAGGTGGAAGAAAGGCAAGAGGTGGAGGTGTTGAGTTCATCTAGGAATGGTTTATCATTCCAAATTGCAGAGGAGCGAGGGAAAAAAATAGCAACGCAAATGTCAGTCCTCTCCAGGATACACGAAGCTTTGTTTAAATGCCAATCAGAGATTGGCTGAGTGGAAAATGTAAATGAAAGCTTAGAGAACAATTCTCGACAGATGTGACTCATCTCTGAAGAGAATTTGGAATATTTATTCAAATATTCATGCTTACAGGTTCCCTTTTGCATTGTTTTTCCTTTGTAACTCATAGATGAGCAAGAGTAGCTGAGTGGTTTGTGTGTGTGTGTGTGTGTGTGTGTGTGTGTGTGTGTGTGTGTGTGTGTGTGTGTGTGTGTGTGTGTGTGTGTGTGTGCTGCAGCTTTTTCTACTGTGGTCATTCATTGCATTGTTGGGGTAGTAAGTGTTATTAAAGTTATAAATGGCCTTGGTTTGCCACTTTACAGTATTATCGTAGACACAGTATTGATTTGACCTGTGGGTTGCTTTCATTTGCAAGTACTGGTCCTTCCTGGGTGTGATGTACTCCCTGTTCCCTCTTTACTCACCTCTGAATACAAATGAGCATCTTTTTATCTGTCTAAATAATCAGCCGTGTCTGTTCAAATGTAGGCAGCCACTGATGCCCTTGATGTAGTTCTTAAAGGGGACATTTGCACAACAAACATCGGTGACAACGCTAGTCCTTACCTATGCCGAGAAGGGCATCCTTGTCTTTGTGAAAACAAACTCACTTTCAGACTTTTGAAAGAAATTTCAAAAAGTAGTCTTGCGTATTGAGGGGCAGTCTATCCAAGGGTATTCTCAGAAGAAAGGAGAGCTTTTATCTTACTTCTGGATAATCTTTGCAATCAGTCAGTGAATCGTTGTAATCTGGAACAATGGGGTAAATTACGACACTTGCTACCTCTCTGATGGACAGCCCCCATTTAATTGACGTTGCTGTGCTCTGTGACAGATGATTATCATCAATAGGAAGTGGATCGCCATCTAAACAGAGCCCAGGACTGAAACGGACGAATTTATTACCCGTGCTCTCTAGAGAAAAATATTCCAAGGACACACTGTAGCAGGAAAATCATACACTTCTGCAATGGGCTGTGTGCTGCCTTATGAAAAATTAATGTGACTGTCAAAGCAAACCATGTTTGAGTATTTTGGCCGTCATACTAGTTCTTGTTCTGGAAATACAAAAGTTGTTTACAGACATATTAATAGCATCTTGAACAAACAAATCTATCTGAGTGGATCCTGAATTTTGAGGACATTTGTAACCAGATTTAAACCCACTTGAGAATGATGTCCTCATGTGCATAAACAGTTATTTAATGTTTTATATCACGCTCAGGCTGTGAGGATTTGTTCATGTAATCATGTATTTTTAATTAGGAATACCTTAGAATACCTTAATGAACACCTAAAAGGTCATTTTACTTGTTTACAGCCATAGCATAGCGCTACCACCACGACAAAAAAAAAATATATATATGTATGTATATATGTATGTATATGTATATGTATATCATCACATACCTAAATTTTGTTATATAAAATAATAACATGACATATTGTTGTAGTAAGAAAAGTAAGCTGTGAAATAAGAATAATGTGATATCTCATTATAACTATAAAGTATGCCACAATAACATGAAATGAAACGTGTTGAAGAGCAAATGATGCTGTAAAAATGAGAAAAGTCTGTTGTTATAACAAGAAGCTGACCAAATATTTTCACAAGCCTAAGAATTAAACTCCTACTACTACTATTACTTATTACTAGTCTATTTATGATCATCGGCATCGGTAGGTCATTTCATCAGGCCCCCAAAGTTTCAAATGTAAGCCTGTGAAGCTTGACAAAAAACTTAATATGTGTGAATGTTCATGTTTGTAACATCACAGTCTGACATACTAAGGTCTCTAAACTCTGTGTGTGTGTGTGACATTGCTGATTTATGATATAAGTAGGTTTCTAAATCATAAATCATATTTTATTAAAAAATGATTTACCTCATGTTCATAACGTCACTTTATTTAGCGGTGTGGCTCCTACATTGTTTACTTACTTTTTTTTTTATTTAAGGGACAATGCAAATCAATTAACATCATGTAAACATTATGTCAATGTTCCAGATTTAACTTCCAGATTTAACCATACCGGCTCATTTTCATGTGCTGTCTCTGGCAGGTTGATGCGTGTACAAAATATGAAGAGAAAGTATACAAGAGTACATCAGCACAGACGCAACCACGACCGCAGATTCTGACATGTTTGAATGTCCAGTAACTGTAACAGTAACTGTTCTCATGATCTGGAGAAAGAGTTAAGAGATGGAAAAGGCTGACTGCCCAAAAATGGCTTTTCTATACATATGGTTTTTTAAAATCCCCTTCGCTAAGTAGCTCAAGTAGAGAGTTTTGATTTGGTTTAATGAGTTCATTAAGGGGGTGCCGGACCATGGATAATCTCTTACACAAGCAAAACATCTACAAATTTGCTCATGTTTCCCTGGTTTAAGAAATCAGATTTAGTTTGATTTCTTTATCCGTTTTTTTTCAAAACCTCCTTATAGAGTGTCTTTACTGAATGAAGATGTGGTTCTACCTGCCTGTGAACAGCTGGTAAGACAGTGGTTCACATGTCAGACAATCATGGCATTTTTTTTGTACTTGTGTTTAGAGAATGAGTTGTAAATCTATTATTATGCCTAAATGATTAAAGTCAACTGAAGCCTACTGATTTCTCCCTGCCACTATAGCGTCACGATCTGGAACATTTGGAGAGTTTGAAAAAAAATACATGCAGTCCACTAAAACTGTAAACAAAGAGAATTCATTAAAGATAGGAGAGAGAGAGAGAGAGAGAGAGAGAGAGAGAGAGAGAGAGAGAGAGAGAGAGAGAGAGAAAGCAGTAGTTGCATGAACTAAACTTTTAAAATTCCAGTGAACTTATGTTTATATAAATACATTTATGTTAATTTATTTAACAGTTTATGAGGTACACATTTCAGATTTTCAGTCATTTAATTCAGAGTGCATAAAATATTAAAAACGTCAAAATAAAGCTTGTTTATGAAAAAAAAAAAAAGAAGACAAAATTGTGTAGAATTCCCCCACAGAGGTCCAGGCCTCTGTGAACGCCCCCGTTTATGATCACTTGCAGATAATCACTTAACGACTGAAAACAATAAAAACAGCTTGACTCTTGGCATTTGCATTCCAAAGCTTTCCTGTTGTATTTACCTCACTAATGGGAATCTTGGTTTACTTGTACCAGCTGCAGTGAATCCAGCGCCGTCCACAATCTCCAATCAGTTGTGATTTATGGTTTGTTTGTTTCATGAGACAGAAAAGGGTAGCCTTTGATGCCCACAAACAATTGTGTGGGTGCTCTTGCTTCAAATTGATTCTCTTCTGTATCTGCTTTGGAAAATGCACTTGCTCAACCTCAAAGATCAATTGCTTTTCAGCCTTCTGGTCTTCAGACAAAAATGAAAATAAAAAAGCGTGTGGATAAAAAAACAATTACAGCAACAACGGTGTGTGTATTGAATCATATTTCTTGTGTATTAGTGTTTTTTCTAATGTGTGAAACACTATTTAAAGCATGGGTAACTTTAAGGATGGAAGCAGTACAACAGGACACGGTGATTTGTAGCTGGCAGCACAAAGCCGAAACCCTTAAAGCATCGTTTGTGTGTGTGCAACCCATATACAAACACAGAAGGCTCAAGCAAACTCTTGCAAACTCTGTTCCAATATGTGGGTGCAGTAAAATGGAGAGCAGAAAATTGCATTTTTAACCTCAGCAGCAAACTGACTGAAATGTGACCTTTGTATTGTAAAAAGAGTCTATAGCAGATCCAGAAATGCACAGCACATTCTGTATGACATGTCCTTACAGCAGTACAACTTCAGTATAAACTACGTGCACGTGACAATGCCTCACATAGCAGCAAGGTATCAGCATCACATGATTCACAAAGGTGAAACATTTGTCAAGTCAAGGATCGCTGCAGGGCGAGATGCACGCTGAGCCGGGTTCTGGCTGATTTAAAAACATTATCTAAGATATCTAAAGCAAGACTCTTGCGAAACCGTCCACAAAACACACTGAACTCAAAGTGGCAGCGCTGACATTTAGAAATGACTTGTGTCCAGGGTCACATAACGCAATTTAGAGCACAAAAGATCTGGAGAGAAGAAATATGGTGCGCTTGTCTGGACCATTTACTTTTGGAGAGAACCAATGGATAATGTCAACATGCAATGGTTTGTGCCAAGTATTAAACGTGAGGATGGATTGATAGTCGCAGCCTTGAGGAGCCATGAGGAGCATGTTAAAGTGCAGCAGCTGATCACTCAGGCTATTGCCCTTTTTCAAGATGATACACACCACAAGACACACTGCTGTATAATGTCAGGAGGGGAGCCTCCATAGTTGCCACATCCGAACGCCACTTGAATGTTGAACGCTCGAGTGGATTTCCTCCCAGACTTTTTTTTTAAAGGATTCAATGCTATCCTACCTTAGGAAAGGTCCACTATCCAGTACACAATGTTCAATACTCAGATAATAACAGTTTGAACAGAGGGGGATAAACATTAGGTCATTTAATTCTTAACTTAATTCTTGTTGCACCTGTAATCACCTCTAGTAGTGATGTCACAGTGTACTTACACATGCAGGAGGGCCCTTTTACATCACAAGTTAGGAAGTTAAACCATTGGAGGTAAAAAAAAAAAAACAACAAGATTTTCAGTTTATGTTACTCATTAAAGTGCTCTGAGGGCAAATATTGGACACTTTGGTAGCTACTAAATATTCCCAAATTTAGCTTTGGAGCTCTAACTAATATGTCTTTAATATGTCTTTAAGGTGTAATAAAACACAAGTGATTGCATATCCAGACCTGGCTAGGAAGGTCAAAACTACAGGGAAATAAGGAGAAATGACATTGAGAATTTCAAATTGAACAACTTCCACATACTCTGTTGAAATAAGATGGCAACATCTTTGGGGAGACTGACAGCTTCCCAGGGCCGTCTGTCTGCAAGCCTGTCAGCACCGACTACTGTCACCCACGGTACAATATGACACCGTGACGATGCACAGCTAGACAACTTCATACACTGGTAGCTCCAAATAGCTTCAAGGGGTAACTGTTTAAAAGTTTTGGATCAAGACATTGTGTAACTTGACATTGATAAACCACACTCAGTGTAGGCTATTTGTGTTTACTACTGCAGCTACTTTATACTACAAGGTCCTAGAAGAGAGAGACAGAAGAGCAAAGATTTACCGATGATTGTGGTCCAGCTTTCAAGGTTAAACTAAAATGGTGAACATGGGTAACATTACTGCTTCTAAATATCAGCATGTTAGCATTGTGAGTGGTTATGAGCATTGCTGACATTAGCTTTTTACATACAGTTATCATGTTCTGTCCCACCCATAAACATAAACAATGTCCCACACTTCTGAATTCAACACTGATTGGTTTCCATGTGTGTCAGTTAATTAATGTATCATTATCAAGTTACTAGGAGCTCTTTTGGTCCATATGCTAGCAGGTAATTGCCACACTGAAGAGAAAGTCTTCTTTTCTAAGGAGCTCTAGGAGGCTTTCTTTTTCTTTTGTAAAGTATCTGGTAACAAGAATGCCTCCTTCGTGGTACCCATGGTGCTGAAAGGCGTGCTCGGTAAGAGTGCCAAGTGCCAAAATAATAGCCCATCTGTCCTATGGCAACGCCTTTGGTGCACAAGGACATACATGTACGCATGCACAGACGTACATTCAAGAGTCCTGGTTTGAGGTTTTTGAAATATGGTCACCCTACACAGTATCAAGTACAGCTTCAGTCCTCCTCTGTGGCTACACAGGATGCGTTCAGGCGCAGTATTGAGTGTATTTTGGCAGCGCTCAGAGTTAATCACACAACCACTGTAGTTATAAATGTCAAACAGAAGAAAATAGACGTAAAATGTAAAAATGTGCTTCAGGTTGCATTTATATAGCGTGAGTGAAATGTGAACTGTTAAACAGCCAGTGCAAACAGCTGCCTATTTCTATATAATACTTGATGTAACCGTAGGGCTTTTTAAGTTGTTTGAAAGATGACCACCACTGTTGTGTTCCTCGAGATGACCTGTTTTCTGTTTAGGTCATAGCTTGTACTTTGTTCTAAAGTTTAAATCAGCTTGTCCTGTGGGCAGAGAGTCGTCTGAACTATCATTTTATTTTGACAAAAAAGACAAATCCAAGCCTCTCAGATATGGGGATTGGACAATCCTTTCTGCTGGCAGCCCTACTTTCTCCTCTTGGATGGTATGTTGGCGGCATTTTTACAAGAAATCCTGCCAAGTAAAGTAAGGCAAGATTTAGGATGATGTTAAACAGAAAAAAAATCTAACTCTGCCTTGATCCCAACCTACATTTTGGCCATGTGCCTACATATGCCTTCCACGCCCATTCGCCAAAGACCTCTCAATGTTATTCGCCATCCTGTATCGACAGCCTTTAGATTGCTTTCTGTGCTTGATTGATGAGGAGGTGAAACAAGCAGACTCTATTCACTCTCTTAGTGAGCTCTTTCTCTTATGTGAGACACTCCATAATTTATTCAGGTTGCTCTAAAGATACTGTGCCGTTCCATAAGTCCCCATGACTTAAATAGCAGCAGTGATGTCCTTGTTGCATTCTTGAGTCTAGTTTCTCCCTCTAGGTGCTGTTCTTCCACCTAAAAACGGGATCACAAGTCCTATTTTCCACGTTCTAGTTTGAGGAGTGAGTAACTGAGCCAGCAGTTCTATCGATGCCAAGTTATGCTCTCTTGACCTGCTGGCATCGCTCCAATGAAGACATCTATTAGAAAAGTAGTGAATTTCATTAAAGGAACCTATGACTATTTGTGCATGTACAGTCATCACGATGTTCCTGAAAACAATTGTATAAGGGCTGGTAATTAATTATCTCCTGTCAAGATGATATGTAAAGCGATGCTATTTTAATTTGGGGTCCTCGGGAACACTCATTAATCTTTCTAAGATGCTGCTCAGTGCCCGAGGCCGTGTTGTTTTCTGTTTATTCTTTCCTGTATCACAATGTGTTCTTTTCATACTTCGGCTCCACATTCTCATGTTTTCGTTCTTTGATTTCAAGAGAGCATATATAGAACTGAAGAAATGTCAAGCACTGGAAGGGTGAAGGGACATGAAATATGTTGTGCTGTAACAAGCTTCCTGAATCGCTCAGTGCTCTTCATGTGTGGCCAGTAAGTAGGACACACTTCTAAACATGCTGAGATGCAAGTAAGACACAATAAACTGCTGAGTGCACATATCGGCCCTAAAAGTCAAAGCAAAGTGCTTCTTTGTCCCTATTTCTTGCTGGTAAACATTATCACAGCCTCTTAGCTCGTTCTTCTCTCCATGACGAGATGGGTTTTGACAGTCCTGTGCCAAGCGTTTGATCTGCGGGCTCCAGGAGAAGGAGTGAGGGCCCAGGGGTTTGACAGCGACGGTCCTGCGGAGCCCGAGGGACCGAGCATCAGCCACTGTTCTCAGATGTGAGCCGAGCATTTTCTCCTTCCGACGTCGGCCAAACACTCCCCAGACCTCGGCATGCCAACAAGCACGATGCACAGAGCTGTATGTTCTGTCACAGAGGAACAAGAGCATTTCACTGCGTTTCCCATGTGGCGCCGATGTACTCCAACTGCTCCAGACAAGGCCAAGGCGCTCAGGCTCTGTTGTGTTTTTGTGAAAATGAAAATGTTTCAGAAAAGTGATTTGAACTCGTTACTGTGAGTCTTGTACATCAGTGATTGCGTGGGATAATCATTTCCATAAAGTCACATCCTGTATGCATGAAATGTTTCTTTGATGCTACATTATTTTTTGGCTGTTTGAAAATGCTGAAGCACAGCAATATCACCAGGGTTGATGATTTAGATTATTATTTGAGCAGCATTTGCACAGGCACGTTTTGTTTGTCCAATGCAGTAGATCAATTCCCACTTTTGCCACCATAGCATTGGCGTTCTGTCAGTGCTATTCAGGCGTAATATTCAGTGCGCATTTGATACCTGAAATTTCTGCATCACATCAGTGCAAGCGATGTATTGGACCACAATTGGCTTCAAAACTCACATAATTAATCATGCAATTAATTATGCAACTGAGATTTAAGGTGAGCACAGAGAAAATTTCACCATTCAGCAGATGAATAGTGTCAACCTCTGCACATGCATCAATCTGTGCAGAGCAGGTCAAACATCCTGCTGAAATAATAATGTGTCAAACACATTTCTGAGTGCTGTTGGACTCTCTACAGTGCTGGTCTTGTCAGTCGTTATTGCCGTAGTGTTGGCATGTCATGTTCTGATCCAGATGTTGTCAAGGTTGGTGAAGTGTTTTGGCTATTCATTTGTTGCTACCAGATTTGAAAGCATCTGCCTTCAATATGGCACTTATCAGTGGTAGCATTTACATTGTGAAACACATAAAATTGAACTTGATGATGAAAAATGTTGAACAAACTGATTCATATCGCACATAAAGGCCTTTGCCAGGTGCAACTCAGATTCCGTGGTGCCATTTCTGATGGTCCCGTCAGCTCTCCATGATTCCAGTCAGATTGTAACTACTGCGCTGTTCCACTTTTACTTTCACCACATATCATAATATGTCTGGCCTGGTGTCAGTAATCTGGGTTTCATAATAGGTATCATCAATGCACACTGCATACACATTTAGTATGCGATGATTGGAAAATAAAAAAATGAAGCAGAAACTGACAATAGTACATCATGTATGTATACATATGGATTTTAACAGCAGATGGATGTTTGGATGGGAAACAATAGTACCTTTTGATTTTCTTATTTATGACTACCAATGAATGATGGTGGTGACAATGAAAAGCACACTCGATAGAGGAAAAAGGGAGAGGGCCTTGGAAAGTGCTGCTAAAAGGGCAGCCATTAAAGGGCACCATGCAGTTTGTCCTTCTTCTCCAACTTGGTGCAGCAGGTCAAATACAGTTGGCATGAAAAAAGCAGGGCCAAAGGATGAAAATAGTCCACTTGCTGTTTTAATTAATTCACAGACAGAATGAGTTCATCAGGTTTGTTTAGTGGAGCCAGAAAACTGGAAAGCACTTTGCTGGAAGAGATTTAGGAAATTCTGCAGATGTGTGTTATAGTTGAACACATATTTTAACATGAATTGATTGTTTCCTATTGACTGTAGGGGCAATGCTCTATCATTATTTTCATTTCATTAATAATTATATTATTAAAAAATAAAATCAGTTGCAAATAGTCATAGATTAGTTTATGTGGAATTAATTCCTCATGTTTGTCCTCCTTAGTGTTGCACTCTAATTTCTCAGTGTTTATCAGTGTTGATTGTTCAGAGGCAATTATTCTGACAAGCCGACAAGTGTTGATTGGAGAATTGTTTTACATGGATTTGTGACAGCTGTTCAAGACTAATTAAAGTGTTAAAAGAACATTGCTGATGTGGATAAAATGGGCACAAAAGTGATTAATAAAATCAGTAGTAATGGGTAAATGTGCCATCCAACACTTCAAAATCAGAGAATAGTGCAGCACAATATATTCCTAAAAATAAAAATTCTAAAATTCTAATTGTAATAATAAATAACCGGGTAGCATAAAATGCTGTCAGCTATGTAAATGTGTTTTTGTGTCAGTCAGGGAGAATCATTAAAAATATTAGCCAAGGGTTTAAGTTAGGTGAACTGAACCTTGATCACGTTACTCTCCCATGAGACGTCAGAGCTCCCCTGAAAGCATCAAATTCATAAGCACCTGGGGGTCACTGATACATTACCAACAACCATCGCTTTAATCACAATGTAATGAGTATAATTTAAGATGAATAGGCTAAAATAAACACCGTATTCTTTCATGAATGATAGTATGGCTGTGCTTCACCACCGAGGATAGCCTACAATTGTTGTAAATAATGGGCTGGTGTGGTGTGTGTGTGTGTGTGTGTGTGTGTGTCTTGTACCAGCTATTGAGCAGTGATGTCTCTCTCCCTCTCTCTCTCTCTCTGGCTCTCTCTCAACCATGGAGGCGCACCCATCCTCCACTCCTAATGTTAGTTATTTTATACACCCCCACAATTCCCAGATTGTAACTCGAACCCTGTATTAAACTACCGATTTGCATTGACAACCTACAATTTACAGTGAGAAATCTTCCATAATCAAGGAGCAGGCGTCATCTCGTCTGCTAGCAGTGATCCTCAGTAATCCATACAATGATAATGCAGTGAATCCCCAGGACACTCTGTGGCAGACACCACTGTCGAGGCGCTACTTAAATTAAATCTGAATGCAAAATAAACAATATAAAAAGTTTCTGACAGTGCTCCAGCCCCCCTGTGACCCTCTAGGATAAGCGGGATGGATAATGAATGGATAGCACCACAGTGCACTGATGTATTTTGGGGAGAAATGGTATTTCAGGCAGACAGACCATCTTGGGGAGAAATGGTGTGTTGTGCTGGCTCTCTGTACATACACTTATCTCATGTGCACAGATTAATCAAAACGTGACCACGAATTGATCAAAAAGTGGGAACAAATTGTATTTCGTGCACACAAATGAATCAAACATGGCCACAAATTGTATCTCGTGCTCACACAATAGCATTCCAAGCACTCAGTACATTAAGATGTGGCCTGGATATGTATTTTTTCTTTCTATGGCCCCCCAGGGCTGCGTAGTCATTTACTGGGTGACATGTTAGTGTTTGGCTGTTGTGTGGTGAGCGTCTCTGTGTTGAGAGATAGGAGTTCAGCCAAGATAGGAAGGACTGTTTGCTGCGGTTGCTGAGATTTCCAGGGTGTCAGTGAACATGTTGTTGGCTCAGAGGCTGTGAAGCCTGTCGGTCATTTTCAGCTGCCCATGACGATGATTTGGTTATACCTGTGGTTGGTGAAGAATTAGAAGGGAGTGTTTGTTGTTCCTCCCATTGATTTGGGGAACAGGAGCTGCTGTGTGAGCGGAATCAAAATGTTAAATTGATACCTTGATTAGCTGCTCAGCTGCTGCACATTAAACAGCATGTGGACATTGCTGCAACTGTCACTACAGTCTTGTTAGATGCTGTTCCCTACCCTTCACTACCACTAACGACATGCTGTCTAACCATGGCATGCTGGCTACAGGGCAGTTTTGTTTGTTTCTCATTCCCTACAGTGAAACACCAGCACACAGCTAAGAGGAGAAGCAGCATGTCTTATATTTTCCCAAAGACTCTTTCCTTCCTTTTAATATTAATAAAGAATATTCATGTCAAACAGGGGATGACTTAAGGTGATTTCAATTGGACTTTAACTGCCCCCTGCTGTTTGCGGCCATAATGCCAGCACAGGGCTTTTATATTCTGAGACAGAATAAAATAAGAGGCCAGTGGAAATGGGAAAAGGATGACAGTATGAATGTGTACTATAAAAATCTTTTTTTATTTTAGAATCCAAAAATTAAATTATTGAATATTAGTATCATTCCATTTTAACAAGCCACCTATAGAATCCCAAAGGATCTGGTCCACGGATGTCAATCTCACAGGAAGCTCCTCTGACAATCCACAGTAATTCAAAGGAAACTCTGGGGACTTATTCTCCTCGCCGCTCAAAACAGAGCTCCAGGGATTCCCACATCTCTCTGGGTCTAGTAAGAGCTGACAATGATGTGTTGGTTCATTTCACAGTATTGTAAAGATTTGTATCACATGTCAGGCAGTACCAGAACTAGTTGCAATGTAATACTGGCAAGAGTATTACAGAGCCATTTTGCTTTGGCCATTTTGAACCACTAAAATAATGATAACTGAAAATGGGTCTTTGCAGTTTTATATGAATAAATAATTTTACCATCTTTCCCACAGTAATGGCCATTTGCAACAATAGTAATGTCTTGGTTGCATGTTTAAATGAATGTAGCCCCTCTATTGTAGCTCTTGTTATCAATCAAAAACAGTGACATATTTATTCTTCTTATTATTATATATTATGTATAATTTATTTATTTGCAATATTGGAACACTAGTGCAAGTTAGTTAATTCAGTCCATTTTTCACAAGCGACAGTCACAGTGAAATGAGATGAATCAGTAAAGAATGTTAACATTATTATTGTTCTAGGTCATTAAAACATGGGCTTTGCAGGTTTGTTTGAATGAATTAAGTGAGAACCCAAAGACAAGGACAGACTGAGAGTGCAGCATGTGTTCTCTGCTGTTGTTTTTACATTTCACATATAGGTATACATATTGGCAATATAAGACAAACAAGGTGTATTGATATTTAACAAATACATGCATGATGTGTATATGGTTTTTATGTGGTGTAATTATACATGTCAACTATACAAGAGACTCATGCAGAGAGGAACCATACATACAGTGTGTATGTATAGGATACAGTAACCTCTTATATGTTGAATTTGCGCATTGTATATTGCATTTTATGAGCATTTATTTTGAAGATTAGCCTGTTGAACTTGGCGTTGACATGTTGCATGGATAATGTGGCTGGCATCTATTTTACTAATTCGCTACAGACTGTGTGAATTAAGCCTCATATGAAACCAACCAAATAATGAGAGTGATAGGCTTGTTGCAGATTAGGGAGAACGGGGTAAAATAATGATGATTTTACAGCAAAATAAAAGTGTATTTGTAGTAGTGTATCTGAAATAGTTGCTATGTATTAGATCTACTAATTATTATGGTTTTAGAACAATGGCAAGTCAAATGTAAAGGTGCAAGATGGAGACCAACATGATAAATGGTTTAAATAGTAAAACGATATTTTTTGTAGCAATTTTAATTACCTGTGTCTCTCTATTTTTTGGAAAAATTATTTATTTTTTAACATTATTGCATGTAATCATATTACATTAGACCCTGAAAACAAAAGTGTGAACCTGAAAATGTATAATATGTGGCCTTTAAAGGGTGATATGAAGTTAGTTTTTTAAGTTCATGATCAGATCATACAGGTTTAAATAGTGTTTTCTTCTATTTTCAAAACAAAGAATGCATCAGTTCATGTTTCACAAGACTTGCTTGTTTATATGAGCCTTCAGAGACACATGCCACTAAAAAACACAGACGTCAAATGTCATTCTTACATAATTACACATAATTGTTATGCTGCATGCCTTTCAGCCAAAGCATGTTGGCCTTTCTCACAATACTCATGTCCACTGACCTTAACACTGTTAAATAAACTATGATGCAAAATTAATGACTTCCTCCTCCTATGTTTCCTCTGGAGTGTGTGATACTTTTCAGGCCAGCATGCCATTTTTTCCTCCCAACCATCACAGCACAGCGTGCAACTTCTGTGTCTGTAGCTATTTATGAGAGATTAATAGCTTTTGTTTAATTTAAGCCTTGGGGAGGCTTGAGTATTATCAAAAATGACCCAGGGGAGAACCATTTAGTTCCTTATTTATGAAGTTTTGATGTCTTTCATGATGTTGTGAATTTAATGATGCTCTGGTCCATTTGTGTTTTTATAATGACAAGAGTGTTTGGCATAAAGTTAGCACTTCAGTGCAGCAAGCAATAAAGGAATGGTTAAAAATTCTAGGAAATACACATACTCACTTTCTTGATAGGAGAAGATTGATGGCACTTTCAGTCGTATCAATCTTCTCATCTAACTCTTGGCAAGAAAACGAATATGCCTCTTCCCCTTTTGCAGAAAGTGTGAGAGTTTGGTGGCTTAAAGCATGTGCTTTACACAAACATCAAACCAGCCTCCTTTCTGTTTTCAAGTCGAGTGTTGACAGAGTTGACAACGATAATGCTGAGGATGAAAGCTTACAGCACAGTCGCACTCTGGCTAAAAGAATCTGAGAATATGCATAACATTTTACTGAAAATGAAATATTGTTAAATTATGTCCTTGGCGGTTTTGGTTTGAAGATGTGCTCCAGATGGCTGAGGAGTGAAGTAGCCTGGGCATCCTTGTAATTCTAGTGCTGATCCCCAAATGGCATCTGTTTGTGTGTGAAATTATTCAGCTTGCCTCCTGTTCAATCCATCTTATTTTCTCTCAGATAAATTGCTCCAAACTACTGTACGTCAAACTTGTCAGTCATGTATCTTAAGTTTATGCACCCTGAGGGTACTGAGAAGTTTGTGGGTTTGTGGAAACGACCAAATGCCATTAACCTTGTCTTTATCCTCATTTAAACTGATGGCATACAGAACATGCTCTCACATCTAAGAAACAACACAGAGCAGTTTAATTTTAAGCTTTCAAGTCTCAGCAAACAAGTTCTTAAATGCCCTTGCAGGGTCACAAAAATGCAGGTGCTGTTTGGCATTACAATGTGAAAGGTTCACATTCCTTCAAAAACTCTACATGAACCCCGTCTCTAAGCAACGAGAAAATGAGAGAGAGAGAGAGCCAGGACCTCATGAAATAGTCCTAACCCACTTCTCACTGATTTTACACTAGATACATGATTACTGTGGTGACCTTTTGAGAGCATAATCACAGCCTGAGTAAATGTGTTCCTGAAGACCTCAGCAGCAGGCCAAAGATCCTGAGCGTTAAAAGATAAATCACTGTTAAAAGGGGGAGGTGGTTGGGTTCCCACTTCCATTCTGCAAAAAAGGGCATAAGTGGCAACTCACAAGTTTTTCCAATAAAACTCCACAAAAATTGGATCCAAGATGTTGTAACAGGAGATATCTACAACCTAAGGTTTGACTAACTGATCATACCACACCTGGAGTTTAACAGCCATCAGAGCGGAGTGAGAGCTCCCTTCTTTTTCTTTTTCACAGGTGTACAAGATGGCAGTACTTGCTTCACACATTTCTGTCTTTCAGGGCCGGAGAGACCATAAACACTGTATTGCTGCTGGCCACAAAAATAAAAACAAGCATGTTGTGCTGACTTGTGTCATGTTATGTTTAGATGCAGCTTGTACATTTTTAGCCTTAACAATCTTGACAGGAGAAGAAGCTGCAGTTGGCGTATATATATATATATATATATATATATATATATATATATAAATATATATATCACAGCTCTCTGCAATGCTTTTTACAGGCCTATAAACTGCAGCACCGCTACTACTGGTTATACCTCAGGGATAAAAAAACGCTGCCATCTTTGTAAAACTTCAACTTACAACTCATGTTCAGTTGAGAAGTTGAAGAGGTCATATTTTGACTTAAGCTTAATCCGGAATTTAGTGGGCTGCTGTCAACATTTATTACACCCACCAGCTTGTGTTACTGGGCTTTGGAGGAAGGACCACTTAGTACACAGTTTTCAGCTGATTCCTTTACGGATCTTTTTACTTGTTTTTTCATTATAGTTACTGAGTAACACTCAACACAACATTTGTTACTGCAGCAGTTTCCCCTCAGCTGTGCAGAGCTTTTTAGAGTCTTTTAGCTTGTTGTGCATCTTTACTGTTTTGGCTCACTCACTTGCTATTTTCAGCAGAGGAGCTCAAAAAAGGCACTTGACAACAATTTCATCTTGCTAATAATCAATAAATGAAATATCTTAAGCGTGTGCTTTACTTACTATTTCATGAGACAGGAAACATGGGGAGAGAAAGATATGCAACAAAGATTCTACGGCTGGAACTGAATCTGGATGTCGGGGAATACTGCAGTTATATGGTACGTGTTCTAACCATGTTTTACCCATTTCTCTGCCTTTTTCAAAAGGTTGTGATGCAGGTAGTGTGGTAATTTGCTTAGGTTACTCTGTAGTATCCCTGAGGTGATCTGAGAGTTTTCAAACATTTCAGTGTAAAAACATCCTGCAGTCTACCTGAGGAGAGAAAACCAACCTAGCACACGTTGCCAGACCTCTATGGCTCAGACATGTTGCAGAGGGAGTGGAGGCAATGACAGGAAGAGGAGGAGGAGGAAGAGCGAGCTCATTCGGGCTGCCAGCCATTGTCCCCCAGGCTACATGAAGCACTGATGGACTTGATAGATTGGTGAGAGCACCAGGGGGTTTGGGCTGAGCTCAACGCTCACCGAGCTCCAGTGCTGGGAGGAGAAATAAATCTGGCTGACCCCAGCTGAGTGAGATCTGCTCCACACAGAGCCTGCATCTAACAGCCCCGGCTTATCGAGGAACAATCAAAAGTGAGATTGTGTTTGAGGATAAATATGCAATGTGTAGTTGCTGTCAAAGTGAGGAATGTCTGCAATCACAGGGAGGTATAATTTGCTTTTTCAGTTAATTTCCTGTCAAAGCTTAAATAAAGAAATATGAAAGTATAGTTATTGTTTTTGGACATTGATTGACATGGAAAAGGTATTATTTCAGACATGCCTCAGGAAAGACTTGATGCATCAAATAAAAAAATGCAAAGTGAAGTGTCATTGTCAGGCATTTCATTTATGGATCACAGACATCTGAAAATATAGAAAACGTGTCTTTTATGCAGTACTGTGCAAAAGTCTCAGGCAGGTGTGAAGAAATGCTGTAAAGTAAGAACGCTTTCAAAAATATAGAATTTGATAGTTTATTTTTATCAGTTGACAAAATGAAAAGTGAGTGAACAGACAAAAAATCTAAATCACATCAATATTTGGTGTGACCACCCTTTGACTTCAAAACAGCACCAGTTCTTTCAGGTACACCTGCACAAAGTCAGGGGCTTTGGGATCATCGTCAGGTGTATGATTAACCAATTATACCAAACAGGTGCTAGTGATCATCAGTTTCATATGTAGGTTGAAACACAGTCATTAGCTGAAACAGAAACAGCTGTAGGAGGTTTAAAACTGGGTGAAAAACAGCCAGACTCTGCTACCAAGGTGAGGCTGTGGAAGATAATTTCATTTCACAGGTCAAACACCACAGCAAGACTGAGCACAGCAACAAGACACAAGGAGGTTATCCTGCATCAGCAAGGTCTCTCCCAGGCAAAGATTTCAAAACAGACTGGGGTTTCAAGATGTGCTGTTCAAGCTCTTTTGAAGGAGCACAAAGAAACAGGCAACGTTCAGGACCATAGACGCAGTGGTCGGCCAAGGAGACTTGGTGCAGCAGATGAAAGACACATTATGTTTACTTCCCCTTGAAATCGGAAGATATCCAGCAGTGCCATCAGCTCGGAACTAGTAGAAACCAGTGGGACCAGGTACACCCATCTCCCGTCAGGAGAAGTCTGGCCAGAAGTGGTCTTCATGGAAGAATTGCAGCCAAAAAGCCAAACAGATACTTATCCATCATGCAATACCATCGGGGAGGCGTCTGATTGACCCCAAATTTATTCTGCAGCAGGACAACGGCCACAAACGTACAGCCAGTGTCCATAGGAACGATCTTCAGGACTCCTTGTTCAGCATAAAGAAGAACAAGGAGTCCTGAAAGGGATGGTGTGGCCCCCACAGAGCCCTGAGCTCAACAACACCCAGTCTGTCTGGGATCACATGACCGACATGGTCTTGACTTGCTCTTTATGTAAAACGTCTTGAGACAACGCAGTTATGAATTGGCGCTCTATAAATAAAGATTGATTGATTGATTGATTGACATGAAGAGACAGAGGGATTTGAGGCAGCCGACATCCACATTTTGAGTTCCTTCAAAAACTGTATGCAAGTGAACCTAGAAGAAGTGATGCGCCTTTAAAAGCAAAGGGAGGTCACACCAAATATTGATTTGATTTAGATTTTTTCTTCTGTTTGCTCTCTTTGCATTTTAAACAGTTACATTTTATATTTTTGAAAGCATTCTTACTTTACAGCATTTCTTCACACCTGCCTAAACCCTTTGCACAGTACTGTACATGTACACATGTCCAGTATGGTATGATTATATATATGTAGGGGCAAAACCATATATCACCTGTCACTGAGGGTGGCTGGACAGATCCCAATGTGTTATTTGGCAGGGGTTTTAATCAGCCAAAGTAAATGTTGTCTCAGGATCCCCAGGGGGTGCAGTGAGGGAGGATGGGGGAGGACGGAGAGTGAAGGCAATGACAGTGATATGCCTCCTTCCATTAGCCAGTCCTGGTGTGATGGAGACAATGCTAAATCTCCTGATGGAATCTCTGCAGTGCCACAGATTGGCTGGCTCCAAACACGCAGGCAGCCATCTCCATCATCCGTCTTCCCAAATGAAATATAAAGAAGAAAATGGCCGATGGGTGATGGAGATTGATTCGAAAGAAACATGAGTGGTAATCAATACGGTTCCCTGTGCAGCCAAGCAACATAAGACTCCTCACACCATCCACTGCTTACTCCGGGCTAACGCTGGATGCCACCGTGCTGCCTGTGTGTAATTTATGATGAAGGTGTCACTCTCAGAATGATACGCCACAGCTGAGGGAGCCCAGCCCATAAGGGCAATGAGAGCTTTGTGTCCTCGCAAAGGAAAAAACCAGTTACTTGTTCAATTCTGTTTCTCTCATATGATGATGGCCTGATCCAAGGTATCCCATAAGAAGTTAGAGCTGGGTGATGCATTTCAAGTGGCTTTTAATGACAACTGAAAGAGATGAGCGTTCTCAGGCCTCTGCTGCAAAATAGAGTTTTCATGCAAACATTCAGCATTTCTTTTAAAAGGAATAGTTTAGCTTAGTTCTTTGTTATTTGCTTTCTTGCCAAGACTTAGATAGGAAGATAAATACAAATGTCATTTCTTCTGTATGCTAAATGTGAAACTACAGCCAGTGGCTAGATAGCTCAGTTTAGTGTAAAGACTTAAAGACAGAGTAAGCCTGAAATAGCACATAGCCCCCTGTAAAACCACAACTTCTTATTTTCATTTTACACTTTTCCATTTTTTGTACAGATTAAACAAATGAGATATAATGTGTGTATTTTTTTTTTACCTTTGGACAAAGTCAGGCTAGATGTTTCTCCCTATTTTCCAGTCTCTTTGCTAAGATAAGCTCTAGTATCGCTCTCCTCATGTAACTGTCGGCAAGAAAGCGAATAAGCAAATTTCCCCAAATGCCACACTGTTATTTTACTTACACTAAGGTCAGAGTAGAATTTCAGATTATGACTCATCTTTACATCTATGTTACTTCTGATTTAATGGATTCACATTATGTTTTTACAATGTGTACATTGAAATGAAATATAATTAGAACAAAAAGTATTTAAGAAGAAAATCCCGTTGAATTTACTTGTATTAACTGCAGCCTAAATTGGTCAAATAGCATTATTGGATTGCAGAGGGATTTTCTCAACTTTCTTCACTTCAAGATAAA
The DNA here is from genome assembly GCF_042242105.1 of Pempheris klunzingeri. Taxonomy (NCBI): domain Eukaryota; kingdom Metazoa; phylum Chordata; class Actinopteri; order Acropomatiformes; family Pempheridae; genus Pempheris; species Pempheris klunzingeri. The sequence continues at coordinate 26,168,967 of NC_092018.1, forward strand.
AGAAGAAAGGATCCAGCGGGGTGACCTCGATGTGTCTACAGTACAACCTCAGTAGCACAGACGGTCCCGTCATCAAAGAGGCTCTTATTAGGGCACGAGCAACAGGCGATGCGAGGACCTATTGTGGTGCAAAGACTCATAATTATTCTTTTTTTTTTCGATTTTTAATATTCAAGTGCATTTTTGAGGGGCACTTTTGATGTGCTCAGAATGTTATGAAACGTTGCAAGAAAAATCAAAAGTGGTGAAAAATTATATATTTCATGAGTCTAAGGCCTGAGTGCGACAAAATGGCTTGACAGCACCTCCTAAACTGAAGCCTTGAAACTATGTCAGCTATTTGGAATTGCATGTGAAATTATGGTGTGTTTTTGGCCATTCAGAGGGACTGTAAAATACTGAACTGGTCCTAGTTCCACCTCAAACTCCATGTAAGACCGTAAAGATGAAAAATTGTTGAAAGTCATTTTATCAGTGAAACACTAAGTTGATGTAACTTCAGTGTAAACTGTCCAGATTTCATCAGAGTACTGGCCTGAAGACATCTACATCCCCATTAGCAGTCACAGTCATTGTGCCACCCTCTGGCAACAGGAAGTGTGCCATCTGTTACAATCATCATTTGGTTTTCATTAGATGTTCATGGTGAGCTCACCACAGGAAGTGTCATTCTCCTCCCTTGTGAGGTGTCCGAAACGCATATAAATTCAGAGCCACATACAACAGTCGGCGTCTGACAGCAAGGACGCCGCACGCCCGACGTGACCAGAGGTGCGAGGGCCCGTTCATCGCTGCTTGCAGCTTTAATATCTCGTGAACTGCACGTGGAGGGGAGCTTATGGATCAGCATGGATGTCTGTTGGTAACCAGGCAACAGAAAATGATGATCAATAATGAATTGGCAGGTCATAGCTCAAGAGCAGGGTAGTGAGGGGTGAAGCAGACTTTTCTGTATCCACAAGGGGTGCATACAAATACTTTTCTTTTCACAGTCAAAGTCAAGAAAAGGATGCTGATATGCTTGAGCTGTCCGAGGTCAACCACTCCTGTTTTTGCAGACAACAGGCCAACCATGACAGCAGCCCAGCAGGGGCTACAATATCAGTAGAGGGTGGATAAAAGGGGGGATTGTAAAGATGAAATTTTACTTTCAGTGTCACAAATCATTTGTGTCATGTGGTGAGAGGAGGGAGCCATATGCAAGGAGCATTTCAGTTGTGTCATTTTGCCAACAAGGGCTGAATAGTATACATACTGACAGTTCTCTCTGACAGCGTCTACCCAGCAGGCTCAGCTTCATCTGCACACTGAATGCGTTCTCCTTTATTTATTCATTCATTTCCACGTGGCCAAGTGCTGTCACTTTGATGAATGGGAGCTGGAACTGGCCAATTGTTTTCACTCGACGGGACAAGTCTCACACGCTCTGAACTTAAACGTCCTACTTGTCAGAGAAGCTCTGGCATTCTCATGCTTTTTAAAGGCTCACGTACCTCTGCCATCGTTCTCGCACGTACGCAGACACCAGCCCCCCACCTGACATCCCCGGGGCTTTTCTTATTAGAATCTACCTGAGGAGTTGGGGCTGAAGGCTTCAATTTCATCTCCACGGCTCAGAATCCTTCATGCCAGATGGAGATTATGGAGTCAGCTCCAGCTTTTCAGGTGAGTGGTGAGGAAGTAACCATGGTGGATGTGTGGAGGCGGTGTAGTGAGGCCTTGTTGATGCTGCTGCTGTCTGGGTTGCACTTCTCACTGCAAAAGAGAGAGCTAGTTTGCTGTCTGAAGCTGGATTGATATCAGTGAAACTCATTCAGTCAAAGTCAGACACATTTTTCATTTCAAGCGCTGTTCAAGCAAAACATTGAATGAAAATACCCTGCTCATGATGATATTGTATGAAATCTCGATGACTCTCACAGGCAATAGCTCAACATTTTGGGAAGACTCTTACTGACTTAACATCTGTAGATACATGCTCCTAAGCTTTCCTGCTGATATATAGATTAAAAACATGAAATGTCTACAGAAATGTCTGACAGTTAAACATGAAACAAGACGTGGGAGTCAGTTAGTTTAGTTTAGCTTATCTTAGCGTAGACACATATTACATATATATATATAAAACAACAAAATATTAAAACAAGGAGCATAGATCAGAGTTTCAAAAGCGAATTGAAATGGAAGTCAGATTCGTGAGTGTGAATGAATGAGGATTTTATTCCAGCATTAATTTAGATCATCTCAAACTGTCAGTTCACTGCTGCTGTTGCATTTAATGATGCTAGTTACAATAACGACCTTCTCTACTAATGTGCATAATTAATGCATGGAAAGGAAGCACATGTGAAATAATTGACCTTTGGCCTTCTTTATTACGCATGTGATGCAGGCAAATCATTTCCTCAGAAAACACTAAAGACGATGAACACTGAATAAGGTTGTTCAATCAACCCAACATAGACTGTAAAGTGAGCCAATTAAATGTCAAAAAACACAATATGAGCTGGAGTACAAATATGTCATCAAGTAGATGAGGGGAGGCGGCGGCCTGCCACTGATGACAGGTGATAACAGATTTTCATGCTACATGCGGTGAAGAAAGAAGAAGTGTTTACGATCCATCCAATGTGACAAGCTTCGTAGCTGCTATCAGTGTCTCAGGGCTACAGAAATTAACACTTTTATTATTAGATTGTTGTTTACCATTTTGATACTTTTACACTGTGACATCAACTGATAGCTGCCTCTAATGTAACACAATGTTTGGATCTCACATGACTGCTAATGTAATTATATGTGTTAGCATGCTACACTACTGTAATTTGTCTCTTTTCTCTTTTCACTGTTATTATGTTTAACAAAATAATCCTTAGTTTCAGTGGATAATTGGGTTCCTTTTGTCAACCTCACAGACTGCTGGTACAAAATGCTGATCTACAACTGACACCATTATCAGACTGCTGTCACACCCTACTCGACAGCGAAATCATTTTTAAAACAAACACACACAAAAAAAAGATTTATCACAAATTTCCACCTCACTGATGCACCAAAGAAACTGGTTTCCTCTTCAGAACAGGACGTTCTGAAATCACTCTGATCTAAATGCATGGATGGATGTGCCATTGTAAATGCATAGTCTCCTCACCTGTCTTAGGTGATGGAGGAGAAGGAGAAAACAAATTATTACTCCTTTTCAAGCATTTTTTTCTTCTGTTGCCAGTGTCTCAGTAACCATGGTGAGGCCCGCTGAGTCTTGGAAAAACTGGAGAAAGGAGTCAGTCTGTAACTACGGCTGTAATCATCTTTCTCTGCCAATGTCGATGGGTAGTCGACTTGCGTCAGTTACCTTGGCAGAATGAACAAAGAGGATGCCCGAGGAAGCCTGAGCATCATGTGAAATCCCTTTGTTGATTGGTGTCGAGTCTCATCCAGACTTCGCTTCGTTCTTACATCTCTCCTCTTCCATTCCTCTGACTTTCCATCTATGCCAAACGACATTGATAGGCTTATTTGTCAGATAGCAGACATGAATCATTTATATTATGTCCCTGAGCAGTTGGCAGCTGATAGGTGCCAAAAAGGGCAACCAGAGTGAAACACTGGTGATAGATGTTTTCATGCTTGGGGCTACTATTGTTTCTTTACACCTGCATGACTGCGTTTGTGTACTACTTTCTGACTCTTTCTGACCCCGTATAAATGGTTTATAAGTTGTAACTAATAGCCTACCGTTTTTAATGGATTACACATGTTTAATAGATCAGTTACAAGTCATTCATGAAGATCCTTCTGGCTGGTGTTCATCCCTTATATTTGCTAATAACACCATTACAGATGTCGATAACCTGTTAACAAATATATGGAAGACCCTTTATAAGGACTCAGTCATTGCAACGTGTGACCAACTAAGTGTCTGTACATAAGAGGAAACTCCACCACCACAGAATGGACCACAAGTACAGTCCACTTACGTTCGAAAGTTCATTCATTCAGGTGAGCCGTCGACTTCCAACACTTCAGTGGTCAAAGATAAATCCTTTCAGTCCCTCTGGGTAACAGGTAAATAAATAATCCACTCCAAATGATTCCTTGTCCTGCTGCAGATAACATCTCTTCCTGGAAGACTGAAAGGGTAATTAACAGCTGTGTGTGACCAACATTTACTGAAAGTGTTAAACAGTTTAACTTGTGCAGTTAATAGGTAGACATGTTTCCTCTATCCAGTAGTCACACTCAGCACACCAAATAATAACCTTGCTAGCATTTACAATAGGACATATTGGCTCAAGCATTATCCATCAACAGGGATTTGTATCTCTTGCTGAAAAACAATCAGTTGGCAGCATGTTTTCTCAAAAGAATGCCGCTTTGGTGTATAAACGATGCCAGCAGATAGTTTCAAGTTTTATTTCAGCCATGTGGAGGTTGACAGCCATGGGAGCTGAATGTGTTTTTGTTTTTTTTTGTCCCAACCGCTTCAGAGTGGTTGTTTGGGCGAGGTGCGAGGCGTTGTGGGAGCCCCGGCTGCACTTTGCAGATACACTAGCCTGCGCTTTCATGCCCAGACCCATCAAAATGGCCCTGTCAGGCTCCTATCTCCTGGGACTTGCTGCTGCAGTACAGGGGGATTAAAGCTTTTTATGAAGCATTTTCACAGCCAAAGGTGTGTGCAATAGCAGCTTGTGTGCCATTTTCCTTAACGAGGGTGGACTTTGCTGGATGCTTAGAGCTGGAACTGTGCAGGATGGAATTTTGCATCCAATTTGGACAACTAATTGGACGACAAAAGGGAGAGAGACTTTGAAGGATTTTAACAGCAAAGAAAAAAAAAATTAAGAACAGACAATCCCTCCTTTTCTAGCACATTGTTCAGAGTCCTGTTAATTATGCTTAGAGAGAAGTGTGCTAAACTGGGCACGTGGACTGTGAGGTGAACTTTACAGTGAAAACTGTTATAGTCGGTGTTTGTTGGAGTTGCAGCATTCAGGTTGATGCGAGAGCTGTGAGTCTTGGAGCAAATAGCAAAAAGAACCCGTGTATTCATTAAGTCATCTTATGTAAACGCTTGCAATTGATGGAGTTGTGGTAGATTTTTTTTATACATATACTGTAAACCTCAGTTTGTTCTCGGTGGTACTGAAGCAGAGACCCGTCTGGAAACAAGCTGTAACAGCATTTTCAAATTTAGCTCACAATCTGTGACAATTAACAGTCCCTTTGGCCTGTGTGTGATAAATTGCTTGCAGGAGAAGCACATTTGTTCTAGGCTTATCTTTGAGGGTGCTGTTAAGACTGAATTATGTATTATCAGACAGCACTGGAATTGAGTGGAAACCAAACACAGATTAGGGCCTCAGATGTGAGCCATCCTCCAGACCGAGGGACATTTGCATGTTGCCTACCCCTGGACATGCTTGGGTGTTAAGTGTCCAATCACAGTCTAATCAATGGATCCACAGCCACCCACAGCAAAATATTCTGCTCCAAAAGATAATGCAGTGGCTTACACTTTGTGGCATGATAGGCACAAATTTGCATACATTTTAGATACATACTAAAACATTTTTGTTTTTCAATGAGAAACAATTAATGATATTATTAGCTGCACACACATATTCCTTGGTAAAATAAATGTATTTCTCCAAAATTCTACTGGGCAGATTTATTCAACCAAACCATCTAATTATCTTAGAAAAATATTTTGATATTTAATTATTCTTAACAAATCTCCACCACTCACTTTCTGTTTGTGCAATACCACATAAACATTCAATCTCCACTATACTAATAAATGGTTGTTAGTCCAAAAGGTTCACTACTTTTTTCACCTGTCTAACCTTCTTTTTCTGTCTCGTCTACCTGCTGCAGTGATGTGAATGCTGTCCATGGTGCTGATGTGTGTGAGATGTCTGTGTGTGAGCGCTGCCATCCAGTGGCCGACAGCATTAAACGTCCCTGCTCAGGGCCAAGGCGGAATCATACAAAACCCGGAACTAAATTGTTTGTTCCTACCCGACTTAAAAAAGTGGTGCACCGTCAATGCTAGTGTTTTGGCATTTTTGTTACATATCTGTTGGCTCCTGTTTTTAGTAAGTATTACTGTTGAGTGTTTTATCTTAGAGGGGACGTTACATTTGTGTGTAAAAGCACACAGAGTGTAGGTCAAATGTTGTACGTGCAGCCGTTATGTTTTTATGACATTTCACAGTGCAAAGTAACAGTTTGGTGCCTGCTAGCTCGGTTAGCTTTAGCTCGCCCGGACATGCTAACCTGCGAATGAATGGGATTTAGTCCTTGGTGATAAAGCATACATGTAATTATTACCGCCAAATAGACACTTCTGCTCATAAATTGCCTGCTCAAATAACAGCAGTAGGAAGCATTATGAAGAAATGTCGGACAGGTTAGCTTTTGGGTGGGATAGTTGTTATATTACGTCCAACCTTTATTCACAATTATAAAATGTCAACGCTCAGCTGCACACATGTTCAGGGTCATAACACATTTGTACGATGTAAGTATCATCCAACAAGCGGTGTGTTATATTAGTAGTGTTATATTAGTAAATTGTTATTAATTAATTCGTATGGTTCACCCTACTGACTGACACTCAGGGTGTATTTTGGTGATTAGCCAGGAGGAGTTTGTGTGGATAAAAAGTTATTTACACACTTGAAACGTCGCCATTACAAGAATGTGCTGCACCGCAACATTAAGTGATGGGATTTGTTTAATCAGGCATTGTGGCATTATAGATTATAGAGTCTAGCATACCCATGCTTGCACCAAATACAATCAATTGAAAACTTAATGGTCATTTCAGGCTCCGGTGACCTGCATGTGTTGTAATTGTAACACATAGTGTTTTAGTCCAGGAGTCTGTCTCATTGCCCTATTCCATCTGTCCCCCATCAAGCCAATGCACTGACGTCGGCCGGCAGAGATGCTGCTGAAAGATCTTCCCAGAGAGGCCCTGATGCGGCCGCTGTCCAGGAATGAAGTGGTGGGCATGTTGCTGAGGCTGACTATCTTTGGCGCAGCTACCTACTACAGCATCAAATGGGTTGTAGACGCTATGGACCCAACCTCCAAACAGAAAAGCCAAGCCAAGAAAAGGGTATGCAGAACATATGCACATAAAATAAGCGTGACATTGCTATATTATGTAACTTCAAGGTGAGGTGTGTGTCTTGTCTTTCCAGGCAGAACAGTTGATGAAGAGGATCGGCGTGGAGGGAGTCAAACTGACAGAGTATGAGATGAACATTGCATCTCACTTAGTTGATCCACAAACTATGAAGGTAATAGTAGCAATCTAATGGGGCCAGTGACGTTGAGATTATCAAGTGACAATCGAAACCTTTTTTTGTCATTGCACTTTCCCAGACGTAGTTTTTCACAGTTCATTGCTTTGCTGCAGGTGTCCTGGAGAGACATAGCAGGTCTGGATGAGGTTATAAACGAGCTGCAAGACACAGTCATCCTGCCTTTTCAGAAAAGACACCTTTTAGCTGGATCCAAACTCTTTCAGCCTCCTAAAGGTACCAGAACATGTAATCTAAACAGAAATACAAGTGTTCACATTTCACATATAATGTTTCAGATCCGTGTTGCCATTACAAGAGTACAAAATACTTCCTAGAGAAATTCTCTGAATGATGCACTTGTGGGTATCTGGCTTTACTTAATCTCCAGTAGTACAGGAAAGTATTTGGACAATGACACAGTTTTGTTTTTTTGGCTTTGTTCTACAGCACAAATATCCTTCACTTTCTCTTTAGTGAGACATCGTGTGGTTGGATGTCAGGGGACTTTGTTGGCCAGACAAAACCTCTGAAGCCCTTATTGTCTTTTGTATGTTGATTGTCCTGCTTCTTTGTCCTAAAATTATGGGATTATGGGACATAAAGTGTATGTTAATGCTGAAGAAAGTCAGCTTTTAACCTCATGCTGGATATTTTTTGCAAAATTTGATGTATTAGAGTACAAAACCAAGTCACTACAATTTTTGACTTCACTTTTTGTCATGAATGCTAATAGTTGGAGTTGAAGTGCATCAAAAGCTAGCCAACATAAAACTAGATTATAAGATCCATGACTTTGCATGAGAAAACTACAGATATCAGAAGTTGTTATAACCCACATCAGTTTGTGTCTTAGCCATTCTCTCTCTCTCTCACTATTGTTAGAAAGCCATCCAGGGCATTGTGCCCCCATCCAGTGCCGTGTGCCAAAAAGCATCTGACAATATTTATACACTTGGCAGCCTGACAGCAGATGATCACTTAGAGGGATACTTCACTTTTGTAGAGAGTTTTTACTGTTTGGCACACAGCTTTACACTGAGCTTCAAGATGAGTCAACCTCCAAAATTAGCTGCTCTGGGAATCCACTTCCATTTCTAGTCTCTAGCCTTTGACTATATCGTGTACCTTTAAAAAAGTAAGCAGTAAGTTGGGCCAAATGTTCCATTAGTTTGTGTGTTTGAGAACATGTTTGGAAAAAGTCTCCCCACAAGTTGCCAGTGATGTTTGAAATGAGGTTAAAACTATAAAGTTATGCCTAAAAACAAATCAGCATTTTATCATTTTGTCCAGACAGACACACAAGTATTGTGCACTTTAGAATAATACGTGCAGGAAGTTTAAAAAGAACCTTGAACAAACACATAACAGGAGCCTGAAAGAAACTCTAATTTCTGTTTTGATTTTGCACTTGTAGGTGTTTTATTGTTTGGTCCTCCGGGATGTGGGAAGACCTTGATCGCCAAGGCAACAGCAAAAGCCTCGGGCTGCAAGTTTATTAACCTTCAGGCCTCCACGCTGACAGACATGTGGTACGGTGAATCACAGAAGCTCACTGCTGCTGTCTTCTCATTGGCTGTCAAAATCCAGCCCTGCATCGTCTTCATTGATGAGATTGGTGAGCTTCTCTAACAGAATTAAAATGTTATTTTTTTACATTGTTAGATGTGATATATCTCTATCTTTACTCTTTCAAGCAGAAATTATCTTAAAACGTTGATGCTACTAATGTTTTCATGTTTTGAAATTTAGAAAATGGAAGGAATGAAAAGAATCTAAAGCTGCATTGAAAACCATAAAAGTGACATTTCTTTTATAGGTTAGCAGCTTCATAAAGCATAGTAATGCAGAGTTAATAGCACTTTTTTTTAGAGACCTCTGAAACTGTCGGGCTCAGTCAGAATGTCCTCTCTATCAATGTAGAACAAAGGGTTTCCAGTATGGAAACTCCAGCTCTCATTATGTTTTGAGGAATGTAAACAGGAAATATAAAGTTGCCACCGATTTGATTTAGCCTATAATTGCTTTGAAGTGGCGCCATTGAAACTATGCCAAATCAGCTACTAGCAGTTCCTGAAAGCAATGTGCCATGTACCTACAGACAGCTATTACTGGATTACTTTGGTACTGAAGACAACTTAAAGCGTGGAGATTCTCAGACAAGTTCTGCCAGATAATCGCACTGAATCTAAAAATATGACTGGACAGGCTGAAATCCATTCTTTATTAAAGGGGTAATATCCAGTAAATCAGCCTAATCTTATTTCATCCCCCTGAAATTGCCCAAACTGAGTGCAACCTGTTGTTCTCAGTCTGTTATGCAGATGAGTTTTTATGTAAATTCTGTCCTCACCCTTGTTTTGGTTCTTGTCTCTTGTGTGGTAGAGTCCTTTTTGAGGAACCGCTCCAGCCTGGACCATGAGGCCACAGCCATGATGAAGGCCCAGTTCATGAGCCTGTGGGACGGCCTGGATACTTCCTCAACCACGCAGGTAACACACCCACAGCCTTTTCCTGGGCAGGATCTGGGCAGGCTCCACATGCTGCTTGAGCTGTGTTTGAGGAGTTCATGCAGTCGGTGTTTTTGTCAGTATTCTCTATTCGCATAGTGATTTCTGTGATTGAAGGTGATGGTGATGGGAGCTACAAACAGGCCACAGGACGTGGACCCAGCCATTCTACGCAGGATGCCCACCACATTTCACGTTGGCCTGCCAGTAAGACGAGCACAAACACACCAGAACAAACTGTTTTTAACTCTGTGATCTAAATTGACACACATACATTTATACAGTACTTGTTAAAATGGAATATATTTTAAATATATGCATGTAAATTCTGTCTATATATACAGTTGCACTCAAAATTATTCAGCCTCCTTGGCAAATTAGATGTATTGGCAAACTTTAGCTGTGTTCAATGAACAACTCAAACAAGAGCAATTTAAATAGCTCATCACAACACAACAAATATTACAAGTGGTTTCTCCAAATCCAACACAATATGTCACTTTTAATGACCACTGCAGTCCCAACATTATTCAACCTCCTGAATAGAATCCCTCATAAAAGCACTCATTTGCAAATCACGTGTTGTTTCAAGCACATCTGATGCAACTAATCAAGGGCCTCATGAGTGGCATCACATGTGCTTGAGAGAGAACACATCAAATACCCGGACTGGCTGCAGGTTTTATTCACAGTGATGTTTAGTTGCATGTTAGAAATCTGGGTAAGTCAGGAGAAGTTAAGAGAGGAGATCTTTGCCTTGCACCAACAAGGAAAAGAATACAAAAACATAGCAAAGGCGCTGATGTTCCTAGAAACACTGGGAACACTGGCTACACTTCCTGGATGTGGCAGAAAGAGGAAGCTTTAACAGCTGCCACCAGATTTCTGAGGAGGCAGGTGGCCAAAGACCCTCGAGTGACTGCAAAAGACCTGCAGCAAGACTTGGTGGCAGCAGACACTGAGGTTTCAGTTTCTACAGTCAGGCGCATAGTAAATGCTGAAGGCCTCCATGCCCAAACTCCAAGACGTACATCACTACTGATCCAAAAGCACAAGACAAGCTGGCTCCAATATGCTTGAAACTGAAGTTTTGGGATTCTGTTCCGTGGAGCAATGAAACAAAACTGGAACTTTTCAGGTCTGTGGATCAGCGGTTTGTCTGGAGGAGGAAGAATGAGGCAGACACTGAAACCTTGCCTACAGTGAAGCATGGCGGTGGCTTTGTGAAACTTTGTGGAGCTGCTTTGCTTCTTCTGGCACTGGAAACCTACAGCATTTGGAGAGCAAGATGGATTCAATCAAGTATCAGGAAATCTTAGGAAAAAATCATTGGACCTTCCAACAGGACAATGATCCCAAACATACCTCAAAGTCCACAAAGGCTTAGCTTCAGAAAAAGTCCTGGAAGGACTGGCTATGCATAACATTTGCAGCAGGTCATAACAGCAAAAGGGTGCTCTACTAAGTACTAAAAATGCTTGTCAAGAAGGGGTTGAATACTTTTGTGACTGTAACAGTCATTAAAAGTGGCATATTGTGTTGAATTTGGAAAAACCACCCAATGTTTTGCCAGTGTACCAAATTGTAATGGGGGTTGAATAAATTTGAGTGCAACTGTACATTCAAATGGAAAACAGGAGAGTAAGCTTCTACTCTAGGCCTCACTATAGCACAGTTCTTTTAACTTCCTCAGCTAATCTGTTTTTAGTGAGCATTTTACTGAGTGCTTTTAAATTCACATATTGTAAAGGAGCACATCTTAAATTCACTGTAATGTGCTCAATGGGAGAAAACAGAATATGAAGACAAGAACACTCTCAAAACACAGAGGCATCTCTAATATCTAATTTTTGAATGTATGTACAATATTGTTTAGGTTGCGCATTAATATGCTCTATTTTCCAAACATGAACCACAGCCCTTCTGTCTTTGCAGAGCACAAGACAAAGACAGGACATCCTGAGGCTGATTTTAGCAGGAGAAAACGTAAGATGTGATTTTTTTTAAATTTTTTTTATTCTTGTCAGCTGTGAAAGAAATTACAATACCATTTCACACCTGTATTTACACTGTCAAATCCCATTAAAGTCAATCTGATCACCCATGAACAGTTGGCACTTGACTGACAGTAATAAACACTGCCAAAGACCAGTGACAGCTAAGAGATTCATTCTACATAATTGCCTCATATTGCTGTCCTGCTTCTCCATCCAGCTGAGCAATGCCATTAATCTGAAGGAGATTGCTGAGAAGACGGAAGGTTACTCTGGCAGTGACCTCCGGGAGCTTTGCCGCGATGCTGCCATGTACCGAGTCCGGGACTACGTCCGCAAGGAGCAGATGAGGCAGATCGCTCAGCAGCTACAGGACTGCCAGGAGGAGGAAAAGTATGAGTCATATTCAGACACCCACAATATTTCATGGCCCTTGCGTCCGCTGAGCATCTCTTTGTTTAACTACAGCATCTGCCCTAAACTGTTGGAGGTTAGAGCAGTGTGGGTTTTTAAAAAGCTGATAGCAATCTTATGTTGAGTGATGTTCATCCTGGTACTCTGTCACTTTTTAATTTGGTTAAACATTCCCACAAATTAACCATTCTTAGCTGTTTCCTTTACACAACATTCAGGCCTTTGAAGCAGTAATTAGACTGTGAGGGCGAAAGTAAGGCAAGTCATTAAATTGGACAGAATCACAGACGGACCTGGTTGATTTTAAAACATCTGCTATTTTTTAAAAGGCTAAACATGTGATCTGTGTAACCCATGCTTCAGCTGTTGCTAAGCGACTGCTGAAAGCCCTCTTCTTGGAACATTATTGCTGAAAGAAGAATTTCGAACTTAAAGTTTGCTGCACTTTAAACACCCATAGCTGAGCTCCCCGCAGTTATTAAAACAAACTTCAGCATGTTGCTTCAAATGAATATAAGGGAGCAGAAAACACTTTCTAAAGACTCTCTGCAGAATTTTAATGTCACAATTTGACTGATGTGCGACAGCTCAAGCATTAAGTCATTTCCTGTAAATATTCAAGATATTCAATTGATTTCTTATAACGTACTGCAACAGTGTACTACAAAGAGTGTTATTTAGTACATGCTGTGTGTTGGCTACATTTAGTATGGAAGTGGGACACAGCTGTTGTTTTCGTAGACCCCTGGGTCTGACCTCTGACCTCTCTTCTCCTTTGCTCCAGACCTGTGGATGAGGAGCGGTTGCGGCCGGTCACGCAGCTGGACCTCCTCTTCGGCCTGGACAAGATGAAGGAATCTAAGCGGGCCACAGCCTACATGTTACCCAGTGTGTCGGAAGTTCCCCTGGACTAAATGCGAACGCTGCACCGTCGACGGGAAATGTTGTCTTCTCGCCACACAGCGTCCACAGTGTGTCCCAGCTCGCCGAGCAGAGGCTCCCAAAACATGACAGAGGTGCAGTGGGAAAAGCCAGCAAGCAGCCATAGATGTTTATTTATCCAGGCAGGTGTTGTTCTGAGCATGCTCATTTTTTAGAACTACCCTGCTACATGTGTACAGTGACAATGCTACTCTCCTACTGGCCATTCACCAACTCCCTAGGAGCCAGCTAGAGTCGGTGTCTTGCTCAACGGCGCCATCAAAGTTTGTTTGCCAGACAAGAATGCATATTTTAAACTTGATGAATCCGTCATAAGTTACTGCTAGTAATACTGTACCAACATCACTCTACTATGCCTCTATAAGGTTTCATACCCATCCACCACTGACCTACACATGATCATGACCAGGGGGAACAAGCACGATGAATAATGATTTATGAGTCAGTTAAAGTCTGAATTCCAGACCTCCTTTGAGGTTACTAAACCAGCCATCTTTCTTTTTGGGGCAAACACACATTCGAATAAGAGACTTAGATTACTTAGTGATATTATCCAAGCACTTTGGAAAAAATGAGTCAGCTGGTCTTGGTGCCTCCAAGTCACATCACACTATATTCTCTGCAGATGTTGTAGTATGATAGCAAATTACTCAGGAATGTATATCAGTTCTATCACTTCCAAATAAGAAGCAAAAGAAATAGCTTTTTCATTTTCAGGAATATCACTCGCCAATCAAAGGATTAGTTCTTACGTATGTATTGCTCTTTTTTTAAATGTCAGACTTGAGCTTAATTATTCAACTCCACCTCCATCCACCTGTTGTCATCTTCACCTAAACCTGCTTAGATTAAAACTGAAGGGACAGGCGCTCTCTGCGCTGATACTGTGTAGAGTTTGTTTTTTTTTTTTTTTGTTTTTTTTACAGCTGACGAGTACACTGGATGTCATCACCGTTTGCTCTCCATGATTGTTCACGTGGTTGATCAACAACATAGTTTTTCGATAGAGGATGCATTTAGCCAGTAGGAGGCTGTAACAGAAAACTGGTCATGGTAATGTGTTACTGCTCCCAAGAGGAACAAATTCTGATTCAAAATTACATGTTAGAGTTAAATGTGTGTTTTTAGTCGGTGAAGTGAGCACTGCTATACATGCCGTCAAGTTACAATATGTGTATGACCATGAAGAGGAACAGTCAGCCAAATATGTCAGGTGTCATGTGAAATATGATACTTTACTTTGGATATCATTGTAGTAGAGCTTAGTGAAACACCTGTCATTCATTCATGAAACCCGATGGATGTGTACCCAACAGCAGATGACAAAACAAACATTAAAATGTTGAGTAGAGATGACGTCACCACTTGAACCCTATAATAGGAGCCACAGCTAAAATGATCTGAGCCAGGGGCAACAATACATGATTATCTCAATAATCATTATCTGGTTATTAAATGGCTGTCAAAATATACTTTCCTGTAGCATCACTGCTCAGCCCCTCTCAGCTGTCAGCAGGTGTATCATAGGGATCCTGCTGTATTCATGTTTGGACTGCTGGTTTTAGAGTTAAAGCCACAAGTTCAATGTGTGGTTTTCAGTGCATTTAGCAAAACAGCTGATAATTCTAAAGTCTTCCCTGCGTTTTTCACAATGTTTTTTAGCCATATTTGCCGTTATCCTTTGCCATTGAATGTTTTCATTCATGGTTTGTGCACCAATCAACAACTGACATTAATGTCTGTTGCTGCGACACATATCAGGGCTTTTTCTGTGTCAGTTGAGTTTCACTCCCACTTCAAGGAGGGCATAGCCTCAGTATTCACTTCTTTCAATCAGCTGTCAAGCTGAAGTTGTTGTGACCTGCCGTACAGTATAAAAAGTCTCATTATCTGCCACATGGTCACAGCATGTGTTCACAGATCTGTTCGTGGGTCTCATACAGACCTTTCTCCCACGCAGTCTGAGCAGGGCCAGGACATATCTGTCATGCAACCTTGACCACATGGTGGCGCTGCAGCTTCACTGGCTGCCACTGAGGCTTCGACTGATCACATGTAGAGCAAATGCAGAAAGACATGCAGAACCTGGTAACTGGATTGTTTCTCCCTTACTGGTTCAATCATTGTTGCTCTTCATTAGAGCACCTCAGGTGACAGTTAAATGTTGCCATGTAAACCAATAATTTTGTCGCTGCAGCTCACAGGTCTCAGTTGCCTTTCTTGGAGAAGGGCAACACTTGTGGAAACGCTTTGCCTCAATGCAATATCACTTCAGGTCACTCATCAGTGTTATGGTAGAGACTAATTCTGTGGATACAGAGTGTCCATATGCAGTTACTGTTAGTTATACTGACTGTGTGTATGTGTTGAATATATATTAACTGTGTACTGTAAAGTGTGTTTATTAAATGACACTGAAGAAAATATTTATCTTTTCTCAACCAGCAAAATGTTACCTCTATTATTTCAGCATGGATGTCATCCTGTTTGTCCTTGTTTAAGTGTATTAAATGTATTAAATTTGACCAGCCCAAAAACAGTCACCCCTGTGAACATTTTAAACAACATATATTATTCCAAACCTAGATACCCAGAGAAATGATTGTATTGATGTACCCCAGTGGCACTTTTACCCATAATTTTCTCACCACTGTGGGAGTCTGCTACTTTATTGGGAGTCTGAATCATCATAAACTGCACCATTGTTGGCCATAATCAAACTCTTATTCTTTCCACTCTGTAGCTGTGTGCTCCAGCTCTAATGCCGGTATCTAACAAAAGCCCGAAATCTCTAATAAGTCCACTTTTCAAGACTGGACAGCCCAACAAAACTCACAGGATTCATAAGGTTTGCATATGACGGCAGCTATTTGGTAGTGATGGTGGATCGTCCTCTGCATTAAGCTTCTCCTGGCTTCCATCAGCACCTAACCTTAACTGTATTAGTTATATCCAGTCTAGACAACATCCACATCTGACTACTGTGGCCCCATTCAACATCCCATTTATATCAGATTATTTACTTGTTTTGTGGCCTGCTTCTAATAAGATATGCTTTATAAAGAGTTTGTTAATTAACTAACGGCTTTATCATTCTTAGCCATGCCAGCAGCTCAGCTCTATGGAAGGATCGGTTGATCCACCTCTTAATTCCAAATAGTCCGTGACCAGATACGTGTAAAAACATTCATTATCAGCTGCACGATATGTTGTGGTTGCTGTTATTTAGCAAATGTTAGCATGCTAATGGGCTACACTGAAACGATGAACACCGTAACCATGAGCATGTGAAGATGTTATAAGCATGGTGATTAGTGTTTGAGCACCGCATCCCCACAGAGCCACTTTATGCTTTATCTATTCATTTTCTTAATAAATGGATGTTGTGGTGGTCTGAATAAAAAGACCATTAGCACTGTGTAACCTGACTGGAGAACTTTCACAGACAGCGAAGTTATATGGATATGAACTTATAAGTGATGAGATCTTTTTGGAAAATGTAACAAATTGCAATTTATTGCAAGGGTTTAATTATTTTCTGTTTGTTTTGTAATTTCAGTAAACAACCTGGAAAACTGGACTGCATGGGAATCAAAAAACTAAACTAAAACTAAAAAGATTAATTATGTTGTAGGAGAATGTACAGCAGCCAGGTTTTTCTCGACCTGGAAACGAAACATTTACAAAGCATTAAGAGCAATAGTAAGTGCTCAAAAGGCCCCTTAGTGAAGAGTGAAACTTTGCTGTGCTTTATTTATGCAGGAAGGGTTGGATGGAATTTATTGGATGCACTCCTCTTTTTGTGACAGCACCTCTGTTTAACATTCATGATGCACATTCACACCAGGGAAATACGCTGCATAACTATTATTGTAATACTAATCTATTCTACCTGCGTGTGTGTGTGTGTTTGTGTGCAGTGAAGGGTGGTGGTAGGTGAAGGAGCCATTTACTTCCAAGAAACAGTCCCCACAAAGGCAGGTGATCTGGTGTATTTTTACCCACTCTGCCTTAAATGATACCAATAAGAGCAGATATGCTGCTGCCTGTAGTATGGACAGACGGTAACGTGATGTTTACAATTCGGTCTTTAATGAGGCAAAGTCTGGAGTGTTTTCCCCCAACGAAGGTCTGCAAGGATGCATGTCTGATCTTTGACTTAGAATTATTGATTAGTTATTCATAAAGCTATTGATGAGTTATTCATGAAGAGAGAGT
The DNA here is from genome assembly GCF_042242105.1 of Pempheris klunzingeri. NCBI lineage: Eukaryota > Metazoa > Chordata > Actinopteri > Acropomatiformes > Pempheridae > Pempheris > Pempheris klunzingeri. The sequence continues at coordinate 26,186,355 of NC_092018.1, forward strand.
TAAAGTGAAAGATTCCATTGCAGCTCTTTTCAATTAGAGGAGAGCTCCCAGTCGATAAACACGATGGAGGAAGCTCTTCCCTACAGTACAGCTGGCTGGAGATGTCAAAGACTTCCCATTGAGAAGAGAGCTCAGACGCAGATAGATTCACTTTTGTCTGGCCATGGCCTGTCAGTACAGCAGCTCCCGGTGCTGGTCTGATGGACTCAACCTTTTTCCATCAGTTAGGAGTGGTGTAGAGAGTGCATAATGGCCCCACTCTGCTCTGTGACAGTGCTCTGAAAGCTTCAGTGCCATCGGACATGATCGAGCGAGCCCAGAGAAATCAGTGGCAGCTGTTATTCCTGCCACATTTCTCAGCAGGATATCCTGTTGCGCAGGGTTTTATATAGCTGTAGTAAGTCAAAGTAATATTGCATAAGCATATGAAGTGCTGAGCAACTTCACACTAGCAAATAGCAACAATGGTCATGGTAACTACTTGTAACCGCTAGCACTTAAAATGTGAGTTTTAAACAGGCAGATTGACTGTGCACGTTTTACTGAAACAAAGGTTTATGCATCTTCCCCATCAATCATTCACATGCAACACATACAGTACATATTGTACATACGGGACAACAGTATGTAGAGTATGCTATGTATTCATTTCTGTATGGTTTCCGTATGGCGGTATCTTAAAGTAAGGGTATGCAATTCTCTGGAAAGGGCAAAATAGCCTGTATTTGAAAAGTACAGCTCTCCTCCTGCAGCTCTCCTTGGCATAGCCACATAGTCACTCATCGCCTGCTTTCATGGTAAATGTGTGTACAAACAAACCCTAACAAGCCGCTGCAACACATTCAGATATTACAGGAAAATGAAGCTAGCACAGTCAGTGATCCCAGTAGTGATTGTGAGTCGAACACCATGAGATAACGTTAGTGTTACATGTACAAGAACTTGAATTAGCAAAAATTAAATTAGCTACTCCTGCTTTAAATGCAAAGTGAGTCTGTTAAAGAAATAGTTAGACATTTTGAGAAATATATTTTATCACTTTCTTTCCAAGAGTTAGATAACAAGATCAATATCACTCTTAAGTCTGTCTATTAACTATGAAGTTATGGCCAGCCACGGTTAGCTTAGCTTAGCTTAGCTCAGCTTAACTTAGCTTTTATGCTTGAAACAGGCGGAACGACGGTCCTAAGGTAACCTCTGAAGCTCACTCATTAACATGATAGCGTATCAGTTTAATCTATACAAAAACCTGAGAGCAAAAACATCAGTGTGTGTTTTTACAGGAGGTTATAGCTCTCATTGTTTCTTGGCAGGGTGCACTGACATACGGAAGAGACAAAACAAAAATTGTTGGTTGGCAAATTTTACTTTTAGATTTAAATTAGCTCATATTTGTATGACAGACATCAGAGTGGTTTTCAAATATAACTCTGGGGAACATAGCAAATAAGCCTGATTGCCCAACATATGAAACTGTTGCTTTAAATGAAAGATGCCTGCCATGTAGGGAGAAACTATTTATATTCATTTGTGTTCTGTCATTTATAAATAGCATGGCATCCTGGGGTATGGTTGCAGCTGTGGAGACACATGAAAATTTTCCATCTCCAAAGAAACCAAGTTTTCAGGAGCTAAGTAGCTTTATTTCAACTTTGCAGTGATCCAAAAATGTTTTCCTTGAACTTTTAGGAGGCCAGTGATGGTAGAATTTCCCCTGGCAGACCAAGTTAAAATGTGGGAAAAATACCAAAACTGTAGGTTTATTAATGACAGTATTGATATGTTTAGTGACCTGGTCATGCAGGTTATATTATAAAACATTATGTTTGAAGAAAATGCAGTCTGTCAAGTACTGCATTGGACTCACTGGTAAATCATGCAGGTGTATATTAGGGTACTGTTTCCCACCCTCATGCAGAGATGCTGCAGCCACGGGGTCCTCAGAGTATTCTCACTGGGTCTGGGACTTTTTTTTAGTTGCATGTCGTCCGTCTCTGCTGCATGTAAAGGTCTTGCTCTATGTTAACCTCCCAGACCGATCTCTGCAGGAGCTGGGTCTGAAGGGAACACTTTGATGATGCTTTTGTGTCATTATTTGCGTAAATGCCTCTACAGTATCGCAGTAAAAGCCACTGACATAATCCAGAGGAGCCTTACTCACCCCTAACCGGGGTGCTGTAACGAAGTGGCAGTAAATGGTGTGATTCATGTGTTGACTTCACATTAAAATGTCCTTACAAATCAGCTTTGTGTGATCATTGTAGGCTTTATGGCCCACAGGGTTTTATTGAAGTTTAAAGAAAAGGCCTCAAAGTCTGGGAGACAGGCATGTAATAAAATATAAAACATTCATCTCTTTATCCTAAAAGGATAAATATGAGGAAACCAGAGCCCATCGGTTATATTCTGAACACATATGGGATCAGTGTAAGTAGCATTCATATAGATATCAACAGTAGACCGTAGTCGAAACATAGTAAGTATTCATTTTGATTCCATTATCATTATGGTGCTTGTAAAATTCAACAGGATTGGCTTTATGGCGTTTATATTGATAGGGTTATAATAGCCCGAGCTGAATGTTAACTCAGGCTGCACACAGTGTGATAGACTCCCAAGCTTTATGATGCATGACGAGGCAGCGAGATACAGAATAATTTTGCAAAATATGTAATATTTCTCTTTTTTTCCCATCTTTCTTTTTTAGGCATACAGGAGTTCTAAAGCAACAAGTACCACTCTCCTGATTTGTAATAATCCTTCTTTTTCTCTCACCTCTGCTGTCTCACACCTAACTAGATGGAAGGCCAGGTTGGAGAAGAGGCTGCTCCATTAGCAGATGTAATTGGAGGGTCTGATGGTCGCAGCACACCAGATGAAAGGTAATCAGAGGGTGTGTGGCTGTCAGAGTAGGTGTTAAGAGAAGGGTCAGCATCCCTCCTTGGACTGAGAGCACTCCTGAAACCAGAGGCACAGCTCATCTTTTCCATGAGTGGGCAGAAGACAATTTGTTAAGGAAGTAGTGTGTGAGAGAGAGTGTCACTCAATGATAAATACTGACACTGTAGTTACAGCCTTAGATGTTTATTGCTTATACAAGCAATAATTATATATCATTACATACATGCGCATTCCCTCTAAAACTTCCCTGCTCTGCTCTTTGCTTCTCTAATTTACTTTCAGTCTGGATCTAAAGCAATACAGTGGAAAAAGTACAATACATTGACAAGGGAACATAAACATAATCTTAATTCTACTGGAATCACTTACATTGCATAATCCATAGGTACTGAAGAAATGTGTCCTAAAATTGGACATTTAAACCTTGAAAACACACAAAATATCTATTTTTCTCAATCCAACCCGTTACAAAGATGCATCATGTGCTATGTGTGAAATGATAATTAGTCCCACGCATTTGATTTAATGCGATATTTTGGAATCTCTTAAATCCCTCATTTCATTACAAGCTTTGGCAGGATTGCATTTAACTCCCAGATGTGTTTTTGGATTATGAATTTAATACTTGTAAATTAACTTCTACTTAGCTACTAACAAGGTGCCACCTTTTGAAGCCACGGTGTAAGATAAGCCAAACATTACAACGCTGCTTTCCACTTATATTCCCCTAATTTCAAAATAAGAGTGCACAGTTACCCAAGGCAATGTCATCTGATATTAGTCCTGTATTTAAATAAGCAAACTGGGTGAAGTAACATCATTTGAACGGGCTTAAATGAAATCAGCCTGCGTTATAATTATAATCAGCACACAAGGAGTAGGGCCCTGGTTGCCCTCTCCTCAGAACTGATTACTCATGCATCCAGTATCTTCACTGACTCTTCTGAAATCTGCTGCTGAAAATGTTTTGCAATAGCAAGTCTTGATATCTAATTTTCCTCTAAATGTCCGAGCCGGTCACAGTGGCACTGCCGGTCCATGAAAATTGGAATGTTGCACCCTTTTTCATGAATGAATGCTCATTTAAAACTTTGTTCAGTTGTACTTTCCAATGAATAAGCAACTTTCTAACTGGGGCACAATAACACAGGTGCTCACGCCCCTCTAAAGGAGCTCTAATGACACCCTTGCTGTCACCCATTGAACAGTTCCTTCCTTCCTTGCTTGTTCCCCTTCCTCGCCTTCGTCTCACTGAGAAGAAAGAAACGTTAAAATAAACACCAAAGCATCCGATCAGGATACCGGACAGCCCCTGCCAGACCTCTGCGACACACACATTCCCATGTTCTGCTGTCAAGTCAAAAGGCGGCTCATAGTGCAGCTAGCTATGCTAATAAAGGCGAGGACAAAAGCACAGCACCCACTGACGAGAGCGGAGATGGGATAATGATCACCAATTAATCATGCACTGGGGTCATGCGGCTCATCTCTTCACCGCCGACACAGGAGCAGGAGCAGGAGGGAATGACTCACTTCCCGCTGAAGGCTCCACATAGGAGGCAGCTGAATGAAGTGAGACATGGGTGTCTCAGCAAGACGCCTTGTATTAGCCTCAGCCAGTGATGCGAATGTGTGAGCTGCTCTGGGAAAGAAGGGGTTATTTGTGCATGTCCAATCATTTGTTAATTAATACATATGCATACAACAAAACATCTTTTCTTGCGTTCCATATTTATCTCTCACAGAAGTTCACATTTAGCAGGGTATTAAAACACATCAAGCAAAAAGCCACACACCTCCAAAATGTGGAAGAACAAATTACAGTTATTATTACCAAGAGTTTCGTGCTTTTGATGTTTACAATATGCACTTAGTGTACTTTCATTTCCTGAGTTTCAGACAGCACCCAATAGGACCCACAAATCCCAGAATGTCCTGTCATTTTACTGCCGATGTGTTGAAATGCAACTATGGATGTCTGGAGGAGCTGGAGGAGCATGTTGGATAGTTACTACAACAAAGTCAGGGAGTGTCTTTAAAGCATCAAACGCGTTACTGTGAAATGTGAAATGTCAGAGTGTGTGACTGCTGTTTGACACTAAACAAGCAAGTGTTTTCAAATCAGGTGGATCGAGAGCTCGTGTGCAGGGGTAACTACATGATTTGTATAATTTTGAGATTCCACTATGATTCGTGTTTGTACACCACAGATCAGAATAGGCAATTAAAACTAACTGTAACAGTAAAAGTGGTTTAGGATAGTTGGTTGTGGAAGGTAATTAAGCAATTAGTAGATATTTTGCTGATTAAGATCTTACTTACAAAACATCTAAAAAACATGATCTCATTAAATATGATACATTTTTACAGATGAAACTACCCAAATAGTTGACATTACATTACATTACATTGTCTTGACCAGCTCCAACATTCAAAATGCTGCTTAGACATGATTGCATAATTAATCCAATATTTTAATATGGAACGATCTAACTTTGAACTGAGTCACTCTGCGTAATGAGTTCTTGAAATGAGAACTTTTTAACTTGCTGCAAAAGCAGCACAAAATAGCCGGAAAGCTAAAAATAAGGTTTGCTCTTGGCATAATGTAGAAAACTTTTTATACTGTATTGCTCAGCACTGTAATTACCTTTTCTTTTCTTTTTTGTTTGCCTCTCCCTCTCTGCTATCCGACTGGTAGCTTGACATTTGATTGCTTTCATAACTACTGACAGCTTGACAGGCTCTGTGGTTGGCTGACTGGTCGACACCTTCACCAGTAAAACAGCAGGAATGAAGTAGACAATGGTAGAATAGATGTAGTTGACGGGCCTGCTGGGTTACGTATATCACAACGTTTTGACTTCACGGCACTGCACTGAGAGATAAATGGTGGCAAAAGCTTTATGGATTGACGACAAGCTAAGTTTTGATCCTCAGCAGCATTTAGTAAACGCGGCCTTGTGTCCAGGCTATAAGAATGAGCCGTCATTGGAAGCACTTTATCCCCTCACGCATATCAAAGCTGCTTTGTAATGTCTTCTGTCTTCAACACTAACATTTAAAGGTGCAATTGATTACACTTTCATGTAGTTATTGACCCAATGAGCACTACTGTGCTTGATAAAAAAAGATTTCTAGAGCAACTTCAAGCAGAACGGTTCACTAATGAATATTCAGATTGGCACTTGAAAGGGGTTTTAGAGGAAGGGGCTGTAAATGCATCTCCAGTTGTTTATGACACTGGTTGCTGAATATGTATTATCCATCATTAGCAAATGTTTGCTATTAAACAGCTAGACTAGGATGTAAATATTGGAGCATGTTCATGATTTTAAAGAAGATCCTTAATAGGTCTTTAGGTGTATGGGGATGCAGAGGGAGTTGAGCTTATAACTGTGCTTGCAGACTTTTGTATACATGCTTTTTAAGGCAAAGGCTTTGATTTAGGTTGTCACAGATAAAACCACAACATCTGGCACTATGCTTCAGTAGCTTTATGGAACAGACTCCGCTTCGGATGTAATCAGAATGATTTATGGGAAATAAAACGCTCAGCCTACTAGCTTCACTGTTTTTCTCCCTTATTCCCTGAGATGATTCCTTTACAGTAGACTGAACCCTCATGTTGTGCCTGCAGCCTAAACTATTTGGTCAGTTATCAGTAAGTTAAGGTGTAAATTGGCAAACAACTGCTAGAATAAGAACAAAATGACGAAAGGTCAGGAAATCACTTACGTTATTACAACTTAGGGGAACATAAAGTCTGTACCAAATTTCATGTCACTGATTCCTAATAGTCTAGACATTTCACTAAAACCAACAAATGTTCACCTCAGGGTGGCACTAGTCATTAAGTCATTAAGATACATCATGGATATTTCATGGCAATTGATCCAGTAGTTGTTGAGATATTTATATCTAGTCTGGACCAGAGTGGGCAGACCAACCAACAGTTGTTCCGTCATGATCACTCTAACACAACCCACTTCCTCTATTATTCATTCCAGATATAAAAGAAACATAAAATGCATCCTGCGCTCCAGAGGCTTTCCTCAGGACAGACTTACTGGACACTCAGCAAAAGACAAAGCTTTCATGAACTGAATCAGCTTTAATCACTACTGTATTACATTATTTATTGATATTTATTGTTAACAGTATTTTAATCTTAGGAACACACTGTAATATTCAGTCTAAATCAGTGATGGCTCTGCTTTGGCACAAGCTCCTCACTACTGTCAGTTCTGCTGAGAAAGGTCAAAACACTCTTAAACATAAACTAGGTTAAGTCCTATACATTTCTCCATCATATCATCAGAATGTGACCCTGACGCTGCTGCTCTATTTTTACCGCCATCAAAACATCAAGCAGGCTTTTAGTGGTTTCCACCATCAAAGCCTGAGCCTGCATTTTAGTAACAAAGATACATTAAAAGGTGAAACATGCATACATTGCCTTACAAATGGAAACTTGTCCTTTGAAGTAACTTAATCACTTAGTAGGACAAAATTCTTCGAGTCTCATTAGAATTAATCATGCACGTTGCTGAGGTGGCATTCTGTCAAATTCAAAGCTCAGTGCTGGAAAGCAAATGAAAAGCATAAGCTTTCCTCCTGAAGATTTGGGCCAAGCGCTCACATTTTAGATGCCATGTATGTGACGAGCAGAGAGCGTAAGACCCTCACAATTAATTTCCTGTCTGTGAAATAATCGCATTCATCCTTTCAAACCCCCGTTTGAGGATTAAGGAAGCTAAGCACATATTGGGGTAAAATAATGCATAGCTATGGCTGATCAACCACCAATATGTTCTCTCAGTGATTTCATTTCCTGAATCATGTCTGAATTCATTTTTTTCTCCTTAATTCTTATTGTAGTTGGTTATAGTTCTCTTTCTCGGCTTTTTCTGTCACCATCATGTTGTTTTTTTCTTGGCCTTACTAACGACATGATTCTAGGGATGGTTATCAGGATCTGTTAATCACTCTGTCAGTTAAGTATTTCAACAACTATGGGATGGATTCTTATAAAATTATACCAGATGTTCATGGTCCCCACGAGATGAATCCTACTGACTTTGTGTTGGACAACAAGTGTTGGATAGATTGTTAGGGTTGCCACCCATCCCGTTAAGTGGAATTTTCTTCATCATCACATCAAAATGTTTGTCCAACATTTTGGTTTATAACTAAATACTTGCTAAACTAAGATGGCAAACATCATACCTGCTAAACATCAGCACGTTAGCATTGTCTTTGTGAGCATGTTAGCATCTTGACATTAGCATTTAGCTCAAAGCACTGCTGTGCCTAAGTGGAGCTAACCTGGTTACTGTTCTGGTATTCTACTTTTTCAGTATTACCAGTTAAACATATGCATCCATTTTTTATTATTGTTAAAATATAAGTGACATTTATACAAAAACAAAACATGTAAAATCCTGTTATTTCCCAAAGGCCGGATCTTGGACATCTCCTCTCATATTGTCCACTGTCAGGGGACAGATTGTGACTTAGCCTGTCATTGGCCTGCGGGGGCCAGCAGCGGGACCATGACACTGTTCTCAGATCTCAACAATAATGTCAACAAATTCAGGCTCTAACACCTTGTGCCCCCTCTCTCCACTCGCTGTTATTGTGAGCTACAGTACAAACGCAGGATCGATACGACTTGAGAGTGACTGATGAGGCACTGCTGCCATCGACTGCAGAGAGACTCTCTGTTGTTATGACCAAGAAGGAGTCGCATAAAAAAAAAATCTCCCGGTCTCTGGCCTCGCTGAGCAGTGACAGCATTCACACCACCCACAGCCACATCGCTGCATGATGTTGGATGGCTGACTTGAGCCAGCTGTACCGCCAGTGGTGGTGCACGGATAGCCAGGACATGCAGTAAACACAGATATGTGATTTGCTGCTGCTGGCAGCTCAGTTCGCTTTTACAACTTTCCCACGCTGCCGACCAGAATCAGGGTAAGCAGCACACATCAGGTAATCTTTCTCTGCCTGTCAAAAGGACATTTGGCAGCTGGCTTCTCCTGTAGTTTGCGGTGTGAAGACATAAAGGCCTTTTATTTGCAGGAGAATGTGCTTACACTCACCACAAAGCAAGAACTGCACGAATCACGGAAAAAAAAGTCACGTTTCCAAGATCTCCTGGAGGAGGAAATTCAAGCCTGTGACTAAGCATTGTGGGTAGAATTCAGCCTTGTCTGCACTGCTTTTGAGTTATGGGTGTCTTACGGGTCCTTACGGGTCCTGGGAGTCTGGTGACTTGTCTTCTCCAACGCCTGACATTATTTTTTACCTCTGTGACTCAGCGCAGGCTGCTGCTGCCCTGTTTGACATTCTGGGTTGGAACAAACAGCCAGCGGCCCACTGGCTCACCCTCATCAGCAAAGGCTGTTTGTATCTATTTCTTTTCCTCTTTCTCTCTGGCATCTTCCCTGCCTTTCTTGTTACTACTTTGATTGGTTTAGTAAGCTACCCTGCAGCTCGACACAGCTGTCAACGGAAAGTTGTCCAGCTTAGAGCACATATAACCTACTGTACAGTACACAGACAGATACTAATAGACTATTACATACATACACTCAAGTTAACACTCATTGTATGAGAGCTGTAATAAACTGCATAAACTGTTAAAAAAATAAATCAGTTTTATGATGTGATAACACTGTGGTTAAGGTTTGGTTGGGTTTAGGCACAAAATCTACCTGGGGAAACGTCATGGTTCGGGTTAATATGGTTGGAAACAGAAAACAAACAGCAGTCTCACATTTTTTTGATTGACTGACATGATTTCAGACACAGCTCTAGCTTTTCAGTGTAGATGGGACCACTAGCTTTATTTCTCCATGAAAAGCCATAAGCCTAGTAGCCTTCAGTGTGCTGTCTGATTTCATTTCTTTTGCCTTGCTCATGTTCAATTGTCTCAGGCTGGGTTGAGGTGTATCAGCATTTCTTTGAGCTCTGTTTACAATGACAAATCTGTCTTTCACTTGCTCTGACAGTCACAGTTCATAACTGCTGTGTGCATTGTGTTGTGTTACTATGACAACCAAGGATGTATTTTTAAAAAAAAAAAACCTTTATGTTCTTCAAAACGTCGCCTCAAACAGAAAAGGAAATGTATCTTGCAGCACCCTTGGCCTGTCCCTCTGGTGCCCCGATTTAGACAGCAGGCAAAAACTATGCTAACAGGCCTAATTGAGCTGGTTGACTGCCAGCTTGTCAGGCAATAGACGAACCCTTTCTGCACAGTCACTGACCTTTCATAGACAAGGTTGCCAGAATATTCAGGCTTTTGGTTAGGAGTTGATTAAGATGCATTCTGAATTAAATAATCACTCACACAGACAGACGACAGAGTTTCTCTGCCCAGTAGAGGCTTAGAGACCACCTGAATTTATGAGGATTAATAAAAGTTGTGGTAGTCGTTTGAAAGCAGAATACACTGACAGTGAGCTGCAGGTGAGGTTGATATTTCCTTTATGACAAGTTCAAAGTAGAAATCATTGCAAGCGAATGATACGCGGCGGACCAGGTCACACAGCATGCATGAATCTGCTATTGTGTGATGAAATGTCATCCCTGGCACACACACATACTCACAGTGTAATCTCTATCTTAATGCCTTGACAGTACTGTCATTTGCTTTCATGTCAACAGACCATGTTGACATGAAAATTGAAGTAGGTTTCTGTGTTATGGGACTTTTTCCAGACTTCCAGACTGAGTGGCTGTTAGTAACAGTTTCAGCCCATTCTCATCAGTCACTCAGCACCAGACATTCAGTATACAGTGAAAATAAATGGAAGTCTGATTCCTGCAGAGGTTGGAGATGTGATAATAATATAGCTGTCGCAAAACACAACAGCTTTTAATAATAGAATACGAAATGGCACAAATAAACGTCAAAACAGGTTGCTCTGCAATTACCATCCAGTCCCAGAGACGCTCTCTGATCAGTCGAACCCCCATTGTTCTCAAAATAGTCCGGATAAAGTGAATCCACATTGACATTGAGCCAGCTGGAAGAACAACTTGGCTGCAGCCTGTTTTCTCTGCACAACCTGCATTGACAGTAATTACAGAGTGAGTGTGTGAATGTGTATGCGCCCTTGCTTGTTTGTACAGTAAGTGCATGGAGAGTGGGGCTGGCAGCCTTGATAAAGCCTGAGGCAAGGCCCCTTGGAGAGAGGTGTGGGTGGAGGGTCGTGCCACTGCAGAGACGACCTTTCAAATAAAAGCCACTTCCCTGTGAGGAGTCTAGGTGAGCACACAATTACATTTTCATAAAAAGAAACTTGTAATGCAAATGCATTCCTCACAGTCCAGCTATGTACTTCTTTACTTTCCTCATTTTAATGTCAACAGATTGTATGAAGAAGCACTTTAAAGATTTTTTGTTTTTTCTCTGACTTTGTTCATTCCTGTTTTGAAAGATTAATCACAGCCAATAAGCAGGAAATAGTGCACAGATCAAGAGAATCAATGTATCCTTGTTGTTGGCCAAGCAACAGAATGATGTAGAAAGCTGCCATCAATTAACTCTTTGCCAGCAAGTGCTTCACTGTCTGGATATGTTTATCTGCCTCATTTATAACATTATTCAGCTTTAATTTGAACACTGCCTCATAGTATTCAAATTAAAGCTGAATTATCTTTAAACATACTCTTTGTGTTTCCTACAGTTCTGCAGACAGTTGTCTTTGCCCTTCAGTCAAAAATTGCCATATGCTTCTCAGTCATAGCAGTTTGGCTGTTAATGCTTGTTCAGCCGTCCACTTGTACGCAAACTTGCTATCTACTTGGTTTCCTCAGCACTGGCATTGCCTTGTCTAATTGTGTGAATTTGTGCAAATCAGGTTCAACCAGAGTTCAGCAAACCTCTTGGTCCCACAGTGACAGTCAGTGAATACACAGAGGACCCACAGCTGGTAAACTACCATATGTTCAGGGATTAAATGTTTAATGCTTTTTTCTATGTAATTTGGTCATTTGTGGCTGCTCTTGTTTTATTCTGCTCATGTCCCGTTATGTTTTATTTTGCCCTCTCATATGGTGTTTCAGCTCGAATAGAGAGGATAAAGAGAGGATAAAAAGAAAATAAAAAGAGAGGAGACACTATTTTTCTTTATTTGAGCTGAAATGATTTGTAGATTGACAGAAGATTCATTAGCAACTATTTTGATTTTTGATTAACGGGCCAAAGTCATCTCTCTTCTCTCTTTGTTTTTTATCACAGGAAACCGAATATATTTAGGTTTTGGATTGTTGGTTGGATGAATGAAGCAATAGGGAGGCATCATATTTACACATTTTACAGACCAAATGATAAATTAAGAAACTAATCAGCAGTATCATTGATGAAAATGGCCACTTTATGATTTCTGAGAATCTGTCATGCTGTACGAAGAAAAATCAGAAATAAATCATGTCTGTTCTTTATTGAGACATGAAATTTAGTAAAAGCATAGTTTGACACTTTTGGAAATGCATTCACCTTCTTGCCAGTTAGCTTAGCATAACTTAGCTTAGCATAAACACAGAAAGGTCTGTCTGAAGGTGCAATGTGTCACTTTTACTCTTCAGTTTTTGTATGCATTAAACAAATGAAATGTATTATAATATAATATTTATTTAATAGTTTTTTTCACTGAGCAACTAGCTGTTTCCTTGCCTTCGGTATTTATGCTAATATAAGCTAAACATTTTTGGCTGAAGGTTCATATGTGTGTAATGAACAGATATAGTAACAGGTATTGATCTTCTCATCTGATACTCAGCAACAAAAAACAAACAAAAAACAAACAACTAAGCTTTAGTAAATGTCATTTACGCCCTGACACCTTAACTTTCTTATTCTCCTATCATCCATTTATACAAAAGTTCTTCTTCAGTTTCTCACATGGACCCCTCTGAGAGATTTGATATCTGTGCTTCTTTTAAATGGAGCTGGCAAAGTCCAAGTTTGAATTCTCAGACCAGCTGAGAAAATCTGCGTGGGAAAAGGACACGAGTAACACTCCCCCCTCCTTCAACAGCTCCTAACACAAAGCAGCCCACCGCCAACCTCTAAAGTGCAGCTGTTCATTGGCCACAAGTAGCAGACGATACAACCGATGGGAAAATCTGAATCGAGAAAGTGTAGCGCGAGCAGCAGCAGCTGGCACACGCATTGTGTGATTAGTAGAATGCTCTGCAGTGGAGCTATAGTAAAACTCAAGCAGCATTTCCACTCAATTCAAGATGTCATTTATGTAGGAAATGTATATTACATAACAACCAACATGCCAGTGACCAACGGTAACATAAGAGCTTGGATTTACATCCCCACTGTAAGCATTCTCTCTGCATGTGATGTCTTTTCTTTCATGGTCAGATAGAGCAAGTGATCTGCACACAGCTATAAATCCTTCTCCCTTCTGCATCCTGACTCTCTCTGCTCTCCTGCAACACTCCTTCACTCGATTCTCCTTGAGGATAGCGGGGAGGCTGGGGAGGGGAGGCAGCAGTATACAAATCAAATACTTGCACGCCTCCAAGACATTTATTCACACACGGGTCTCCAAGGTGGAACTATATGAAGGCTGGAGGGATTTTGGATCTGTTTTCACAGCTCTGCTTACTACCACAATTTACAGCTAAAGGCAGAGGATCCTCCATCCTGTCTGCGACTGTGTTTACTCATGCACATTCGATAATTAATGTACAGTGTGAGCTGTGTGATTTCCGTTGCCTATGAAGAGCGTTTAAGCATCACCTTTGGGGAATACCCAGATGTTAATTGTATATATCCTCCGTGCCTCAGCTTGTTTGCAGCATAAATACTTTGCACAGAGCAGACCTGATGATGGCCTACAGTGAGATAAATTGAATCTTTAAGAGCATACACCAAAGCTAGACACTTATACTTTCTTGTATCATTACCCCTTTTGCTTTTACAATAGATAGTGGACACTGAAGGTAAATACACCCCAAGGTATTAAATGTTGTACACTGTGCATGTGTTGTCATTATAGCCCAGAGGGATATTTCTTTCCATTTTAGAGCTTCAATATGCCCCAATGTCTCAACACTTGTCACTCATCTTGATGAGGTAAACATCCTGTAGCATGTAGCCTGAGGCTGAGGTCACTGGGGTCTGCAATGTCACTATGGGATTTATAACAAAAGCAGCCAATTTGTAGTATTGCTTAAACAATCTGAATCGGCACCTTTGAATCTGAGGCCGTGGTAGTGTGCGGGGTTCAGCCCTAAGTGAAGAATTGCTCACATTCAGGTATCTCAAAGTCATGCTCACAAGTGAAGCCGAGATGGAGCTGGACACTGACAGGCAGACTGATGTGGAATTGACAGTGTTCACACTGAGCCAGTTGAGATGCTTCCACATCAGGAGAAGATGCCCGCCAGACACTGTCTTCTAAAAAAATCCTGCACTCGTCCAACTGGATGCAGACCCTGAGGCAGATCCTGCATGCTGCAAAGATAACATATCCTCCCTGGCCTTCGGGATCCCACAGGAGGAGCTGGAGATGGGGCATGGGAGAAAGACATCTGGCTTATTCTCAGTAGTGAACAATGGATTGATGGATAAACTATAAAAAAATAATGCTGCTCTTCGTTTTGAGGGATCTCCACCATTATTACTGTGCTGTTGCCAGCTTACTGCTAGGAGAACGTGGCAGGCACAGGATGGCTTTAGTTTTTCATCATTTAATCTACACCACAAACTTATGTTATCCTAAACTTGTAACCTTAACAATGTAGCAGCGTACACACCCATGCTTCTCAGATGCATTCGCACGCAAAGGGGGGTTGCTAATCTCTGATCAGAAATAATTTGAACAATTTCTGTTTAAGTGCTTAGAAGTATGAAAAATATGGTAAACTTGAAGGATGAAGATATACAAGGTTTTCTATTTAAGTATCCTTTGCCTCAGCTAAAAGTTCAGAGGAGCTGCTGAACATAACTGGCCATAGCAAATTTTTGTTTTTTACTTTAAATAGTCCAACTGGAAAAAGGCTATATGGAGAAAAGGAGCACAGTGTCCAGTAGTGAGAGCGAAGCTGCATTTTACCTGTACAGGCACATTTGTTCTGAGTTTACACTGGTTTTTATGCTGCCTGCAGGCTTTTCTCCTATAAATCCACTGTTTTCTTATTTTAGTTAAACAGAGTCTCAGTGTCCTCTTGTGTACACAGAGGAGCAACTACACTGTAGACCATTATTGACTTGTGGAGGTGAGGAGATAAAAACAGTATCAGCAGGTACTGATTCTAACTCCAGACAGATGAGAATGGCAGGATGGACAGCTACGTTGTCTTAGATATGACACGTCATTTATGTTGAATAAAACACAATCAATCTCACAATTTCTGTAACACAATTAGCCAAATCTTAAACCAGTTTTAAACTGATTGGTTCCCAATCTTTAACGTAACCACATGCAGGACTCTGGTCTCCTATGTCAAAGTCCTGCACTCTGTCCACCAAGACTTTGAAGCTGAACAAACATGTGACAGATACACCTTCTAAAACGTATTCGGCAAAGCTATTTATGTATGTCACCTATGCCCTGGGCCGAATCCATCCGCTCTCCCATACATCTGTGAAATGCTGATTTTTTTGGAATTTTACTTCCAATTTTCATTTTTTTGTGAAAAACAGTTATATTTGATGTGAAAATCCCTCCACTGCTATCTCAATATGAGTTACTTGACTGAATACAAATCAGCTGACTTTCTAAGACATTCAGAGATCCAGTGCATTAATATTTGTATTTCATGAAATGAAACCTAATCCATGACTAGATTGGGTGCACACCCTCTGACATTCTCTGTCTACAGCAGCTGATACCTGAGTTATTGAAATGCAGCATCCAGCAGTGATTAGAGGTTGGAATTGGTGACAGAAATCTATTCCTCCAGTCACTTATGCCACTTTGCCTGGGCACCTCAATCATGTTTTCTTATTAGGTTTTGGGACCTCAGCGGAATATTCATGTGTACGTTGAATATAATCGTGCTTGGGAAATGAATGGGACAATTGGGAGAAGGATTTGCATATCTTGCCGCTCAGATGTTAACCCTTATCAAGTCAGGAAATAACACAATTATTTCAACAAAGACACATGGACCCAAAAGGGATACAGCACCACAGAATCGGTTTAAAACCTGATCCTGCTTTGCATTTTGTGACATGCGTGCTGTATCAGCTGTTGCTTCCAGTGGAGTGTCATAACCGCTAACCATGCTGTTATTTGATTATTTTTCTGGCCCCATTTTTTAATAAAGGCTTACAGTGATTTTGATTACAGCTGTTCTCCTAGTTGAGTAGCACTGATTATAAGTCACTTTACATAAGAGCCTTGCAAAATGACTAAGATGTAAATGTGAATTAGAGACAGCACTAAGAATCCAGACATGAGGGCAAAAGCTACTGAGAGAGCTTCTCTCTGGAAATTGAACTGACATGTTCATTTCAGAAACATTTTACCATTTTACTTGGGAACCTGAAGGTCAATATTCAGTATTTGTTTCTTCAGTCTTTCATAAGCACAGTCCGTTTGTTGTAATCTTGTGCTCTGAATCTTGTAAGAGTTGGTGTCACTTGCATTTTAGAGCAATGCTCCTCACCTGTTCAGTGCTGTGCTCAGAATTTCATTCGTCCAAATGTGAAGTGTAAGAAGTGGGTTGAGTTGACCATTCACACTCACAGCAGCAACCCACAACAAGTTCCTGAATCCCACACTTCTTGTCAACGCAGCGTGAACAGCACAAATGATGGCTGACAAACTGATTCTTCTGTCTGTTTAGGAACAAACACCACCAAATCATTTATGTATCTATCTATCTGTCTGTCTGCAGGATCCAATGATAGCAATGTTAGTTGTTAAATCAGTTAGGCCATCTCAGATGTTCTGATGCCTAATGGGGACATAGCAACTAAACTTGCTGTGGAGGTTAATGGTGCGAAGATGATGGTTAATGAGATTTTGGTGAGCTTGATTGTTAGTTTTCCTCTAGACCCAACAGTTCCCCTGATAGATACGTCATTAAAAAATCTAATGTGAAGATTGTCATGACATTGATGACCATGTGCATGCTCCCCAGCGGAAAGACTCTTTCTATCTTGGAAACTGCGTGAGCTTTCTACCAGCTTGTCAGCTTATAAAAGATTAAAAGTTACCAAACGGCTGTGATTTGAAATTTGATGTGGATACAAATCTACCGGTTGTTGTGACCCGCTTACACACTTCACACTCATAAGCAGTTCTGCTATTTGTGACACCTGAGAATCTACATATAAACACAATGTGGCACATAATGAAGCCCGTGCAGGGGGTATTAGCCAATCAGGTGAGAGCTAAGAGCTAATAAGTAGGCTCATGGGCAGCAGGTGTGGAGGCTGCAGGCTGCCCCCACGCTCACACTATGGGGCTCTGTGTGCCCTCTCCAAGTGGCTGAGACTGTGCTGTACACTTGTGGCCATCCTAAGCCAAACCTGTTTTTAAATATCATTGTTTTATATTCATTTTATTATTTCTATTGTTTGGATACGGAATTCCAATTCCAAAGGTATTCCAATTTTTTTTTATCATTGTAATGTAGTGGTTGGTAGCTATAACTTTCATTGTGGATAGAAATACTGAAAAGAGATCAGTTTGCATGATGACATTTACCTTCTAGCAAATTTAGTGTTATTGATTTTACTGTTGTCAGTGAGGTCCATTTAAGACTTGATTCAGGGTTTCAGTTGTGTTTCTCTTTGTTTCTAGTGCTGCAGCTGGTGTCGGCACACAGGCACACATCTCACGGGCTTCCCTTCAGAGGTAACACAACCCTTATCTAAATGTTCCGCTTGCATACAAGACATTTCATAGTATAACAGTCTAACTGTCATTTGTGAAGTACATCATACTCCCCAGAGGAAGAACAATTTGAGCATTGGGAACCTAGCAGGGTTCAGGCCTGTTATCTGCTAGTAGCACTAACGGTGTCAGCAGCCATTATAGACTAAAAAGTTTGAGCTACTAAAAATAAAAATCTGCAGGGGCTCTCAGTGTATGAGCCACATGAGCTTCTATATCATGAGCTTTATCTGTTTAACATAATGTTTTTCACTAATGTTTCAGTAAAGTCTTAAAACCCTGAACCTCCAGGACAAAAATAAATCACATGTACATTAGTGCTCTGCATAATCAGCAGTAAAACAACAGGTTCAGTATCATCTTAAAGGGGAACTCCAATAATTTTATCAATCAACCTAAACATCATCATCCAGCAGCTGGAGTTGAGATGCGTCACACTGATGGATATCTTTAGGAGCTGGATGAGTTCATCCAGAGGAGGAAAACCTAATCCAGAATCAGTCGGCTGCTGTAGGACCTGCTGGAACTCTGAGGCAGAAACTGGAGTTTGTGGCATAGATGGAACATCGGGGGAGTCCTCCTGTTGTCTTAGTCTAGTGAGAACCTGCTCCTGAATACACTGAAGGCTGAAGTCTCCGGCTGTGCTCCAGAGCTGAAGCCATAGTGGACCTGTGCGTGACCACTACCAGAATGAAGAAGTGCATGACAACAGCACGCCCCCCCCCCCACTGTCTCCTGTGCTCCTGCTGGACAGCCCCTAACTGAGGAGGAGATGGAAACCCCTTCAGAGGAAATAATCATCAATTTCCCTAACAGTGATGATGTGGCGGAAGCAGAAAAGTGTGTGGCAGACCTGAACCGAACACAGCTGTCAGTCTTTGTTAGATGTGCCGGTTAATGCAACCCACCCTGCAGTAGCTGCAAGTCTGCAGGAAATTCTTGAGGTTTCAGGTGGCAAACATCATCATGCACTTGCTCAGCCTCAGGATTTCACCTATAAATGCTGACACAGAAAGGGGGGCAGGACCCCAATGACAGGATTTCCTCAGTAACGGTCAGGGCTTGGGAAAATTCCTCGACCTCTGGAGGATTCAGCTTACCTTCTGAGTCCCAAATTTTTCAAAAACTCATTTTGCCAATACAGTAAATTGCCAAATATACAACTTCCAGCAGAGCTTTAGGGCTTTGAGGAAGCAACCGCACAATACAGAAATTTGGTAGAATGTAGAAAAGCTTTGAGAGTAATAGATGGTGTCTTTAGCCAAGCAGTAGTTGTGAGGAAGTTTTAAAAGTAGCAAAGCATCTTTTACATTTCTTTGTTGTGCAGGAGAGGCTTCCTGTGAAACATCATGTCTCAATTAAAAAATGTGATTTATTCACCATCAGCCTTAATAGCCAACCTTCTACTATTTGGTTCCTTTTAGTGTCTAAAGAAGATGCTTTTTACAGAAACAAGCCACAGTATAATGCGTTTGGAAATGAAGAGCAACACATTCATTTAGTTTATCATTTCAAGCCTTGTGCATATTATTAAACTTATAATATTTCTAATAGAACAGAGTCTATGTGAAAGTATTGCATTTAAACCGAGTCACCACTTTCTTCTTTCTATTTATCATATAAGCTGTCAGCACTAAGTCATGTTTAGTGCTAACAGGCTTGTTTCCTCTATTCTGTCTCTGTTTATTTATTTGGCCATTTCCATTTTCTAACCTTCAGGAAAAGCAATTTACTGCCATTTAGTTTTCTCCCCTACATTCACTCTCTGTTTAAGGTGCAATTGCTTTCACCTTTGATGACTTCCTCAGTGGCCTTGAGATTGTCTGATTTCGCTGTCCAGCACTAAAGGACCTCAAAGGGAGCAGCATTTTCATACACATACTAGAAAGCGAACTGTGAGGATTGTGTGGTACTTTCAAATCTTGCAACAACAAAGTGTGAAAACTGAGGGCGTCAAACAGAAAAGTGTTATATATTTTTTTTCATGCAATTGTGTGATTCATCCTCTTTAGCATTTCAGCACTCTGCTCCATATCAGTGGAAGCAGGATCCGTTGGTAGTGAGAGCTCAAGGTTTGTAGCACCTTTCTTTAAAGTGATAATATGCAAGTTTTTTTTTTATTAATAAATATCAGTTTTGCTGCTCTGTTTCACCAACTGATGTAATTCAATAGTGATTCAATTTATTAACCAACCGAGTGCTTTTTATTTGCAGTTTGAATAGTACAACAGGAGCTATTATCCAAGTCCTATCACCAAACCATGATGTCAGTATTGTGCAAAATCCCCAAATTAAAGTCAGTGCCATCATTTTTTTACATTCAGGACACTGGGCTGGTGTATTCTCAAGAAAAAGGCTCTGGGGAATGTTACAATCTATATCACCATGCATGTAGAGGAAGGCAAAGAAAAAATAGGGCATAGTAACCCTGAGTGTCATGGCGAAGTATGTTGGCAGAATGCATGAACCTACTGCAGAACTTGTGTTTTATCTTTGCCTAAGGTGACCATGTTTTCAAACCCCCACACAAAGACCCTTAAGTGTGCCATTCACGTGCACATGTATGTAGGTTATGCACACACCATAGATGTTTATATCAGGATGGGGGGCGATTATTTTAGCACATCTAACAAGCGCACTTTTTAACACCATGGACGCCATGAACACAGCATTTTCATTGTCGGGACTCTACAAAGGAAGCAATAAGAAAGCATGTTCTCTTCAGCTAATGACAGCTAATCGTTCCCACGTTACCATACTGACAGGTTCTGTCACAAAGAGCAGCAAGCCTAGCAACAGCCTTAACAGTAATACATTGGCTGGCACACATGCAGACCAATCAGACCAATTCAGACATGTCGTGCATTGTTTATGTTAATGAATGGGACTGAAAGTGATAAACCAATGATAATATTACAGTTATTATCTGTGGTGAAAACTGGGGCAATTTAGTAGTGAATGTTGTCACTATATTAGTTAATCCTACTGGTTGGTTATCCACCTCCAAGGAGAGGGGGTGTAGCTGCTGGTATTCTTCTTCAGAGGTGCTTTTCAGATGGTCAAGCTGGTTCAGAAATCCCCCCCCCCCCCCCCCCCCCGCAAATACCTTTCCAACATTGGAAAGTTACAATTTCTGTAACCTTCCAGCAATCCGACATTCCCGCCCCCCCCTCATCATGCTGTGACTGGCCAGCTGTGCAGCAATAGGTGTTATGACTTCCAAAGGAGACTATCAGAAACCGTTACTCTCATATTTAAAAGATATTGCAATTGACTCTTTTCAATCCACCTTCAAGTGTGGATATATTTGCCAAATCACACCTGCTAGAGTATTTGATCCCTATAAAAAATGCTGCAAATGGCCGAGTGTAAATGGGATCCTTGTAGATCGAAGGGAACACATGGTAGTCTGCAGTGTAAGCTTACACTGAGTACAGTGTTATAATTTTGTGACATACTATTATTCCGACAGGTAGAATTGCTTCTTTTTCTCCGAAAGTCATCAGCAAACAGGACACAATACAGGAAGTCCGGCAGCAGTTTACTGAGTTGATTTTAGGCAGTTTACATCCACCATTGTTATATGAAGTGATTGTGAAATATGTTGTTGGTATTGGTATTGTCAACAATGACAATATATAAGGCAGGAAACTATTTGTTTTTAGTGCTACTCCATGTAACACAATTGACAGCATGGGTGACTCATCACACTTGTAAGCACAGGACAAGTCAGCTACAATAAATAATGTAAATTATGAAGCCATAAAAATCATTATGATGTCTCACATCTCCAGTTATCACAATGCAATGAGAGGTGTCTGTACACCGCAAGTCCATTCTTAGATTATACAAAATGTACAAAATGCATCTGTCTGTTACTAAACACAGTCGGACTTGACCCCCTCCATCTCTTCATGATGTAACCCAAACATGTCCAAACATTTGAGCTCTGTTGTGTCATTCCATCAAGAGTTGAGGGTCTCTTAACCGAGCTGCTGCTGGTGTTTTATTGCTGCCCTGTTGTCAAGTGTCTCTGTGGAGAGTTGAAGGCAAAGAACAATAACACAAATGCCCTGATGCGCATTTTGTCTCACCATTAATAACTCCGAACTGTCTTTGTCTCCACACCGCGCAGTCATTTTCAACAGCAACTAGAGCTGCCTTTTTCCACCTAAAAAACATTGTCTCTGCCTGTCACTCTCCCCCTCTGCTGCCGAAACGTTGATCCATGCCTTCATCACATCCAGAACTGCATCCTTTATGGCACCTGGTCCTAAATAAATCCTCTTCTGCAAAAGATCCAATTTAAAGTCCTTCCCCTCTGTCATAAAGCTCCATAACCAGACCCCCTCCGACCTTACTCCTGCTCGACCTGCTCCACCACCACAGTTCTACACACAACCTTCTGTCTCTGCTACTCACACCCAAGCACCAGATGTGGGGCGACAGAGGCTTTCTCCATAGCTGCCCCCTCCCTTTGGATCTCCCCAAACACATCCGAGACTGCGCCCATCTGTCCATGTTCAAATCACTCTTCTAAACTCATCTTTTCACAGCTGCTTTTAATGTGTGATTTATGTTATGTTATTTTTATAGTGTGATGCTCTCTCTCTATGATACTCTATAAATAATGCATATTATTATATAGTCAGTTTAATCATGCATTCCTGACTATTTTTTTCATGTTGGAGATTTCTGAATCTAGGGTGTTCGACACCTACTGGTGCTCCTAGATTATTCTACCCCCAATGCAAATTAAGTGTACTGGCAAAATCTACAAACTCTCAGCTGTGTTCAATGAACAACTCAAACCAGAACAATTGAAATGGCTCAAAACAGCTAATATTACAGATGGTTTCTCCAAATTCAACACAATATGCCACTTTTAATGATTTTTTAATAATCTTCAGTACTTGTTCTGAGAAATCTTAGTCCATTCCTCATGGCCAACAGCCTCCAGCTCTCTGATATTATTGTGTTTGCGTGCTGCAATGGCCTTCTTCTAATCCCACCAGAGATTTTCTATGGGATTCAAGTCAGGGGACTGTGATGGCCACTCTAGTATCTTTTTTTTTTCTGAAGACAAGCCTTGGTGGAATTTGAGTTTGGGATCATTGTCCTGTTGGAAGATCCAATGACGCCGCTGATGCAGCTTCAGCTTCCTCACAGACGGCATAACATTTTTTCCTAAGATTTCCTGATACATGATTGAATCCATCTTGCCCTCCAAACCCTGCAGGTTTCCAGTGCCAGAAGAAGCAAAGCAGCTCCAGACCATCACTGAGCCACCATGCCTCACTGTAGGCAGGGTGTTCTTTTCAGTGTCTGCCTCATTCGTCCTCCTCCAGACAAACCGCTGATCCACAGACCTGAAAAGTTCCAGTTTTGTTTCATCACTTCACAGAGCAAAACTTCTGTGGCTTATTTATACGGTTTCAAGCATATTGGAGCCAGCTTGTCTTGTGCTTTTGGATCAGTAGTGATGTACGTCTTGGAGTTCAGGTATGGAGGCCCTCAGCATTTAGAATGCGCCTGACTGTAGAAACTGAAACTTCAGTGTCTGCTGCCACCAAGTCTTCCTGCAGGTCTTTTGCAGTCACTCGAGGCTCTTTGGCCACCTGCCTCCTCAGAAATCTGGTGGCAGCTGTTAAAGCTTCCTCTTTCTGTGTGTAGCCACAGTTCTTTCAGCTTTGATCTTGTGAACTATGCTTCCAACAGTATCTCTAGGAACACTCAGCGCCTTTGCTGTCATTTTGTATTCTTTTCCTTGTTGGTGCAAGGCAATGATCTCCTCTCTTAACTTCTCCTGACTTACCCAGATTTCTAACATGCAGCCAATTGTCACTGTGAACAAACCCGTAGCCAGTCAAGGTATTTGATGTGTTCTCTCTCAAGCACATATGATGCAGCTAATGAAGCCCTTGATTAGTTGCATCAGGTGCGCTTGTGACAACACGTGATTTGCAAATGAATGCTTTTATGTGGGATTCTATTCAGGAGGTTGAATAATGTTGAGACTGCAGTGGTCATTAAAAGTGGCATATTGTGTTAACCACCTGTAATATTAGTTGTAATGAGCTATTTGCAGCAATTGTTCTTGTTTGAGCTGTTCATTGAACACAGCTGAAAGTTTGTAATTTGTAATTTTGCCAATAAACCTACTACTTAGGTGCAACTGTATATAGTCTGATCATAGTAGATAAATCCAGTCTATAATTAATTAGAAAGTGACACTTCACTTTTTAGGAATTGTAGTCCACTTGGTATCCTCACTGTTGATGCTCTGCCAGCCCTGGACTAAATCTGTCTTTATTTCTTGTTTAGTTTTGAGGCCTTTTGCCTGCTGTCTGCTCTTCAGCATTGCTCAGTTGGACTGAGGCCATGTGACTGACTTGGCCAGTCAACAGCATACTATCGTTTGGTTATAAAAACTCTTTGTTTGCTTAGACTATATTCGTTTTCCTTTCCTGTCCATGTTCTGCTGCATCTGGGGACTGTGTATGCAAAGACTCCTGCACTGTTTATTAGGGGTGAAACAAAATATATTTGCATATTTGCACTACAAACCATGACAAAGAATGAAAAAAAAATGGATCTTATCATCTGGTAGTGAGTGGAGCAGAGAGGAGTTACTTTTTCAAAGTCAAAGAGTATCTGTCTTCTCTTTATCTTCAAGATAAACAAGCAAGCAGCATTCAGATAAAAAGTGACATGAATTCACGTCTCACTTTGAGAATGGATGCGGAGTGATGGGGGGGGGGGTTAAGTCCGTGACCTTTGGCCACAAGCAGTAGATAAACAAGCTGCTTGACTGATGTCTGGTGAGACAACAAGCAGCAACTGACTGTCTTCCAAACTCACCAGGAAGTGCTGTCTTTTATCAGTCTCTGCTTTACACTCTGAAAATATTTACTTAGTCATTCTAGAATAAATTTCACAGCATACAGTATTGTATTGGAAACAGAAACCTGAGAGTATCAGAACTGAAAGTAGTTCACTCACATGTACAGATGATGATCTATTTGTTCTAGGGCACAGTTTGGTACAAAATGTGGAGGACTGTCTCCTGGCACAAACAGCTCTACTTGAATGAAGAAGAATACACAGACAGTATCTGGAATCTCATGTCACATAGCTGGATGTGCAGCCTCAGCTATCCTGGAACAATTCTGAGCACAGGAGCTGGGACTCCTCTTTATTTCGGGGCCTGGTGTCCTTTCTTAATTCTTGATTTCACTTGGATAGGCAAATATAGTGTGCTCACAGATATCCGAGAGATGCTGCAAAGGTATCAAAAAGCCTAGCAGTCGCTCTCAGGACCCCTTGTGGTGTAGAACCTTGAGGCATTACTTGCAGCAATGTTACACAGAGGCAAGTAGTACCTGACTATTAGTCAGAGATGTAGAGAGGAAGAGGAGGTAGAGAAAGGGCCAGCATTAGTCACCACCATATCCTTTAGGATGGCCAGACATTGGAGACTGAACTGCAGTCTGAGCTGGACGAGCCTGTTTTCAGCGTTACTTTACAGAAAGGATCTGGTTCTCACTCTCCCAAACCTCCTCAAGTGGATCTCTAGTCACGTCTCTGCAGATGGATGGCATGTTCAGGAGAGGATTACCACAAGGTCACCCAACTGCCACCCTCATTATAATTTATGAGTGACCAGATTCCATTTGTGTCTTTAGACATGGTTGTCATAGTAACAGAACAGATAAATGCTCAGTGACACAGACATGAGCTCTGTCCAACACCTCTGGCTGCAGAAACAAGGCGGTGAAATAGACGCCTGGTGGATGGTAGACCAGCATCAGTAAAAACTCATGCAGCATCAAATGTACTTCAGGTGTGTGCCAGTTATTTCTGACACCTTCCAGCCCATTAACAGAAAATAGACAAACTAAAAAAAAATAGATAAACCACACCATATTGACGTTTTGTGAATTTGGCTGATTATACAGAGGACCAGAGTGGTTGTTTTTCATACTTAATCTCGCCAAATTATCTCCAAAAACAGTCTGAAGTTAATTTCATGTTCATTTCTTTTTTCAGTAAAGTATGAAAATCAGTCATGACGCTTGCTTGAGAGAGCAACCTTAGTACACAAATTTCTGCACACACAAGCACAGATGCTAATCACAATAAAACGTGGTTTGTAGGAGGAAGAACGAATGAATCTATCAAATAAAAGTTATGCCTAGTGGTATCCATGGTATCTGTGTTTAATTCCTCCCACATAACATGCACATTAGCTGATTTTAGAGCACTGATGTCTGTCAAATATGCATTATGCACAAGTCAGCTGACCCATTCATGCATTGCTGTGCTGTCCTTTGGGGGGTGAGTAATACAAGATGAGCTATCAGCAGAGAAAATCTCAACTACTAAATCTGCTCTCCCGCCTTCGCCTCTTGAATGCAGACAGGGTCACAAATGGAGACGACGCCAATAAAAAAAATCCTGATTTGCAAAACACACAGTGCTTGGCCCCTCCAGGCTTTCTGACTTCCCAGCCCGCCCCCATAACCCTAATTGAGCCCTCACTTCTGATAACATTATTTGTAATGGATGTGGACAATTCCACCTCTCACTCAGCAGGCTTGAGACAATAAAAAGGAAGTGGAACATCACTGAAGGAACAGACTGCAAGTCATCGAAACATGCATCACACATCGTTTAACCCAGATGGAGTACACGATTCATTAGCAGCGAGGGCTTGTGTTGTACATTCGCCACCATCTCACGTGTGCAGGACTGGTATACAAGGTCTGTGTGTAGATAAATGAAAATGTGCAATAGTGGGTCTGTGCACTTTGTATCACTGTAATAAGACTGAATGTAGCATCTGACATACTGAAAGTGCTTTTGCTCTCAAAAAGTACAAAAGTAGGAGTGTGTGACATATGCAATGTGGATTTGTGAGCAGGGAGAGTAGTGTAAATGTGTAAATGCTGTTTTGTTTCAGGACCAAAAGCGTGTTAATGCAGTATCTTAAATAGATTATTATGTATCTTTAGCTTACTGTAAAGGAGGCTTCACAGTGAAAAAGGACCACTCAGTCTGTATTGCTAATAATAGGCTATAGCTCTATTGATTTTGAGAGAGGCTAAGCCGTCTGTGTAAAAACCGCTGTCACCTTGCAGTTTGTACGATGCACCTAAATGAGGAGGTGGTCAGTTATTTTTGGTCCTGCCTGTGAATCAATGTACATCCAAGCCATTTTACAGGGAAAGGGAAAAAACAACTTGCACCAGGTGAGCAGTGTTACATGACCTATGATTACTATGATTGAATCTGCTCTTCCATGCTTTCAAATCAATAGTCATAGACAAGCAGACTTGTGTGAGATGCCAAATGAAGGCAGAAGCCAGGACGACCCGCGTCCTGTGTCAGTGAGCATTGCAATCATGGAAGCAGTAACCGGTGCTGTCTTTTGAAGCTTGTGTCCTGAAGGTCATTTGGGCTGCATGAGCTGCATTCAGCCTCTGCAAAGTGCCGCTTCCCACGCAAAGGTCATATATGCTATACAAATATAACAAAGCCAGGGTGTCATCATCTGTATCCATGTGGGGGGGGGGTAATATTTGTTCAAGGAACAAATATTGCATTAAAAATGACTCGCCTGATGAGGGAGAAACCATTTTAAAGCCCCAATCTAAAAATTATTTGTATTAATTTATTTCAGGTTTGAGTGACAGATACATTTTGCACTTTCCCTGATACAGCATCACTTATCAAACAGTTAATGGGAATTTTTACAGATTGCCCTGTTTTTCTTGTCTTGGCTGTGGTTGCTGGCACTGAATGAGTGACTGCATGGACTCAGCAAGTCAGTCGGCCCATCACTTTAACAGCAAAGTTTCCCCACTGAGGGATCAATAAATAAATATCTTATCTTATCTTACTTTGATCTAAAATATCTAACTAAAATATCTCAACTATTGCTACACTATTCTAACTATATTTTAACTACTGGATGGATTGCCATGAAATTTTGTACAGATATTCATGGTCCCTTGTGTCACAGTTCTGAAGACCCAAAAGCAGAATCACCAGACAGAGGCTAGAGGAGGGCAACACGAAGGCTTTACCAAAGGATAAAGGCAGAGAAATGTACAGTCCGTTGCAGAAGTCAAAAACCATAAATCCAGGCAACCAGGCAGAGGTACAAGTCAGGAAACAGGCACAGGTCAGAAATCCAGATGATCTTACAAACAGACACTAACAAGAATCTGGCAAACAACAAAGGCACACTGACGGGTACAAATACTGTGACATAATGAGCTGACCAGAAAGACGTGAGTGGCACACTGGGCAGACAGGCAGGTAACGCAGGGGGGTTGGATGGGGAAAAAGCTGGCAGGTGATGACTGGGAGATACGTACGCAGAGGGGTGTGTGCAGGGGGGTGGGGTTTAGGGGCAGGAAGCAGAGGATGAATCTTAATGACTTTCTAGATCTCATTGTTTTTTTTTACCCAGTGCCACCACAACATTTTATCATGTTCAGTATTTATTATCACTTTCTGCTAACAGGCTAAACTAAGATGGTTAATGTGGTAGACACAACCTGCTATTAGCATGTCAACATTGTCATTATGAAAGTTGCTCAGCACCGCATGAAGCACAAAAATTTCAAGCTCATGTTCCTCAAACAGCATGTGCACCAGCATCTCGGGCCGCCCAAGGCTAACGTCCAACTTTGCCCTCTGCTAATTTGAATGGGGATAAAATGATCATGTGGCTCTTGTAGACCTTCCAAAATTCATTGGACCAAGTGGCTCAAAGTATAGTGAATATTTAGTTGTGATGTTCAAACATCTTTTTCACAGTGTAAGTTTATAGAAAAAATCATTTTTGGACCCAATGGTGTCATGTGATGGACACCATTGTTGTAATTATATGTTTAAGCCACTCTGCCAACTTTGTTTCAAAGCCCGCCAGCTTGTACTCAACAGCTCGTCTGCAGAGAAGACAGTCGTTCTTTTCTGTCGTCCATCTCACGTGTGTTTGCTGGAACACACACAATACTATTTTAAGCAATTCAGTTGTGTACACCAGCTGCATAATGGCTTGGACAATACGTATGTACCTGCAACCCAATGTGTTTTTCTTTGCTAAGACTATTTTTTTTTCCATTTAACATGTGAGATTACAATGTTTTTGAATCAGGCTCTGTCTGCTGCCAAAACGCAGGTGACGTTCACTTAATACACAACCTGTGTAGATGCTTACGGACCACTGAAGCTGCTGCTCTGCTATTCTATTGCTCTCACTACACAGTCTGTGCTGACTGTGTTAGCACAGCATCACCGAGCCACAAGAGCGACTGTGAACTCTTAGTCTTGTTATTCCAACAGACCAGAAACAGCGAATTCATCACGTCCTGTGCAACAGATGGAAAGATCTGGGTGTTTAGAACTGCGAATATACTGTGGCTTTCTTAGACGCACACAATACTGCAATCATGATTGTGATTATAGGTAGCAATCAAGAGAAACAAAACAGACCAATTAAGGTGAAAATGTGAGATTATTTCTTCATGATTCAATCTCACTGCTCAGCACGTAATCAGAAATCTGATAGAGAGAAGGTCCTTCATCTTGTCTTGTTCATGCTCCTCATCACTGACAGCAACCTGAGTGACCGTGGGGCAGTGCACTGTGGGAGTCAGCAGGAGAAAAAAGAGCTGAGATTTGAGAGCAGTCAGACAAGGTGTCAAGATGACAAACCCCTGCACCGGCTTGTCCCCATAGATCAGCAACAATGTGCAGTGACAAGAGGCAGGGGCAGATTGACTGCTGCTGTAACTGGCTCAGACAGCACAGGAACACCTGAGTGTACTTGAGTCTACACTCTCAGACCAGCTGCTGTCAGTCTTCACTTGGCACCATGTTGCACCACCAGAGCCTTAACAAACTGACATAGGCAAGCTGTGCGATTTAGTTCCCACCTCACCCACACTCCACAACTTCACTCAAGTCTCAGGCTGCCTTTCCACACACACACACACACACACACACAAACACGACTTTTGGCAATTAGTGGCAGTTGAAGATTTTCAGTGGATGGCAACGGTTGGCATTGAAGTTGAGCCACATGAAAATATGAGTGTCCTGGTTAGATATGATAAAAGGGTTTATATAATGTGGATACTGTGCTCTGTTTACATAAATGAACTTACGAAGTCTGCAGAGAGAAGTCTGGGAAAATGTTTTGCATTTCAGGGGAAACATTATGCAAGAGGAGGTGACCATAATGCAAAGGAAGTTAAAGGTGCAGAAAGCACTGATCATATCAAAATTTTATCAGCCACTCAATTAGTTATTTAAACTTCACATCAAAGAACAAACTGTCTCCTCAACTACAGTGAGTGCTTCTGTGTGTTTAAGCACAACTAATTCCCGTTGTCTCCCACTGTGCGTTGTCAAGTGCAGCTTTGACCTGTCTACATAATGCAAAGTTTCACATACTAACTATCCAGTTCAGTGACTCTAAAACCCTCTCTGTATAGAAATCTGAATTTCAAATTAGTTACAAAGATCACATAATAATTCTACACATAGTGGCTTTAATACAGCCAATGTCCTGTACTTTGCTGTCTCCCGCATAAAAAGCCTGCTACATTATGTCCCTCAGCTTGATAAATGGTATTGCATTTTAAATCTGCCTCGATTTAAATTGCAAAGAAGAGACAGAGACTTAAATGAGGCCAAATAATGTTTTTCACAGGTCAAGTCTGAGGCTGCTGGGTGCAAAAGGCAGTCTGTTATTCTCAAACTCACCAAACATTCTTTTCAAAAGACAAAGAAAAGGCAGTCATGGTAGTTGAGAGGATAACAAGTAGCTGACTGCAACTTCCAACTAATGTTTAGTTTAGCTTACTTATCGTGAGGATTATTACTCAGTCTCTTTTAAACAGCTGTTTATAACCCTTACACTCACACACATTTTCCAACTGCAGCATATTGTTTAAAAAGACAACAAATATGCTTCTTTAAAGTTGCCAGTTAGTGAAAAGTCAGATTTGAAAGGAAATATGGAAAAATAGAAATGTGACAGTAAATTCCAACATGGATGTACTTGGTTAATAATTTTAATAAACGCATAGTGAACTCCCTGAGCACAAGGGATGATTTAGGATGTGCAGCTTCAAGTGAGTATGGTGATGGCAGGGATAGAACGTATTGGTGGTTTTCTAAATCACTCACACGCTTACAGATCTGTGTCACAGATGCAGTGGAAAGCAATGCACCGCCTCATCCCATGCATGCTGTTTGGGAGGGCTCTGATTCTTGGCAGTCTGAGTTGTGAACGTGTGTGAAAATACAAGGCAATGAGTAAACAGCTAGAGTAAAACACAACATACATGACAGTAAAATCAATAAAGCGTAAGCGGGGAGATATCTGCTGTGTTCACTTTGAAGTGTACAGGGGCGGGTGCCTTCATGCACTGTTCCTTTGATGCTGGCACCCTTAAAAAGCATGTATTTACCTTCCAGCAGTATGACAGAACCTAATTACTGAAAGCTGCCTCCAGAAAATAAAACGTCGGTAAAGAAACTATTTTGGATGTCACTTTGACACTTTGCTGATAACTTCTCTGCATGTTAATTTGCTATAGGCCCATCCCCGCAGGAAGTGGCATAGACTAATAGCAGCCTCTTGCGCTGTGATTGGCCACTGGTGGTGGCCGTGGGAGGAAGTTGATATTTCAGGACACACCACATAAATCGGATTAACACATAATTGACATGTTTACTGGGGTATTTATAGCTTCCATTGGATTGGAAAGTAGGGAACAAGGCTAAATTCATGGTCCAATTACATTTGAGGATATAACTGCTGGGTACGCGTGTGCCCACACTGCCTTACAAATCTGATTTACATCGCTCTTTGCTCGAAAGTAATTGCGGGTGACCTTGATAAGGCATAGGTAATTGACATATTTCTTGCTGCTGCAGTTAAATGAATGAGCACCTTTATGTTAAATGTATACGTAGTGAAACATAAAGTAATATAATAAAAATTATGTAAATATCTAACCCTCTTATAGCTGAAGTGTCATAGTGTGGCTGCAGGAGAAAGGCATTAAATGCAAAGGAGACACTGGTGATGTCTTATATTTGTCTAACTTGTTTTTTTTTTTTCTGTCAGAGCCCACAGGAAGTAACAAATCAAGACTTCACAGTGACATGCAATCCAAAAAGATATATGCACTCTAAGCTTTCTACCAGTTTTAAGTCTTTGCTGTCTCTTTGGTATGAAGTGTCATAGATCAGCCTTGTGCCAGATATGAGCACGCTGTGTGTATTTTATTGCCATCCTCTTATATGATATCTGTGATATCTAAAGTTCCAAACGGCTACGTCTCGCTGCCATTAGGAGCCAACAGATGTCACAGTTTTGGTGACATTGTTACCAAGTGGATGTTGCCTTTGTGATCTTGTTCTATATTTCTTCACAGTCACTTGTCAGTCAGATAGTGTGGGATTAACAGTGATGTCGCTTTGCTTGGTCTTAAAAATGTCATTTTTCTGATACTATTATGCTTATCACTGCTATCACTGCTTAAGCTAACTACGCAGTCATTCTGCTATTTTTTCCAGACACATTCAAAAGTGCACAAGAATTCGCTTCCTGTTGTGTGCACAAAATGGAAAAGCTTTTCACTAGTGTGAAATCTTTTTTAAAGGTTCTATGTGGAGTTTTTCACCACTAGTAGCGCCATGGAGCCATGTTTTTATGAATGGGTATTCATCATGCACACATAACAGCTAGCCAGTTAACATAGATATTAGCAATGTAGAAAAGTGAACACATTTATTAGGCCTTATTTTGTTGAGAAACGCTAAATGTAAACATTCGATCTGCTCCTTAACTTGAAACCACAAACCCAACACGTCTATGTTGTGAGTACTTCAGCCTCCTCTCACACTGTGTAATTTGAATGATTTTAATATTCTTTTCCTGTTACCTCGGCTAACTTCATCTCACTCCACCCAGGGTGGAAACCACTGCTGTAGGATACTCAAAAGACTGTACACACTGAACATAGTGTAAATGTTAATGCACACACTCTTCAGTGCAGATGTCATATAAGATCAGACTGACACTGTGTAAGATGTTTGTATGTGGTATGAATTTTTTATTTGTTATGTATTTCATTTCACCCACCAAGACCCACACAACTACCACTTACTAAACAAATAGAATGAAATCTGTATCATGTACAACAAAACCGAGAATTCTGATGTATTCATATGCCAGCTATATAAATTATGAATATCACAGCAATCTGCCCATGTTTATGGGCAAATTGTTTCACTTCTGAACTACGTCAGCAGTAGAGATTAGTTAAATGGCTTGTAAATGTTTTGTATGAGAATGTTACAAATTATTAAAATTACCATTATCACTTCACCGAGGCTCTGTCCTAATCACACATTGTCTTTACGTACGGAGATGTAAGAGACACATTGAAAGATAGTAAAATTGTAGCGCTTCAGATCTCTTTCTCCATGCTTAATCAAAGCCTCCCCACTTAATTACTGGGGCAGATTGAAAATAGCAAAGCCAGAGTGTACGTCCCCCGTCAGCTCCCACAGCCTGTCAGAGCTGGCAACTGAGCCCGTGGGCAGCATATGTGAAAGACTCATCTGCTACTATCCTCTCCCCCTTTGATGAATGTACTACATCACACGTTACCCTTCTTTCACCCTCTTCTCCCGTTCGCTGATAATGATGACACATCACGGGAGCCCGCACAGGAGGCGAGCCAGGCTCAGTGAGAGAGGAGGCACTCCTCTCAATGGTGCTCATTCCCTGAGAGTAACGCCTGTTGACATGGCTGCTGGGAGACTGCACATCTTAGGGGAGACGCGCAAAGTCCACAAGGGCTGCCTGCTATTTCATGTGCTAAAGCAAAATGTCAACATGCAGGCCGAGGCCATGTTCCTGCTCTTTACTTCAGGGACTTTCAAACATTTTTATGTGGCTGTGCCCCAAATAGACACTCATTAAGCCACAAAGCCCCATTTAAATAGATTTTGTCCCTTGGACTCTGATATGGGTTTTTGTTAGTGTTGAATTAGTGCTGAATTATGTAACAGTGTTCAGTGGACTTGGAGAGATACTCATGATGACAATGAAAAGTATAATTAGAAAAGTCCTTATGCTCTAATTGGGAGCAGCCGCACCAAATCATTTGACAGACGGCAACATGCAGGAAGTGGCCAAATGTACCACCAACCCAAACGAGCAGATGATTTTTGGAATACTATGTTATTACACGGAGAGGAATATTAAAACAGCTTTGGAAATCTGAACTGACATCAGAGAGGTATTTTGGCCCTGATTTAACACACTAATGCAGGTAGCAGCTACAAACAAGTACAGACATGACATTTACACACAGGTCTTTAATGATGCAAACCATCAGATCCACAGCTGTTCAACATCTAGCGCCATCAGCAGGTCTCAAATTTGACTTTGGTTTGCATCACATATGTTGCAACTCTCACACCTGACTGCTTACTACAGTAGTTTATGTTTCTGAGACTGAGTGTAACTTATTCCGTACTGGTATGAGTGAACTGTACACCTTCTGACCACAAGACACGACACATCAAGCATGCCAGACTCTACCTCGTCCTTGTGTCTCTACGGGACAGTTTCAGTCATGAAAGCAAGCAGACAGCTGTCACCCACACTCTGAATAAAAGATTTTGCTTCGAGCTGACAGAGAAGAAAGGCGTCTTTTTTGGGTCACCATCCTCAAACGCATTTCCAGAGTCCTTGCAGCAGCATGATGGCCTTGGTGCTAATTCTTAAGAAATGCCATGAATGTTTCAAAGGCTTCTGACAGACCATAAGGTGTGTCTTTATTGCTCATGATAGACCAAGTCAGCGAGGAAAATGAATTTTGTGCATCAGGCTTTTGATGAGGATATGCTGGGGCTGGAAAGCAAGGACACTTGTGTGGATTGTCTCCTGTTTGAAAATGAGAGAAAAAGATTCTTTTGATTCTCAGTCTAAAGAAGGAGATGTGCACCACTGAACCAGTTATGCGTGCATGAATGTTTAAGATCTGAGGTTACCAGTGTAGTCTACAGTGACATTTTAACCAAGTGTTTCTTTATTTACAAAGTGATAAACTGCTTTGCCACTTCCCCAGCTTGCTTCTGAAGGCAATGACAAAGCGGTCAAACAAAGCAACCACAGAGCTGTTTTAGACAGATAAATCTCACACAATATATAAAATAGCAGTTAACTACAAAACGATGCAAGACAGCGGTACATCTGTTTGGAGGAAATGTACAGTATTTTCAAAAATCGAGGTAGAAAAAAGCAAACACTGCTCGACTGATGACATTTGACACAGGTTCATACATGTCGCCAAAGAGTTCACATTGGAGTGCAGTCAGGGGTGGGGGGGTAACCACATCCTGATTCAAAAGGGTAATAGAAACACTGCCGACAGCCAGTGGAGCAAAACAGTCTCAAGAACATGTTAATTCTTAAAGTGAAACTGCAGATGTTTAGTTAACTGTATAAAACCATTAAGGTCAGCAGCCAAATGTGGAATGAAACCAATGAAGGCAAAAGAACAAGAGTGAAAAAAGTCCACAGTATCATGGTTTCAGACACATACAGTATTGAGTTCATTTTGAATTCAAGTGTGTGTTTGGGTGACATACAAAAACACTTCTGCCAAACCGTCATTCTCTATTCAAAATCTCTTATGATTTATGTATACAGTGGCATGTAAGACAAATATGTTTCATGCAGACACTACACTACTTTCAGTTTCTTTTTATAGCAACAAACACTGAGATTTCATGAATGGAAAATGTAGTTAACACCATTTTCCACCCACCTCCATTCCCTTGGCATCACCACGTTTTAACATTTGTGAAACATTTAAGGTGCTCTCGTTAAATTTAGTGAGAGGACCAGATTGAAAGCTATGACTGGAGATACAGTGATATAAATAATATTTAATCCTGGCACAAAGCACAATACACCTCCAAGTGTTCACTTTCTGTTGGAAATGAATCTGGGATGTGCTCAATGATTGTTTAGATGAAGATGTTCAGAAGGCTTTTTGCAAAAAAACAAAACAAGTGTTTTTCCTTATCAGTCATCAATTTTGTTAATATACAGAAATCTGTTTGCTTTCTGTTCCCTTTGAAAGCCCTGGGATGATTGATGGTGTTTACATGTTATTTCCTTTGTCACTACACTACCATAAATCTGGAGCCAGGACGGAATTGTGGCATATGCACAAAAGCAGTGTCGACTTGAATAGCCCATCAAGTACGCTCTATGATTTTCTTTCCTAAAATAGAATGACTGAGTCACACACACACTGAAGTGATCGTGCTGTCTCTCTGCCTTTGCGGAGAGGCCAGAGAGCCACCAACAGTGACTCCCATTCTGTCAGTCTTTGTCTTATCTACAGGCCTGCTGTGTACACATCGCCCCTTTAAGCACCAAGTGTACAAGCACAGGGCCACCATACCCCACTTTCTGAAAGTCAATATTTTCGGCTAAAGTACCCTGCTTTAAACCTTGAGAGCCTCGTGCACGCCCACAGCAGACAGTCGGCGGTTGATGTTGCGATAACGACAGCGGAGAAGGTCGCGATAAGTGGAACGCAGGTCTCGGTTGAAGAAGGCGTAGATAAAGGGGTTCATTAGGGAGTTGGCGTAACCTAACCAGAGCAGTGTGCGCTCCAGCCAGATGGGCACGCAGCTACACTCCACCCCACAGATAAAAGGCCTGGCAGTGGACAGGATGAAGAACGGCAGCCAGCACACAGCGAAGACCCCCACGATCACCCCCAGTGTTGTCGCTGCTTTCTGCTCTCGCTTGAAGATGGAGATGTTTCTGCGTTCGCGGTTCAGCAGGCGGGACAAAGCAGCACACTCCTCTGCCACACCTGGCGGCTTTAGGCCCTGCATTCGCAGTGCCTCATTAGCCACTGTTTCAAGGCGCTCACGGCGCGAAAGGTCAGTGAATCGGTGCTTGGCACCACTCTTGCGAGCTGCTCTGAAGATCTTGTAGTACATGACCAGCATGACCAGCATAGGGATGTAGAAGGCTACGGCTGTGGAATAGATGGTGTAGCCAAAGTCTTGGCTAATGAGGCACACACCGGCTGTGTGGACGTTTTTGGCCCAGCCACAGAAAGGTGGTAGGGTGATGGATGCTGACACCAGCCACACTCCCAGGATCATCTTCGCCATCAGCTGACCATTCTGCCGGGCTGGGTAGGTTAGGGGCCGTGTGATCCCAAGATATCTGCAAGGAAAGGAGGCAAAAGCAGTATCAGTACTAACTTCCAGGCAGCTTTTCAACACAGAACTAATGAACTAATGAAGCCCTAAAACCCTTAAATACATTGTCCAGTAGCTTCAACTCAGCAAAAACAAAGATGGTTATTCACACAGGTGATGCCTGTCTTCAGTGAGATGTAACTGCAGCAGTATAGCATCAAATACAGCACATGTCCACTCATTTAAAAGACAGACATTTCAATGAGAGTTCATAAGCTCTGTCATTGCCTGGAGGGCTATTAGCTGCTTTTCTCTGGCTTTGGAGGAGCTTAGCAGGTAAAGAGGGAGTTATAAATCAAACAGACAGCTCAGTGGTTTCAAATAGCAGCTGGAGGTGTCAAAAAAATAAAGATAAAGTGAGGTGTGAAAGGCTTGAATTTGTACAAAACTGAAAAAAATAGCCACTGTTCTCAGAAAATGACAAATCTGTGTGCACATCTCAGCAGCAGCCTCCATCAGCATCAAATGCGTCATTGATGAAAGCTGTATATTTGACACTCCCGGCTGTTTTTCTGATTTTCCACTCTATTGTTAATCAAGATAAAAAGCTTGAGGGAGCACTGGCCAATTCACTTCATCGTTCACCAGGGATGCTATTGGCACTGTGGGCATCAAATTCAGCTCAGTCTGCCTGGATAGGATCCTTCAATTCATCAGCAGCTTTTACAAGTTGAGTTTATATAAATTAGGTCCAGTCTGAAAGTCTTTACACACTTTTCATCCAATTCTTGTTAAAAATGTCGTGGGACTGTGGAGTATTTAATATTCAAATCTTGATATTCAGATTAACGAGCAGACATTATTTAACTTGGTTGTCAAAAATGCTGAATGCCAAAACGAGTCTAAAATCCATTCCAGTGCTTTTTTGAAAACTTTGCTGGCACAACGTGCAGCAGCAGAAAGTTTACACATACAAAGTAGCACTATTCCAAGTTTTCAGTTTGCCACAAGCTTACTCGTTTTAGAAAACAGGACGGCTGTAGTCCAACATCCATGCAGCACATTGTAGCTTGTTAACAACTGTCAACGCACAAGTGGTATTGATCTAAATCAGAATCACTTGGACAGAACAATAAGGCTACAACTGCACTGCAGCTGAAAGCACTCGATTATGTCCCCACCAACACGCACATCTGACACAGATCTAATGTCTTTTAATCTGCTTAAAAAACACCACACGTGTAATTCGACGGGCACCTGAGGCATTTGACCTACATGCAGCTCATATCGGAATTTATCAACGTTGCCATGACAGCAAGCACAACATCTATCATTCATCTGAAACAGACAGGCGCCATTACTTTTTCGCCCGTGGCAGCTCAGGTGGACCGGCGGTGGCACAGACGACCGTGAGACACAAGAACAGTAAGATGTCCCATTTCAGAAGCAGACAGTAACTTGGTGCTTCCCATCTAAAGTCAGGTGCAACAGACTATTATAGTGTCCGTCTCAAAGATCCCTTGGCTCCGGTTAGTTGTGCTCACTGAATATTATGTAACAACTACTGTTTATTCAACACCCACCAGTCCCTCCAACCACTGTTCTACCTATCCTACAACCCTCACTTAAAATGTACCTAAGCTTAACAAGGGGGACTGAACACATCCATGCGAGTGATGTCAAATAGATACAAGACAGAGTCTGAGATGGGTACACTCCATGCTGTGGGAATTCTCGGGAATACATAATGGAAACCCAGTAATGCAACACTCCTTTCTGAATGCATTATTCAGTAATGAGGAATGAAATGCTTATTTGGGGGGATATTTGTGTGTCTGTGGGGGGTGCAGGGCAGTTCTCCACGAAACTATGACTCATTTTCGGCCCTTTAGAAGGCAGAGCTGTTTTCAGACGATACAAAATCCTCTCACCATCCTTTTTGGAGAAAAACAACTGTCAAGTTGGATAAGATAAACACTCATTTTAACACTTCATTACGTAGCTTTCTGCATGTATTCTAGCAGGATGAGCTGATGCAAACGTCTGGTTCGGGTTGGTTTTATCTTCTACGTTTTGACAAAGGGATTAAACTTAACTGACCCCTGTTAGCCCGCAACAAGATACAGCATACACGAACGTTATATATAAAGGAGCTTTGCAGGTGAGGTCTATATAGATACACACAATCAGCAGTACAAAGTACCAAGTAAACAAAATACGCACAAATTACAAAATAATGTGATGTGTTCATTCAGTCGACCTGCCTGTTTACCTGTGTGCATTGCTAAAGCTAGCGAGCTTGTCACACAGGAGTGGCAGAAAGTGATGTAAACTTTGAGCA
This sequence comes from Pempheris klunzingeri, assembly GCF_042242105.1. Classification (NCBI taxonomy): domain Eukaryota; kingdom Metazoa; phylum Chordata; class Actinopteri; order Acropomatiformes; family Pempheridae; genus Pempheris; species Pempheris klunzingeri. Next base: position 26,225,754 of record NC_092018.1, read on the forward strand.
CAAAGCACAAACCCACTGGGCCAAAGAACAAGAGTGCCCCGCAAATCTCATAACATATGTATCACAACTGACAACTGACATCCATGGGGCTAACCTGCATACCCTTTGAACCAAGTGAGCAGTGACTATGAGCAAAAGGTAATATTACATTCGTGGGGGCTATGTGGCTTACATTTATATGATAGTGGCATCCAACAGAGTTAAAAGGCTGAGAGACTGTCAGTCACTGAGCCTGATATCACAGAAATATGATATGTCCATCTGCTCTCAACATTGTATTCTGTGGTGGTGGCACATAATGTGTTAAAATGACATGCCTTCACCACAGAAAAAATATCAATGGAAATCAATAACCCATAGAAGTTTGTGAAACAGTCACGAAATGTACTCTATTGATTGGTGTCCATGGACATGATTTCTTCTTTATTTTCATGTCCCTCAGCATGATTTCGTCTCTGTCTGCATCACGTCTTTTTTCTGTCCGTGGGACCTCTGTAGGACCTGGGAGCACAGAAGCTGTGCTGTTACTTCTCATCTTATATTTGTTTTCTTTCTTATAGTTTTTTTTTATCAATAACTGTTGTATTGCACAACATTCAATCACAAGATTTTATCCTTGTTTTCCTCCCCTTATTTTATCCTCTATAAGTCATTAGCGGAAGCGGCTCGGCGAAGGCGAAGGCGCTTAAGTGAACTACAATAACTGACTTTTTTGGTCACTCAGTGGCAGCAGAAACAAGCTCTGTATAAACACAGCACTGTTACATATTCAAAAACCTTTAAAGTTTACATGGTGAAAGTTATTAGCAAGCATCCGGACTACACAGAGCAACTTTATTTGAAGTCTCTGATCATGTGATGTCCAATATTCACTGTACTTCAGCTGTGAATTTGTTTTCTACAAAATCCTGTCTTTCTATTTTGGTGGTGCGCTGGAAAACTATGCTAATGATAGCTGAGAGTCAACCACAACAGTAAATTTGCAGGCCAAAACAATGAGCTTAAAGACCTCTACATTACGTTACATGCAGCTACTAACTAGAGTCAAATGCAAAAATACATGAAATTGTAGTGTAATGTCGTCTTCTGTTAGCGTTAGATTAAATTTCTGAAGTAAACATTCGGGTTGTGGGCAAAGTAAGGGCACGAGGACAGCTTCTTCTGTGTAACTCATTCACTTTTTCCTTTTACTGTCCGACTCAACCGTGGGATCACTCGACACAACACACGATGTGATGCATCACTCACATTATATCATTACACCAAACCACTACAGGCAAAGTACATCACACCATGTAGTTCCCTATTTACATCCATGAAAATAATGCATTACCATTAATCAAATGATTCAAATTCTCTCAAACCTGAAAATGCAAAACAAAAAACAAAAAAACACAATTAAATCTCATTTTACTGTAGCATATTACACAAAATGCTTATTGAAAACCACATGGAATATCTCACAGAGGAAGCACATAAACATGCTAAAAACCAGATAGTAACACCATCCATTAAACAGTAACTGTGACATACACAGGGAGTACAGAGGTTTTTTTTTTTTTTATATATCTCTGGAGGATTCAGGGACATATCCACAGCCGCAGCAGCCATTGGGGATTACCCAGCCACAGACAGTGTGCCCGAGCTAATGGAGAATTCCATTACTTCCGCTAGGCTACCAGCTAGGGCACAGTAAAGTGAACTATTTTCTGCACTGAAAGACTGTAACTGGCCCTGGTGCGCAACAGTCGTCAGTCATCTCTAGGAGCACCTCTCAAGCCTTTTATGTCTGAGAGGGGATACACAGTGAAATATTTACCAAGCTGCAGTTGGTTTTGGGTGAAGGAGTGTTAAATTTAGAACATGTTCTCCTGAAAAGAAAGTAACAAGATGCGAGGAAAGTCAAATGACTTTTTTTTTTCCCACAGAAACTTTCAACAGGAGAATCCTCACTCATTCATCTCACTCGGGCATTTAAAATTCCTATGTCATTGCACTTGAGGGCAATCCAAAATGAGCCTGTGGAAAAGTGTGGCCCATTTTAGGAAGAAAATCTTTTTTCGCTACAGTCTATCTGTGTGAGCGAGGAAGGCATGGAGATGCACAAGTTGTCTGAAATCAAAGCATTTTTGTTTAAGAACTGTCTCTTCAAAAACTGAGAAGTGCAGCTTGCCTGCTTTTTATCCAGGAGTCAGTAGTGCGTATTCACTGCTTTCAAGCTTGGTTTGTTTGACATAAATTGAATGAAAGTGCTGAAAAAGGGGAAAATCTGAAAAAACCCAATTCATTGTTCACTCTCTGTTTAGTGCAAATTCTTGTTGTTTCTGCTAAATATTTTAAAGAAAACCTTGTTTTCTTATTGATTTTGTATGCTGTACAGTGCTCTGATGATAGTGTTTACCGGCTGGACAAACCCTTAACCAATAATGTTTCTCTTTAGATAAAAGATAAATGAAAACAAAGATTTATTTCAACAAAACTATAGTCATAGCGTTTGTATTCTGAGATGCCCTGACTGAAGGGCACCAAATCTGTCTAGTGAGAGTAGTGGGATTTCTCCGACATCACACAACAACCGCAGTCCTCAAGGAATCCTTCAGCTCTCCTATTCTATTTGAGGAACCTCTTTAAGACAGAAATTGAGCTCCTTCTCTCACACATCACACTGCACAACATGAGCAGAGCAGTAATTTCCTCCACTAAAGGACGCAAAGGATCAATCCCATCTGTTTCGTATACAGAATTCAGTCTTACTCTCTTAGCTCAAAGTGGCACCTGTTTGGGTCAGGTTCTGTTTTGTTCTCTGACTTCTGCGGTGATTAAGACAAGAGTGAGTGAGGAAAATAGCAGCTGTGGACTATTTTTTTTAAAACTCTCATTTACACTCTTACATAAGCCAAACTGAGTCATTCCTGGACAGACGCACTTCATCCTTCAGATATGTCTGTTACCTCTAGCCACATTACTGCCAGCTCAGGTCAGACTGGTGTCAAATAGCCTGTGAATAACTGCTGGCACTTATTTTAGCTACATGCAGAAGAAGAGGATGCTTGTGAACTGCCACCTAAGAAAAAAGAGACGTTTACCAGAAGGTTTATTGATCAGGACTGTGAATACTTTATGATGACTAAGGACTTATCTAACGCTCAATAAATCATTTTGCTAAAATAGGACCAACGTTTGTCAGAATTTGTGATGTTGGTTCGGATTTTCCCACCTATGATTATGTTCCCTCCCTATGATTATGGTAGCCATGGAGACAGCTGATGACTAACTATTTACTCCTTAATTACTTTATTAATTAAGTTAGAATCAGGGCAACAGGGATACATAATGCTTTATAGCCTGCTATATGCAAGGTTTAAACATAGATTTAATTTCTTTTTTAATTTTTGGGGAAACGTTAGCACTGTAGATTGATTGAAGAAAAATGTTAAACAAACCAGAGCATGTTTTATATTTTAGATTCTTTGGGTAGCCACTTTTTGCTTTGATAACAGCTTTACACTCTTGGCATTCTCTCAGTCAGCTTCTTGAGGGCGTCACCTTGAATGGTGGTCTTAATGTGTTGGAAGACCATCAGTTGTGTTGTGCAGAGTTATGGTTGGTATACAGTTCTATACAGTGAATAGCCCTATTCGAATACTGTTCTTGTCCATATTGTGGCAAGAACCACTCAACTAAGTAAAGAGAAACGCAGTCAAAGGTCAGTCAGTCCGGGACATTTTAAGAATTTTGATAGTATCCTTCAGGGCAGTTGTGAAAACCATCAAACGCTATGATGAAACCAGTCCTCATGGCGGCCAATTTCAGAAACCGTAAATTAACAGCACCTCATATTAGAGTCCACATAAATGCTTCACAGAGTTCAAAGTAGCACATCTCAACATCGACTGTTCAGAGTAGACTGTGTGAATCAGGCCGTCATGGTCAAATTGTTGCAGAGAAGCAACAGCTGAGGAAAAACAAGAAGAAGAGGAGAACTGCTTGGGCCAAGATACACAAGGAATTGACATTAGACAGTGGAAATCTTTTCAAATGGACTTTTCAAATCTTTTCAAATGATGGAGGAGGAGGTGTGATGGTGTGGGGGGACTTTGCTGGTGATGCTGTTGGTGATTTATTCAAAATTCAAGGTACACTTAACCAGCATGGCTACCGTTCTGCAGCAACATGCTATCCAATCTGGTTTGCGCTTAATGGGACCTAAGTGGGGCCGTTTTTCAAGAGGACAGTGACCCCAAACACACCTCCAGACTGTGTAAGGGCTATTTGACCAAAAAGGAGAGTGATAGTGTGCATCAGATGACCTGACCCTCCACAATCACCCAACCTAAACCCAATTGAGATGGTTTGGGATGAGTTGGGCTGTAAAAGTGAAGTAAAAGCAGCCAACAAGTGCTCAGCACCTCTGGGAACTCTTTCGAGACTGTTGGAAAACCATTACAGGTGACAACCTCATAAAGCTGATGGAGAGAATGCCAGGAGAGTGCAAAGCTGTCATCAAAGCAAAAGGTGGCTACTTTGAAGAATTTAAGATATGAAACATATTTGTAGACAGAAATATCTCAACATCTATTGAATGGATTTGTCGTGGCATTTTGTGCAGACATGCATGCCCTCTTAGGAAGTGTAACACTGGTGAAACTTTTCATCTCGCGCCCCCAGCAGATCAAACTTTTACTTTCGTTTATCACCAAGTTTTTGACATTCCCTCAGCCTTTGTTGTAATGCTGTAATGCAGCAACCTCAGCCACTAGCATGGTTGTATATGATTAGTCTTGTTATATGGTTGCTTTGTTGTCTTTATTTATTTTCCAGTCACAGTTTTGAGTTATCCAGTGGATTTACTAGACTGTGAGCTGAATACCGTTCTGCTTCCCTTTCCCATCTTAATATAAAGTGTTGCTAAAAGATTTCACATGGTTTCTGTATCCAGGAGAAACAGAGAAATTACTCAGTTGCAACTTGACTTGCCAACAACACTCCAACAACAATCAATCAAATGTTCTTTTTGTGTGCAGCCTGGCACACAACACAGAAGGCAGAAAGCAATAGTGTAATACATACAGGCACACATGGTGTGGCTACTACAAACTGAATCAATTGTACTTTGTGGTTAGTGGTTTGGAATCATCTCTGAAACATGGGGGATTTTTAAGGTTACTGTATTGTCCTATAACAATTTTTAACATCAAATACCTCAGAGGGCATGTCTTACAATCCTTTTAGCCACCACCTAAATATTATTGGTTTCCAATCCACCACAGATGGCACCCTGAACTACACTTTAAAAGCAAAGTATGCTTTATACTGTTAATTATATTGCAGTTGTAATCAGGAATCTTTATTGTCATTATACAAAAGTACAACCAAATTGTATGCAATCCCCTTGGGTGCAAAGACTTGCAGTGGAAGTGTGAGCTTTTTTTTACAGAAGCACTGTGTGTACTAGAAAGACACAACTAGAAACTGCACTTCCACTGCTTTGACAACAAATAGGAGGAACTAAATCAGACATCATAAAGGAGCCTTTATGATGTCTGATTTAGTTCCTCCTAATTGTTGTAAAGCAGTAGTGTGGATATTTTATGGCCTTCGCTGCACAGCACACCACCTGTCCCTGTTGGTGGTTTACTGGCTCTCACAGCGATAGAGATGATGGGCAGCTATTAGTGCCACAGTGATAAATGGATTCCCCTTCCAACAGTCAGTGTGTCCATCCCCGTCAGAGCAGGGTGTCCTTGGACAAGAAAGTAAATACCTCGCAGGCTCTACAGAATAGACTGGAGTAAGTAGAGACTGGAGTCATTCTCAATATAATGCCTCTTTTTGACTGCATGGTAGAGATCTTTATTCACTCGACCCAGATTTTAAAAAGAGAATCAAGAATGCCATCCCTTCAATATCCTTCATTGTCTCTGTGAGTTTGTGTCTCGTTCAAGATGAAGTCATGGCAGTTTCAAACAGCAAATCCTTCAACTTTGTTGCACAGATCAAGTAAAACAAGGTGAAAAGTTGGTTTAATGTGTCGACCAAACACGTCTCAGGACAAAAGAGTTTCTAGCTGTTCTGACCAGCCACATTCAAAGGTGGTCTGAAAAGCCTCCCGAGATAGTGAGGAGTGAGACACAGTAATCATTCAAATAGAAATAGCGGCTAGTGTTTTGTGGAATGCATTCGTGATTTCTGTCTTACTTCCAAGCACCTGGACAATCTCTTCCTGGAGTGGGCTGATTGTCAGTTTTGGATAGTTACAGAAATTGTCAGACACCATCCCCCACAAATTCCAACGTTGCAAATAAACTAAGATAATCTAATTGCAGCCTCACCCACCATTTATATGCCTTTTCTTTATGTCATGTTTGTCAAACTACTATTCCTGAGGTCAAGAATGAACTTTTTTGCTCAACATTAATAAGCCCTTTAGCTTACTCTCCAATTTGCTGCGGCTAGCTGCTCTTCAGTGGTGTCCAGTGACCAGCTCTACAAAGTGGGACTATAAAGTGAGAAAACCTATTTCATCGCTGCTGCTGCTGCTGCTGTCACTGGTTAGTATCCTATAGCAGCCACTGCTGTATTACAAGCACCGCTGACACTCTACCTTTATTCATCCATTACTCTACTGCATTTCAAGTTTTTAAAAAAAACAACAAAAACACGCAATCCCATCAGAGACATTATTGGACGCTGTTCTCCTCTCACTCATCTGACACCGTGTCCCATCGGACTCTGACAGCATCATCTGGCCTTGATCTTCGTGTTTTGACCTCTTCTTCCTGATAACTGCAGCCTCAGAGAGCTTCTCTCAGCTCTTACGGTCCACAAGATACTTCGAAAGCACTCACAGATATCCCTTGATCAGTGATCCATGGCTTATTAGTCAACCAATCATACACTGGACAACGGTGCTATGTGTAGCTCCGTTCATCCAGTCTGGCTAAAGATTAGGGTTATGCTGTAAAAGGTTTGGCAAGTAGGTCTTGGCTTCGGTTACATCATGGTTAAATGGTTAGAAGAATGTATTTAATTATTACCTTTAAGTGTGCATGATACTCAAGTCGCCAGGTATTTCCCTGTCTCTCTGGACAGTCCTGTCACCCAGAACTTACATTTATATGGTGTACTAAATTCCCCCAATTACGATGTTGTAATTGCTGCCTGGATTATGTTCAGAGGGAAATGTAATTTTTGAGTGAATGAAACTCCACATTTATCTTCCACACCGGGGTAACAGGATGGTGGTCGAGACGTTCAAAGTGCACTACTGACTTCCTGATTTCTCTCTGTGGTTAGGTTTAGGCAACACAAGTGCTTAAGGTTAGGGAGTTCTTTCGATTAAACCAAGACCACAATCTCTCTCTCACCTTAACATCCAGGGCCTTAATTAAGCCAGCATTTAAATTACTGCCCAGATTATTGACCTGAAATGTTTCAGTCAATATCTGACTCTATGCCAATTTATCTGGTACTATATAAATCTCCAGGAGGTCGTTCCTTGTTGAACTTCTTTCCTCAGTTGTTATTTAGTCTCCCTCCATAAATTTGCAGAGGATCAGGTCCTGTGTCTTGCTGTTTCTTGTAGTTAATATTCTGAAGCAGAAGCAAAGTGGTCACAACCTCAATTTCCATGGCCTCGCCTATAAATAACCATTATGTAAGCAAAATAATGAGATTAACATAAAATTTACATATGCATAAGAACAAAGAGGCATTATTGTTTTGACGAGGCCTGTTAGGAAGCTCATCAGTCAACAAAAACTTGAAGCTGTGCACCTTGAATCTCTGTTTTTTTGTGGTGTAGCATGTGTTGTGCATCGAATCTGGGCCACAGTGTTTTTCAGTAGCAACAAAACAAGAGAAGATAAACAAGTTTTCTGTGTCTTATCAGTTTACCTCAACACACCATTCATTTTTCTTTCTGAATGGATATTTGCCCACTTCTTCGCCATCTTGCCATTTTTTAGTTTTTGCTTCCTCTCAATTCTTTAATGGACTTCCATTATGTTTGAAGCCATGGTGACTAGACTTGTGACGCAGCTGCAAAGCCTCGGTAGACCTCTGTCTCTCTACCAAGAAAATTAAATATGCACATGTACAGGCCACAGCCTCAGCGGGATATGCTGAGGAAGAACCTTTAATTTGCGTGTTATATGGTATGCGAAGTGCTAATGTACATTTACTGCGGTCACCATCCCACTAACTGCCCCAAATCTGCAAACTCATTTAGTGAGATCCCAAAACGCTCTTTCAAATATTAATGAGCGTGCTAACTCTCTCTTCATTATTATACAATGACTAAAGTCTGTTAGTGGAAGGTGAATAAGTGTGTGCCAGCAAGTCCATCTTCCTCTCTTTCTCCTGTCATGATGATGTGAGGGAGTGAGGGTGAAGAGCCCCTCCATCTTTGTCACCTTCCCCTTGGTTCTGTCACTGAGTGCACTCGCTCCCTCAAAGGACACCTCCGAAAACTAAATAAGCTTAGAGGAAGTCTCAGATGTGGGGGAGGAATCTAATTCTCCACTTCTTTCCCAATTTACTCCTGACCTTTTAGGACAAAAATGTTGAACAATTTTAGTTACCAAGGATACCACAGGCAGCTCCTCTTTTCAGCCGATTCACTTTCTTCCAATTTGGCATCCTGCCAGCAGTTAGTATAGCTGAAGTAGCTGTGCGGGCCATTATATGTCATCATTTTGTGGCTCGGCAAATGGAAAAGGACACTGAGGAGGAGTTTATCCAACTTGTCCCCGAGACCTTAGACACTACCATGTAATATAAAGGCAAATGTTGAGGACTGTGCTTTCTCTCCACCTCATGTTCTCTTACTGACCTTTTATTTTTGGGACATGAAAATATCACAAATATTAAAAAACTCCGCTAAGAGCAAGAGAATGCTCCTGATACCTGTATTACTCCAAACTCTAGCATTTTATCCTCAGAATTCGGTCTCCGTGATTGTGCAGTTATGATACTTTAAAGCTCAAGGTTATCTCTTAGGAATTTTTATAGGGCATCAATCATATTTCAGTTTCATAACTCCCATATCCCTTTTTATTGAGAGGCAAAAGACAACAATCATGTAGAAATGCCTTTCGTGTTATTACTCCTGATTGCAAAGTATTTAAAAACAGACTCCCTTAAATGACTGCCAATCAAGGAATCCACTCCAAGAGACCATAAGATAAGGAATCTTCCTTACAAAGTAACAAAATAACAGATGTAATGATGAAAAAATGTGTTTCTTCATCATTGCAAAGCACATCTTTTGAATCTCTCTTCAAAAAGCAGATTCAACATGGCATTAGGAGAAATGATGACACAATGATTGACTCAGATATCATAGGCAAGAATGGCTTTCATCTGCCTCATATGTTAAGTCACCATGTTGTACGTGTTTGCTTTGTTGCTGAAGATGCTATACAAATAAACCTGCCTTACCTTGCCTAAGGCCTCCCTCTATAGATTTACCTATGTAGGGCAGCAGTTACCTCATCACTGAGTTAAAATAGTAGCTCACATGTAACATCATTGACACAGACATCTAACATCACTGAAAGAAGCTGATATGTACAGGTGCTTCCTTTCCACCTCAGTTATATGCAAGTGAAAATGATTTCCAAAATATAATTGCTCAATGATCTTGACATGATAAATTCTTGCATTCTTTTTTTCATACCAAGTGCTTTGCAGTATTCTCAGCAGGAGATATGAGGAGTTTTGTAATCCTGTACATGATTTATTACATCTACAGTATGCCTTCAGTCTACTGCCAAGATGTTAGCTGTGTCATTCTCAACACATAAATCAGTCAAGTCAGTAGTATTCTGTCCTATAAAGACACGTTTAGACTCAATTGGAGAAAAGAGCACAAAGGGAATACTGTATGTTCAGCTATGCCAGTCGCAATAATTCAAATAAAAGGGGTTGACGGCGGCTTTACTGCTTACATCAGCAAGACTGATATTCATGTTTTTCAGGAGAAGAAAGTAAATTGAATATAATTTGATTTTGCACCGGATGACAAGATCACAAAATAAGGTACGGAGATTGGATCTATGTTCCTGCCTGGACATAGTGTGCACTAACCAGACAAAACTATGACTGATGACAGGAATATTCATTACAAGAGCAATTTTACTGCTGTTTATCTCGCCTACATGCAGCGAGGAGAGGAAAATAAATCTTCAGCCTCAGTTATTCAGCCTCTTTCTATGGGCGGATATTTCATTTCATTGTTGGGGCAATCTTTCAAAACTTGAAATCGCATTGTTTTGCATCTATAATTAGCACAAGCCTTTCAAAGCCTTTCATTACATTATTTGGAATTATTATGTTCATTATGATATATTGAGAGGGACAACTCATGTTGTGTTTTCCCAGCAAAGGGGTGTCCAGACCCTCCCCCCCCCCCCCCCCCCCCCCGTCCCTGCCGTCATTTCCGACAATGCCTCTGCCTACGGGCAAAGCAAATTTAAATGTATCGTGTCACATGTGAACATTTCCAGGATTCATCTTCACATGTGCCAATTTGAGAGATAGACAAACAAATTACCATTATAGGTAAGCAAACACAGCTGTGCCTACAAGGTGATTACACTAATAATACTTATCCAGTGAAGTAAAGGTCACTGCTGTGTTGCAAGAGCAGTGCACATAATGACAGGTAAGAAACGGTCAATGTAGTCATGCTAAACGGAGATTTAGAGAAAGAAATGAGGGTATATCATTCTTAACAGCTATATTTAGTCTACTGTGGACTAAATATCACTGGCCTTGTAGCTTAAAACCACAAAATCATTCATCTCCTAATATACACCAGATTTTGGGGAGATTAAATGACACTAAAATCATCCATCTGTGGCTGCCAGATCATTGGCTCCACATTCACATATGCTATAATGTGCTGGGCATTAAGCTTTATCAGCTGAGCTAATGAAAAGTACTTGTGGTTCTTTTTGAGGAGGTGTCTCAAAAACACCACACACAGGTTTAATTTTTGTGATTGATTGCCATGAAATTTTGTCCAGGTCTCTAAATGATGGATCCTGCTGACATTTCCTTTAGCACTACCACAATGTTCAGTGTTCCTGTGACCTTTTTATCTGGCACCATAATCTTCCATAATCAGAATCAGAATCAGAAATTGCTTTTTGTTACACACAGCTCCAAAATAATACTTACACATTAAACATTATACATGCTAAACACCAGCTTGACACAGTGTCATTCCAAGGATGTTAGCATGTTAGGATAATTAGCCCCATATCCAAACTGAGTGATGCCACAACATCAGCATTCAACTCCAAAGTGAGGCAATGAGAAGTTATGTTTAAGAGTAGTGCTGGTAGCATAGCATCTTTGTGGGAGGCTACTGGCATTTATGCAAAATCACGCACATGCACTCTTTCTTTATGAACTTTGGGACTGCACAACAGTATATACAATTTACACGTATGTGAACTTTAAATCTCAAATGTGAATGCACTGGATTACATTTGATGTTGCTGCTTGTGTTCCCAGTATGCCACATACACACTCACAGGAATTTCAGGGCTGCCTACAGCACAATGACCCAGTTAGTGGCCAGTTCCAAGGTTCAGCATCTCGCTCAAGGGCAATGGCAGTGACGGGTTTCCCTGACTCAATTTTCTATTTCACAGCTGGAATACGAACTGCGCTCAGTGCCAGGGTTGAAATAACTAACTTCTCAACACGTACCTGTCGAGAAAGTGGAAGAATTTCGGCAATGAAGTCGCAATGAACTACAGGGTTCACAAAAAGTTAGGGATATTCGACTTTCAGGTGAAATTTATGGAAAATGTAAAAAGTGAATGCTACAGTGATATTATATCATGAAAGTAGGACATTTAAGTATCAGCATGCAATGGTAGTTTCTTCATCTTAAACAATTTATTGAAAGAAAATCTAACAACAGTGGAGGGTTAAACGTAAAATTGGGATGTGGCCAAAGGACGTCCACTCCTCTCCTTTCTGTGACTCTTCCAGTCTCTGTATCACTGTTCCAACCTCCTGATGACACTCTGTGACCCTCTAAGCTCAGTGAACACCTCCGTCTGAGGACTTCCTGTTTGAAGCCTCCAGTGTTGAGGTGCTGCTGATCAACTGTTAGGTGTCGTCTTGGTCTCATGATGTCAGAATGTGAACAGCAGGATGAGGAGGACTGTTTAAATACCAATTCTAACTGAAGCAGGAAATGTATTGGTGGTGGTTCATCCTGAAATTTCACCTGAAAGCTGAATATCCCTAACTTTTTGTGAGTAGTGTACATCCAATGAACTTTTCCATCATACAATGCTCTTGGTTAATGAATTAAGAATTAACTGTCTGTGTGTCTGCAAGCTGTGGCCTTTGCTATTATTGCAGCACATGCTCACATAGAGACACTGAACATAAACATTAATACACATGGTTGCACAAGATTGGCCACTGATTTAAAAAACTAAACTTCTTAGGAAGTGTTTGAAGGGTCATTCACACTGCCTGCTTTAATGGGCCACATGAACATTTACTCGTGTGCACGGATCGACCAGATGTCAAAACTTTAGTTGCATACTGTAGTTATTCTGCAACAGCAACAATATGCTGAATGTTCAAAACATATTATCTGCAATCCTCAGCATGGTGTGCGTGCATGCATGCGTGTGTGTGTGTGTGTGTGTGTGTGTGCGCATGTCTGTGTTTGTAGTCTCAGTCTCGGCTCCATCAACAGGAAAACCATTATCTCACTACTTGGTGAATGCTGGTTGGCCCTTTGTTCAATCTTGATGAATAATGGACCCCACCTTTGTTATGCCAAACACAAAACATGATTTATGCCACACTGAAGTCACTCAGCACTTTGCCCTTTTGTTCTTCGCACCCCCCCGAGATTGCTGGGTTAACAGGATGACAAGCAAGGAATAGCAAAATAAAACTCAGATCTCTATCTGGTTACTAATCCATCATTCTGTGCAACATACTGCTGCTGATGTATAAAAGTCAGGTATCGCCAGTGTTTCAAGAATTAAGAGTTTCTCACAGTTCTCATCAACTCCCTCAAAACATCAACATCCAAATTGGAGTCAGATGTTTTTCACCCAAAGAAGGATCAAGCAAATGATTCAAAAAACAAACAAAGCAGTCAAAAATAGCCCCCTTCATAGACAAATTTTAATTTGTCAAATATGATGCAGAGCTGGATCTGGTTCAAGAGCTCGCTGATTAGTTATGTGGTCAAATCTGATTTGAGTGGCTCCCTACTGGGACAACCAATAAATTGCCAACATAAATCTAGTCACAGATCATGTGTCAGTGCATGATGAATCTCTGCAGCAGTCTCAAATATCATTTTTCTACCATAAATGTTAACGTTCAAGTCCCATGTAAGGGCACGGCCCAGCCTCTCTGCACAAGGCTTTGTCTGAGTTCTGCCCTTTAACCCTTCCCTTCACTTTGCAGTGCTCTCATGTTAGAGTGTCCTCCCAAAACTCTCCACGGAGCTACGAGGGGCACAATAAAAAAACTGTACTGTGAAAGCTACATTTAACGTGATTCGAAGAGCAAAAAGCTAAGAAATTTAAAATGCTGGATTATCATTCGTGTGCTAGCGGCATGGCTGTAGACTCTTAAGTCTCACTCTTCTTATTTTCTTTATCAAATCGTACTTAGTTGCATTTCTCTCCATTACTGAATTCGTTTTTTCTGAAGCTCTTTGCAAATTAGTGCGATCACTTCACAGAGAACAAAGTCAGATGCATTTAGAAGGGAAGGGGAAGAACTGGGGTGAAGTGAAGGCAAACAGGAAAATAGGATTCATGATAACCACACCACTCCCAGTGTGCACTGCGCTTTACTTCAACTGACCCCTGATGAGGCATATCTGTTATCAGCTATCTGCAAGCTAGTGGCATCAAAGATGGTGACGGCTGAGTGGGAGGTGGGCTGGGGGAATATTTGGTCAAGTGTTTGTGCTATTTGACAACTCAAGAGAGTGATAAAAAGTGTAATTTACACCGTGATCAAGTACTGGTCATGTTCTCCATAATTTCCCCATTCCAAATTAGTGCTGTATTAGGATTAGCTTTCAGATCTATCACACGTCATCAGCAAGAGCATGTGCTTCTCATCCATCGCAATGAACTGTTTCCTATTTTATATAGCAAGAAACCTGAAGTCTGAGCAAGCTGAAACTGCTAAATATGATTACATCCATATGGTGTCAATACAGCATATGTGATGGACTGTAGGCGCCATAGATCTGACAACAAGCCAGAGCTGAATCTATTTGTTTTTCTGACAAAGCCTTCAAATCATGGTTGCTTACACCATACAAGACAGTTTGCTCCAAATCTCAAGTGAGCAGTCGCCTAAAATCCTTTGCAATGACCTCATGGCTCTGGGTTGTCACTGTGTGACAATACTCTGGTGAACATAATGAACAATCACAAAGTCAAGTTACAAACAATAAGCCATTGCCACAGTTTCGCTCTCCTTCCTTTGGTTTTCCTCCTTCAGGTCCATTCCCACGCACACCGTCCTGTCTGATCATGTGATCAGCGGACAATTTGTCTCTCGCTTCAAGTGCTTCTGTAATAAAAGTCGGACAGACAGTCAAACAGGCCAGAAAAGGAGCTGCGGTTGATAGTACAAGCACTTATCAATGATTAACTTGCCAAATGCCTTCTCCCAGCATTTTTATTTCATGCTGCTCTGAAATGTTTTCATTGACAGCAGTTTTGCTCAAGAACAAGTGCTCATTTACAGGATGTGGGCTGTGATGGATTTTTAATTTAAGTGTTGTTTCCTCCTTAAGTATGAGAGTGGCTTGTCTTCTCCGTATGAAACAATTGTAGTGGCTTGTAACATCAAACGTGCCTCTTGTGGTTTAAAAGATCCCCAAAATGTAGCACTCGCTCTAAACTGGTTGTGATCACAGGATTTAAGAAGTCAGTGTAACATCCTCTTTAGTGCCACAACACACTTTCTGTCCCGATTTAGCATTCCTTTATAAGCATGAACCGCCTTTGATCTGATCGCTCTGGCCTAGCAGGAGATGTCCAATCCTCCACATGTCGGCGAGGTGGCCGACAAGTGGGAAGTGAATAGTGCCTGGGAGAGTGGAGCTTAGGCGTCACATCAAATTACCTGAGGATGCGTCAGCTAGGTCAAGTCATCTGTGTCTGCTGCTGCGGGTTGATGTTCCCCAGCTGCACTGAGCAAGCGATGTCTCTCCCGGGACGAACTTACGCGCCAACCTCACAAAAATATTATCAGATGTGGAGGGCGGGTCGATGTGGGAGCTGTGTGTGAACTCGGCTCATCATTGACACACCAGTTGGCAGAGAGGATGTGAAGGCTGTGGCTAATCCTGCTGCCATGTAAGGGCCCCGCTAGCATGATTTCCTCACTCAAAATCCCTTGCAGAAGCTTACGGGTGTGATCACACCTACACTCTGTGTTCTTTAGTCTGAACCGTGGTGGAAAAGTTTACTTAACTGCAGTTATGTGATGTATTCCTTTGCCCTACATCCCATCCATCGTCTATAGGTTCACTAATAGTTGAGCCAGGCTCTGTTTGATTTGATGCAAGTGTCTCTTACTACACCATTCCTCCTCCATTCCTTTAACACTGTCTTTTCTTAGACGTCTGAGGAAATACAGATAAGGACTACCGTCTCTTCCTTCTGTTGTGAATAAATCATTCATATTTGACTTTTGAATTATTGAACATACAACATATTACTCTCAGTGAAGGTAAAAACTGACTGTAGCGAAAAAGATACTAACTTTATGGAAGTGGTTATGCCTCTCCTGAAAGTGCATGCTGGGATATCTTGTGAGAGAGCAGACCTACATTCTTTTAGATGGGAGGCTTTGGGTATGTAACTTCTATATACAGCGCTCAGACTGCACTCTTCTGCTGTGACTGGGTCAGTGCTGTGGTGCGTTAGGTTCAATCTGCAGTGCTCTATCTCCACTTAAAGAGGTTGGAGGTGATAAATGGGTACTCATCCATAAGGAAGGCTTTCACAGCCATAAATCAGCATTTGCACATACAGTACAAAATCAATACCACTGACATGACTCAGGCTACGGGACAGGTAACCTTTTCCTCAAGTCTGCCAATAGCTTGCTGTTAATCAGGGGAAACAGTTTGGGTAACAAAATTTAATAGGGGAAGTTAGTGACTTCAGCAGATGATTTTTCAAGGAAATTGCAGAGGGGAGAAGAGGTAATAGGCTGGACTTAAAATATTATTCAAAAAGTTGAAAGGTAATTTTTCACCTCCATTAGATTCAGAATACATATTAAGTAGGGTGGGGTGCAAAGATGATATGGACATTTCCCATTAGGCTTATGCCATGATGTCTATCTGTTTAATACTTCTGGGTGTATTTGGCCCTTGCCAGAAATATTGCAAATCAATGAGCAGGTTTGTTGTAGTGATAATATTGAATTTTCATCAGTGTGATGACACACTTTGATTTGCCGGGTATTTCATTCACTATATTACATAAAAACACCCACACAGAATCTTTCTTCTTGCTTTTTTATCCATTCACAATTTCTCAAATGATTTTCCAGAAAATTGTCTGTATTATCTCATCATATGCATCGAAAACGTGATATAAAATGACATAAATCATTGCAGAGACTGTTAATCATATGGGCCACTTCTCATACGTCATGCTGATGGTATTCATTCGCCTGATCAAGATGTGAGAAGATTAAAACCGCTTCAGACCCATTAACCACAGTGAGAATGTTCAGATAGTATTTTCAGGAAATGAGAAGACAGGAAATGCGCCTTTTCTTGCCTAACCACTGTCACATGTTTAGATGGACTGCTCAGAAAGTATAAACAGTCATTAAAAATGTGTGTAAATATTTAAAATGTCTGTAATAGACAACACGTACCCACAAAATGGCTGCAAGTGCAAATTCAGCCACAATACAGATAGATTCCCAACAGGGCAGCAGCCTGACCATCGTGTTATGGTTGTGGAAATTTGGTTAATTGCAAATTTCTTTACAAGTATGCACTAATACAAAAAAATGACGAGAACCTTTAATAGGGACCCTCCTTGGGTTGTACATATCACGTTCTGGTTACTTAAAACAGAGAGCTCTTGTTTAGTCTGTAAAAAAGCTTTCTGAAAGCATGAAGTTTGAATGACTTATGCACTCACAGCAGGCGGGGGTCCTAACAAAGGACAATATTTATTTTCAATATGGGAAATGTTGGATTCAGTGTTTAGGGGGCTTGACCTATGCTTAAGTCAGGATGGCTGACACTCAGCTCCATTTACTTTAATTATTATTTTAAGTATTCTAGGGAGGTGCAGAACTACATCACTGGTATAACCCTTTTAACTAATCTAAAGTATAACGGCCCTGTGTCAAAAAGTGTTTTTAAATCTGCATTGTTTAAGTTAAGCTGGATGTTAAGTGTCAGCGATACTGTATTCCACCAGGATGACAGCTGTCACTCTGAAAGCATCCGTCAGGAGAATGTCAGGTCCCTGCAGGATCATAATTTCATAGGCCCATTACATTAGGGACCACTCCTCTGGCTCCACATCGTCAATATTGACATATACAGTGCAGCATCTCCCCTTAAACATAAAGGAGCTCAGAGAGATAATCAATGTCCCTCTGTGCAGTAGAGCATGCAGCCTTCAGGGTCAGTTTAACCCCCACAAAGATATCTGTTCAACGCTGAGCCTCACTTGCAGCACATACTTCTCAGTTAGATTTTACAATGCATGCCGTTGGGAATCCTAAATGACAGCAAGAGAGCCCTGATTACAGCTAATTGTGTGTCTAATTGGCAATCACCATCCTAATGAATTATCTCTACGATTCTCATTGTGAATCATATGCCTAACACACTCTGCATTGTTTAATTAAAACGACCCTGTTTTCATGGAGGTCGGCACAAACAGTTTTACAGAAGCGCCTGCACAGCCTGCGTGGGGATGAAAATAATCCTACAATGACGTCCCATTTTTTTTATAGCTTCCAAATTAGTCTTTTAGTCGACCAGAGGCAGGAAGACGTGGAAAAGATTAATCACAGCGGTGCAGTTTGGTGGGTGTGTATAGTATGATTTCATTGAACGGATTCAGTCACCTGCCCTGTTGTTTCAGACATGCTGAGTGGTGTGTCCATTTGTCGTGCCTGAGTATATACTTCATTCAGTATATAAATTCACTGAACCATCAGTGCCAGTTTTGCCCCTGGTATACAAACACAGGCCTGGTGTAACACATTGACATGGTTTATTTCTACTCCGGTCCACTCTATTAAACGTAGATGATGTCCTCCTTGTGTATTTGCTGATGTGTAACTGGTTCCATACTGATCTGATCAGTATATCTGATCTGAGTGGGGAGTGAGTGGCCACAGATGACTCACAAATCATTGTCATCATCCATTTTCTGTAATCATGGTGACATCTGTGACCTCTAACATAACCCCCAGGAGGGGCGTGTCAGTCTTTACCCAACTAATCTCTTTACCCTCTATCCAGCCAGCTGAAAACACATTCATACATCTGTCAGCTTTACCACCACTGACTGGAGCAATCACACAGTATCAGAGCATGATATCTGTGATTCAGTTCCTCCCATAACATCATTAGCTCTTCAGGCGTACTCAAGTCTCTTGTGCTCAGCTCATCCGCAAGAAGGAAACATGCATAATTCTGGGTGTAATGCACTGAGGTAATAACGCCTAAAAGGTGAGCCGGAGGAAATAATCAGGTCATCAATACCACAGTAAGCTTCTGTCGTCATTACGGTTACTGAGGCAGAACAGTGACACTCATCACTTGTCTTTTACTTCATTGTGGATTATGGTGGGAGCAGTGGACATGTCTCATTTGTCACAAGTTATCAGGCTCAGCTGGCTTTAGGAGCAGCAACTCTGAAGAGCTTTACCTGAGATGCAGAGTGGAACTTGGTGGGTGGGGAAGAGTGCTCAGGTTTTACTTTCCTCATGAATGTGGAAATCAAAGCAGCTCACAGAGGGCCATTTGGGAACCAACTTTCATGAATAATTTTGGAACAATGTGTTGATGCAAAACACCAGGGTCGTGTAACCATATGAGTGCAGCGTGACAGAAAACCAACATTTGTTGTTCAGTTTTCTCAGAAGTGAACTTTACCTACAGCACTATTTGTGTGAAGTGAATTCCAGCAGCTTTTAGGGGCTTAATGATAGAGAGCAGGTGAGGCCTGTGTGCCCTAATCAGATATGAAGGACAATCATGTAAATCGTGTATCATAAGTCATGGCAGCTGTACCGATCCTAAATGCTTAATTACATGAAATACTGCCATGGTCAAGCAAATTAATTAAGCGTGCTATAAATTAATCACAGTCTGTATATTAATTTTCTGGTTCAGTGGTCTCAAAAGAACAGATAATCCGACAAACGCTTGATCTGGAATTAGGCTTGTAAATGCCATGCACTGCCGCAAAAACGCAGCCATTACGTGCGTTTAGCCTGTAATTCATTGCTTCATTTGGTACCTAAACTTTGGTCCCTGCCCTCAGTGTACTTAAATGGTTTAGAGGAGCTTATAAAAGGCCATATGTGTGTCTCCTCCGTGACATTCTAAACGCCGGGCGCACTGCATGCGTAATTTCAGCGCCACTGCAAATTAGCAGACTTCAGTTCCCAAACAGCATTAGTCTCTAACTTTGGAGACGTACCTATCGACGCTGATCACACACAGGGTCATGATGGAGGCAGTGCAGCACATTACATCCATGCCGATGAAGATGTTGCAGAACACCTCTCCAAAAAGCCACTTGCCCCCGGTGAGGTCCGTCACTATGACAAACGGCATCACTACTATTGCCACTGACAGGTCCGCCACTGCCAGGGACACCAGAAGGTAGTTTGAGGGTTGCCGGAGCTTCTTCACCACGCACACAGCGATCACCACCAGCGTGTTTCCCATGACAGTGACCGCCGTGATGATCGCCAACATCACCCCAATAATGATCTTCTCCGGGCGCCCGAAATCCTGCAGTTGCTCCCCGCACGACTCGTTCCACATGGTTGTGGGACTGATGGTGACGAGGACGTTGTACAGGAGCTGCAAAGTGCCATTGATAACTTCGGAAATATCCTCTTTCTTGTTGAAAGTGAGCTCAATTCCCGAAGTATTGTACATCACGACAACGTTATTTCGGTAGGGCTGCAAGGGACGCCTCGCCAGTGCACTCCAATTACGCGCATATTTGGATGTGTGTAACCTGCTCTCGGCTCCTGTCCAGCGGTTTTAGATCGAGTCTGCTGCAGCCACACCACATCAGAGCTGCCAAAGACTCACTGGGGTTCTTGACTGGTTCTCGTTTAACAATGATCCGATCTGTTAGGATGTGGACGTGCCACGGGCGCACGCTCCATCGTTACAGGCAAAAATAACTTGTACTCCAAAACTATGAAATAAAAAAAAGTTCCAGGATCTAAACACAGCTGTCCCCGCACTACTTGGCTCTCAGAGCGCTAACCGGACAAATGTGGACTATTTGGGGAGTTGCGTTGCGCAAACCGCACCTATTCCTGTGACGCATCGCTTAAGACGCACAGACAGCCCACTGACTGAATGCGGGTCACAAAGCATACGGCAGTGGTTTTAAATTGGATTCTGGGTGATCCAAGCATACAAAAACACGACTAGTTTTGTAACTATTTGTGTAGGCTCCCCTCTCTAAACTGTGCTTCCACCATGATAGTAGACTAATGCAGAGTGTCAGAAAATAAACACTGAGTTTTCATAGAATTTCACCTTTGTCTAAATCACATCTGTCTGGGAGTTAACATCACAAAATCCAACATAACATCTCCTCCTCGGTATTTATTGACTGACCATTATAATGGTCAGGATGATCTGTTGGGACAGATATTTGTTCTGAAGCCCTTAAACACAGCTCACATCTTGCCACGTGTCCCTTGAATTTGACGTGAAACGAACATCGTGGCATTTTTCAAGCATTTCAAACTGTCTTATAAATAGCACATCTCAAACACTCAAAAGCAAAAGCACTGAACAAAAAGTACTTTTTTTCTCTCTTGGTGCACAATGCGCTTTTCTGTGCTGCTGCTGCTGCTCTCGGTTGCCTTGGCTCCGCAGCATGACGCGCTGACGACAAATCAAAAGAGAGAGTCCAGCTCTGCTGATCGTGCAGGAAGACAGTGAGGACATATGGGGAAGACTTTGGCTGCTCGCATCATCGTCCAGACAGCAGCAGCTGTGGTGTGTTTGTCCCCCCTGGCTCTGGAGGGGCCAGGGCTGTTTACCATAGCCTGTCATCGCCCCCCTCCCCCTGCCTTCAGAAGCAAGCCACAACAGCCATGGCCTTTTACTCACCATTACCTACTACCCAGTCTGACAGACAGGTCGGTAATGATTGTCACATCAGATTAATGCCAGTGACCATTGGCAGTTTCTGCTAGACCTCCCGCTGTCAGGGAAATTTGGCCCATTCACGCTAAGGATATTACCGATGTCTGGATGTCAGAGGAGATGGGTCACGTTTCCAGGGTGGAAAGCCTCTGAGGCGAGTTCTCTGGGCTTATGCAAAGCAGCCTGTCAGCATGTCAGTGCCTCTTTCAGCCCCTCTGAGGGTCTTGTAATGAAGAGGGCTTAACAGGTATGGATTACACCTGCTTTGGGAGCAATAATGACAGAGATCCAAAGCATAGTGCTCGAAATCATTAACGGTTAATGAAGCTGTTTCATCTTTGCAGAAGCAACCACACAGACACACGTTCAGGCATGGTCATCTTGAGCCTGTTTGAAGACGTTCCCTGGTTTTTCGCCCTGCCGATGCAGGTGGTTTCTGCCTCTTTGGGGTCATTTTGCACCTCTTTGTGGTTGTTGGCTGTTGTTTGTCACTTCAATCAGAGGTTCTAGCACTGGGCCCCCATGTGCCTCTGTACATTTGCCGTTCTGACTCTTGAGCATTTCGTTTGACAGCAGAACTTTGGTACCACCAGGTTAGAGAGCTGAAAACGCAGATCCTTGGTCCCCTTGGTGGTGTGAAATGTCAGAGGTGAGAGCATAATTTGAACTAATTACAGGAAGTGACCTTAAAATGCAAAACTTGTTTTGATCCCCCTTGCTGTCAAAGTCTCCAGTGGCCTATTTGGATGTCAGCTTACTAAGACTTTGTCCAATAAACAAGCAGCATGTGAGCCCATGTGACCTCTGCTCATAAGCTCTGGATCCCTTCTAATTGGGCAGCGAGAACCTCAATGAAACCAACACATTAAGCAAACACGTCGTTTAACAGGGGTGATGCAGGTGTCCATCAGGTTTTACATTTGAACCTGTAATTACGCCAACATGTCAGTCATTCTCTGATGTTTAAATGTCAGAGCGGACTGCCAAAAGCAACTCTTCAGGTCTTATCCAAACATGCTGCATTAGACATGACAGGTGATGCTATTGACTATGTCGTCTTAGTGCCCGTCTGTGCCTCTGACATGAACTGGCATAATGTTATCAGTCAGTCAGCTGAAGTCGAATGCCTGTTCTTTAGATGTAGATTGCAGCTGAAGGCAGACAGGTGGAGATTGTCCCTCTTCACAGACCAGGGGGCGGAGATAAACACTGTTTATCTTGTTTTCTTAGCAGCAAATTGAGGATTTGCGAACACGACCTTAACAAAGTGACACAATCAGGCACGGAGCAGGAGCTGGGCAACAAACAGGTAATTTCATCATGACAAGAAAATGTAAGAGGGGAGCCTATGATGGGAAAACACATTTGCTTCAGAAGTGCTTGGACGCAGTAATGACCCATGGATGACAGTGAGCGCTGAGGTCAAAGGGACGATCACTTCCAAATGACAAGCAAAGCGTTTTCTTGCAAATATCAGTCAAAGCTTTGGTCATATAATTCATATAATTCAAATGAGTTTGATCCTGCCTGCTATGAAACAGGCAGTTGCTTGCGTCACCTGAAAGCCCTTTATCTCAATAACACGGTATCTCATATGTATCAATTTCTGTTGAAATTGTTTACTTCTTAATCAGCTTCCTCCTCTGAACTCTCATCTGCGTCAGCATATAAGTGCTGGACCTAAATGAAACTGTCAGTGAAGTGTGTGAGTTATGTCTATTATGCCATTTTGTGAAAAAAAAAAAAAGAGCATCCTGATAAGTCCATAAGCAGAAATGTTAATACTATATATAGCAAAAGTTAAAAGTCATGACCATCACAACTGGAGGCCTTTAGCTTCTGTATTGGTAAATGTCTCTTGGCTTTTTGTCCCTTAACACAGACTTTACTCTCAGCTGCCATTACCAGCTTCCACTGTGGCTGATCTTTTGGAGATCTAGTTGGAGATTTACAAAGGATCGTGTCCTGATCTCCATCTTGAGCTTTGGAAAATGGAATCAAAGCCAGTCACGTGTCAGTCCTCACTGCAGCACGACTGCCGGTGTTACTGCGAGCCCGCTGGACAGAGTCATCATAAATAAAAGTGTGTACTGTATATGCAGTCAGTTCATTCATCCATCGTTCCTCAGCTGACCTCATGGGTTGTTTAATTTTCAGAGCTCTTTACAAAACTACAATTTATTTATTTTTTTATTCTAACAGACCCGTGAGTAGCATCTGTGGGTGGCTTTGACTCAAATGGTAGAGCAAATGTACCATTTATCACACGGTATATAGCTTTTCTTGTCCACATATCGAAAGACCCTTAAGGTGGACACTGAAGCCCAAAGCTGCTCACAGCACTTTTGCACATGTGGGGAACATTTAAGTTGCTTTGGACTAAAGTTTGCACCAAAAGAGTGTGACAGTGCATTTGATTTCAGTCTTTTCCGGAATACATAAGAGAATCAAAATTAGAAAGAAGCAAACATGGCACATTTGTCAGTTTCAGTGATGTGGGCTGACTCATCACTAAAGGGGGCAGAGGTTTCAAATATTCTTCTCTGTCCACAGTCGGGTTTGCTGAATAAGCGCTCTGCACCCGACTGACAGCACACCCCCAAACTGCCACAAACCTCTGCTGCTGTAACAGCAACATTTACTGATTGCTGAACCCCCCAATTGAATCTGAAACGATGTCTGCTTTGATTGGAATTACTAAAATCTTCCTATTGACAATCTGCTTGCTACACATTTTGCATTACATTTTGCTGAGGCACTTATTCAGAGCCACATACAGTGAGTCAACATATATGAATGATCCTACACTGACACAATTACTCTCACATTACACACAATTTGGTGACAGGTTTTGGGGGTCAGAGTTCCCATACATTAAAGAAAGTCTAATAGACTCTATAGCAGTTACCTGTACAGGGCAAAAGATGGCACCACATCCCTTGAAACTAAAATCAGAGTGTTGGGAGTGCTGCCCCGTCTCAGACACACTGTGACCGGTCTCACAACAACACTCCCCCAAAAGAAGCCTCTGAAGCCTTTTTTTTTGTTTCTATTGAAGTAAAGTAAAGTGAAGTGAAGTGAATATAGTCCAAAATAGAAAAGGGCATTTTCATCAATCTAAAACGAATCATTTCGCTGTTAATAACTGTTAATAAAAGGACCGAAGACATGGTTCTTCTCTGCAACAGTGATTCATTTATCCCCTGCAGAGTCCAGGTGTGACACAAAGCCATCACCTCAATACCTGTGGGAGCCTCTCTGGGATTATTTCTGAGCAGTCTGAGACTAATTGCCAATATGTGTGACTGTTGACCTGAAAACCAAAGCTCTGGGAGCTCAAGGTTTTGGGATCTAAAGGAACGTTAGTCCTGCTCCTTTGGCATTCTTATTAGAAAAAATGTTTTCAAATAACAAAGACACAAATTAAGAGCGTACATGTCAGCAGTTGACCTTGTGTAGGAGATGAAGCATCTTTTCAGCGTGATTGTTCATTATGAGTCTTTTATTTGCCTTTTTGTCTCCAAAATAAAGATCCATAGATGCGAAGTGAGGCAATTAGTGAAAGCCAAGATTCGTAAGACTTGCCATTATTACTAATTCCTCTTGGATGCCATAAATGGCTCTGACACAGACAGCAAATACAGAATTTGGATAATTTCCCAGAAGACAACAGAGACCACCTGTTTAATCACACAGCAGCCAGTTTTGTCCCAAGTATTTTAGATTTGCTCATTGTTCGTGGTTTATTATGTCTTGCCCAGAGTCACAACCCCTACTGAAAAAGAAATATCACTTCACCTCGATTGCTTTGCCTGGATAATATCAAGATTTAATAATTTTATCATTTGATTACTCCACGGCAGCCAACCTGGACTGATCCTCATGCATCTGCATTAAAGGTCAATGACAGGAAATGCAGGCCAGCGACACTAATACACTCATTACTCATTCAGTTGTTATGAACTGGAGGTGATTTCCCATTACTGCGCACTTTATGCACAATTTGCGTCACCACTACACGACCAGTGAGTTAGATTGCGCCTGTGTTACGTCACCTGTTCACCTGGGGTGCACAGGTGAACCACCAGAGGGCGACAAAGCAACATCAAACAACATCATGTTAAATTAACAATAAAAGATTGACAGGTTCAGCAAACCAATGCCTTGCTGCAGAACCTGCTGATTATCCAATAAGGCTATCGGAGGGACGACCCCCCCATTTTACACCTCTGTGAATGTGTCCGCCTGGATTTATTGACTGGACACCTGCTCTCAGGACACACCTGTCCATCACATGTGAGTAACTTTAACAAATGACAGTTCAGTTTTGTTCGCTAAAACACACTCACTGAGTCGTGCTGAGTTCTCGTAGTATTTTGGTTGTGTTTCATGTGGGCGGTGTAATTATCTGCCGCACGTGTGTCAGTTAGCATGGTTAGCTGTTAGCTGCTGCTAAGGTTAGCTAACAGTGGCGCCACTGTTTGACCTTATGATTAGTGCTCGATAGCTACGTTTTTTTTTGCTTGTTTGTTTTGTTTAATCTGTTTATGGACATTTCCAGCTTTGAATTAGGTAGCTAAGTCAACTAGGTAGTTAATGAATAGATAATTAAACTGGCAAACTAAGCACTGCTATGTGTCATGTTAGCTAGCTTCTAATTAGCTTCAGCGTTAACCTTGAAGTCAGAAAGTCATTAATAGCTCACATTACTTCGTCAAGCGTAACAAAGTTAGCTTATTAGCCATGCGGTTTTTTTATACTCACTTCCCTACCCTAAAAATGACTTGGTGAAATGGTCCCTATCGCTGTTCAGCTGTCTGTATTTTATAAACGCCAGTTTTAGCACATGTGGTTTAGTGCATGTTTGCACCTTCCTACTAACTAACGCCACTACACTACAGACAGACTGAGCTCTCCTTTGTGCTTTGCATCTCATCTCTGGTGGAGATCCAGTCTTTTCTTATGAGAGGCAGGTGATTATAGATTTGTTATAATACTAGGCTCATCCTGATGATGCATGTACAAACTGAGCAATTATGGCAACTTATTGATTGTTAATGAGAGCTGACATCATGTTCTTACTGATCAGTGTGAGTTTATTAAAGCTGAGTATCATTAACCCATGCTGTCTGATGCTGACTGACCAAGCTATGCATTGTTTCCTTTATAGACTTAATGCAACCTATTGCTATCTTTGACCTCAGTGTTTCTCTCTCCAGTTGAGCCTTTATTGTGTCAACTGGTGCCTGCTAGCAGTTGACTAAATGGATCCAAACAGGCCTCCGGGTCTCAGTAGTGTGACTGGCGTTCCTTGGCTGGGACGCGGAAGAGGACTACAGCCTGAGGAGCTGGCTGTTGGACGAAGTAGAGGGCTGCCTCTCTCTACAGAAGGACCTGGCGTAGGACGAGCCAGAGGTTTTCCCACTCTTGGCGATACACCGCAAGGACGAGGAGTAACTCCGGCCATCACTGGACCCGCGGTTGGACGAGCTAGAGGGCTGCTGGTGCAGCCTGATGATGGAGCATTTGGCCGAGCCAGAGGGCTGCTCTTCCCAGTAGCTGAACCAAAGGCAGGGGCGGCAAGAGGTGCAATCCTGCCTAGTTTGGAGCCACAGCAAGGACAGACACCTCCATGTGAAACCACGACGCGAGACCTAACAGAAGACACCTCTGCAACAAAAGAGGTTTGAGCCAGAAATGTGTCTATACACATGTAGAATTTGTTTTAACAGCCTAATTATTACTGCCCTACATTAAGTGCTGCTAAGGTCTTTGTCTGCTTACAGGTTGGCATGCCAACCCAGGGTCAAACATCAATTCTGGTCTCAATGTTTAGAGGAATGGGCATTGAGTCCTCAATGACCTCATGGGGAAGAGGAACACTACCTGTGGGTCTGTATTATAAACCTTTTGATTTTATAGGAAGAAATTAAATGGAGCTAGGAACAATTATTGATTCATTGATAGTTAACTACTGAACATCAGCACTCTAACTGTAACTCACACATAGTTTTACACTTAAACATTTGCATGCTGCTATGTTAGTGTAAACAAATCAGTGTTCGCGCTGCCATTGTAAGTGTGTCGTCCATGGTTAACTTCCTTTGTCATTTTTGAAATATTTAACCACAATACATAGTCACAGCGGTAAAATGGTGTACTTTGTGTTCATTAAATAAGTGGCATTACCAGAAAGAATATATAAAATGGAGCATAATTTTAATCAAGTTTAAAAAGAGTGTATAATGGCACGTTATACATTGTACGTGCTAAATGTTCTGACAAAACAGTAAATTCTGTACAAAAATGTTTAAACACTGAAGTCACAGCAACTAGACTTAAAAGGATCTTACAGATCTAACTCGTAGTCGTGCTGTCAGGCTCTCCAAGTGACAACCTGAGCCTGTCAGTGGCAAAATGAAGCACATTTAGTGGATGTACTTCGACGAGTGAGTTTGCCACAAAGGATTACACGACAGCCATTATAGCCAATTTGCGTCTGCCAGCAGAGGTGACCTACTGGACCAAATCTAAAACTTTTTGTACCTGCCAGTCATTTCAAACGCAATACCGTAAAATGTTGTTTCAGGTAGAGGAGCAGCTGGAGATATGGGCGATGGGAAGCTGCGAGGTGCCCCAGTAGGCGTCACCAGCAGCCCAGAAAGCATCAGCCAGCCTGAGGAGGTGATGGGCAGAGGCAGCAGGTAGATGGCGGGGGAGTGATGTGTTGTGATGTTGATGTCAAATGTTATTTGAAACAAGGTAGGTGTACTTTATGATGTGGAAATCCTTCGTTTTAGCTGGGTGCGTCTAATGAACATGGATCTGGGTGCAGAACGCGTTTCTGTTGCTTTGTAGGCAGGGTGCATGTCTAACTGAAGTAGTGCAGTAGTTTGTGGTGCACTTTGTTACTGCGAATGTAAGCAAAGCTTTTGACTCAAGTTTATACATATTGAGGAGGGCACAGTTTCTCATTATGGTAACCCATCCCACAGCAAAGATTATTTGTAAATCATAGGTACCTTGTTGATCACAGAAATAAGAACTATCACTGATGCAGAATTATTGTAACCATTGCCAGTATTAAAACACACATTTTCAATTATCATGTTCCAGTTTCCATGGCCAGGGTTTGACGCCGCAGGCAATGGTGGGGCTAGGAAGAGCAGCAATGCCGCAGCTCGGAGCAGGAAGAGGACGCTCTCTACTCCCCTCTTTTCCTCCAGGTCATGTCGAGTCCTTTTCTCAAGCCTCTGGACAACAAGCAGCTCCACACTCTTCCCACACAAGTAGGGACAGTGAAGTTCTGACAATTTGTAAAAAAATCGCAAAACACAAATGTTTTACTGCAAATGTATGTTGGTTTTCTTTCATTTAGATTTTCTAATACAATACATAATGATTTACATAAAAGTACTTATCTAAACCCACATTATTATAATATGCAGTTAATTTCATAAAATGAGTGACAAGGACTTTTGCAAAAGTGCTAGATTTTAATGCAAATAATGTGAAGGAACCATGCCCCTGGTGCCTGCCACACCACTGGAGCTTTCCCCAGTTGCACCAGCAAAGATGGAGCTGAAAATGGAGGCAGTCTGGTAAGTACTTCTTCAACCTTACATTTACCTCTTAAGACCTTGACACGCCAGGATGATCTCCAGCTGCCATTATTGTCAGTAGCAATATATCACCCATTAATTTAACAGGCCTTGAATGCAGAACAAATAACAATGTAGTGTAAAATATGCATATTAGCTGTCTGCAGGCCTGTGGTTCTTTGATATTGGTCAGCAACACTGTTCACTCAAGCTTTACAGTCATATCAAACTGTGATAAAGTAACTGACTGTGTGTCTTGAGCTGAAATGGTCTTTCTGTGTTTGCATATTTTCCTCCGGACAGTGAGCCACTCAATAAGGCTGGAACAAAAGGAGCTCCAATAACTCTGGGCTCCAACCACATCCCAATTCGTTGCAAGAATGAAGCTGTTTATCAGTATCATGTTACGTTTACGTGAGTATCATGTACCATTACTTTCAGCAACAGTTACTGGTGGAGAGGAAAGAAACAATTGTGTTTTTAAGCAGAAGAATTTAATCTAATGATAGTTAATTTGTTTTGGAAGCATGCTGTGAACGAAGACAACCAAAGCTGAAATTACACTGAAACACCACTGTTAATACATTTTTATCTGCAATATACGTCTACGGCCGGAATCAATATTGACTCAATAAGTTTATTCTGGTGATAAAAGCTGAAAAATGCTGAAAGTATTCTGAGAGGTATTTTGAATACTATCTTTCAGTCCAAATGTTGAATCAATGGCGATGCGTTTTGGCATGATGAAGGATCACCGCTCGACCACAGGGGAAGTGGTAGCTTTTGATGGCTCCATACTCTACCTGCCTGTTAAGCTGAATGACGTAGGTATCACAGTTATTACTTGTGTGGCTAATTGGCTAAGGTGTTAGGACAGGTTCTGCTAGAGGCTTAGCCTGCACAGCAGCAACCACATGTATTGTCCTGAAGTTATGTTTGAATGAGAAAGGGTTTGTTATTAACAGCTGATTTGAATTGTTGTGTAAGTAGAGTTCCAGCAAAGGTCTAAAACTGCTGAAAAGGACACTGTTCGAGACATCAAATATGCTTAATTTTCATTGCAAAGAACTATCCAGCAAAATTCAGAGTGCTGAACTTGACACAGATTCCTTTTTTTGTTTGTTTTTTGCATGTTGTTTTGATGACATACAGGTGGTTTTTCTCAAAAGTTTGAGACGGACCGATAATGAGGAAATACAAATAAAAGTCCAGATGACGAAGATTTTGCCACCCAACTCGGATCTATGCATCCCATTCTACAATGTGGTGCTCAGGAGGTATTTTAAAAAAGACTCTACACTATTTGGCCGGAGATTGACCACTTCAGTTTTAGATTACACACAAATTATCAAATTGAAATAAATGTGATGGATGGCTTTGCACAAAACTGCTCAAGATGCCACGGTAAGAATTTCCAAAGAAAAATGCTGTAATTGCCCTCAGTGTATTCACAATCAAATGATTTTAATACGGTTGTGAATATTTTTCCTAAGTTTAAGGATCCTCTTCTTTCTTTTGTGATCACACAGTCCATTGCCTTTTCTAAGTCATTTGTGTTTTGTCTAATACTTTTAGTTATTGTCCTATTTGTTGTCTGCATGTCTCAGGCTTTAAGTAGCCTTAAGATGTGATGAGATGTGTTCTTCCTAATCTATTTGACAGAGCATTTTCCTTGTATTCTTTAAAGCCTTTTAATGAAATAACCCAAGCAACTATTTAGCACAGTGTGCTACTATCATGTGTTACAACTAGGATGGTCAAATGACAGGATGTGACCCAGTTGTTCTTGTTGTTCAAGGGTTATGAAAATCATCGGACTGAAACTTGTGGGTCGAAATCATTATGATCCAGAAAGCACAGTCATTCTTGGAAAACATCGGTGAGTACCGAGTTGTAACATCCGAGTGCGACGCCAGCTTATATCATGGCAACTCTAGTCCACTCATTATCCTGTTTGTCTATTTTTATAGGCTGCAAGTGTGGCCAGGCTATTCAACCTGTATCAAGCGCACAGATGGAGGCCTCTTCCTGTGTGTGGATTTGTCTCACAAAGTCCTGCGGAACGACTCGGTGCTAGATGTCATGTAAGTTCACACAATCAGCTGTAGCAAATAAACAGTAGCACGTCACAGATACATTCATAATCGTGAGTTATTAAGTCTTGTACATTTTCTGGCCAAACTGGGTAATTTTTAATTGTAAAATAGTTTTGGTCTTAAGCTGCATTACATGGATTCAGGCAGACCAGATATCATTTTAGTGGACTATAGCAGGATGGTGAAATTAAGTGAGGCCGGCATAGAATAGTGGCAACGGTAGACTGCGTTGCTGTCCAGAGTTAAAATATTCCTATGTTCCTCCTCAACGGAATTTACAATCCGATGTTAAGTCACTCCCTCACTCAAGAAAACGTGCAAGAATGCATGATGAACTGTATACTGATATATTATGATGATGCTATGCACACAATATTTTTTTAAATATATTTATTTATTATATATATATTTATATTTTATATATATCTTTTTTTGTAATCAATCCGTCAGCATAGCAACATATCGTCATGTGAGTTTTGTTTGTCTGTTTTTCCCGTGTCGTCCAGAAAGTGTTGTCGCCTGAATCCATGCGAATGCAGCATATTACACTTGAATTTTCACAAAGCATAACATATGCCAACGTTTTTTGTCTATTTTATTGTGAGTAGTTTCTTCCTTTGTTTACACTACCGGATTTTGTAACGGAGCTCCAAAATTCTGTTTGTTTTCATGGATGCTATTGGATGCTATGATAAAATCAGGAGCACATCTTTTATTCTGTGCCTTCCTTGTGTCTACTCAAACATGCTCATACAAGTTTAAACATTGAATATGCCATGACCAAGCCACACAGAGCTATATAAATGTCATCTTCTGGACTAAAGTC
Organism: Pempheris klunzingeri; assembly: GCF_042242105.1. NCBI lineage: Eukaryota > Metazoa > Chordata > Actinopteri > Acropomatiformes > Pempheridae > Pempheris > Pempheris klunzingeri. The sequence goes on from NC_092018.1 coordinate 26,257,701, forward strand.
ATACATATTTAAATAGTTAGTAAGGTTTGACGTTCTTGGTGCGTCTTTGAGCACCACTACCCACTACAACCATTCCCTCCAGGAATGTGGCTGGATTGCGAGGTTGAGTTGGAGGGTATTGGATTCCCAAATGTAACAGTCTATTCCAGTCTATCCATAGCATCTATAGATTATTTATAAAGTGAAATAATCTTGTCGTAGCTCTGCACTTTGTGTTTAAACAGAAGAGAGAACTGACCTTTGGCCTCTCCTGTCTGCTAGGAACATGCTGTACCAACAGAGCAAAGAGAACTTCCAAGACGAATGCACCAAAGAACTCATTGGCAGCATCGTCATCACCCGCTACAACAACCGCACCTACCGTATTGATGCCATTGAGTGGAACAAGTCACCCAAAGACACTTTCACTTTGATGGATGGGACAAAAACCACCTTTGTGGAATATTACAGGTGAGACTGCTCTGTTTGTGGATTGGGGCAAAATGGGGCAAGAAAGTCGAAAAGGAGTTTTGTGCATCAAAATGGTGACAGTTTAAGCCAGGGAGGCAAAGTCTAAATAATATCTGGCTGTTTATTGTTTGTTCCGTTTTCCATTGAAACACTTACTGTTCCATATTTGAACAGCAAGAACTATGGGATCACAATCAAAGAGATGGACCAACCTCTGCTCATGCATCGGCCAAAGGAGAGGTCCAAGCCAGGAGGGAAGGTGAAATCTCTCTCCAGCATCACTTATTCACTTAGTGAACAGTAAGGTGACATGACCTGAATTCTTGCATCAGAGTGCCACCTTGTGGCTACAAGAAGTCTTGCAATCTGCAAATGAAATGAAATTTACAAAACTGAATTAGGTTTATCCTCTCAAACTGTCACACTTTTCCAATGTGAGAGGCACTGTGCTTTTGATTGAACAACCTACTTAGGTGTCAATGATACTTGTTCCATGTACAAATGAACACAGTTGATTGTTTATTTCTTCATCAGAAGCATAATGATTCAAAGGAAATAATCAGAATTATGTGAGCAGTTAACACTTACCTGTGTTGATAATATTGCGATATACATTTATTGCAGCAAATCATCACTGGAGAGATACTTTTAGTGCCAGAGCTTTCCTTCATGACAGGAATCCCAGAGAAAATGAGGAAGGACTTCAGAGCTATGAAGGTAAATTTGATCTTCCTGGTCTCGTTCCTTCAAAGTCTAGACACAACACCCACATTAAGCAGCTACAAAGATTAGACACTCTGATAAGGGTTGTAATGATAGTTCAGTCAGATTCATCTCAATGTAACTGCTACATATGGAAGAGAAACTTGGTGTGATGGTATGAACTGAAAATCTATTCGTCAAATCTGATCTTTCGGACAGGACATGCACTAGGCCAGAACAACTAAATCCTACTAAGGTGAAGATTTGAATGTGTGTGTGTAATGTTTAAAATCCTAAGACCTGCCTCTTTAGTTACAGCCTCGATTGTTATCGATGCTTTCTTTATAAGAGGTGAACACTCTAACCAACAAATGACAGCAGTGGTATTTTCCAACAGCATTGTTAACATTTATGTAGCTAAGTAGTTGTCGAGTGTAAATGATTCATAATTGGCAGATAATTAACATTAGTCTAAATGTCCCAGTTGAATGTAGCATATCTGCAGCAGCAGAACGTAGACTCTTCCATCCTCACTCCCCAAACCCTGTTTTCCTACCCCACTGTCTGTTCTTCTCTTTTCTCATGAACTATTGATCCGATCTACTACACCCTTGGCAGCTGTATGTCTGGGTACCCAAGGAAGAATGTCGATTGTGAAGTTGTTTGCTTATGAAATGTTAAAGATATCATTAAAAGAAAACATTTGGTGGATCTTGACCTCTCCAATATGGCAACTACAAATACCATCTCTCCAAAATGGCAGCCTCTCTACCTCAGACCTCATCTCACAGAAATTCTTAAAATGATTACGACCTGTTAACACCGTGTTAAGTGGTGGTGGTGGCACGTAATGGTATTAAAATTATGTGCTGGCACCATGGAAACCATAATATATGAATTCATACTGCTATTGCCAAGCACTTTGCCCATTCCAAATGGCCACACGCTCCAAACAGCCATGTCTTGAACAGGCACTGCACTAGTCAAATTAAATGCAAAGTGTAAGCGGTGCACAAGACTAGAAAGTATAAAACAATAATATGTATCATCTCAGCAGATACAGGTCTGAAAATATTTGTATAAAAATTGGTAATAAAAGAACTTGTAGGACCCGGCTCAGTGAGAGAGACTGTGTTTCATGTGTTATAGGACCTGACCATGCATATCAATGTGAGTGGTGAGCAGCACACCCACTCAATAAAACAGCTTCTGAAGAACATCAGCACCAACACTGAGAGTCTGAAGGAGGTCAGCCGATGGGGACTGGAGATTGGCTCAGAAATCCTGGTGGTGAGGCTCTTTTGTTAACGCTGAAGAGTTCTATTTTCAGAGAAATATGATATCAAATAAGAGAAATGCATTTTGAGATTGATATTGCAAACAAAATGATAAAGAGTCTGGACTTTTTCCCCACAAGTGTGACATGCTAATGCGATATTTGTCTTTAAAGTATGCCATGTTTTTGGAAAAGCTGAAATTAGAGACTCGCTGAAAGGAAACCTGAGCAACATAATTTAAAAACATCAAGTATGACAACCTCTGTAGAATATTTAAATGCTCCATGACTGTCTGATAGGTTCACAGTGGTGGAGCCACTTATGTAGATGCTAGAATCTTTTATTTGCTCTGGCTTTTTGTACTCGATGGTGTTCCGTGGCCATTTTTTTTTCTTGTTGCTTTCACTTTCTTTTATTTTGACAGTATATTGTGTATTGGTTTCCTCTCCTGCAGATTAAAGGTAGAACTCTGCCCATTGAAACAATCTGTCTGCAGTCTACGTCCATTGCCGCCGGTCCTGATTTATCCTGGTCTAGAGAGGTTGTGAGGGATGCTTCAATCAGCTCTGTGAGTGTTGGACAGAAATCAATGGAGCTGAAGTTTTTGATAAATATAATTAAGCTCAAAAGCAAGACATAAAACGTTTGAACTGGAAAGCTGAGGAAATAAGAGAGCAACACTGTCAAGTATGTTATCTTGTTCACAGTATACTAATGATCTGTGTAGACTTAAGTCCCAAACTCTGTCTGCAGTGATGGTGGCCACAGTCACTATGTGCTCTCCTCAAGCATCAGTATCTAACCGCATATGTTTGCCTCAGCTTCAGGAAATGCTGTGCAACTTTGTGTCTTCACCAACTGCCCCATGTTACTCTAGATCCCACTGAACATCTGGGCCATCTTCTACCCTCGCCGCTGTGCTGAGCATGCTGAAGAGCTGGTTTCCACCTTCAACAAGGTGGCTGGGCCTATCGGGTTGCGACTGGAGCGACCCATTCGCGTGGAGCTCAGGGATGATCGCACTGACACCTATGTCAAAAGCATCCACTCTCAGCTGACCAGTGAGGTATGAATGAATAGAAAGTAAGATTAGTAGCTAAACTAGATATAGATATGTCTACTACCACAAGTTTACAATGCCATTTAGTCCATCTTATGTAAGTGATCATTTCTCCGCTGTTAACAGCCCAATATGCAGCTCATATTGTGCATCATAGTCTGTAACAGAGACGATCTCTGCAGTGCCATCAGGAAGCTATGTACACTACTCACTAAAAGTAAGGGATATTTGGCTTTCAGGTGAAATTTCAGGATGAACCTAAAATGCATTCTAAACTTTCCAGGTGAACTTAATGTGACCTTCTCTAAACCTTTGAATGCACATGTCCAACTGTTCAGTGTCTCAGTACTTTCTGCACAAGTTGCTGTTCTCTAACAAGAAGCTAACAAGAAGACGACCCCTAACTATTGATCAGCAGCACCTCAACACTGGAAGCTTCAAACAGGAAGTCCTCAGACGGAGGTGTTCACTGAGCTTAGAGGGTCACAGAGTGTCATCAGGAGGTTGGAACAGTGATACAGAGACTGGAAGAGTCACAGAAAGGAGAGGAGTGGACGTCCTTTGGCCACATCCCAATTTATTGAGACACTGAAAATGTTTTGTTGTGGTATACCTACCACTGTTGGTAGATTTTCTTTTAATAAATTGTTTAAGATGAATGAAATTACCAGTGCATGCTTCTACTTAAATGCCCTACTTTCATGATATAATATCACTGTAGCATTCACTTTTTACATTTTCCATATATTTCACCTGAAAGTCGAATATCCCTAACTTTTTTGTGAGTAGTGTATATGTTCTACATGCATGTTTGTAATGAGCTGTAACACGCCTTGACTGCTCATTTGGACCTCAGGTAGTCCTAAAATATGACATTTTGGCTATATATTGTTTCAAACATCACTGTTGCAAATATTTGTCCCATAGTAATGATATGTTAATTAATTAGTGATTAGATATTTGTTGTATAGATGTCTCTCTGTCTCTCTCTCTCTCTGTCTGTCTGCATTCACCAACGACAAGTCCATATGAGTAAATATTCAGCTTACTGTGACTAATCACAGTTGTTGTGATGTTGCTGGCATCTAAAAACTTTGGTTCCGTCTCTATTTTTAACTCTGTAGCTGCATTTTTACTCAGTGGTTGCTGCAGAAACACAAAATGGCTGATAGTGGTACCAGACTGGTTGCTTTGGGCAACCTGTCAAGCCCTGAATGAATTAGCATGTTTTAGCCTAATAACTACCAGGCAGCTCCCTGTAAACCCTTGCTAAATATGACTACATTCACTGTATCCTTTTTGCATGATCCATCTTTCTCTTGTGTAAGTGATCATTTCTCCGCCGTTTACAGCCCAATATGCAGCTCATAGTGTGCATCATAGTCGGTAACAGAGATGATCTCTACAGCGCCATCAAGAAGCTCTGCTGTGTCAAAAGTCCCATCCCATCGCAGGTTTGAAATGTTTCACGTTTGTGCATGGCAGGTTCAGAATGAGAGGAAAAGAGAATATCCTTCCTGCTGTCAACAAATTGATTTCTTCCTTCGAAACAGTTTTCTCCCAGTCAATAAATGTTGTCAATTATTTGTCGTCAGGCCATCAATGTCCGGACAATTTCCCAGCAACAGAAGCTAAGGAGTATTGCCCAGAAGATACTCCTGCAGATGAACGGCAAGTTAGGAGGAGAGCTATGGACTGTGAATGTCCCTCTAGTGAGTATCACATCTTACAACAGCTGGAAGATAAGTCCATATGTGCTGGGGCTAAACGGTTTGAAAATATCTGAATTGTGAGGTGTTTTGGACCAATAATACTGTAGGTACTGCTGCTACTAAAGCATAATACTGCTTGTGAAAACGATGCCTCACATTCAAAGGAAGTTCTACCGTTACTGCAGAAGTAACGAGCCTCTATGTCACTTGAATAGAAACACCTGATGGTGGTTGGAGTTGATGTCCACCATGACACCAGCAAGGCGCATCAGTCAGTCATGGGCTTTGTTGCAAGTGTGAACAGGTAACCTTTTTCTTTCTCCCTTCTTTGTTTAGATTTAATATATTTTCAGTAGTTATTGTGATGAATCCATGTGACGCACAAAGCACAGTGTTCAAGTATTCATGTTCAATATTACTACCCACTAGTACAGAGATCTTTGAGTCCCTCTTTACATGATGGGACTGGCAGATTTTGTTTGTAGAAGCTTCATTAGAGCATCCCCAATATGTAAGTGCTAAAAATATTTGTTTTAGAGCATGCATTCACATAATAACATCTTAATAGAAATGCATTTGTTTTTTCTCCTCTAGCTCTCTGACCCGCTGGTACTCCAGAGTAACTTTCCAGGCACCCTCTGAGGAGCTGATCAATGGCTTCAGAGTTTGCTTACTGGCCGCACTGCAGAAGTACTACGAGGTGAATACTGCCCACATGCATTACATAAATGTCTTCTAATCCAACCCTCCGCATCTTTAAACCACACCTAACCCTGTCTGTCCAAGAATCATAGGTTACGTTCCCTCCGTTGTCTTCTGTCCCTCTCAGCTGGTTCAGTGTCAGCATAGAATATGGAGTGGGAGGCTGGAGCGCACTGGTGTAACTAATCTCTATAATCTCTGCAGATTTGATTTTGCAAGTGTTCTGGTTCCCATTTGTAGTCCAATTAGTATTGGCCAATCACATTTGAGCAGGTTATGGTTGCATCCAGGAAAATAATCAATGTGGGGAAAACAGAGGCAGAACACATTGGTCGAAATGCAATATATAAATTGCAATATGCAATTGGATAATGATGGCTTAGCTTTTTTTTTTTAAAAATATATCTGCAGTCATATGGCTTAAACAATAAGCAGCGCATGAAAGACGTATGTGTTGACCCAGATATCCATTATCTGGGCATATCTGCCAGCAACAATAGAAGCTCCAAAATATTGTAGTAACATTTGAGTATGTTTTTTTTTTTTTTTTTTCTGTAGGTGAACCACAACTTGCCAGAGAAGATTGTGGTATATCGCGATGGCGTGTCAGACAGCCAGCTGAGGATGGTGGAGCAGTATGAGATCCCACAGTTGATCAAATGCTTTGAGACTTTCCCTAGCTACGAGCCCAAGCTGGTGTTCATTGTGGTCCAAAAGCGCATCAGCACCACCCTCTACTCCTGGGCTGCTAACAACTTTGGCACACCTCCCCCTGGAACTGTTCTGGATCACACCCTCACTCAGAAAGACTGGTCAGTCTCTGTGCGAGGGAATGATTTGTCAATAGGTCCTCTTTTAACCTGAGTCTTGTACATGGTGCTACACAGCTGTTTGTTTTTGAGGCAGCATTTTTAAATTCTGGAAAATGATCAGCAATCATTTTTTGACTCTGTCTCAACTACTACTGAATAAAAAGTAAAATTAGCATAATGTTACAAGTTATTCTACCCGAGCCGTGCCTATTGGATTAGCTAACAAAATGCACTGATAGCTGACCTCTAGGATGAACTTTTTTGTAAAATGGCCATTTTTTTCCAGATCCCTCTGCTGCAAAACTCCCTCTGTGCAAACACAGTGGTCCCTCTCAAAATCAGTTAGAAGGCTGCATTTCTTGACGCAGTGTTGTTTTCAGTGTGAACCCAGCCTCAGGCTCTCTGCTTTAACTGGCTTTTCCATTAGCAGCTGAGTTGAAAATTTGTTAATGTGTTGTTTTCAAGTCCTTGTGCAGTGGTCTGACAAGTGGGTCAGTTTGTGTGCACTCTGCATGTAATAGAGGAAGAAAATCCATGTGAGCATATAATAAAATTATTGTCGATCTAACATGACTACGATGGGAGAGATCAAGTGTGTGTGTGTGTTATGTGAGCAGTCCAACAGGGGAGTGGAAGAGGGCAGCTGGTTTTTTATCTTTTTACCTGCGTACATCAAAAGGGCTGCAGCAGCTACTCCAGGCAACATTAGTAAATATAGTATGTTCACTTTGAGTAAACCATCAAAGACTCAGTGGATCTGCTGTCGGCTGTTTCAAGTTTCAAACACTAAAGTGTTTTTTTCCGTTCAGGGTGGACTTCTATCTGATGGCACATCACATTCGCCAGGGATGTGGACTTCCTACACACTACATCTCCCTGTACAACACGGCAAACCTCACACCAGACCATTTGCAAAGGTACCGATACCCACTAAGAATCATTCTGATTAGTGGTGCACATTTAAAACTGGTTGGTAGTTCTGTATATGCTATCTGAATGAGTGTGTGTCTAGAGGTGTTTTAACCAGCTGGTAAATATGTTTATTATAATAAGTCTCTACTACAGTTCATTGATGAAAAGCACTGGCTGTGACAAATACTACACAAAAAGACCACATTAATTTAGTCAGTATCTGATATTGGTCAGACCAAAAGTAAAATTGAATGGCAGATGTTCTTTATACATTTCTTCCAGTGAGTCAACTTATCAGACTAGTAACCAGTAAACTAACTAGACAGCCAACCAGGTCAAGTAACCAAGTGATCACACAGTAAATTACTAGGCCTGATTTTTAAATGAGATTAGCAATTGTCAAAGGAGGTGAAACATCTTAACACATGACTAGACATGTACGCATGCACTAAAACAAATTATTATTTACTGTAATCAGCAGGAAAATACTGCACCATTGACTTAAACCAGGTTTTTTTTTTTTTTTTCTGCTGCCTCAAGACAATAACTGCTTGACCACACCTCATTTTAAGACCAGCACACCCATGGGTGCACAGATGGGATCAAGTACATTTGCTACTGGCATAATGTGGGAGCAAGGTGTGAAAATGACAGTTACATTAGTCAGTAACTAGTATTGAAACTTGGACTTTGCACAATAGACCCCATAAACTCACAACAACTGAACATTATCACCTTTAATGATGGAAGAATTGTAAGGCTGCTGGTTTAAACTGCTTTTAGTTTTAGCTAGGTGTACCTAATAAACTGGCAGCTGAGTGAATGCTGATTGATGAGGAACAAGTAGGCCCCTTTTGCTTCATCTTCATGCTAATAAAAATGAGAAAAGCTTTAATGTTGATGTTTGCTCATGCTATGCTGCTTGGGTCCCACACCAGGCTGACTTTCAAGATGTGCCATTTGTACTGGAACTGGCCCGGCACCATCCGTGTCCCTGCACCATGCAAGTATGCCCACAAACTGGCTTTCCTGTCTGGCCAGCACCTGCACTCAGAGCCGGCCATCCAGCTGTCAGACAAGCTCTTCTTCCTGTGAGCTGCACCGGTGACCACCACAAGCCTACTGCTCAGCTCATAGCAAAACCAGCTGTGATGGAAAAACGGTACTGAGAGACAGGAATGACAAACAACCATTTGAATGAATGAGGGATTCATTATTGACTTGTAGCACTTAAAGAATACTGTAGAGCCCCATATCGGATTCCCATATGGAGCAAGCCTCACCTTGATAGAAGGACTTTTTTCGTGGAAATAACGGTGTACTGCATTAGTGCAGTGATTACAAGATGTGTGTTATGTTGGCATAAGCACATTTTAATTTCAGGTAAAGAGAAAAAAAAGTTACTGTTGAGTTGAAAATGAGTATTGGTTCAAAGTTTGCGTATTGTTTGAGTATTTTCTGAGCCCCTGTTCCTATTGGTCAGGGTTCTGTTAGTGTTGAGACGTTTAATCCCAGAATGTATCTTTTAAACAGTTTTCAGCTTTACGTATAAATAAAGCTTGTAAAAAAAAAAAAAAAAACTGGGAAGACTATAATACAACATGAGTGTTTCTTTTCCTTCTCAGACACTTCATGCTGCACCATCATAATCACTCCAGACTCTTCATAATCATTTGGTCCAAGCGCTGTATTTTCAAATCCAAGACGGGCATTTTCAGCACACATGGATCAAAATCTTGACATAATGTTTGTGCTTTTCTGCTGTGGCTGGATGTTTTATGTCATCTAAAGAAATCCATTATGACATTGCAAACACAATTCATGGCAGAGGAGAATTCCTTGTATCAGTAGCTCATCATTCTGGCCCAGCTTTGTACCTGGAAAAAGTCTGTAGCTGAATTGACGTAAGTTACTTTGTGTCCTGTGATCATCTGTGTGCAGACCTACTTTTTCTCCAAAGTCTAAAGCTTTGATCAGCTTTCGCTCCATTTGAGCATAAGCACAGTAAAGTGATTTCTTATGCCACCGCTAATGATGTCTTCAGGTCATATTCCTATCCACGAGCTTTCTTTTCCAGCAGTTTAATAGAATTCAGTCATCATCAAATGTTATTTAAACCTGTGCTTTTCATATTGTGACATGTCAAAAGGTCTTCTGTGACGGGCAGTTTGAGGCCTGAGTGATGTCTTAACTCCTCTGATCGGGTGTGGACAGCTAGGTGAAGATTTTAAACAAAGGATGCTTATGAAGGTTTCTGTCATGCGGTTAAATTATTAGCATGGACTCAGGTTATGTCTACCTTTTATATACTGAAATATGTCATCGCCACGCCAAACCTCGGGCAGTGACAGCCTCCATTCTTCTGGGAGAACTTGGCACAAGGTTTTGGACAGTGCTTGATCCAACACTGATGACAGGTGATGAGGTGGTCTGTGATTTAGACTCCTTTGACCCTCTCAGAGTCAAAGTCTTGCATGACGCACCTGAAACTGTGTTGCATGAGATACTAACACAAGATAAAGAGTACAGCCTCTTCACACACCTTTCTGACAACTCGTTTGGAGAATGGAAGTGGAGGGGTGAATGTGGACGGGGCTGTTGGGATGAGAATTGAGAGACGAGGGTGGAGGGTGCAGCAGGACCACTTCTGGGGCACAGCCAAGGGGAAACCAGAAACCTCTTTGATGGATTCTCCTTTTGGTCTTTACAACTCAAACACCAAATTCATCTGCACCAGCCATAAAGGGAATGCTGTCATTTGATTTAAAGATGACGTTTTACCTCCTGATAAAGATCATACCACATGCTCTGTCGTGGAGCTGCTGTGTTCCCACTTTCAGAGGGACAAATTCCCGTCTTGAAGCACTTTGTCATTTTTTATAAGTGCTATTTAAATCTTTCTTGATCGTCTTTTGTCTAAAATCTTTACTATGTGTTGGTCAAAATGTTCCCTACATACAGGACATACCAAGAGGATATAGATGAGTTTAAATTTACATTACGATATAAGGAGAAACCTGAATTTACTAACCCTATTTACCAAGACAGAACACTTATGTTGTCCAGCCCTGGTTCTAACAAACCCTTTCAGTGCTACTATACTCCAGACAATTACATGGGAAATAAAACTGACACAATGCTACAGTTCATACTCATATTCTTGCTACTTCCTGCTCACACTTTGAAGGTCATTTGTGGTTGGAACTACAGCAGAGACATATTTCGATGTCTGGGCTTGTGGTTCGTTGCTGTCTTGTGCTCTTCTCGCACGTGTACGACGACCATGGACACACGTGTGTGTGTCTGAGCATGTCACACAATAGACATTCATGCTTTCACAGTATCCCACTGGATGGTGGCAGAAAAACATCACAAAACACAGAAGCTGCATGCTAAGCCTCTAATTCTGTCACTGCTCAGTGTCCAGGTCCAGTCACTACTAGGAGCAGACAGAAGCTGAGTGCATTATGGGACATACATAAATGGGGTTAATATGACCTCTTGTGGCTACAATTGGTCTTCAGCAGTAGCCAATGACATCTCATACATACATACAACAATGATCTCTGTCATGATATTAATACATGCAGTGTGGCAGCTGCAGTGGAATATTGCCAGCAGAAGGTTTAGTTTTCAAGTTTTTTAAGGAATATATATAGGGAAAAGAAATATTGGGCTGTGGTTAATATACTGAGATGTACAAATACTTAAGGTGTGGTTAATAATGACACTAGCAGAATTACATTATAACAATGTGGATTCCTCTTAACACTCTTGATGCACTTGACCTCTTTAGCAGTTTTTAAAAAACAGGATTCAGCAATAATCTACTTTAACAAGAAATCTAATAGTAGCTTATATTGTCTTGCAGATCATTTGAACCACTCAGTCATTATACTGACACAGGAGTAAATAAAACAGGCAAATACTCATTAGTCTTTATGATAATCTGAACACAGCAGGAAAAAACATTGTCTGACCTGAAGCTCTTCACTTCTTTAGAATTTACTTTTCTTATGTGTATACATTCCACAGTGTTTGGGATTGAGTCCTCACCTCCTGCAGGACAGCATCCAGGCCACAAGTGGCCAGGTGGGGGCAAGAGCTCCTCTCTGGCCGGGTAGCAGTGTTCTTACATGAAGTGAACATTTGACCCTCAACTTCTGACATTAATGTTAGCTTACATAAATTAGCTGTGTTAATTACCAAGCCATGAAGGCACTGACTACAAAAAACGTAAAAATGAATAACCTGCAGTTGTGTCTGTCTATTATAATGATATAATAAAAAAAATAACGTAATCGCTCACAAATATTGCTTCAAACTTGCTTCAAAGACTTTAACTAACGAATTCTTTAGTAATATCAGTAATATCATCATGCATCTGAATATGTAACTGTCCATTCAGCACACCTCTTCCTTACATCTAGTGAAAGTACTCCTCCTGCAGAAAAATGGCCCTGTGACAGATATATTATATATTATTTATATATATATTACATTAGTAGATTGTTAATACTGACAATACTGACAATCTACAGCGGCACTATAATTACATTTAACCAGGGACCATGTCACCATCCTGGCCTGCCTCAGCTTGGCTGGGGAGGATGTCCCCTTTTCCATCATCTAAAAGGATCCTCCCCTCCCCAGGGGGGCCCTACAACAAGGAAGAGGTTCCCAACATGGAAATGGTTTGTCGGGCATTTCCTGAAGTTCGCCACCCAGGAGCACCCGCTGCTGCTTGTCATGGACGGTCATCAGGCTCCCCTGGATCCAGAGCTGGCTGATGTTACTTAGCCCTCCCAACATCCCCCTTCCACAGCCCTCCAGCCCCCACCTCAGAGACCGACAACTGTTGTCCCCCATCCCCAGAGGCCATACCCAATCCCCAGAATCCACCCACCCCTCCACCAGCGAGGCCAGGCTGCTGGTGGCTCAGGAGATGGCAGAGAAGGCAGAGGACAGTGCTGCAAGGCAGGAGGCCCCGGCTCTGATGTCAGGCACCTGGGGGCCAAACACACCAGGGGGCCAAACACACCAGCCCAGCAGACGCCTCTACCCTCCTGGGTGACTCTTAATGAATAATAGTGTCTAAAATCTTTTAAACTGCCAAAAATCAGATTGAAGACATAATAAAAGATTGAAGACATAATACATGTGGGTTATATTTATTATGTCTTGAATCTTTTAAACTGCCAAAAATCACAGAAGACCATGTGACATGGTAACCATGACAACCATCTTGTTAGCATCAAGTTAGCCAGACTGAATCTGATATTTGAATTTGCATTTATTTTCACTGCCAATATTTGTCTGTTTCTGAGCAACATTGCACAATGGTGAGTAAACTCTAACAGCTCAACGGTAACATTATCATTATCATGGTGTGGATTACAGTTAGCATGTGAGGAAGCTAATGCTAGATTAACTAAGAAATCAGCCGTGTTTGCTAATGCTTAAAATTACTGGCTGTTAAGATTACTGGCTAAAATGTTAATTGTTTCAATATAGATTATTCTATTAGATTGGCAGTTAGGCCTAAAGTATTTAAAGCATATTAATGTTACATTGACAGTGAAATTTCAGTTGACAGTTGACAGCAGTTGGCCAGTCAGCTAATGTTAGCTTAGCATCAACCAAATGAAAAATAACCAGCTACGCTAATGCAAAGGGGTTTTACTCATTTTTATTGTCTGTCTAGGCAACTAAAACTGAACACAAAACCAAGGAGAAGTCGTCTGCGTTGGTGGACGAGACTCAAATCACAGAAAAGTCCAAAGACGAGGTCAGAACCAGTAGTAGTAGTCATTATAGTTGTACTAGTAATAATAGTAGAAGGATTAGTCAAGTGTATCACAGAAAGCATTTGAAATTTCACTTTCTGCTGATCTCTACACAGTTAGATTGTCTGTTTGTAGGTAAACAATGAAAGCAGGTGAACTCACAGCTGAAAGTCAGTCAGAGAAATGTCACTTTCAGTCTGTGGAAATCAGCCCCATCGACTCAGATTCTTGAATCTCGAAATTGGCAACCACTGGCACCATGCAAATATTTTCAATAAAAAGTAGCCATATACAGTATAGACGTTATAGAAAAGTTGAAACCTCACAATTTAACTTGGTGAGTAAATCAGATGCATACATCAGTTGAACCATGCATAGAGGACCAAGGTCAGATATGGGTCTGATACATGAATTGCTACCCCCAGGCACAGTGTCTCAGGGGTCATAGCCTCAACAGGAGCTTATTTGTTCATCAGTTATGGGAACCCTGTATCTGTGAGATGATACTAAAGTGGTGCATGTGACAACGACAAGTGAGGAATTTCCAGTGACAATTTATAAAGAAACATAATGTATGATGAAGAATTTCCATTACAACTTTTGTGCAGGTTGTGAAAAAATTAAAGTTAGTTAAAGATAGTGAATTGTAATAATTTGATGGGTCTCGAACTCTGGTTATACAAATACTCAATTCTTATTGACTGCAGATCATATGATTTGATAGTAGTTCTTGTGAATGTGCTGGCTACATAGTCCTGTATCTAAAATGAGAAACCATAGCAGCACGTATGCAGTGTTTACTCCACAGAGGTCTCCCTGACATCCGATAATGGACGCCTCATCATGCATTATCACCTACTTAACCCTGGAGTCTCTTGTACTCACACTTGCAGCTCATTCATGTTTCTGTCTGACTGATGACTGGTCGGCTGAATGTGCTGTTGCCCTCACACTTACTGAATACAGTAGGTCCAGAAAGCAATAGCCAGATATCATTACATTTGCCCATTAATGATTATATTTAATTATTCCGACTAAGTTAATAACAATTTTGTTGATAATACATTTGCAAAATGTATTTTGAAAAGGCAATCATATTCCATCTTACAACTGTATCCTGCTTTAACATTTGCAATTTGTGTTTTACTTGCAGATGTGGGACGCATGTGTAAGCCTCCAAGAGGAACTTGAGAGGGTGCAGAAGCAGAAGAAGCACTTTAAGTTGCAGAGGGACAATGCCCAAAGATCCTGGGACAACTCCAGGAGAAAGCTGGAGGAGAGCAAGGCCAGGATGAGAGAAAAGCTCAGGTTGAAGCAGGAGGCTGAGAGAAGCCACAGAGCAGAAATTCATGTGAGCTTCACACACACTTTCAGAGGCATATTCAGTTCTCAGTGCACATAGTTTTTATCCTTTGTGCAAGTTATACTCCAGTTTTTTAGTTTTGTCTCTTGTAGCTTTGCAACCTCACAGTGACAAGACTCCACAACATCAGCCAAGAAATATTTACTGCACATAACTCACAGTTTGTGTACATATTAAATAAATGAGACACAGTGTGATCCAGCTCCATACCCCACACAGACACGAGATTGATAATTGATTGATTGATTAATGGCAACAGAGAAAATAAGTATGTTCCCCAAGTTGTTGAGCTATACCTTCAAATAGAAACTCAAAAACAGATAAAAACATGTATGAACATGCATTTGACTGTGAAATAGGACACATCTTGTGTTAAACTTTTGAAATAAAAAATATTTGCATATTCATAGATCCTGAATTTATTACTGAGGGAGAGAGAATAGATGTAATTTTAATAAATCATAACAAGCTTACTGAACTGAACTGATATTATTCTTCGTATTATTATTACAATAACACAATGACAAAATAATGAAACTCTTCCACCCTTCTTGCAATTATTCTACTTTGCTTTGAGGAAAAGCATCTACCAAATGAATGCACTGTAGTGTGCTGTGCTTGCAGTAAATCGTGGGTAAATTTCACACCTGAACACAACATTTGATCACTGATTCCAGGAACACGAGCAGAAGCTGAAACAACTGAAGACTGCACACCACAGTGAGATCTGTGGGCTAAAGATGGCCACTATTGCCACCTCCTCAAACGAGCAGAAACAGCGTGTGGAGTCAGAGATTGGGCTTCAAAAGAAAACGCACACTTTACAGATGGACAAGCAAGAGAAAGAGTTCTGCACCGAAATCAACATGAGGAAGCTCAAGCAGGTGAGAGTCCAAAATATTTCTTACACTTTTGGTTTTCAGTTGTTTCATTTCTAGAAGTAATCATTAATACTACAAGGCTGTCGCCTTTTTACTCCTAACAGAAACAACAAGATGAACTATGGGAATTACATGAGAGCTACAGAGCGCAACTCAAAGGTAAATAAACTGAGTTGATGTTTTAAAATACCATCACAGATTCTGTTTGTAAACTACCATTTCTGTCTGTTTTTTTAAACAGAAACTGAGGCCCAGTATCAGAAAAAATGTTTTGCCGTTGTTGAAAAGAGCCAGAAAGAAACACGAACTGCGCTCAATGAGATCGACAAGAGAATGAAAAAACACGCCGCCAGTGTCATTGAAGTGTATGATGATGATTGGAGTCAAATCCATAATTTCACCTCAAACCTGCTTTGCGTAATGTCCAATCTTTTTTCCTTTTGATTAAAATTCCACATATAGACCCTTTCAGGAAATTAAATTCCATAAAAAAAAGGTACAGATTGTTCTTCCACATGGTTCTTGCTTGATGTGCTTTGTCATTTCGTAGGGGGACAAAGAGGAGTCGAAGAAAAAAAAAGAGGAGAAATTTCAGATGGAAAAGAAAGTGAAAAGATGCTCCGCGGCTGCTGTAAAATATCTCACTGAACTTGATCAAGACGTATGCAGAGAAAGAGATATGCTACAGGTAAGAGATCACTACAGTCCTGTCACTCTAAAGGAAAAGAAAGCACGCACATCAGGTGAACTTATCCACAAATAGCTTTTTCCCAGTGACTTTCATCAGATACTGAGACATAAGACAGCAGGCATGCACTGTATGTGCTTATTCCACTCATTTTGTATCCATGTCTTTAAATCTGGAGAGTCTGGAGGATGTGAAACTTCAATTGTGTTAATTTTGTCAAAATAAAAGCTTTTTTGCCCATGGCAATGTCAAATATTTAGTTTCATGAGAAGACAGATTGACAGGAAATAAAAGTCCACAAGTGCTTATGAAACTGAATCCAGGGCAGGTTATTTTTCCAGGTGGCTCTTGCTTGATATTCCATTGTTTGTTGTTATTTCATAGAGACTAACTGAAGCTGAGAATAACAGGAACACGCAACTGGACAGGAAGCTGGCAGCAGCTGTGCAGGAGAACAAACACCTGACAGAGTCTCTGTACGAAGCGAAGTCAAGGTTGTGTGAGAGCCGCCAACAACTGGTCTTTGAGAGGAAGGTCAACACTTGCAGCCTGAAGGTTCACTGCTCTGCTTCTTTTGACAGAGTTCATCCTGCATGAAGCATCAAGCTACCTTGTACATCATTATCATTGTTTAGATAATAGTGTACACAAATGGACAGAAGTGACTATGGAAGTAAGTAAACCTCTGATAATGTCTTCAACAGAGGGCCAAAAAAAGGACTGCTCGTATACTCAAGGAGCGACGTGAGGTGTATTTGAAGAAGCAGCAACTGGAGCTGAAACACGAACAGGTAAACTGCTCACATCTATTCATCACGCCTCAAGAGTCAACTTGATGCATCCGCCCAGTTGATTAACCCTGAATGCTATGAGCGCCTTGTGGCTATCTGTGTGATTTTTGCTTTCCGCAGGTTCTGCAGGAATGTGACAAGCTGCAGAAGAGGCAGACCGAGGCCATTCTGGATGTGCAGCAACGAAGCAGCCTGAGGGACATGGTGCTGGAGAGGAAGATAAAGGCTGTGACAGAAATTCAGGAGAAGGAGCAGCTTAAACTCTGCGTGGCACTCGCCTTCGGACAGGGAGACCAAATGGCTGCAAAAAGCATTAAGGTCCGATTTTATACCTGCGCTTTATTTCAGCCCATGTTCAGCAGTTTATAGGATCACAAAAGCAACATGAACTACATTGTGTTCAGTTGAGATCTTACCTCTTGTGCCGAGCTGGAGCGAGTCAACCCAGTCAGGTTCTTTAACTATTCTGACAACATTTAACACCGTTTTTGCAAGTAGAATGACCCTGATGATTTCACAGGCATGTCTGCAGCTTCTACACCAGCTAAATCATCAGCACGGTGGTTGTTGTGTCCCAACGCTTTTACAGCATGGGGTGTTGTGAACAATAAGGCCTCTAGAGGTCAGTAGTGGGGGCTGCTGTTGTTGTTGTCGTATGAGAGAACATCAGAAAGTGTGTTTTCACCTGCAGGAACTGTTTGAGGCCAAAGATGCCACCATCAAGGCCTTGAGGCACGACTTGTCTGAAGATTTAAAGGTTGGCCATCGTTATCTCAAAGTGGTTCCATGCATTTATTTAATTGGTCTGAGAGTGTTCAACTTTGTTTTGTCTCTGGAGATGCTGTCGTGTTTTATTTAAATAAACCCGTGATTGGCAGGAGTATGACGACTTGGTTAAGAAAGCGATCGCTTTGGGCATTTCTGCAGACAAGTGGCTCTCAAGGAATGACATCAAAAAATTCATCAGGAGTCCCACAGAGGATAAAGTTTCTCTTGACAGTAAGGTTAGTCATCGGTGTTTTCCTGCATCTGTTTTATCGATCCAGGAGCGATTGATGCTGTACAGTGTTCTGATAAAAGTAAACCTGTGATTGGCAGAAGTTTGCTGACTTGATCCGGGAACTGACCGCTTTATGCATCTCTGAGGACGGCCAGGGACTGAACCCTGCTGGTGCCGCTTCCAGAGAGTGAACTCAGGTTTGTACTCATCTGCTCTTCCTGGACTTTTTCCAACCCAAATCTCACCTCATTTTTCCTCCTCTCTCTAGTTCAGTGCCTGATAGCTTGAATAAAGGTGAATTGCGCAGACACAGGCGTATGTACTATTGTAATATTCAGGTTAATTCTCATTTATTATAACCTGGACTCTACAGCTGGACCCACTTTGTAATTAACAGGAATTATCCTTTGATAAATTAGCTACTATATAAGTGTATTTTCACTCTACTCTTTCATTAGATTAAGACCTCCTTCTTTGTTATTAGCTCAATTGTCTCTCTGTTAATCGTATACCGTTATAATTACTAATCAATTAATAATCAATACGTTTTTACAATGGTTATGGTTTCTTCTCCATGTTTACAACAGAGAACGTCACTGTCGGCACCAGAATGTTTACCACTGGTTGTAAATGCAGCTGTGGCAGATAATTTATTGATTTATTTACTAGTGAAACTTTTTTTTTTATCATTTGAGTCTCAGTACTGCTCCATTTAGTTTTGTTGAGGATTGATATTGTTGATGTGATTTTAAAAAAATAAATGTTTATTGTTTATGTCATACCTTTATTCATTTGTCTGGTCGTTTTATTTAAGTATCTGGGTGCTAGATTTGCTTAAGTCATTTTTTCTGTTTTGAATGCAATGACACCATAAATTTTAATTTTGAAAACATTTTCTTACTTAAAATTTTCCATTGAAGGGAATACACACTCCACATTTATAATTGTGTATTTTAATGGGTTTGAACATCAAGTCCTGGATCTCATCTTTCGTCTTTGTGTACAATACACGGATGGATCAAGTATTTAATCAATTAATATTAATGAATATCAGTGTAATCGAATTGTTAATTAATCTGACCTGCAAAAGGAGTTGATGTAACTTGATGGCAGATGGAATTAATTAGGGCCCGAGCACCAAGCGGTGTGTCATGTGGGCCTGAGCAATGAAATATTGACTAAATACCACATTAGATGCTGTTGATGTATTGACACTTGAGGAATGATGACTATCCCTGCTTTTGTCGGAATATGAACACAAAAGAATAAAGCCAGCAGTAATGGGAGTAGTCAAATTAGCACAGAAATCTGTCAGTTGTAATGCAGCCTATGATGCTAAATAAACCACTGTATATCATGAAATTACAATAACTAAAATGCCTCAAGATCTTTGTCCTCTATCTTTTTCTCATCACTCTTACATAAATTTGGCGTAACATCACTATCATTGCTTTGCTTTTCCTTGGACAAGACCTTGCTGAATATATTGTCTAAAAGGTCAAAGTGGTTATTATACTGCTGATCAGTATTATTTTTGTCTGAATGGTGGCAGCTTCACACACAGTGCCAGGAAGAAACTTTGGCTTAAAGATGCAAAGATAAAAGCTTGGACTCATTAAGAAAACAGCACATAACTGTAAAAAAATGCACGTATTTGATTAGTATTAGTACTTGACTGTGTGATATGTGTTGATAAATGAGGTGCTGGGAGGATCGAGGCTCTCTGCACAGCCAACCTCCAATGAGAGTGAACAGCTGACAGGAAACGTGAGCACTTTCACCGGAAAGGAGGAGCAGCTTTTATTGTCGCCAGTGAGCTGCTGTAATGGCGGTGCCTCGTCGCTCCTCGCAGCAGCAACAACAGCAGAGTACCTTACAGTCTCCGCCAAGAAACAGCTCTATTTCGGGCGCTCCTCCGGCCTCTCCGCCGATGGCTCTGCTGACCTCGGCCGTCGGGCCCCCGGAGAACGAGAGGGAATGCAGCGGGGGGATCGAGATGGCTCTGGCCTCCCCGGACCTACCCGCCCCGGTCCTAGCGAGCAGTGCGAGCTTCACCACGACAACCTCTGGCGGCGGCAGCAGCAGCGTCTCTAGCCCGGGCTCCGGAGCCGCCAGTCCCACCGACGGCAGCAGCGGTATCGGCGGGGCGTTCAGGGAGTTGTTTGAGGCCTGCCGTAATGGAGATGTATCCAGAGTAAAGAGACTTGTCGATTCGGTGAATGTAAACGCGAAGGACATGGCTGGTCGAAAATCAACTCCCCTTCACTTCGCTGCGGGTAACGACGAGCTAAGCTAACGATACAGCAGCTTAATGTTTTTGACATTAGCTAACACACTGTGACGGCTAGCTAGCTAGCTAATGTTTTCATCGACGTCTTTGCTGCTAACCTCATTCGCCCCTCCGATAACTTCAGATGTAATTACGTTTGAACGTTAATTATGTCTGAATTTATACCATAGTGGTGCTAACCAGCTAATTTGACGCCCTCAAATCCAATTTACTCCCAAACAGACACTCCGTCAACATCTCTGTAGCTAACCTATCCCCCCATAACATGAGGCTAGACAGCACTAAACAAGCTAGCCGTGTCAAGGAAATATTAGAAACAACTGCAAACAATGCAGTTTCATGTTTTTAGTCAGTATAAGTTCTCCTGAGCTATGCTGGCATGCACATTATGGCTACAGGGTTTATACTGAGCTTGGTTCATCAATAAGGAGTATATTTAACAATTTGGTGTTATATATTTATTTGTATAGTGTTAGATTATGATTGAACTCTTATTTTCATCGGAATCCTGCAGTTTACATTTTTCTAAATCAGTTTTAGAGGCTAGTTGTAGTCCATGTGCACCACTCCTAACCCAATATTGAGGGAATTTAAATGCATTTTAATCCACTTTCAGGTTTTGGGAGAAAAGATGTGGTGGAGCACCTCTTGCAGACGGGGGCCAACGTTCATGCCAGGGATGATGGAGGACTTATTCCCCTGCATAATGCCTGCTCTTTCGGCCACGCAGAAGTTGTCAGCCTCCTCTTGTGTCAGGGCGCAGACCCTAACGCCAGAGATAACTGGAACTACACTCCGTTACACGAGGCTGCCATCAAGGGAAAGATAGATGTCTGCATTGGTAAGGATCCCTGCACATCTGTGATGAATGTTTGTGTGTCATTAGTTGCGACTTCGCTCGGGTTCTTTAAAAGTTTGACGACTGGATAAAAAGTCTGAAAGCTCTATTTTTCTACTATTGTCCAGTTTGTGTTATCTAACAACCCCTTTGCTGTGTAACCAACTTAGCGGAGTTTAGATATGATCGTGTACTCGGTGACACAAATGTGGAATATGAATGATTTAAGGGCAAAATTAAATCCTTTTTTTTGCTTCATCTGCACCTTTCTCACTCAGTGTTACTCCAACACGGAGCCGATCCAAACATCCGCAACACTGATGGAAAGTCTGCTTTGGATCTAGCCGACCCATCAGCCAAGGCTGTTCTCACTGGTCAGTTCCTCTCAGATGCATTTAGACATTTAACCAGCACTTTTTACTGATGCATGAATACGGGATCAAGCCAACCTTCACTTTAGTCATCATTAAATGTAAATGCACATGATTCTGCCCTAACAGCAGTATACCACACAATTGGATTGATATTGTACGCATAAGTATGATTACCAGGTGACTTGACTTCTTGCTTCATTTTATTCTTTATTTTGTGGGTAGCTTGGTGGAGTAGAGGCACCTCTTTACCCTTCATGTCCTCTGGCATGAAATTATTGTCACAGACAACAAAGTGCATCCATTTACAAAACAAAGAGGGGCAGTTAATGCCACTAAAGTTTACACCACATGCTTAAATTTGATAGGAAGTGTCTGGCATGCCATTTCTCATCATAAATGTTTATTTTCATCCAGGTGAATATAAGAAGGACGAACTTCTGGAAGCAGCAAGGTGAGTGTCGGGCTGAAGGACGATCTTAGCTATGCTAGTTGGTATACTCTTTTATGTATATGTAACAGCTAAAAACAAATGAAATGCAGAAGAAACACACTGAATATGCACCTGCAATATACACATGGTGTAGGACTTTTCAATCTGACCACTGTTACCCACTTCGAAGCCCAAAAAGTAGTAGTTTCATCCAGTATTACATAATACGAAAGCCTGTTGAATAACTTTTAGGGAATAGCAGTTTTGCACTGGAATTCTTCATGACTCCAGTCTTTTCAACTGTGATTACAGGAGCGGAAATGAAGAAAAGCTGATGGCACTGCTGACTCCATTAAATGTCAACTGCCATGCCAGCGACGGCCGCAAGGTAAATGAGCCACTAGCACCGCACCAAATCACACCAGATAGAGACATGATTTATAGCTGGATTAGTTGTGTGGTTCAAATATAAAGAGGATTTATGTCATTAGGTCTGTAGGAGGGTGTTATTGAGACCACCATACCTGGGTGACAAACCACTCTTTTTCTTTCTCTAATTATGCACGTACAGATTTCTTCAGAGCATCCGTTAAATCCATTCGCCTCTGTCACAACATATCAACTTTCACTTTTTTTACAAGCCCCCATTAATCCTCCAAGGTTCAGCTTTTAATTTCTCAGTTCTGTGTTGTCAGGTGTTTTTTGGAAAGACAAAAAAAACCCTCAACATTTTGATCCTGTTGGCGTAGTTGATTCTGTATTTGTCTTCTGGAACTTAAGTAGACAAACTGTGCCTGTATTTACAGTGCAGTGTTTTTGCTAATCATTTTTGCAACATATTTGGACCAGGTGTGTTGACGGTGATATTGTCTGGTCTTCCTCATAATCACTTTTCCATGCTGGATGATGGAGCAGGTTATTTTTGATCTTGAAATCTATTTAGGCACACAAGCATCCGCTCAGATGAGAAAACAAGACGTCAGTTTATTTCTCTGTGTAATTTCAAGTGTCTCCTCAGAACCTGGTCCATGTTATTGGAACTTGCTCACTCTGTGAGCAGGTTTTAGATAATAATGCAGTAGTTTTTTTTTTTTTTCCTTCCTTCTCTGTGGGGGGTAGACTAGAGGGATAGTGGTACACAGACACGCATTTCTAGAACACATGGCACTTATTTTCTAATGTCAGCATTTATAATTTAGATGTAGGATTGTTTTTGCATTTCATTCCCACGCAGTGTCAGGTACTGATTTACTCCCACTGTTTTTGCTTGTATATTGGGGAAGGGGGTCGTGTTTGCTTTATTTTTGCCTCTCATGCATTACTTTCTTTGAAATTATTTAACTATTTCCTGTCTCATCTGGCAAAATTGTTGTTTTATTTTTGTAAATAACTCCTCTATGCCATACAAATCCATTGTCACTAACAGTATATAAGCATTGGCTTATTTCATTCATTCCTAACCACATTTACTTCCACAGCAGTCAAAGTCTTCTTCACACAATATTCAGTATGCCAGTGTAGATTTGGTCTAGGATTTAACCAGCGGGCACCATTAACCACTCCTTGCCTTTTCTCAAAGCCACAGAGAGAACCGAGGAGGAGAAGTCACACTTACCCTCCAGCTACAGTATTTACCCTCTCTGGCCTGGTGTCACATTTAATCTCACTCCATGTTTGACGGATCAAACAGTGATTCATAACTAGGGGCTTGTGTTTCACTGACTTAAGAAGGGAGAAAAGAATTGCTGTGAAAAGATACTGTCATTTTGTAATTTTTGTTTCGTTTTGTTTTCCGTGTGACTCTGGCAACATTTGTCGATCAGTCAACATCCCAAAAAATGCTGGTAAGTTGACCTTGATAACGGCCACTTGATTGATGCACTGTTGTGATTTTTTATTTATTTATTTTTATTCCTTTTTAATCCATTGTTTTAATTTGACCAATAAGCTGGCTGTCACTTGTTAATTGCACATCATGGACCTGGGTGTACGGATCACTCATGTATCCTACCCTGATGCTCCTCTGTGTGTGTGTGTGTGTCTGTGTGTGTCTGTGTGTGTGTGCCTGTGCGTACGGCATGGGATTTGAGTGAGTGAGTGAGTGAGCGAGTGAGCGAGTTGGGTTGGTGTCATGGTGACGACTCATCTTTTTGGATTTGGAGAAGGAGCTCAAAATGTCCACTGCCTGCTGTCTTCAGCGTCTGTCCTCTCCTCTCACACTCACCCACACTTCTCCAACTTTCAATCACTTGTTCTTCACTCAGCATCTGATTTGGCTTTTGTTTTATTCATTAATTTGTTGTTGACAATCACTCATGCATGCCTGAAGGCCTGCCCCTCTGCATTTTGTCAAGCGGATCCTGAATACATGTCTGTGAAATTGGTGTCTTCTTCATGTCCCCTGTTGGATCAGTTGGTATGCAGTAATGAATGGACTACATTTTCCACCTGTCATTCTAGTGCTATGCTACCCTCCATGGTAATGACTTTTGATTGCTCGTGTCATCCCACACTGAATGATGCCTCCATGATTCCACTCTCTCGTCCATCTGATTTTATCACTGTGGCTTGAGATCTAACAGTTGGCTTGCAGGGTTTTATATCAATGTCACTGCATGGAAATTTAAAGGAATGGCGTCTCTCCTTGAGCTTGACCTGAGCTAGACTTTTGAATAGAGAAGAAATGCCACTGAAGTTGGATTTGCAGCTTTGCTTAGACTAACATTTCCTTTCCTTGGCTGAGACAAAGCCATTTGATTTGATTCTCTAATAGCTTGCAGAGATGCCTTCTCAAACTCTCAGCCTGCTTATAGAAGCTTCCTTGCATCCTGTTACGGTTGGGGTTCCATAGCATTTCTGTTACATCTGAATCCAGAATTGAATCAACTTATTCTACTTACTGCAGCTTCAGCTTTTTTGTAACAATGAATATACGTGTTTTAATAATTATGAACCTAAACTTAAAGCTTAATATTCACAGAAGTCAGGTTTGGCCATATTGTGCTTTCTATTTGGCTTGATTCACCTGATATACCTATACTCTTGAAACATCACCCAACCGTAATTTCTACCCAACCATTTTGAATTTAAAAGTCGCACTAGCAATTCTTTCTTGTCATCTAACCACTTGAATTCTAAACTCCCAAGACCTAGGAAGAGTGTTATTTTGCTGACATTGTCAAATGGAAGTCAGAGTAGACGAGTAATGAGGTTGAAGTTGCTTGTTGTCCCTCACTCAGGTCAGACACAATATCGACAGCAAGCGAATTTTGTCGCTGGACTTACCCAGACTCCATTGACCTTGCATCATCATATCCGCCATTCATCTGCAACTCACAGAGCATAGCCTGCCGTAGCACATTGCTTCTGGCACTAATCAGCCGCTTGCACCCGTGGCCATCGAAGGCAGCACACAATACAGCAGCCACCTATCTGTGTCTGCTAACAATCCACTCTCTCTTACAGTCAACGCCCCTCCACCTGGCTGCCGGCTACAACCGTGTCCGCATCGTTCAGCTCCTCCTCCAGCATGGAGCCGATGTTCACGCCAAGGACAAAGGGTGAGGCGCTTCTTCAGGAAAATCCACAAAAACTTCCATTTGTCATTCAATCATAATTTATGACACTAACCTGAGTGCCTTATCCCTGCAGTGGCCTGGTTCCACTTCACAACGCCTGCTCCTACGGCCACTTTGAAGTCACAGAGCTTCTGCTTAAAGTAAGACTCAATTAAAAGTTTCTACCCTCAACTTGCTGAGCTTGCACGTGGATGATAAGATTTTGACAGTGTGAAGCAAAAACAGATGAAAGTAATTCTAATGAACACCTAAGATATTTCTTTATTAGTCCCAGGACGGGGAAATGTACCTGTATATGCATGTATGTGTAAGAGAAGATTAGGACACTTTTCCCTCTTCTGGGACTTGTTTTGCAAATCTATCCAAGTTCCCAGCAACTTTTTAACATAATTGTAGTTTGGAAATCCTGTTCTGTTACTTTGCTGGTAAAATGTCATTTGTAAAAATTTCATATATTCAACCATCACCAAGAATCAAAATATGGAACTAAATACAAGCTAGGAATGTAGTAACAGTTCACCCAAGTCAAATTTTTAGATGTGTTTGTTCCTCACACTGTCCACATTCGGTGCTCTGATGTATGGGTCTCTCTGCAGCATGGAGCTTGTGTGAACGCTATGGACTTGTGGCAGTTCACTCCACTCCACGAGGCAGCGTCCAAGAACCGAGTGGAGGTCTGTTCCTTGCTGCTGAGCCATGGGGCCGACCCCACACTGCTAAACTGTCACAGCAAGAGCGCCGTGGACATGGCTCCCACTCCAGAGCTTAAAGAAAGGCTCACCTGTGAGTTCTCACAGAAGACACAAAGACACACAATTATGATTGGAAAAATACTTTCTGTATATTAGGAATGTTGGCAGTTCAGAAATGTCCAAGTCAGTTTAACCCCCTTTTTTTTTTTTTTTTTTGCAAAATTCAGTAATATATTCAAATAAGTAGTTTGATATTTTTCAAGCAGCATATTAAAAATCAGAACATAGAGCATGCACTACTTTTTTGACCTTTGACTTCTCTCTCCCCTCCATGTAGATGAGTTCAAAGGTCACTCGCTGCTGCAGGCAGCCCGGGAGGCAGACATGGCCAAAGTGAAGAAGACGCTGGCTCTGGAGATCATCAGCTTCAAACATCCCCAGACCAACGAGACAGCTCTGGTCAGAACCCAGCCATACTACTGCTGCTTCTGTTACTGCGTCTTCTTCTTCTTCATAATAATAATAACAACAACAACAACAATTATAACAATAATGATAGTAATGGTTGAGGAAAAGCATCTGGTCTCACCTGGCTCATCACAAACTGATCATTTGAATCAGATGTGTGAGCAGGCAAACATCTAAAATGTGCAGGGCAGTGGGGCCCCAGGACCAGAGGGATGTACTAGAAGATGGGTTAGCGAGGTATTTTAACCTAGTGCCAGAGTTTTCAATGTGCTGAAAGCATCTCTCCTTATGCTGCACACATAATGTGCTCTGGCACAGGTTATCTTAAAATATGTTTGAAAATGGATTAATCTATTGGTATTTATGTCGGATAACTTTCAATCAGAACGATTACTTAAACTTCTATTTGGCTGAAAATTAAAGTGATTTCCGTGCACCAGTCATTATGGGACAACTTTAAACTTGATACAGTTAAACATTGTGCTCTTGTCAACGATAGTCACTGAGAGTGCACTGCGTGGTTAAATAAATACATTAACTTATTCTGCTTGCATTCCTCTCTTACCTTACTGCCAGTGCTTCATAGTACATCCCTGTGGGGTGTGAAACACTCGTTTAGCGGGTTAACATGTGGTCCTGTTCTGGCAGGTCTTTGACTAAGATTCCAGCACACTAATCTAATGTTAATGTGTATTCTAGCACTGTGCTGTGGCTTCCCCCCACCCCAAGAGGAAGCAGGTGACTGAGTTGTTGCTGCGAAAAGGTGCCAACATCAATGAGAAGAACAAAGAGTGAGTACAAAATGTTTAGCTTGTACATTTTACATTGATTTTTAAATTTAAAAAGATGACATTGTCATGTGTCTCACATGACAAGCAAGAAAGACCGTTAACTGTATGGTCAAGCACATTAAGTGCTAAGATAAAAGGAAATAGTGGCTAAATAATAAAAAAGGTATCTGCTAGGTGGCACTGGCCTGGATCATAACTTCTGCCTGTTGTGTCTTTTAGCTTCATGACTCCCTTGCATGTTGCTGCTGAGAGAGCTCACAATGATATCCTGGAGGTGCTGCAGAAACATGGAGCAAAGGTCTGTTAAAGCGATTAAAATTGTATTAGAAGTTGTAATCTGGTTAAAAGTATACATTGCTGAAACTTACCTTCACCTCTTCTGACTCCAGGTAAACGCTGTGGACACCCTGGGTCAGACAGCCCTTCACAGAGCTGCGCTGGCTGGTCACATCCAGACATGCAAGCTGCTCCTGAGCTACGGGGCCGACCCGTCCATCGTGTCTCTGCAGGGTTTCACCGCTGCTCAGATGGGTAACGAGGCCGTACAACAGATTCTAAACGGTAATCACACCCGCTGCGGCTTAAGATTGTTTGATTAACGCAATGTCAGAATCTTTTACAAATGTTTCTTCAGAGGGATCCAGATTTAAAACCTGATCATGGGATTTCATATGATGTGTGGGTGTCCTGTTTGACCGTAATTATTGTGCTTTGTATTGAATCTGTTTCTTCACATTTTTTTTTCCCACCAGAAAATGTTCCCACACGTAATTCTGACGTGGACTACAGATTTCTGGAGGCGGCCAAAGCAGGGGATTTGGACACAGTGCAGGTAAGATCATAGCACTCTTGAGAATTTGTAGCTCTGAAATTTCACATGCTTGCTAGTAGCAGTGGTTCACAAATTCCTGTGAAGGCCCCATTTTAATTGTCTTGCAAACCTGTTATCATACTGCTTAGCTGAGTAGCTAATTGTCACAATGTCTTTGTGTATGGCAGCAACTTTGCACCCCCCAGAACGTAAACTGCCGGGACTTGGAGGGCCGCCACTCCACCCCTCTCCATTTTGCAGCTGGTTACAACCGAGTGGCTGTCGTTGAATACCTGCTGCACCATGGAGCTGATGTCCATGCCAAAGACAAAGGGTGAGTTGTAGGTTATATAAAGAACTGAATGAGTGAATCAGACATGTTTGAGTTTTCAGTAGGTGCACAACACGTCATTTCTCTGGTGTGAAGATTCTCGTTTTGTGTTTTCCTCCTCCAGCGGTCTGGTTCCCCTCCACAACGCCTGCTCCTACGGGCACTATGAAGTGGCTGAGCTGCTGGTCAGACACGGAGCTTCAGTCAACGTGGCCGACCTGTGGAAATTCACCCCGCTTCACGAGGCTGCAGCCAAAGGCAAATATGAGATCTGCAAACTGCTGCTCAAAGTAAGGATGCATTATTGTCATCTGTCACAAGAATGGCCTCACATTCATTTGTGCCACGTGTTGGTTGTTATTATGATGGTCATGAGGGGGAAACGGTCAAACCTCAAACTTGTTTGTTCAGCACGGAGCCGACCCATCCAAGAAGAACCGTGATGGCAACATGCCGCTGGACATGGTGAAAGATGGAGACACAGACATCCAGGACCTGCTGAGGGGTGATGCCGCCCTGCTGGACGCTGCCAAGAAGGGCTGCCTGGCCCGAGTCCAGAAACTCTGCTCACCAGAGAATATCAACTGCAGAGACACACAGGGGCGCAACTCCACACCACTCCACCTCGCAGGTAATCACCACTTAGCTGCTTTTGTTTCTTGCATACATTCCTGATGGGCATTTACAGTGAAGCTGAAAGATTTCTGATCTTTTGTCTCATCCCTTCTTGGAATAATGGAGAGTTGAAATCCTGCAACATTGTCTCTGATGCTATCCATGTTTGTCTGGCTCTTGGCACAAGAGACCCAAATATAGCTGATGGAAAGAAAAAAAACAAAGGAAATCTTAAACTCGACAAGTGTTTTAGATGCTGTAATTATGCAGAATGAAGGCTTTCATGCCCTGATTCCTGTTTCTTCTCCTCAGCTGGGTACAACAATCTTGAGGTGGCAGAGTATCTGCTGGAGCACGGGGCTGATGTTAACGCCCAGGACAAAGGAGGCCTTATCCCTCTTCATAATGCTGCTTCTTATGGGGTCAGTATCAACAACATGAACACAAACTACACATCCTGTGACTTAGATTTACACATTGAAAAGGCTTAAAGCTGCAGAAACCTCAAAACTGGTGGGGGTTTTTTTGACTACATTTTAAACTAAAAGGTATTTATTGTGTTTGTGGTCTTGCCTTCAGCTTGGTTCTTCACTCACTGACTTGCCCCTCCGTCATCTCTCTTCCTCACAGCATGTGGACATTGCAGCTCTGCTGATCAAGTACAATACGTGCGTGAACGCCACAGACAAATGGGCTTTCACACCCCTCCATGAAGCGGCCCAGAAGGGTCGCACCCAGCTGTGTGCGCTGCTGCTGGCTCATGGAGCTGACCCCACAATGAAGAACCAAGAAGGCCAGACTGCCCTGGACCTGGCCACGGTAACTGCTTCTGTCAGACAGACATCAGCAGCTTAGTGTGAAATTAGTTTTTTACATCTAGATAAGTGGTGGGCACTTCAAACTTCAAATTGACCAACCAAACTGATCGTTCTACTGGACAGATGGGAAAGGGAACATACAGTAAATTAACCTTTTCCTCCCCATTCCTGCAGGCTGATGATATCCGGGCCCTATTGATGGACGCCATGCCACCAGACGCTCTGCCCAGCTGTTTTAAGCCCCAGGCCACAGTGGTCAGCGCCTCTGTCATTTCCCCCGCCTCCACGCCATCCTGTCTATCAGCCGCCAGCAGCATAGACAACCTGGCCGGACCGCTCACTGAGCTGGCTGCTGCTTCCGCCGCCGGGGCCTCTGGAGTGGCAGATGGAGCCACAGGCACTGACCGCAAGGAAGGAGAAAGTAAGCTTGTTGCATTTATCGTGTTGAAAAGTGGTCAGTTTACAAAGCTGGTGCACAAACGTTGTTTCACATTGTAACGCCCTTTTTTTTTTTTCACAGTGGCAATGCTGGACATGAATATAAGTCAATTCATGAAGAGCCTGGGCCTGGAGCACCTGAGGGACATCTTTGAGAGGGAGCAGGTGAGCTACCTCCAAAAGACTGAGGATGAGACTGAGATGAATTTGTCGCCCGGCGTCAATATCATGAAGAATAAATCTTTACGACTGTGCTGTCTGCTTATTTGTGGCTGGAAGTCGGAGCCAACGGACAAGATTAAGTTGTTAATACTGGTCGGTTAAAACTTCTCAACCTGCTATATTATTTCCCTTTTCCCAGATCACCTTGGATGTGCTGGCTGACATGGGCCACGAGGAACTGAAGGAGATTGGAATCAATGCCTATGGCCACCGACACAAGCTGATCAAGGGCATTGAGAGGCTGCTAGGCGGCCAGCAAGGTAAGGAGGCATCATTCGAAAATGGTGTGGCACAGTGTGGCCTGACAAGTTAACACCCGATAGCCAGAGAATAACTGCGTGGTTGTTTTTCAGGTGCCAACCCCTACCTGACATTCCACTGTGCCAACCAGGGCACCATCCTGATAGACCTCGCCCCAGACGACAAGGAGTACCAGTCTGTGGAGGAGGAGGTGAGTCGAGTTCACTCTCTTTGTTAATGGTGTGTTTTCACAAGCAGTTTTCAAAAGAAGCAGGATTTTGTTTTTTAAACTATCTATGCAAACGGTTCTCCAAAGGTTAGTTTTCACTGTCTACAATGGTTTGCATAGAACTGAGTTTACATAAAGGCATTATAGATAACTACATCATAGCAAAATGTGCAGTTTTTATTTGGCCACTGCACATGCCTGGGCAGGATGCTTTTTTGATAAAGTTGGCAAACATTTTCAGACCATTTGCTAATGGGTAGTTACATTTTGCTGTCTTTGTTTTGTGTCCCTCAGATGCAGAGCACAATCAGAGAGCACAGAGACGGCGGCAACGCTGGTGGTGTGTTCAGCAGATACAACATCATCAAGGTCTGAACCAGGAATCTCTCTGTTTAGTCTGAACAGCTTCTAGAGGGGCTATTTCTTTAAATGGTGGTATTATTGAAAATAGATGACGGTGACTTGACCTGACAGACTTGAGTCGGCATTGAATGCTCTGTGAAAGCAGAGATGTCCAGCATCTCCCTTGACGTGTGTGTGTGTGTCATTGTTTCCCACAGATTCAAAAGGTGGTTAATAAGAAGCTGAGGGAACGCTACACCCACCGGCAGAAGGAGATCGCAGATGAGAACCACAACCATCACAATGAACGGATGTTGTTTCATGGTAACCACACCCACTGTTATGCCATCTGTTTATTTTTTTTAACAGTGTGAAGCATTGCATGTCAATTACTGTATACAATATCATTCTCCCACTGTCGTCATGTCTTCCCACAGGTTCCCCGTTCATCAACGCCATCATCCACAAAGGCTTCGATGAGCGCCACGCCTACATAGGAGGGATGTTTGGAGCTGGGATCTATTTTGCAGAGAACTCCTCAAAGAGCAATCAGTACGTGTACGGCATCGGTGGAGGCACAGGCTGCCCGACGCACAAAGACCGATCCTGCTACCTGTGCCACAGGTAACTGACTAGACATGAACTTAACTGACGGGGGTTAGTTGGCAAGTTTAAACTGAACCACAGCACTAACAGATGTGTTGGGCGTAAAACTACTTTGCAAGTGTGTATTTTTTTTAGGTAAAGGTTTTATATGCAATATTGTGGGAATTGACACTTGTGTCTGACCGTTTTTCTCTCATCTACACCCTCAGGCAGATGCTGTTCTGCCGAGTGACCCTGGGGAAGTCCTTCCTACAGTTCAGTGCCATGAAGATGGCCCACGCCCCCCCAGGACACCACTCAGTGATCGGGCGGCCCAGCGTTAATGGCCTGGCCTATGCTGAGTACGTCATCTACAGAGGAGAGCAGGTAAGCTAAGACCGTTCCTTTTCTCAAATCCTTTTTCAGGCTGTAACATTAACAAAAACTACAGTAGACACCTGCTGTGTAGTGTCAGCTAATGTCGTCTTATACTTTTCCTTCAGGCCTACCCAGAGTACCTCATCACCTACCAGATCCTTAAACCGGAGAGCGCAGCCCAGTCTGCTGCAGGAGCGGAGCAGAAGTCGTAGTTACTTTACACTCACACACACGCACTCACACCCACACAAGGACTCGATGCTCGTTACTCTCTCCTTTGTATTGCAAATGCCTAAACACTTTATATTCAACACATTTCCAGTCTCCAGTCCAGTAGAACCCATGGTGACCAGTGCTGTATAATACTCTCCTACTCGTGGTGATGACACACTTTTGTTTTGCATTGGCTGCATGTTAATACAGAAGCATGTACGGCCCAATAGCGTGCATGGGTTACTTTATTCCCTCCTCCCCTCCTCACCAATCTGGAGGATGCTTGTAGAAACTTTGAAATATCAACATTAACAGTTTGCCACTCTTTGTCGCCTTGTGACTGTGCAGAACCACCAACCTCTCACCTACACACACACACACACACACACACACACACACACAGTCTCACTGTCAAAGCCTGAAACCTGTGGACTACTACTGCCCCGTCATATCTGGGTTCATCCTGTATAGAATGGCCTCTGGTAACTGTGATTTTAATGCTAATCTATAACACTACCAAACAGGTAACAGTGCGTCGTTGCTATGCTGTAATGCAGACTTTCACCCCAAGAACACTACAAACACTGAACTGAAATGTTTTTTTTTAGTGGTTTTATTCAGGGCTGGATGTGCTCGACTGAGAAAGGGCTCTCTGTCAAATCGCAACAGTTGAGACTATTTTATTGTTACAGTACTGATTTGTATGAGAGAAGACATGTGCTCAAGCTCAAGTGCAACGTAAGGCATCAGAATTACACAAGGCTATACAAATGGTGTGGATGTTGTACATTAAAAGCATTATATATATATACATATATATATATATGACTGTGCTTCAAGACAGTAGAGTCGGTAAATGTCCAGAGTGTTGAATTGTGCTTGTGATGCCTTACAAGTTGATGCCCAATAGCCAGTGAACTCATCAAAGCACCCTCTCAGTCTCCATGGTCTTACTCAAAGACATCCCACACATAAGGATTTGCACTTTTACATAGAAACCTATTTAAGTTATTTTGAATTTAAATTGCAAGTTTGCGGGAAAAAATATTTGTACAGGTTGTGTAAATGGTTGTGTATAACTGTCGCTGTTTAACAGTATCTTTGAGTTCAACTGTAAATGACATGAATTTTCCTTTCATGCCTTCTTGATTCTCCCAACTTTTTTTTTTTAAATAAATGTCCCATTAACAGCTCCTTTTATTGTTTAGTGTGTATTTTGAAATGGTGTCAGACGTGTGGAAGAGGATTAGGAACATATCTCACACGAAAAATGAAACGCCTCAGTGTTGATGCAGTAGTAGCACAGTTGACTAATGCAACATGATGTACGAAGAACCAAAGGGACAGTATTTATCTATGGCATTTTCTTGTAATAGAAGTAATATCAACACTTAGTTCAAATCAAATTCACACATTTTCCTATGTAGGAAAAACTTAACTGTTAGATTTACTGTATCAAAGCACAGCCATGTGTTTTAGTAAAACATAATCTGTTAGTGTTCTGTCTCATTATGCTCAATTCAACTGACTCATAAATTATGAATACAGTTTATACTATTTCGGGTCAACGGTTGTGCCAATGTCCCTCAGGAGCTGCTGATCCAGTTCTACTCTGCAATTATCCAGTTTGTTTTCTGCACTTCCATCACTGTCTGCTTTGAATCAGCCACCCAACAAGGACAAGAGCAGACTGTCAGGACCACAGAGAAAATCATCAGTCCCGACCTGCCCTCCATCCAGAACTTAGACATGACTTATACGTGTCCACACTACAATTTGTGACACAACATCAACGTTTTGTTGTTCTTACTGAAGTGCACCCAAATGCTAATTACACACACTTATATCAAATTCTCATTCAGTGCCCAATTTATTGATTTTTGTCTCTTTACATGCAATAGATGAAGACATTTTTATTTGCTCTATTTTACGTGTACAAACCCCATCTCTCCAAAAGACTACAACAGAGTCGCACGCATTTGACGTCATCACGCTCAGCTGACCGCGACTGCATTTAGCCTCTTGAGAGGAAATGTGTTTGTTTTGATGTGTCTCGTTTAAGTTACTTATGTTAAAGTTCTCTTTTTTATCTACTCACGTAGACCTTGTAAGGCATGCTGGGGTTTAAGGTGACCCACCCATCGGGACAAAGATTACATCGCTTTTAAAGCCGTGTAGTTCAGCTAGCGTGACATGTAAAGTTGCCATGCTCGCCCGCAGACATGCAGTGGAAAACTTTTTCTGTCCTTGTGTTACTCCTCAACATCACCGGAATTTCAACAGCTTCGTATGTCATCACAGTTGATGTTGGGAGAGCAGAGGGGGACCTGAAGCACTTCTGGAGAAGCACTGGCTTTTGGTGCGTCAAACACGAGTTGTTTTTAGTCACAGTTCTTCCAGCAAAACACGCATCAAGTGAGATAATATTGCAACCGTGAAATGAATGTGGATTTATGTTCATTACGAATCCATTAGATGATCTCTGCTACTACTAAGCTGTTCAAAATAATGTTGCAGAAGTTGAGCGTTTTTAACTAGGCCGAGACATTTTTAAAATGACAGTTTTTTCAGTGGAGATTGGCGTAGTGAAGTCATGACTCAGTCTGAGGAAGTCTTACAGGGCTGCACTTTTGTATGAAGTATAGGATCAATCAAGTATATGAAACTTCTTGCAAATCTATAAATGTTTTTTTTTTTTTTTTTTGTGTCACTGATGCATCTCAAAGTTAAAGAGGCTCTTCTTTGTGTTTAGCCCCCCGCTCCCTCACAGCCAGGCCCACCAGTTTGACCTGAGCATTGACCAGCAGCTCAACCTGGCTTATGTGGGCTCAGTCCCCCATGGAGGGATCCAGCAAGTCAGGATACACTGGATGCTGGAGCTGGTCATTGCACAGTAAGTAAACCAGCAAAAGTAAAGAGAGAGATCTCTCCAGCCATTTTTATCATGATAAAGTGACGTGAAAGAAAACCTGTTACTCTGTGTGATTTTTGTTTAGAGATGTTGGAGGACGACCCCAGTACAACTTCACTAAGCTGGATCGACTGATGGAGCTCTTGTGGATTAATGGACTCCGACCAGGTACTGTGCAGCGACCCCCCATCTGGAAAACATCACGTCATCTTTGCGAGGCATCTGATCAAATGTGATTTTGCTGATCTCTGATGCTCTTGTGACATGTGGCTGTAAATATCTGAGCTGTAATCAATTCCTGCTCCCCTGGTTTTCAGGTTTTGAACTGATGGGCAGTGTCTCTAACTACTTCACTGACTTTGAGGACAAATCGCAAGTAGCCGAGTGGAGAAATCTGATTTATCTCATAGCCAAGAGGTACATTGGTGAGTGAGTGCCCAGTCTTTATTGTCCTGTATATATTGTAGAAGCTGAATAATTGTTTAAAGGTGACTCTGGGTTTTTCAAGATTTATGTTTATGTATCTTTTTGATTGCTGATGTGTATAAATACACTTTAGCACTTAGCCTTTACTGTATGACCCTCCTCCTGTTTAATTGTTCACTGCTGATCCTGAATTACAGACCAGTACGGCCTGGGAAGTGTTTCTCAGTGGAACTTTGAAACATGGAATGAGCCCAACAACCACGACTTTGATAATGTCACCATGTCAATTCAAGGTAAACCCACAATGCATCAGGCATGACGTGTTCATGTCCTGTCTGTTATTCTTTTACTTATTCTAGAAATGTGTCATTTGATGCATGCTTATTTGAAACACTGTACATCTACGACTAGAAACAAAGTTTATATCAGACTGATGCTTGCGTTAAATAAAAATCAACTAATCTCTGTCGTCTCCCTGCTAAATGACATAACATGTATATTTCTAACTGAATGGACAGATCCTCATGAATACATTAAAGGATTAATAGTCTGGATTTCAGTGGAGAATTCAGTGCCTGGGAGCAACTCTGAGTATAATCTACTTTTCTTTAGGGTTTCTAAACTACTACGATGCCTGTTCGGAGGGTCTGCGAGCTGCCAGCAGTCTTCTGAGGTTTGGGGGGCCAGGAGACTCCTGCCATTCTCCCCCTCACTCGCCGTACTGCTGGGCCATGCTGCAGCACTGCTACAACGGCACCAACTACTTCACCGGAGAAACGGGTGTCAGGATCGACTACGTCGCCCTGCACAAGAAGGTGGGCTTTTCTGGACTCGGACCACATCGAGAACAAACAGAAAGAGATTGCAGTCATTATCAAGAGATCCTGATTTATCTGTGACTGTCAAATGAGATGCTTGCAGCTGCCAGCCCACCTGAAAGAATGTCATTATTTTTGGTTTCAGTGAAGAGTTTTAGCATCCAAATGTCTTTATTTTTCTGATGTGACAAGAAAAAAATAGTACAAAGACTCCTGATTTATGTAAAACTGCATTTATTGATGCATTAACTGTAAACTGGTGCAGTAAGAATCACTGTTTTGGCAGCTGACTTTGTGTTTCTGTCCTTCAGGGAGGTGGTTACTCCTTGCCCATCCTCCAGCAGGAGATCCAGACAATGGGGGAGATCCAGGAGCGCTTCCCCAGGTTCCGCAGCCTCTCTGTCTACAATGATGAGGCTGATCCACTGGTGGGCTGGTCCAGGCCTCAGGAATGGAGGGCGGATGTGACCTACGCTGCGATGGTGGTGAAGGTGAGGAGAACTTAAATATCCTACTTCTCATTGTGGTCACTGAATGACACAGGCTGAATTAGCTGTTCACTCCACCACTTAGATTAGATTTAGCCAGTCCTCTGTTCTGCTCCCTCCAACAGGTTATAGACCAGCACCAGGATGTGCTGCTGGCAGACCCCAACAGCACCATCAACTACACCCTGCTGAGCAACGACAACGCCTTCCTCAGCTACCACCCACACCCCTTCACCCAGCGCACGCTGACCGCCCGCTTCCAGGTCAACAACACCGAGCCGCCTCACGTGCAGCTGATCAGGAAGCCTGTCCTCACTGTCATGGGCCTGCTGGCTCTGCTAGGTGCCTTTCTCTTTACTGGAAAAATAGAGAGTAAATGTGCTAAAGTTTCTCTTTGTACCAGCAAAGCTCAGGTCTCCAGGATGCTGCAGTTTCAAACCTCCTATTTAAAGCACCCTGTTGCCTCTCCTGTGTGTGATTCCTCTGTAAGGAGAGACCCAGGTCCTGGCTCAGGTTTTGAACTCAGCAGGAACCAACAACGGTACGGTGGGGGTCCTCGCCAGCAGCCACAGTCCCGTAACACCGGGCGGCTCGGACAGCTGGCAGGCAGCCGTGCTGATCTACAACAGTGACGACAACGACACCTCCAGCACTACCGATGACGTCAGCGTCTCAGTGAAAGGACTGATGGCACAAAAGGGTGCGTTTAACAAAATGCTGTTGGATCCCTACCTTTCTGTTATTTTAGGAGAAAAGATGATTCCGTTTTTACATAAAATAATACCAGGGCCAACAGGCCTTTATCTCAGGAAGTGAGTGGTTCAGTTCAGTCCTTCCTGTTCTCTGTGTGTGTGTGTCTGCAATCCAGGTCTTGTGTATGTCACATATTACATGGACAACAATGTAACCAGCCCGTATCAGCTGTGGCGGAGCATGGGCAGCCCCGACTACCCCACAGCACAACAGTTCAGACGCCTCAGGAGTGTGCAGGTAAACAGCAAGACAGAACAATGTTGTTAGAATTTACATTATATAGTTTTGCTTATGTAACGCCATCTGAAAAAAAAGTACCTCTTGGAAAAAAAAACCTGTGGATGGCAGTAGAAATAAAATTAATTACTTTATTCTAGTTTTAAATTTAGATACAAAATTAAATAACCATTAGTTTTGTTTTTTCATTTTAAATGAATCAGGCCACTGTGTGAATTATTTGCTTGCCATAGTCATTTGCCTTGCAAGTTGAGCTTAAATCAGCCTGAATTACATACGTTATTTGTCAGATAAAGTTCTTTTTTAATATCAGTCATGAAAAGGTGAACCTCCTATCGAACAGTAAAATGACTTTAGGATGAGCTCAATATGTGTTATTACGTCACAGCCATTGTACACTGACTATGAAACATGCATTAAATAGTGTAAATACTGAGACGACAGGTTTTGAGACAACGTGTATTTCTGGATGAAGATCTTGAAGCTGATTCGTTTGACTTATTATGGCTCTTCCTCCTCCTCCTCCTCCTCCTCCTCCTCCTCCTCCTCTTTGAGACATGCTTTGACCCACTGATGATGTGTCATTGTGTCAGGACCCTCATGTTGATGGACCGTGGGAAATTCCTGCTGGAGACGCACTGACTCTGAAAGCCAAACTGTCTGTGCCCTCGGTCCTCCTCGTCCATGTTTGTGCCCGGCCCAAAGCGGAGCCAGACCAGGTCAGTACTGACACACGACAACAACGCCAAGTGGAAATAACTTTGATTGTTCTCCTTGTTTGCATCTGCCTCATAGTCCACCTTGGAGATTCTCATAAGTTTTATATATTTCCAACGGTGCATCGGTTAAATCCATAGACTGTATGTAAGAAGTGCATGTAGCATGTAGCCACTGGTTTGTTGACCACCATTTTGGAGCCTGGAGTGACGACCGTTCCATAAATAAGATGGTCCCACCCTAAAGAATACCCTGCTTTCTGGTCTATTTTCCTCTAAATGGGACCATCATTTACAAAACAAACTTCATGTTGTATTAAGACGACTTGAAACTAGCGATTGAGACCATAAATTCATTAGGAAAGTGTTTACGGAGGTTCTAAAGCAAATGAGTAGTAGGTTAATTTTTCTCATAGACTTCCATACAATCTGACTTCTTTTTGGAGCCAATAGAGTCGCCCCCTGCTTACCATTAGAAAGAACGTAGGGTCTAGAAACTCCCACATTGGCTTCACTTTTCAGAAAATCAACTCTCAACTGTATTTGGCCTCTGATCAGGTCAATGGATTACGCTTCATCAGGATCACCAAAGGCCAAGTCCTGATTGTCTGGTCAGACCACTGTGTTGATTCCAAGTAGGTACACGTGATTATGTCTTTATTTTTGCATTTGCCACTGCAAGAAATGAAAATGAAAGGGAAATTAGGTACAGATTTATTTATACACTATTTTATCCATTGTATTTAGAATGCAGCAGTACAGTAGAGTTAATCCTGAGTGAATATGTAATATGCATGACCCAAGAATGACACAGCACTCATTCATTCATCTTAATTTCTTCATTTGCAGATGCATTAAGACATTCGAAGTGGAATTCTCCACAGACAAGAAATTCAACAGAGTTAATACTCAAGACACCATTTTTACTTCATATGTTTATTCACCTGGTAAGAATGTACATTTAAGGACTCTTAAGTAATTGCAATGAGTAACAAAGTTCAAGCTGTATATTGGCTTTGTGACCTCCAGCCATAGAAATAATACCAGATACTGTGTTGTGTTCTGTAGTGGACCAGGAGGTCAGCGGTCTGTACAGAGTACGAGCTGTGGACTACTGGGGAAGGCCTGGGCCGGACTCTCTGCCACAGAAGTATTCAGATGAGCACTAGACCAAGGTCAAGTCTGGTAGCGTTCTTTTTTTATTTTGTTTTGTACAAGATAAACACATTTTATGGAGATCAATGCACTGATTATGTCATTTTTTATTAATGAAGTGCTGTTTCATCCACCCAATCACATTATATGCATACATTTATTATTTATACTCGTGCTCTATTTGACAGTAATTAAAAAGACCTAATCCAACAATGTGTCACTCGGTCTCTAAATACTTCCAAAGACCTAGAATAGCAAACAATCATTTAGTTTCATTTTTGAAAAAGGCTAAATAAGGCACTGTGCTTTACTCAAACAGATGTAAGTGGCACATTTATTGGGGACTATTTTTTTGTGGTGGATGAATGCACATTTGATGTTTTAGTTTTTTGAACTTTTGAACCATAATAAAATATGTCAGGTTTTAGAGACACAAGCAATATTTAGTGGATCAGTTCATTTTGGCCTCCTTGTGTGTGTTGACCGTAAGAAAATATACAATGTAATTCAACTTATCCTTTAATATATTTACATCTGAATTGACCAGCTGTGTCATATTCTATGCTTGTTGTGCAGTTGCATATAATGAAAAATACATGCCACTGGGCAATGAGATAAGCAAGTAACTTAAATCTAATAGATACATTAATTATCCTTTGTGATCTGTAGTCTGTATTTGAGTTTATTTCATTCTACATTTTACACCTGATATGTCTCAGAGTTTTATACGGTTGTGTTTTATGTGTTTGTGCACTAGATAAGTAAAAGTTGGATCACCAGTCTAAGTCATTTTTACAAAGGCAAACACAACAGCATGTTTCTTTATAAAATTTATTGTCACCAGTGCAGAATAATGGCAAAGTGCAGATGTTGCCCATCAGTGTGACAGTGCTTCACAGTTGGTTATATCATGACTTTGACTCAACCGCTAATAGTTCTCAGTGGATTTGGCTTTGAAATATATCTTCATCTTGGCAATGTTAATTTAATTTACTCATGGGGCTACAAATTGGATTTATCCAATAATTGTAAATAACGTTGGAACACAGCAAATCATGAGCTTAATAGAATCTTATCCTCTTTGCATTTTTCAGAAGAGCTCTCTTTTGTTTTTGGGGAGGATGATCAATCCAGTACGATGGAGGGCTGCTCAACAAACTCTGGCTTAGCAGTTTAGCAAGCTCCTGTTAGAAGAAGAAGAGGAACAAGTGATGAGTCTAAGTGCAACATTCACTCTGAATAAAGAACATTAGTTAAAGTTCAAGATAAATTAATACAAGACTAATACTATTGGCAGTTTTTAATAATTGATACAACTTATGTAGCCAAGACACTTTTTGTGTTTCTAACTTTAAAGTTAAATAAAAATCAAAAGCACTCTGACAGTTTGTCTGTCTATTAAGCTGAATGTGAAAGACAAAGTACGTACCGGACTGCAGCACGGGCTGGAACTCTCCGGCCATGCAGATTTCCTCCTGTTTCTGGCGGACGACTCTTTGGATGGCTGGGGGAAGGCCGCGGGGGTTGCGGGAGAAGACCAGGGAGTAGCCGTCCTCGCAGCTTCCATCCTCCTTCAGGGTGCGGCAGGCATAGGTGATGGCATAGTTGTCATAGTCTGTGTCAATGACCCAGTAGTTGTCACCTAGAAGAGCAGAGAGCAAGAGTTAAGTCTCAGTTTTGTGAGAGACAGGCCGAGAGAATGTGTGTATACAACGGAGGTGGCTTACCGCCGCTGGACAGGTAGCTGGCCAGCCCCTGGTAGTTCATGAACATCTTGCCGGGGTTGGTGGGGTCAGGCACTGAGTACTGAGCAGCCATGTCAGCACACACAACCCAGAATCTGGATGTAAAGAAGAAAACAAAGTCACATTCCCATGTTTGCAAGTAGATATTTAACTATTTCACACTCAGACTGCTACTAAAAACATTTCTAAACACTCACCCAAAGAGAGTGACTCTGCCCCTGGATGAGGCGACCATGGAGCCATCGTCTCCAACAGTGTATTCAGCAGAGATGTTGTCCTGCAGGAACAAGCCCTCAGGGTCCTTCTTCTGCAGAGCGTACCACTTTCCTGCATACTGTCGGGGGCCAAAACAATCAGAGTTAATAAGGTACTTTTGATTTTCATGAGTAGAATATGGATGAGCACATAAACTGTACGGAGTCAAATTAGTTTTTTGTCATGTGTGGACTACAGTCAGGGAGAATATAAGATCAGTTAATCATACCCCTGATTGTTGAGCAAAATACACACTATTTTTATGTATGCTGATGATGTTTGTTTATCTGTTGGAGCCTGCTAGCTGTCCTAAACAGATACTGTTACTGTAACGTAATGTGAGTGAATTGAATCTTTAAGTTAATGTTAGTTGTTGACTCTAAATTCTACTATCCCTCTACGATTTATGAGTATTTTTAAAGACGTATTGTATTTCTGTACTCACTCTTTGGGGGTCAAAGTCCTCCTTGACTGTGAAGCTGTCCACCACGCAGGAGGCCAGGCTCTGCTCCACGCAGGCCAGGAGCAACATCGCCAGAGCAAAGATTTGGAAGTCCATTCTAGACAAAAACCAAAGTTAAGCACATGTTAATTTGTGTGATGATTGTTTTTTTTCTTCACTTGCAATTATTAACGCTATTCTAGAGCAATATTCCTATACCTATGTACATGAATTCCACTATAATAAAATCTCCTGTGATAATTATTGAATAGTGCAGATACCAGCAGTTTGAGGAGGCCATCCAAAGGGGAAAAAACAGCATCTCCTTACCTTCGGTGTAGAGCGAAGCTGCTGGGAGTTTTCAGTGCAGAGCTGTTGCAGTGTCTGAGCTGTGTTGAGAAGAAGCTGTGTGAGCCTTTTTATACCTCACGCACAGGTAGGCTCACTGTTTATTTTCACTTCTTGCACCTAAATGCAGAGTTTAAATCTACTGCTAATCCAGTTAACAAAATCCCCCGCTGTAAGCTGATGAACCCTCGCATTCAGCATTGCCCAAGCTTTATGTAATTGTCTGCAGAGCTCTATAATGGGATACATAATGGCAGATGCCCCAGGGGAAATAGTTGGCCTGAGCTGGGGGCATAAACCCACAGTGAAGGTGTTTATATGAGCAAACAAGTGTATTTTGTTCACTAAGATTTCATGGAGACCTCAAATGGACCCAATTGCAAATACAAAGAGCTGTTGGGTTGCACCTGCTAATAGACCTATGAGATAAGATGATTTTATCATGATTGTTTTCAGTTTTAAGTGTCCATAAAACCAACCGCCAGAATCTTCAGTAAAATGTTCCCAAATCTACTATCTGCTATTCCCACGAACAAACAAGCCAATAAAGTTTTTCCTGTTCTGTGTTTATACAACTGCCCTTGTTAACGTATGACAAAAATAAACCGTCCTACATTTATTATTTTTTGGATTTCCCTACTTTACTGTGCTGTAAGTGAACTTGAAGTTTGTAGCATTTTCTTGTTCATTATAGCAGATAAAGGATGTGAAAATGACAAGTAAAAAGCACCATAGATGAAAAAAAAAGTAATGTTTTACGTTATGAAATAGAGTGGAGAATAGCACTGAGTAATGAAGTCATGTTATGTCAGCAGAGGCTCAGGTGTTCCCGTCTATGATCACTAACTCAGTTAAGTAACCGTCATCTACTCCAGTGCTTCAACCTGTAATCCTTGACATAACGTGTCGGAAATTCGCACCACTTGTGTACCAGCTAACGTGTATATGGATGCCAAAGTGTAGGAACGCCCACTTTACAGACCACTGTGGGCTTAAAGCCTGTTTTGTAGTCTAGCCATTGTTTGCCTTTCTACCCTTGAATGTGTTTTTAAAGTATTTAACAAGTAGTCCTGAGGAGGTATTTTCATTAACAACAGTAGGTGAGCGTTAAGTAAAGACAAGTAGCATTGCCAGTAAGTCCAGCCAGTATTTTTAGCTGGCCCTGGCATTGTTGTTGTTCTAATAATAACCTGTGCAGAGGACATTAGGTAAGGCCCCTGTGCTTTGACATCCTGCTCTCAAAACTATGAACCTGGCATGACATGTTAAAAGTATTAACTCTGTGTCTGTAGTCTGAAAACAAACATTAGGTTTAAATGATCCT
The DNA here is from genome assembly GCF_042242105.1 of Pempheris klunzingeri. Classification (NCBI taxonomy): domain Eukaryota; kingdom Metazoa; phylum Chordata; class Actinopteri; order Acropomatiformes; family Pempheridae; genus Pempheris; species Pempheris klunzingeri. The sequence continues at coordinate 26,302,138 of NC_092018.1, forward strand.
GCCATAGACACTCACTGACTGTTACTTAACGGGAGGTGAGCTCAGGTTGATCGTCTGGACTTGTGCTATGCCAGGTCACTGACTCCTGGTTATGAACGGGTCACGTTGCAGGACAACATATGAGCAGGTGATCGCCATCATTCAGTCATGTATCATTCATTTTGAACACCTCCACATCCCCAACTTCCAAGTTTTCAGTTTGCTGCTTTTCTTTGTCTTTTGTGATAATGGGCTGAATATCTTTGGGTTTGATCATTTGGTACCATTACTCTTGGCCCCAGGAAATGTTTGTCTGAGCATTTATCACAACTTTATGACATTTTATTGACCAAGCAATTTCTCAAGAAAATTATTTATTCAGTTCTTAATCCACGCCAATTGATCTCTATCACACTAAAACTGAAAATAGCAAATAACAATGTGAAATGATACACCTGCAATTAATGTTTTTCACTGTCATTAAATGTGCAGCTTCCAGAACTATGTATTAGCTGACTTATTTGCCAAAGGCTCACTGAGCTACATTAGGTAACCCCCGTCATGTTTTCAAAGCTTGTTTTTCGCGAATAAAAGGACAAAAGAATTAAAAAGGATAATGGTTAGCAGTGTTGCCTCATATCAAGAAGGTTCCAGGTTTTAACCTGGGGTCTTTCTGTGGAGTTTGCATTTTCTCTCCATCCTTGCGTGGGTTTTCTCCGGGTACTTCGGCTTCCTCCCACAGTCCAGACATGCAGATTAGGTGAATAGGTGACTCTAAATTGTCCGTAGGTGTGAGTGTGAATGGTTGTCTGTCTCTATGCGTTGGCCCTGTGATTGACTGGCAACAGAGTCCAGGGTGTAATCCACCTCTCGCCCAAAGTCAGCTGGGATTGGCTGATTGGTATAGATAATGGATGGATGGATGGATGGATGGATGGAGTATAAATGTGATCAAAAAATGTGTTGGCAAATAGGAAACAACTGTACATGATCTGACAGCAACAAATTAAAAGCATTTGCATTTAACGTAATGACTAATGTGAACAAAACTCTGGTTTACAAAATGATTTGTTATTACTTTAATGTAACATCGGTCATACCTGCGCTGTAACAGTGACTAAAGGAGAACACAGGAGAACCAAAGGTAAACAAAGACAAAGACTGCAGTAATCATGTAATTCTGTATTTATGACATTACTTCATTACAAACATGAACTTAATAACTTATGGGTGCAGTATTACAAAGCTGAGTTCCATGTAACTAACTTAAAATCACTGTGTGGTCCAGAGAAGTATTAAAGGTAACAGTGAATGCATCCACAACACGGGAGGGTTTGACTAGTTTTGACCGGACTTTGCCATTGGTCCTCCAGAAAAAGGAGACAGAGGTTGGAAATTGCACATGGACGTCCTGACACAGCACGCCAGCTTTACTTCAGAATGGTATCTTCATTTGCTGCGAGGAGAGAGTAAAGTAAGTGAGATCAGTACGTTTGGGACCAAGAATAGCAATGCTTTACAGTGAATGACTATGCTCCTACTTTTTGTGCACTTGTAACAGCAACACAACATCAAGTTGATGTATTACACAAACATTTATATAGTATTTCTATCAATGTGTCCATTCCCTGGAATCTGTGGAGCACGCAGATGTATGCGTTGGAATCACTGGAGATGAGGCTACCTTCTGCTAGCTGCTTGGCAATGCGCTCCTGCTCCTCGCGAGCCTTTTTCTCTTCCTCCTCGATCCTCCTCTCCTCAGCTGCGATAGGCTTCAGGTTTTCTGTGCAAATAAGAAACACAGGCAGGAATTTATCTTTCAACTATTAGCCTTTTAAATGGCCTTTATCCAGTCAATAGGGTTTGTAAACTGATTAGTCAAATTAATAATGTTGTGTTTTGCTAAAAAGGCTTGGGTTTTAAACATACTGTTTTGAGTGGGAAATGTTCTCCCCAGTTCAGTTCTGCAGATTACTGTTATATCCAGAGGGTTTATCTCAGTGCGTGGTGACTTAAAGGAAGAACTCACCGTATCTCTTTTTGCCATAGATGATGCCGGCAATCAAAGCTGAATACCTTGCTGTCTGTAAAGTTGAAAACAATGCAAATCAATACCAGTCGTGCTATCTTTTACAGCTGCACCTGCTCTATGCTAAAGACTAATCTAGAGTACCCAGGTCTCTTTAATTCAGAGGTTCTAAACACACAAAACTTATTTAGCATCGCCTACAATAATGTCGCTGCGCTCACGGAACTCCATATAATACCACATGAGTGTTTTCCTAACTTGATGATGGGCACAAAGTACACATCTAAAAGAATTCAATTGAACGCGTTTACAGAGTACTTAGGTTAGTCATTAATTCGGCTAAAATAGAATCCACCATGGAGCATTATTTTCATTAAAATGTGTACTTTCCAAGTATCATCATTATACTGATCGCAATCTGTCACCAGAAGTGAACAACAGAGGGCGACAGTTTGAATCTAAGGTCTGAGTGACAGTCGAGATAATTTTAAAACAGCAGATAAACTTGAAACACATACAATGAGTGTGATATTGTTCATACAGTACTCTCTATTGGATTTCTATCTATTATGTTTATATGCACAAATATTTATCTTATTGACAAGCACCCGTTTAAATAGGGACAGCTTTAAACAGTGATTGGCTTTAACTGTTAGCATGTCCCATCTATACATCTAACAGTACTGTTACACCATAACACTCACCACATGCATTGTTGACACATTACTCGCTTGGTCTTGGTTTAACTTGGCACACTTTAATACCGTAGCACAGTTATTGGCTCTTAGCTAGCATGCTTCCTAGCTAACAGTTAGCATGCTAGCGTTTAGCACCTGAAATACGGTTGCAAAGGTCACTTTTCCGTAAAAAAAGGATAACTTTCTTTCCCAATATGTACTGCAAAACAAACCTTAATCAAGGGCGACACAGCAACTGGAGGAGCCATCGTTTTCCTGCAGGCTAACAGCTAGCACCAGAGGTCACTTTACCACCGCAGAGGACTGTGGGACAGATACTTGTTCTACTGCAGCTGGTGTGCTCACTGGTCCACTGCTGCCACCTGCTGGTGTAATGTATTAATGCAGATGCTATTTATATAATGACAAATAATTTAGAAATATGAAATTAATATTTAGATTTTCTTTAAGACACTTAGCTGCAAAAGTCTCCCATGGAAAAAATCTATTATCCAATTAGAACCGTCACTGTCTCCTTCCACAGTCACATAGGCACTGTATGTCCTGTTGCATTAATAAAGCCACTGGGACTGGAGATCTATGGTATGATCTATGATCTATCTATCTTCCATAATAAATCTACATTCATGATCCACTGAGAAACCTGATAAATGCAAAGGTCCACAACATTGTCACCTCACACACTCTGAGTGCATTAGGTATACCTGTCTAAATGGTACATACACCTATACATTTAACAGGATTATCATATTCTGTTTTTATTGTCATTGTGTCTTTTTGGACTCTGTAGTTTGTTATGGTGTCATATCTCACTGGTCACTTACTTCACTTTGTCTTCTCCTTCAGCCAGAATTTATACCTGTCAGCTTCATCAAATGTTTGTTAGCAAATTACTGACATTCAACCATCATCAGCATATCCTAATAGACAAAATCTTTTATTTGGTATATCAACTTATGGCACATCAAATTACCGGAGTCCCACACTAAAGCTTTACCTTCATGGTGATGTGTTTTACTCTTTTCACCATTTATAAATATTAGTAACTCTAACTAACTCCACTAACTGGATGTTGTTGGATGTAAGCCTGCATCACTGTATGAAAACTGTGTTCTCACGTGTTAATATTAGTTTCTTAATGATTTGTAATGTGCTTAGAACATTTGTAATTAATCAATTTAATTATTATTAATTAATAGCCTAATTATAGCCCATTTATAAAACCGTTATAAGGGTAGTCTTTAAAGTGGTACCATTATTTCTTGTTGTCAGAGTTATGTCTGTGCTAAAATTGCCTGCAGTTACAAAATGCTGAATATCTTAATATTAAGTTGTTCCTTCACTATCATAGCAATACCAGTTATCAGTGAAATAACACCTTGCACCATATTACACACCATGAAAAGGTTTTGTGCCATCCAGAGGAGGTCAGTAGAGATGTGTGCAGGTGAACAGGTCTCTACAGTATTCAGTCAATGAGGACAGTGCTTTCATGAGCAGAACAGTGTTTATTGAAATACAGAGAGTTGTATGCATTGCGGGGAACTCATACTGCATTCTTTATAGGCGGAACTATTGAACATTGCAAACACATGAAAAGCAGCGTCAGTCCTTGAAGGTTTAGCACACTTTTAAAGCCCCAGCATATCTCCTATGTGAGCATGAAGATCTAAAATATTGCAGCTGTATTTAGAGAAACTGGAGAGAGAAACTAACATTTGTTACTCAGATCTATGCAGAATCCCCATTTTTCTGTATTTCTGATTTTCAAATTTCTTTTCAGTCATAGCGTATATATGGAGTGTTTCTTTTTATGCGTCTGACAAAAGCAAATATTTTGAGAGAGTCAGTAATTTTCTCTTTATCATTCTCCCCATTTGATATGACAAAAAAACGAAAAAACGACAACCCTGAACTTGGGCCCATTTCACCACTGAGTGGCTCAGAGAGGGTGTAGATGGCCATGTGCTTGTGTGATCCCTCACTGGCTTCCCAACCAAAAGCTCCCAGTCCTCTGGAATGCAGATGTGGGATTGAACCCACGTTTTTTTTGTCCCTGCTCCATCAACTTGTCCATCACGTACAGTTTTGCAGTCCAGCAAATTATGTCTTCATAAAAAGTCACATAAGAAATCAGTCTACCTCACAATGCTGGCTGCCAAAGCAATGGTTGAGCTTGGTTGCTGTCCTACTGGTAAGTCTCAGCTTCCCTCGTTTCGTCGAGGAGGCTGTGTACTGATTGGACTTGAGTTTAGAGTAATAGTCTGAGAACTTGTTGAACAGGATGGATATGGGCAGGCCGTTGAGGATGATTCCGAAAGCGATGCAGACGAAAGCGAACATGCGACCCAGTATGGTTTCTGGATAGACGTCTCCGTAGCCCACAGTGGAGATGCTGACCTGTAGGGCAGTGAGGAAAGCAGTCAGTGGTGATGGAGAAACTTGATCTAAGCAGCACTGATGGAAAAAACAGATGGGGGCAGGACCTGAACTGGAAATATTGACAATACAAAACACATATTTACCAGGGCAACCCCAACAATATCACTCTTAGCTCAGTGACACAGATAAGAATTAAAAGTTAATACAAGACTCAGCAAAAGTCTGCTTTCTGTCACTGTAAAGTTAACTGTATGTAACATGTTACTCAGATTTGGGATTAACAGAAAAAACAACTATTAAAGGCTTTTAAGGTCTGAAGCCTCTCAAGTGGAATATAAGTCTATGTCAGTATTACATGTCCTATCAGGGAGTTATGTATCAAGGCCTCAGTATGTCCCACTGAATGTGGGAATGTGAATGTGAATTGTAGGTCGTCCTAATGATAGAAATGAAAATGATCAGTTATGTTCACATCATTGCATCAATACAACCAAACCCGAGAGAAGCAATTGGTTGCTCAATGGTTCAAATGGTTCCAAATGTAAAACAAGTGGGTAAAGTCATTATCTAACTGTATTTTCTGGACTGCACCTAAGATCGCATTTCTAAAATTCCAAAAAATTATTATTAATTATTAAATATATTTGTGAGGTGCTCTTTCAACAGCTGCAACAAAATTGACGCAGAAGTCAATGTTTCCAGGACTTAAAGATGGCACACACATCTTCTGCTTCTGCTCATATAAAAACACAGCTCCCTTCACTATAACCATGAGGATTATCATTTCCCTCTCCCTGGATTATGGAGATAAGATTCTACCACTCAGACAAACAGGCAGGGCGGTGATCTGTTAACGGGTCCATTTAGGGCAACAGGCAGACTCAGTGAATGAAGGTCTGTGTTGACAGTTTAACTCAGGTAGGCATTGACCTGCAGTGACCACCGGTAACCCAGTGACCACACCTGCCACACAGACCACAAATACCAAATCTGACCTCATTGTGTGTTGTAATGCTGGAGAATAATCTAAAATCATTCTACAGTTTACTCCACATCCAGGAGCTATGCCAACACTGAAGTAATTCAACTAATTTAACTACATATGTAGGTTACATAGCTTTGTTATTCAGGTTTTATTTTTTAGACTTGAGTGCTTTCCATATTCCCTGTTCTGTTTTTAAGGTTGCTTTGTCACCTGTGCTGTTTCTCTTGGTCTTAATTCAGACTATTAAATTGGACAAAGATGTACTCACAGCTGCCCACCACCAAGCATGAGGAATGCTGGTGAAGTTTGTTTGCGGCATGTCGTGCTCCACAGTGTAAACCATGGCGGAGAAGCTGAAGATGCCCATGGCGATGAAGAGGAAGAGGCAGCCCACTTGCTGGTAGCACTGACGCAGGGTGAAGCCAAACGCCCGCAGGCCCGTGGAGTGTCGCGCCAGCTTCAAGATACGAAAGATTCGCATCAGTCTCATGATTCGCAACACTTGGCCCAGCTTTCCCACCTGCCCCACTGCCTGCATGTCCGCCTCGTGCTTCTTGTAGTTTTCATGGTTGTCAAAGATCTCCAGGATGGCCTGCAGATACTGAGGCAGGATGGCGATCAAGTCCACGCAGTTTAGCACACTCCTGCTGAAGGACTTGAGGTCAGGAGTGGACACCAGGCGGAGGAGAAACTCCATGGTGAAGAAGGCGATGCACGTGGACTCCACATACTCCCAGTACGTCTTACCACTGAGCTGACCTGAGGCAGTCCTGTACTGCATCTCCTCCACCGTGTTGAGGGTCATGGCCACAAGGGAGATCAGGACAAACAGACTGGAGGCCACCGCCATCACCTTGGCCTTGACAGACGAGAACGGCTTCTCCATCAAGTTCCAGATGGTTCGGCGAATCTGGCCCATGAACATGTCGTGAAAGAGCTCCTCATTCTCCTCAATCTCCACCTCTGCCTCCAGCTCCCTCTGGATCTTCAGCTGCTCGTTCAGCTCGTCCTGCCTCTCCTCGAAGGAGATGCGGCAGCAGCGGTGGGTGTTCTTGATCCTCACACCCCAGTAGTTGATCTCTTCCAGGAAGTTGCGGGGACACAACTCGTCCTTGATCCACAGCACGCCAGTCCTGTAAAAGTTGAAGATGCTGTGGAAGACATCTGGGTCCCTGTCAAAGAAGTACTCATTGTTGGTCACAGTGTAGTCATCGCACAGGTCCAGCTTCATGTTGTGGTCCGTGTAGGTGGCCAGGCGTCCTATTCTGGTCTTGGGGTACTTGGCAGCCATCTTATAGGCTATCTGGTATGGTTTTCCTCCTACATTGATGTTGATCATGTAGTTCTTCTTGGAGGGTGAAAACTGCTTGGAGAAGCCATACAGAACATTGTCATCCTCCTCATCCTCATACTCCGCATAAATGTCGTAGATGTCCCTGCTCAGCTCTTGCATGGAGTTCCATGTCTTCACCAGGCTTTCCTTGGCTAGTGGATAAGCAATCTCCGAGGGTCTTCTGTTAATGTCTGAATCGGTGACTTTGTAGTTGGGGAAGAGACTCTGCCTCCTCTTCCACAAGCTGGCCATCTTGCCAGGGCTCCCCATGTCGATCCCCCCGGCCTACGCAGCAGACAGAGCGCTCAGATCCGCCAGCATTACTGCTGTCTAATACCCCCTTCACCTAAGCGTGGAGGACAAGAGCAGGATGCCTCATGGCCCCATTAATGTTGCTGACTGAGAGGATCCGCGTGCTTACAGCACATCTAAATACCATTATCCCCTGCTGAGCTGCCTGGCTGACATGACGTTGGCTGTGTGGCATATCTCAACAAATGCCCATCATGAATTCACCCTCTCTGAGTCTAGAAATTTCACATATGAGCTTACAGTTATTACAGATCATTTCGGGTGATTAAAGACAAGAATAAACAACAATCAGTGTTGTTTTCCTCTCATTTATGTATGAATACATAGGCCTGTGCCATGCATTAATCTTCATGCAATCCCTACAGATTACTCAAGGAAGTCATATTGGAAAGCTATAATTGGAAAACACCATTGCATGTTTTGTTTCTTTTACGTTATTTGAGGTTAACTGCGCTACAAACATCCTTTGGGATGAGTTTCTTTGTAGATATATTCTAAAATATTATAATTTTTTTTACTTTAGGTTGTCTTTTTCAAAATGTACAATACATTTTATTTCGGTTATTATCATGCAACTGTGTAAGATTCCTGCATTGAATGGGAACAAAGGAAGGCTAGTGGAGACATAAAAGAGGATAAGGGCTTTAAGCATTAGTCTACTTCCTGATTGGGAGGGGGTGTCAGAACCTGAAGTGAGTCAAGGCCACAGACTCTGGGAAGTAATCCTTTGCTTTGTTATTGATGTACCAATAGGGTTGTGGCTTGTCATTTAACGTTAAACTTTCTGTTAACTAACAGGCAGTGATTTAACCAGGTGGAACTGTCTAAGACACAGAGAAGTATCCAACATATGTTTGCATGCGATTGAAGCCTCTTATTGGACATCAGATTATTATCCCGATGATTAACGGTGCCACCTGACCAGGGATGAAGCTCTGCAAACGCCACTGCTGATGACATTGTGAACCATGCAGTATATCAACCTTTATTTACCTTCCAGGTGCCAGCCACCGCTGACCAGTTAAAACAATTAAGGATTTAAGTTGACAAAGCAGTGACATTTAAATAGAGCTGCCAGACTTAAGATAGTCTTGTTAGTGTTGTGCGAGCAAGCAGTGAATCGGATTTGTCGTGCAAACCACAGGATCACAAGGGGACAGAGGGAAACGTAAATATTCATGATAAGATATACTGAATAATATGCAGCAGATATAAAGCTTCCTGGCCACTTATTTGCCCTTGAAAGCGAGACTGTGTCACTGTTGAAGGAGAAAATAATACAGTTCTACTCTTGAATAAAATGCTCAACTCAGTGCACCGTTAGCTAATGCAGCAAACATTGAACATGTAATGAATAGATATTTCAATGGTTTTATCATAGTGTTCAGCAAATCTGAAATACTCTTGATTTAGATTCTAACTGATGATGTGATAACTGACACATGATGCCTTAAATATAATGACATATTATCTATAATGGGTCAAAAACTAGTAGACTACTGGGCAAGCAGATTTAACTTGGTATTCACCCTGTCTGTCCGTGTTGATAGATGTAAAGAGGCTTGAACAATACAGGGGGGCAACAATAATCAGCCACCCCTGCAGTGCAGTGAGTCTATATAAGTCTTACTCCAGTTATCATTATGCAGGAGAAAGAAGTACATTTATATTTTGAAGAAACGTTTGTTTCCTTATTGATCCAGTGGTCTTCCAGGGAGAAGGATTAGGATGCAAGGCAAAGCATTAATGGATGCCTCCATACTTGCATTTCACCAGGAAGGGATTAATATCATCTGCTCTCAATGTCCGCGGTTTCCTAGCAGTCACTACTGTCCGCAAGATTTACGGATCAAATATAGTAAAGTCCCCTCAAAGCTGCTTAGTAAAACAAGAATGCAGGTTTATAATCCCTCGTGTAGGTTTATAAAGCCTCCTGTTGCATACATTCTTTACACACTTTACACTGCTGTTAACATGTGGAAAATCCAAACACGGATTGCTCAGTAACAACAAATGCTCACATTTAACCTGATCCTTGCTGATGTAAATACACACACACACAGGGTCAGCTTAGAATGAGGAGACAATGGGCATTTTGATTGTGTTTTTTCTCAACATACTGTCTTTAAAATCGACATCGACATCATCAACGTCTTCAGAATTGCAAGTGCAAACTCCGCAAGAGTTTACACCACATAGCACTACACCATAAACTTGTTAAACTTGTACAATCAGGTATAGTACAGAAAATTAGAGTTTTAGCAAGAACTTTGGTTTTATGAAGCAAGAACTTGTGTGCTGGATGATAGTAAAGAAGCATGTTTGTAATAGAACCCTGCTTTCTATCCTGAATGCCAAGATCATTGATGACTGCTTAACATTTCTTTCTGTCTGCCTGTTCAGGAGTCGCATCTGTGGGCTCAGTTTGACAGCATGTGTCACTATGATATGTATATTAAATACTTTTGAATGTGTGATACTGCAGAAAGATTTGCTAATCTGAATATAGGGTTTAACTGTTTGAGACTACATGCTCAGGTTTGGTAAATGTGTGTTATATTTTGGAGGACGTCAGTGGGAAGTTATCTGTTGTGATGGACCAACGAATGAGAGACAGAGTAGCATCTGCTCTCTCCAGCAGATGGTGATATGACCTACACTGCAAAGAGATCATCCAAACCTGTCACAGTTTACGCTCTCTACTGACTGTACTGTGTGATGCTTCAAAGTCACTGTAATGTTGCTGAGCTGGACAAGTAACTCCACTTTCTTCCCACTGACGCCCCAATAGAAGTGTTAAGAATATGACTCAGGTGACTTGGTGCCAAGTGTTTCGCTACAGTTTGCAGTAAAAGTTGAAAGCAAAGTAAAAATGAGTCCCACTGTAAATCAACCTGTTGAATGCCATGTTTGCTATATGCTGCATCAACAACAGTCCATTAGAATTATGGCTTTTACACAGCAGTACTATAGTATAATGGCTAAAACATACAATCTCAGATACATCGGAGGGAGCACAGGAGGGGCTGGCACAGATCTGATGTACAGAGTTATGGTTATTACAAAGCATTTTTGGAAAATCTCATCATGTGAACTTTGAGGCCTTTAAAAGATGTAATTGTCACCAACAATAGGCCTTTTTTTAAAGAACACATTCTTACATGTCGCAGTAAGATGTTGGGTGTAATTAATAACAAATGAATGATGGCTGAATTCCATGTGGCTGCTTCAGTTTCAAGGTCGTGGTGCATAACGGCTCACTGGGACACTTGCCATTGTTAACGTTATTAGTAACATCTGTGCTTTTGTTACTGTGACAAGTCAAACGGTTTCATCACCCTCCTTCCTGAACCAAAGAAAGTCTTTATAATCTGTGACAGCTGGAAGTATGGTTGTGCAAACTGATGTAAACAGGGAATACATTAGATTATACATTTTAAGGTAAAGTGCCATAATGAAAAAGATATATAATATCTTGCTCTGCACCACATTTTCTATTAACTGTGGAGCCTGGAGAGTGCAGGCAGAATAATAAACAATGTATGGTGTAAATTTAATCAATGAATGAATACATTATTTTTAAAATCTGTAAAAAATTGATTAATTATAACTGAATTTAAATTTTACCTCAACAAACTCAAAGCATATTTTCACTTGTAACTAAGTAACAATGGTTTAATTTTAAAATGGAACCACAGAACAAATGTTAAATGGGCTTTTAAGTGATGATTTTTGTTATTCCATTTAATCGCTGCTCATATTCCACCTCAGTGTTCATTTGTGTTCTGTCCAATCAGATGAGGTCTAAGCCACAGAGCAGCAGCTGAAGCTCTCATTGGACAGCTGCTATGTGCTGCTGGGAGTCTGGTGTGTCAGAGACAATTACTGTTATTAATTACACCTGTGCTTTTCCTGCCAGGGCGCATGAAAATGTCTGTAAAGGAAGATGTCAACAGCTGTGTCTCTTTAATTCTTTGGTTTAAAATCACATGAATAAAAAAAAAAAAATCACCTACAATATATTTCCTGGGATGTATTTACATAAGAAGTTCTCCACAGAGGGAAAAGCACGTGTAAATAATAAAATGAAAGACGGCTGAATACCATTTAGCTGCCTCACTTTCAGGGTCCTGCTTATTGTCACGATGTTGTGGTTTAATGACACACTGGGATGGAACGGAGCCATCAGTTATGTGATGAGTAAAACCTGAGGACTTTTCCAAATGCCAGCTGAGAAAAAGGCCAACTCCCCTCTGCCCTCAGGGTCACCTGCATCATTCATGGCAGCGTGATTTCTTGTGTTGCAGAGAATTAACGTTAATAGAGACATAATACATAACAAAATTTTGGATCTGAAAAGATAAGGACCACAAGATTTCCAGGGTTAAATAAGGATGAATACTTGATTGACCAGAAGTGCGGTGTCACTTAAATGCTTTTATTTTGTTTTTTTGGCATTAATTTTGGAAACATAATGCATGAACTCTAAAGACACACCTCAGATATATTTTGTTTGATTACACAGGGATAGGTGTTAATGATTACATACCTTTGAAATCCCTATTCCAGATTTGAAATGCCAGGTATGCAAGTCCCACAAACTTAATTTTTCAGTGCAATCACATTCCTCTTGTGTGATCTCAGGAGATACATTACCTCCACACAGATTTAAAATCAAACCTCTCATAGTACAATCTCTCCAAAACACCACAGACACAGAGGTGTTTCACAGCAGGGCCTGACAACACCGAGATCTGCGTCAAGTTAGTTACACCACAATAAGACCAGGGCTCATGCGATTGTGCAAAAAATAAAGCGTCATATTCACCGCAAACGTGATACTATCATGATAAACTGGGCTGAACACGAAATCAAACAGTTAATGTAATTTAAGATGACGTGCAAACTGATTTATTCCAGCTGGCACCGAAGCCGCAGGTATTTCTTTTATTGTCTGAGGGAACAAACGCAGGTGATGGGCAAGACATCTACTTTTCTGTTCGTCAGTGGCACAACAATCTCGGATCATCCTCTTTATATCTACACTTATATTAAAACAGTGCCATGTAGGTGAACGAGCTGGGGAAAAGAAACAAACATTGTTTTGTCTCTGGGAGCTGAGAGCCTCACTCCTACAGTGACACCAGCGCGATGTCTTATTTTGAAAAGCTCAACCGGACGTTATTTATCCGGTTAGCCTCGTCTGCTGAGAAAACGCTGTTTTTAAAGGGAAACCAAGGTTGTTGAGGTCTGTGGTGGGCATAGCAGGTTGGAGGTAGGTGTACACTCATTTTTGTGCTAACGCTGTCCCAGTGTCGTCGGTGTTCTTGTCCTCAAACTGTGTCTTGTTCGGCAGCTTATCGCTTAGGTTAGCGGAAATCAAGATGCGGGCAAGTGTCAAGTCAAGACAACTGGCAAAGTGCAAGCTAACTAGCTAGCTTGGCTGAAGCTAACACGGCTAACGGTACCGCTAGCCGGCTCCAGAGAGCAGGCAGCCGAACTCCTGATGTAGCTCCGTTTGTTGGGTGTCTGACTGTGGACAAGTGGAGAAGCGGTGTCCGCTGTTTATTACGATACACTGCCACAGTTTTATCGAGTCTTACAAGTACAGTGGCGAATATTTCCTGTGAATGGCTGCGGGGGTTGGGGGGTGTTGTGGCCCCCCACAGACACACACACACACACACACAAACACACACAAACACCAAGACAGCATTGCTTTTTTTATTTAAGTCGCGTTGTAGCTGCTCCCCTCAAGAGGCTATTCAAGAATATTAAAAGAAATGTAAGAATAGGTACACTTGTTGTGTTACATCTGCAACCTTTGTGTGAACTTTATCATCTAACCTCACTGTCCTTTATAAAATGTTGTGACAAGTGTAGATTTAGTGTGTATATACTGCAGCAGTGTGAACAGAACCAGACATGTTTGAATCATAAGTCCTTACAAGTTATTTATCAGCCACATGTTTAATTTTATCTGAGGCTAATGAAGAACAACACTATGATGGCTAGTTTTTGGTGCCATGAGAAATCATATAATGTAATTAAGTCCAGACTGATTAGTAAGACCCATCTTGGCCGCTGTCACCAGCAGTATAGAAATGCATGCAGGCATAAGAGTGCACATCAGAGCCTGTGGGTTTTTATTATAGAAACATCTAATAAAGAATTAAAAATGTCTGGTTTTGGGGACCCCATCTGTAGTGTCAAAACCACCACATTATGTCCTCCCTCCTTTGCCTGCTGTGGGTCAACAATGTAAGGCGATTGGCTATTTTTCACGTACCCTGCAGGCTGCATGTTCCTATAGTTTACTGTATGTCCTCTGCTAGCAGTGCAAGCTTTGCTATGTGGTGTGAACAGTGTTAAACAACCTGGACTTGCAGTGAGTATTCTGGCCTTTGCCCACCGCACTATATTTGATAGCACTTCAAAAGCCTTTGCAAACACTCTACTCCTCACTGTATACACCCAGAAGAGGGAACAACAGGCATGTACACCAGACTATATGAGGAAAAAGCTACACTTGAACATCGAGTGCAGGAGCGCAACATGGGTGTAGGAAACAAAGCTGTGTGCACATTTCAGTGTTTGTTAATGGAGCTGAGAAATGAAGACTATTGAAATACAGTGGAAACACTGCTCAAAGGACAGAATCTACCAATAGTGTAACATGTGGACTTGGGCTGCAGGTGAAGCTGTGTGGTGTGGTTTGGTATATTCCTGTCTACAATTGCCAGATTGTAGAAACAGATGGGTTCAATAGATTTCTTCTTCCTCTACTACACTTTTACCTTAATGATGAACCAAAAAACAACAATAGAAAAATGTATATCCTCTTACTGCTATAGCTTTTTTGACTGTTGTGAAAGTCAGAGGGTTTTCCATCTTGGCAGAAGGTTTTATTTTGGAACAGTGAAACACAAGTGGATGGAGGATGAGAGATCAAGTGTTTGGCCAACAGTACACTCCCAACAAAGCGGATTCATGGAAGCTGTTGAACTGCTGTCAGATGTGATGCTGAGAGCAAATGTCCGTATACTCACTGTGCCTCAAGGCCTGTTTGTTTAATGATGTCCGTGCAGATGGAGGAGCTTGTGTGGCAGATGGGGGTGGTCACTAGTGTGGGTTAGTCATTGTCTTGTAGAGTATAGGCGGGGGGGTTGTCATTTGGTGTCAATTCTATTGAAAGTGTGATGGGGAAACTGTATAAAGTTTCATTTAGTTTGAAGCCCACTAAAAATACCAACGAGGAAATTGGAAGGACCCAGCCTGTAGGAGAGTTTAAATTACATTATCACAGTAACATGGACAATAATCATTTTCCATTGCAATGTAGGTATATACAGTAACTGTACCATGTTTATAGAAGCAAGGATATAATTAAGACTTCGCTAACATCGTTCATAGGGCAGCTGCCCTAGTCTTTTGATTATTTTTGTCAATCAACTTGTTGCCCAAAGAGATTCAGTTTGCTATCATAGAAGACTAGGAAAGACACTCTTTAAAAAGCTGGAATCAGAGAAATTAGGTTAGAGACCCCATCCAATCAATGTGTAGGAAAATGATCTAGGAACTAGATTTTCATAAAAATATACTCATATATTCCTTACACTCACTCCTGGAGTCGTTTTTGTGATAGAATTGTACTTCTGCATCTGAAAAAGCCAAACCAGAAGTGACGTAACATAAGGGAGAGCATTTAATAGGCATTTAATTTGATGTCTTTTCGACTAATTGTCTATTTGTTGCCTAAAATTTAAATTTACTGCCAAACAGATGAAACACGATGCTTAAGAGAAAAAGGGGAAATGTGGAAATGGCTCTTCCCATTTAGTCTTTGTCTAGTCACTTAGCCTTGGTTTTCCTGCTTCTGTATGCTTATAGGTCATGGTGGAACTTTTTAAAGAATAACACAGGATGTTTATGGCTTCATATGATGTAGCTTATACATTGTCAGTAAGTGATTACCTACCATCACTGACTGAAAAACAGTTTAAACTAACTTTAACAGCAGGGTATGCATCTAAAATTGAACTCAACACTAATTCAAAGGAGAGCAAAAGTCAAAGCTGCAGGTGGCTAAACATGTTTGTGTGAAGCTTTCCTGCACCCTTACAATAATATTTGTCTAAAAGCTATTAGAACATTGCTAATTTTGTGAGTTTGACCTTTGTTTAGGAACAAGATCTTCTTTTCATGTGGATCAGTCCAAGACAAGTTCACCTTAGTTTACTGTATATTCCCTCGGAGCAAAGGACACACTGGTAACTCTACACTGTGTAAAATGATACAGCCTGTGCCGTCCAACACTTCCCTTCACCACACAGCTGACCTTGGCTCAGTCCTCACTCTCACTAGGGTACACTTTGCCCGGACAGTACCTTGCTTGACAGTACAGCTTTGTGATGCTGCTCATTTCTCTCAAGAGGTGCCTGTCGTTCTGTCTCATAATACTGGTACAATTAGAGTTGTTGTCGTTGAGAGAAAAGCCACCAGACACCATGAAATAGATAAGGTATCAAAATCTGTCATGTTTCAGCTTTCTAAACCATTTACAGTAAACACCTGGTTTTGTTTTCAGTCAAAGAGCAACGGTTTATCTTTATGAACACTTTTTTCCATCAGTGTTCAACAATGATGGAGCAAGAGCACCAGAAGAGGCTCTGATTCTTTGTGTATGTCCAACAATAGGCTTCTTCTACTAAGTTAAGACTGTTAAACCTGTTGAAACATTTGAATTGAAAAGACACATTTTCAGTTTGTTCAATTAATAGCTCATGAGAAGGGATTCGCAGGCAAGTGAAGATGTTTCTGCAGTGTTCTGAGGAGTACGACATGCTGTCAGTGTAGTTACTTCCTGTCACGTAGGCACAGAACATACGTGTGCGAGATCATGTCAGCTGGCTGTCAACAGACTGCAGAATGATGTTAAAGATCCTTTTAACAGAAGATGTGAGGCTGCTGGTCTTTGACATATAGATAGAGCCAGATACGACACACATAACATCACATTCTGTATATTTGATAAGACTTTTCTCTCTCTCCTTTCAGGTTGTTGCTGGTTGCAGGGCCCCGTGGAGCAGAAGAGCTGTGCCATTCCCCCCTTTTTTTTTTTCCTCTCATGTCCCCCCCTGTGTGTCTCCCTGTGTGTTAGTGACCCCGCACCCCCACCCGCCCCCCCACCTATTCCCTTCTGTCGTGTCGCCACTCCAGCCCGAAGCCCCCCTCTCACCCCATGCTTGGGACAAAGCCAGCTCACTGCCAGCCCAATGACTGCCTGGATCGTCCTGCCTGTCAGCCTGTCTGCCTTCTCCATCACAGGAATATGGATAGTGTGAGTTACATGAACACATGACTGTGTCACCTATGCTGCCACATTGAAACATAATCTGTTCACATTATCAAGTGTACAGATGGGACAACAAGTACAGATTTATAGGGGTGTGTAAGTGGGCATTTATAGCTATTTGCATGACAAAACAAGTGAGTGATTTATATCCTCTCTTGCTGGATTGCCCCTTTTCTCAAGCTCAGTAAAGTGTTCTGTCTCAATAACAGTTCAACTTGTGTCACAGGCTGTGTTTGACATTTGTCATTTCTTGCTTTACATGATGGTGTGTTCTTCGCCCCACAGGTATGCCATGGCTGTGATGAATCACCATGTTTGTCCTGTGGAGAACTGGTGAGTGAGTCTCTTCTTTTTGATCTGAGGAAACAGGCATAAAATTCTTAATGTGGACACAGTTAGACTCCACAGCTACCAGCTGGGAATGAACTGAACTCACTGTGTCACTGCCACAGGTCTTACAATGTAACATGCACAGAGGAGCTGCCCCGACCAGGCTTCCCCAAGACATGCTGCACCATCCAGGACATCCCCCTCATCAGGTCTGCTTCTCCGTCTCTCCTCTCTGCACTTAAAGGCTTTGTTTCTGCAGAATACAAGAGCAATTTTGTGTCAGCAAAGGCCCCGAGGCATGAATTAGCACCTTGTTATGTTGTGGCTCTGTGACAGTCATTAACCCACGCTTTGCATAAATTGCATTTGTTTAATCTGCAAATAAGCCTCTAACCAGGGGCAAGAACAAAAGCACTCTTGTAAAAAGGCATCATGAGACTCGCAGGCTTTTTTTCATCTAAATTTCAGTTTTACATCTAGATATAATATCAGGGCAAGTGGTTTTACATTATTAAAGTAGAAAGTATAGTCTGCATGTGTAATCATCATTACTCTATTTGTTCCTGTACACTATGATTATATTGTAAAGACACTGTGGCCTGGCCTTCAGTAGTTTATGTAGGTAAAGGGTATTCTCCTGTCTCTAACGCTGAGAGCTCTGCTGTCTTCATGTGCTACAGTAAATGTGGCTCCTTCCCTCCTGAAAGCTGCCTGTTCAGCCTGATCGGCAACGTTGGAGCCTTCATGGGTAAGATCTCGTCCTATCTGGATTTGAAACCACGCATGCACACACAGTAGTGTCATTAAAAGACACTGAATGTGCACTGAATGTCCTTTCTTTAAAGGAATAGTACGCCATTTGGGCTAATATGGTTATTTGCCTCTTATTAGATGAGAGGATTGTATCGATTCTAAAGGTAGATATGAAGCTACTGCCACAATAGGGTGAGCATAGCTCAGCATAAAGCTAAATATAGCTAGGCTGGCTCTGTCCAAATGTAACTAAATGTACCAACCAGTGCCTCCAAAGCCCATTAATATATAACTGTGTGGTTTCACAGGGGTTGTGTGCTGGATTATTTCTTGGCTTGGCACAGTGACTTTCTAGAGTTTTGACATGTCTGTGAGGTTGCCATGCAGCCAGTGGAGACACCAGGAGGGCATTGTGTCTGGAAAGAAGTGGTCCAAGCACATGATTCCCCGCAGCAACTTTCTCTTACAGTTCACTTTTTGTACATATTACACAAACAAGATATGACGCGTTAATAAGTGAGCGCGGACGTGCTCGAAGGCAGATTTTTGGACCATAGACAGAACCAGATGAGCTGTCTCCAGTTTTTGTGCTATACTATGCTAACTGTCTCCAGGCTGTAGTTTCATGTCTGCTGTACAGACATGAGAGTGATATGGATCTTGTTAAGCCCCAGTAAGAAAAAGAATAAACATATTTCTCTTTTTTTAATCCCCCTGTTTCACAAGTAGCCCCTCAAAACTGTGATGCATTGTTTATTATAATTAACAATTCCAGAATTATTTTTGGTTATTGTGTATCAATTACATATTCTTTGGAGTATAATGTCAAAATGTTTTCCACAAATATGGGGTGATGTACTATCAATTAATTGTTGAATGCTGATGGGTAAAATTGGTTAAATCTCTAGTTACATCTGCGATCTACACTTCTACCTTTGCCCTACACACACAAGTAATTAATCTATATGACTGAGGTGAAGCGTTTGTGTCCTCTGTCCATATTGTGTGTTATGTTAATCCTCCACGGTGCCCACAGACGCCAGCCACCAGCCTCCAAGAGATATGGAGGGGCCTGAAATAGCCTGTGCTCTCTAATCAATAATGAATGCGGCTTTCCTTCCACTCCCGTCCTCTCCCCTGCGTGCGCCCTCCATGGCCTTCCTCCTTTACCCCTCCTCCCCCTGTCTTGTTTTATCACCACTCAGCTCTGCCCCATTTCCCCCCCCTGCCTTTAATTACATCTCTCCTGCTGTTGTCTCTTTCAAACTATTATTCACGCCAATTTTTCTTCTCATATGTATTTACATTCTTTCCCAGTCCTCATGGTTGCTTTTTATGTTTCATTGCATTTTCTTTTTCATCACTTTCATTTCTGTCATTCCTTCTTTACTTAGCCCACTTCCTTCTGCTTCTCTCTCACTAGCGCACAAGCTGTTTGGATGTGGAAATCTGCAGGTCTCCAGTTTTCAAACAGGGCTGCTGAGCCTGCCAAAACACAGCGCCCATCATGCAACCAGAGATGTCAATAGTTGACAGAAGACATCCTCTCTGAGACGGCAGTAAAACAGATCAGAGCCTAAGATCAGCAGAATGGGTGCAGTCACACGACAGCCCTCCCAGCTGTTGATAAAACTATAAACACGAAGGAGCATTCTGTTTAAACAAGCAGTTTAGAATCTGATAGACATTGTCAAATTTCTGATTTCACCATTCAGTATGACAATGGAACAAATACCCGCTTATCTTCCATGTTTAATAACAGAACCATGGTATTTAAATTTTCCTCCAAGCCTCAGGTTCACATTGAAAGGCTCTGACCGTTGGACTGTACAGTCAGTGTTATTTTCATGGATGCTCTGTAACATCATGTCTTCTCCTGTGCCCTGCAGTGGTGATGGTGTGCCTTCTGCGCTACGCCCAAGTGATCGAACACAGCCACCGATGCTGGGTCAACACCAGCGCTCTGGTGTCGGGCTGCACCAACGCCGTGGGTCTGGTCATGGTGGGCAACTTCCAGGTAGAGTCCCTGTGAACACACTTAATTTAAACTTTAATGACCCTTTTGCTTCTTTTTTTTTTTTTGGTCTCAGACGAGTGCAAACGCTCCCACTGACTGTACCGTCCTGTTTTGTCAGGTTGATCACGCCAAATCTCTACACTATGTGGGCGCTGGTGTGGCGTTTCCAGCCGGGCTCCTGTTTGTGTGTCTGCAGTGTGTGCTCACTTACCGGGTGGCTGTGACTGCCCTCGACTACTGGATGGCCCATTTCAGAGTGGCTCTGGCGCTGGGAGCCATGGTCTCCCTTGTCCTTAGTATCCTTTGCTCACTAGTGGGGAATCCCCAGATACAGTAACAGCTGAACACAGGTTTTCTCCTCACAGGTTTTTTTTTATGGTCGACAGTTTGACATGTTATTCCAGGAAAAGCACAGATGTAACTAATAACATTAATAATAACTGTCAACATTTCTGCCTTGAAAAAGGCCAATTTAACTCAGTGAAAATCTTAAATTCCAGTCGGAGCAGGTAATGTTTACCAGTTCAACATTACCTGTTGATGTTCCTGGACTCATATTGATGACATTTCAATGCTGAGCTGCCAGTTTAGGATTCAAAAGTAATTATTTACTGTTGCTGTTTTTCATACCTGAGTCTGTCTCTGAAAAAGCAGAATTAAAAGGTTTTTCTTCAGGTCAGAAAGCATGTGGTGTGGTTCAGACTGTAGGGTTAGGGTTAGGGGTCTCTATTAGGAGGTCTCTATTCCTCCACCCTGTTAACGGCCGTATTAGTTAACCCCGTCATGGCTCCACCCTGCCGTCGTGATGGCTTGCTGATAAAACGCAAGTTTGTCCCTCAGCTCTAAAACAGGACAGGACATATGATAACGTATGTTACGAGGCCCACGCCCAGTCCAGTTGGACACATGACAGTTGAGCTATGGGTTTGCAAACTCACAGCCACTCCTCAAGTGTCCAATCAGGAAGCAGTTTACGCCTTTCCTCCTCCGCTCATTATTGTCTCTCTTTGTTTCTGTCTGCCATCTGTTTGGAGGCAGGGTTAAGAACCATTTAGGGTCATGTTAATGATCTCATAAACAATATCAGTCTATCATAGGTGAATTATACTGCTTTTTTATTGGGTATTATCTTGTTTTTAAACCCATCTGTTTAATGGGGCTATAAAGCCAATTGAAACATAATCCTACTTTGTACTATGAGTTTACATCAGGCACCCTGAGGTTAAGCTGCTGCTGTCATCTCATTATATCATGGATTTGATTCACGTCCATGCCTCTATTTCCTGTGCCGCAGTAGACTCAGTGAAATTGGGAAAAGAGCTCCATTTGTTTAGCTCATATTGGGAGCAGAGATGTTTGCCCTCCTTAACCCCCTCCTCCTCCCAGGCGGCATCTTCTTCATCCACGAGAGCTTCATCCTGCAGCACGCCGCCGCCATCTGCGAGTGGGTCTTCACGGTGGACATCCTGGTCTTCTACGGCACCTTCACCTACGAGTTTGGCACCGTCACCAGCGAGACCATGATGGCAGGCCTGCAGCAGAGTCACCACCACGGCTCAGGGGTTATCATGGGCCCCAGATCCCGGGGCTCGACACTGGGTGGGGCAACTAAGGGCCTCAAGTCCCCTGGGGGAAGCAGCACATCCACACATCTCAACTGTACCCCAGAGAGCATAGCCATGTTGTAGCTCTGCGTCGCAGCCCAAAGGTCTGAAATGTCACTGCAGAGGTTCTTCAGGAAGGCAAGACCCCAGGCAGCAAGTGGAGGAGAAGAGAGGAAGCTCTGATATCTTTAACCGTCAAACCAACACCAGGTTATCCCATCTGCAATGCTGTACTATCGTTTCTTTATGCTTTCTTTACGATGGTGGTGCAAGCCACTGCAGTCAAGTGTCTCATTTTCTGTAGCGATGCTGAAAGGAGGGCTGAATGTGTGGAGCCAGTTTGAGCACCGGAACCATGAATGTTTTCCAAGAAGGCTCTTGATTTGGGCAGTTCTTCAGTAGGGTAGGTCCTTTCCTGAAGTTTATTTACTTTCTTTTTCTTTTTCCAACTGTGCATCACTGGTGTACCCACAGTTTCCCCCCCCTCCTCAGACACTCCTTCATCAACTACCCAATGCTTCGCGTGGCCGTCCCGTTTTGGCCTTTTACTTATCTCTGCACGGCACACTTTTTGAATGAGAGAATAACAATTACTGTTTGAGTTTGCGTAGTAAGTAGAAAACAATGAATGTTTGAAAAGTGAATAGTTACCGGTTATGTATGTTTTACAGGCTGTAAGCACATGGCCTTTTTTCAATCAAGCATAAATGATCCAATGAATGGCAAAAACCACTCATTTCACCTGACAATGTTTTTGCACATCTGACTTCAATGCAAATTTTGATGGTATTTTTAAATGATCTGACCAAATATATATATATATGTGTGTACCTAGAGCCACTATCATTCCCCAGATCATGATCCGTTTCACCGACATGTGAGTGCAGGAAGGCTTCTTTAAAAGCTACCAGTCTGTTCTGGTTCCCTCCCAGAATGGCGCTACGTTATCGTCCCATTAATTGCATGATCTGATGATTTCTTTGTGACATTTACATTTCTCACTACCTTTTTGAAAAAAAAAAAAAAAAAAAAAAATTCTTTGACCGTCATGTCCGGTGCAATAATTGTCATCAATCATCCAATAATTTCTGCTCCACTGGAGAGAAAAATGCCTTTTTCAGTGTGTTGGGCCTTTTTTTATTTTATTTTTTTTTTGCTCAAAGTGACACCAAGACGTTTAAAGTGACCTACATCTTCTAATAAAACAAGCAGGTGTGTGAAGGTAAAGGTATAATCCCACTAACACATTTACAGAATAATGTAACAGCTTTTGTCCACACACTGATTTGGTTCCAGGCTGGACCTTTGGAAGCCTTATGAGTCTTTAGAATACGTTTTCTGTTAATTATGAAGCCTTCTTTGTCGTCAGATGATAAGTTTTGATGTAACCGAGAGGAGAATATGATGCTTGTAGACCCTGAGCCATAAACCTCATGGCGTCAATATAGTGCCACAACCAGACCGTACCAGACAGGGTCGTACACTGAACTGAAAGTGTCATACAGTGAGGTTTTTGCTTGACTTCCTGTTGCCAATTTCTATTTTTAAAGTAATAATTCCGGTTAGGAAGAAGCTCGACACCAGACTGCCACAAACCACCACTGCTCGACTACAGCCGACTGCCGCCACGCCACTAAAGCCACACCCAGTTTAAGTTTGCTTTAAAGTCAGCGAGCGTCCCTGTGAGCTGTTTGAGAAGTGCGTTTGCTAACACAGTATTCTGCCCTCCACATAGTGTTGATAACATTTCTAACTGTCTAACCACTGGATGCCAGCAATACATGTTTGTTTGTTTTTTTTTTTTTAAAAAAAAAGGTCACATCACCTACCTCTTTTTATCTTTTGTGGGTCTGATGTTCTGAGGCAAGAGCTAGAGTTCCAACATGTTTTCCATCTCACAGGTTTGAGGTTGAGAAAAGTATTTAATGTGACAGCGGCTCAGCAGTCCATCCACAAAGCTCTTTCTGTGGATTTGCTGGTTCACCAGATGTGTAATCATGTGTCAGGTCACTTTTCTTTACTCTTTGTGCAAATTATTTAATTTCATTTTCTTTCTGGGGACTGCAGCAATTCTGATCTTGCCAAAAAAAGTCTGGAGTTCACTGGAGTTCTGGTAGGTTTTCTGTGTGTCAGCAGTAGGTGTGTGAACTGGTATGAGTGCACTGTTTTTAGCCTTATCCCTCGTGCTGTGCCAGGGGACCATGTTCAGTTAGTTTTGTTTTTTCAATATTGAGTTCAGCTGTAGCCTTGTTTCAACATACTGTAACTAAGTCACGGGGCGTGACTACAAATGGCAGCTTGTGTGAGGCCTCACATCAGGGTTGGATTTATTCTGTAACAGCATTACACCATAGCATCTTCCACAGGCCAAAACTTAAAGGTGGATTTTACCCTTTTTTTTTTTTTTTTTTTTTTTTTTTTTTTCTTCTGCCAAAATGTACACTTCTGTCACATGGTATCTTTGTCCGTGGGAAGAATCCTGTATTACAAAAAGCTGCCTGACCTGTACATGTCTTGACCTCTAGCGACGACAACACAAACTATATAAGTCTAAACATGTCTTATTTCCTGGATTTGAAAAACATGTAAGAGAATGGTTACGGACGCGTCAGAGAAATCCCTGAAAACAAGTCAACACAGATGATTTTGTTTCCTTTTATAAATTCTGTAAATATGTATGATTTGTCTATCATTTAGGTATTTTCATTTGACAGAGATTTATATTCAAATATGAAATAAAAATGATAAATTATTAGCACGTTTTGCATTGACTGTTTCTTTGAACAAAGTATTCAAACAGAGCAAAATGATGGCATACAGCGTGGAATAGCGTTAGCACCAGCTTTAAGCTATGGTTAACAGCATCTTTGGGTGGTTATCTTCTTACATGTAGACAATGGAGGTTATTTATTTGAAGCAGAAATAGAAACATTTGGCAGAGCAGATGACAGAGAATGGGTGACTTGCATATCCACACACACACTCTCTCTCTTCTCTGCTGATTAAATATCACACCCAGACAAGCAGGTCCAATATTGGGCATTTAACACACCAACAGCAGAGGGGGACTTTCCCAGATCGCTGCTCTCTAAAAGAAGTATGAGTGAGTTCTTGTAAGGGACTGCCATGTGATGTAGAGGCATCAAACCAAGCCGGATCACACCGGTTGTGTTACTGATTGTTCCTCTGTCTAGGCAGGAGCTTTCCAAACATCATGGGACAAGTGAAACGTCAGTTTACTCAGCACAAGGAGGCGTGAAAACAGTCATAACATCCTCTGTGTCTCTGGAGGAGCTTCATTTAGTCTGAAAAAATAATTCCCTCGGTTTGGTTATAGAAACTGTTATCAGTCGAACAGAAAACGCAGAATGAGAAGTGTAGAATCTTTGGAGTTTGACCATATTGGGGACTGGTGACTTTGCCTCTGCTGCTTCAATTGTAACATTTCTTCTTTGAACCTGGTTTTAACATGTCCACAACATGCTGGAGTGCACTTTAAAATTCTCTTAGGTTTAAACATCATTTCTGTGGTAAACATAACTAACAAAAAGTCATTGATTAAAAATATATTCCTGTCTTTAAATAATATGAATTAGATAAACACAGCCGATGTTTCTGTAAATATATATAAAAGAAGGAATAAAGAGACTTGAGTGCTGCTGCTGTCGGCAGCACCCTCGTCCTAAAATAGATTAATTCTAACTAGTGGGAAACTTAGAGACAGGAATTTTCACTTGTCAGCGACCTTGTTGCTCATGCTGCATTCATGCCACATTGAATACATGGAGGGAGCAGGAAAACCTCCTGTTACTCTGACAAGAGCGGCCACACATTTACCCCGTGGGCCCAACAGATAAATAGAAATGAAGACTTAATTTGCAGTTATTTCCCATCTGCATGCTTGAAATTACATTCTGTATGAAATGGCACGAACGCAGCATTTTTCTGTTTCCTGAGGCGTTCAGTAAAATGTGACTGTGCCACAAACTTCTACCACAGCATTGTCATGTCATGTGTACATGGCTCCATGTAGGTCCTCCAGCCTGTGCTCCCTCTGTTTTCTTCTCTCCTGCGGGACAGAAAGAAACATTAAACTGGTGACACAGTGAAAGCATAGTTAGAAATCAGATATATAATCCAATCCAGATTTACACACTCACCTTGTCTTTTTTAAACTCCTCGTACTCTGGATTGTCGGTTGGTAATTCAAGTCGGCACAGCGGACAGGAGTTAGTCTACGACAGCAAACATGCAAAAGATTTAACTAACTTTTCCGTTACATCTCCAATGAGGAGTAAAACACTGAATCACAAGCTTGTGAGCTTTACCTTGCCCAACCACGGCAGTATGCACCCTGAGTGGAATAGGTGTTTGCAAGGCATTTCTCGAACCGTCTCTTGTTCCTCGAACTCCAGCAGGCACACAGGACACTTGAGACCTTTGTCTGTGGGAACAAAAAAAAAAACAGATGAAACCCCTCTGGTCAACAAACGAAGTTCGTGGTCCAGTGACTTTCTCTGTAAACAGGATCTCTCTCTCTCTCTCTGCTGTCATCAGTCTCTTCCTTTACATCTGTTGAATGTCAGTAAAATCTCAGTGTAAAACACGTTTCATTCTTTCTACTGGAGCAAAAGTCAGACACCTGCTTGCTCTGGGGAAATGATGACCACGGTGAGGGTCTGGACAGCAGTTTTGGCAGCCGGAGGAGGAAGCCGCTGATCCCAGTCTGACAAGTCAAACGTCCCTGAGTCAAGTAGGTCCAGGCCCTGCATTAGAGACCTGTGCACAAAGAGCCACAGTCAATCAGAGCAGTGCACACTAGTAATACATGTGCAGGTGTGTGTGTGTGTGTGTGTGTGTGCAGGCTCACCTGGCCAGTTCAAGCAGCGCGTTCTGGCGATACTGCTCCTCAGGGTTGGTGGGCTCACAGTCGTGCTCATCAAAGTAGGATGCCATGTTGGTCCAACCTTGGTGTCCTTTTAAAATCCAGTTTTTTAATATGATATTTAAAATGACGGTTGAGGGAACTGGCCTAAACGCACCAGTGATCACTTCAGTGTGACTCCAGGTCACACACAGAGAAGCTGGGGCACATGACATGTACTCATTGTTTCCTCATACATAAAGCAGCGAAGGTAACACAGTGCTGTAGTATATCATATTTAAATATGTGCTAATGGCTCTACAACACTTCAACACCGACATGTTAATTCATCACAAGCAAAACACAAACAGTTGTTCGTTCATGTAAAAGGTGTTTGTGCCCACTAGAAATGTTTGAGCCGTGAGACTAAAACATGAGTGAATGTTACAAAGGGTTTACAATTCGGTATTCATATATTAAGTCTGTCAAAGAACTGAGAGGCGTACAATGAGTTTCATTCTGCGGTAAACGAGGACACATAATCGGAGACTTTGTTCACTGAGTTCGGTGGTTTTACAGCAGAGGCGCGGCTAGCGTCTACTTTCTTCAACTTGTACAAACAGTCTCAACGAGATGTAAAAAAATAAAATAAAAAAGTTAGGAAACTCTTAATAAATTCTTGGTAAGACTCAACAAATAAGCTTCTCTTACCTGAAATGTTAGCAACGATATAAACATGTCATTCTTCCGGGTATGATGATGTTAAGAGTCACGTGGTGTTTTGGCCAATCACAGTAGGGAATCACGCCCTGTTTCTTCTTCTTTTAGGGAAAATAGTGTCGCATTACCGCCCCCTGCTGGTACGGGGCGTAATAACTCTACGGACTCCATATAAAGTGTGTTGTTTTCCAATAAAAACGCCTGATTTACTTTCTGAATGACTGTCCTGGATGCTCCCCACCATAAACTGATTATTTATTATGGTTTATTTTCCCACTCTGATCTGATGATTACTGAAACCACACCCTCAATACCAGCTTTCTTATTTGTTTTCTTTGAAGTTTGGATGCCTAGTGACTCTCTACATATTTGTATCGTTTATGCAGTCAGAATAAAGCTAATCTCACTTCTCTTCTTTAATCTTCAAGCAGGATGAAGCTGGCGTTATACAGTAGAAAAGCATATTGCAAATGAATACCTTGGATAACATTTTGATACCAAAACAGAATTTATTTGCGTAATCAGACTAGAGGTGAGGAATCTCACTGTTCATAACTATTGACATTCAGAGTGAAAAGAAAAAAATAAAAGTGGACAAAAAAAAAAAAAACACATTTCAAAGAAGGTATGGCTTTGGTTAAATAACACTCTACTAAATTGATTCGAAAAAAAAAGAAATGTTACATGAGATCTTAAATAGAGTGAGAAAAGATTTAAGGCTCCAGAATTCCCTGAAAAAGACAAAAGGCCCGATAAATCCGCTGCATGTCATGATTAACCACGTGCAGACCCAACCTGGTGCTCTTACAGTAGATGCTGCTCAGATGCCGAGAGACACACGAGTCATCTCAGTTCTACCATTTCTTCCAACGCACCAGCGGGCTGAACAGCGTACACTTCTCAGTGGACGCACAGACTAATAACATGAAAACATAACTGTGGACTACTGACCTGTCATCAGTATTTTGTTGAATTCCCCAGTGTTATTAGACATGGTGCTGATACGAGGGCACAGACAGCCTATTACACTAAAAATACATGCCGATGCTGAATTACAAAGTTGGTGATCCACAGTTAATCAGAGTTATTGGAACATCACAGCAAATTTGACCTGTTTTCTTGCAATATGTACTTCTATCAAAATAGAGAACATTCATCAGCTTCTCAGTACAGTAATGACACCAAAAATATCTCTGCTATGCCTTCCCACCAGCCCGCTCCCTCTTTGAATAAGTGGTTATTGAACACATGTGCATGTTAAGCATGCCATTGCTTTGCTCACAACGTAGCTGCATTGGATATTTACAAAATATCCAATAATATCCGTGTGGTTCCACTTAACTGCACGAGACAACAAACAACAAACAAACCTTTTCTCTTCTCTTCTGTGAAAAGATGAGGAATGACTCGGCGGCACAAAAACATGAGGTTTGTTCAGTCGTATGTAACGGAGAGTGAATACTTCAGCTACTGCTGGGTGGCTACATACTGAATGTCTTCATTCACAATCACAGTAAAATATTCAGCCACATGTGGTTTGCCTTTGGCTGAAAAGGTGAAAGCCTGATTTTGAAGACTGAAGTTTCTGTGAAGTGGGTTCATTTAACTCATGATTCATTTATGACAGAAACTCAGCTTTGTAAAATTCTGGCAGCCACGCTTCTTTATATACATGCGTTTCCTTAGGCTCAATGAGTGATCCGCTCCGTCCAACTTTATAGCATGAAAAAAAAAAAGTTCCTAAAAGCTCTTGATTCTCATCTGATGTAAAAACGGTTTATCTTGTAATGTTAAAAAAAAAAAACAACAGGTCACCTGCTCCCTGCTAGAGTTTCTGATTTTCATGTTTCTTTTTTTTTTTTATGGTTTCTAAAATGACACGCTCAACCAGTGAGCAACAATGTCAAACATGCAGAGTATTTCATGGATTTCTACAGTGTTAAGAGTTCACCAACATCTACCAGGATCAAAACTAAAAAAAGATTTGAAAACACAATTACATGTGCATTAGAGAAAATAAGCTTTTAGCCTGTTATTAAACACATTTCAGAGTTTTAAAAAACCTTCTTCTGCATATCAGTGTTGATTTGCAAAAAACCTTTGTAATAATCACCTTTTGATGTTTTCATGGTTTTTCTTGCACTCAAGATTTTCATTGTCCTTTGAAAATCTGTAGCTGTCATTATGAAAACAGGGACGTTTTCCAAATTTCTGAAGGACAAGTTAAAAAGTATTATAGTCTGGCAGAGACAGTACGATGCTTCA
The DNA here is from genome assembly GCF_042242105.1 of Pempheris klunzingeri. Taxonomy (NCBI): domain Eukaryota; kingdom Metazoa; phylum Chordata; class Actinopteri; order Acropomatiformes; family Pempheridae; genus Pempheris; species Pempheris klunzingeri. The sequence goes on from NC_092018.1 coordinate 26,331,764, forward strand.
ACCACATGCACATACCTAATCCATACACACTTCCAATGTCGTCATCAAAACGCAGACAACCTTCTTTGATACAAACACAATGACTCCCATCCCCCACCCTACCTGTGCTAAAGATGCTGTAGATGCATATCTAAGCCCTGACCATTGCGTACTCCTGTAATATCGTTCCCTCGCTCTTTAACTGAACAGCTTGACGAAGCAGCCGTGGCAGTAGGGTTTGTCGTTTTGTTCTTTAAAGGTGCCTTTGTTGAGTTGTTTCAGGCAGAAGGCACACACAAAGTGCTCCGGGTGGAACTTCTTGGACATGGCTGTGATGCAGCGTCCCGTGATGGGCTTCTGACAGCCGGAGCAGAGGGAGCCGCGGCGCTCGTGGTAGTGCACTTCACAGTACGGCTGTCCGTCGTGCTCGAAGAAGCTTCCATTCACGAACGGGGTGAAGCACTCCTGTAAACGGACACAAGAGAGAGCAGAGGAGGATGCTGTTATTCCTATATATACTGTGTCTTATGGAGGCATTCATGAGGTCATTTGATGTTCAGATTGTGAAGCCCCTGGAGGCACATTTGTAATGTGTGGGAAAAGGATCTACATATAAAAACTGTGCTTGTCATCGATCTTGTTCTGCCGTATCTCTATTAGCGGTCATTGAGAGAAACGAAAAGTCAAATTCCTTGTTTGTGTTCACGTTTGGCCAATAAAGCTGATTCTGATATTCTGATAGAACACAAAGCTGTGGCCATGACAGCAGACAATGCTTCAAATATGGATGTAGCAACATCTAACATCCAATTCATCTAAATGATGGATGCTTCACACTCATCTTCAATCCAGCATCAAAGAGGATCCACACAATCACCACGATTTCAAGGTCAGATTAGTGTCACCAACATTGTATCTGACCAAAAGTGAAATCTCATCAGTCTCTCCTTCTGGTCCTGAGCGTTGAATAACGGGCAGAAAAGTGTTTCTTTAGAACATTATCACATCCCATTTGGCATGTGTGTGAAATTAGCGAATTAACTCTTGAGTTATGGCCAAAAACAGGTTTTGTGAGGTCAAAGTAATCTTGACCTCTGAACACAAAAATCTAATCAGTTCATCTCTTGAGTCCAAGTGGACGTCCGTGTCAAATATGAAGAAATTCCCTCAAAGTGTTCCTGAGATATCGCATTTACATGAATGGGATGAACGGACAGAGGTACGGCTGGACGAACAACCCAAAAACACAATGCCTCCGGCCACTGCTATTCCCAGCGTGGAGGCTTAAAAAAAAGAGCAGCATGACAGAAAAACATGATACAGACCCTGCAAACAAAACACTCAGGATGCCACAGGCTGCTTAGTGCTGAGATGTAGTTCTCCAAAATAGCTCTGGCACAGCCGCCACATTTTGGTGCAAACATGTCAAAGTAATCCTTCCTGCAGTAGGCTTTTCCATCCTTTTCATGAAAACCTTCATAGGAATGACAGAAACAGATTCAATCAATTCATACAAAGTGCAGAGAGGAACTATATGTGAATGTACACGTATAAACAAGTCATAGTGATAGTTCAGTACCCTCTGGCCCAAAGAAGGATCCACACTGAGCGCAGAAGAAGTGTTCAGGATGCCATGTCCTATTCAGCGCCGTCACCACTTTCTGCAAACATGTGACAACATTTATTGTTGCCTGACTGTAATCTATGACATACACGTGCACACACGTAAACGGCAGTGACTCACGTCCAGTATGGGCCCGTTGCAGTAGTAGCAGCGTGGGGAGAACAAGTTATGGTAATCTCTCTCACAGTACGGCTGTCCCTCACGCTCAAAGAAGTTCCTGGAGCCTATCTCCTCTTGACAGTGTGTGCACACAAAGTGCTCAGGGTGCCATGTGCGGCCCATGGCAGTCACCACCTACGCAAACGGACATGTGCATTTAGTATGCAGACCTGAAAACAGTTATCATGAATTTATATTACAGATGTGTTATCTTGACAAAAGTGTCTCACCTGTCCCACAATTGGCTTGCAGCAGGCACCGCAAACTCCCTTGGCAACCGTCTGCACACCCAGTTTGTTGAGGTCAGACTGCAGGCTACCGAGCATGTTGTCCAGCTTGTTGACCTGTGTCGGGGGCCCTCCAGGGACGCCGCCTTTCCCTTGGGCCATAATCTGAGATGGTTAAATTATGGAAACAGTTATGTGTTAAAGATGTGCCTCAAACACACAGAAATATGACAAAATGAATCAGTATTCACGTTTGAGCTTAGTGAGATTAAAAATAATCAGTGTATGTTTATTAGAAGTGAGAAAAACAGAAGGGATAAAGAGACAGTGGTTCATGCCTGCATTGGAGGGAAGACTGGGTCATACTCTGTTTGGCAGCCTACAGACACCAGGACTTTGGGTGCAATTGGTGTCACTGGCTCCACTGGCGGAGGCCGGGTTGGGGTTTTAAGAACAGGAGGAGCGGGCTCTGGTTTGGGGGCAGGAGGCTGCTGAATTGGGGCAGGTGGAGGTGAGGCTTTTATTATCTGCTGAGGTGCCACGGGAACTGGTTCCTGGATGTGGCGAGGTTGTGGAGGGATAGAGGGAGGTGGAGGAGGAGGTGGTGGTATAGGGACAGGGGGCTGGTGTACTGGGAGTGGTCGCTTAGGTTCTTCTACAATAGGGGGGCGACAAGGGGCGGGGGGAGAGGGAGGTGGGAGCACCTTTCTCACTGGGACAGGCGACTCAGGGGGAATTATTATCTAAAAGGAGAGGAGAGAAAAACAGAGAGAATGGAGGGAACAGAGGAAATGTGTAGAACACTGAAGGTGAATTCATCGGGGGAAAAAAATATTTGGGAAAACTGCCGAGCACACTGGAGCCAACCTTGTCGGCCTCACTGCCGCCTGCATCAGGACGGAAACGCTGAGGTTTGGACGAGACGATGACGCCCTCCGTCAGCCAGTCATCAGACTGCTTGCGTCGGCGCTCGGAACGGCCGATCCCAAACTTGCCCTGAAGCTCCTCGATGAGGCGGTCCTGAGAGGAGTTCTTGTTTACAATGACGGGTCCCATCTTTCTGCGTAGGTGACCATCCCGGAACATGGGGTGCACGTTGGGAGTCTCCTTAGTGCGCCTAATCACTGACTTTATCTAAGGTGGAATGGTGAGCACCTTGTCATATTTCCACACCAAACATAACCTGGCTGAAGCAGTAACAGCAGAGCTCTGGGGCGAGTCACACAAATTCTGATCACCAACAGGGGAGGATGCAGTGGGTCAATGGGCTGAGAGTCACACTTGCATGCTTTTGTCAGATGCCTTCAAAACTCTGCCATACCTACCCATGAACCTTCTTCCCAGCATTCTCAGTCTCTCACACAACCACGGCAACGTCACAACGCAGGCAGCATTATGGTCCTCCACACAGCACTGGTGCAACAGGTGAGGAGGATCGTGGCCTCTAAGTGCCATGCTGAAAGCTGGTACCACCGGCCAGTGAGTTATTTGTCAGTGCAGCATCAAAGCGATGACTCTGGATTAGAAAGAGCTTCTTTCTAAGCTAGCTCCTATTCCCCCAGAATCTGTCTGACAATGGGTTTTGTCAACAAGGGTTTCTTTCATCTTTACTTTTCAGAGCTCGAGCATAATGCAGAAATGTTTTTGCTGTCCAATTTCTGCCCAGTTAAATGGGTACCAAATCCTGTATCCAAATCCAGTAAAAGTACAGCACCTTGTCACCTCTCATGAGGCCTGACAGTAGATTTACGGGGCCAATAGTCTGCAACATAATGATATTCAGCTTAAAATTATATAAAACCCAGAAGCAGCACAGTTTCATATTTGAGGAGCTGAAAAAAGGGAATATTTTGCATATGATTTTTATGTCAATCAATTAATTGACTTATTGTTTCAAGATTTGTGAGAGATGACACTGAATGCTGACAAAACAATGTTTGTTTTTTTTGTTTAAATGACAAGGCGAGTAAATTATACTATACTTGGTGTCACGTTTCAGCTTTTCAAGAGGACACATGAGGAAGAACCCTCGAAGTAGAGTCTAGCTTGTATAGAAGCATCAGCAAAAAACTGTGAGCAAAACAAGCACATCTTGTGTCAAGCACGAGAGCGGGGATGCATACATGTCCGGATGCTGACACTCTGTCTATATTGGGAGTCTGCAGCAGGGGCAGGTCCAGGGCAACGTCAGGGGTCCCGGGGCATGAAGACGGGGTCATGGACTCGTCCATCCAGCTGGCCTCTGTCAGCGGGGTCATGCTGCCATCCGTGTACGGCCTCTCGGTGTACGGCGTCATGGTGCCATCCAGCCCGTCATGGAAGGACATGGACAGCTCCTCGTCAGCCCACTCCAGGTCTCCATTCCCATCAGTGCCTCCGTCCACCGAGTCGTCTGTGATGGTGTTAGTAGTGCTGGTGAAAGTGTCAGGCAGCACGCTGTTCCTGTCCAGGGGCAGGATGAGCTCCTCATGCACCTCCTGCATTCCTCTGCCGAGACACTGTGCCTCCATCTTCAGCTGTTGTTCCTCCACGTGTGCTGCCGATTGATTCTGCGCGAAGCTCATCGCTAGCAGCTTGTCTAGCGCCTCGTCCAAGGAAGGCTCTACCACGGGGGGTTGCTGCACAGTGAGGGGGCTGGCTCTGTGGGTCGCGGGTGCACACTCTAACAGCTGTCTGCTGGGGCTTGTGAAGGCCAATGGAGAGGGGGCCATCAGTGGAGTGACTGGAGATGGCGAGTTTGTTTTTGAGGAAGCATGTGCAGAGGGGGGAGATACAGAGACAGCAACAGAAACGGAAGGAGTCTTCAGAGTTGAGAGTGGAGGGGTGAGGGTTTTTGAAGGAGGGGTGGAGAAATTTAAATCAAGGTCATGAAAAGAAGCAGAACCCTTGCTCATAGTCTCGGGAGCACAAGAGAATTTACTGAAAGTATTTGAGGGTGAGGCCCGCTCAACGGATGGACTAGGGGACTTGGAGGACTTGTGGTCCAGGACGGTGTTAACTGAGGTAAGTGAGGGGGTGGTGGTGGTATTGGAGGGACTTGGGCTATTTCTCATCAGGTTGGAGTTGGAGGAAGCGGACTGAGAGAGGACTAGCAGGGACTTGGTTTGGGAAGAAAGCATGGCGGCATGGACGTCTATGACAGAGTCCAGGTCCAGGTCACTGGCTGCAGAAAGTGAGGATATAGGACTGTGGGGAGGGAGACGGTTCGGATGGGGCACCGACATGCCGCCCTCTCCTCCGTCCTCATCTATGTGCAGCTCTAGACCGACGGGCAAAGAGAAGACAGGAGAGGCACAGGCAGACGGGTGGGACAGACTAAGGAAAGGAGAAGCCACTGGGGTGATGGAGGAAGAGGCTGGAGGATGAGGAGAGCTGGAAGACATTCCCGCAGGGTCCAGCAGAGAGCCCAAAGAACTGGGCTAGAGGACAGAGAAGCATAAGCAAGATAAGAGGAAGAGGACAGAGAAATCATCAGGATTGTGGCAGGAGAAGCCTGTGTTTTGTTGATAAAGCATGATATTCACTCATGCTGCTTTGTACCTTGAAGTCAGACAAAGAGGCCATCAGTTCATCGAGCTCTCTCGTGGCACAGGAGGCTAAAATTCTGGCTTGCTGCTGAGAGGGTGTGTCCAAATCGCTGTGGTGAGCAGAGGGGCTGGAAAATGTAAATTATAATATGATGATTTGTAATTACATGCAAACACTGAAGCCTTACGAACAGCAGAGCCCAAATATCTATTGTCTAAGTTCCCACAAGATTCCCTATGAGATGCAAAACGTTTCTGCTGTGGAGAGACTGTGTGTACCTGGGTGAAGGCACTGAGCCCTCCAGCTCGCCCAGCAGACTCTCCACGGTAGGCCGGGACTCATCCAGCCTCGTTCCGTTCCTCTTGGGTTTCTCCTGAGGAGGTGGGCTCACCATGATGTCGGGGGTGCTGCCGTTCTCGTAGTGTGTGATGCTGCAGGATGGTAAAGGTGGAGCTGCCTCCTCTGCGGACAGAAAACAATACAATTAATCCTGCTCACCAAAGACATAGCTGATAAAGTTGAAGGCTTTGTGTCTGTACCTGTAGTGGGGAATGAAGGGGAGCTCTGTTGCACTGCGTTGAGTTCCAGCAGCAGCTTGTCGAGCTCTGAGAGGTTACTGCCCAGGGCAGAGGCCATGGTTGCTGCTGATGAATCGGACGACTTCTGTTTGTTGGGAAAACTGGAGGAGACAGAAAGACACAAACTGCTAATGGCAACTACAGGTAAAGGAAAATGACAGATGAGCTGCTCAACCTCATACAAACAACATTTGAAGTGCGCTGCAGGATACCTGTAGACGTGGTCCTCCTCAACGTGAGACAGTGGACAGCTGCTACTGTCCCTGGACCATGAGCTCTTCTGGGCTGAGCCTAACGACTACAGAGGATACATCAGTGAGACATACTGACAGAACTTTGACATTCATGTGGACCTAGTTAGCTAAGACTGTCCATCTCTGCTCTTTGTGCTGTGTCACTTCTTTCTGCATTGTCTTTCCTGTTAAGCACATTATGACAAACCTACTGAATGCCTTTGTGGAGGAACATCAGTTCATGAGTTAGATTATGCATGGTCACACTCCAGAGACATACCTGCTGAGAGGAATGGTGGGAGTCCGGCTGATCTATCAGGGACCCGTTCAGAGCCTCGGCTGAGGGTGGAGGGGGGACAGGAGGTGGAACAGACACATCCTGGTAGGAGTGTCCTCCGGTGGGGATGGAGTATGGGGTCTCCTCAGACGACACCACAGGCCGCTTTGAGATGTGGGACGTAGTAGATTCCAGGTCCGCCAGCAAAGCATCTGAAAGATTGGACATTTGCATTTGCTTTTAGTGTTGATTCATCCACTCCTTCCTTTCATTTAAATGTTTCTAAAAATTGGACACATTTATTCCTCGTGTCATTGGAGGGCACATCTCAGAGACACATTCCTCAGCTGTTTTTGCAGGACATTTCAATCTGCAAACACGGTCGGGCTGGAGACCAATGAATTCTTTACTGGGGTTGTTGGCTGCTCTGAGGCGACTACTGAATGTGATGTCAGGCTGCGTGCAGACAATGGCAGCGAATCTGACCCTTGTTCCAGCCTGTCACCAAAAAAAGCTTGTCAAGCTAGCGCGATGGTACAGTACATCACTGAGCTCTGCTTCATACCTAGACCCATTAGGACTTCATGAAATATCCCTCTGAAATCCCCAACATACTTTTTCCAGTAAGTCTGCACTATAAATACAACCCCGCTGACAATGAGAGCTACCCATCTATGAGCTTGAGCTGTCATGTCAGTGTCTGTGAGTAATGCATTTAATTAGTCTCCGCTTTACAAGAACGAGTGTGAACTTAACAAGGCAGACTGAACAAAGAAGCAGGCGAACAGAAAGTGTTTCTGAATCCAGTCCAGGGTTGTGGGGGTACACTGTTACCCCGCTGAGTGTTCAGTGGAACACAGGAACAAAATAGACCCTTACATCACACAATCCATCCATCCATCCTCAGCTTGTCCAGAATAGACCGCAATCAGTGGCTGCATACTGTTACACTACAGGAGCTTGGAACGGTCAGGACCAACACCAGAGAAGCAGAGAAACAGCTCAACTGACAACGTCAGAAAGCAAACACAGCTCCCTGAACTACTGGTGTAGTACAATCTACACCAGTAAAAAGTGTCTCCCTTAATTTGAAACCTCTCCATGTATGAAAACTTATTTCCTGTCCTGACTAGTAATTATTTCAAGAAACAATGAAAAGATAAATCTAACGGTTGCTGTATCGAATGAACAAATAGAAGTGGAGCATCAGTAAAGTGATGATTACATGTAGGCATATTAATCATTTTTCAATTATCTGAATCATCCTACTTCTCCAAATACTCCACCACTCTTTTACACAATGCTACATTCCAACAATAAAGCAAACATCAGCTTAAGTAAAATATTTACTTTGCTGCTGACTTAGAGTACATAGAGTTGGATCAAATCTACCTGGACACACTGTATACTCAGTTGCCCAATAAAAAATGGCAGATATTGCATTCATAACATCCTCAATCCACCAAAAACTCTTGGAATAAACTGGGTTAGTGGGTTAGAAGTTTCTCCTTCATCTGTGCCAACATAAAAGATCCAGAAATACAAATATTTAAAGAGCCAATATATGTACTCACATATTTTTTTCCACCTGTTGTATTTGTGATATTCTCCAGGCAGGATGTGTTTGTGTATGGTTGTATGTGTATGCGTGTGAAGCAGACAGCAGTAAAGACATAGATAGTGTGAGCAACAAGGAGTGATTGCATGCTGCCAGTCTACTGGGAGGGGGGGGTTTGAGAGCCAAAATTGGGTGATGGTATCCTTTTGACAACAGTATCATTTCAGTGCCCCTTTGTCTTAATAACAAACACTGACACTCTATCCAATTACAGCATTCTTACCGTCACGCCGTCAAGGATTACATGTGTCAAATGTATGTCTGTTATGTTAAATAACATCTAAAATTGCACACATATATTTAAACTTAAAGTTTAAGCTAAACTCAGATAAGCTAGGACCAGTTAACAAGAAAAGTGTGATAAACTGGAGACTCTGGAACATCTCTACACCTAAACACACAATACTCTGCCACTACTCTTGGTCAGAGTCTGCGGTCCAAAGGGAAATCCTGCACAGAAGCTAAATGTTGAAGTCATGAAGTTTGACATAAACCACATGGGAGCACGAGCCTATTTAAAGCAGTAAGCTCAGTGAGTAGCCCATGTCTGCGCAAATGTGCTGAAATATCATGACCAGCTCAAAATAATCTGCACCTGGTGCTGACATTTTAAACAAGGTCTTACAGGAGTCGACTTTGTCACTCATAAAACAAAGGCTGCAGATAGAGAAATACCACAACTGGGTTTGGGGCAAAGGGGAGTCACATAAAATACAGTGTAGGCTTTAGATTTACATTTTTCTTTTAGAAGATCTTCAAGGCTGACAAAGATTAAAATGCCTCAAGACTGCCTCTGCACCTGCTGATACTACACACCTGTGACTCAGGCGCAGACCCACGAGCACAGAGCACAGCTTCCCACTGAAAACTGGTCTCGTCTATGTGTTGCTTACAACTCCTAATCCACATTCATTTAGGGACTCTGAGAATAAAGGGCACATTCTCAGTGTACCTTTTATACTATCTTAATAATCAGCTATTTGTTCACTCATTTTTGTCTTTTGCTTTAGTAATCTGAATATCTTTAAGCTTTAGTCTGCTGGCAGGACAAAAAAACTTTCACTTTTTCAAAAACATTAAAGAGAAAGAGAAAATAATCAGCAGATTAATCTGAGATAAAAACTAATTGTTAGATGCAGTTGTAACATGGATGACACTATGGTCGCTGTGAGAGTTACACCAGGATTCTGCTAGTTTTACATCCAGATAAAGAAAGACTGCAATGGCATTTTTCGGCATAGCATCAGAAAACCATGATTACTAAATCCATAATTTCCAGCTCGTATCCTTTGGTAGCCTTAAGCCAAGCAGCCTGGATTACACACACACACACACACACACACACACACACACACACACACACACCACTCTCAGTGACCATTAAGTGCATCTCTTTCATATCATTTACTGCAGGTCATAAAAGGACTGAGACTGAAGATGCTACTGAAAGTTTCTTGCTTCAGCCGTTCTCCTGAGGGGGGCAGCATTGAGTGTGGCACGAGGACGGACAACAAGCCTTCGTCATTCTCAGGCGAGTTTGGCGCACGAAGGGTTAGAAGTATTAAGAATGAAAACATGTTCTGTAAGCCAAGTAACAGGCTAATCTTTTCCATTCCAGACAGGGGGCAGGAGCCACAATGGACAAAGTCCAATTCTGCTCTAACAGCATACTGACTCAATAGCCCATTGTGCAAGGTCTGGGGGAATAAAGCTGTCATCAAAAAGGATACGACTGGAACTAATAATTCAAGATGAATTCATCAAACCTCAGTGAAACAATACACAGATTTACTTTGACAGCGGCTCACTCTGTCAGTGGACCCTCTGTGGTCACACTGTGGTAACTCATCTTCATTACATTCAACAAACAACTCTCAACTGATGTGGATACTGTACACATTCTTGTGGCCGTGGGTACATGAACAGTCTTGCCTGCCTCCCCCTCCCACCCCCCACCCACCCAAGGCCCTGCCACAGTCCTGCAGTGTTTATCAGATGGGAACGAAGGTGCATGGGGAATTCCGCACATTCCTCTGTCCGCTTCGGAGAAAGCAAGCAATCAGGCAGGGACGCGGGGAAGGTGGCTCTGGGAAGGGTACATACACGGCTGCCTAAATCCGGTGGAACATCAGTTAACATCCAACCTGACCTAACCGGAATCAAAATGATGCTTTGTAATAAAATCTACTCAAGCGGAACGCACATTCCTCCAGTACCAAAGGATTTTAGGTAGAGAGCTGGTGAGGAATGTGCTCGAATACAAAACACCATCTGTCAGTCCAGAAAATGAAAATAATGTGTTGACAATTACAGGAGCCATTCCACTAAGTACAGCATGCCTTGAATTCCAGGATAAGGGAGATGTCAATGTTTTTACTGCCCATTTCCCACAGAGCCGAGTACAGTGCAGGAAGGGAGGCAGGGAGGGAGGGCAGGAGGAAACCAGGGCTGTCTAATCTGTTCTATTAACATGTGGGCAACGCTGATGGGACACCAGGGTCCACAGCTCACCTGTTTATAGCCAGGGAGCAAAAGAGCAGAACTGGCCACAGCCCCACACCGAAACCCTACCCCATCAGGCCAACCCAACACGATATTTATATCAAACAAGACAGGCAGGGGCCAGGGAGAGGGGGTGGAGGGTGAGATGCCAGTGAGACAGGCGGTGAAGGCTGGGTAGAAACCAGGGACAGAGAAACAGACAATGTGAGTGAATGAGAGATATTGATGAAGAGATTAAATGATGGACCAAGATAGAAATCTTCAAATGTATGTTAAGTCTTACAGCTTACAGATGGCCACCTGTTTGCACGCTACAACACGAAGACCCATAGACAAACAATGAATGGAACACAATTAGTGTTAGACAGAAGCGCCTTAGGGTGATAAAATCTTCAAAATAAACATACCTAAATATACCCTACCAAGCAACCCCATATCCGAAAGATGACACGCCCCTTGAGAGCGCTGGACCAAAATAAAAGCACTTCCCCACAGACCAGTAAATCAGACGACAGGGGAAAGTCTTGCGACTGATGTAACACCCAGTCACTGAGGACACATTCATAGCCGTGCATGTGTGAGGACCGTATGTCAGCGAGTGGCCTTTTGTGCCATAAGAGAGTGCAATTGGGTGGGATGGGGAAGACCCTCGAAGAAAGGCTGTCTTGTCTCTCTTGTGCTAAAACACGGACTGAAAACACCAAGCTACGCTCCAAACATGTAGCCAATCAGTAGAAGAGCAGAAAATTACATAATCAGCAGCAAAATCCTGATGGTTTAAATCAGTGGATGACGTTTCTCTACACCACCAAATGTAGCTTATAACAAATGGAAGAAGATGCCCGTCACAATCTCCTAAAGCTGACAGTGACGTATTCAAAGTCATTTTGCCCAACCCAAAGATATTAAAATTAGTACCATAGGGCTCTTTGGCACTTGGCGATTTCAATGCTCAGTGCTGTGAGAATTTCAGCATTTAGAAAGTAGAGGTGAGATTTTCTGCCCTGTTTACAGATATGAAGCACCACTTCACTAAGCACCCCCTGTGGTGTCCCAAGCATGGACTCAGACTCCCACTATTTCACCCGAACCTGTCGGGGAAATAATCAGCACTGATCTCTGAGCCAAGTTACAAAGCCAGAGAACAGAGAAGGCATGGAAACAGCCTGGCAGGGGGCACCGAGCAAAGGGCACTGCAAGTGAAGCAGCAGTGCAGCACAACAGTGTTGGTGAAAATGCTGCTCTAGCAGCAGGATCCCACACTGAGGGCCCGCAGCTGCCCCCTCTACCAGTGTTTGCTGGCCTCCAACCCTGACTCTGCTCATTGTTTTTCTCCTCTGTTTCCCCAGGATGTGGGGCAGGGTCTGTTGCCTAAGCGATGAGGTCAGCCATGCAGCTCTCCCTCTTCCCCAGACCAAGAACAGGATGGGTGTGGAGCTCAGGAACAAGGCTGATTTACAGTCAGGAGCTTCCCTCTGGCTGAGCAGACGAGCCCACTGGTTAGGGGCGGTATGCACTAACCTTGCAGCTCTCATGGGGTGATGATAGCTGGTCTGGTAACACTAACTCCATGCTGTGGACACAGAAACCACTACAGAACTTCTAAGAGCTTTTGGCATGTTGTGCAAACGCTGTAAACATTTAAGACCGTGCTGCTTCTACAACAGCCAACTCTTACTCCCGCCTGGAGGATAAGGACTTCCTCTGCAAGGTGATCAACTGATATTATTACAGTAAATCTAACAGGCCTGTTGGGTGCTTATAAAGTGCATGTTTAGCAGGTGTAGCTGTCTGTTTCAGCCCATATGGCCATTAGGTACAAACAGGCCTCAGAATTTCTTGCTCTCTGCCGTGTTTCTTCTCAGGTGATTGCAGTGCATTCGGCAGGCTGCAGCACACTGTTGTTTCTGTAATCTATTTCCTCGTCAGTGTTTTACTTGCTCAGCTGAAAGTATATAAAGAGTGAGGAAAGTTTGTCTACATTAAAATACAGACTATTTCTGCATGTTCACATTACAAAGTTATCAAGTCTGACTATTACTAGCTACATTATAATAAGGGTGTAAGAACATATAGGGTATAATCATGTTCGGTGTTGGATGATTCAATATAAGACACTTGTTTACACTGTATCAAATAAAGAACCCCTAAATATATTTACATACTGATGCTGACTAAACAGTTCTGATTTAATCTGGGCTGGTAGTAACTATAGTATCAACTTAAAATATTGAAGGTACTAAAACTAGATTTCAACTCTGGGCCCCCCTGGACGACAGTGCCTGCGTTAAAAATACAGGAGCTTCCTTGACATCCTTAAAATGTATATTGTGCTTTAATGGTGCATTTTACCTAACAAGTATGAAATCAATCAAATTGCCACACAGACAACCTGAGGTTTTTGGGACCTCATTGGTAATCTGCGTAATCGTTTTACTGGGAGTCTATCAATACTTGAATGTTACTCTCACTTTAGGCATGACTCTCTAGCATATTGCACGTCTACACTTATCCCATTTCTTCAGGGTTAACCTGCAGACATGGAGCAGGGCCGCAGCAGCCCTGTGAGGTCAGTCTGGTCTGCCCGATCAATCTCACACTACCCTGAGGAATTCACAGAGTGGAGACTGGCTTCATACACCACAAACACAAAACAGAGGAGCAGGATAAGGCAAAAGACGGTGTGACACATGCGGTTTAAGGGCCACATCTAGGTGAGGACGCATCCCCTTGGCTACATCAGTAACGAGAGCGAGGCTAGGCCTGGCTGCCACCTGGTCTGGACTGTAAAAGACTGATCAGAGAAAACCTCTGGAAAACCCTGACTCAGAGGAAAAGACTGCAAGTGATCCGGCCATGCTGAGGGAATTCCCTTCCTTGAGTGTTAAGCAACATGGGCAGATCAATATACACGGAATGAAACAAGACGGAAAGAGCGGAGTCTGATCAGGTTTCCAAACAGCTCCATGAAGACCGGTCAGTCATCAATGAGCCTCAAGACAAGGACCTGCAGGGGCTTGTTAGCCGGGGGTGTACTGGTGTACAGTGAACCACAGTCGAAAGTATTCCAAATGTTATATGTTTACCAAAACATATTCTGGTTTTGTATATTTAGGGATGACGTGGAAGGGGTTAGTCACATGATATGTACAAAAAAGTTTAAGTTGCTACAGTAGAGCAGTAGAAAGCCATTTAACTTCACGCTTCTGTGACTGTCAGGCTATCAAACCTCAGGACCCACGTTTGAGGAAGATAGACTGAAACCCACAAAATTCCCTCAGGTGGCAGGGTGCAAGGGTGCTGTGAGTAGAGGTAGGAGGTGAGTCGTGACCCTGAGAGTATTTGGCCTTGGACCCCGACACAGAGTGATGTTCAACATTCCTCGGCAGCCTCGCCCCCTCCAGCGTGCTGTTCACGCTGCTTCACTGAGACTACAGGCTCCCTCTCAAGCAACAATCAGCTCTTTCAGTGGCCCATGGCAGCTAGAGCATCTAATGTGCCCTGGAGGTATCCTCACAGCAAGCCAAACTCAAAACGTGGCCCATCATCTCTCCACTTAAACAATTCACAGATCCATTTACTGCTTTTCTACTTGGAGAGATCGGTACAATGGGATCATTGGTGCAGATACCTGACAGAGGCTTAAGATGTGATTTATTCTAAATAAGCAAAGTAAATATAGCAAACTGACCAGCTGGTGAAAACTATAACAACAAAATTAGAAGTTCAGAGGTTCAGTGTCAAAGGTCAAGGGCCAATGAACCGAAGAGGTGATTGGTTAGTGAGGCACAAAAAATAGATGAATGTGATTGACAGCGTGCAGCTACATATAGTCGGCATATGTTATTGTCATCAATACTGGTATTGGATATAGGACAGATAAAGGGCTTGTAGCAGTGCTGAAAGGATTAGCTGATTAATAGAGTGGTGGAAAAATAATCATCAACAACTTTGGCATCGGATTTATCTGCTTTTCCCAGATTATACCACTGTGAGTTAAATATCTTTTGGTACTCACCATCAGTTGTACAAAACAAGCTACTTGAGGACATCGCTTGCTGGGCAGTTTTCACTATTAAACCAAACCTTTGACTGATTTCACTCTAAACCTTTGACCAAAAACACATAATAAGTCATGGCAGACTGACCTGAGCATCAGCAGAGGGTAATGTAAAAATAACACTAATACTTTGACATGATCAACATCTTCTTCGATTCTAAAAACTCGACTATTGTGTAAAGTAATAATGGATCAGTCGGTGAATGTTCCTGCACAATAACTATTTAGTAAAACAAGCAATTGTGCAGCATGAAAATCAAAAGCAGCTCCACTTATTCAAGGTGTGTGATGCATGGACATGAAGAAATACAAACAAACTCCCTGCCTGCATCAAGGAGAAAGTGCTGTCAGCAGCTTCTGCTATTGTGAAGCAGGCTTCTATGTGTCTGATCACACACAGTAACTTACATTTTCCACTTTCCCTATTGTCCTAGTCACATCTCAGCCTCCTGTGGGAGGGCTTTCTGCTCGAATAAAGGACACACAGTAGATTCCGTGGTCAGTAATGAAGTATCACTAGCAGCAGAGGCTGCTCCATCAGACTGGAGATACATTATAAGCCAGCCAAGCTCACATTGTGCTGCACTGAGCAGTCTAAATGGGGAGGCCTGTTGACTCCACCACTTCAAAGCAGGAATGAATAGCCTGGGGGCAAAAGTTGAGGAGGTAATGTTCAAGCTCGGTGTCAAAATGTCAGCCAAATACCCCCTCCCTGTGGCACACATACTTCTATCAAACGTAGTTTATCTAAATGAATTTTATTAACAGAACCACACCACAGAGAGGGAGAGTTTAAAGGGAGGTGGAGGTGATGGTGGTGAAGACTCGCGATGTCCAGCCACCAAGTCACGACGCTGCGTGTGTGAAACGGTAGAGAGTGAAATGTGAAATCTCTTTATCTGGTCCTCCCTCACTCAGTAAGACAACCACACTGAGCCGCAAACTGTCTTTTCACCGTGAATCTCGTCGTAACGTGAACTCCTCCACCCTGCTGCCCGCTCCTCACTGGGAGCTCCACGAAAACACAGACACCTCCTTAAACACGGCGGTGTAAACTCACCTAAATCGTCCATGGTGGCTGCCTGGCTTCGGCCTGAGTCGGTTTAATGTTTGGTGAGCCTCTCGACTGTTCACCTACTGTGGTTTTTCCTCTCCAAACTTCACCGCCGCTGCCTGGAAGTTGGTCAGGGGAGCTCTCGGGAGCGCGCTCCAGTATGTGCATGTGTACTTTACGGGAGCGCGCGCTGTAAATGGGGCTCGGCAGGTGAGCGACACCTAGCGGCCAGAAGGTGGAGCTACACTAGGAGAGGTGCCACCGGGTGGAGCATGGATGTAAGGTGGGGAAAACACATCCTGGAGGTCATGATCAAGAGAAACTCTCTGGAAATGACGACTAAATGTCTAAAAATAATTATTTACTATCTCACAATAATGATTTGAGAAAGTTTCTCGTTGTTTTGAGACATTATTTTGAGATATTGTGTTATTTTTGTATAGTAAAGCTATTGTTTTGAAAAGATTGTCATTATGACTTAATCCTAGTGTGACTGCTGTCTGTCTAAAGTGACAACCAGGCAAATCGCGACGATATTTCATAATGGGGAAAATTATGGAATAATTTTTTTTTTTGCGACCTTGGTTTTAAGTCCACACGCTTTCACACGAACACCAGGCCTTAATGAGACCAATCATTTCTGCATCCAAATCAAGTGAAATGGGAGAAACAAGAAGATATAGAACAATGCATTTATTAAATTATAGTTCATAAAACAGTTTGGAATGAGACCATACCGTCGTAACCCCCTCAAACTGTTGCACTGGGACATAAGAGATGATAAAATTAAAAAATAAAACATGCACTCAGTGAGGGACTTCACTGTAGACCATCTCATTTGGACAAAAAAAGTTCCTAGCTTCTGTCTCTTGGAAATCCAAGTGAAACTGATTCCCAAAGTTTAATACGGATGCAAAGAACTCAACATAAACCTTAATACCAAAGCTTCCCATTGGCATTTCACATCACAGAAAATGTCCACCATCTCCTTTTGTCATGTGTGTAATACAGAAAGCCAAATAAAACAAAAACAATTGGATACACCTGCCATTCACTAGTTATTGTACACTACTTTAAGATTCTTTCTAGTATGTCTACATAGTACCTCAGTGATACAAGTTAGCAACAGTGAATGGACTCTCTTTGTTAGTCTGGGTGGTTTCTCAGATTTACTAAATTAAAATATTCCATACAAACTTCCAATAAATATTCAATTGATAATAAATGGAAACAAATATGACACTGGACTCATTAGACTACTCTTTTCTTATGTAAAAGATAACTAATGTGGTTTATTCTAACATCTAATTATATATCTTACTGTAAATAAAACAAGCAATAATAATTGTCAAAAGTCAACTGATTTCAGCTTTCTCTGCTCCTTCTCAGTAAGAGGCTCCTGGGAGAGGATTTTGTCATGCAGTCGGTGGTGTTTGCCTATGCCCAGCCTCGGCAGACCTCGGTTCAGCCCCTCCAGCAGCACACATGACTTGCACAGAGCCTGGCTGGAGATGTAGCCGCAGCGGTTGCAGGTTCCCTGCACGGGCATCTTCACCCCGTCGCGCACAGACAGATTCTCCCCTGAGTGAATGACATCTATTATGGAGCTAGGCCTTACACTCTCCAGGTCCTTTAAAAAGGTCCTTGCATAACCACGATACGCATTGGGAGAGTAGATGCATTCAGTGGAAAAGTAGTCCAACTTCTTAAAGTAAGCGTACAGAACAATCTCTTTCTCATACGCATATTTGAGGGGCTTGCAGCGCGGCACGACCCCATCACCTTCGCTGGCAGTGGAAATGGCAGTGCAGCGGCGCAGACGAGCTATGTCTCCACGCAAGACGTTCATCAGAACCGTCTCTGCCACATCGTCAGCATTGTGACCTGTGCAAAAAAAAAAAAACATCCAGCCATTATAATCAATTCTAAATATCTATTCTCTGACATTAAGGCTGAAACTGCTCAGTCACATTTCGAGGTCGAAATTCTTGCATCCACATTGTAATAATTCTATTTGGACTTCACCTTACCTGTGCATATCTTGTCCACTTTCAGCATGATGGCTCCTCTGTCTAGTGCCTGCCTTCTGAACACTCCACAGAAGGTGCAGTTATTTTTCAGTCCCACCTGCTTCACTATAGCATCCATAGTCCAGCCGTACAGCTCCTCATACGACACAATCTTCAGTGGCAGCTCATACTGCTGCTGATTCCTCTTTACCGTCTCCAAGGAGTCATCTCGGTAACCAGTGATGCCCTCATCCACCGAGAGAAGCATGAGCTCAAGGCCATAGTTGTATCGCTCGTTTAGGAGCTTCATTACATGTGCGAGCACCGTGGAGTCCTTTCCACCTGAGGCTGCAATTCCTACCGTCTCCCCATGATTGAACAGCTTTGCGGACACAATCGTCTGGTGCACCTCCTCCTCAAAGGCCCAGAAGAAGCACTCCTTACACAGCGAATGGCCCGTCTTTGGACGTTTCAGCACAGCACGCTTGTCAACACAGCTGCTGCACAGGACAGGCATCTTCACTGTTGGAGGAGGTTGTTCAAAAGGATTACAGTGTTGAAAATGTATTAAATGTTCACAAATATTTTCAAATAAATACACAACCTACAAAGCTCTATCCATTTGTTGTAGATACTTTAGTACAACTGACCCACAGGTTTTAGTGTAATTGGCTTTCAGCATCATCGTAATGTAATTAATCTTACACATATTATGATAATGGAAAAATTCCAGGGTCCCAATTCCAAACTTAAGTAATTCTAACGAGGTTTTGATTGTGCAATACGTTTAGTTGAGAAAATTACAGTATTCACAATACTCAAGGATATGTATTGGCACACTAAATTGATTAACTTTTTAAATGTTATGTTAATGGATACCATGATCCCACAATGCACTACACAACAGGACATTTCGGCCAATACAACATACAGTATGCTAGTTAAGAGGGAGGTAGCTGGTTAAAGTAACTTGTATTAGGCTACATTATTATTAGTGGACTATGTTTATGAGGCATGCCGAATTGCAGGGTTGAACTTCAATGACACACAAAACGTTTTTAATCATCGTCTAACAGGAATAAACTTTTGACAACGTGCAAAGCTTCTTTAATTGACAGTTTCGTTAGTGAACCTTTGCTAGCTATGCTAAAGTTAGTTGAGAGGTCGTCTCTGTTCAAGAATTCCACCCAAAAACTCACAATTAAAGCTGATACAGACGAGACAACCCCTAAAACTTTTGACATAAGTGTTTAAACTTACTTACTACAATTAAAGCAGACGAAAATATGACAGGTTGTCAGGTTTGACAGCCTGATTAAATGACATCGTCTAGCTAGCCAAGTTAAGCTAAGTAGTCACATGTATATTAGGTAACATTTTCATACCAAAGTTTCCGGTGAATCGAAGTCTGAATTGAGAACGTGGGAAGGAAATATAATAATGCTTCTGCAGCAAAACTTTTCCTACTTAAACACCGCATGTATTACTCGGCCAGCTAAATAAGACAGCATCTTGTTTCATCGTGTGTCTTTAGCTCTTCTTCACTGGAAACAGGAAGTGGCAGCAGTTTTAAGTGCCTGCAGCACAACCTATCGGCCGGAGTTGGCCAGTGCACATAAAAGTGCACTATTGACCCTGAAATGGTTTTTTTTGGTACCATCATTGGAGCATTTAATACTTTAAACGTGACAAACACTGCTTTAAGATGTTGGTGAGAAGTTTGGCAAAGACCTTGAGCAGAGAGCGAAACAGAGATAAATCATACAGCCAAGTCAAATGTAAGCAATAAGGATTTATTAGTTGGTTAATAATAATTTAAAGAATGTCACTATTGCAATAGCTGCAATAGATATCAAAATGCCTTATGGTGCCAATGAAGGGCAAAGGGGTTGCTGCTGGGAGGGAACAATGCTGCTGAGGTCAGGGTTCATGACGGGGAAGTCACACGCTTAGCTGACAGGGTGAAAAGCACCCCTCTGGTGCCACTGCATGTCTCTGATGCGCCGAACCGACTGGATCTGAGGAATCTGGGCTCCGAACTCGGTGCTGTCCTTATACTCCCCCTTTTCAAACAGGTACTGATAGCCTCTGTAGCCAGGATACTGATAGCCCACCCAACTGGTGCACCAGGGGCACAGAGAGGGAGAGCAGACAGTTAGAGAGGCCTGTCAGAGGTAGTTAGAGGTTATTTGCAGTCGTGCATGTTCTGGGAAGATGGACTCACGTTCCACTCTGAACCCGGACAGAGGAGACCTTCTCCTGGTAGCCGTGTGCGTGAAAGCTGGGGACATCGTCATCTATGATTTCTATCTTCTTCCCTGCAAAGCTGGGGTTTTCGTAAAGGACAATCTTGTGCTCCTGGCTGTCCTGAGAGAGGAGCACAGCACCAACCCAGTGGGTGAATGGTCATACAGCTGATGAGATGACCAATGGGGGTGTGTGCTAGTAACATGTGTGCTTTTTTACCACTTTAATCGGGCGGAATGCAGCAATGGTGTCACTACGCCTGCTGTTGGTCCAGGAATCCCAGCGAGGATACTCCCCCTTCTCAAACACATACTGCTCCCCCTTGCAGCTGACCTGCTCGTATCCCACCCATCTGAGAGGGCAGAGGAGGGAGAGATGGATGGGTGTGTTTGGTGTAGGGGCAAAGCAAGAGAGAAAAGCAAGTGTAATATGCGGTGCCACTCATTATTTTGTTTTTCTGGACATTTGCCTTCCATCCCATACTCATTCACAGAGTAACCCCCCCCCCCATCTCTCTGTCACTGCCTCTCTTTGTGTTTGGTTTTAAGTCATTTTCTACTTTTCTGTCTGCCTCTGACCCACACTCACGGTCCACACAGCACCAGTATGGAGCCCACTTTCTCCACGCCTGCTTCCTGGAGGTTGTTGCAGGGACCAGTCAGCTCATGGCAGCGTCCCTGGAAGTTTTCCTGCTCATAGATAACCAGCTGCGTACCAACAGGAGAAAAGAGGAGAAAGTGTGTAATACTTTAATAAAACACAGTGAAACAGCTCCGTGAGCGTTGGTGAGCCACTGGTCTCACAGTAGCAGACTTTTACAGCAGTGCCAGTCTGATGTTCCAAATGGGGAGTGAACAACTTCCTGCCTAGAGTAAGCTCTAGGCAGGAAGTTGTAAATTGTAATTGTCTCTGTGTGCATGTTTCGTCTCACCTTAAACGCACTGGTGCCTGGCTGCTGCTGCTTGGTTGCAGGGTTCTGGTGGTCTGTGGCCATAGTGAATGGATCGGCAAGGATGAAACTGCAAAACAAACACAGAGAAAAGCACCATTACATTGTTTCCGATAAATACCCATGGATGTCTGCATCATTAAGAAAATTTTGCATCCTTGTATGTGAAATCTTAGCGGCTCAAAATAATCCTTTAATTCCTCTTTCATGGATTTAGTTTTCTATTCATTTCTCATACACATATGTATTCAAAGGTGCCCATCCCTCTCCCTCCACAACAAGTTTCTGTGGTTCACAGCTTTCTGAAGAGAGAAACACAGCAATGCAACATGGGATATAGTTTGTAGAGACTAAATCTACAGCATTGTTGCAAAAGGAAAAATAAAAAAAGGATAAAAATTATAAACTTTATAAAATGCAGCATGGTGGACGTAAACCTCTTACCAGTACCTGTCTGTGCCAGTGTGTTTGTGATGGCACGATGAGCTCAATATATACGGGGCGCCCAGGGGTGGAAACTTTGCCAACAGTACCCACAGTGTCCAAGCTGGCCTGCAGGTCGGCTTGCCATAGGCCCAGCAGACTGAAATGAGGGGTCACCGTGTAGCCTCCCCCCACCCCAGGGTGTCACACCCCCACAAAGTTATTTCATTAGTTGTCAGTTTTGTCCAGCCAGTCATTGTTCGATATCCACATGATTCAGCACAAACAGTGCCAAGAGTCCCACACCTACAATGACAGGGAGAGAGAGGGAGAGAAGGATTGTAAAAGATGGGTTTTACTGCGTTGGAGAGATTCAGACTGATTCGAATAACAGTCCAAATACTGCTGAATTTTACCACTAGCGTAGGTTTATTTGATATTTCATTGCTATTAAGGTTTCATGCCAAGCTTTGTTTGCTTTGGACGAAAGCAGCGCCGCAGTTTGTAATTTTCAGTCAAACCCGTTGACCGCACATGCCATCTTTCTCCTGTTACAGTGCAAGAGTGTAGCACAGAGCAATTAGAATAGAAAATGCAAACAGTGTGGCGTATTTCCTACATTTAATTAGTTTACCAGGCTTGAATGTGCATGTCAATAATACTGCAAGAAGTTAATATCCTCTATTGAAGAAAATGAAATATGGGAAATATAATGAGATAGTTTAGCTAAGTGGACATTAAGGAAGTAGGTAACATTTATAATATCAATATCAATTGATAAAGTGAGCACGTGTCGCTATTAAGGACACGTAAAAACTGTGGTTCAGATTCTAGATGACGGCCTTTGAGGAGCAGCAGATCTATAATCTGATTAAATGCTTTTCATATCATTTTGCATTTCAACTACTTTATTAGAATATCTCAGCTTGTCAGTCTTCACCAACTTTCATAGGGGGATTTTTGCACCACTGTATTTCTCTTATAGTCATGAGTTGCTTTGCAGGATGAGATTACAGATGTCAGTCATGAGCTTTTGAAACTACAGCAGCAAGCATTATTACAGAGTGATTACACTGTGCTGTGAGCACATAAGACACATGAGAGTATGCATCATCTAATGGAAGATAAATGAGCATATGGAACATTGGGTCTAAAAGAAACTATTTTTGACACTGTAGTAATTTTCATCTAACTTAACATTTGAATGTAGACCCTTTGTAAAGACAGATTATTATTAACATTATTATTAATTGTTTTATTGTTATTAGCAGCCATAGTAGTCTTAAGTAAAGCATT
This sequence comes from Pempheris klunzingeri, assembly GCF_042242105.1. Taxonomy (NCBI): domain Eukaryota; kingdom Metazoa; phylum Chordata; class Actinopteri; order Acropomatiformes; family Pempheridae; genus Pempheris; species Pempheris klunzingeri. The sequence goes on from NC_092018.1 coordinate 26,354,527, forward strand.
TGAGTCCCTGTCCACGTCTGCTAAGTGTGAGTGGTGCAGTGAGCAAAGAGTCTAAAATTGCATCTAAACTCGATCACCTTCACGGCTGTGCTGTACTGCTGCACCCTTAAGAAAGCAAATGAGCACCTGCACAGCTCCAGGGGAGCTAAACTGACCTTGCACCGACCTCTGTGAAGACGCGCCCACCTCAAAGACCTGGTTGATAAATGTGAATAGTATGTGAAGAGTATGATTAGAGTATATTCAGGTGACCTGAAATAACAACAAGATAGAGACGGTGAGCATCTTAAAACTACCCGCGTTACTTCTGAACCTCATGAAACAGAGCAGAAGCTGAGTCAGTCAGTCCTTATTCTGCTTCATCATTTAAATTCATTTCATATGAGGCACCCAGTGGGATGTGTTTGAGAAACACTTTTGCAGGATTTTTGCAAATTCAGATTTAGGAATTTTTGTGATCAAAGATGCGCTTATGTGTTTTACTTCATCAGATTAAATTGCAGTTGACTAGACAAAGGAAAAAAAGTGTTTGAGAGGTTAATTATTGATGTTTTTCCTGAGATTTCAGGCAAGATTTGCAAACAATATCTGGTTGTACATTTCACCCCTCATTGCAAAGGTGACTTGAGTAAAACTGAGCTGTTTATGACAATACCATCTGTGATTTGATGATGATTGGAAACGCAGACCTGAGCTCACAGCTACAGTTTATGAGGAGTATATAAGGTTGTGCATGTGTCGAGGGCCCTGTCGAAGAATTTTAACAATTCAACTCCTTCTTGAAGTGCAGCCTTATTGTGTACATCTGAATTACGGATCTGGGTGTCGGAGCTCGTGTTAAGAGGCCTTTATGAGACAGTGAAACCCACACATTGGAGGAATTTGACACAACAGCCCAGAAACAGTCCACTGAGAATTAGAATAAGAATATATCCGTAATCCACCTAATCTGTATGTGGTGTGGATTTACTCGACCCCCCCTGACTGAAGGCCTCTCTGAAAGCTTCCTCGTCATGGTCCTGTATGCTACATGTTCGTATGCTACAGATGTGCTGTGGTTAAGTATCACAGCTGGCCAACAGGATATTCTGTGCAAGGATTCATGATTAACATGTGAGGAAATCTAAAGGATAGGGGAGCACTGCAGGGACAGAGGCAGATATACTCGTGTTTATGTTAAAATGCAGTTCTACTCTCTGTTTTTAAGTGTTTTAGTTTTAGTTCTTAGTGCATAAGGCTCCTCTTAATACTGTTATGAGGGGAAATAATTCCTATTTTTGAATATTACACCAGCAGCTACTAGTTATTAGCCTTCATGTGCAATTTTATATCATCATAAAAAAGTAATCAAGTCTGCTAATAAAATCCAGTTGGATTGGGCAACACAGATCTTGCCTCATTATTATCGCAACTCCCCAAAATTAGAACCCATAATTGAGGTATTTATTTACACAGGTTTAATAAAGTTGATATTAGTTCCTGATGTTTACTTGGTGACCGTTCATCACAAGGATCTCTAACCATCAAATGCACAATGATGACTATGGTAGGGAATGCAGTGCACTCTGTTTTAATAGCAAGCATACATACAGTATGACATCACTTCCATTGCTGTTGAGCAGATGCGTATCCACATATTCAGTGAATAAGTCATGTGCTCCTAATGCCGGGTGAGGAGTAAAATTAGATCACATGACTTGAAAATAGAGTCAGTTCAGCACACATCTGCAGTTAATCTTGAGGAAAGATATTTGCCAAATCTAGGCTACATAACTTCCACAAACAGTAGATGACACTTTTACATTTCTAATAGTATTTTTTTTCAAATCTTTAGTATCTCAGTTAAAGCCGTTCCCATCTTGAGCTACAAGTACAACATCAGCAACAAACAGGGCCGACTCCAGGTCAAACAACTTTTATTCGCCACTGAAACATACATGGCACTCCTCTCTGGGCACAAGCAGCGTTTGCCATGGTTAGGTTAAGGCAGAGGGCAGGCACTGTCGGCAGCATGGGGGGAGGCTGTGGGAAGGGTTTGGTAGGCGTGGGAGGATCCTGCTCAGCTGGCTCCAGCTGTGGCAGGAGGGGCAGGAGGTGCTGGGGCAGGGTCGGGGTCGGGGCCGGGGCCTGGTACGGGTACGGGTACTGGGGCAGGAGCTGGGTCGGGAACGGTGAAACAGCCCCTCTTGTGCCACTGCATGTCCCGCACACGTCGGACAGACTGGATCTGAGGTGCGGGGGCCTCCCAGTCGTTCCAGTGCTTGAAATCTCCTCGCTCGAAGATAAACTGGCGCCCTCTGTAGCCTGGGTACATGTAGCCGACCCATCTGGGGGGAGGGAAAACAGACAAACTTTGACAATACAATTTTTTGCATTGAGTTGGGTAGATAAAATAGAAAAAAAACAGACAAAGACCAGAAAGGAGGTGACATATGGATGAAAGGATGATGTAGGGGAGGATCTTACGTTCCGTTAAGAGCCTTGACGCTTGCTACACGGTCCTGAAAACCGTGGCCCCACAAACTGGGCACATCATCATCAACAATCTCCATCTTTCTACCAGTAAATCCAGGGTTCTCATAAAGGTGTAGCTTGTGATCAGCACTGTCCTATTGAGGGGAATCAGACACATGGATGCTTCAAAATCCTTCAAATGTCTCCAGTAGATGTTGACTAGGTACAAAAAATGATGTTGTGTGTAGAGAGTTCAAAAGAGAGCTTGTGGAATTGATATGGGCAAATCATATTTCTGTGTCTCTTTATGGCTGCAGTGTGAGTTTTGTGTTGCGACTAGTCACCCACCACTTTGAGTGGCCTTAGAGACAAGAGGGAGTAGCTGCTCTGACTGTTGGTCCAGGTGTCCCAGCGTGGATACTCGCCCTTCTCCAGAATAAACTGTTCGCCTGTGAACCCATGCCGATCGTAACCCGCCCAGCTGGAAGGCAAAATGGAGGACACAGGTGGAAATGTGCACACTACTTTCTTCCCAAGTGTTTTCCTAGTGAATTTATATCACACACTGAGCATTACTTACGGTCCTGACTCAACTATCACAGATCCAACCTTCTCCAGTCCCTTCTCTGTCACATCTTTACACTCTGCAGTAAACTCCGCCTTGCAGCCCTGGAAGTTCTCGAACTCAAACAGCACCACCTGGATCACACAGAGAGGGGACCAGGAAGGTGGATATTTACCAGCATGGCAACAACAGTGAGGAGTTGGGTTCTTATAAGGGTTGATTTGGATAAAAGCCCTCAAAACATGGCTCATAGGGGGACATATTGTGCTAATACAGACAGAGAAGGAGCATTCAAACTTGACCCACTTACACTAACACAGTAGTTTGATGTCTGTTCACAAGGTAAAAGAGAGAATTGGTCTTTTTTTGACCACTAATTGGACTTCTCAGTCGGTGAGCCAGTGAGCAGCCCTCCCCTGATCAAACCAGGCTTTCATCTGTGCACAGAGCGTAGTCCCAGTACCTTGTATGTGGCTCCAGCTCCACCCTGGCTCTTCCCAGCAGCCAGCTGCTCCGGGGCACTTTGCTGCTCCGACATCCTCCTAATCCACTGCTCCTCCACTGTTTGGTGGCAGCACACACACACACACACACACACAGAGGAGGAAAGCTCAATGTCACAGTTGCAATTTAGTAACTCATCCTCAAACAGGAGGATTGTAACCGTCGTGGTCCTAAAGTAAAATATTCTGTTATTATATTAACCGAACGTGATTATAAAAGATTACATCCTTATCCCTTAAAGTATACCCTCATCAGTCCTTTATCTGGCTCCATTACAATCCATGATACCACATTCCTCCAAACCTGGGTCTTCACTTGACGCCACAATCTAACTCCATTGCATAGGAATTATTACAGCGCATGTTACTGGTCCCTATGTGTCCAGAGTGAGGTTTTTACCTGGGTATGCCTGCTAGGAAGTGGTAGTGTCCCTCTTTTGCGGTGCCACTTGGTGTTTGGTGGGGTTGAGCCATTAGAGGGCAGGGACAGGGGGGGTATTTATGGTTTATTTCTGGCCACAACAGCAGAAAAGGGGGAGCTGTTGATACAGCAAGTCTGTCGCTCACATTGTGTCCGTAACGCTGCCTCTCAATAGGCAGCTGTGTTGGCACACGCTGCCCTGCCCGTCTGCCTGGCTGCCAGTGAGCACTGTGTGCGGGCACAGGGAGAGAGAGCCAAGAGGATTCAGCAAACAGCCCCGCTCAGCACAAACACACACAAACATACACACACTCTGGGACTACACCCAGTCTCAACCACACCACACTTCCTCGCACTTTTCTCGCAAAATTTGGGTTAGTATCAGCAAGGTCAGTGCTCGCGCATTCACAATTTGCAGCAGTTGAAATAGTTTATAATTGAATAAAAGCTTGATTAAAGCTTTTCAAGGCATGCACACAACACTCAGCAAGAGAAATAGAGAACGTTTTGTTTTTTTTGTGGCGCTCACACTGAGCCAGGAAAATCCTAGACAGAGACATGTAGCTCAAGTCAAGTAAATTTTATTAAGAATGTATTCACTTTAGGACACTGGCCAGTACAACACAGTGCAATATACATCTTTACTTTCAAATAAAAAAAAAAAAAAAGGACAAAGAAAGACATAAAAAATAAACCCTCAACTTTTATGACAAAGTAAAACGTCATGTACATGGACACCAGGGACAATCTCTCCGAAGACTCAATCAACACATTCACTTGCATTGCATGAGCACTCCAACAATACAGGAGACAGGACAAGGCCGACAAGACGGGGCAGAGGTCAGTGCTGTAGTGCATCGAGTGACAAAGTGCTTTACAGGAGCGCAGAGTGACTGGGTACGTGGCAAACATGAGGAAGATTACAGTCAAGTTATGAAGCGGGTGCAAATGTTTGGGAGCATTACAGAGGGTAGAGTCATTTAAACAATGCAGTGAACAAAGCATCCCTCCGCTGGAGTAGTGTGAGCCAACACCCCGACACTCTGAGCCAGTCAGTTTGAGCAATGCCTGGTTTGACAGTGAAGATTGTACATGCACATTAATGGGGACATAATAGAGGGGAATTGCACATTTGTCGGAAGAAGAAATTGTCAAAACGTGATTGAGGAGTGTGTGTGAGGGTCGCTAGGTGAAAGTATGGCTTATAATGAATGCTTATAGCTACAATCATTTAATCTATTAAGAGGTGGGAAGACAGACGGATTTGTGTTTTCGTAAAAAGGTTGAAGAGCGTATTTGTGCTGATTCGGAGTGTTCATGATTGACAGATGCAAAGTCACTTGGGCAAAAGTCCCCCGTCCCTCTCCCACAAAGACAAAATGACGTCTAAACAAAAAGATAAACAGTATGCATCGACAGTGACACTGCTGTGGTCGCGGAGTGTAAAAGGTAAGTAAAAGGCATCGGAGCCTCTGCTGTAGTGATGCACCTTAATGTTGTCAAAACTAGCTCTCTTGTTAAATCAACGGTAATACAAATATAACATTCTCCTGATTACAGTTATTAACATGATACACACTCTCTCTGACAATCAAGTAAGCAGTGATTTGTTCTCTATGTTCAAGAAGGAAAGTCATTAGTGTCTGAAATGTTACCCTATGGCGAAGCTTGTGTAACTCCCATCAGCACCCTCCACTGTCCCATAACACACACACACACACACACACACGTCCGATGCAGACCACTTGTACATATTAGTCGAGCAAAGAAACTACATACAAACATCTTGCAGATGATTGGCTGGATTGTCCTCCAGCACGTTATGAAGCAAGTCCGAAGTGAAAAGTCTTCGTGGTCCCACAAGTTATCCGTTTCCTGAAATGTGGCCTGACAGGAAATAATCGCCAATAATCGCCTTTTCTCCCTTTTTTGCCCCAACTTCTCCTGGTCCCTATTAAAGTGTTCATGTGAAGTCCCTCCTGGTACAGAAGAGCTCCCACGGTTTCAAGCATGAAATGGATAAAGCAGAGCAGCCTGATGTTTTTTCCTCCTTGCTTGTTTTTCTTCTTATTTCCATTAGATAGGGACTCTCCGTAAAAAAAGGCACCATGCACATTGATCAACCCAGAAGGGAAGAGAAAAAAAAACAAATAGAAAAAAAAAAAAAAATACATCAGCAGCTGTAGATTCACCTTTCCTACCCTCTGGGTCGAACGTTAAGGCTTCTGTTTCATATAAGTTCATCTGTTAAGGCAACCTTGATGGGAATATGACAGGAAAACGGGTGTCAACATGGAAATAATTATTAGCTTGTGTTGTCTTTTTTTGATTGAGAAAACATTCAAAAACTCTCTCACCTCATTATTTACTTAGCTCTCATTTTCATACTGACTCAAGCGCTTCTTGGACTTCAGCTCTTTTAGCCACTGAGGTGAGTCCTCCTCCCTGCACAGATAAGAGACAGACGGCAGTACTCGGTTAATGGAGGAATAAGCAGCTAAACAATGTGCAACTATTTGTTGTCTCCACAGAATATAAGTTCTCCTTAAGTTGTCCACTTACCCATTTTCTTTCCCACCAGCTGAGGGCAGTACACGCGCCGCCCTGGGGAGGAAGGGGGACTTAGGAGAGCGAGAAAGCTGAGATGGAGGGGGAGTGGGTCCATCGACTTGATTGTCAGAGTCGCCCCTCTTTTTCAGCTGGGCCTGACAGCAGGAACGGGACATACTTAGTCACTCTTTTTAATATTCACAATAAAAAGGCATCACTGCATGTTCATGACCAGAGGGGGGCAAAACCATAATAAACAGCATAAACTACACATCCGGTGAAAACATCTGATGAATGGGGTGCGGCTCACCTTTAAAGCTGAAGGGTCCATCCCTGGGAACAGGGCGATCCTCTGTGGCGGTGAGGCGACAGGAGCAGGGCCGGCGTCAGCTCCTCTGGCCTGCTCCTCAGAGTCCGAGTCATCGTCCTTACTGTCAGCCTTTCCCTCTGTCATCGGGAGAAAATGTGTTGTCATATGCCAGCATATAGTATAGTCAGTTGCACTTAGACATTCATTCAACTTGTCGCTGCGTCTTTATCACATCTCCCTGTAGCTGGTCTTGTTTGGTGCTCACCTGTGGTGTCTCGGTAAAGCCAGTCCTCAGTGGTTCCTCCCTCTTCTGCCAGCGCGGCACTCTGACGGCCAGCTCTGGAGGGCCGTGTCCGTGGGGCACGTTTCTTCGCCAGCTGGGCTCTGGAGCGGAGAGCGCTGGTGTCTAAGAGAGCGGTCGGGGCCTGGACATCCAGACGTGAAAAAAATACACGAGCCAACATGTTAACAGCAGCATTTGATGTGAGGGTAAAGGTAAAGGTCCTGTGTGCCGTGAAAAGAGCAGAGCTGCGGTTCACTAGGTTAACTAACACTTACATCAGGGAAAGAGAGCGACTGGCTCTCAGATGAAGACGAGGGAAGGAGGCTGTCCAGAGTGTCGGAGTCAAACTGTGGGGCAGGATCACCTGCCATGTGTGGGGGAGTGGGCTTCCTTGGTGAGGGGCTGAGATTGCTCTCTGAGCTGGGAGTGGCGGGGGTGAGGCTGAAATACGTTAAAAAGAAAAAAAAGAAAAAGAAATTAGGAAACACTTTTTAAAAGACAACTGAATGGTTGCTGTAAACAGTTTAAACTGAAATAGTGTCTGAGTCATATTTGTCCCTTACTTCCTGTCAGGACTGTGGGAAGCTATGATTTAGAGGACACACTCCCTTGTCACCATGACAGGGATAAACAAAATGGATTCATAGAAATGCAACAAACTGTTATATTACTTTTTAATTTTTACGAATGTGAATTGAATTATTATCTACTCTTATCAGTGTTGGTTAATGTTGTGATATTACTTTTTGACCACATGGGGTCAGTGACAGGTTGCTATATAATGTAATGCAATGACAGAGGACAAATCTGTGTTACTGACAGATTCCAACAATTTCCCCCAAAGACACTAAAACCAAAGAAGAAGAATAACAACAGCAGCTTTCTGAGGCATCCCACCATTATCAGGCTGTGGCTGCTCAAGCAAACAATGGCTGTTAGCAGCATTAATGCATTTCTTACATGAAATCTTTTTTATCAATACATTTAAAAAAAAAAAAATGGTATGCAACCTTTTGTGTTATCAGGTCTTAAGTGATTGTAAATAACAAATATTCCATAAAAATGATAAGATCTAATATGAGGGTCGGTGCCACTTAAACATTTTATTGATTTTAAGCTAATAACTTCAGTTGAATATTGAATATTTTTTCTGGAATTCAGTCAATGTCATCCTTAAATCTCAGCTGCAGTTCCTCTAAACCTTCAGATACGGTGCGTAGTGACAATAATCTGTGCTGTGATGGGTACAAAACATCTTACAACACTGGTGCTACTGGTGTATTTCCATAATCATTCGCATGTTTATGTTTTACACCCCAGCATAAGTGTGCAGACACGGGGGACGTGGACGCACCACTAAACACACTGGCACAATCCTATAGCCAGGCCTCATTTAAGCCCACTTTAATCCAGTTATTCTAAACCACTTATTTGGAAGAAGAAATTAAGAGAAAGATTACCTAAATCACTCCTTGTTAGCATGGATTACATTGCATAGATATTTCCCATTTCGTGTCGTGTCTGCATGCCTTTTTGCAGTGCGATGCATGACTGATGGTTTGGGAACGCTGACTTGTCTTGTGTGCATGTAAACACATTGAACACTGGATAGTGGACACCGTGCCGTGGATGTTTACCTGTCATCAGTGCGCAGTCCCGTCTCCCAGGTCCCGTACTGACTGTCCGTGTCATGGACTGGTGTTTCTGAGTCCTTCCCCTCATCTTCACCACTGTTACTTTGCTTCTGTTGCACCTGGAAGTGAGAGAGAGAGAGAAAATAAATAATGGATGAGCAGGAATGAAATTAGATCTAAGTTATGTAACAGCTTGGGAGACACCAACAGCAGTTCCCACTTGACACTTGACATCTGACCCTTAGTTAAGTTTGGTAAGTATTTGTTTGTTATCGCTGAGCCAAGCTAAGGGGTCAAAATTCTGTTTAACTGATTGATATGAATAATAAAATACTGTAGTTGGTTAATCAATGTCATCACTTCTACTAAAGAGCCAATAGTGTTGCCACTGCATCCTGTCGAGCTCAGCCAGTACAGTAAGACACGTAATGAAAGGTGAAGGGATGAGTTAATGGAGACCGGACCACAGCGGGGACAAAGACGGGGATCGGCGGGTGGGTGATTGAGTGTGTGTTTGCTGTGTGCTGAACCGTGCCTCTTTTAATGAGCCTGGTACAGAGGACATACTGTCTTCAAAACCACACAGCGCTCACTGAGGCATGTCTGTGCATGAACTGATAACCCTGGCCTATATAGGAACAAAAAAAACAATAGAAAATCCTTCTGTCCTTGGATGCTGCCTGAGGGGTGGACAGAGAAATGTGATACACCTGGCTCTGTAACTGCACAGGTCTCCAGACTACTAGTGAGAGCAGCTCACTAGTGATGTTTATATGAGCAGTGACAGGAGACTTAGAGATCTCATTCTTCAGAGCTTCATGAATGCTATCCTTGTTTTCTTTGTGTACAGGAGAGCGGAGCTACAAGAGTGCTGCAAAAAAAAAAAAAAAAGAGTTCAAGAGGGACAATGAGATAGAAAGAACATTTGAGCCAGAGGGTGACTGCGATAAATTTGGATCGAGGGAGCATAACATAACTGGAGAGAGGGAGAAAAGAACAGCAGCGCAGGATGTCATTCATCAGCTGAGCCTCTCCTGACAGGAAAGGAGAAAACAGTGAGATTGGCATTCGAGACTGTTCCCTGCATCTGAGAAAGCACTTGTTCTCAAGTTCATCCTCTTCTCAATGACTCGGCGCACTCACACTTTTCACTTTGACATCACAGGGTCACACCACTTACCCTTCAATACAAACACTTCAGAGTTCTGCTTTCACCGACAACAATGTACAAAACCTGCAGTCCAAACCAGACTGTGGGTTGAACACGCAGATACACTTGCCACATAATCCATAATCCTGGAGTCAATTAATCAGGGAAGCTAATTTAGCTAGATGAGTATGTCTTCCTCAAAGAACAGGCAAGAGAGAGAGACCTATGATATCAGCTCTGAACTATAGAAACTTTAGTGAGAAATAAATTCACTATGGTATCAACTGAAGCAACAGATCAATAACACATCTATTACACAACAACCATGAAGATCCTTTTACTAATAATATGAACAATGTCTGATTGATTGTGGCCCAGAAGTTAACCTAAATGTATCCTGCATTAAGGATCATTTACAGCGTTAAAGGCCTCAGTATGCTTCAAATGAAGAGTTCATTAGATCGATTAAGGGTGGGATATTCTTGAAGAAAAAAAAAATTTGGATGAGATGTTAAGAGACCACGTGGGAGAGCAAGAAATGTGTATCGCTGTTCCAAGCAGCCACACTGGATGATGGGGTGAAATGCTGGCTGTCATAGAGATGTGATAATCATTATACATGTGGACACTAGCAGATAGTCTCTCCTGAAAGACATTCAAGTGTCACTCTCGGTTGTGCATGCAAAAAGTGACAGGAACAGCTGGGGGAAGAGGTTCATATCCTGCCAAACTCCTCACCAGCACACACTTGGCCAGTTGCCGATGGTATAACATCATCCTTTCTTCTACCGGTTGCTGCTCGCTGCTATCACTGCTGTCAAACTGCCATAAAAAAAATCTTAAAACCAGGTCTTGTAAAATTCAGGAGATAAAAATTCCTATCCCATGTGTATGTGCGTGTGTTACTCAGCCAAAACACACCGAGAACACAGCCTCACCTGATCATCATAGAGCAGCAACACTGCATTTGCAGGAACATGTTGAAGAGAGGCGCCATTATATAACAGCTAAAAGAAAGGACTTATGGCAGGCCACCTAAAGCACGAGTTGTAAAGCCTTTCAGGGGCTTATTCATCATCTCGTAACATTTATTATTCAGTAGAATGGAAGCTTTTAACGGCCTTGGTGATGAATTTCAATTGGACTCTTTCCGCTTTCTTTTTTGGTGCAGTCTGCATTAATCTACAGACAATGCCAGGTTAGGCAGGTTTATTGGCCAGACAATAAAAAACAAAAAAACCTTTAAGCGCTAAGACTGATGTGCTGAATGGACGCTCACAGGTGTAGACTCTGCTACCAACCACAAGCATGGAGAATAGGGTTGATGAAGGAAACTTACTGATCCAACAGGTCCAGTAGCAATGATTTGTAGCTGTCAGGACGAAGGCCTTTCCTTAATAACATTACAGCCAGCTTCCCCGAGACAGGAAGGGTGTGTCGAGGGGAACAACATAACAAAGAGCGGATGAATGGAAGGATGAAGGAGAGAAAGGGCTGATCACTAAATAGGCACGAGTGATAATCTGAGGAGGAAGGGGCTGGATCGAGGCCTTGGAAACTTCGACTTGATAACACGCTGATCACCGAGCGCCACACATAACCCACATGACACATTCACACAGGGCGGAGAAGTGGCGGCGTATGGATTGCTCCTACCTCAACGGTTAAATGGAAAACAGTAATTGCTTTGTTGTTCCTGAAAAAAGGGAAGGGCTCTGCTGTAAAGTACCAGACAGATGGTCTTACATCAGAGCGGAGAACACACAGTGTGCAGCTACTGTAGGTACAATAAGTGTATTTACATGAACACAGCATCCAAGACGTGGGTCTATAACCCAGTTAACAGCCCTGTGGAAGAGTCAGTGCTTCAGTCAGTGCTGCAGTCTTTACAGTAAAAATGGATGTGTGTGTGTGTGTTATCTTTGAGCCAGACATTTCAATCCATAAACATCTTAGCTGTGGTGTTCACATACCTCATGACTGCAGCTAACATCAACATAAGGTTGCTATGACTGCAACCTCCAGATCGTGGTAGGAGCTTATCCAGCGTATTGTAAATGGGACCTGATGGGACCTCAAACACTGTGAGACGACTACAAACCATAAAAACACATTCAGTCACAAAATCACTCCCACCCATTCTATACTCATCTGCTCTAATCAATCTGGCATGGGTGGAGTGGGAAAAGTATGCTCTGCATGCACAACAGTAATCAATATCAATATCCTGCAGATATTCAAAACAACTGCTCCCGCAAGCGCTGATCTCATGTCAACAAATGGGCATTCTAGCTGCATGTCAGAGGGCTTACGTTAAGACGAACCCTGCGAGGCAAACCCAACAGTACTGTGTTTTTCTTTCATTACATAAGTGGTTCATACAGACAAGGCTCAGTGGGGCACAAAGAACTAGTAAGAACAGAGGGAAAGAATGTAAAAACCTGACTTGGCTTAAGAACTGAACCCAGAGAGCACCGAACCTGACTTAAAGGATTATTCTCATTTCTTTCAGCCTGGTGTTTGTTTTCCTGTTTTTTGCCAATATGACAATTGTTTGAGTTACATTTTTGGCTCCTGTTTTTTTTTGGTTGGATATGCTGTTGTACACACTTACAAGGATAATAGTTGACCCCGATGATGATGATGATGAAGATGATTCGAAGATATAAAACAACAATACACTGCGATTACATGCTAATACGGTACGTAGTTACAGTAATAGTTATAACAGCAATTACAGTTTCTGGATGATAATTATTGACCTATCTGAGTGTGTTTTTGTTGTTGGAGCTATATATATTTCTCCCAGTGGGATAATAAAGTCTCTTAACTTGCTTGTTTCAAATATGACTTATTTTTTGTTTTAATTTATTCGCTTACTGCTAGTAATGTATCATGTATCCACCACTCATGACACCAAGCAGGACCTTTTGGAACCTGTGATGAGTTTATATTTACATCTATAAAACATCTGATGACACAAATGCCATGTAAGAGTACTTACATTTGGAAACTTGACATCTTGCAAAATCACTTGAGATTATGAGTGACTGTTGGCTATCAGATGTCAATATCTATCTTTACATACTTGCATGGCCAAACGGGAAAATATCAGTGTGCTGACTCGAAGAGATTCAATAAAGCAATAAAAATGAAAAATATTAAGAACTGCACATATTAACTGATACTGAACAACTCTATTGAAGTCTATTATATCTAAAATTATGTAGACAAAGCCAGTCATCACTTTAAACTGTCATACAAACCTCAAACATTTCCATTATCTGCTGTAATGACAGCCAAACCTATTCAAAGCAACCAAATGCCAAACACAAGGCTGCGGTAAAACACACGTCAGAGCTGCAGAAGAGATTGTTTGGATAGGATGTGAAACTAAACCAGCATCTGTAAATGTCTCATGCTGCAGCATTCAGTGTCTTCATGTTCAAGTAAATGGCTAGTTGGGATACCAGGAACATTTTTCACCAAGTCTCCATCTGTGCACATACAAACTTGTTGAGTAAAAACTGGGTAGTCCCAGTTTCTACATCTTCTGCCCTCTCTCACCCATTAACTGGCCACCTGGATGCTGTCCATCCCATTCAACCATGACTGGCCTCTTAATGTCGTTCATCCACTTAACAGTGGCCCAGTGGGGAGGCACACAGCTCCCAGGGACCACAATCACAGTTGGTGATGGCTAATATTAAGTGGAACAACACAACAGACAGACACACAGACGTCATGACAACACCTCTTATCTTTAGGAGTTGTGACTCATGAGGTGTTGCAAGGCAGTTCAGCAAACAGGCGTAACCTAAAGATAGGAACAACTTCATGGCAGTGTATCCATATCCCTACATGGATTTCTAAATGTTAACTTTCCATAGAGCGCAGACTCGGTTAGAGGTCGGGGTGATTACAAGTGATACAAGTCACTGTAATTTCTGATAGGAATCCAACTTTTCCTTCATTTGTCCGTCCTTGTGCCTAACTTTAGTACAAAAACACCAATGCTAGGCGACAGAATGACCCGAAGAACCAGAGTAGCAGCAGCTTCGCTAAACAAAGACAGAGGGACAAAGGAGGGTTTACACTGCCAAGGATAATATAAGGTGAAGAACTGATGAAAGCAAAGAAAGAAATGGTTGGGAAGCAGCCGAGGGGCAGATGGACAAGTTCTTGACATGTTTGGCTTGAGACCAAATAGTTGACGAAGGAGCAGCTGTTAACACGGTGACATTATAGAACTGCATGGACATTGCTGCAAAATGACTTGAATTCTGCCTGTGCTTTATTTAACCTCAACAGATGTTAAAGTAACATTGCTGAGCATTCAATATAGTAACCACTGACTCTACTGGTCAGTTAAAGTAATGCATCACATTGTCAATACCTCTGTTTATAGTTTGTGATTGGTATCAGAGCTGAAAGGTGGTACCGGTGTGCGTGTTGTCTTACAGCAGTGGGGGTGTTGGGTGCGGTGCGCCTGCGTAAGGACAGACGTTGCTGGCTGCGCAGTGAGAACCTGCGAATGGACTCCCTGCTGCGGGAGGCCAGAGAGCGAAGGGAGTTGGTTCTCTTGAACTCCCCCGTCCCGTCCTCTCCCCTGCCTCCCCTCTCCACTGTTGTGGATAAGAAGCTGATTGCCCCGTGGAGGGAGCGACGGACATTCCCCACCCATCCTGACATCTGCGAGTGGGCCACCGACAGCTTGTCTCCCAGATACTCCATCACAACGCACTACTGGCAAGGCCTGCTGCGTCACAATAAAGTCTGAACTGAGCTGTGACTCTTACGGTCACAGCAGCAGGGAATCATTAGAGTCAGATTATGCTGGAAAGGTGGCAGTCCAGGGACAGTGTCCTAAGTATTCACTGATGTGATGAAGGTGACATAGAGAACAAATACACAGCTCAGCCAGACCGTGGTGATGTTGTTGGTGTCTGCTGCTTGCAGCACTGCAGCACGGAGAACGCCAGTCAGTCCCTGACCGTTACAGGAAAGACTCTCTTCTCAGTTTCCCTTCTAAATGGCCTTTCTGCAGTGCAGTCCCACTGGAGCTGTCTGGACTCATCGCTCTCAAGGCTCCGGGCTGCCGGCCTGAAGTGAATTGTGAAGATTTCTAATGTCTATTTTGATGCACACAGGATATGCTGGCTATGATATGCTTGGCCCAACAACCAAGTGAGCACGTAAAGGTCATGTAAGGCCAGCAGTCACTATTAGTTAAGAAGGGCACTAGTCTGTGGGACAGCCTGAAAAACTGCTGCGCTATTTACCAACAGGTTTCTCTTTCATGTTTCTCAGGCTTTGGGCACACACAAGTCCAAACTTGACACTATTCAAGCAAAGAAGTGACGTGCATTAATAATAAAATCACATCCTCAGCATACCGGCACGGCATTCAGTGATCTATTTTAATAATATAGATCGACTGTGTTAATGATACACATAATACAGATTGTGGGAATTTTAAACAACGCTCTGTGACACCTCTGCCAGTTCTCCAGGTGTAAGCCTCTCTGTCCTGATCCCAGCCTCAAGCACAGCTGACCTGACAGCTCTCCCAGAGCTGCTGATGATGTGTTTCCTCGAAAACAAGGTCCAGGTTAAAAGTTGCAAAATCCATCCATCCAACAAGGCTACATTCCCACTGTGCCCGATGCTGTGCTACCTTCTGGCAAAAAGCTGTAAGGAGAAATGGTGCAGGACAGCCGGTGGCAAAAGGAAAGCTGCTGTAGTCATTCGTATTCCATAAGGAAAACCAGAGTGCAACCAACGCAGCGCCAAACAGAGGAAACAGAAGAGAGTACTGTTGTGGGGAAGTCAAATCCAGAGGGTAAAAGAGGAACGGAGAGAAAATGTGTCTCTCCTCGCCTTTTTCTGCAGGTACAGGCAGGTAGGGGAAAATGCGTCAGCAGTGCTGCTCTCTGTACTCAGCACTATAGGACTCACTGTCAAGGAGAAACTGGGTGGAGAGAGGGAGTGTGGAACGGAGTCAGAGAGAGAGAGAGAGAATGGGAGGTCCCTGATTCAGAGCGGGAGGGAGAGGGGAGGGTGATATATGTTCTGCGGTGCTCTGTCGCTCCAGCCTAATTCAGTTGCAGGGCAAGACAGGGAAGCGATAGAAGCAAATGCAGAGGGACTGATGACAGACAGAAAGTGCTGCATATGTTGAATATGTTGTTACACAGCATCTATACTCATAAAACAGAAAGAGAAACCCAGAGCCAACATGGGGATGAGAAAGTGCCAGGCAATCAGATAGGAGCGAACACAAGTGCACCATCATGTTAGACAGAAAACTATAAATAGATTGATTAGACGAGCGTGAGAGAGAAGAGTGAAAGACAGCTGTGGCGCCACCAAAGAAGTGAGACTGTACGCTCATCAACCAGTCTGTCAGCGCAAAGCAAGAATCCCGACAGTCAAGTGGACGTTTGTTTAAATCTCACTCAGAGTCAGACTCAAACAAAGAATAGTATCAGTAAACCCTTCTAACATCCTCATACATGCTCCCATCCTGAACTGGTCTCCGTTTATATGGTGGCAGTGAACTGGTCGCCTGTATTAAGCCACAGCAGGCGACACACTTCAGAGAGTTAACCTCAGAGTAAAGTGGGACAGGGGGGCTCATAAAAGCTGAATCGTTGTCCACATATGCCCCCTACAGGTAATCTGATTAGCTTTTTCTTTGAAGTGCTGTGCTAGAAGCAATGCTGCTGTGAGGTTCTCAGTTTCCAACATCACACAAAGTGACCGCCCTCATGTACTCCTTGCCTTAAGATGGCTGCCCCTATCTGGGCAATAAGGACAAGGTAACACAATGAACATCAGCAGTATTAGTTATTATGTTATTCCTGTAGTGGTACCAAAAGTATATTGAAGTTTTACTAATACTCTGACTAAAACTTTAGTCAAATACGCAACTGATCGATCAATGGTGGGAAAAAAATCTATCTTGATAAGTGATAAATTGTTTGGATGATCTACCAAAGTGAAAAATCTACTGGTACACTTTTGGACTTGGACATAGAAAGTCATTATATTAGCTTGTGGGAAATCTAAATTTTAAATCACTTTATTGGCAGCAATTAATTAACTAATCTACAAAATGTAGTTAATAATTAAGTTTTTTTTATGAGATAAGTATCCTGTATACTGATTTTAATAGTCAGTCATTTAGATTAGATTAACAGAAAGGATCAAATACAAAGATAAAGTTATATCGCAAGAGGCATCTCACCACTGCTCCAAATTTCCCTTACATTTCTCCTCCTGATACTAAAACGTCACCTTCTGGGAAGTGACTCATGGCTGCTCCCTCACTTCCTGCTTCATCAATGCTGACATCATCAATCTGAACCCAACCAGCAACCGCACAAAGGAGAAGAGACAGGATGTAGCTTAAGTGCACACCGTATACTGTAAACTGTACACATACATACTGTTAAACTACTGACATTCAGCATGGTGGCGAGGACGTACACATCTTACAGAGAAACATCACTAATAAGAGAATAGTGCTGGGACTTACCCAGAGGCACGGTGGAGTCAGGCAGCATGACCACACGTACAACACAGCTCTCAGCACGGTGCCCATCTCTGCTCTGCCCCACTCACCAGCCTCAGACCCACCAACTTAAACCACTGATGTCACCACACAGCTCTGATCTCATCTGTGCGAGACTGAAGATGCTTCCGCTAGCAAATGCACTGACGGGAAATTAATCATATTGGATTCCAGCAAACACTGATGGCATCAAACATCATTCGTGATTTTGGTACACGCTGAAGCCAAACTCTACTCAACCAAATCTATAAGTTGCATGTTTTCTGAGATTCTGCTCCGAGGTGTTTATTTTCAAAACCACGCAGTACATGTCAACATCTAAAATAGCCATGCTACAAGTATCTAGGTGTTATTATCTGTAGTTCTTCTAGCTGCTAGCATACTGAACTCATTATGTCATATGTATAGATTAAGGATGTTTTTGCCACATTGTACAAATGAAAAAAAAAAAAAACACTTTTAGCATCTGCTCCTATACAGATGAATCACTGCAGCGCAGATACTTCAATTACAATGTACACATTTTTATAGTATGCAGTAAGTGGTTATACAGTGTAATGCAAACCATTCTGCTTGTTTAATCACATCGTATCGTATGTTTAGTAACTTGTTTTCCCACGATGGGACGAGGTCTCTAACCCAGTGAATCGTCCACCATGTACAATGGTTTCTGAGCTGTGACACCACGTTGCACTCCCCAGAACAGTGCATACTCGTGTACATGATTCAACTACTGTGCTACTTTAAAAGGCTGCAGTAGTGAGGTTGATCGCAACAGTTTCACTACCAGCCCTCGGGCCGCTGTAACTCTTTTGGCTACTTTCAAACCAAAAACAACAGCAACGAGGAACCACTCTGACACCGGGAGGGTTGACGCTCACTAACTTAAACACAACCACTAGATGGTGGTGGTGATCTTAAAGTCATGGTGATTTATTCAGAATGTGCAAAGTTAAGACACAATGTACTGTACTTCTGGATTCATAATCTCTTGGCCTCCAACTTGGGTCTATGATCACTAGTCTTAGTGACAAAGGTCCCCCTGAACCCAATCCTGATAAACACTGTACATGTTTGAATGCAGACGATATGTGTGTGTGTATCATTTGTAGAGTTTTTTTCAATATGCAGACAAATTTTAGCCAAACCAGTTCAAAATATAAGAAAAGAATAGATGTGGACTACAGCGTTACAAGAGACACAACAGATATAACCACTCAGCACCAAAGAATACAGTCACACAAATATTACGCATCTGCTTGGCTCCTTGACACATGATCATTACGGGCAGTTTCACTTCACAGCTTTCCCTGAAACATGTTGACAGACTTGTGATAAATGAGCAGTGAGGATGTGTAGTCATTAACCATCTGACACATCCAATGCTGAATTACAGGCCTGAGAGTGTTTGGTTGCCACTTCCCTAGAACATGATGTGGGTTCGGTGGAGGCGAATCTGGGAGGCCGTGCCATCAACACTAGTCACCGACTCTTTACTACTTGAGCACAGCAGCATTGAGCTGTCAACTCTCAGTCAACTAACCGCATGCACACACTCGAGACACATAATATTGCTGACTCTCGCAGCACAAACCCAAGTGCACACTCCGTGTCTCCACAGTGCTGTGTGAGAAACAGTCCAAATGAAAAGAGTGATATATTGTAATAATGGCCTCACAGTCAATCATCAAAGAGAAGCAAAGACACAGGCAGCAGTCTTAGATCTCATTCTGTTACATCTTTCCTGGAGCCCAGTTTTACTGCTGCAGGCTGACTCACCCAGCTGTAGCGGTCCTGCTCTCTGTGGGCGCTGCGACTCCTCATCCTGGAAAGGCTTCCCTCCAAAGCACTGCTTGAAGGGGCTGATCGGCGTGACACACTGCGAGACCGCATCCGGTTCAGCTCCTAAAACCAAATAGGGACCAAAGTGATAACCCTCTTCTGCATCACCTGACACATGTCTTCCCTGAACGCTCCCTGATCATCTTGACTGACCCCATTCAGAACTACATTCAAACTTTCTGACTTTTTTCACGTGCTGATCTGTTGTTTATTGAGTCAGTTGTTTTCCCAACACTCCTGATATGCAGTGTAAATGCAAATTGGACACCAAATTTTTAACTGGTAAAATAGCACATTACACACAACTGTAGCAAAGTAATCATAAAGAAGAACATGGTCACTTTTCCATTTGCTCATACAGTGCAGTCTCCCGAGGAGCAGAAGTATGGCTTAACTAACAAGTCCGTTGAAATATCATGGCTACCTCCAACACATTTGTATAAAAAAGCCTATGGTATATACACAGTGTGCATGTCTAGGTGACAAGATTCTTAAAATGCAAGAATCATGCAAAGCCAGAAGATATTAGTTCATGAACAACCCCCTTGATTCCCACCCGAAATTACTAATCCATGCCTCTGATAGTATTTTCATATACATTACCTGAGATCCCTGTGATCTCCTGTGGCTCCAACCCTCTCCCCTGCTGTCTTGCGGCTGCAGCTCTCTGGGGACCCATATCTGCTCTGCTTTAACACTGATGGAGACTTCTCCAGTTTTGGCCTCTGTCCCCGGAAAAGGGTCCAAGTGGAACGGCTCATCCAGCACAGTAGACCAGTGCCTCTGTGGAGCCGGGTGGCGTTCCTCCTGCCTGACGAGGACTTGCTCTGGGCTGACCTTGTTGGCAGTTTTTCGGGGTTCGGCTACAGGTTTGTCCACAGACATCTCAACAGGCCGCAGCTCCCACGGGTCCTGAGGGGACACTGTCCACACTGGACTTGTGAAACCTACTGAGGTCTGCGGTGGCACCTTCCAGCTGATATCTCTGTCAGGTGTGGGCTGTAATCTAGCTCCAAACCCAGCATCTATGCCCTGAATGCCAGAAACAATAAACAGGTCTTTACTGGGGGAGAGCTGAGCTTGAGATGTGAAAGAGTCTATGTCAAGGATGGCGGGTTTGTAAGACTCCTCTGCTCTCAGAGATGGCTCCTTCCATCGTGTTGCTGGGTCGCTGCGCTGAGCAGCAGCCTTGGAAAAAGGGTCATTTCGGAGCACAGAGTCCAGATCCACCACTTTAGGCCTGAGAGGCGATGACTCCAACCTTGCCCTCTCCTGTTCCTCTTTCTTCTGCCTCTCTTTCAGTCTCTGCCTCTCTGCTTCTTGCTGTTTGACTGTCTGTCTCATTTTTTCTGCCTCCTCCCTTTCCAGCTTCTCCCTCAGTCTGCGTTTCTCGAGCTCCAAAATTTGCTGTCTGTCCCTTTCTGCCTGCTTTTGCTTTTCAAACTCCAAGAACTGTCTTCTCTCCATCTCCTTGAGTCTCTCCAACTCCTCCTTCCTCTGCCTCTCCTTGTCCACTTCTCGTTGTCTCAGCCTCTGGTTTTCTAATTCCTGTCTCTCCAGATCTAGCTGTCTCTGCCTCTCCCTTTCTAAATCTCGCTGTCTCTGTCTCTGCCTCTCCAGCTCTTTCTGCTTTTCCCTCAAAATGTCTTTCTGACGCTCCCTCTCCATATCCCTTTGCCTTTCTTTATCGATCTCTTTCATCCTCAGCATTTCCTGTTCTAACGCCATCTGCTTTATCTTCTCTGCCTCCTCTCTCTCCATCTTCTCTCTGAGTCTCTGCTTCTCCAGCTCCAGGACCTGCTGCCTCTCCTTTTCTCTCTGCTTCTTTTTCTGAAACTCTAAGAGCTGCTGTCTCTCCAGCTCTTTAATCCTCTCCAGCTCTTCCATTTTCTGTTTCTCCTTTTGGATTTCCAGAAGCTGTCTTTCCTTGTCCAGCTCTCTCTGCCTCTCTTCCTCCCTTTGTCTTTGCCTCTCCTGCTCACGCTGTCTCTCCCTTTCCTGCTCGCGCAGTTTCTCTCTTTCAATCTTTTTTTGACGCTCTAATTCTCGACGTTTTTCTTTCTCCAGCTGCCGTTGCCTTTCTCTTTCCAGTCTCTCTCTCTCCAATTCTTGCAGTTTCTGTTTTTCAAGCTCAATCTGTTTCTGCCTTTCCAGTGCGCGTTGTTTCTCCTCAAACTCCTGTTTCTCCTTCTCGAAGGCTTTCTGTCTTTGCCTCTCAAATTCCCTTTGCATCTCCCTCTCCTTCATTCGTTCAAACTCTAAATGTGCTTCTCTCTCCATTTCCAGCTGTTTCTGTTTCTTGTTTATCTCAATCTCTTTTATTTTTGCCATATGCCTTTCTGTCTCTTTTTTAAGTTCTCTTTTCTTTTCAACTTCCATTATTTCTTCTATCGTCTGTCCATCCAACACTGATCTGTCCTCTTCGCGTGAAATGTGGCTCCTCATCATCAACTCCTCAATTTGATCTTGAGATTTACCAAAGGCTTCATTCAATGATGGATTCCTCCTTACTGGGAGCATCTTCCCTTGAGAGCTGCCCAGCGCAGACCTCACAGAGAAATCATCAAAGCCCATGTCCCCTGTGCTTGGTCCTGCATCTGCAGGAGAAACGGGCTCCTGCATTTGACCAGTCAAAGCAAAGTACGTTGCCCTGGGTTTGGTCTGTTCTTCTGCCTGCAGCATTTTGAAACGTTTGGGCGCTGCAACCACTTCCTCCTGTTCCGCCTCTCTCTGCCTGTCTCTGTCTTTATCCAAAACCACTTGCCCTTCCCTTTGCGATTCCTTGACCGTCCCTTTCTCCATATTTGCCTCTTGGCCTGTAGCGGTCCACTTCTGCAGCGCTCCGACTCTCAGATATCGATGCTGCTGTTCTGGCATCTCAGCCAAAGCTGGTTCACCAGTCCTCTCTGCCACCGGCCTGCTCCCTTCTGAGCGCCGAGAGCGCAGCGTCATGGCCTTATCCTCCCGCTGAGCTGACGGGACGTGCTCACTCACTGCCCTGCTCTCTTCCACCGCCTGCACGGTATCAAAGGCATGCAACACCCGCATGGGGCTTGATGGAGATAGTGGCTCTCTGTAGGTGGCGGTGACCAGAGTTTCCCCATCCTCACGGTTTCCTTTATAAAATGATGAGCTGCTGGGCAAATTCTTGGCCTTGTCTGCAGGCTTGCCTTCGTCCATCATCAGTACGTTGTGCCTCTCCACAACATTTTCAAACAAGGAAGCTCTCACTGTCTGTACGTCACCGGTGGGACCGCTTTCCCTGGAAGTGGTGCCAAACGTCTGTCCCGCCTCGGGCCCTTCAGGCGTGGAGGCCTTTTTGAACTGCTCTTGGGAATCTTTTAAATCCGCAAAGGTCCTCTGGTCACTAGGGGTGAAAGCCGACTCTTCAGTCTAAAAAAATTCAGAGATATACAGAAAACTGTTGAGTGATAAGCTTTGATTTGCTTTCAACATTAGAACACTAAGCAACAATAAATATGGATAATGATCCAAAAGAGATAAAAGTTTTAAAAACAGACTCTGAAGTGACACACTTTCTACTACAAAACCAGAGAGCAGAACAAATGTGATTTGGCAACAGAACAAGAGAACAAACATCCAACAAAGTTCTTTAAGTGACTGAGTGAACAACTGTCAACGTAGGAATGGTATCCCCTTGTTCTATGCTGGCCTCATAACAGTGGGTGTGGTGCAGAGCAGGTAATCAAAGCCTCTCTGTGTTGACCTTTTCCCAGTGATCCTCTCTGCCTGTTTCATAACTGGCAGCCACCGGGGATGATTAATGTCCCGGCTATCTTAGGTTTCACAGCTTTGTACATCTATGGCAGTGACAATTCTTTTGCTTTGATGCCCCATTTCCTCTGGGGAAATTTTCTTCTAAACGCAGGCAGACAGAAGTCAACAGCATGTGTGAGCAGTCTTAGTTCTCTTAATATTGTATTTCACCATAATTCACGTATTCATAGTGAGTATATAGGCGAACAGTTTAGCAATCAACTTCTTGTTTTGTCTTTTCTTCTCTTTGCTATGTGCCGTGGCTTTTATTTTGGCAAGGGATGGCAAGAAACACACTAAAGTGAGTCTCTGCTTAGACGACAGCACGTGAAAGCTTTTCTCAGCATTAAGCTGTAACAGCTTTTCATTTGTATTTGCATTTCCCTGTTTCACATAAACTAAGCCCAACAGAAGCCAGTTCATACAAAGCTTAGTCCCTTTCTTACCATCCTCTGAGGATCTTTGCTGATGTCAAGGTGTTCTGCTGCCTCACTGAGGGAAACACTGCTGATGTCTGGCGACCTTTCGGATGAAAACCTGATGAACATACATCACGCGACACAAAAGCAATGTGTGACAATGAAGCTCCTGGGCAATGACATGGGACCAAAGCAAGCAGAGGAGACATGAAGAGCAGCTCTTACCTTTTAGTCAGGTCAAGGGGCAAGGGGCGGGGTCTCAGCGGTGGTTTCGCAACAGGGCTCTGAGTTGGTGTAGTGTCCTCTGTCAGCTGCCTGATGAGCTGTTTAACACCCACTGCTGGTTCGGTTTCAGGGACTGGCTGCACTGGAGAGTGAAGGTCTGACCCCTGGCCTGTGGCACCTGCCCCAGGAAAGGAGGACGAATCGAGGAGGAGGCTGATACGTGACTTGATGCTGGCCGCGCGCTTATCCTCATCAGCCTCTTTAATGGTCATCTCCTCTGTCTTTTGATTGCTTTGGTCTGAGACAGCAGCCTTGGCTCCACCATCAGGACTTTGTGGTGTGATACTTTTAGGGGTTTTCTCCTGCTCTTTCCTCTGTGGCAGTGCCCTCTCCTCCGGAGTGTTCTCCTTCATATTTACCTTGGGAGTTTTACGGTGCAGTGAAAGACCTATAGACTCAAATTTGGACGTGAGATCGGCTGAAAGTGGCCGTCTCCCAGTCCAGCGAGGGGCAGGAACAGGTGTTTCAGTCTTGGCTGGACTGTCAAGGAAAATGGCTGATACAGGTCTGGGCCTGGAGCCTCTGGGCTGGGGTCGCAGTTGTACTGCTGCCTCAGGTTTAGCTTTTTCCTTTTCCTCTTCCTCCTGCCCTACCTGAAGGAGAAAACCCATGGACTTTGCTCTGGTAATGGAGGCCCCACCCTTGCTGGATGTGATCTGGTCGTTATCGTCCTCCTTCTTAGTGGATCCAGACCATTCTGCAGCTGGAAGTTTTTTAAGGCTCCTGGAATAGGCCAAGCTCGACGCACCAGGTTTCTGCCTCTCTGCTTGAACAGGAGGAGTGGGTTTACTGGGGTCTCCGGGGCCGAGAGGAGGGACAGGTTTAAATGGCTGGACTATTGGCTTGGTTGTTTGCCCGGTGTTCAACTTAGATGTTTTAAAGGAGGTGGAGGCAGGTCGGTTGGGGTTGGTTGAAGCCGGCCTGGATTTGCCAGTGGCAACTGGTTGCTGTGGTTTTGGACTGCATGGTAGCTCTGGTTTGTATCCAGCAAGGCGAGTGGACTCTGGTCGGGGCTTGGCTTGGGGCTTAGGGGCAACTATGGGCTTAATAGTGGGGTTTCTCTCCACAGCAAAGGGTTTTGGAGTGAGCCGTGGCTTGGGACCTGGGACAGGCTTGTTAGGTTCTGGAGTGATGATATGGGGTTGGGTGATGGAAGGCATCTCCATGAGGCTCTTATTGCTGGAGTCAGTTAGGGGACTTAGGTGAAGTCGTCCTCCCACCACTGTCCTCCCTACATCCCCGGTCTGAACCTCCACCTGAGCAGCCATCTTCTTCAACAGCACCTTTAATCAAAAAGAAAAAAAGGTTCCCCTCAGAATAACAAAACAAAAACTGATCAATGGCTATTTTTAATCATCAAGGTGGTCACCCACAGCACTACATAATGCAAACTCAAACTCATTACTAGCATCGTACCACCCACGCTACCTAGCCATTACTGTGGACTTGTCTTGGGAGTGCCTGAGTAAGAGAGATAGTTACACAGTGTTATTGATCACTTTAGCAGGCTAAAGCACACATGACAGTTGTAGTAGACAGCTGAATGTGGGATGATATAATTAATCAGTTTATTGTCATTAACATTCACATTAATACGCCTTTTTCATGAAACATTTTGACATATCACAGTAGGAAAAGCACAGGAGTAAATAACAAAATCAATCATGGCTGAATTCCATTTTGCTGCTTTAGTTTGAGGGTCCTTCTCTTGTGTGTGCTGACTCGCTGTCACACTAGTGTGACACCATTGTTAATGTTATTAGTAACACCAGTGCTTTTCTTACTATGACAAGTCAAAAAGTGTGCTGTGAAAAAGGCCTGTTAAAGTTAACAATCCAAACTGTACATTGAAATTATGAAATATCAATTTACACAATTAGCATTCTTATACTAATTAATAAACCAATGAATATTCTATAATTTCCTACAAATAAGAACCTCTTCAACAATGACTGCAGTCAGTGCTGATAGGACCAGATACACTTTGTTTATCCCATTGTAAGCTGTTGATACACACCACAAGGAGCACAGAGCAGGTGAAACTAAATGGGATGCAGTAATAATTTATTACCAACTACACCTGCTTTTTTTTTTCTTTTTTTTGCAATGACATATGAAAAGGATGTGAAAAAGGACAATCGTTTTAGCAGCAGATCCGTGGCGATAAGTTCCAGGTGTTGTTGGTGAGCTCAAGTTGCAATGATTATTTTGATAGCTAATTAACTGTGCTTCCTTATTACTTTAACATACACTACATTTGTTTGGCTCTTTCAGTAGAAGAGGTGTTACAATATGTTAGCCCACCCCACTATGTTGCTTTATATTTACAAAACAATGTTCAGCATTTTTGCAATTTGATATACTGTACGTATATTATAGCTTAATGTATTCTGAATGTCAGAAATCAGTGCACCCTGGGATCAGTTACAATATCAGCTTAACTTGGCAATTTGGGCTTTGTTATAAAATCTACATTAAAGATTACATAACTAATAGTAATCTAATAAATCAATTTATACATTATGTGTATCACTAGGCTGAATTACTGCAGCGGTGATTAGGACTGTGTACCTTTAAGGTGGATCCTGAGACATGGGAAGGGCTGTCCACTGTACAATATGATTGTTTCCTTTTCATGCTGTAACACAGGCCTGTCAGGCTTAGACAGTGAATAGGGGATTCCACTCCAATCTCACGTCAGATTGCCATTTAAGATTCAGCTCTTTGCCTATTGAACTTTCACGTTTATCTTAAACTGACTAAAAGGAAGCTTAAGAACGAAGACGGGATAACGGCAGATCATCTGACTCTGTTCCTTTGACACGCTGTGAAGATAATCTGTTTTATCAGTTGTTTCTATAGTGAGAACAGTGACAGACAACAGCACAACTGAAGCATTTCTGTGTTAGCCCTTTAAGAGGCTCCCTCGTCACATCTGATAATGCTTTCCACATGTTGCTGTGCTGACATACTTCACAATACAGGCAAGCAGAAAGAAATGACACACTGGATCAAACTGCTGCGAATAATCCAGGCATATCTTACCTGACTAGATGTCAACCGCCTGCCGTAGAGCTCTGGCTTTTGTTGGAACCGAGCAGCGATGTCATATCACACGGGAGGAAGGACGTGAAGGAGCCTAAGAGGAACACACTTTGTGTCAACAAAGCACACAAGCTCTTCACCCATCAAGGCTGCTGAGGTCAAGGCTGTGGCAGACAAAATCACAGCCGAGCTACCACGAGGCTGTCCATAAGCTTCTCCACAGTGGTGTTCTCACGCCTCCACATAGGAGCAAATAGACGATAATGTTTACACTGACACAGACTTGAGTCAACACGGTCACACCCATACGCTCGAGCCGATGGCACATGCCCAGACACACACACACACACACACACACACAAAAAAAACAAAATGCATGCGGAAAGTCATTAACTGAATGTTGCTGTATGTTTACCTTTCCCTGTTCTTTCATTTGCATTGTACCATCGATCACTACTCACAAGCCATTACTCACACACTACCTATGACATCTATGTAAATTCAATCTCTGAATGATGGAACTATAAATATTAAAACAGTGATGTGTGCTGACCTTGTCTGTGTGAGCCATGTCTTTCTATCTGATCTTTTTCTGTGGATCTTGTTCTACACACATCAACTGATAACGCACACTGCCAAGTTTCAACTCCTCAAGTGCTGATTTAATCATTTCTGTACATTGGATCCTTGCAATGAAAATAGGAAATGGAAATAGAAAACAGAGTGATACTGAGAAAACACGGCGCACAGCTGAAAAGTTGAAAACTTGAACTTTAGATGTTGACAGGAAACGCCTTCGCTAAGATGGAATGCTAAACATTCACTGTGATGGTGGGTCTAGCAGCACAGCGGGGATTAGGAAAGTGTCTGCCTTTTATAGCTTTAGCCGTAGTAGTGTTCTACAGAAGACTCACTACTGCAAGCCAAAAACAACACAAGTCAAGAAGTCCCAGATTCCAATTACTCCGAGCATGAATACATCTAGTGGGCATGTTTTGGAAGTAGGTGTAAGTCACAGATCGATATCTAGCAGGAAGCACATAGAGAAGCAAAGTCAGGCACCAGCACAGGGGTTGTTGTGTTTTGGAGGTGTGTTTCTAGCGAAGGATATCATGTCAGTGACCTGGCTCAGCCAGTTTCACACAGGAAATTTCCTTCCATAGACAATAGACAAGTCAGCTAATAAAGAAGAAGTATAGTCTCTCTCAGTGAGCAAAGCTTCAAATCATAATCCACAAACGTGAAATGTGATAGTGCAACATCAAAAGCTACAACTTCCACCTGCTGTCATCCAGAGAGTTTAACCTGTCTGTAGTGTTTATCAGCATTATTAATAAGGACATGATCCAGTAAGGCAAAGGGTAAGGTTTTTGGGTTTTCTTACCATTTAAAAGTAACAGGATCAGGTACAATTTAACATGCAGATGGTTAAATTTAACGTGAACCAAATGCCACATAGAACAAAACTGAACATGTACAATACAAGACCAGGAGATGTTAATACGGATCATTTGTGGTTATTAGTCGAAATCTAAATTAGGTTTCAACAGTACCTCACTATCATCAATCAACTGAGCTGCATTGATGTAATGATCACTCATAATAGCCACTTCCATTAAAATGAGTGTGTTCCAGCAGTAAGAATTAGCAACAAGTGTTAGCTCTTCCTCCTGTCCTGCTCACATTAACTTAACCCGGTCCAGTTTGGCGCTGGACTGAACTGGCCTGCTCAAGGCAGCATTTACTGCGCCAAAACTGTGCACAAGTACTGAATGAGCACGAAGCTTTCAAAGCCAAAGTAGAGCTCAAGCAGTCTAACAAATCCGGAGACTTCAAACAAGAGGAAAAGATAAAGGCATCAACAGCTCGCTGGCTAGCAGCGGTAAGCTAACTACTCAAGGAGCTGAGCTCAAAATGGAAACACTGACTGAACCTGTCTTTCGCTGGATGTTTGATCCGAGCTGGAGACAACTTACCAAACGGGAAAGTCAGTTTTGCCTCTTCTCAAGTCGAAACAACTCCAAACACGATATATTTGGCCAACTTCACAGAATAACTACGGGTCGTGACAGTTGGTTTACACAACAGCTAGCAGGGCAGCTAACTTAGCTGGTTTACTTAGCTAGCCAACTGGCTGGCTGGCTATCCCGTCTCAGGTTGCAGTGTTGTTGACAGGCTGGACTAGACAGACACAGCGCCGAACAAGCCGCCTGACTGGTTAGCCTCCACACCAGGGTCAAGCTGGCCACCACCACGTGTGTTCACCGCTTCTTCCTTTCAAAATAAAGCGTAGCGTTGCAGAAACTGAGCCAATACTGTAGCGGAGAGCCTTTGGAGCAAAAAAGTAGTGCCATAGTTTATGATAAGATACACATACGCCCACCAAGATGTCAGTTTTAACATATGATGCGTTTCTTTAAGGGGTAGTTTAAGTTTATCGTCGGTGCAACTCGCATTACAGTGAAAGGAAATCACTGACTTCCGGTCTGAGCTTGAGCTAAATGCTGACATCTTGAACTAGACTAGACTGAAAATGGGATTATCCCATCTCAGCTGTGTGCACTTAATTGTTTTCTGTGGTTATGATAACCACATTGACGTAAACTGCAAGTGCCAGAAGTTATATAGAACTAGACTTCTAATAGCTGTCAGTATTAATTAATTTATTGTGTGAACAAGAAAAGCCACATAATGCATGAATTTAAATGGCCTTATGCATGCCGTTCATGCCTGGCCCTGCTCCTTCCCTGGTTTTAATTAGGTAAGCAGTGTATACAACATTGGTTCTGTGGTTGAGATAACTTCTAATGAAAGGACCCTGTTGGACATGAGACTCGTCAGGACTGCCCTCATGTGGAGAAAAGTGAATATTGCAGCCACTGTCCTTCTTAAAGTTCCAGAGTTTGACCTTAACAAACATGATCCTGTAATAGCATTGGGGTTTAGGTAATTGCAGCAACAAACCAGCCAGTTCATTGATTGTGCATAATTGTTTATTCATTTCAACAGACTAGTTATGTTCACTAGCCTCTACACTTGCTCAAAATTAAAGGTGAAAGAACCCTCCAACAAAACAAAGTTTCAATCCACTGTTCTTCAGGTTTCGCAATCTTTCTTAAAGTCTCAACAACTCTAACTTCACACATTTTCAACACTGAAAGGGGAAAAAAAAGGGGGGGGGTGGTGGTGGTTAATTGTTAGTAAGTTAGTAAACCGCCTACAAGAGATGACACAGAAGAGAAACGGGATGAGAAGAAAGTGTGAATTTATGGTTTAACCAGACTGAAAATACTGCTGTTCTGTTGAGCCAATAGACCTAATCTCTTGAAGATAATACTGTGTTTTCACTTCCCCACAATGGTATTAGAACATTATGTTTTCATGGTGTTGTCACAAAAATACTAGGGCACTGATCTCAAAGCCAGATTGATAATGTCTGAGCACCGAGCATCCTGGAAAGATTTTAAAAAAGGTGCAATGTACCTGCAGCTGGCTGACTGCTACTCTATAATAAAGCACCCTACAATTATCTTATGCATATTACCCATGGACACTAGATGCAACGCTTGGGGTCAGCTTCAGGAAAGTTGGACATCATGCAGCAACTACTGTGATGCAATTCAGGTATCTGATTCTGAACCTAAGAAAAGCCTGAAGCACACATAATAGATGAACCAGAAGCTTGTTATACTGCTTGCCTACGCTGAACAAAATGTTACCCATAAGGCTGTCAGTGACAGGACGATGGTGCATAGCGTTTGATGTAGACGTACAAACAAAAATGAACGAGGATCAAACTGATGGCATGCCAACCAAACAGTGGCTCGATCCCTTAGAACAATGACTGAAAGCAGTATGAACTTTGGCTACATACTAAAACCTATTTCCATAGCTTTACAGTTCCAAGAAAGATCTGCATGGAAGTAAAAACACAAGCATTGGGAAGATCAACTCAAACAATGTGATTAAATGAATTTCAGTGTTGTCTACTTTGTGTGAACCATGGATGTGCTGAAGAGAAGCTTCTGCTTTTTCTTCTTCTTCTTCCCACCTTTCTCATCTGAAAGAGAAGACACCAAAGATGAGCGCACGTCTTTAACATTTACAAATAAATATCAAAATGTGCAATTTGGAGATACAGTTAATTCCCAGACCTGTGTCAACCACAGGTTGTGGAGGTGATGCTGGGCCGTTGTCCAGCTGCAGAAGTGCCTTCTCAAATGCCTGGCTGAAGGAGTTCTGGAAGCTGGGCACGGGGACCCGGTCCGACCCGTCGCTCTCTCCGTCGCTGTCTGCTGCTGGGGGAGCTAGCAGTGTATCTGCATGGCACAAGACACAGCACTAATTTAAGGAAGCCTTCAGGGACTTACACTGTTCAACAGCCAGAAAAAAACAACAACCAGAAACAGGTTTTACAGGAATCACAAAGTAATTCAACAAGCTCCAGTGATTTCACCCGCACACTTACCAGTATCTGTGCCAACACAGGCACACATGCAAGTAAAGACCAGTCCATGAAGACAGACATGCATTTGTTGCTCTAGTTTATTGATGCAAGGTTTAGTGTTTTCATACACCGCAACAGGTGTTTTCCTTTGACGCCAAATCAATCTCAGAATTCAATACAAGAGACAAGCTTTTGTTAAAACTCAAATGCAGGCTACAGAAATCAAATCCCACTGCCTTGGACAACTTTAGTTACTTTGCATAAAGGATGCACATGAATGATGAATTGACTTATTATTTGGCTCCTGGTTTAAGCAGGATCAACTTGTTCAGGTTATTTGATAATCAGTTGCCAAGTGTTGTCACTATTTTAGTGGTTCCACTACATTTTTCAGCTGATCGCAGTTTCTTTAAAATGTTTACGGACATTTATCGAATTCATGCACTCCAGTGGATAAACTGACACTACACTAATTCATTTAAACTTAGGACGCACATTTTGCACAACAATCCATGTTTTGGAGTCAGTCCTAAATTTAATTTTTGCCATTAAAGTCATAACATCAATTTTTCCAAGTCAAGCACAACATCTCTGATCTTGCACTACCTTTCTTTGGAGTGATCCTGGGCCCAGCATCAACTCTGGCTTTCCCATCTCTTAGCATCTACACAGGAGACAGTAAGGGTCACACTGTGGCAAATATATGAGAAATGTGCTTAAAACGTCTGCACTTCAGGGTTGGATTGTGTTGCCAAGATGGCTTTTGTGAGCTTGCTGTACACACCTGTGCAAAGGACATACAGTGGGAGTCATCCTCCACACTGCCCACAATGGGTGAGGAGCTTTGCCCGCTCAGATTTGGGAATCTCATCCCATCTAAAACAACAAAAGGAATTCTCAATTCACACATTTCCACATGCTTAAACTTTAGCCATAAACAGACGCAGGTTCAACTTAAAGCGCTGAGAAACAGATTGCAGAGGAAGGAGCTGCTCTTACCAGAGGAGGGGCTACTGCTGAGAGGTGACGGAGGGGCAAACGTGAAGTCAGGCTGAATCGGGACGCTGCTGCTGTGAGGTGGAGAGCCGAATGCTGGGAAATGTTGAAGGTTCTCCAATCCAATATGCACCTCTGGATCTGAGGGGGGGAAATGTGGTTGTAAATTTCAGTCACAGACCTCAGTCTGGTATCTCTCAGATTCCCGTGCACGTTCCTGGACAGCTGTACTTACATCTACCCTGCTTCTTGTTCTCCTCAATTTCAATCCGCTTCTCTCTGCGTTTCTCATCCCTCACTTTCTTCTGCCTGAGGCGTTTTCTCTTCTCCAACTCATCTGGTAGTTGTGAGGAACATGTATACAATCAACATTTACAATGCATCCTTGCTACAACTGCGAACTTGCATCCAGAAAACAGGTGAAGCGCTCTAACCTGCGAATGTGTCAAGAGTTTCTTTGGACACGATCGGCGGCTGTAAGGCCAACTCGCAGATGCTGAACTCGCATGTGAGTGGCAGATGAGCCAGATAGCGATGCCGACGACGAATCTCCTGCAACAAGGCCACGCAGGAGAAATCAGTTAAAGCAATAACTGTTTGCCGTTTTCAAACGACTAAATTTCAGACTTAAGCAAACAGACAGAACCACAGTTACAGTGGGTCGTAACAGCAGTTCTGGGAAGAAATAAATTGCCTGTCTGGTGAAACAACTACACCAAAATCATGCACTAAGAATGTGATCCGTGTTTCCTTGTTTGCTGACCTCAGTGACGGTGTGTCCCACTATCTCCACCACTGTGGCAGTGATGGAGTCAGGGCTGGCCTCCAAGCTGCCGTATTCACGCAACAGACAGCGTACATTCACGGGATGCAGGAACATCTGCTGGCAGTCATCGGCTGGAGGGGGAGAAAGGGGTAATAAGGAAAAGTTAAAAATAAAAATAAAACAAGCCCATATAGCTTTCCTGCACGTTTTATCAGGGTCCAAAACATCCGTCTTTGTTTCTATGACTAATGTGTATGCGATTTTCCAGCTTTGTTAAAATATGTTAATGGCACTCAGTTCTAATTTTGAATAACCAAGCAGGATTTGTCAGTTTCAATGAACAGCTGTTTTGCCTTCCTTTAGCTCGACTGAACCATCAGTTGGTGTTCATGTAATCAGGAAGTTTACAGCTCATAGTTCCCCAACAGCAGCACAGCCCGACACAAGTTGAAAAATAAACTTCAGCTGATTTTGTTGAGCAGAGGAAATCCTAGAAGGACAAGGCAGGAGTGTCGGGAATTACCCACCTTGGTAGAAATAATAGTAGGGTCCGTGCACCACGCTGGCTGAGGGGCGGCTGGTCTCCGCCTGGCAGGCAGGGCTCTTCTCCTCA
Organism: Pempheris klunzingeri; assembly: GCF_042242105.1. NCBI lineage: Eukaryota > Metazoa > Chordata > Actinopteri > Acropomatiformes > Pempheridae > Pempheris > Pempheris klunzingeri. Next base: position 26,388,163 of record NC_092018.1, read on the forward strand.
GGCTGGTGCTCTGGAGCTGCATCCATCATCGCCTCTGCAGGCTCTTCCAGCACACACTCCAAAATAGCTTCAGGAATGCCTGGCAGCTCTGCAGTGGCTTCCTCCGGGACATGTGTCACCTCTGCCACCTCGTCATCAAATGCAGAGGAGTACTGCAGCACAGGCTGTCAGGGAAGGAGAGACGCGTCTTAATGACCACGCATGCAAAAACCCATGATACCACAGAAAAGTAGAAGCTACAACACTGGGAATGAAAATGAAGGTGCAATAATTTGATACCAAAAGATGCCTTGTTAAACTCACCTTGCTGCTGTGAGTAATTACTTCCTCCACAGGAGAAGACGGTTCCTCCAGAGTCAGACAGGACAAGTCAAGGCTGTCTCCAGCACTCGCCTTCTGCTGCTTCAGCAGCAGTTCCTCTCGCTCCTAAACCACAAAGACATACAGTTAGAGAATTAAAAGATGAGCGATAAAGTAGTTTTCATATTCATTTAATATGTTTTGCTTTTCTTTTCATACCTGTTCGATTTTCCATATTTTTAATGTACATTTCTTACCGTGATTTTTTTTGGTTCACTATGTACTGTCTACAGACGAAACATCCTCTTTGTTTGGTATCACGGACAGGTGTGTAGCATTAGTTACCTGCAGAAGACAAAGGGCGCTTTGGATGAAGCAGGCTTGGGCGTCCCCTTCCTGGCTGAGCTGAGCCTGCAGGGCTGCCTTATCCTCTGCCACCAGGGTCAGGGCCTGTGTCGGGGACGTCAGCAGCAGCTTGGAGTATGGGCTAAGGCACGCATCTAGAAAACACATGCCATCACATGCTGAGTGGCTAGTGTGGGAGTTTTAAAAACAACCCTTAGTGTCATCTTGTGTGTTGCTTGTCCGTCCCCTTTAGGTGCTCTACATGACAATTAAAAGTGTGCAATTATTCTTGTGTATTCCTGTATACAAGATACAACAGTAAATCTTCCTGTAATATAAACCAAATTGCCTGAGGAACATAAAGTCAGTGTGATCTGGCGGAATTCAGTAGAATTACTGTGAATAACTGCTTCTCAATGGTTTATAAGACCACAAGGCTTACAAGAAATCAGCACTCCATACCACAGACAAAGAAGCCCTGCCTCACCTCCAAAGCGAACAGGCTCCTCCACCTTGACCCACTGAGAGCTGGGCATGGCTACCAGAGCCCCCTTTTCCCTCCGCATCAGACGCATGGTGATTACATCACCAACCACATACTGCCTGGTCTCCATAGCAACCACACTGCGACAAGAAACCAGTTGTTACAAGTAGCTGTCAAAGAAACCCGACCAAACCAAAATAAATTAATCTGCCTCTGGGTGAAGGCTTTAGTGTTCTTCTTTTTAAAGAGGTATTTACTGCTGTCCTCCTGCCGTCTTCTACATCAGAATACAGCTTCACTTATTTCTCCTGTACCTCTTCAAGTCAGCGGTGTGAACGGCCTCATAGCAGATGGGGCACTTGGACCAGCTCTTGTCACTGAGTGACAGGTAGTGCAGCATGCACGGCCAGCAGAAGATGTGTCCACACCGGGTGATGCAGGCTGCCAAAGGAGGGTAGAGGCAGATAGGACAAGACGGCACCTCATGACTGTAGATCCGCTGGAGATGTATAAAAATAGATCGTCATTATCTGCATCAGTACGTAAAACCATTGTGCGCTTTATTTATTTCTTGGACACATGCGCTGGCGGTGCAGTGTAACAGATGACAAGCACTCACCACTTGCTGCACACAGTCCCAGTTGACCAGAGTGTCTGGATCAGTGAAGTGCGCCTTGTAGTCCTGGTCATCAGTCACCACAAACTGGCAACTAAGAACACAAAGTTAGATAACTCCCACATTTTTAGGCTCTCCATTTCATATGTGTTGTATACGAGGCTGCTTACTTGGCCTGCAGAAAAAGCTCCTTGTTGAAGGGCTTGTGCTTGTGGCCCCATTTGTTTCGGCGGCCCCAACAGGAGTGGCCTCCATCTCCGACGCCACCGTTACCTCCCCGGGGTTCAAAGGTGAAGTTCAGCAGGTGGTTCAGGCTTATTTTTTTCGGTCCAGCAAACTGAGCCGGGCTAAACTCGGCCCGGTGAGTCTCTGCTACCTGGAGAGGCAGAGACAGAGATGATTCTGTGAAGCAGACTTTAACTCCTGACTTGATAATCACATTTAAGAAGTTTTTTTAAAAAAAAAAAAAAAAAAAAAGAGGGGTTGATCCTTAAGAATACCAACCTCCTCACGTCGTCCTCCACCTGTCCCTCCATACTGTCGACCTCCACCTCTCTGGGGGGGTCTCTTGTCAAAATTCTTGCTTTTCTGTGAATTGGTGCGGCGAGGGCCTGGGAAACTGTCGGTTTTAGGAACAGAGGGCTCACGCTTGCGGCTGTAGCGCTTGGAGCCTCCATTATTTTTATTTTCTGAAATAAAATCAAGAATGCATTTGCTACATGAATACAGAAATAGCATTCAGTATAACTGCTGCATTTTGCTGAAGCCTGATTTACAAGTTGTATTACAAGCAAAGTAATACTGGGCACTTTGTAACCTGGTCACTTGTAGGCATGCTCTTAATTAAAAAGGGGCACAGGTAAACATCTGTAGATTATGCATTTTCTAGCCTGCAGGTGGGGTGTTTGCCATCCTTTGAAGACAGGAACAACTTCCACACTAAAGTTAGACTCTACTGCCATGTCAGAGGTGAACTCTCAGGGGAATTAGAAATGTGGTAGTTGTAAGACCAATTCATTTCATCAAGGAGAAAAACATATTCAAAGAAAGGCCAAGATAACGATCACATAATCAGATTGGTGCAGAAATTACACAACAAGCTGGAGATAACATTTCTGCAGAAGTTCATCGTTAAAATATGTCTGTGCATCCATGCATGTGACAGCTGTGGCGCAGAAATAGACTGATGTGTCAAACACAGTATTGTGTGCAGGCGGCTACAGTTGTGGCTGCTGGGGGGGTCAAATGTTTTGACAGCGACGTCAGCCGTTCCAGATAAACAGCCTGTGCGCAACTGCTAGGCCCCAGCAGGCCACAGGGAGAGCAGGAGTGGGCTCAGCAGCTAGTGCAACAACACTGTGTGTTGTTTACTGCGGGGTATTCACCTGTTTTGGGTTTAGATTCGCCCGATGCCGGGCCTGTGGAGCTGGAACGGGGCGGAACCTTGGTGCTGGTGCTGCTGTTGGGGTTTTTCTCCATGTTTGTCTCCGGGTAGTGAGAGGTTTTGAGGCCGAGCTCCGAGCAGAGAGCCGCCGAGCTCTCTAGCATCAAACAGAAAAACAGAGCAGGAAAGCGGGCTGCAGTGAGTGCGGGTCAGGCGACGAAGGCCCTGATTCATTTCTGTCAAACGCGGGGACCCCATCACGGCGACATCTTGACGATAAGACAAACGAGAAAAAAATAAGAGACACGATTTCGGCGTCTCAAGTTATGGAGGCTGTAGGAAGAGAGGACGAAAGCTCGCCACGCGGGGCCAAGACCCCCGAATTGAAGGTTTTAACTCGTTAAGGAAAACAAAATGCCCTTAACAAGGCTTTAAGCGTTTTCCTAAAGCTGGAAAACTTGACAATTTAAAGATTTTGACCAAAAAATATATCCGACACAACGAGCTTACACTAATGGCGACGGGTCGCCTCACAGGAACCTGAGAGACCCGGATGTTTCTTGTACTGCCTGCAAATATGATTAGCGCTGAGGCCGCGATAGGGATTGTGGGAAATGCAGTTGTGAAAGCTTTGCCAGCTATGTAGGCACCTGAGTTTTAGGGTAATGAAGTAAGTTTAGTTAAAATATAACCCTGTTGATTATACATTTGAGTATTCTCTAAAAGGCATGATATAACACATTATTGAACCAATGCCCATATTAGCTGTTATCAATAGAATGTAGATATCAATGTATCTGAAATAGAATATTTTTCCCAATTGTGTCCCACCAATTAAGATAATTGATCTACAGATGTGTTTGCAAAAGTAGATTTTTTGGACATCGCAACCAATACATTATCTTCAAAAAGAGTGCTTTAATTTGTAAACAAAATACAGATTAGCACAAAACATAGTATAAATACAAAATGATTCATTAAAACATAAAAACTCTGTTTGCTCAGAATTAGAATAGAATCATATTTTATACGATGGGATTTTTATTTTTGGTGACACGTATCCAAAACAAAAGAGAGATGGTAATTCAGTATCAGCATGAGCTCTTCTGAGGATCAGACATGGAACCATCCTGTTAAAGGATATTCATACCGACCGTCAGGCCACTCAGATAATTTATTTACAAAGTGTTACAAACATCACTTAATTTTTCCCTCTGTTGAAGAAATGCGTACAGTCCGTCAGTTTTTATTTCTACAGTTAAGTATCAATTGCACTGAGCAGCAAAACATCTTTCCACAGAATTAGGCATGCATTTCTTCAAATGCTTCACATCTTCCTTTCTATCAGTCCCATAACAAAAATAGTCAGATCCAGACTTCCTCCTTTTACTGCGTACTGTGAAATCACTCCTCTTCATCTCCCTCACTCTCCGATTCATCTCCAAATTCCTCCTTGTTTCCTCCTGGTAGGGAGCAGCTCAGAATTGCTTTGCAGACCTGTTGTTTTTCTTCTGCAAATGGAAAAAAAAGAAAGAAGTGAAATTACGTTTTTCTTTGTCCATCTTGTACTCAATGTTGCAGTCTCCAGTAAACTAAACACTGCGACACAAAATTCAAAAGGATCTCAAGTCAGGTGAAATGATTTAATGTATCCTGTAAGATTCATGGTCAACACTGGCACGCATTTTAAGTTGGTATTAGAATTTTATTACTGAAGACGCAAAAGCGCCTTGATAAATAAATGCACCACTGTCAACTGTAAATGCAAAGTTCAATATGAATAATATTATAGCATTAAATTCAACCTGTTACCTTCATTTTTACATTTAGGGAGCATTCGATGGAGCTGCTGTTTGTTGTATTGGATCAGAAACTTCTGACATGTTCTAATTGTTCCTGGAAAAAACAATATCCACAACACAAAAATACCTTTAATTGGTGTTCAGTTAATATTTAAGATTGTTCAAATAAGTCTGATTGATCATGAAATGCATGTTGACATTTTTCTTACCTCCCACGTGCAAACAATTCAGGAAACATGGGATTTTCTGCCCCCGAGTTTCTACACTGGTAATGAAAGGCAAAGCAGACCAGAGGAGTCTGTAACACCTTTTGGGGAAACGCAGGAAAACTATTCCAGTATGAGCATTCAGATATTTCACTAAAAAGAAACAAAGAAAAAACAGAGATCACTGACAGCTCAGTCAACACTACATTATCCTAAAAGCACTGTGTCAGTGGTGATTAATTTTGGGAGTCCAGACCGGTATCATCACCTAAGAGCTGTGGGGCTACATTAATAGGAGAATAGGAGAAATTCAGGATATCACAATAATACAATGGATAATGCAGAAATGTCGCTTACACGTTAATGCAGCAGTAATAATAATCTAATAAAAACTGTATAGTAGCACAGCCTGGGGTCGTTTTGCTGCATGAGTACTACTTTTTGACAGCTTGGGCACATTTTCTGATTACATACCTGCACTTTAACTTTGAATGCAGGCGTTTAACGTGTAATGAGGTGTTTCTAACTAGTGCTAGTACTTCACCTCAACACAACACTTGTCCCATCCCCAACTTACCAGAGAATCTCGTGCTGCAGAGAGCCGCTCCATAGTCCCCGTGTATGCGGGCCACCGCCGCCTTCACCGCCAAAGCCACTGCTCGGTCATCCAGCAGCAGCAGGCGGCTCCGGTCTGTCACGTTGACTTCGCACAGTAAATACCTGTGGACAGAAGAGGGGCCGTGAGAAACCGACGGCTAACACACAAAATGTGAGAACGCAGACCACATTTTTACCTCGACTTCACCCGCACCATCGCCGCTCCACTCTTCTTCCGCGGGTACTTCCGTCAACAAAAACGTCCGCCGCCCGGAGAGCAGCACTAGCGCCGCGCGCTGGACATGACAGGAAGCGCTGGGTGTGTTTGACACCAGACACCGGGCAGCACGAATGTGTAGTATTATATTCGTCAGCACATCCAGCCTTTTTTCTAGAGGAAAACAAAAACACTGAATCGTAATAACTTTCCACAACAACGGAGATGGAAGCCGAGAGCTTAGAGACAAGACACGGCGATCTGTTGTCCTGTGACACATTAGAAGTAACCACACCAAACTAGACACCGGGTTTAAGAGGAAACGGGAAGGGCCGGACATTAAAACAATCACACCCCTTCGGTAACTATGACAATCTCCATCGTCCTCAGCCAATCACATTCTTACTTTTCCGTCTCCCATACACGTTTTACGCCATCTTGAAATTACACCCGCAGTTTGTCAAGTCGCTCCCGAATTAAGAGGAACAGTAACTCTTTTCATCGCTGCTCCGGGCTCCGGCATGAACGGCTCGCGAAACAAACCGGCGCCGACAGTCAACAAAAGTCAGACGGACGCAGACACCGGCTCGGAGGCGAACCACCGGAAGACTGGTGGAGGAATGCTGAAGAAGCTGAAGTCGAGGCGCAGTCAGACGGATAAGTGGCCTGTGGTCACAGAGGATGAACTCCGGGCGCAGGGAAAAGATATCAGCCCGGACCAGGTCCTGGGGCTGCGGGCCGTCACGGAGGGTAAGCTATGTGAGCGTTAGCTTGGTTTTTATTAATTAAAGGCGGTAATATCACACTTCTCAATGGGCACCAGTATCCCTAACGTTATGCTAAATGTGGCTAAGTGAAGTTCAGCTCGGTTGACTAACAAGTTAAATGATAGAAAAGTAGTTAAGCTAAGTGTGTTAAGTTAAGCTACATGTCCAACTGTGTTTTCTTGGCTGGATATCTAAACTCTTAACCAAAGACGTAGGATGTTAGCAGGGACGTATCAAAGTATTTGGGCCACCCAGAATTAATATCATTCTAGGGCCCCTTTTCCTTAAAGCTGCATTAATGGGTTTTTGGTCATTTGACAACACAACACAGCATGTATTGTTATCTGAGGAAGTTCTCTGCAAATTGTGAAACACAGCAAAAATGCAAACTCGTGTGCAGTTATGTTTCCACCTGATGAATGTGCGTCTTGTCACTTAACTTTTACTCTCTACCTAATGTTTGTCCTAAGGGAAATATTTATTTATATCTGTGATGATCAGGCAGCCACAAGCTTTCTCTGTCAGTCGTTTGGTGCTGGCAGGTATTAGCTATACAGTTGGTTTAATGGGAGTTATCTGATTTTTTTTTTTTGAAAACAAACAGCTAGAAGTTGCTAAAATGCTGTATAGAAATGAGGGCGACCAGAGTCATGTGTCACTAGTCATTTCCATTGTTAACAGTGCAACTTTAAGTTATCAAATGGAATATTTATTGCCTCTGAAATTGTCATCACCATCCACCCACCTGATAACTGGCCTGCTCTAACCCTCTGAGTCAAACCCCCGGGTCTGTCATCAGACACCCAGTCCTCCACAGTTGCAGCTAATGCTTAATGCCTCCCATTGTTTTGGCATTTTCCCGGACCAGACAACAATGGCATTACTTCCCTTCTCTCTCACAACACGTTGTTGAAAAGCTGGGAGCCTGGGCTATAGCATTACTCACCACTACTGCAAGGTGCAGGAGCCAGAAAACAGATACTGAAACCCTAGTTGCTCATCGAGTGCTATCTCAGTTCTCTGACTACGGGTGAGCCTCTGATCTCTAAAGTATTTTGTGACCTGCCACAACATTCATCATGTAATTACTGCTAATCTAATTAAGTATCAATGTTTTTTGTGTGAAATCAGACAGAAGGACATCTGTTTGCTAACGGGTGCTTGCTTGACTTACTTTATTTTTGTGTTTGACGTAGCATGAGCTCACACCTTTTATTTCACATTTCAGACTATCTTTGCAAACCTGAGGACAATATCTTCAACATTGACTTCACACGTTTCAAAATCAGAGATCTGGAGACAGGAACAGTGCTGTTTGAGATCGCCAAACCTCCTAACAGCGGTAAGTGATGTATTAACATTTGCCACTCCGCCGAGCTCCTAAAATGAAGGACAGGCTTAAAGTAAATGCAAAAAGTTACAACCTTTATTATAGAGGCAACTTTTCAAAGTAGTTCTTGTTCAGCCAAGTTCTGTGAAGCTAATAACTGCAGGCTTACTCCTCCTTGTCGTCTTGCTAGTCAATAATGGTTTTATTTGTTCAATGACTTGAAATATTCTAATGTGACCCGTTTGGAGAGGCATGCATTCAGACACTGATGCTGTTCAGTTGTAGCCTTCAGGTGTTTTACGCTCAACAAAGTGCCGTGTCACCAAACATGAGAACAGCGGTCTTTCAAAGGGATTTGCTGTGCATACAGTATGTCTCATCCCAGTATCATGTGCTCTATCTGGGTTACATTTATACAGGACAGCAGAAAGTCCCATAAACAATCTGTCATTTTTATTGCTTCCCTTTTACTAGTAACACATTCAGAGGAAAACTTGCTGTGTCACTTTTTTCAGCCTAGTTGCTCAACAAACCAAAAACCTACCAAGTCGCATTATTTTTGCCTGTCCTGTGAATATTGGATCCCAGTCAGCTAAACATGTTTTCTGTAGCAGGTCCTGTGGAGGGTGAGGAGGACAGTGGAGATGTTGACACCAGTGCAGGGCGTTTTGTGCGATATCAGTTTACACCAGCCTTCCTAAAACTGTGTACTGTTGGTGCAACGTAAGTAAAATGGGCCTTAAGTCTATGACTGAAAATACCTGAAAGAAGAATTATCAGACTTTTTAAGTTCATTCTCCTAGAAGCCAAATCATTGTTTGAGACTTTTTTGCTAAAACTGATGTGTAAATGTTGTCTTTCCCGTTTCTGTCTCTAACCCTCAGTGTGGAGTTCACAGTGGGCGACCGACCCATTAACAGCTTTCGTATGATTGAGAGGCACTACTTCCAAGGACGCCTTCTCAAGAACTTCGACTTTGACTTTGGTTTTTGCATACCCAACAGCCGCAACACATGTGAACACATTTATGAGTTTCCACAGCTTCCAGACGACCTCAGTGAGTCCCAGTATATTTTGATCAGCCACTAACGTTGTCAACACTGTTGCATGCATATTCTCACATAATCCATATCTTGATCTTCATTTCTTTTGTCTTGCATCTTCCCCCTTCTAGTTCGCCAAATGGTAGCTCACCCTTACGAGACCAGATCAGACAGTTTCTACTTTGTGGACAACAAACTCGTCATGCACAACAAGGCAGACTATGCCTACAATGGTGGTCTGTAATAGCTGAAGGGAGACAAATGTGTGCAAAACTTCCCAGGGGATTGATTTCCTGGATTGCAACCACCCACAAGTTTCCTTTCGGGGGACGGAAGTATTCTGTACTTGGTGGACATTCCTGCATCATTCTTCAGAACTAACAGACCACACCTGCCTTCATATGAAATCGTGGATAGATTCATCAGTACCTCACAGAGCTCAGTTTCTGGGACTCCGAGGAATGTTCTGTCAAATATTTCTCTGTTAAATCCGACTGAAACCTTTTTTTGTTCCATCTTTTGGTTTGTTACTGGTATCATGTTACTGCTCCAACACCTGCCTTAAGCTTCTAGCTGTCTCTGCTGGAAAGGGACACTTGGAGTCAGAACCTGTAGACCATGTTAGATAATAAGTCTGTTTACTTAAATATATAGTTGGTATCGGTTGATGTTTGCTTGATCTACTTTTTACAAGTGACAATTGTGTTTCCTGTATGGAAAAGCAAGCACTAACTAGATGTTTTACAGAATTGTTAGTCATAGATGATCATGTAGCACTAGTTGATATCGTTTGAGTTTCATTCTTCCTTACATTCATACTGTTTGTGTAAGATATCTAAGCTTGGTGTCAACCTTAGGTTCACCAACAGTGTCTTAAGTAGGACATCTTTTGATTTAGGAACAGAATGAGCTCTTTTCATAATGTCACTTGTCGTGCCCATCTTGCTCATAATGTGTTACATTTTTATGACAAAAGATTATCTACCATCATTGGCTGTCAGCTGGGAATCTAGTGTTTAACCTCTGCGCACTTGGATACATGAAAAGGACAAGATGGCAGCAGAATCTGAGTCTGACTTTCTTGATTCTCCATCCAAGACTAAAACGGTTTGGTCTGCCCACTTTATCCACTCCAATTTGTAATCACATTATCATTTAATCCCTTGAGGTCTGTCTCCTGGTTTATTTGGCTTAAAAGCACTGTGAATCCCACTGTTAAGGAGCCAGGATTGGCCCACGGTGTGGTTTAGCTATTAAAGTGGCCACTAAGTGCATCTTCTGCTGCTCTGCACTCAGATTCCCAGTCTACCAGTGAAACACCACAGTAGCACACAACACCACAGTATAGAGAGATGTAGCTTGGCACTTGATCTGTTTTTAATGAGGAAGTAGGCAGATAAAGAAGTTCAATTTGCAGAAGCCCTGTTTTAAGGACTATATTGGTGGTTTTGCATAGGTCTGTTAGGTAGGCCTGTATAATCGAATGCAGTTTTGTCCTGCAATAATAATACCGTAGTTAATCTTGCAATGCTCTTTCTTTGTCGACATATATCAGAGGTGATTTGATTGCATGGTCATTTAGGGGACTGTGGTGTTGTAATCCATCTTCTGAAAGGTGTTCCTGAGAGGTTGGGGTGTCTCTCCACTGTGATTAGCTGGCTCCATTTCTTTGATTTTGATATTGTACAGGAATGATTGGAAATCAGCAGAGGTGCAAAAGGCAGGAAATCATCTAAATCTTTGTAAATGTTCAGCATTGCTTTGCACTATTATGTAATTTGCATTTAAACTGTGCAAAACCATTGGAACAGCCAGGAAGCTACATGATACACACACGATCTGGGCTTCCTTTTACTGTGCATTGTAACATCGGTTCCATGTGCCTTATGTCTAGGTGTTCATTGTTTTGTCTCCAAAGAAAACTGTGTGCCTCAGCCACCTGTAAGACAAACATCAAGCCCTCTGTTACTTAAAATATCTCAGTGTCTTACTCATTGTGTTGAGCCATTTCATACACGCTTGTTTCCTCTTTGAAAATTTCATGCAACATTGATAACCAACAGGCACACATTTGGACAGCTGTAGCCTTTTCTCAGTGACTCAATACAACATATGTTTTGTCAAATGGACCCAATGGATGTATCTCTGTAAGCAGCACTGGTGTCACAGTAGCTGGCTCGTTGTTTTGCCATGCAATGTCAGTCAGTGGTATTTAATCTTTAAGTCTGATGATCTAAAATGCCTCGAGAAATGGGTACACTTTAAACATCTGCACAAAAAGACTACAGGACTGTCCCTGAAAATGTATGGATCCATCCTGTAGTCCTCTGCATGGGCTTATTTTACAAATGATACATTCATGTGGTATCAGATTTATTAAATAAAAATGATTGCAAAGTATTTACATTGAAAACCAAGTGCTTATTATAACTTGATTGTTGGATTTTCTTTTTTTGGGGGGGGGTGATTTTTCTGTCTTTCAGCTGGCACTACAAAATGCACATTGATTGAATAGTAGAAAATAAATAATTTTCTTTATGTATATTTAAACTTAATCTGCTAAATCTGAGCTTCTCAGAAATGTAGTAACCTGCTGACATTTGTTAACCCACACAATTTGAGGAAGTTGTTGCAAGCTGAATAGTTTTGATATGATATGATAAGTTCCTATATAATTCTGACCTCTTATGCTCTTTGTTGGAAATGTAAAATCTAAATCTATGACATTGTTTTTACTTTTTATGAACACCGTTGTGGCGCAGCTCTTGTTTTTAAAACTCTGACTTCCTCTCTGAGTACAATGAGGATTTGAGTAGAATCACATAAACTTATTTTATTTTTACTGATTTGTTCAAACCGTGTTTTCCTCAAATCAGCATGACGACAGTGACAAATTAGAGCGCATACTGGAGAATAAAAGGCCTTTATCTGCCTTCCCCTTGACCAACAGACTACATTACCCAGAATCCTCGGCTCAAAACAGACAAGGGCACATGTTCAATCATGGCGGCCCCCGCTAAAGAGATGGTCGGTGTGTCTGACGACTCCAGCAGCAGTGACGACGAAGTGCTCAAAAGATGTCAGGAAGCAGTTTGGGAGACACGAACCGACAAAAAGAAAGGTGAAGGGTTCTCTGTAATGTTGGCGATGAGGGACAGAGTGAACATTTGTGTACAGGAAGACAAACTCGACACGAGCCTGGTGTTTCAAATGCAGATACAGGTAGCAGTTGTTTAAACGGCGGCTTAAGTTACGTGACATTTTTCTTTTTTGGACTTCAGAGCTCTTTGACTTAAACTTGTAGATCCACTTTAACTCATTCTTTGTTAAATGCCTCTTACGTGTTGATGACTGCTGCTGTTTGTCTGTTGTAGATGGAGGCAGCAGTGTGCAGCAGTCTAAGCGGTAAGCCCTTTAGTCACATTATTATTATTATTATTATTATTATTATTATTATTATTAGGGACAGTGGCGGACTCGGGTGGTCTGAGGGCCAGGGGCGAGAAAATGATGAGGGCACCAGCTGCATGCAGGGGGGGGGGCTGGTTTTAGACTTGCTGTCAAGCTGCTTTGAATTTTTCTACATCGGCTCCACCCTACACATTAGTGCACTTCATCAAGTTTATTGCTTTTCATCAAGAGGCAATGTCATCACATTTTCCTGCACAGTACGTCACCTGTTTTTGGGGCATCTCATGGTGTTTTTCTTATCATGTGCTTGCCTCCTCCAACAGCCAACAGTATAATGGCTGAATTTCACTAAGATGTTTGATTAGCAGTTGTGAAATGACTTTTAATGTTGTGTTGTTGAACTACAGTGTTGTTGTCACTGACCACGAACATGATGGCAATGAACTCCAGGTCACCCAAGGGTTTCGAACTCACGTCGCCAAAAAGTTAGGACATTTTCTTGACGGGTGAGTAGTTTTACAAAGCAGAGAGGTTCAGTATTTTTTAATGCGACGATCTCCTGACTTTTTAAGGAAAAGATGCAGGTATTTATTATGCCTGACTCATAACATGCCTGCTACTGTCAGTTCCATCGCAGAGATTCAGACTGAAACTTCAGCCAGTGTGGAACCAGCAAAATGTGGCGATGATGATGATGATGAAGGTAAAGTTTCTCTTTATTTTGGTACTTGCTGCTTTTAAGAGGATTCTGCTATCTTCCCTTTAAATGTTCGCCTGTCCACATGTTATATTTTTTTGTTTGTTTTTTAGGATTTCGGCTGTTTTCTACGTCAGTCCCGGGACGGACAGCTGATGATCCTCCAGCTCCTGTGAGGCGTCGGCCTGTTGCCAGCTCAAGGTTTTCATTCTTTGGTGTATTTTTAAGAGAATTTGATTCATTTGCACGCTCCTTAGTTTAACATTACATATTTCTCTGTCGGACACAGTGACAGCGACAGCGAGATGGAAACGAGGCTGAAGGAGGCTGCAGTGTCTGTAAAGGATCTCTTAAGCTCATCGTCACTGGCGTCTACGTTCTCAGCCCCCTCAGCAGAGCTTCCCTGCTCAGAAAAGGAAAGGAAAAAGAAGAAACTTGTAGGAGGAGAGGACAGCCATGTTGTGACGAAGAGGAAAAAGAGGAAACGGAACCAGGAAGAAAGTGACTGTGCAGGTTCTCTTCTTAACGCTCAAAGGAACGGTGAGCACGAGAACACAGAGCAGGAACATACGCAAGTCAAAGTAAAACGGAAAAAGAAAAAGAAGCGCGAAAGAAACACAGAGGAAGAAGCTTTGAACTGAATCCTTTCTGACTTATCTCTCATAATGGGATGGTCTGTTTTCCAGTCTGCCACAGTCTCTCACAAGCTTGTCATGTTTTCTCTGAAGTGAGTCCATGCAGAAAATATGTGACAGTAAACGTGTTTCGAAATGAAAACTTTTCATTTTTTCATTAAAAATATTTTATACCATTTTGTTGAAATAGTCTGTACTATGTCATTAAAGATATTCATTAAGAGTGAAAACGCATTTCAAGGCAGTGACATAAAAAAATGCAGGTAACATGCAGTTTAAGTTTCAACTTAATGTACAATTTCTTATTATTACATAACATTTGAACAAACATACATTTTGGTGTTGATTTTCAGGTGATTGTTATATCCAAGGTGAATATTTTCTAATGCCGATCCTTGTTCATATTACAGTGGCACAGTGGAGTTTCCAAAAGTCTTTGAAACGCCCCTTTGGTCCCTGACTCCAGATTTTTTCTTGAGATTTACACCAGAGGTAGCTGTCTGTCCAAAACACCGTCACACTCCTGAGTCCAGCTGATAGCCAGGAGACGATGTGTTGCCAGAGCGCCTCTACTGTGCAGTAGAGACCATCTGTGTAGGAATGTAGGAGCTGATGTCTGTCGGCGAAGGCGAGAGGAGGTGAGACTGATGACTCTCTGTCGTCTGGGAGGCGGGATACAGCTCTAGGCTCTCGGAAGAGGCTGTTGACAGAAAAATGGAAAAGTTCACCTCCAGTTTACTTCCAGGATGGAGATATAGAAACTACAGACAGTTCGGGTAGTTCTATAGAATTATTAATTAATTAATTAATTACTAAAGACAGGTTCTTTTCATCCCAGATACAAAGTTGTTGAAGTGAAAAACATTTTTGTTGCGGGCAATGAATCTGTTTTAATCCTGTGATGACGCATGCATGCCTGGCAAATGCCTTTATTGGCTTTCTTCTTAGATAAGGAGACTGATCCCGCTCCCATATCTCATATCTCTGTCTGTTGAAGATGTAGCTGGAACCAGCAGCCAATTATCTTAGCGTAAAGGCTGGAAGCAGGGAAGTGTGGGTTGCATGGCTTTGTCTAAAGGTAAGGAAATCCACCTACCTGCACCTTTTAAAGCTCAGTGATGAACACGTTATATCTTTCTTATTCAATCAGTGCAAAAATGACAACTTGTGGTTTAACATGTATGTCATAGCTCAGCAAGGAGCAGTGAGTTCAAGGTGCCCCTGGAATGGTCAAATATCAGTTAGGAGGTAGGAGGTCCTTTTGAAATATAGACGCTAAGGATTAAACCTGCATACACAGCTCGGTACCTGGCACAGGTGTTTGCGGCTGCAGGTGTAGAGAGTCCTCTTGTAAAGGTGGGTCTGTCTCTTCTTCAGGATCAGCTGTTAGAATCTGCCCAAAACACAAATCAAGGAGGTTTTTTTTTTCTTAGCAAAAAGATTATTCGTGCTTCAACAGACCAACTGAGCCACAGGACCCAGGTACCTGCCGGACGGCGGCGAGGCTGGTGAGCGTCCCCAGACTGCTGCTGTCGGCGATGACCATGGCTTGGGACAGCAGACTGGACGAATGGTACTGGGGCGACTCAGACTTGTACACTGCAACGAGGAGCAGGTGAATGAATCTTTGCTCAGAGCACGTTCTCATTTCATTTCACTTTGCTACTGGATCCTTACTGTGACATGGCAGCGGGGCCATAGTTGCCATGAAGGGACTGGAACCCATGTGACTCTGGAGCTGCTGCGATATTGGCTGCTGGTGAGAGGCGTGAAGCTGCTGCTGGAATGAGAGTGGCTGCAGAGTGGTGAAATTGTTGATAACGGGCACGGTCTGAGGCTGCGCGGAGGCCATACCTGTGAATAAACCAGCGATATTGGACAGGTATGTACTCATGTGTCTGTAAAAGAACATGCTGGACTCCAACAGGCAAAGACACTGTTCTCTGTTTCTTTTTATTCTTACGTAAGAAAGAAAGGAAAACTAGAAGGCCAGTGTTACCAATGAGAAGTGAGGACTCCCCCAGGCTCATGACGCTGGGCAGCGAGGCCATGATGAGGCTCTGTGTGGAAGCAGTGGAGGCAGCCAGACTGTGCAGTGAGGTCAGAGTGCTTACTGGGGGCAGTGGGCCGCTGCTGGACGCCTGAGACCAGAGGACAACATGATCATGATGGCAGCAGTGCATGCAGGTAGTCTCTAAATATTAAATGTAATATAGAATATCTGAAAGGGGTACTTTATGATTTAGATGGTTGACCCTATGACCGCCTAAAAAGGAGGTCCGTGGTCTATTTCGTGGCAGTGAGAACCACTGGTCTACAATATAAGCTGGTGTGGGAGCGTCACCTGCTTGGCGTTGTGCGTCTCGAGGAGTGTGTGGCTGGGCTCCAGTTGGATAGGGCTGACCACAAGACGTCCCACTCTCTCCCCTCCGCTGCCTCTGGCTGAGCTCACGGTGTCGCACAGGATTTGATGGCTGTACTTCACACCTGGAAAACAAAAAGGTCGGCCTATGACCCCCGACAGGGTTCTCATTTTACATGTATATCAGACAGCTGTGGTTGATGGCTCCAAATGATAGCCGCGATAGGTAACAGAAGTAAAAGCAACAATCCCAGAACTAGAACAGTCATGTCTACATGAATATACTGGTTGCTGTTTTTACAGCCGAGGATCAAAAAGACGAGAACGTCTCCAGCACAGACTAGTCCAGCTTTGTCTCGACAGAGAACTCTCTCACTCCCTCTTTTAGAAGGCAGTTTTGATTTCAGTCTTAAATTGCCTGCAGATTGTTAGGGTATTACCGTGCTCTGGACTCGGGGGGAGGGTGGGGTGAGAGGAGGAGGCAGATTGGTTGGTAAAAGGTGTGTCTAGAGCCAGTTTGTGGCGGAAGGCCTCCTCTTTGCGACGGTTGGCGAACCAGTTGTACACCCGGACCTCAGTAACCAGGTTGGAGCCCAGGCCGGCAAGCTGGGAGGGAGACACCCCTCTTTGGTGACACTCTGCCCTGGGGGAGGAAGAACACTCTGATTTTTGACCTGATGACTGTGCTGCATGTATCCATCCATAGTTGTTGAGGTTTCTCGATCTGGACTAAAGTTGTGGACCGTCCCTGGAGCTTTTCGCTTGGCAAAAACACATGCTAAATCTATTACTACTCTATTACTACTTTGATTGTCTCTAATTTAGTCATGAATATCTGTTGTTATGGAGAAACATGTCAAATCAAATACTACGTTTTTAGTGGTTGTGATAGATATCAGGTGAGCTCAGTAACACACACACAGGCTAACACAACAAAGGAAAATAAAAGTCATATATTGTCCTAATTACGATCACAATGTCTCACCTGTTGCACTCCTCCACTAAGCCCTCTCTCTCCTCCTTGCTGGGGTTCTTCTGTCGTTCGTAGGCGTGGAAGAGGATCTGCAGGGATGCTGGACCCCATTTGAACCTGTTCCTCCGGCCCTTCCTGGTCTCCTCTCCATGCTCCTCCGCAGATGCAAGGCCATGTTTGGCGTTGGTAAATTCTGGAAGGGAGTGTCAAATCTTTTATTCTCTGTTTTTTATTTATTTTTTCTTACACCTATCTTCCAGTCTCACACTCTCAGAGAACTGATATTTGATGCATGGTTTGAAAGCAGAGATGAGGGACTGTGCAGCCCCACAGCTGCTTGTGTACTCACGCTGGCTGATCTCGCATTGCTTCTTGACGTACCAGGTGTACAGAGAGGCTCTCTTCTGGTTCTTCATGGGCGTGCCTTTGTTGAGATGCTGTGAGAGGTGGGACTGGTTGAGTCCTGTGGACTCCACCACCTCTCTCTGGGGGAGGTTGTGCTGCTGCATGTAACTTTTAACCATTTTTGCAACATGCCAGGGATCCGCCCTGTTACACAAAGACATTATTTTTCTATGTAGTTGTCTGCCTTATATTCTTATATATGTTCATTTATTTGACTGGAGAGTATATCAGTGTCTTTTCCACAATATCTCTGGGTGTTTCTAGAAGTGCTCAGCAGGCGCAGTTTGTCACAGCATTAGACATAAAGCATGGCCACTGAGGGGGAAGTAGAGAGAGGCGTATTGACAGAGAGAGATAAGGGAAAGCTCACAGGGGCAAAGTCCATCCCTTTCAGATCACTGGAGGGGAAAAACATGTAAAAGGTTTATGAAGCCTAATTTAACACTTTCTAACTGTCAGGCACAGGAGCAGCGAAATTACACAAAGTTTATGAAATCCCTGACTTCACCAGATTCAAATTCAGCACACAAACGATGTTAGGCACCGTTTTAGACAGTAAACCGCAAGAGAATATATTTTTAGACGGCATTTTCATACACATCTCAATAAAGTGTCCAGTAAGACGTGTGAGGCCTAAAAGCTGCATGTCGAAATGCCACTCATGCGTTATGTAAACATGGCCTCACATGACCAGCCCTACTCCATTAATCTTCACCTATGCATGTAGCTTATTTATTAAGAAATGGCCAGAGAATAATGATGGGGGTGGGTAATTAGTAACTAGCAAAGGAGGAACCCTCTTTAAATTCGCCTCAGAGGCCAGACTGCGGAGAGAGAGAGAGACAGAGAAGAAGGAGAAGGAGGCAGAAAATGGTAAAGAGGGGGAAACCAAGTGTAAAGAGAATAGAGGAAAAGACGCAATGTTATCAGGTAAACAGTTTGGACTGTGCAGGAGGTAAAAGAGAAGAAGGGTGATGCAGTGGTCGAGGCATTTTCTACTTTTACCTGATCACGTCCTATTGGGACACAGACAGACAGATTGCTGTGTGAGAATAGTTAGTGAGGGATATTTGTGTTGCCATGGAGCTGCGATCTACTTACTGTAGTAGCTGTTCAACTTTAGCCCTCAGTTTGACCGCCTCCTCCGGGGGAAGCTTATCCACCTCTCGGAATATAGGCGGTGGGAAATCCATTTCTCCCTCCTCTGAGCTCTCGCCGTCCCCCCTCTCTCCTCTCTCGCCGCCAGCGCTCACCCTGTCTCGCTCCAGGTCCCCCATGGCTTGGACCAGGACGTCCCGGGACAGTCCGGAGCCCAGAAGAGCCCAGATCAGCTGCTCCTGAAGTGCGGTGAGACGGCCCGGCCTCGCCTTGGCTGCTCCTGCCCTCTCCTCTATCCTCTCCTCCATTACTCTGATGCCTTACCTCGCTGCCGCCTCGCAAGCAAACACTGCTCTCATGTGCTCCGCCACACTCAAATGACAGCCAGACCAGCTGCGGTGGGCCTCATTATATTTGTAGTCCCTCTTCAGCTTAACACAGCATATACTTTCATTTTCCCTGTTGTTGAATTTTCCTCCCGAGGTGTCCGGAGCTGCCTGGTTTTAGCTCTCCACCTGCTGTTTTGCTTTCAAAGGTCAATTTTCTTTTTTTTTAACCTTCCTCCCCTTCACCCACCCCTTCTAAATGCGCCCTGTGAACTTTGTCCCCACTCCCTCAGTCCCCAACAGAGACCAAAGTACAATTTAAGAACAATAAAAGTGAGGGGATGTTACAGTTGCATGTCGGGCTGCAGAGACACGGATCACCTCTCAAAGCAGACAAAAAGGAAAAATAAAGAAATCGGGAGAAAAGTTGTGTGGTGCATTAACATGTGCTGATATGTCACAGATTTCACGATGAAACAGAAGTCTGGAACACACGGAGAGGCTCTTCTTTCCCACTTGTTTGAATTATGGGCACTTTTTGATATTGAAGCCCACAGTTAGAAATGTCAAAATAAAAGCACAGACCAGCATTATATCACCTGAGCAGAAACATGGCTTGATGTGTCCTTTATGCCACAAGAGAGCGCTGTTGTGTCAAGCATACATCTGCACAGCCCAGCTTTTTAACATGGGCGTCCTCCTTTAAGTCACATCCAAAAGTATTGTTATAACATTTTTATAACTATGTACTTTGTGTAATCATTTTGCATGTGTGTGTATTCATGTGCATGCAGGTTGGTATAAGCATGTTGTCATTTATACAGTACGTAACATGCAGTTTAAGTAATACTTAAATGAAACTACCAATACTGCAATGTAAAATTGCTCCATTACAAGTAAAGGGCCTTACTAAAGTAAAAGTAAAAGTATATTCTGCTTAAGTTACTTAAAATATCAAAAGTAAATGTACCGTATGTAATGTACTACGGCCCCCTGTAACTGATAGTATAGTATAGTATTATTACTGCTACATTAATGTGAACATAGCATTTTATTTGTGTACAGCCACATTAAAGTACTAGACGTCAGGGCCCTCTAAGGGGTCACAAGATGAATTAAAGGGGTTGTTGGGAATCGTGTGGCAGAAAGGAGGATTAAAAAATGGCTGTATTCATATTTCAGAGTGTTTCATTTTTGCTTTTTTGTGACATATTGGACACCTGACATGTGATAAGACCAGATAATGCTATATCATAAGGGGTCACAGGCCAAAAACATCTGGAAACACTGTTTTTGTTTTCATATTTAACAATGTGCTAAGTAAATGTAGTGGAGTAAAAGTATACAGTAGCATAAAATGGAACTACCACAGAATTGGTTCCATGTGTACCACTTGATCTAAATTTGTGTGGTGAACTAATCTCACTGTGACTCAGAATTTGAGTTTTTTATTTTCCTTCTTTCCTTGTGTACCTTGTGTACTTTGAATCTTTTGTTAAGCGTGATAAATACCTTTATCACTGTGATATTATCGTATATTGCAGTCCATTTTCTCACCTATTGGTTCTAACTGTGTTTTCTCCTACGCAGAAGTTAACAGCATTTTTGAAATTTCAACTTCCCCCACAGGTGGTGGTTAAACTTTTGAGTTTTCCACTGTAACTGTTTAGACGGACTTCTCTGTGTTGAATCAGATCTTTTTTTGATTTCCAAAGTCAAGATTTCTTTGTCTTTTATCCACTTTTTTGTTTTCCGTCAAAGAAAGTTGGCAGGAATGAAGAAAGTTGGAGGTGCACTGGGAAGGAAAGAGGGCAAACTGAATGGGAGAAAACCTTTGAGAGTTAATGTAGTCCTTTATCTTTTGTCTCTCTTTCAGTGTAAAACGCTCACTTTCTCTGCCTGGATCACCTTATACCATTCTCAGGTTCAGCCTATCAGCACCTTTTTGTGTAGAGCTCTTGTTACCCCACCCCACCCTTGGGAAGATGGCATTATACTGTATTTGGAAGGGTAACAGAGCTCCCTCTATCTCCCTGAGACATGCCACTGACCTGTAATTAAGTCCCATTGTACTATTCAGAGAAAACTCCTCACCAAAACGGACAGAGGGCAATGTGTGTGGATTTCCAACAGCTCAGATACTGCTGTGACTAATGCTCCACCACACAAGCCGGGTTTATCAAAATGGACCACATGCAGCACACATTAGAGCTTGCATTTCCCCTCTCCAGAGAACTCAAAGCTATGTTGATTGGTAATGAGATACAATCCACGCTGTCCATCTCTCATTAGTGAGCCATTGCTGGCTGCCTCTGTCTGTGTTCTCACCCCCACCACCCCCCCACCTCCATCCCCACCCCCGCCATTCAACCCCATTGATCATGCATGCAGAAATTTAACACACCCCTTAATTCCTGTCCAAATAGCCCCTGTCCCACTTCCAGAGCTTCATCTGCTCATCTGCACAGGATTGGGTAGGCCTGTGCAGGACACAGTCCGCAGGATAAAGTGTGTAAGAGAGGACAATCACAAATCTAAGTCTGTGCCCAAACATCCTGCCTCACACACTCTGAGCTCGGAGTGTTGCTCCGATTAAGTGTTATGTGTTTTGGGGACATAACCAGCACTTTATGCCCCCCCCCACCCTCCACCACAAAGTTTGCACCAAACTCTGAGCTCCGGGTAGGACAGCATCCATTTCACACCCACCGTAAGTCAAAGCTGTCATTGTCTTTGAGGCGCTCAGGCTATTGATTGGCCTTCACATCGGTTACCAGGTCACATGTTGAGTCAGTGTTGAGAAGATTAGCCGGAGCTGGCTTTGGTACTAATTAAATACTTAAACCCCAGCAATGAATGAGCACACAGCACACAAACCTCCTGTTATACCACATTGCATAAGCCGGTTTGCAGTATGGAAGGTGTATTAAGACAGACAAACACATTGTTGCCGGTGATAATTATGTAGTAAATCATCATTCAAGCATCTCAGACACACTTTAGAGTGTGTGGGTATAATAAAGGAGCAGTATGAGAAACACTGGCTCCATGTTGAATTCATCTTATTTAAACAGGCTGCTGGCAGTAAGCACTGATTTCTTAACTGTCTGTTGGCTAATAGTTGTGAAACTGATTCCCTTTGTGGCTCCACTGATTTGTCCCTGAACAGGTCACTGTAAAGACAACACATTTACACAGTGGCCTACATGCTAGGAGTAAAACTTGTGTCTGTAGTGTCTTTTCTCCACCAGATTGAATTAATATAGCACATGGTGTTAATTTCCTGACAAAAAAGAAATACCATTTGCATATACATGTGGTGCATCATATTGCGTCATATGCCTCTTGCAATAATTCACAGATTATGTTTTATTTATTTATTTATTTATTGTTCTTGTAACTGTGAATTCTGCCCGCTAACACTTCATCTAAACCAGGATGGAACTTGCGTTAAGATAGTTGTAATGTTACAGGAAGCTAGGACATTGTGCCTTCATAATAAAAGCTTAATGTTACCCATTTTCAAAAAGCATGCACTGTAGTGCAGCAGCAAACATCAGGCTATCCGAATCACATTTTGAATGACTTGTGGTTTAGATTTTATGATGTTTTGTTCGCTTTCACTGCCATTATGCCAGTGTGATGTTTTCTTTCAGTTCAGCAAGATAAAGCTCTTTATAAAACATGTATTTGCTTTATGAATAAACGTGTCATTATAAAACGCTACTTTTTATATGTTATCATGATTATATTTTATTGATATTAAAAATCTATTATAAAGAATATACTTGTAAAATGTTTAATTTTTTTAGTTTAACTTAATGGTTGTGTCGGACTTTAAGGACTTCAATCACTTTTTCACTATATTTCTAAATTCTTCAAAATTTGATCTTCATATTTCCAAAGTACACAGACTAACTCAGACTGTGGTTCCCTTTAAGCTGGTCATAAATCCAACTAGACATAAAATCATATGGAATTTGTTGTCCTTGAAATTCATCCTTAAGACACAATTTTATTTTTAAGGCACGCAGCCAGAAAACAAGTGTACAGTTACAGGTCTTTTAATCAGCAATGTTGGGCAGTGATACGAGAATCTCTTTATAGGGCAGTTTGTTTTTCTGATTGACGGAGAGAGAATATGCATTGGTTGGATACCATATATTGTTTAATAGCAGTTACCTCATCAACACTAATCAACATTGCAATTTAAGGTATTGCAAAGCAGTAAGATAATTTCAAAGTACTTTGAAATATTTTAGAAATAAAGATCAAAATAGCAAAATCCAGGACTTTTACGTGTTGCCACACGTTTGCCCTTCAATTTTCATAGATATTAGATATCAAAACACATTATTTCTACATTTCTCTAAACAGAATTCACAAGTGCTGTCCATTACTAATCACGAGGGCCACTGAAGATGGTCACTGAAGCCTCTGTGAAAAATACACGTTTTATTTTGAAAAGCTAAAGCGGAAGCGGGTCGGTTGCCAGCCACCGGCTTGACGCCGGAGCCGCGTGGCTCGGTGGTGGGATGAGAGAGAGACAGCGGCGGGGTCTGAGTGACTGGAGGAGGAGGTGGAGTCTGTCCCAGCCTGCATCTGGCCCGCTCCCCTCTCTGTCACCCCGGGCCAAACCCGCCCAGCGCCTCTCACTCACTCTCCGCCTGTTCTCCCGCACGGCTCGGCTCGGCTCGGCTCGGACGCACACGGCTCTCACCCGCACACGCAGCGAGGACACGGAATGGAGACGGAAGGGAGCCAGAGCAGCCTGTCCACCACGGACTCCCCTCACGACCCCTGGTAACGAAAAAACAACAACTTTGTGTTCCTTCTCCGACCTCTGGGCTCACACTTCTGAAAACAAACCTGCTATTCTGCAGCCAGACACACACACACACACACACACACACACACACACACACACACACACACCTCCACACAGAGAGCCTTCATGGAAAACCAGACATGATACACTCTCACATCCTCTCTTTACCTCCAGGATCACACTTTCAGTCCCTCCATAACAACTTTGTCTAACTCTAAATGCTCCTCTCGCTGCATCCTCCTCCACTGAAGATGCACATTTATAACATTTCCTCTCTTTTTTTTCCCCCCACAGCAAAATGTTCATAGGTGGACTCAGCTGGCAAACAACACAAGGTAAATCTTTTTTCCACCACTAGCTCACATAAAATGCCTCTATGTCTTTAAATCCTGGCGTGGATCAGATGGAACTACTAGAAACTTATTGGAAATGCTGTATTTCTTAATATTTCTGTTTGCTCACGCTGAATTTGTTTATTTGTTTTTTTCGAGTTTTGAATATGAATCCTGCTCCAGAATGAATGCAGCCATTCAGAACTGCCAGAGTATGAATGAGGGGTTCTTAAAATCTCAGGAAAAAGGGGTGAAATTAGATTTATTCACTTTGTGGTGAAAATTAGTTGGAATTATAATGTTAATAGTAATTAATTGTGTGTGTTTTAAGCCCTGATCTCAGGCCATTTTATGTTTTATACATTTAATGAAAAATATACAGAGCTTTGGTGAGGTGAAATCTCAGCAGAGTGGAAAAAAAAAAAAAAAAAGTTACACCCTCCGTAGCCAGACTTCTTTAGAATTTCCTATTAAAAGTTATCATCTCGATTCAGCAACTAACGTGTCGTCTCTCTGCCTTGTTTTTGTTTCCCAGAGGGTTTGAAGGAGTACTTCTGCAAGTACGGCGAGGTGAAGGAGTGTATGGTGATGCGAGATCCGGTTACTAAGCGCTCGAGGTGAGGGAGCTGTGAGCTCGGCTTCTCCACCGGAGCTGAAAGTTTATCTGACCTCCGTGATTCCTCTCTGCTCATAACGTATCATTACACGTCAACATCAGTTTCTGTGTCATTAATACCTTCTCCCCCTCCCTGGTGTCTGCAGAGGGTTTGGATTCGTCACCTTTGTTGATCAGGCCGGCGTGGACAAAGTTTTGGCCCAAACCAGACACGAGTTGGACTCAAAAACAGTGAGTTCTCTGTATTTACCTCCCACCACCGGCTAATCCCATTGCTCAGTGTTTGATCAGTGGATTTTGCAATAATCCGCCAGAGAGGTGTAACATTGTAGCATGTTTACTAAGGTTCCACTATGCTGATGTTTTTCCTCAAACCGTGTGTGTGTGTGTGTGTGTGTGTGAGTGTGTGTGTCTGCTGCCACACCTCAGATGTGAGCACCTTATGTGACTGAGCCAGTAGTCGACAGTGGAGACACATGGGAGAATGTGCTCTCTGCCCAGTGTCAATCTCCATAGAAACAAGGGGGAACCGGACAAGGGTGGCTCTCAGTGCCGATCTTTGATTTTCTAGGAAGAGTGAACCAAAACTCTCTCTTTTTTCTCTTTTTTCGTCCGTCCCACGGGGTAGACCTGACCCCCCAAAAAAAAAAAGTTTCTCAATGGAACCAGCAAATGCAACCTGAAACCATCAAGGTGTGAAAGCAGCAACCAACAAACTCCCCACAGTCTCAGGGAGAATGAAACTGTGAAAGCAGGGACTATAAAGTCAGCGAGACGCGCTCAGGCCTTTTCACCTGTGTGAATTGAAACTTCGAATGTATTAATCGCCTGTGTTGCAGTGTGTGTGACCCTGTGTGTGTGTGTGTGTCTTTTTGTCAGTAATGAATGTGGGCCGGTCTGGGAACAATGTGGCCCGTTGGTCGCCATAGGGACCACTGCCCCCGCCTCTCTCCTCTGTGGGAGTGGTGATGGCTGCGGGTTAGTCACTGTATTGAAATGAGGGGAGGCTATTTCTTCTTTCCCCTTTTGTGCTCTGAGCGATGCACCTTCTCCGGTCCCTTGGAGAATAAGTGGAGGTGCTGAGGAAGAAAATGGAGGAGGAATTAAAAAAAAAAAAAAAACCCAGGTTGTTTACTGTAGAAAGTTGCAAGGAAATTAGACATTTTTTGTTACAGTGAATCCGAAATTAGCAAGGGTGGAAGTTTTTCTGATGGAGAAGTCAAACTGAATTTAGTTTTTTGTCATTTTTTCGGTTTCCCCAGTGCCCTACTGCTAGAGTGTCACTTGCAGGCACGACAGCTATGACAAGTAGCGCCATCATGGTTGGACGCCACTAACTCGCCATGGGGTTTGTTTCCATAGTGACCCCCCCCCCCACCACCACAGTTGAAGAATGGCTCTGTCACAAAAGGAAAAAAAAAGGAAGATAACAATGCACATCATTTACAATCATTTCTTGGATACCAGAAATCAAGACAGCATAAACAGTCACAGTCACAGATAGTGGAGGTCATGATACTGCTCATCCTCACATCGCCTCCGCTGATAAGCAACTTATTAAGTTCATCCATGGAAGACTCCAGACATGACAATTCACTCCTTTTAATTTGAGTTTCTCCTCTTACATCGTGCGCGTGTCAACTCCGCGCAGCCTCATGGGTAGTGGCAGGGCCCCTTGTGGCTGGCAGAAGGGTGTGTCGGTGGCGGTCGGTGGGGGCCGTGGCAGAGTGTGTGTTTGGCGTGGGGGAGTGGGGGCTCAGTGATCAGCCACAGGGGTTGTTGGATGGCGAGTAGAGTAGGCCTTTTAGACTGCTCACCCCCCCCCCCCCCACCTCCTCCCACCTCTCCCTCTGCCTCTCATGCAGACAGGTTATCCTGTTAGAGAGGGGAGAGAAAAGTTCTCCAGTGGCAACAGAAAGAATGTGCCATGCTGTGACCGACTGAACCACTCCGGCACTGGAATTAACAGAGCTTTGCACAGCCGAGAGGCTAAAGAGCAAATACAGTGCTGCAAAAGAATTTATTGGTACTTATTGTGTTGAAGGACAGATGCAGCCCGGTTTTGACCAGTCTAGGAAGGCAGGTTTTACTGTGATTTATGTAAGTGCTGCTCTGTTAGTTGCCCCTCTGGGTGCCCTCCCGGCTTCCTGCTATCTGTAAAGTTTGTGACGGCCGATGCAAACTGCACCTTTGTGGGACAGACTTTCCATTCAGTTGCAACTCCAAGGTGCACAGCGGAGAGTTTTTACAACAAAGTCACACAGCTCTTTTTTGCAGAGTTGCATCAGGCATATTTGTGGCCCCCCGTTAACCATTTCCATGCTGAGTGGAAAGAAGCGGGGAGTGGGGGTGGGAAGGCTGGCAGGATAACCCCATCTGTGATTAGTATGGCTCTCCTAACTAATAGGATTGGAGTCAACAGGCTTGAGTTGTTCCTCAGAGATGTTGAGCGCTGCCCAATCGGCATGTTGTGTTAAGTGTGTTCCCAGCTCAGGCTGTGACAGGCTGCGCACTCAGCCAACTGTTGCATATCTGGGATGTAGTTGGTCGAAGGGGATTGCCCTGATTTCATAAACCTCTCTTGGAATTACGTTCAGCTTCCTCCCTCTTACCTTGCTGTGAGTGCGGAGAGAGGTGAGGCCTCTCACACCCGAAAGTAACTTCACAGGTCTTTATACAGGAGAAACGTGTTTGATCACATATAAAAATACTATACTTGCTTTGAATAAAGATCGGTGTCTCGTATGGTTCAAACACCTCATGAGAAATTCTCTAAATCATAGCTGCTTCTTCTGTATGAGTTTGCAAAGATGATCTGTTTCCAGAGTTTAACCCGACATGTGTCCTACATCTCTAAGAAATAGTCCATTCCCAGCGTTTGTCCACATCACACTTGCATAAGATGCACAGTGGGCCGTGATTGGTCTCCAAACTAGTTGTGATGTCACAAATCCTGCTTGTATGTAAACGTGTTAAAGTCAGATTTTAGGTAAGTACGAGGAAACTTTCCCCCTCCTAAAAACATCCTTCCACTGCCAAACCTTCTGAGCGGACGGGGGGCTTGAAAGTCCTCTCTGGACTTAACCATTCCATTACCGTCCACAAAACAAACAGATTTCATTCATGCAGCCTCTTTATCTGTTTAAAGTTCACAATTTCCTCCCCACGGATGTGCTGTGTGCTGCCATGTGTTTGATTTTGTTTGTTTGTGTGTGTGTCTGTTTGTTTTTGAATGTGCACAGGAGTTTTGGACATCAGGAGGGTTGGTGACCGGAGGTGACTATCAGAGTAGTCTAGCCACCATAGAAACTAAACAGTAGACTCTGCATCTGATCCTCCAGTCTTAGCCTATAGTCTTCTCACTCTGCTCTCTAGAACAAAAAGAAAAGAAAAAAAAAGAACCAGCGGTGATGTCAACTCTTATTCAAGTAGAAACAACACTGTTACCCTTACTCTGGTAAACGCATGCGGTTTACCATAGAGGCTCTAGCTCTCTACTGTAGTTCAACTCTACCCTCTCATGGTTACGGACTAATCTTAGCGCTGTACTGTCTCACCATCTGTTAGTGTAACTGCAGTACAGTGTGGAGTAGTCTAGTTGTTCTCTAGCTCTATTAGACCAGTATAGACTAATATAGAGGTCTCAAATTCCAATTTTACAGCCTGTCTATGATTGCATCCTCATGGCATGGTGTGATTCTTTCTCCAATCTTAACCATGGTGACATTCAGTGGGCTCGGACAGATTATGCATCAATTTCTACTGTTTTCTTTTTTTTTTTTTTTTTGTAGTTGTAGTGTTAAGAGTAATATGGAATGAGTTGCACAGCTAAAAGAAGTGATGCTGGGCCTTTTCCCCCGGGTGTAAACGTGAGGAACTGCAGGGTAGAGGACGGTCCGGATCCCCTAAGAGCGTACGGGATGGTGAGCGGTCCCGGGTTGTTGTTGTCATCACCCTCCGTCAAAAGCTGAGGGAGGCAAAAACAAACAAACACAAACAAACAAAATTGAGCGGATCTGCCATCGGTGTGGTTATGATTGACAGGCCCCTCCTCCCCTCTGTCCCGTCCCGTCCCGTCTCCCTCCCTCCTCCCCACCCCCCAGTACGTCGCGCTCTCTTTCCGGCACACTCGTCCTCCCTCTCTCAGGGCTCTCCTCTCGTCGAGGTGAGGTGTGTTTGTGATTGTGGTGCCTGTGTGAGATTCCAGGAGATCACATGTCACATGATGGTGACGAGAGAGGCAGGAGTTCTCTGGACATTCCCAGGCATTCCACCTGAACACACACACACACACTCTTATACACACACTTCATCCTAATACAAGCACGTATGATAATATTTCAGAATAAACGTCACAAACTGGCGTGTAGTTCTGTGACTGTAGGATGTTTTAAAGGGTTGTCTCACCCAAACTAGAGCACTAACACCAAGAGGTAACTACCCAAGCAGGTAGTTCTCATTTTCCTCAAACAGAGTTTGTATCTATCTTTGAGGGTTTTTTTTACCTACATATCAATACAATGGTGATCAATGGAATTAAATTTTGGGAGGCTCACACCATTGATACGATGACGGTATAAAAAATCAGCAGCATTTCTTCGACAGTGTGTTTTTTTTTTTTTGGATAATAATAAAAGCAAGACTGTCTCTGAAAAGAGATGTTGATTTTTTTTAATATAACTTGTAATTCCTCAGAATCTAAACTATCTGCTACTAGATGCCACCAGAGAAAATTAAGCTTCTATCATTTCTGTGAAGCAACCCTTTAATGGAAATTATCATCACCTACTGGATGTCAAAATGACTCTCCTCATGTCATCCACCACTACATGCACACACTAACAGTCAGACCCACACTCACACACATCAACAAATGACAGCAGGACGTAGTCAGATCCTGGCCTGCTGCCTGAGGCTGCTTATAATGAGAAAACTTCCCCCTCTTTTGACTTTAGCGTGTGTTGATTTGAGGACGTACTGTACATCTGATGTCAACTCCATCCAGATTTCCCTTCACAATTATAACTGGGGTCATTCTGTTTTCCAGTACAGCGAGGCCTCTCAGAAACAGGTGTCTTTGACATCAGTACTTTGATTTAGGATCAGTGAATACGACGTGCGAGGCCAAAAGAAGGATAACATGGATATAATACACCGTTACTGATGAGTCGTTAAAGAGTGAAAGATGACGCCGTGATGTCAGAGTGCACCAAGGGAAGGCGACAGGTTGCTGGTTTTGCCCGTGTCATGACGCTAACACTAACCAGCCCTCTCTTTTTCTGTTTCCTCTCTTGTAGATCGACCCAAAGGTTGCGTTCCCTCGCAGAGCTCAGCCCAAGGTGAGTCCAACCGTCTCCCAGTGTTAGCTGTGCGTGCATTGTTTGCAGCAGGTTAGTGTGTGTCGAGCGTTTCAGTCTCTTATCGGGGCTAATGCCTCGTAATCTGATGAACATGAGCAGCGCTGACATCACCGAACTGTTACGTGATTGTGGGTTAACAAAAACGTACGCAACTTTAGAGACATTCACTATTGTTAAACCGACCTAAACGTGTGGATTGTATTTCAGGTACGCATTGTCCTGATCTCAGCTGGTTTGTCTGTTCCATTAACAACAACATGGTGTGAAACAGTAGGAATGCTGTTGTGTGCAGCCTTATAACGTTCACCTTAAAACAACACGTGTGGAAAAAAAAAAAAGGCTGCGTCATAGGTTCCTGTGCATAAAAGACACAAATGAAGAAACTGTGCATAAAAGACATAATTAATCATGGAAATTGTCTCAGTTTTTAATTGAGATGCTTATGGACAGAATTGTGGCATAATGCAAGACACAATGAAAGAGAGTGAATCATCGCTGGGTTTTTAAAAAAAGACCCACTGCAGGTTCATGGGAGAAAAATATTTTTATTTTGATTTGAAATTTGCACAAATGTCACAGTCTGGCTTCTATCGTGCTGCTGCTCGTACAAAACAAGTATTTCTTGTATCTCAGACACATCTCCAGTATTAATGGGTGTAAATCTAGCTGACAACCTTTTTTCTTCGTATCAGATTCCTCACTAAAATCTAAGAAAATTGTATCCAAGGAAATGATATCCACTCACAGGACATGCTACTTTTAGATGATGAAGTATAATACCATGTGTAAACACAACCACTTAATGAAAACTGTGCTGTTAAATGCTGCTTATCTTCCCCTTTGTGTGACTGAGCACAAATAACTGCAACGCAAAGTGGAAGTGATGCTAAATTATAGCAGGCGCTGAAGGTTTGCTGCACTCTGGCCTCACTTTGTGTGCAACACAGGAAGAAGTACTTTACTTTATTCAGAATCAAGTCAGCAAACATCGCACATGAAACCCCGTCGGTCTGTTTGGGCTTCTTAGACTAAGTGAAAGTGAAGCCAACTAATGACACAAACTTCTATACATAAACATCATCTTTAGTATAATTACAGGTGGTCAATGAAAACTTCTTGTCAGCATCTCCTCAGGACACACGCATACAGTTACACTTCACAGATAAATGACTGGTAAATGTGCTGTGAAAACACTTAATTCAGTTACTTATAACAAGCCCTCACTCGATTATTTACTGAGAGCAGCACTTCCTTCCTTCTAAATCCTTGACTGAACTCTTCTTATTAACGTTGGAGAAATTAGCTGGTTTTGTTCCGTTTTCTTGATGATTAGAAAAT
Source organism: Pempheris klunzingeri (assembly GCF_042242105.1). NCBI lineage: Eukaryota > Metazoa > Chordata > Actinopteri > Acropomatiformes > Pempheridae > Pempheris > Pempheris klunzingeri. The sequence continues at coordinate 26,419,635 of NC_092018.1, forward strand.
TGTACACAACATGCCCAACGTTTTTATTATCCTTTTGGAAGTATAGGTTCCACTTAAAGAAAGTGAAGTTGTCTGCTACTTCTCATCTAAATGAGCTTGTAAGAGGAGAACGATGATGTTGTACAGCAGTAAAAACTGGTGTGTTACTGATTATTAGAGCTGAAACGATTTGTCATTTATTAGTCGATCAACAGAAAATTAATCGACAGCTACTTTGAAAATCGGGAAATCGTTTGATTTAAAAAAACCAAAGCAGAAATGCCAGCTCCTTAAATGTAAAGATTTACTGCTTTTCTCTGTTTTATATGATTGTAACTTGAATATCTGTTGGGTTTTGAACTGTTGATCGAAGAAACAAGTCATTTGGAGTGATCTAAAATTCTATGTAATAACCTTTACAGTACCCTTAAGGGCAAAAATAAACTGCTATCTCAACAGATGTGACATTCAATTAAAAATTTAGCAGTCAGTCTGAAACATTTGCTCATCGGTGCCTTTCCTCCGTTTACAGTTAGTGACTCGAACCAAGAAGATCTTTGTGGGAGGCCTGTCAGTGAACACAACCATCGAGGATGTGAAACAGTACTTCGACCAGTTCGGGAAGGTGAGTGACGTGGTAAAGCTGTTCGGGTGTCACACTGCGGCTGAAAATGTTGGACGATATATATCAGCAATATCGTTTGGAATGGAAGCATTCTGTCAGCCATAATGGATTCACATAAGTTGCCGTCAGTGCGGAGAGAAATCAACAGCTTAGAAACGCGTAGTACCACATCCCACCAGCTCGGCCGAGTCTGATTCACCAGCAAATTCTCGGAGAAAAACTTCACTTGGAGTCGAGCGAGCGCCTGGAAGTGAAGGGGTTACTGCGAGGAGGAGGAGGAGGGCGAGAAAAGGAGGGAGAGAAAACTCTTGGAGAGGGTAGGAAGGGAAAAATAACGAGGCTGAGAGGCTCCGGGAGCAGCAGGCGAAGTTAGGGGGGACTTGAAGAGGGAGCAGAGAAGGAGAGAGAGAGAGAGAGAGAGAGAGGGAGGGGAGGGGGAGAAAAGTTTTGTAGTGAATGTGTGGTGATGGTGAGGAAGGAGGAGGGATTATCAGAATCTGAATTAATCTGATGTAACAGCTGCTCCTACCCACAACCCCCTCCTGGACCGTTACCGTGGTGACCTGGCTTGCCCATTGTCCCCAAGTAATTCTGTGGGTAAGGGGGTTTTGTTCTGAAGGAGGAGGGATGAGGTGGTGTTCGGGGGTGTTAGCATGAGTGTGTGTTGGGTGGGGGGTCAACTCAGGAGTTTAGCAACAATAAATGCAAGTCGACCGACGCTGAAAAAGCTGCAAACTTACCGCTCAGTCTTCATTTTTGGAACGAATTTGCTCGTGTGTTTTTCTTATTTAAATATTTCCGTCCCAAAGTTGTGTCCAAGTTGTTATATTCTGAGGACTCTGAAAGGCAGACTAGAAGATGGGCTGACAAAGGCACCGATGAGGGAGGGAGGGCCTGATTGAGAGAGGTTTGCGGAGGCGTAAGAGAGGGAACTGGGGCAAAGATGGGGTGTGTATTGGAGGGGGTGGGCGGTTTACGAGAGCCATTATGCCTCCGTACAAAGCTAGACAAATATTTTGTTAGTTTGTTCAGAGCTTATCTGCATACTGAAAGTTTCTGGATCGTTCGCACTCACTAAATGTGTCCTCTGATGTGAAGCTGACCGTCAGTAATGTGTGTGACTGAAGTGCCACAGGAGTTGCGGTCGATCCGGTGCAAAACAAGATAGAACAAAAATCATATAAAGTTTTTCGGCAAATTGTAGGTTCGCAATCTTCACCTCGAGCCCTCGAAACTTTTCAAAGTCAGACGCGTGAAGACTCCGTTCTAGCCGTCGCTTTTCCGACTGCGTGGCACTTTATTTTCAGTGCCAAAGGTTTGGCCTCGAGCTTCCCTGCGCTCCCTCCTCAATCATAACGTCTAGATGAATTTTTCCGAGAGAGATATCGAGGGATGGACGGTGAAATGCAGGCTCCAGCCATCCATGGAAGTTCCTGATTAGACTGCCTCACTGGACCTTTTGTGTCCCGTCCTGGTGAGGACAAAGGAGCGCGGAGAGGGATGGGCAGGGGATAACAGGGAAGATGAGAGGTGGAAAAAAAAGGATAAGAGGGAATATTGTCCGGCGGTACGCCATTAAAATACCCAGTGCTTGAAATATCGAGCAATGATGCGCAATTAACTCAGTTTGCGTTTTTTAACAGGAACTGCGTGTGTTGTTTCGATGTTTCGTTTTTATCCTTCGGGGCGAATGTGTGTAGTTTCAGTTTAGGCTGGGATTTTACAAGTTCCTGCGTCTAGCCTTGTTAAGTCTGGTTTTCAGTTTCGGCTCAAATTTAAATCTCTAGCGTGAGCGTGCTCTGGGTGTCGCCATCTTCTTGCGCCTTGCTCTCCTTACAAGTGATGGTTTAAAATTTTTGGAGATCTTTCTAACGCCAGGCCTCTTGGATGAAAGCGTCGGCTAAATGTTGAAAAAAAAAAAAAGAGTGTTTTTTGTAGAGTTGAACATGTTGCAGGCGCCGAGCAAATGTCAGGCTGGAAGGAAGCAGTGACTTGAGAGGCATCAGAGTAACAGGTCCTCTTTCACACTGACACTCCTCACTCACCTTTGACCTTTCTGTAGGCAAATTGCCCTTGGGGGTCCACACACTCACACTCACACTCACCACACACACACACACACACACACACACACACACACACACACACAGTCACACTGTGTGCTAGCACTGACTGAGTATAAGTGAGTATGCGACTATGACAAATTGTTCAGTGGACCATATCCAGTAAACTTATTATAGACCGAGAGCACAGATCCATTTACCAAATGTTTATTTGGACCTCTGTGTGCAGACTGGTGTGTAGCTCATGAGAGAGGTGAGGGGAAAAAAGAGTAGAACTTTGACATAAGAAACTGTGTGTGTGTGTGTGTGTGTGTGTGTGTGTGTGTGTGTGTGTATAGAATAGACACCTGTGTCTTTGCTCTATAAAGGGAGGCCGGGCCGGAGGGAGAGGTCAAAGGGAGAAGAGGAGGAGGAATTATGGCTGACTGTGCCAACAAACAAAGCCTCCAGGCCTCTTTGTTCTCCCTCTGCCTTTGTCTCTTCTTTCTCCTCCCTTTCCACTTTGACCCAATCTTTTTTTTTTTCCCCTCTTTCTTTCTCTCTCTTACAGGGCTTTCTGTGCTCTCTTTCACCATATCTCCACCTGTCGCTATTCCTCTCGCTATCAGCTCTCCCCTCTCATCGAGCCTCCACCTGCCCATAGGATTCACCTTTCTGCCTGTGACTGGCTACTTTTTTTTTTGTCAGTGTTTCTCTCTTTGCGGCCTTCTTTGTCTCACTGGCACTGTCCCACTATTCATAAAGCATATTTGATGTTGGCTCAAGCTCTTTTATATGGACTTTTTGTACAGTTGCCATGGGAATGTCAAACTTCGGAGGCGAGGAAGGCAGTGGATTATGGTCTGTCTGTGAGAAGGATTGTGAGCGGGGCAGTTTAGCAGAAAACACAACGTCCAACTTTTCATGCCGCCCGTTCTGTCTGTTTGTCATGTACAGCGCCAGGGCTCGTTATACAGTGTTTCTCCACATTTTCCTCTCTTTGCCCCCTCGGCCTCCTCTTTTTAACCTGTCGCTCATCTCCAGTCCCCTCCCTCTACCCCCTCCTTTCCGTCCATCTGTTGCTGAGCCTCCCTGCAGAACTTGAGAAGGGCTGAGGTCAGGCAATATGCCGCGTGGCAAGAGAGAGAGGGAGAGAGACAGAGAGAGAGAGAGAGAGAGAGCGCGCCACCTAAAAAACTGTGCTGTTTGTCTCCCCTCAGGTCGACGATGCCATGCTCATGTTCGACAAGACCACCAACAGACACAGAGGTGAGACACACTGACCCCTCTCTCCCTGCCCATTCATTCCCCGCATCCCTCCTTCTCTTCGTCGATTTACTACTCTTCCTCCAGTCCTTCCACCGTATCTATTGATCCCCCTCCACCCCCCACGGGCCTCCTTCCTGTGGGCTGAGCTGGAGGAGACGAACAGGGCTAGTCTAATTAGCCAGTCCGTTAATCTGGATCAGGATAAAGCCTCCTTAAGCACCTCCTCCCCACCCTGGGACTGATCGATTATGACAGCCTACCAGCTTTGCCCAGGCCTTCTGGCCAGGAAGGGAGGGAAGAAAGGATGAGTGCAGAATAGCAGCATTGAAACGGGGGGGAAGGGGGGCAAAGTGTTAATCGGCTATTACAGCGCTGATTACTGGACTCTATTAGCTGCACTGCTGAACATAAAGGCCTACTGACTAAGTCCGGCAAACTGCGTAAAATGTTTCCACTCCTAAACTTGACGCTTCCTCGCCAGGGTTTGGCTTTGTGACGTTCGAGAATGAGGACGTGGTGGAGAAAGTCTGCGAGATTCACTTCCACGAGATCAACAACAAAATGGTTAGCGGCTCGACTTGTGAACAACACTCTCACATCGCTGCGTTTTTCAGAAACCACAGGTGCTGATTTGTCTTTTGTCTGTGAACAGGTGGAGTGTAAGAAAGCTCAGCCCAAGGAGGTGATGTCTCCCACGGGCTCAGCCAGGGGGCGCTCTCGTGTGATGCCCTATGGAATGGACGCCTTCATGCTGGGCATTGGTATGCTAGGTAAGATAGTATTGATCAGGACAGGAAGGATGTGCTGCACACATGAACCTGACAATAAATATTCCTGCACTAAGGCCGCAGCTGCCTTTAAAGGTCACATGGTGCCTCATGGGGAGAAAGCTGACCACTTAACTGGGCTCAGCTCTCAACTCTCCACCGTGTAGCCCTGATTATCCAGACCTCAAACTTTAGAAGGGATCAAACAGTGCTGTGAAAAAAAAAAAATCTGCTGCTTCTTAGAATCTGTTCACAGTATTTTGACATATGCACCATTTTTACTTGTTAATACTTGCAGCCAAACATATTCAAACTACTAATTCACCAGATACATTCCAGTTATACATCACATTATAGTTGCTTTATTAATGCTTAACATTTAAATGAGTACTCCAGCAACTTAGTACTGCACCTCCATAAAGTTTTGGGAATCCCAAGTGACAGATTAAATAAAGGACGATCAAAATAGAAGCGCCTGAGGCTGAATATATCCTGACTCTAGTGTGGGTCAAGCTCCAAAAACACTGAGACTGAAACCTCAGGTGTAAAATTGGTGGAATGGCCCTTTAACGGTTCTTATCCTCTCATTGTCTTGAACATCATCCTTCGCAGGGCCAACTCATTATCAGATTTTAATTGAGCTCACAGTAGTTAGGTCCCGTCTGCGCACCTGAAGCTACACATGATGCACCAATGCTGCCACCTACTGTTCGGTCTGAGAACAGCACCTTCTCCTTCACCGTCTCACAGCTGTGATCAGACAGCGTAACCACACTTACAAACAACACAAACTATATTAAATTAGTTGTGGTATGTCGTGATGCTCGTGATAGATAACATTATTGTTATCTGCCTGAATGCTGTTCTGGGGTCAGTTCTCCAGGTGTCAGGTTGCATTCAAAGACAACCTCTGCAATGCGCAGTGCTGAGAGTGAAACAGAAGACAAAGTCAGCTGCTCAGTCTCTTTGTGGAGAAATCCAGACCATAGGACTAAAACATCACCCACCTGCATGTCACACACTGTACCAGGCTTCGCTGTTAGGGGGCAGCACAACCACACACCTGTTGTGTCAAGCATTTCCCTCTAATACCTCACTGATTCTGGCTCGCCCAGTCTCGTAACAGTGACTGCTTCCACAGGTTATCCGGGCTTCCAGACTGCCACCTACACCAGTCGGAGCTATGCTGGCATCACCCCTGGATACACCTACCAGTTCCCTGGTAATCACAGCACACTTTCTGTTTCTGTCGCATTAACTGAGAGATGAATACACAGCCATATTTAGCTATCAGGTGCATGTGTTCACCATTGCAGATGCATGGTGATAGGTGAGACGTGAAAGGAAACTTTGGCTCAGTTTGGTCACTTTGAATGCAATGAAAGCGCTGACGCTGAAATCATCCTCGTGTCCCCTGTAACCTAAACACACTCAAACAAAGGCTACATTTAGTGACTGAAGGAAATGAGCACTTTCAAAACAGAGAAGTACGACAGCTTGTGCTCGTTCTAAAGCAAAATAATCCTAAAGAACCTGCAGCACAGTCTTCTAGTTGTTTGATAGAGATACACAACCTGTGATGTAAAAGACACATTTATGCTTATTAATTGTTCACATATACATTATTTACCCAAGTACAGGAACACATTTGATGACATGATGATTGCACTACAGGAGCTGCAGTCATCAGAATTTACCCTCTAGAGACCTTGAATATCATGGTAATCCATTAAATAGTTGTCACGATATCTCGCTCACAACAAAAAAATCTCATGGTGGCACTAGAGGAGAAGTAAGGTGATCACCAAAGTCAATAGTATTCCCTGAATATCTGTACAAAATGCAATCCATTAAATAGCTGCTGAGATATTTCTGTCCAGACCAAAGTGCTGGACAGACCAACGCTGCTATCCAAAGAGAAGTGCTGTAGCATAGCTGGATATGTTTTGATTCCCTAAGCAGCGGCTAAAACATTGTTAAGTGGATGAACGGATGATTTCGGTGTCAGTGCTGTGATGAATGGATAAATAAACTTGAACCTGTGCAGCTGTGTGTTGAACTGACAGTAGACACACTGTCACAAATACAAACATGTTTCCATAGAAGCACGTGAAACTCTGTGAGTGTCAATGGCTGCTTGTAAAAATCAAGGAGTGGAATTGCAAATGCTTAGCTTGACTAGAAGTGTGTGTGTGTGTTGTGTGTGTGTGTGTGTGTGTGTGTGTGTGTGTGTGTGTGTGTGTGTGTGTGTGTGTGTGTGTGTGCATGCACGTTAGCATGGCCGTGTATTTCACTGCAGTGTGTGCATGTGTGAGTTAATTCCAACATTATATGTTCAAATGAGACGTTTTGCATTCAGATGAAATCCCATCCTTGAACTGAAGTTACTAGTTTGTATGACAAATGCTGTATTTCTTGCTATTCTGTAATGTTTTTAACACCACTTTTTGGACTACAATCCATCCTTTAATTCCTGTTTGCATTCCTCAAACCCTGTGTATGGCAGTATGTACTCTCCACACCTCCTGTCCTCACCTCTGAGGTGTTTCCCTGCCTGTGTGTGTGTGTGTGTGTGTGTGTGTGTGTTCTCCTTGCTGGCGGTGGTGGTGTGTGTCTCAACAGCACTCTGATGTTTCTGTTTTAGAGTTCCACTTAGAGAGGACTCCCCTTCTGACTTCACCCCACCCCCCTGAGCTCACAGGTCAGTCAGTCCCTCCTCTGGACTTTACAAGCAGCATGTTTTCAGTCTGCTACACGCCACGTTAGCATCAACACCTGATTACTCTTTGGTTTGCATGTTTGTGTTTGTCAGTCCTCCTCGGGCTCTATCTGAAGGCAGGATTGCTGACAGTAATGAGGATTTACTGTTCACCTTAAAGGCTTCCTCCACTGACCTCATCAACCCCCACTTTTTATATATACATATATATATATATATATACAGTATAATCAACAGCAGTACACCTTTACTTCTACTTCCAGAAAGTCTCTGAGGTCACTGGAGTGAGACTTTAAGTTGTCTTATTAGTTAGCTGTACTGTGTTTGCACACCAAGACATTTAACCCGGATTGTTTCTGTACTTTTCTGTCTCTTTAGCCATTCCTCTCACAGCATATGGACCAATGGCAGCAGCAGCCGCAGCAGCAGCAGTAGTTAGAGGTATGTATATTGAAAGGGCCTCCTTGTTTTACTTTTCTGACTGTGGCAATGCTCAGCCTGAATAAAATTCAATTCTATTTTCTCATATCGAACATGTGGAATTAAGGGGACTCACTTTATGATGTACAGAACTCAAGTAATTTTAAAAATGATTTAACTTATCAAACTATTTACACCAGCACTTGTTATTTCATCAGCTTCCCTGTTGATACTAGCAGATGCTACACTGAAAACATCCCACTTCAATAGAATCACACAAACATTATCGCTATGTACGGAGGCTGAGAACAGCAATTCTTGCAATCGTTTTTTTGAGTGCCGTTATCTCAAGATTACAAGTTAATTATTTTGTTATCTCAAGAAAACGAGCTTTGTTACTGCGAGATAACGAGATAATCAACCTGTTATCGCAAGGAAATTACTTCTATTGTCTATGACAAGGCACTTGTACCCATCCCATCTCACTTAAATACTAGAAGTCAGTCCTATTTTGTTTTCCCTAATTCACTGTTTTGCTGCTCCTAAAGCCTCCTGTCCTGCAAACATGCACAGGATCATCGATTTTTTGTGAGCTAAACGATAAAAGGCTCTTGGAATACCTCGTGTTCCTGTCCTATCTGTCGAAATACCTCCTGCCAGCATGACACCATCCAGCACAACCTCAGTCCAGTCACAGCCTCTGCTCTAATAGTGAGACAAATTAATGAGAAAACAAGCCTCATTATCTCAAAATAACAAAATAATTAACTTGTGATCTCAAGATAACGGCATTAAAAAAATAACTGCAAGCACAGCTGTTCTCAGCTTCTGTTACCTAATGTCTTAAAGTAATTTAAACTGGCAATAATTAATTTTTATTCACTTCGGAGCTGTGAGAGAGAACCTCTACAGTAAATCTGGGGGCCACAAAACCAAAACAATGAGCTGAAAGACGCTGAAATGCTGATGGACACAGCTGAGTTGGATGATAATTGTCTGTGGGTTTGTCACCCTTTACACTGGATCCATTGCTATTATAAAAACACTGTTTATAGCCACCTGATGCATGTGATCTGATCTGAAATCAGATTTGAGGAACTTTATGCAAATCAACAGTGTAATGTTTGTAAAGAGGCGTACCTCTTGTCCACATCAACTGATTTCAAATGTACAAGCCTTCAACCCTTGATTTGGACAAAGCGGGTGTTGTAATTGTAAAATATTACATTTTTTGTTGTTTTTCTTGAACTTTTAGGCTCCACCCCGTCTCGCTCAGCTGGATTTTTAGGTACGAGCAGCCCGGGGCCGATGGCGGACCTTTATGGAACAGCCAGTCAGGAGTCGGCTGTCAGCAGTTACCTCAGTGCTGCGAGCCCCGCCCCAAGCACTGGATTCAGCCACAGTTTGGGGGTGAGACTCTCATTATGTGTTTTTGAACGTATTTGTCCTTGTCATAATTTAAAGCTGCAGGTCATGTGTCTCCCCCGAATCCAATCCAATGAGAGTACTTGTATGTTTGCTCCCACAGGGCCCGCTGATCGCCACGGCCTTCACTAACGGCTACCACTGAGAGCGAAAGTCAGTCCTCTTCCTATTTACAAATGTATAAGACTGTTTCATTTCGACTAACCTGTGAGTAATCCAGGCTTTTTTTGCGTCAGTGCAGAGCTGTAGACTGAGAGCTGGAAGGAGTTGACGCTGCTTCGGAGCTGATCTGGCCTGTCTCTGTCCAGTCCACCATCTGTACGGCCGGGGAAAGTGAACCCTCACCCCTCCACCCTGGTGTCAGCCTGAACCCAGCCCACCCTACTGACGCCTCACTAAAAATCCACCTCCTGAGAAAAAGAAAAAGAAGAAGGAAAAAGTTTGTGAAAGGAGTGAAAATGTTTATCACTACATGTAATAGCAACACATGCTGTATTTTTAGTCTTTTTTTTCCTGTTATGTTTCACTTTGCTGTTTTTTTTTTTTTGTGATGGCTGCATTGTTTCTTTATCTGTTTTGGCTTTGTTTTATTGACCTCTGAACCTGATCTCTCTGAGATAAGAGGAGAAAAGTCTCCAGGTGAAGCCTGAAGCTGTAATTTGTACTGGAAAAGTGTATATTTGTCACTAGTTCATACTGAATTTTAACGAAACATTTGTGATTAATACTATTTCTTGAAAATGTGTCACAAAGTGTATATCTTGGTAGGTTTTTAACAGACTTGTTACACTAATAATGGTCGGACGACAAACGTCATTAGTCACAGTTAGATAATAGGCCCACGTGAGCTGTACAATTTTGTAAAATATTGTAAATATGACTGGTTTCTGGGGGGGGGGGGGGCGGGGGGGTCAGCTAATTTTTGTGTCTGGGAAGTGGGAGGCTTTTGGAGAAGCAGTACAATTGCTTCTGTCATCAGACCTTATGTGTTGGAAAGCTTGACTGTTGCGTACAATAATTTCAAATGGAGGTCAAGAACATTTCAGTTTGTGTGATGTGATTGTCAGACCAGCCGTATACTGTATTTCTCTCCTGGAATTTATGAAAAAATATCTAAATTCTGTTACTGCATTCGGCCTGAAACCCTTTCAGCGTTGAGTTCAGCGGGAGAGAGGCTGAGTGTGCGACAACACTTTACTTCTGAGTGTGAAAATGCTCCTCTATCAGGAGAGGAAAAAAAAAACATGCTGTTTTCTTACTTTGTCATATTATTGTTTTAACTGTGATTTTCAATACGTGATGATTGTTTGTGAAGGAAAATGAAGGAGCAGTCATGCACAGCTAACACTGTTATTGACTCTGCGGGGTGTGTTGATGTTTGTGTGAGCGTATCATATGGTTTTATACACATTGGTTCCCAATGTGCCATGTGCTGTTTTTTTGGGGTGGGGGGTGGGGTGGGGGGGTACCTCAGTTGCAAATGTGAAATTTTAATCTGACTTTTTTTGTTATTACATTAACATCGATGTCAAAGTGTGGATGGTTGAACCTTTTACAAAGGTGGTATTTCCAACAGGAAGGGAGGGGGGGTTTATTAACTCTTGTTTACCTGTCACCCCCCACCCTCCCCCAATCCATCACTGCGTATCCACTGGAGGTCACAGACTGTAGCAATGTGACAGCTATTTTTAGACCAAAACAATAATGTTCGGAGCTACTAGGATGTTGCACTGGCCGATCACGATAAATGTGTTTTCCTTCGAATGTTAGCTGAAGAACAAAGCACTCTCACTCTACAAAGTACCAGGTTACACATTTTGATACACTCGCTCACTCTGCCGTGGGCTACCGTGGTAGTTCATACTTTGATGCTGTTTTCACTGAAAAATAACAATCTTGTCAACACTGTAACATTTTCTGATTTTCTTTTTCCTGTCATGTTTATTCCTTTGAAAAAAAAACTTTTTAAAATTCCTAATAAATTATTTTAAAACATTCCATTTATGTGTCCTGTTTGGCTTTTCTTTTTGCACACCATGACACTTTTTTGTCTTTTGAAATACATGTTTTCCTGAATGAGAAGAATACTTTTAACATTTTTTCTCTCGCAGTTATGAAATTTTAGGATTTGTTTGGCATTATTTTACACCAGCATTAGTTGGTGTTGTGTGGCGTTCGGTTAATATGCCGTTCAGAACTGCATATTAGGTGAAAGGCTTTTGCTCGTTTTCCTGTCTTACAACAGAAACCTCACATAATAACTGTCAAGGAAACCCCATGATTGCTTTTTTCTGAATAACTGTAAGCTGTGAAAACAACTGCAGTGGTGTTATTTTAATTCTATCATTCACAAATTGTACCAAGTTTGTCCTAATTTACTATTAATTAGTAATACATTACTATAAATCTTTAATAAATTACTTAAAATTACCATAGATTTTGTATTAAATTACCATAAATGTGTACTAAAATAACAGAATTTAGGCCAAATTGCTATAAATATGTACTAAATTACTACATATCTTCTAAGTTATAAACCAATAAAATGTCTTTCTGCCTTTTTTTGCTGACATTATATCTAAAAACCTTTGCTCAGTCTGTCTGCAGGCCTCCAGTCTGCTCAGACCTCCCAGCAGCCTGCCTCTGTGTCCCCCTCACATCCCTCTGCTGGCTGATTTCTCTCTTCCATCATCACTGCTCCACTGCTTGCCCTCCCTGGCCCCCACCTCCACTCTCCCAGTGTCTCAGCCCCGTTGCCTCGCCTGTCCGCTTTGACTGTCTCCAGGGAGCCGGTCATGAACGCCAAGTTCTCGCTGGACGGGATCTCTGACGTCCCGAAGAACAGAGAGGCTCAGGAGATCCCCCCTCTGAGGAACTACCTCTGTCTGACCATGTTCACCTGTTTCTGCCCTGCATGGCCCATCAATATTGTGGCGCTGGTTTTCTCCGTGCTGGTGAGTCGTACAGTGCTGGAGGCTGTCTGAAGGTTTCTGGACATGCTTTGCTCCTAATAATTACAGCATAGCATACTTATTTGCCTAGATTAAAGAAGGGAGTTCTGGTGGAAGGTAAGGATAGTGAGGGATCATGGCTAATACATGTCAAAAGGTCTGGATATATAGTCCAGATATAGACTGAGACTTTAGACTTTAGACTTAGACTTTTCTTCATTGATCCCCCATAGGAGGAAATTCAATTCAGTCCAATACTTGATTTCCATTTACATGCTTTGTTTATCTATTGTTCAAGCAACAAACAAGTTATGCATTGCTACAAATGACTTAGTGCTCGGGGATACAGAAATAGCCTCTCCTCTCATCCTCAGCCTTGCCCATCCTTATAATTGAGAAATGCTTCCACTGATGTGTCTTCAGATTAAATATACTTTCAGTTTATGGACTACCCGAGTGCCAAACCACGTTCATACCCACTCACTGTTATTATCCCATCTGTGTTTACATGAGAGGAAACTCTTCCTGCAGCTTTCTGGTAAATATTCCTCACTGGCCAACAAGCCACAATGTTTAAAGAACTTTAAGCATTAGACAGGAGGAACACATTTAGGCTTGTCTCAAGTCTTTAAGGGGAGAGCTGTGGGTTGTGTTGGGTCGATGTGCCAACAGCAGCTGTTGCATCGTTGTAGCTGTGAGTAACAAGATGAGGCATGCAAGCGCAGCAGTCCACTGTTCCTCATTGCTGAGGACACTGGCTTCAATGCAAATCTGAATTAGAGAAAACAGAAAAGGAGTAGGAGGAAAAATCGATTATTTCTCTTTAAATGCTAGACGTTCACAGAAAGACACATGTCTTGTATAACTGGTGGGTTTTTTTTAAACCCTTCTCTCATCTCATAGGCCCAAAAGAGCTATTACGAAGAGGACTACGATGGCTCGAAGCAGCTGGGCCGGAAAGCTCTCCACCTGGGGATTGTGTCTTTTGTCATTGGTCTTGTGATCATCACTGTGTACACCACTGTGCACTTCACCACGGTATGAGTGCAACAGATATGCGATGCAGTAATCACCAAAAGGACGGAGAGATTTCAAGTGTCTGTTTCCTCCACAGCATGTGGTGTGACCACTTGGGGAGGAAGAGGAGGAGGTCGTGGAAAAGAGATGAAAATGTCATAGATGGTGGAGTTCCAAGGGATGCAAAGGGGCTCTGCTAAGAGAGAGGAGGTTTTGCAAGAGCTGGCAGAGTCTCACTTTACTGCTGAATGCATCGTGTTTTCAGCTATTGTGAAAATGTTATTGCAATAAAACTTCTAATAGTTTTAATTGCAAGGTGAAAGGAACAATTATGTACATGTCTCTATGAAAGAGCAACCTATTAGTACTTGTATTGATAAGAAAAATGCAGCTTTTCAGTAACTAAAGGCCTCTAATGGACTGATTGAAAACATCCATTATTACTTATTGTTTACCGTAACTACTGATAACTGATTGCTGATGAATTGTGATCTATGACTGGTAATTACAAGCAGAGAAATATAATGGAAGCATTGCTCTTCTTGTATGTGGGAATAAAAGGACGAAGTAAAAAGTTTCACTTTTCAAAAGAGTTTCATGCGACACAATCCATATTTCTGAGGTCATTAACGCAATATAACAACATTCAATATTAGTGGTAGCAATAAACAAGGTAAGATACTGTGCAATAGTACGGTGGGGGTTTCATGATACCCACTGTGCTTCATCCACTGCCCTCAGCTCACACCCATCTTTGACACCTGTTGCAATGTGTAGAGTCTGAGGGATCGTGTACTCTGCTATGTAATATTAACACTTTTATGAGGCTAAGAATAGAGCATATAATCTTCAGGCGGTGCAGTGATCCAGCACACTAATCTACTAGTTTAATAAACAACTTATCAAGGTGGAGGGTTTGTACCTCCATGTGACCCTGGCCAGCACAGTGCACCCTGCCTCACAGCGTAAAATAAATGATACCACATCACTGTCGAGCTGCGGCCATGTGTCTTGGACGCTCACATGAAGGGAGGAGCAGACTCGTCAGCTGATCGACACCTGCTAGTGAGCCGGATGAGACGCCAGGGAAGGCTGCTGGATGGGCGCCGCAAAGCCCAAAAATGTGGTGAGGATGAACTGGAGAGGGGTGGTGCAAAGGAGGGGCGCCCCCCCTCTGCCGAACCCACAGACAACTTAAGCAGGGGAAGCAGATCCTTGTTTTCTGCAGGGTGACTTTCACGGTTGACAGCGCTATGGAGTGAACACCTGAAGGAGCCTCCGAGCCCTTCAGCCTGCCCTCTGTGGAGGAGGCAGAGATGGAGGACATAAGGGAAGCCTTATCCATCATTGTGGACCATCTGGTGGACCAGCTCTTTATTCCTACGAGGACACAGGAGGGGCCATGAATCTGCACATCTAATCTACATGTGTTCTGTGAACTTGGAGAAGGATTATGACCCTGCACTTACAACCTGACCTGAGAATCCCTTGTGATCCCCCAGGGAGAGCCAGAGGAAGTGTCAGGGAGCATCTGGCTCTAATGGACAACAGTACAGACAATTTCTGGTCATGTAATACGGTAATACTATACTGCGATCAATTGTTCATATTTCATCTCCTTTAGAGATCTTGTCTATCCATAGATAGATAGAAGGAAAATTAAATTGCCATGGCAGCCAGGTACATCTGAATACATTAATAACATCAAAATAATACACACTAAAAACACCCCACCAACATTTTGGACAAGATAAATAGATCCAGAAGTTCCCATTTCCCATTGATGAGGAATGATGCAGCCAAATACACATGTAGTCTTTTATTTGGATACAAATCACAGAATTTGAATGAAGAGTTGGAACAAGTCAATAGAGAACATGATACTGTCTGACTGTGTGGAATAAGGTTTGTTTTCAGAGATCCACTCGAGCAGCACCATCAACTGAACTGAAACGATGAGAGGGCCTTCAGAGGAAATAAAGAGAGGACGGAATTTCTGTTCATATCGGTGGTTTTCTGTCTGATGAATAATCACTGACTGAAATAGTAAATGCGCGTATTGTGGCTCTGCTCTCCGTCCCTGAGCGACGGCGACCTTTTTCCAACACAGAAATACTGATGACTCTTTGTGTAGAGTTACAGGCTTTAGATATGTGAAGTACATGAAACAGGATAGCCGTGAGAAGGCCTCAGAGAAATCAGACAGGATACGACACAAGGACACTGTTTTGCTGAGCTGTAGAAATCGTAGCACACTGTGCTGACTAAAGCTGTCTGTTCTACAGGCAAAACACTCACAGAAAGGCAGTAGAAATCACAGATCTATGAGCCAGAGAACTGCATATGTAGCTAAGTTGATCAGAAAGTAAAAGTAAGTATATTTTAGTGACCTTTTATCATGTAATGTCTGAAAAAAACTCATAAAGTTAATGATTTTGTTACATCAAGTTAACAAAGCTCCTTTTCTTGTGGTCTTTATCTTGTTAAAATACCCACACTGCTAGCTCTTTCAAACGACTCAGGCAGGTACTACTGACACAGAGACACACTAAAACATAAATGCACACACACACACACACACACACAGACTGTTCAGCACGCAGTTCAGTAAAGTTCGGTAAAATTAGACATTTTCTTCTGATGGTGCTGGATTGAGAGGGGACAGGTCCAAGTGGCCTATGATATATTTTTTTGCGATCATGAAATATTCAACTTGTGGTCTTCAGTTTATTCGTAATGGATTTGAGATTAGTTTTACAAAAAAACAGCATTATGAAGGTGTCACTTTGGGGTGTGAGTAGAATTTCTACAAACCAAGCAATCAGCCAATTAATGGAGAATATAATGTGTAGATTAATCCAAATCATCTCCATATTTCCACCGTAGCCCAAAATGGACAATAAAGGTCATTTCGCTTTTTTGGCAGCTTCAATGCATGAAGAAGAAGGGTGAGGAGGAATACCATTTTGTCATTTAACAAATGGAGGATCACGTGAATCCTTTGGCCACCATAGCTTGTCTACCTGCTTGAAGAGGTGAGTCAGGGTTGTTCAGTCGTTGCAATCTGCAGCCTCACCGCTAGATGTCACTAAATCTTACACACTGCTCCTTTAAGTCCCATTTTTATTTTATTTATTTATTTTATTTTAATTTGACTCATAATGGAGTATTTTATTTTTTATTTTTTTTACACCTGAATACTTCCTCTGCCACTACTGTTGCTTGTCTCACCTTTAGATTCACCGTGTGACCCTTTAGGGGTCGCTGTCCCCATGTTGTGAACCTCCAGTTTGGGATGTTTTCAGGCATGTGTGTGTTCTTTGTGCTTCTCTGCAATATTATCAACAAAAAACAGACTTTTTTTTGTTATGTGCATGTTTTCATAATCCAAGTTCACGCTCTAAATTTGACAATAAGCTCAAAATCACTGAGCTGACTGAGCCACAGAGTAACTGGAGACTTTAACTCTCCCTCCGCTCGTGGACAGGAGGCGGAAGAGGTGTGTTTTCTTCCCCCCTCACACACACACACACACACACACACACTGAAGTTTCCTCTAAATGGCGAAAAGGCACACCGTGCAGCTGACCACAGGAGGGAAGAGGAAGAAATAAGAGCAGGAGGGACAAAGAAAACACAGAGGACAGTATTTTTTACTCCGCCTCAGGAGTTAGTCCCGAGAGGAGAACTTCTGCTGCACAAAGACGGAAACAACAACGATCAGGAAACCTGACGTGTTTACAGCCACAAACCACAAACAGATGCACGTTGGAGCAGAGACGTCCGTTTGATAACACTTCCTCCAATCAAACCGCATCTGACAGGATCTAGGTGGGTATTATGGTTCAGACTTGTTCTGTCCCCCGGCTGGTCATGGTGGACAGAGTGAAACCCAAAGGACCAGTGAGGGGCCCCTGGTGGTCTCTGCCCTGCATGTCCCAGGACGTGCAGAGGTGCTGATGTGGTCTCCCTGTGTGTGTGTCTGCCAGTGTTTGATGCCACCAGGATGGGGAACAGCAGCAGTGACCGGTCCAGCGGGGGTCAGGGGGAGAGGTCCTACCGAGATGGACAGCCAGGATGCAAAGAGGCCCGTCCCAACATCCTGATGGACAGCTCAGAGGACGCAGACCTCTTCCAGAGAGAAGATCCAAAGGTGTGCCAACAGGTTTTCACCAGGACTGTGTGTTAGGAAACCAGATGTTCTTTTAATGATTGACAGATTCCACACCAGTGTTCTGCATGCTTTTACACATTAGTAATGAAATGCATGTGACTAATGTCAAAGTCCAAACGGTCATAATCTTTATTTTTTCACTCACATTCAGAATTTTTGGTCTTGAAAGCATGCCACACGTCTCTTTCATGACATCATTGAGAATTTTAAAGCGATTCTGACATTTTTGTTGGTGCATTCAGGTGCTGAAATCCCAGAGCCAGAGGGCATTGTGTTTCTAATAAAACGTGGTGTCAAGAAAATCAAATCTGGTGGACAAACACAGAGCGGACATGGTTCTTATAAAGAAGATAGTGTTTTTAATTCATTGCAGTAAAAACATTGCACCAGCTTACAAAGTCTCAGGTTAAGCAAATTCAAGAAAGCATAAACAATATATCTTTGTGCAGTGCGCAGCTGTAATGTGCCAAAAAATACCTGGTAGATAAATGAATGTTAAAAGGACACTGATATGGTTTGTACATAATGAAGTTATGTGCATTAGAAAATAAGTGAAATTTATTTTCACACTGTAGCAACAAATTAATTCTATCCATTGTAGACCGTTGTGAGAATGTTACAGATAAGAATCTATATCTATATCATGCTTATTGAATTATCAGGTGTGTGTAACGTATTTAGCTAGAAGATTTGGATTCATTTAAGATTTATTCAACTTACCTCAAACACCAGGCCGGTAGAATCCGTCTTCAGCTGCCTCTCAGCTGGCCCTTTAGTCAAGAAGTGCAGCGCTGGGCGACAGAGTCACAGGCTGAAGGCGATCTCATTAACATGACAACAATACATTGATATCACGCTGTCCAGGCTCCACAGGAAATACAGGAATTTCTGGCCTGGCAGCAGGACCTGGAGAGCGAGAGCAAAAGTCCGACGCAGGCCAGACCAACTGTGTTCAGGTGGACGGGGGTCGCCAAGGAAGTCTTCGTGTCCGGCTCTTTTAACAACTGGGCCACCAAGATCCCTCTCAACAAAAGGTAGTCTGACTCATGCAGCACACGAGGTTGTGCATCCTTTATGTGTGTGCATAGGTGGAAATAACACATGGTTGTCTCTCAACCCCAGTCAGAATAACTTTGTGGCCATTGTGGACCTGCCAGAGGGAGAGCACCAGTACAAGTTTTGTGTAGACGGTCAGTGGACCTTGGATCCTACTGGGGTGAGTGAAAACTTTAGAGATTTGCGCTCTTATTTTTTCATGTTCGTACAAATGCCCTCTCTGCTTTCCCTAGAGTTCATATCAAAGTTCTGTTTGCACTCTATCACAGGCCGTGATGACGTCTAAAACTGGAACAGTTAATAATGCTATCCAGGTGAAGAGAACCGACTTTGAAGTCTTTGATGCCCTCAGGATCGACTCAGAGGAATCTGCAGACCTCTCAGGTACTGCATCCGCATTAATTCATCACCAACTGCTTTCAGACTTTTGATCCTCGTGAACTATTACTGTAATTAAAACTGTTTCTTGTGATTCTCCCCAGACTTGTCCAGTTCACCTCCTGGCCCCTACCTACAGGATGCATATGTCACCAAGACAGAAGACAAGATCAAACATCCCCCCATCTTACCTCCCCACCTGCTGCAAGTGCTGCTCAACAAGGACACAGGCATCTCTGTAAGTGCAGGCTCGATGGTGGAATTCACGCTAGACTTAGTAGTGCATACCTTTTTACAACGGCGTGCAATTTAGCAAAACTCATCCTCTCTCTGAATCCTCTTCAGTGTGACCCGACGCTGCTTCCAGAGCCCAACCACGTCATGCTCAATCACCTGTACGCCCTCTCCATCAAGGTAACAAATCCTCCTGCAACATTTGCTTTTTTATTGTGAAATCGGGGGAAGATTATGGATCAAGCCCTTCTGACATGTACGTGTCATTGGTTATCATGGATACCTTTAGATGGCATAAATATGATGTGCTGCATGCCATGCATAAGGAAATACTATACTATAGTACGTTTGGATGCTAGAAATCCATGAAAATGTGAAATTTAATGTGGTGTTTAAAGAGTTAGAATAAAGGGCTTGAAACTAGTAACATAAAAAATGACTATCTGACTGACTAGTTCACTCTTTAGATAAAGAAAGAAAATAAGTCAGAAAGAGCCAAATTGATTTGAGAATAAACTGAATTTACCATTTCAGAGCCATAAGGTGATGGAAAAGCTTGAAAATGTGTCATTAAAGTGCTGGAATTTAGGTCTGGATAAGGTGTATAAACCACGTGTAATGTCTTTATCTTGAACTTTAAGTTTAATATTCAAAGACTTTCCCTCATTTTCTGCGGTCAAGCAAATTATTTTTTACTTAATTCTTCTATTATTCAAAATATGAAACCGTGTTTGGAAATATTACTGCTGGAGCTCTAATATTTATTAACATTTTTCGAATGAAATCCTGTCAAACAATTTCTGTGTGAGTCGTTAAAGCTTCAGTTATAAGCCTAATTATTCTTCTCGTCATTGTCTTGTAGGATGGAGTGATGGTTCTCAGTGCAACACACCGATACAAAAAGAAGTATGTGACCACTCTTCTCTACAAGCCGATATAGCCCACAGAGCCATGGTCCAGCCTCTTATTTTTGAAATGACAATAATTTGCCTGCTCTGAGAACTGTTTTGTTCAAAGTGAACCTAAATATCTTCCTAATATTGATTTTAAACATTTGCACAAGCTGCCTTTTACCATCCTGTAATGTCACATTTTGTAAATGTTGCTCTTATTTCGGTTTAAGTTTCTGCACAATGTTTGTCAGTTAATGATCCGACCATGATTACAACCTAGAGCTTCCTTTCTTATGATGAGTCAGTATCAGCCAAAAACTCCAAGAGAGGAACAGGCAGATATTTCTGATATCACCAAGGGTAATGGTGAGATAAGCACAGCTGCTATCTGTGCTACATAAGTCCTCCATACGTGAGCAAACACAAACAAGGACATGGAGAGGTTGGAATAATTCAACCTCTCAATGCAAATCTCACTTGCCTCTTTTATTTCAAGGATGCCTTTTTTTTTTATTTTACTTAATCAAACTTCTGTTAAATCTGGTTTTGTTCAAAAAATTCTAAATCAATGAAAAGGGTTAGAAATCCAACATTCTCTTGTGTTCTTTTTTTCTTCTGTGGGTTGTATAACTCAGTTGACACAGTGGACTTTGGGATCCAGGTTCTTGTTTTGTGGGTTGTATGTTGTCTGAGCAAAGCATTGAGCCGCCACCCGATCGCACTCGCACACGGCAGCCTGGCACTTATTGTTGGTAGCTGCAGAGATGGGAAATAGAGTCAGGAAACGATCATGACAATGCCAGTGTGGAGGCGCTCCACAGTACGAGGAGACCACTGGTTTGTAGTGTAGGTATTCTCAACTGGGAATCAAACCCTGGCTGTTTCACACCAACATACAGGGTTCATATAAAATCTTCACAGTGTGGAAAATGCTTCATTTTAATTGTTAACTCATGCTCATTCAAATGTGCCTGATTTTCAACATAATCTGGTGTAATCTAAAAATCTCTTCATATTTGAAATGAAACAATCCTGTCGACACAGCGTTTCACACCAGATAATAATCGTGATGAAATCATACAGTCAAAGTTAATATGAACAGCTGGTAAACTAAATAAAGCAACAATATGTATTGATTGCTGTGGCTATAAAGGAATTCTGTAAACTTAATTGTTCAAGGCTTCAAGTGTCTGGAAATGTATGGTCCAGGTCCCTTCATGTATAGATGTTTAAACACAGCTACCCACATGCAGAGCTGCACACACAGACGTGTTTACACTGAATACTTTCAGCGCTGTTTATAGCATATAAAAGTTTATAACATTGAGAAAAATATAGCACGCAAATTCATCAATAACCACCAAAACGGCACAGTTCAGTGGGGTCTTACCTGAGCAGGTCAGTTGCTGCTTTGAGCAGGTGAAATCATAAACAAGAACATAAGGGAGGTCGGCAATCGCCGTGCATCCAGGAGCCTTTCTGCTGGTTTGATAGCATTTGTCGTGAACTCTGCAGCACCTATGAATACAGGAGGACAGTGTGCGTTTGACAAAATCCCACGTCTCTTCAGCTTTTCACACTAAAAAAAAAACAAACAAAATTGGGATGTGACTGCTTCCTACATGTCCACTTCATCCACAGGGGTTCCAGTCCCCCCAAAACCGCACCAACAGCCGTAATCATTGTACTCAAATGGGTTAACGCCGGGCTGAGGGCACTTTATCATCTCCCCAAACTGCCATAATGCCTTGGGCAGCAGCGCGCCACTGACCGTACCAGCTGTGAGCGAGACAAATAAGAACACATGATGAACAAATAGGCAGAGAGGCACTGTGGTGGATTAAAAAAGACCTAAATGGTAACAGCACTATCTTATGTTATTTGAAGGACTGTTACATATTGGCATTTTTTGTCCCCAGTCTTACCAGTGAGAAGCAGCAGCAGCAGAGGAGCTGTCATCACATTCATGGTCACAGTCAGAAAAACGTGAATTCTGCCACAGCCTGTTCTTAAAAGATAGGGGAGGTGAGGGAGCACTAGAGATAAGATGCAAATGGGGGGTGTGGGGCATTAACTCGACAAAGCTCCCATATTTAGTGGAGTTTCTTCTCGAGGATTTCATTTACCTCAACATGAATTAAACTCCGGTGTGAGAATTTGCACGTAAATCATTGAGCTGGTTCTGTCTGGAGCATTACCTCAAGTGAGCAACCAGGAACAGGTACTCCACAATCCCACTAGTGGTCAGTCAGGAATGAGATGTGATGTATTTATGGAGAATATATGAACAATAGCTGTACAGAACTTGGTCAAGTTAGGGCTTGATTTACCATCTACTAGTGGTTTGATGCCTGAACATTATAGTGATGTGAAGAGGTAAGCTGTGTTTCCCTTCTTTGAATGGAAGTTGAATCTGAAATAACCTCCAACACACAGCTGTGTAAATAGCGAGCACTTGCCAGAGTTCCCACGACTTTCCACTTCTCATTACGTTGTGTTTTATGTTATCACAAAAGGAAACCATATATGATACAGCAGGACACAAATAATGACCACACGTTTGTGTTTAAGTCTGTTTGTATGTACCATATTCCTAATTGTATATGTGTATACATTGTGTATGTGTGTACATATAGCAGTCAGTCAGTATCAGCCTCTAGCTTTACGTTCCACATCTTCACCTGCAGGATGCATCTGAGCGCTTGTCCTAATATTCAGCCTCCCAGCCTGCGAGCACTCTCTCATTTCATTGTATATTGTA
Organism: Pempheris klunzingeri; assembly: GCF_042242105.1. NCBI lineage: Eukaryota > Metazoa > Chordata > Actinopteri > Acropomatiformes > Pempheridae > Pempheris > Pempheris klunzingeri. The sequence goes on from NC_092018.1 coordinate 26,442,345, forward strand.
AATCACCTGATTTGCCAGAAGAGATTGGCTTTGAGGACTTGAAAAAACTCTTTTTTCCAAGTCTGATTTTGATTTCATGTGATGTAATGCCTGGAGGTTGTAGGATGACAACCAGCTGCAGTGGAGGTGCCTCCAGTGCTGGGCTCCCGAGCTGTGTGTGTTTCAGGGCGATGATCCTCTGCGCTGCATCTGACAGCTGGCCAGCGCTGACCATGGCTGCTACTGTGGGCTGGGAGCCTCTGGCATGCCTGTTAATGAGCCTGAGAGGTAGGACTGCTGAAGGTATATACATTACACATATTATATTATTATATATATACTGCATGAGCTGTTTCCTGTCCCCTAACCCAAGGCACAACCCAACTGAAAAGGACACCTTTTCATATTTTCTGACTCACTTGCAGTGGATTCTGACATGCCAGTAGTTTCAGTTTTATGTATAAAGGTTGTGAAATATAAGAAACTCCTGCAGTCATTGCAGAACAATTGGAGCGATGTAATTTTGTTTGTGCTGTTCAAAGCACTGAGATATGTTGTGACATTTTCATAGAGTGTTTCCTCAGCAGAAAATAGTCCTGGTACCACTATTCTCTTATGTTTTTTAATTTGGATTGTCCAGGAAACTAGTTAGTTTAACCAATGAGCTACTGTGCTTCGCTGAGGCAGATTGAAACGAAGGAAACGCTCACCTTCCAAGTGACCACTGCAATGACCGAGTCAGGCAAGAAGAAAAGAAAGAGTGTCTGCATTTTTTTTTATTGTCCAATGAAAGCCTCACACACATTCTATACATGTGGCTTTTAGCTCTTCTTTTGTGATCCACACTAATAATTATAAAATCAAAAATATAACGTCTTAATCAGTAGCTCTGAGAGATTCACCGTCTCTCATCATGCTCTAGTTTCACAGATGTACCGGTACGCCAGTTGACAGTCTGCATCATTCCACAGCTTGCGTTTGCGTTTAGAACTGGAATGAAGCTGCCCACAGTCCTCTCCGTTCTCTCTGTAGTCCCAGTCGTCAGGCTGACCTTCATCCCAGAAGCTGCACACAGACACAGGAGGAGACACCTCATGGGTTAGATAGAGGGTCACATATCAGAACAACCATTTGCTTGTGCTTTTGCTCCTTTATTTTTCTACAGATTTGTGTGTCTCATACGTTTGGGTTGAACTGAAGTCAGTTCCATCCACCCAGCTCCAGTATGCCTGGTGTGGTCGCTCCACAAGTCCAATCCAGTAGTCATACCTGATTTCAACTATCTCTGAAATGTAGTCCTAGAAGATAAGAATACATAATGTATCAGCACATTCATTCAGTGGAGCCCCAGAGCAGCAGGCGAACAGCTCCCCTTCATCCTAAACCTCACCAGCTCCTCCACACTGTTCAGAACCAGCAGGTGTCCCCCGTGTGCTCGGCACTGCTCCTCCGCTTTGCTCCAGATGACGGTGTGGGTGGACAGCAGGTAGCAGTTTCTCTGGAAAGACACCCATCCCTCCCTACACGTTCCTGGTGTGATGACGACTGAGATAAGTCAAGAGATTCTGGCTGGGGGGGAAAAAAAATCTGATTTCACTGATTAAAGCATTCAGTGTTTTACCTCTAACTGGGACGGTTGCCTCCAGGTAGACATCCTGCACACGTGCTGCACCTTTAGTTTGGAAAACCACCAAATAAAAAGAAAAAAATACATCGAGGGCATCGATTGTACGACTGCATCGTTATATCCAGACCTGAAAACCTTTTCCTGACCTGATGAAGTTCCTCCTCCGTGGCTGATTTTCTCAAGGTGATGCTTGACATCAGTGATTTCCTTGTTTAACTGGGAGACTTTGAGATACAAAAATTGTTAGAGAATGAGAAATAGTCTTTAATGAATGAGCATCACTGTTTGAAGTCGTACATTTTATCCCAGTGACCATCAGCAGAACTAACAGCAGCAGCACCAGGACCCCATAGAGAACATACACCACTATCTTCCTCCAACCTGTAGACACTGGCAGACAATTTTTCATAGTTTAAAGTGGCATCAGAAATTATTGACTCAAAATCAAACACATGCGCGTGTTTCACCTGTTTGTTCAACCATCGTGTGCTCTCTGTGGACAGAGCTGTTATCAGACCCCGTCCCAAACTGGTGATACTGAGGTTCCATTACTGAAAGAGATCAGATTATTTAGGAAAAGGCACTTTTTAATGCAGCGAGTAAAAAAATTTGCAGCTTATAGTTGATGATAAAAGTCTTCAGTCCGTAGTCATGTTGAGATTATCAGCACACAATGGCAAATAAGAGGGCAACTACTTTGTTTGTTTTCAAGCCAAATGCGTTAACTATTAACAACTGAATGTATAAAAGAGAATTCTGCCATGATACACTGTGAAATAGGCAAAACTTTTTCAAAGATATGCAGCTAATTTGACTAAATGCTTCACTACGTTTAAATTGTGACATAAAAGTGTTTGTTGATACAGTTCACTGTATAATTCATAATACCATTGGTACATGGTGAGTAATGCACATCTCTACACGTTTCTATAAATGTTAAAAAAGGAATGATTGCGAAGGCATTTCAAGAACAAACATACTCTGCAGACAGAGTGAACATTTATCACTTACCTTCATCAACCAGAGGATCTCTGAATTTCTCTGGTTGGACTCTGACCATTAGATCAGAGAAAGTCCTCCCCTTTAAAGAGAAATGAAGACGTCAACTATAAAATATTTCACAAGAAAAAAGCAAAACTTAGATAAATGCATATCTCAGCTCCAGGACAATCCCTGCATGGTAATATATCAATAATGGGATTTCTCTGGTAGAACAGATTTTAGCAATGTCCTTCTCTCTTCACTTAATTTGAGACTATCTTCTGAACAACTTTACAGTTCACGTTGTATTTAGTACCTTTTAATTTGAACTTTTTGAAAACAGTTTATTTTGTATATGAAAGATGTTCATAATGCAAATAGTTTCATTTATTAAAATGTCCTTTTTCCAGCATCAGTTCTTGTGCTGTTGCTCTGACACTAAAGTCATCCAACCTTATTTGCTGAAATAATGTGACAACAGACTTATACTTAATAGCTTACATTTAGTCCTACACTACAATTCCCCCCCTCATTTTAATGTGAAATACCAACTAACCTTCAATGGTAAAATGACACTGAGTCTCTCTGTACCTTGTATTTAACATTTAATATAATTATTTAACATATTTCCTCTGTTATGGTGGTATATACATTTCTTGCAGTGTATTTATTTTCTTGTCATGTGCCTGTATTTATTCTATATATTGTATATTTACAGCTCAGTACAAGAGGGGGGTCAAAGTACTTCTGAGCAAAATGCTGACAGGTTGTGACAAAGTGAAACTTGTAATTCACCGTCTTGCCGCATCGGGGCGCAGTAGGCCTGTCTGGCCACCACGTGACACCTCTATACAAACCCCTTCCGGTCTCTGCGTCTCTCAGAAAGGAAAATGGCGGCTGTCGGACGTTTCTCCCAAGCTTTGCTGAGGTCTTCTCAGACCCAGGGCCGACGTCAGCTTTCTGCTGCCGCTGCCGGACACGGCGAGGACGCAGGCAAGTGCAGCGCCCCGTTTTAACTCCCTGACTGGTTGTAATGTCATTTATCTCTGCGACAACTTGTTAAGTTTTGACAGTGACCTTGCTCAGCTAGCGTTAGCCATGTTAGCATTAGCAGTAGCCTAGCATCCTTCAGCGGACAGCACGTAGAAGAAGCTGCACAGAGCGGCAGCTTTCTGGGATGAAGACTTGGTCATTTAAGCCTGCCAACTCACAAAGCAGGCACTCACAGGGCCTTCGTGTGTTTTCTAATTAATTTGGTACTCTTGTATGGTTTAAGAGCGGACCAGTGTCACGTACAGCGAGCTAAAGAGCAACAACAAAGTGTCACATCAGGTCAATGTATGATGGTAGTCGTGACTAAATCTTTCTACAAAACAAGAAATGGAAAAACTACAACAGTTAATGTAAAGAAATCACAAGTCATCAGATATGACCATGAACATGTGAGGGGAAACTTTAAAGTAACAAGAGCGAGGCAAAAGTAAAAATGAGTTTCACGACCAAAATAAAAGTGTGTATACAAGAGAGAGAGAGAACTGAGCAGGAATTAAAAGGCCTTTGTTGGATCACTTGTAAAGTGGGTATTATCAGTCAGTAAAATAATCAAATTACTAATAAGCAGGTCGGAGAGCTTGGAGTTAAATGTCACCTTCGGTAATAACAAGCCATGGTGGCATAATACGACTAAGTGGGACATTTTTAGAGGTCCTTGTGTTAATCTGGGTACAAAGTCTTGATTGGGAGGCTGCTTAGTTATACGTGTGCTGTTTAACGCTCACCAAGCAGGACATCTCATCCATAAGTAATAAAACTTACAATATAAACTCCTCACTGCTGTGTATTTTAATGGAGGAGTGAAAACTGACTGCATTTTGCATCACACGTGTAATTGGTGTGCGTTGCACGTATGGCTAATGGGAACTGCTGCATTCGTGTAAAGCTCTCATGGTCTGGGTTGCCTGTTACTGAGAGGTGAGAGGCTAAGTCTGGAAGTTCTCCGCCACAGTATTATTGGGTTATTTCAAGCTTTATTCTTTTCTCTGTGTATCATCATGACAATAGTAGCTTCCAATAATATGAGCTGGGGTCATGTGACATTGTAGCTATAGTAGAGGGCACAAGTCAGTAACATTTATGAATGTTTTCTAACATTTTCTAGTCTTAAACTTAGTGGGCACAGAACAGCGTTGGCGTAAAGAAACTTTAGACCCCGGGGATCGTGTTGTGCTCAAAGAGCACTTTAATTCTTAACACTCTTAATTTGGTCGGATTCATAATTGCTTTGCTAAACTAATCATCTGTGTAATTCTCCTCCAGCCAAGACATGGAAGATCCTCAGCTTCGTGGTTGCCCTGCCTGGTGTTGCAGTGTGCATGCTGAACATGTACTTGAAAGAGCAGAATCACTCCCATGAACAGCCAGAGTTTGTCCCTTACACCCACCTTCGCATTCGCACCAAGGTCTGACTACAAGCTACTTGCACAACTCACATTCCAAAATGGCCGTTTTAAAAGACACCTTTATCAATATTACACCTGAATTATATGTTGCCTTATTTTGTGATTCTTACAGCGGTTCCCTTGGGGAGATGGCACCAAATCCCTTTTCCACAACTCGCATTTGAATGCCCTTCCTGATGGCTACGAGGGTCACGATGAGTAAACCCTCCCTACAGATCTCATAACTGGCACAGGGACCACATCTCCCTCAGCGTTTGTTACTGGACCACACTTCTGTTCACAGTTTACTCAGTTCATTTTCATTGTTTACCTCTGTGCACTCAACATGGGGCACCTGAACCAACAGTTTCTTTACTCTGGACCATAAAACAAAATGTCTGTTGAAACCGATTTAAATTAAATAAAGTAACAATTACCTCAAGTCATGTTTTATTTCCTCTGTGTGTTGATCTGCTGTGTTGTTCCAGGTATTTCATCTTGGTGTATTGTTTTAGCCAGTAGGCCCTTTTTCATGGAAAATACTGACAGGTCACAGTAGGAAAAGCACAGGTGTAAATAATAAATACATGATGGCTGAATTCCATTTAGTTTCCTCAGTTTCAGGTGCTGGCATTGTGCGGGCTGGCTCATTCTGACATTGCCATGGCCTGCTGGGAGGATTTAAACTGTGGAGTGGTCAGTAGTGTTATGAATAACGCCTTTTTCAACAGAGTTTGAAATGAAATGAATGGAGAAAAAAAAAAAGGGGCTAAGTTACATTAGTGGAACTGATCTCTGGGTTTATATCCTTCACTAGTTGTGTGTCTTGCTGACAGTTCTACAGAAATGTTTTCACAGCAGACACGTTGAGTCAGTGGGAGAAGCTCAGTTCTATTATAGTTCTCATGAGGTGTTCCACATTATTGTAGTGTAGTTCTTGCCCGTGCACTACATTTCCCATGAGGAACAGCAGCTGTCTGATTTGATACTCCTGACCTGTGACACGTGACTCTCTTTGTTTCAGACTCCACCCCTTCCACGTGAACGCGCCTTAAGCCGAATTAGAAAATTCGGGGTTAACAAAGCTCGCTGATATCCAGCCCCATGCCAGCGGCTCTCTGCTCCCCGCCTCCGTCGCGCACACAGTTACTGAGCACATGACGCACGCTGGAGCAAAGCGTCGCCTCGATTAAACCCGGATTTGTTGCGTCTCGCGGCCGTGGGTTACGATTTGATTACTAAATCTAGCATTGAAACATCTCGGATAACTGCGCGCGCCCGCTGCGACATAAAGGGGAGACCAATCGTTGGCCGAAACCCGGATCGAAGTCCGTGAACGCAGAGAGAGGTGAGGAGACCTTGTTCAACATCTCTCATCACCACAAACCATACGGAAAACTGTTTTTGTGTATAGTTTTTAACTTTAATAAATTGAAACTTACAGTGCTTTTATTTTTTTGTTATATTACAGATTTCCAGATCATGAAAAAACACGAGAGGGCACATTTTTTCAGCTCCAAAGAGCAGGACCTCATTCTGAAGTTATATGAACAAGAGAAAGGGATATTAACATCCAAATCCAACACCACCTGCGCCTCTAAACTGAGAGAGGAAGCCTGGCAGAGAATTGCTGATAAAATAAATGAGTAATGAGAATTATTCACATGAATGCAGCCATGTATCGTGGAATATTAGTCGTCCTAATATTTGCACCTTGACCTTGGTAGAGTTGCCACATAAAAAGTGTAGTATTTTCCATGACTTTCCAGGGTATCTGACAGCGGCTGCAAAAGGACGTGGCAGCAGGTGAAAGTCAAGCATAAAAATATAGTGCAAACAGGTAAATTCACAATTACTCACTGCAAGCTTGAATTTTGAGTGACATAATGTTTGACCTCTCAAATCCATCCTCATGCAGCGAAAAGAAGAAGAGTGGAGGAAATGAAGAACGAGGGGGGGTCGGCAACCCCGTCGCTGACCTCTGCAGAGGAGGATGTGCCGCTGCTAAAAGACAGCAGGCTGAGAGTGGACGTCCTCCCCGGGGGGGCCTATATTGAGCCGCTGACTGGGTCCGAGAGCTCTTTTATTAGTGGTAGGTGTACATTATCACTGACGTGGGCTCCCTCAGGAATTCCCCATAATCTAATTCCAATGCTTGGCCCCACCCCTTCAGTCTCAGGTCACCCCGTCCTCCTCCTGCCTGTCACAAAGACCGAACCGGAGAGCTTCAGCAGCGATGAGACGGACATCAGTGACACTCACTTGGAAGGAGTAAGTGCTTCCATACATGTATTTTTAAGGCATTTGTCTTTGAATACTTAACTGATAGACTTTTCTTTTTGCAGGACTTGCACAGCAGCAGCTTCCGGGAGCGGCCCAACTCATTGTGTGGTGGCAGAAGTGCAGAGGTGAGGATGTCAGTAGAACCTCTACTGATGGGAAAGAATAGCACCAGTGTGAGCTCATGTGGTGTTTGATTTCTTTTCCAGAGGCAGACAGACGACATCAGAGCCCTTTACTGCCGCTACCTCAAAAAGGAGATAGAGAACCGGGACCAACAGATGGCGTTCAGAGCACTTAAGATGAGGAAGCTGGAGAAAGAAATCCTATTACTTGATAAGCAGCTGATGTGATCAAGTTAAAAAATGATAATGATATTTTTTATCTTATTGTTTCAATACGTTAAAACAATATTTGATTAATTTAAGGTCAGACAATTGTAAAAAATAGCTTCAGCCACATAATTTGCCATATAACCTCATATGTTGCCTTCACCAGAGCACACCCCGAGGGGGGGGGCGAGGGGGGCATGTCTCTTGCATGTTTGCAACCACACCTGTCAGACCCTTTCTCACTGTTGCAGTGCTGTGCCCTGCAACTCTAAACGTGCAACATTACAGACATGATCTAGTGCAACTCTCAGACTGTGACATTATTGGAATCTTCTCTTTATTTATTAGTCACTTACTGTTCTGCAAAGCTTCACCCGGGGGGGGGGGGCAGTGAGGGCTCAGTGTAGGAGGCTGATGAAGAAAGGCTTGTAAGTGGAGCCCCCGTGGAGCCGCTGCATAACCCCAGTGCCCTGGGAGGATTCCATTATCACATGAGTTACAATGCACTGGCACACTTTTGTTTGTGTTGGCTCTGAACTTCAACACACTGGGGTTTGAAATGAATGAAACAATGAAGGTTTTAAATTTGAAGGCACGTCAGAGGAGCAGTGTTAGAACTGTTTTATATTTATATGTATTCCAGCACTTCCAGGCGACAGTAATTGGACATGCTAACATAAAGAAATGACTTATTTGGTTGCAGTCATTGGCAGACTAAGATCAGCAGAACTTAGTTTCTGACCTGTGCTGCTGCCGTCTGCACTGCAGGCTTATTTTAGAAGTTTTTTTCTAAAAATAAGAGTCCGGTCTTAAAGCCTCAGTCGGGTAACTTACTTGGCTGTGAAAGACCACTTTTGGACTTGTTGGTTGCCTTGTCTGTATTTGGATTTGGACACATTGTGGCATCACTTCACCGACCTGTTTATAATAAGAAGTGAAGTCATGGAAAATGTGAAGTGAGACAAAGAAACTGATTTCCACCAGCAGCAGCAGCATAGGCTCCTTTTTACTTTGCATTATTAACATGGAGTTATGACACTAAGCCACCAGTACATTGTCACTGTAAAGGGTGTTCCTTCAATTCTGTCTGTTTGTCTCAAGAGCAAATGTCTTTGGTTTATATTCATTTCACCCGTCTCATGTCCTGATCAGCCCTGCCTTTCTGTTCTAGCACAATTTTACTGTCACCCCATAAATGATGTACTTTTTATTATAACAATATCTAATATAAACCAGTCTTTTGACATGTTTAACATCAGTTTGGTACTGCCTCTGATTATGGTCATTTTCACACACGGGCTACTTGTGAAGTGGTGCAAGTGGTTACTTTTGTATTATTATTATGTGTTTTTTCATTCTTGTGTCTTTATTATTTATTTTTTGTAGAACCCAGATGTGGTAGATACTCATTTGTGAAATGTTAAGACATGATAATGTATCTCAAAGCTCTTGGAAACAATAAAGATGTTTTCAGTTTGTTAAATGTGATGTGATCCAGAAAGCTTACAGCCGTGGAGACAGCACAGATATTAACTAACCTAACAGTGATGATCATGTCATGTCATCATATCATGAAAGCCCCACGGGGAGAAACCTCAGCACCTCAGCGTGGGGGGGCAAATTCAAGATGGCGGACCGATTAGTTAACGAATAATTGAATTATTTTTTTCTTTTCGACGATACAGACTCGATCTAGGATGCTAACTTGACTCCTGACTCCAGAATAGATGCAACACATCCGTAAGTCTGCTTCCCCTGCAGCTGATGGCAGAGCTCGGCCATCGGCTGTCTGCGCTGTGCGCGTTCACGGTCAACCTCTGAAGGCATCCTCAATCGAGCGTCGACAACAGGATTGATCACGGCTTCAAAGGGAGATGTTCAGTAAAGATTCATTATTTACGCAGTCCCCTGCCTGTTAATGTCGCCATATACAGTGAGTGTAAGCGCATGTGACATTCCCTGAGAATGAAATGGCTGCCTGTGCACCCTTTCTTCATGAATAATGGTAAATTACTGAATTTTATCTCCACATGTGACTGAATCATATGTGAAAAAGATGCAGGGAGCACACAAGACACTTTATGCACAAATCAGGGTGTGGGTGAGGTGAAATGAATTCCATCCAGTGCCTGTGAATCTATATAAGCTATTAAAGGTTTATCTGAAGACCTCTAATAGCTTATATATCATATTACACAAGGTCTGTCTGAGGTCTATCCGTCTTGAGCACAAGCAGTAGGATGTTGTTGGGAGCTTGACTAGTTAAAAGCCTGTTAACTCATTGTGTGGTGTGGTGTAATAGAAAATAACACCCTTTAACCCAGAATCTGTTCAATCTGAGCTCTAAAAGCTCTCAGTAAATAAACCAAAGTGCGCTAAACCTTCTGCTGTGAATATGAAAATAACATTCAAGTAAGTGTAGTTACACTGACAGTGTGAAGAAAACTTCTAGGATCCTCCAACCACCTGGGGCCTTTGGGTGCCTGTTGATTGCCACTGTGTTATTATCAGAAATGGAAGGAAGGCCTACATATACTCAATCATAAAGCATATACTACAATCATTTCTCCCATCAGCCATCAGACTCTTTAACAGCAGCATCACTGGCTGATGTTAACATCCTGTTTTACCATTCATATCATTCCACTCCTTGATATTCCTGTCCATACTTGTACATTTCACATTTTATTTTATGATACATCGTGTAAATATTCCGTAATGTAAATATTTATTTATCATCACAACACATATTGCTATTGCTTTATTTTCCAATGTTGCTTTTATTCACTCTTTCTTGTCTATAGTTGCTGCTGTAACATGTAAATTTCCCCCTATGGGAGATCAATAAAAGAAGTCTAAGTCTAATCATAAAGCACTTTACTAGAGTGTCGCCATTAAATGCTACATTATAATCTTATTTATTTTCTAAAAACATAACACCATTTACACCACATTGGTTAATAATGGACTCTTTTACTGTGCTGCTGAACTGTGTCAGTGTCTCTTCCTCCTCCCACTCGGTGCCGCTCAGCATGGCGCACTAGTTTGTCCCTGTGAGCTCGCCGTACTTTCACATGACTCCCACTGCTTGTGACTGACCCGCATTCCTCAGGTGGCTGCAGCTCCGTCAAACCGACTCATTTCGGCAGGGAACAGATGATAAGCAGCGGCCGGTAACACCGTCCACCGAGAGGTAGAGGACCCCCTCCGTGTGAAGGACCCCGGACGGTCCGATAGTCTGCGGTGTGTCGGAGGAGTCGAGGCTGAAACTCTCGGTTCTGCTTGCTTGTCATCCTCAGCCTGTTGAAGGTGGTGGTGGTGGTGGTGGGGAGAGAAGACATGGACACAAGATAACTGATGGACTGAGGAGAGTTTTCCTTTTTTTTCTGGGCTTCGTGTCGATGATGGCTGATCTCGTGCCGCCAGACTCAAGAAGGTAAGATCAGCTGAGCCCCAGTCCTGGTTCAGCCTGCAGGGTGGTGCAGTAAACAGTCCCATGGAACCAAAGCACCACTCTGACCTTTATACGTGCAGTCAGCCCGCCTCTGATATCACACTGTCATAACTGGAAACCAAACTTGAATGTGTTTTGCATGAGATCGGACGTGTCTGGCTGCAGGTTGCTTTGTTACACCTGGAACATCACATGTGCACCAACACTGTTAATGAGCCCACCGAGGCCTACCACAGCCAACTTGTTTGGTTCTTGGCTTTCCAATGAAGCATTTAGACATTTGTTTGTGTATTTGTTTTGCAGGTGCTCTTATTTCTTCATCTATGATGGATCCAAGGTCAAAGGGGAGGGCGACCCAACAAGAGAGGGGATCTGCTACTTCTACCCTGAAGAGGTTTGACACTCACTCAGAATTGTATTGGTGGAATACGTTGAGTGCAGCAATGATTACCTGCTGCTGTTGTGTGTGTGTGCTCACATTATGTTGCATCATGTCTGTCAGACCCCCTTGGACAGGCAGGAGCTGCTGTGCGGCCAGCTGGCAGGTGTGGGCCGCTGTGTGTCTGAGCTCTCCTTCTCTCCTGTGCACGTACTCAGACTGCGCCACAACAAGTTTGCCATCCGCATGAAAGATGACTTCTTTTGGGTGAGTTTGCACACACACACACACACACATGGTCCAGCTGTGACTCTTCAAGATGTGTTTCCGCACTCAGTTCGGAGTCTAACTGAAATGTGTGTGCGGTTTGTCTCCCAGGCTCTGGGCTGCTCAGTGGACATCCCCACCGTCAGCGTCTGCGAGCTCCTGGATCAGCTAATAAACCTGTTTTGCTTCTACAATGGCTCGGTCCGACAGAGCTACCAGGTGCAGTCTTCAGTTCTCTGGTAGTCTTTTAACACAGTAGTCTTGTTTTAGTTCGTCCCTCAGAGATGAAGGTTTCTTTTAAATCCATGAAAGAGTAAAAGTCACATAAAAAGGGCAATAATTCAATCAAACAAGCAGGTAATTTGGTTTATTTCATTTTTATTTGGCTCATTTTAGGGGGACTTAATTGAAAATTGAGTATTTTACAAAAGCTGCGTGTTATAATTTTGATCTTCTTTTTGCACTGCAGCTTAACAGTCAGGAAACACTGGCCGCTCGATGGGCGAGGTACCTCTCACACCTGCAATCGGGATCCTCGGAACTTCATCACGTCTTCAGCTGCTTGAAGACCATTGACTCAACCAATGTTTGTACAAAATCTTGTCACAGTTTTACATTTAACCCGCAGCGGCTTTCCTCATGCTGCTGCTGCTGCACGTATATGTTATCAGACAGGATGTGACTGTGTCGCAATGTCCTCTGGTTCTGTGTAAGAGCTCAGTGTGTCTGGACAAACACCCAGGTTAGATTGCAGCTTACAAAATGTGCCATTGTTGAACGTGCCAAGTCTGTCACACAATACAAAAGATGATACGGCGTCTTAAAAACAACAGATTTCAACACTCTTTAAAACGTCCAGGTGCTTTTACATGAGCTGACAAGGAACAATTTTAATTCCTGTCCTCAGGTTGACCCACTTCTCCTGCTCAAGGCTGCCCTCATTCTGCAGGCCTGTCAGCGCTGCCCTCTGGTGTTAGCAGGCTGCATTCTTTTTAGAGGAAGGTAAGATGGCATTGGGGCAATTTCCGCCTGGCAGTGGGGTAGCTTTCTGTAAATAACAGGTTTTGACGTTGGACTTTTCTGCCTTGTCTCCCCAGAGTTGTAAGCACCCAGATGTTTCCAGAGCTCACAATGAAGGTGATGGTTCACGAGAGCGAAACATACACCAAGGTGGGACGTGCAGAAAACGGTCAAAAGAATTAACTTACCAGTTCACGAGGCCAACATGCTGCCATTTTTTGAAATCTCTCTTTAATTGACCAAAATGTCGAGCTACTCCTTTAACAGAATATGTTTTAAAGGGATAGTTTGGGTTTTTTGAAGTGGTTGTATGACTTATCCATAGTTAGTGTATCGCCTGCAGTAGATGGCGGTCGGCACGCCCCCCAGTTTGGAGGAGCAGATAGGAGTCCCAGCACAGCACTAAGCAATCTACCCCAAAAGATCAATATCAGTTTAAAGCTGTTCTCTCGTTCTCTCCGCTCGCTTCAATGCATCAGACTCCATTCACAAAAACAGTTGTTATACTTAGCAGAATACAGGAGTTGCTGTCAATCACAAGTTTGCTTTGTGTTATCGTGTGACTTTGGAGTTTTAAAAAGTTAGTTTGGATTCAAACTAACTTGCTGGTGCTCTGATTGAGGCAGCAGTAGCACAGCGAACTCCCATCTTCTTTGAGGTTAAATTGCTGTTTTTGTCCATGGAGTCTGGTGGGCTTGAAACAAGCAAAGAGAACGAGAGACTGGCTTAAGTCTCCTGTCAAAATGGCTGTCTGACAGTAAAGTGGTGAAAATGGTACGCTGGCTATGGATAAGTACCTCATACAGCCACAATTCAAGTTATCCAAACTATCCCTTTAAGCCAGTGTTTTTGATTTAGCCCCAGAGGCCCAATGGACAGAGTACCTCCAGCCCATTTGGCGGTGCTGTCAGCTCCACTACTGTGTTCCTGACCATGACTGAACTTCAGTACCTGCAGTCTGCCCCTGTCGACAAAGACTTCGGGTAGCGTTTTATATATTTTACTCACACAAGCACTTTAGAACAGAATGTTTTTCAGAGATTGGATTTCCAGTGAATTCTGAGTGTCTTGAACTCTTTTCTACCCTCCAGTTCCCATTCTACTCCACACAAAGTCACCCCCCCGACCAGGACCCGTCTGTCAAGAACGTTATCCGACACGCCCACCACAGAGTCAGAGCCGTCTGACCCGGGTTCCTCCCAGTCTCCCCAGAAGGCGTCTTTCAGCCCTCACTTATCAGACAACTCTGTGTTTAGCCCAGTTTCACCACAGAGCCCCGCTGACCCACTCAGCCCACCTCCACAGTCACTCCAGCCTCCTTTCTCAAACGGAAAAGACCCCCATGAAGCCGAGGAGGAAGCGCTGGACGAGTCGTATTATCACAGTTTTCACAGCAGTGGAGGTGGAGGCAGTCAGACACACAATGAAGGAGACTCCTCAGTGTTTGAAGAAGACTCTCGCCTAAACGGAGGTGAAGGTGGAGGAGGTGGAGACGTAGCTTGTGAGACAGTGTTTGACTTCAGAGCGTCTGAGTCCGGGGATGAGGAATCACGTGACGATAGGGTTTTGCCGGAGAGCAGCAGAGGCGGCAGCCAGAGTCCTCGAGGGTGCAGGGCAGAGGTACGAGATGCTCCACCTTGCTTCGGTGCTTTTGACAGCCCAGAGGAGAGTCCGCTGATTCCCATGACGCTGTACCTGCACCGGGTCAAAGGCCTGGTGCTGGCTCTGCTGGTGGAGCCTCACTTCTTGAGTGACACATCATCTATGGAGGAAGTGGTGAGAAAGATTTCACTCAGTTTTGCCACATCGTGGTATTATATTGAATGTTTCTCAGCACAAAAGCTACATCTTACCGTGACGGGTGGAACAAAGTGAAGCTTCACAACACAGCTGGATTAACAATTACAATATCTACCTCTAGAATGGACCAGCTGTACATGAGTGCACTAGTTTGCCTTTGTGATGCTAATATATGGATTTTAATGAGTCTTTTCCCCTAATGCTTTGTTTTCAGTATCACAGCAGCCTGGCGTCACTCAACGGGCTGGAGGCCCACTTGAGGACCATCTCACCAGGGGCCCTGGGCACCCCAGGACCCTACTTCTTTGCCCACTTTGACTGCATTCAGAGCACCATGACAAGTGAGGCTCCTAAAACACTGTCGCGTATCCCTTCTCCTCATTCACTCTCTCACTGTCTCTGTTAATCTTTACTCACTATGCATCTTTTGCGTTTCTGGTATTTCTGATAATTCTGTCTTTTTCCACTTTCCCAGTTTACACTGTAGAGTGAGTCTGACCACTTCGGGCCTCCATCTCTACCTGGGCAACCAGGAGGAGGGGAGAGGGGGGTTGTATTTGTCTTTGCATGAACTAATGGCTAATTAGTAAGACTGTGATCAGCATTCCTTTGTGCAGCAGGCATGCCTGTCCAGGTTAATGTGCCACTGTGGCACTGAGCCTCTTGTTATTGTGTGTCTCTGCAGCCAACCTGTCTGGTCGACCAGGGGGAGCCCCGGAGCGTCCTTTTGTCAGAGCCACATCACTTCTTCACTCGCATTTCTGTAACACTGAAACTCTGCAGGAGGCTATTATCAGGTCAGTATGGCAGTGACGTGGTGACGGTGGTGGATGGGGGGTTTCTCTTGCCTTTCATGGCTCCTCAAGTAGAAGTCGGGGGTGGGGGTCAGATCTGTCAGTTCACTGCGTCTATCATCGTGCCCCTAAATGCTCTTCCTCCGCTTGCATGGGCCACATGCCAACAACTCACATGTGCCAGAAAGGAAAACCGCTCCATTGTTTTATGTCTTTATCACGTCACTTTGCTCTTTTCTGTTTCATGTCATTATTCAACATGCTTGAAATGTAAATGCGTGGGACATTTTCACCGCAGGAGTGCTGGTGCTGCTGTGTATGGGACCCGCAGCGTGGCCCAGGAGACTTACTTCCAGCAGCACGGGGGATCGCTGAGGAACTCGGGCATCCCTAACCACCAGGACAGTGCTTTCTCGCTGCCCAGCAAGGCCCGACATAGACTGCTGAAACACGGGGTTAACCTGCTTTGACAGGACAGCATCTTGACGTCTGTAAAGAACTGCCCTGTGAGTAACCCTCAAATCCAAAAAGCACTGAGGAAACGTGAGAATATGATTTAAAGCTTCCTTTGTGTGTTTTGTAGCTGCTGGGGTTACTTGTTCCCACATCATATTGAACTCTTATGGTAAAAAAAAAAGTTGTGTCATAATAACTGAATTTGCTGTGATGGAGTGGATGGTGAAGTAGGGTAAGTTACGTTTACACTGAAATTTTAGTCACAGTTTTTTTTTTTTTTTCATGTTTGTTTGAGTACAATTTGCCCACATTTTTTTCCTTTTATGCTGAAACATGTTACCTTTTGTGTCGAGAACTATAATTTTGCTGTATCAAGCTCCTGTCCACACACTTTCCCCCTTTCCCTTCAGTCACAGCTCCAACTCAGTGAATGTAATAATTCCTCTTACTTGTATTTATTCATTTAATAGGAAATTTAGATTAAAGCAAGATTAAATCTGTCTACTATTTAACTTTTTACAGAATCATGTTTCTCTTTGCTGCACATATTGCAAAAAAATGTATTCATTTATTACACACATTTCTAAAATAATGTTTTTGTAAAAATGTCTCCTTTTTTTTAAAATCACAAATCAACTCCTTAGTAATAAAAAGTGACATTTAACAATTCGGCTACAAGATCTACTGTTTCTCTTCCCGTGAAAGCTTAAAACAAAAGAAGTCTGTATTCCAAACTTTGCTGAGGTGCGCTCTCATACACCGTTGTGCATTATTAGTGGAAATTAAATGAATACATGATCCTCTCGGTGTTGAGTCTTGTGTGAGCTACTTTTGTAAAAGCTTGTGTAAAACCACAGGAGTTACAAGGCCTTATTGGGGCCATCGGCGGCCTACATGTGACCCTGCAATCTGCCCCCATTGTTTCCAGCCTCGGGCTTAATGCTGCGTTTCAGAACGGTTCCCACCGGCTCGGAGAAAGAGGAGCGCGAGGCTGTTTGAAAAGCCAAACGCATGCTCATAAAAATGTTATTATTCATGTTCGGTCCCAACGTTTCTGCGCTATATGTGTTGTAAACAAGATCGTTCTTGATGATCCAAGTACGGAGTCATTAGAGTCATTAGCTAAGTAGCTGAATTTGAATGAATGGGGTCGACACTCCTTGGGGCGCCTCATTATGCACGCGCATTAAAAGAAAGCAATGGGGGGCAAATGGGTGGTTAAAGGCACGAACAAAAAGAGGGGCAGGGTCTGCGAGGAGGGCCAGGATTCAAATTCTAAGTGGTAAGATGTCCCCATTGTCAGTGGGGTATATAGGAGGCTGACCAAACTCGCCAGATGTAGAATTGGCACAAGAGAGAAGCTGCCTGCTCACCGATGAAGATCCAAAGGCCAGGGCTTAGGAACAGCACCATGGCCCCCTCGCGCTGCGTTTGGATTGCTCTGTTCCTTTTCTCAGTGATGACAAGTGGCATTGGAGTATTTGGCCGCGCGGTAGACAAGCTGGAATTTCTGTCACATCGGCCGAAAACTGCAGATGAATCTTCCGGCTCAGCTTTACGCACGGACGCGCTGAGGCGCTGGAGGCGCAGTATGGCGGAGACGCACCGGGAGCGGTGCGCAGAGCTGTCGGCGCCTTGGCAGGAAAACGCGCAACAGGCCCCCGAGGATCATGCAACATTGTTGCAGCTCCGTGTTCGGCCTTTTACCCCGGGAGCCTCCCAGGGCCTGGTGTTCCCGGGAAAATCTCTTTTCAGCTTCGTCCGACGGGTTTACCGCTGCTGTCAGGAGGGACTAAACTGCAGAAGCGTGAAGGGAATACAAGGTCGCTTGAGAGGAGGTAAGGCAGAGTAATTGCAGCTAAAACACATGCTTCTGTCATAATACATGTTCTGCTCTTATACTGCTGAACAGAAATGTGTTGGCTGTATTGTGTTGGGTTGGTCTTGAGGCGCACAGGAGCTCCTGAAGGGCTGCAATAGCGCAACCAGAAAAAACTGAAGATCAGGTTCCTTTTCCAAGTACTTAATTCTACTAAATGTAACTGCAACAAGTAGCTATTGTAACCACAAGTGGTATGTGGGCCTGCAGACGACACATGCACACATATGGTGTGGAAAGAGTGCAGTAAATGTCATAAGCTGTAGAGGTGAAAGCTGAGAAGCTGTTAATGGCTTGATCAATTCAGCTGTATAGAGGACAATGTTATCTGCATATAAATGAGCCTTAGCTGGCTTAATGTCCCTCCAAGAATTGTTGAGATATCCTGCTGACAGATTAACAAGGTGTTAGGAGTGAAAGCATCACCTCTGTGGTGAAGACTCTACTCTGATCCCTGGGATTTACCCAACTGGAGCCTGGCATGAGTGTGTGTGCTCTTCAGTAATGTGAAATGCTAAGCTTCAAACTACTGTGGCTCACTCTTTACTTCCATTTCTCTTCCTCCTCAGATAAAGATGTGGAGTTTCTCCTCACCAGGGAGATTTTAGCGTTGACAGTTATAAGAGCTGAGCTTCACCTCCAACTGTCCAACCCACAGCATCTGGACATCCACCCTGTGCTTTCATCCATGGCGAAGCGTGACCTTCCAACAAGGTGAAAATTCAAGACAAATTCTGCATTTGATTTTTCAGTGTAAAAGCCTACAAACGTTGGAGCGGTGGCCCCTGGGGGTCTCAGGCCTGGTTGTAATCCTGTTGTCTCGCCTCCTTCAGGTACAGTTTGTGGTCACGGGGCAACACGGTGGAGCTGAGGGTGGATCTGCTGTTCCTTTTCCAGAGTCTGCAGGAGGTGGCAGGTGGTGCCAGAGGGGGTCCCAGCTTGGTGAACATGAGGCGGGTGGTGTTTTCTTCCAGGGGGGGTAGAGCAGGAGAAAAGCCCGCTCCAGGCGCTCTGCAGGACACGGATGGCGACGTGTGGGGGGATGGGGTTGCCAGCGTGCTGGAGCTGGGCTTGGTGCTGGGCTGCAGCCAGGCTGGATCAGGGGTGTCTTGTAGAACTGGAGGGGTTCACCTCTCACACACACCTTTCATGGCTCTGTACTACAGATGAAGTCAAACTGAGACTGGACTGGAAACATTTCATCTGTAGAATCATACAGTCATGTCAGAGCTTATGAGGAAATGATGCACTTTAATGTCAAACCTATTAATTTATACATGTTATTTTTTGCTGAATATATATTTTATATATATATATATATGTATACACACACATATGTACATAGTGAATATGATATACTGTAACTCTATGAAGTCGGTCTTATCGTCGTGCTTATTAAAGCTCAGTCTAACAATCTAACTGGCTCATGACATAAGTGTGTGGCCATTTCAGCTTTGTTCAGCTGTGTTCCTCTTGTGGATACAACACCTTTTAGATATGTGCTTCTATTTACAGAAGTTTTCACAGTTGGTGGGAAAAGGTGGAAAAAAACAACACCTGGACAAGCAAAGGGCCTGTTGGTACACGCTGCGTGCTGCGACCCCGCTGAACCTTGCTGTGACTCTGTTCATCTGAGATGGAATTATTGTTTGCCCCTCAGTTATTAACGTTTTAAGGTATTTAAGCTTTTGTGAAGATGCACAATCTCAAAACACTTCACACTTCAGATGCTGCAGATTCACAGGCACAGCACTCGTCATAAAACAAACTGAATTTGACACGAGGCTGTGCAAAGTTCCTAACAGAGTAATCGACAGGAACTCAGGGATGTTGGAGCCAAAAAACAGCCGCAACACATTCTGATAAAATAGCACATTTATTAAAAAGAGACAGCATTTATCAGCATTTCCCCATTTTGCAGATATGTCACATCTGAGTTAGATCAGAGCTCTCCGACACATTTTCTCAGTCCACCTGCTGCTGCCTACAGCCCTCAGAGGAGCATCAATTTATCCAACACATGTATAACTATAAAGTCGGACTCTTGTTAAAGCGTACACTCACTCACACTGTGCGATCGGTGGCAGACCTCAGCGTTTGTGTGCTCAGCCTGCCGCCCAGACGATGGACAAATTGACGATTTTGCTGTTCAAATTGGTGTCAGTTTATATTCATCTCACACGCTCAGTTGCTTTGACAATGAGAAACAAGGAAAACGTAGTAAAAAGCTGAAAATGGTCGTCTCAAACAACTTTACATCAATTACAGAGCAAATGAAATGACTGAGGGTGAGATCAGGTGTCAGAGCAGGGGGATAATCAGAGGTGACATCAGGTTTTAATGACATGACATTTTCTTCCCCCTGGTTTATTCACTGTTTCACCAGATGAGGGAAAAACAAAGGATGAAAAGTAATGAAGAACCTTTAGCGTCACATTAAGACACTGTGTTGAAGAATTTTGATGGATTGACGGCAATTCTTTGGTTCTCATGTGAACAAAAAAGCAAACAAAGAAACACCGAGAGCAGATCTTCATTCCACTCCAGTTCATTCAGTTGTGAGATGTATTACAGGTCTGAAAAAGGCTGGTGAGGAGCTAAATACATAAGAGATAAGACTGTTTGAAACAAGTGCTGGACATGTACATTTCACACAGTTCTCTTACAAACCTTTCCATTTGTTTTTGACTGGCTTTGCTCCTAGAGAAGTTGAGGTTAATGACAGACAGATATATTAAATCTACTGACAGACGTCTCTTAGTCTTAACAAGAGCTGTTTTGTGGGATGAAACTCTAGCCCTGAAAAGTGTGTTGAACATAAGGAAAAAAGAAGAGAAAGAAACACAAAAAAGGAGGCTAATTTGATGTAAGCCAACAAAAGAGCAACCTCAAGGCGAATGATGGTAAAGCACAATGTATTCAATAATTCAAGGCAACAAAGACAAACACACAAAAAAAGACGATTTTAAAATACATGAGGCAGTGCAAAATGTCACACCAATAAAATATCACGTTTTAAAAACTCAAAACAAAAAACAGATCCTGAGGAAAAAAAATTCAACATACATACCCAAGCATATTATAAACTATGTCCAGATCAGCCCCACTCTGATTTAAATTATATATAATAGAATGGAAGATCCCCCATATTCAGACATAATCTCTTTTATTTGCCTTTCCGACAGTCAGTTCATCTGATTGCCCATTAATTTTTTAATAATCTGTACCAACAACCGATCCTCCCCAGTAGAAAGGCCACAAAGTCTTCCTCAGGAGAAAAAAAACAAACAAACAAACAAAAAAACCAGCCTAACACCTCAGCTACACAAAACACAAAAGTGATTTGAACAAAATTGTTGTCACACGATAAAAAGTGTGATCTTGTACCTTATATACACACGCAACTGTGTAGACTTGCAGAGGAACAGAACGTGGTGACTTTGGTGCTGAATCAAGTGAACTTTTTGCATCTTTTCAGAGGGAAAAAAAAAAAAAAGGTGCCTATATGTCTTAAATATGAGTTGAATTTATAATTAAAGAAAGAAAAACAACAAAACAAAACCGCCAACAACTGACCGAATATTTTCTGGCACTAGCTTCTTGCCCACTTATCAAAATGGGAGGGAGAATCAAGGAGTGAGGAAGGATCCACAACACCTGAAGTATTAACCAGTTTTCAAGTACTGCATATGTCCCACAGCAATACTGGCAGGGAGGGGGTCAGGCGACATTTAAGACGCATTAGTGAAACAGGCAAAGTTACAAAATCGTCCTTGGAGTAGAGCTAAGCACTTAAGGGAGGTAACTAGATACATAAATAGGAGGGTTCACACCATGACGCCATTAAAAATGAAGAACAAAGCTGCTTTTCAGTTCATATGGAAAGAGGAAAAAAAAAAAAGGATATCATTGTCCAAAGGCTGAGACGAAAACACAGAGTGGACTCTGGTAATGTGGCAATGTAAAGTAAAAAGGCTCAAAGATGAAATTTTGTCCCCAGATTGCTCAATCAATTCAAGGACCAGAACAAGTAGCTTAATTGCACTGAGAGTTCACACTGAATCATCAAAACAGTACAGTCCACATGAAAAAGTTTAAGACAATAGATTTGAAAAGGCTGAGTGAAGACCGAGGAAAATACAATAAGCGTTGATTTCTAACATTTAGTAAACGTTTGATTTTCTGCTCATTCTGATGTGTGCTTTCTCACTTGTGGAAACTTTGGGGATGTGTGAAACGAGTGCATTGACTGGCACAGATTCTGATGATTTATTATATCAACATTGAGCTGCAGTGGCCTGTTCTCTTTGCTTCAAATAATATAACGCACGTTCATGGCCCATCAAGGTCAACACAGCGTTCACCAATTCTTTGGTGAAACAAAAAGGCAGGCATGCATAATGAATGAATGAGTGAATCGAAAAGGCAAAGATCACAGAAAATACAGTGATGCAAGGATCCTGACTCAATAGAGCTGAAGCATTTCACAGCATAAACTTTGCTTTTTGCTAAATACAACTGTGGTGTCTCTTACTGAGAGAAACTGTTGAGGTTTGACATTTTCACTTTGATTTGCGCACATTTTAAAATAGATCCCTCGTTGGGAAAAAAAAATAAATCACTGTCGAGGGCACTTTTCTTGGCCTTGAATCAGTATTTGGTGGAAAAATGCCAAACAAGTCTATTACGCATTACCTCACATCACCATCAGATTTGTGAAACTCAACCTTTACTTCTGAAAAGACAAGCCGATTCAGAGAGCAGACAGCAAATACACATGCCAGCTACAGAGCTGCTTCAACACCATGCACTTTCCTCTTCAACAACTTATGGCAGGTAGATGATGGCACATCAACAAAAGGACTAACTACATATCTGAGTGGAAAGACACGAAAATGCAACATGTTGAGAAACACAAGAGACTCTTAAATGGCAACTGTATTTCACTAACCGTCTGACTCATGTTTCTATTCTATTTAAACCAATTTCTAAACTGCAACATTCCCAATTTGAAGGTAACATGTCTGACCGGATGCTGAGCAGGAGTATTAGGAAGAGTCTGCCTCCTTGCTACACCCTGTACAAAACAATGCTTGTAGTTTATAAAAATGGGCCCGGACCAAACACTCCTGAGCATCCCGTAGCAGTTGAAATGTGGTTTCTGTCTCTGAGTGGAAATGACTAACATCGTTCAAAAGGGTCAGCAGAGGTGGATGCGAAACACATTCACAAGTACACGGCATACACTTCCTACGTCTCCTTCTCTCTCTCTTCAGACGTAGAATCTGACAGCAGCGTTTGCCTCATCTCGCAGTGGCTTTCAGAAAAGTTTTTGTCTCTTTTTGTCCTCCATTGTCGTGACTTTCTCCAAATTCTCTCCTCTGTGTACACATTTACCTGTGCTGCTGTTGTCCCCTTGACCCCACCCCACCCTTACCTCCCTCACCCCTGCCTCCCTTCCCCTCCCTCTTCATAGTCTCACGTCCGTCTTGTCCGTTTGACGTCTCTTCGATCGCTAGTTGTGGCTCACAGCCGACAAAGGCAGAACAGTGTGGGGATGAACACCCCGAACGCCACCAGGATGGGAAACATTAGGCTGCTGTTGTCGGCTGCGTATGGGTTTGGTGTTCGGGGGCCTGACTGGACCCTGTACTTGGAACCTGCCGGGAGCTTTTTCTTCCCACCTTCCTCGCCCCCCTCACTATCCTCCTCCTCTTCCTCTTCTTCCTCTGGTTTCTCCAAACCAGGGTGAGGCTGAAGTTTTGGCACATCTGTCAAGGCAAAGGTAGTCCAAATCACACAGACAGACAGACATTGGTATATAAACACTTGTATAACACCACTGAGTCTACAACTAGTGCACCAAAGGGCTTACATGAGGTTGAGCAAGATAATGTAATCTACTTAATATACTGAGTTTTATGCAAGAGGGTATGGTTGCAGTCTCACGACTCACCTTCTAATGTCCCCTTCATCACATAGAGAGCGCAGACCTTGGGGTTGTCATAATAACCCTGAAACACAGAGCACATCGGTGAAACAGCAGAGACGGTGGAGTACTGTACAGGAGTGGTAATAAACCTTGTTTCTAACAATGATCCATGATATTTTTTGCTAATTAGGTGCTTTTCAAGAAAAACCTAATTAGGCCGGAGCACCCTTATCTAAGTCTGATGCTCAACTTGACAAAATCATCAAATACGCCTTTATTCTAAATTTCTCACACTGATAAAGGGATGAAGGAATCATACATGTGGTGCAGGTGGATTTCCACTGAACAAGTTGAGAGTGCAAAACAACACCACCTGTGCTAGGGAGCTTTTCTAGTAGTTTTAACATTTGCAAAAAGTGCAAACCCACCCACAGTGTCCCACTTGGATCTCTTTAAAAGAGAGACAATGCAAAGAGGACCAGTGATCCACAAAAAAATAAAACAAAGAAAGAGGCCACTGCAGAAAAACTTTTTTGAAGTATGCCACCCTACAAATTTAGCCTACAGCCACATGTTCTACAAACCCACTGGCAAAATCCTTCATGTTAGAAACCCGGGCTTAAAGGGAATAATCATCATGTTGAAAGAAAAAAAAAAAAAACATGTTATTCTTATGGCCTGCAGCAATCTCATCAGTATTTATGAGTAGTTCCCAAACTTAAAAAACTGAACCATGGGTAATCTCTCCTACTGTACGCTCTGCTATATTGGAAGCACTGGCATGGTGCAATCAAGGACTACATAAACAAATGTGTCAAACCAATGTTCACTCAAATTCAAAGTCATTCCTTGGCAACATTTACATGCAATAGCATGTTCTAGTCTGTGCCAATAAGAAGAGATGTACGGTAGGACAAAAGGGGAAATGGAACACACATCATGTTGTAGGAAGCCTTATAATGTTGAATAAGGTGAAGGGACACTTGAAGCAGATTGTCAACAGCACTGCAGCTGCAGGCCCATGGCAGCAGATATTTGATGTGTGCCCAGGAAATTAAATGGAACAAAGTTACACAGTAACCAACCTCATCAAAAAGAGAGACCATCTTTATTAGTGTCAGATGATGGATTCATGGCCCTTTCAGCTTATATCTCGTATAGAAATGCAAATAAAGAAACTTAACAATGGGTAAATACTGTTGAAGGTGAAAACGGACTCAGAGAGTAGCTGTTTGACGAGAACTAGAGAGCAAAGTTAATATCGCACTACATGACAAGAAAACAAATACAATAAAGGCCAACCTGATGCGGGACTGTTGTCAGTCATTCGCACGGCCCACACACTCCAACTGGCTGTCAACAGCCCCTTTCAGACATGGAGCTCATTATGTAAATGTCCTGCTGAATTTAAATGGGGGGGTCCCATGTTTGCATAAGTGTTTGAATATTACGTGACTTTCCTATACCAGTTATTATGGCCAGTTTTCCACACACCTCAAGTCTGAAATGAATGTTGTCGTATTAGAACAAAATTAAACATTTTGAGAAACCCAGAAAGAAAACCATTGAAACAATTAACCTGCTGGGCCGCCACTTTACCTCACATGCAGGGCTGAATAAACAGACTGATGAAAAAAAAATGATGTAATGAACGTCTGTCATTATCACAACTCTTGACCCTTGTATAGCAAATTTTTAGAGAAGCTCTCCACTGTCATAACAGTAACATTACATAATCACACAGGATGTTCTCAGTTCTGTTTCCTTCAATTGAAGGAAAAAAAAAAAAAAAAAGAGACAAAAAAAATGTGCCTCTTGAAAAACTTGCTCCTGATTATGTACCAGAATTCTGACACGACGAGAAAGCAGAAAATCAAAAGACACATTTATCTCAGATTAGAACAATCCCCCTGTAAATGTAGTATATGTTCCTACAACCTCCTGGCTCCACCTCACCAACCTGTTTGGACAGGATCAACAAGACCAGGAGGAAGTTGTCAAAATGCTACTGAAAAGTGTCATGGTAAAATAAACAAACTGATGCTCCCTTTTTACAGACAAAAGGCATCCAGAAATACCTCAGGTAATTCAAAGAAAAACATCTCACCTTTACAAACTCCACAGTGAGCTTGCCGTTGAAAGTGGACACCTCTCCCTGCACACTCAGCTTCCCACGTCTAATGGAGAAGGGGACTATCTCATCATGAGCTGTGCTGTGACCCACTCGATCAAAGATATCCAGGTCCTTCACCACCACATGGCCGTTTAGACGGACGTCAAACACCTAGAAACGAGTATAGTGAGAGTATAGTGACGGGTATGCAAACAACTCCCAGAGTACTGTCGCTGAACACCAGTGTGCAGAAACACGTCTATTAAAACAGAAAAAATGATGCATGATATTAACTGGACAAAGGGGGATATCAGCACATGGAAATGAGGTGCAAACAAGAAATATGCATACACTGTCCATTGAAACTTCACACTGCAGTAGTGTATCAAAGATTCATTAATTGCCATACCTTTTGCTGTGACTGGGCAAAGTAGACCTCTGCATACTTCATAACTAGAATATAGTCTCCTTCCTCACGAATGGGAATATCATATCCAAAAGTGTCCTCATTGTAGCGCTCTGTCTGATACAGAATCTGGTCCTCTGGACTGGAGCGCAGTATTGGCAGCCGCACCCCATAATCAGATGCTTCAAAAGGAGAAAAGCGTCAGGTTCAGAGTGCACTTTGCTCACAAGACCACATTAATAGCTGCATTAGTGGAAAACAGATCATGTTGTAAGTCAAGGAAAGCAACCGAATTGGACATTGTGCAAGCCCTGACCTTTTCCTGCACTCACTAAATACAGTGGCCCTCTGTCTCAAATGGCAAGTTACCTCGCTGTGTTCACTCCAACCACAGTTACAGTATCACTGCCTCATAGCTGGGGCCAGGAATCACACTACAGGCGATTTGATCATATCATCACCTTCTTCCTCTGCTGGCTGAGAGGGGCGGAGCTGTACTGCTCTGTGCTGACTCTTCATTAGTTAGTGGCTACTTGCGGAAGCAAGACCATGCAGAGTTTTCCGCTGGAAATGTCTGTTACTCTGAGGAACAGCTTGAACTCCCAGCAACTCCTTAATTACAGGTGAAGCCCGGCAAGACTTGTATTAACCACCGACCACATCGACTCACCTTTGCCAACCTTCCCTTCCAGTGGGTCCTTTTTGAAGTGAATGCCATGCACGTCTACGTGTGTGTCACCCCCGGCATTTACAGCCCAGATAACCCGTTCAGCCAGGCTGGGGCCCCCACCGTCCGCCAAACACTGCTCTGCCAGCAGCGACAGCACCGCTGCGACCAGCCCGACGACGAGCTGCGCCGTGACCCGCTGCATTGCCCCGCACAGCCCGGTCCTAGACACAGGGACAGACGGCGTCGGTATCTGCCCGCTTGAAGCACAGACTCCCTGTACGGAAGTAACTCTCCCACATGTAACATTAACCACACAAGGATGGCTAGCACCAGAAGCTAGCCAGCTTGTCTTCATGACATGCAACATGATATGCTTAAGTTAGCCGGCGTGCTAACGTGAACAGCACCGACACCGGCAGTAGCATTAGCATGGAAGCACACACAGACACAGACAGACAGTGTGATTATCACAAGTGTCCTAGCTTAACATATTTACGATATAAAGCCTCTGCATTAACATGACAAACACTAAGACATGATTAGAAATTAGCGACGAGGAACGTTGGTAAGTTAGGCTAGCTAGCTGCCTACCTGTCTAACCAGAAATACTTGGTCAATGAGAGCCCGGCTAACATAAAGTCTCCTACCTTCCCCTTCCACAAATATCTTCAGGCCGTCTTTGACCAGTGTGTGAGCTTATTTCTGCGGACACACTCTCACCAGGTGCCCGGACCCTGTAGGATAACTCTGCAGAGTGTGGGTATTCACAGTCACTGGTGGCCGCAGGCTGCTACACCGACTTTCATTCAATGTGTGCATCCAGACCAGGCAGCGTTTGCTCTGCTAGCTTCAGCGGCTGGCAGTGTGCAGGAGGCGGAGCACAGCGCTGCCTAACCTCGGGCTTCCTGTGGCCAGTGAGTGACACACACTGTGCCGAATCACATCCTCCTGCGAAGCTCTCCTGAACTATTAAACACCATTTTATTACAAAAACCCATCACATGCTACTCTGTTACTATGATGTGCACATTATATCCCAACTGTTGTGGGCTGTAAACATTTTATGTGCATAGTTTAACCTTGGCTCTCAGAGGCCAGACACTGAAGCCCAGTATCTTTTTTACACGTCAAGTGAGGCTTGTGGGACTTGAACACCCTGAGTTCAGCCTGTCAGGCAGGACCCTCAGCCTGTCAGGCAGGACCCTCGGCCTGTGCACACACCCCCTGCTTTCAGACAGCGAGGCACACAATCATCTATTAACCACGAAGTCAACCTTTTACATTGTGTTTTAAAAATGAGTGCACACACTTCAACGAAAGCACCAATCCCAAGAGTTTTGCAGTGTTATAGCCACTTATTTGACTATTTATCGCTTGCTATGTATTGATGTTGTAATTAATTATCGGTTTAATTATCAGTCGCTGCAAGTCTACAACAGAGTAGTTGTAATAACCGGCGCCGATCCAGCCATTCTACTCACTGACAACCTCAGGTAAGATGTCCTCAATATTATAATGAAATGTGTGTATATATATATATATGTATTTTTAAAATACACTAATATCACACGTGTTCTTTAAGAAATCCTAACGCCCCCCTCCTTCCGGTATGGTATGGTCCGAGTCTTGTCCAATCAGGAGAGTCCAACGCAGCGCGCACACGGTGCACCTCAGAGTTGACCAGAAAGGAATGAATGGAGATTGTTACTATAGCAACAGCAATACCTCTATGGATGACAGGTGTTTCATGGCAGCTTTTTTTTTTTTACCTACAGCTTTGGCAAACATACGTTGAAACACAACATATCCTTAAATTAAAGCAAACATACAGCCTTAAATTGTTTGCTACAGCTGGTGCTGTGGATTTGTCCACATTTGCAATAAATTTACAGCAACCTCCTACAAAGTCTAAATGTTTCCACAAAGTACTTTTCGTGAGCATATGTGCAAGCTATTTTTTTTTTCTTCCTATTTTACTGATAGTGTGTGTCTTCCACTTGCAACAGTGTTCCTCCAGAAGACAAGTGGCCCGGAGGCAGCACTTAATAGTGCAGTTTTTATCGTGGGAGTTGCTGTGCCTGCAACAATCTCCTCTTTTCTTGCTAGATGAATACTAATTCTTGCACTGAACATTTTAGTGTTAATGATGCATTTGCATACATACCTTGTAACTACCTGATATGCCTTCAGTAATACGCGTAACTAACGAATATGTTTGTAGTAAATCAAAGCATCAAAGCAAAATTAGATGACACAGGAGCACCGCGCAGTTATTTACAGTTTCATTTGATGACTTGCACAGTGATGGTTGTGCAGTGTTGCTGCAGGTACATCTTACCCAGTCTGCAGGCCAGAGACATGTATGAATAATAGATATTACAAGGGGGAGGTGTGTTCTCAAGACATGCAGTGACAGTACACAGTGCTCTACTAAATTGATAATGTATCAATCAAACATGACATTTAAGGTCCATACAAAAAATAAGCATGTTTTTGAGTATGTATCTTCTTATGTGTGAATCTAAAAAAAAAAGAAATGAATTTACTCCTTTTTTGTGCCTGTATTTTCTTTGACAACACCACTCAAGGGGGCTCAAATGTAAACACCTTTTATTTCATTACAATTAACTTGGCGAAATATTTTGTTTACTTTGTTAGACAAAAATGCAAATGTGCATACTGAATTTAATAAACCTGTCTCTTTGGCATGCATAAAAATTGCTTCAACGACACAGACGTGTGGAACTTTACCGCGACTACAATCGTATTGACATACAGTACAGGTACAACATAACCACATCCACTGAAAATACAGTTATACTGTGTGTGTATATATATATATGTCATTCCTACTGTATGATCACAGACAATCACTAGCTCCCGTAGATTAGAGGTTAAAGACAGTTGGAATTCAAACCTGGAGGTGCTCCATTTACACTGCACACAGACACTGCATAGGATGTAACAAACCCCAGCAGGCTAGTGTCTGTGAGCACTTTGGTTCTCTAGGTTTACATTTTAAGAGAGAGCTGTCTGTAAATAGAGTTTCAACTGCCCTTGATCTAAGACAGTAGCGAATAACATATATAGAATGTATTCAGAGTGATATTTCTCATTAATATCAGAGATCTGCTTCTTCATTGCATGTAGTTGTCAGACAGTGATGCTATTGTTGAACTGGACTCGCACAGTGAAGAATCACAGATGGTCACACAGTTACAATACAGGTGTTATATTGCCACATGGGTTCCTGGGCGGAGCACCAATGTCACACAAAGGACATTCCACTTACAACTTCTAATAAAGCACAAACTGTGTGGAAACAGACTGTAACGTTCAACATTGCACCGATCATTTACATCTTCTCTGCAGTCATTCACTCTCTCATCCTGACTTTGTTGTACATCAAAGGCGACATTTTGCAAGACACTTATTTTTACCATGTAGAGGACGAGACAAGACATCAGCGATCTATCCACACAGGAAGTTATTTAGTGAGAGTTAAAGTGCAAAAACATAAGTTGGACAATCATGAGCTAGGCTACAGCAAATTCTGCCTCCTTTGAACTGGAGGCTTTTCAGGAAGAACACTTATTGATCGAAAGTGTGAGGTGACTCCTCGCTCCGTAACATTCAAGGAGTTTTAATTCCAGTGTCATTCAGAGTTGGGTGGCTCAGAGATGTAAGCACGTCCTCTGTTGTACTTGGTCAAGTATAGAGAAGGACACAGGTTCACATTCAGGACTGATCATTTTACGATCTTAGCGAGACATCATTCGTACAAACTCTGTGAAAAGACAGGAGGAGAATGAGAAAATGCAACAGCTGCACTAAGCTCAGCAGAATATCTTAAATAAGTAGTTTAGAAAAGGTGATTTGCCTTCAAAGTCAACAAGCCCATCACCATTCAAGTCAACATCCCTCAGGATATCTTCCACTTCCTTTAGACCCACCTGGGAACAAAAGGCAAAAGTTAGTGGCGTACCGCACATGGTGGGTGGAGACACTCTGATATATTATGATCCAAATCTTTACCTGTTGACCCAACAACTTCCTCATTGCATCTCGGAGCTCAGATGTGCTAATGGCACCATCTCCATTAGTGTCAAACTGAGAACGACAAGCAGAGGCATTAAAGTAAATAGTAGAAATCTCACAACTTGAGCTACAGAATCCAAGAATCTACATTTGGATCCAGAGACTCTTACCTCTCTAAACGCGTCTTTTAACTCTTTTATTCCAATCATGTCTGCAGTTTCGGCGAGGAGTTTTGGGCCCATCAGCTCAACAAAATCCTCAAAGTCAACATGACCGCCCACTTAAGAACAAGAGATTTTGACACAGAATTTCAAACCACAGTAAAAACACATGACACAACTATATACATGACATATAAATAAGTCCTCACAGTTCATATTTATCTGTTGGCTCAGCTCGATCAGCTCCATTTCAGTGGGCATGTATCCCATAGTTCTCATGCAGTTTCCGAGATCTTTACAACTGATGAAACCGTCCTTGTCTTTGTCAAACTCTTTGAAAGCATCCCGCAACTCTGTTGAGCAATAACAGAATTATTTTTAGTAGCTGAATTGTACGGCTGTCGTTCTACTTACATGTGAGAAAACTTGCCCTTCTTTTTAATCTAGTTTTACTGTTATGTTTGTCCTGTGAAGCACAAACAAACCTGTGTTTCATTTAGAAATACTTGACTGTGCGACTTCAAAGAAGAAGGAGAACTTTTAAGAATGACAACTTACCGTCCATTTCCTCCGGCCGCAGCTCTCTGTCCTATTGAGAAATGACATTCAAATGTTGGCCAGTACAAAACCAAACTCACGACACATGAAGAAATCATGATCACACATGTATGAACTACATACCGCTGACAATGCTGTGACTTGAATGATACCCAAACCTAAATCAGCGCTCTTCTCCATATCAGTCGTCTCAAGAACCTCACCTTAAGGATGTCTAACAGTAAGAGATGGTGACAGTAGACTGAAACTATCTCACATCTTGATGACAAACCCTCCAAGTATAAATAGGCTGATTCCGATCAAGCATAACTGGAAACCGTAACCCTCGAGTTCACAGAAGAATGTGACTGTTTCTATTTTTTTCAGCGCTTGCTTATAATGTACGCAACCTTTAAAGGGCAGAGAGAGAGGCAGACATATCCCAGAGCCCTCAGGGGTTAACAGCAGGAGCAGTGAGAAGTCTAAACACAACACTGAGTGCTGACGTCAGGCCCAAAGAACTGTCTGACCGGAACCACCTGCAGAAAACACACAGGAGGTACATGAGCCCCTCTGAGACGTAGCCCGCCAGCCCAACGTGTGTGCAGCATCAGCTCTTCTGTCTGCCAATCCATCACTATAAGTGCATCAACCTGATATGTTCCACTGCACTGCTGATCACTTCACCCATGTCACTGTGCAAAAACCTCCAGTGCTAGCCTGTTTTCAGTGAGACTTACAAAAGCACAAAACCTGAAGGATGCTCATTCTTTTTGTACAATTCACCTGCCATCACTGTGCGTTGATTGACTGATCGGTTGACCGAGTGCAGACAACAAGATATATGAGCTGTGGATGGGGTTGTAACTGAGTCACGGGAAGGAATAGTTTGACATTTTGGGAAACGCGCTCTTTTGCTTTCTCGCCATGGGCGAGATAAGAGCATTGACACCACTCTCATGTCTGCATCCAGCAGCCGTTAGCTTGGCTTTGCACAAAGAGTGGAAACAGGGGGAAACAGGTAACCTAGCTCTTTCTGAAGGTAACAAACTCTACAAACGCTATTAGCTTATCTAAAATTCACAAATGAACACGTCATATCTTGTTTCTTTACACACAAGATATGACGACCTCCAATAACTAACAGCACCTGACGGATTAAACAAACAAGATGTTGACTAGTGACATTTAGAGGTGCTGGTAGATGGAGTTTGTTACCTTTAGACAGACACAGGCTTAAACTGTTTGCCTGCTGTTAGTCTTGGGTATCTGTGAGAGACAACCAGTGGGACAGAGCAATGCTAAGTCTTTGCTCCTTAAACCCTAAAATGAGGGATACTGCTAATCTAATGTAAGTAACAAATGTAATGAAAGTTGTTGCGTTCATATGCATTGCAATTATGCACAAGCTCCCAAACATGCTTGTAGTCACTTCTGAGCTTTCAGGCTCAGTCATCTTCCAAACCTGTGTGTTCCCTATTGACAGCTGGCAAGAAACCAGTTGAAAGCAGCAGGAGTGGAAATAATATGATAGATAATAAGTGAAAGGGTCTCAACAACTCGGCGGTAATAGTTGTTGTTGCAGCCTGTTTGGTAATGATAGAAATAATATCCAAGTTAGCGATAATGCTGATGCATACAGACAGATGTAGATAAAAAAAGTATGTTTGTCCGGACTTACGTACAGCCTGCCTGCACGTGGCCAAGCCTTTACTCAGGAAGACACAGGTTTGCCCCATTATGCTGCTCACGAGAACACAGTTTTGTGTCATGGAAACAATGGAGTCCTGATAAGGCCCAAGATACCCTGCCTGGCCCACCTCCTCACAGGACAGCACCCCTCTGAATCTCCTCTCAGCATCCTGGAGCGTCTTTCCAGAGGGGTGCAGAGACAGTGTTAGAGATCTGTAGCAGCTTCATTGCAGAATGCATTAAAGATACAAGTTGAGAGAGGATGTCTGGCAGTCAGTGTAGACTCTTGGAAATAGGCAATAGATTAAATGCTACACAAAAAATAGTGGTTGCTTGGGGTGGCTGAGGTGCTATAAAGCACCACTGCAAATAAAGAGCCTGCTCAGCCCCTATATGGTCCTTTAGAGGCTCTCTACTGGTTCGCCAGCTTACTTTAGTTAGGTAAAGGTTTTCATTTGACAAAAGAGGTACTATAATAAAGGTACTATATAGCACCAAAAGTGGTTCCCCTGTGACCATGAGCCAAAAAAAGCACTTTTAGTGCTATGTAGCACCATTTTTATTTAGTGTGCAGGACAAAACTGTACTTCTCTGCGAAGGTATTGTGTGTGTATGTATGTGTGTTGTGCAAGTTTGTATCAGAGGAAATATGAAAACATGTCAGAAAGGTAAATGCATCAATAACACAGCACGTTGCCAACTTTCCACTCATCACTCCTAACAGTTTACTTGCCACGTTGTAGGGACTGGCACCTCACACCTATACACTGTCACAGGAACAGTAAACATGCTCGGAACAGACAAGACAAGCTAAAGCACGAGGGAACAGGCTATATGTGCTGTCCTCACTAAAGACATGATCTAAATTCGTTAGGATACAATTTCTTCTGATGGACATACGGTATATTTTTGCTAAAAAGTAGTTCCAAAGTTCTGCTAAAGTCTGAAGCCATCAATCTGTCGTGTCAATAAAATGCACTAGAGAGCCGTCTGCAAGCAGTGAAGTTTCAGAATAGGTTTCACTTCTTAAGGGAATTTCCATTGCAAACTACTGACATTTAAGAGTGTGGATGTTAATCCTAACTCCAAACTGGGTCTAGTATAAACCTGATGAATGCTGATTTAGTCTGTTTTGTAAAGCACATCAAAAAACACAAACAGATAATAAAAAATCTTTTTTGCAACATGTTGACTAAATGAAAAAATGTGATGACTAACTTCATCAACATGTGTGAGTTCGAGCAGAAAGAAGAACTGCAAGTGCACACAACCCTGCAAAATTGTAAGCAAGATCGCATGCACAGCCATCCAGTTTCACTGACCAAATTTGAAACGCGTCACAAAATCCACCAAACAAATCCAGACACACAGGCTGTAACAGAGTAGTGCATCACAATTAAAACGGTCCTACCGTTCTCAGAGGCCAGTCTAAGCAGTTTCCCATCCCAAAGGAGAAAAGAGTGACTAAAAAGGACCATGAGGACTCTTTCTCCCTTAAGTCTGCAGTTTGGGTTTTGAGAGGAGTGAAAACTCTGGTTTCAGCAAGACCCATGAAGACTGGGATGGTAACCTACAGCAGGTTGGAAAAACGGTGAACTGCACTGTGCTGAGCTATGTGGAGTTAGTAAATGAAAGTAGCAGTAGTAAAAGAGACGGTGGGAGAGGGAGGGGGTGGGGGAGAGAGGGAGACGGAGAGAGAGAAGACATAAGAGTGAGGGTGTGAGACTAAATGAAAGAGGGAAGTGGGCCAAGGAGGGAAACAGAATTATGCCTATTAAAGGAAAAGAGGATGATCCACTGACTGTGAGATATTTCAGCCAACTGTCACACCGACCAAACTGTTATAGTTATTCTGTGAGCAACACAGACAATTCAACATGGATTCACAGGCTCCTGACAGAAGAATAAACATGAGAAATGGGATAAGGGGTAGCAGCTTTCCTGCTGCCAAATATAGTATTAGCAAATGTGCACCTGACAAGTAACCTTTGCCTCAGTGTCACACACACATTGTGAGGTGTTTGCTCTTTCTGGGCCATGAAAATCTGTACCAGGCAAGTTTAGGAGAACACTCTGTAATGACCTATTTCCAGTCTTGCCGTCCTCCTCACCTGCACTCTCACTCTCGAGCGCGCGGACTAATTTCTCAATTTTCCAGCTTGAGATTGCATTTGAACTCATGCATTTCACTCTGTGTTTCTGCATACGCCCTTGTTTTTCTTGCCTTGCACCCCCACTCCCCTGCACATCATCATCTGCCCTCTGCAGGCGAGGACAAGGTCACTGTGACCTACAGCAGCCACCCAGTGCCAAAGAGAAACCCATGAAGACTGCGATTGTGTGAAGAATACAGTCACTGGGTAGTCCATCTGTTACAGTGAGTTTATATCTACGTGTGTGTGTGTGTGTGTGTGTGTGTGTGTGTGTGTGTGTGTGTGTATCTGCAGAAAGAAGACCAGACTACAGGTGGCTAATCAGTTTTTGTTTGCACAGATAATTACTGAGGATATGGTTCCCTTTATGAAAAGACTTATACAATTCTCATCCCAAGGTACCTGATCATCATCTGTTCACATGGATTTCCATTCTGGCCTGTCCAAACACTACTTGCAGCCAGAGCGTTAAAAATCCAGTTTATTTTAAATGCTTTGTTCAGACAAAATGCCAAGGGCAGTGTGTGTATCCCTCACACCATGCGCTGCATTTCCACCCGCCACTGAACTCCTCTCCATCTCACTGTCTCATCAAAGACCTTTTCCAGGTCACGCTAATGTTTTCACAGAGCTGCTCACAGACTGACTCACAGGTTATTTGTAGAATAGGCTTTCATACTATAAGTACTAGAAGATTTTTCTCTTGAAGCAACAATGGATGATCTCTGTGGTCCCACACTGAGCCTGATTTACAGCTGAGAGCTTCCTAATTCAGCAACATACTTAAAATCACTTCCTGATTCACGATCAGACTAAAATACAAACACCCTGCACGGAAAGAGCTAAACTCTGACTTCCAAAGGGGAGACTAGAGAAAAGCCCTCAATGAACTGCACCTTATTAAGACCTTGGTGAGGTTCTGCAATGTAAAACTATATAAAACCGGTTTCCTTTGCTCTGTGTGTTACAGTTATGCAAAATCACATGACTGATGAGAATCCAAGCATACGAAGATGAGCTTTCTATCGTATAAATAGATTCAAGGCTCAAAATAGAGCCAAACAGAAACATCAAAGCGATTTCCTTCAAACGCAACACGGCCATCTCTGCAGCGTTCCTCACTGAATGATGCAGGAACATGAAAACACGTCTTTGACCAAATACACATCAGCACATCAGAGATTTCCACCTCTCTGTAATAGAACATTTCACCTGCCCCGGCAGCATCCACTTCAGTAAAAAAAAAAAAAAAAAAAGGGCTCCCTGATTGAGAAGGTCTGTAGGAGGTAGTGCTGGATTTACAAATTACATAAGAAATGAATGTGTAAAAGCTTCTTTCCTCTATAGTCTGTCCTGTAATGACACCGTTTGCAGAGTGTATCACAGAGCACATTAGCTTATAATGATTGTAAACAGGACTTTGGTGTTGCCAGAAGCCACCACTTCATTGGCCACTTCATATCTGTGTGCGCTTTCGTGGAAAAAAAAAACAAGGCACTACTTTTTGCATGGCAATCCTAACGCATTAGATTTTTTTAAGAGAACGCCTGCAGAACTAGAGACACTAATGTGGTGTCATCTATTCAAATCGCTCTATAAAACCTGTTTATCCTTTGGCAAGCCTTTTATTAGTGCAGCACAAAGAATAGGCTCTACTAAACACATTTCACACATTGGGTTTGGGTTTAGGGTGTCACTGGCAAAGCTCGTCAGGGGCCCCTGAATTTCCAGGCGCGTTTCTGCTCTTCACACATCCAAACTCCTCAAATCAATTTAACCAACTGGCCAATCGTGGATGTAAAATAATTACGACAAAAATATGCTAAGCAACTAACGGATCCATTCAGTTTGCTGTATCAGGGCCTTACCTGCCCAAACAGTGAATTGAGGATAGTGCGTAAATTGATATCGGACGCAGAGGAAGCAGCACTGGACCTCCGGGATCGGCGAGAGGACCTGCTGGACAGCGGCACCAGGGAGCAGGAGGACGGGGATGGACTGCTGACCTGCCCACCGCTATGAGCCAAGCTGGCCCCTTTTTGGTCTCTCGGCTCACAGAGAGGAGCCCTGTCGTCGTTGCTGTCCGACAGAGAGGGCACCCTGGGGATCGGGCGAGTGTGCGTGTGGCAGCGCCGGGGATGCTCAGGTTCAGGTGGTCCCGCCGCTGGAGGACGGTCCTCCCGGTTGTGCTTCCTGCGGTGGTGGTGCCGGTGTGTGGGTTTGGATGACCTGCAGCGCTCCCTCACACCTCGGCCCGCCTCGCCGTTTGGCTCCGGCGGGTCGGGAACTTGGCTGTGAGGGGCATGGGATTTACACTTGCCCCGAGTGGCTGCATTATTACTACTGTCCTGGCTGCCGATGAGGGACGGGTGGCACAGGGGTCTCCGGGCACTGATGTCGCACTCGGCCGACCAGAAGGACTCCTCGGCTTTGCTGCTGCTCTGGAGTGCGGCGGGACGGTGGTGATGCTGGTGCTGATGCTGATGGTGATGCTGACTTCTCCGGCTTTCCGCTGTGCGTTCAGGGAGGTGTGTTGGTCTCCTCGCCGCCGAGGATGATTTCAGTAACGAGGTGGTGGATTCAGATTTGGGAAATGAAGAGCTCATTGCTGCGGATCTGGTCTGGTCTATCTCGGTGGGTTGATCGTCGGCATCATACACAGTTTTCTCTCCATTGTCGACCCATATTAGCATAGCAGAGGCGCGTTAAGTTAGGCTACATTTCACCACCTGATCGCTGTGCGGCAGCGCGGCCGGAGCGCGCAGACAGCGGAGAGAGGGGCACACACGTCGCTGCAGAGCGCGTCACCTTTTCATTGATGTGGATGATGGTCTCCGGCATCGTAGCAATGACGTGGGTGTGTGGACGGTAGTAAGATGGAGCAGCGGTGAGCAAACTTTTCCACGACAGACAGACAGACAGACAGATAGGTAAACGTTACACCACAGACACCCCCTTAGAGGAGAAAATGTTGAAATGATGTTGCTACAGAACTGTGATCTGCACACAGAAAAACATTGTGGGTGTCGACACAGCAGCCACAAAAATAATGGAATCTACAATACCTGCAACACTATCCTTACCCTTTGTGAATTTATGTCAGGGCAGTGGCATCAAAATGTTAATACAGTTTAGATTTAGATGTGTTTTATCACTTTTGTCCCATTGGACAAATTATTTTATTATTTTTATTTATTATTGTTTTCTGTCCAGGGACACATTCACCTGCTATGGGGCCTCTGGGTAAAAATGGGCCACAGGTCCCCACTGAATCCCCTCACATGGGTTCATTCAGTCCATCCCCACAATGACCAACCCCCCCCCAAAAACAGCAACTCTACATTGAAATGCTGCCCTCATATAACAGGTTTGTGCAGATTAATAACAGTATAGAAAGAACTACCAGGAAGTAAAACGACACCATTATGTTAAAAAATGACATAGCTGCTGACACTTCACATGTGTTCTTCATATTGTATCTACTCCGTGCACATTCCCTGGATATGTAATCTTGCTGCATTTGAATGAAATTGAAGTCAAATGTCAGGCACATGAAACCCAATCAGCTACGCCTAGAGGCCCCTGGGTATTATTACATTTGCTCACTATTATTTCAGATTCTATGGGTTAGTGACGTCAGTGCATACAGCTCAAAGGATAATCTTTGAGAACACACACACACGTATGCTCATATGAGCGCTGAATTTCAACTACCTCCTACCATGCTGCAGGCTTCTGCTCTCTCTCAAACACTACTACACTGAGCAGTATTGTAACAGTGACTACTATAGCCTATTTTAATAACTCAAGAGCTGTGACACTGAAACAAAACAATTCTGTACCTATGAAACATGGCAGCTGATAAATAAGAGCATTACAATTTTTCTGAATGGGTTCTGTTATTATTAGTGATTATTGGTATCATTATGTGTCTTGATCCGGCATAGCTACAGGCCTACAGATGTCTCCTCACTTGGGAATCCTTTTCCTTGCCTGTGGAGACAGATAGAGGGCCAGAGACTACCTCCCATATATTTTTTTTTATGAACCTATGAACCCAACACTTCTTTTATTCAACATGATGTTATTATTACCTCAGCATTTTACTGCTCCTGGCTTCGTATCCTCCAGAGGCGGTGCAGGTCTAACAAGAAATAACTGCTGAGAAAACATCATTGCATGCCGACGCCTCCCTGTGACGCTACTATAAAACTGCATCTAGCTGAAAAATAGGCAGCACAATCTATTTTGTCCCGTCGCTTTATATTGCAGAGTGTATTATCAATGCCAGAGTTGCATTTCTGCAGGAGACTTTATTCTTCCCATACGACTAAACTATTCAGCCCCTGCAGTATGTTTTAACCAGTATTTGAGTGTAACAGAAGCCAGCTGTGTGAGACACTGTAGTTTAATCAATGAAGGGGTTGATTCAGAAGAATGGACCAAAGAACTGTGACATCTGTGTGAAAGTGACACTTCTGACAACAGCTGGTTAAATAAGATACTTGACCATTTATTAAATGTACAGAAATCCTGTTCAAAATCCACACAAGAATGTGTAAAAGGACAAATCCTTAATCGAATGTAAACAAAATGGTTGCCCCACCACACACTGTATATGTAAAGCAAATGCTTTGGGAACGACACTTTTCATACTCTTAAGTGGATAAACAGCACTCTTGATTTTGAACCTAATTATGGACAGCTCAATGTGAGTGTCAGCGTTGTCCCATGTTGTAAACAGCTTGGAAATGATCACACTTTTGTAAACATTTGAATTGAATCGATGGGCGTCTGGAATTACGATGGACCTGTAAAGCTGCTGAAGATTCATTTTTACTACCTTTTAGTCTGTGCACATATATCAGTGAGGTGCTGTTGAAGAATTAAGGATTGTGGCTTTAATAATGGATACCATATGGCGCTGCAAAAATTACAGAGTAATTAAAAAGAAACACATCACAGAACAACAGAGATATTACTTCATAAGCATTTTACAGAATCTACAAATTCAATCTATCAAAGTGGTGTCATGGTTGGCTTCTCGAGAACGCAGAGTGAAATGCAATTGCTTTAGCTGTAAATCAAGACAACACAATAGTATTATAGCATTGAAGACAATCAGTTCAAAACATCTCGGACCATTCAGTTGTTTGTTGTTTTTTTTTACCTCAACCCTATTTACAGAAATACAAACCTGATATCAAATACAACCAAATTACAAGAGTTTAGTAAATTTACCAAAAACATTTCATCTCCAGTGTCACAGCACAGGCCGACTCACACGATTTGACCTAAAAGTGTGCTTATCTAACCGGGTCTTGTGAAAGCAGGATTGATTTTTCAAAGGGGAGCACGATAAACTACCACACCAGCAGGATTCATGACGGAGACATTAGCTGTGTCTGTAAACATTCATGTCACGATCAACATTGGACCTCAGGTATCAAAATTCATGTGGATGAAAACTTCTTTTATGCATGAATTAATTATTATCTCTTTAGTTGTTATCACACCGTTAGAGCTCTTTCTGCAATGCACTTACTTTAGATATCAGTTAGCAGTTGCCAGTTTAGTCATAAAGCTCGGTTAGTGTATCCTTTAAGTAATTCAGCTCAAATGAGATTACAGAATGCATTTGTTTATCTACTGTTCATCAGCCAGTGCTAATAAAGCACATTTTGGCTATCTGGCTTGAAAACAGTTAATCAGCCAGCACTGTAGCAATGACCCCTTAGCTTTAGTTTGACTTCAGCTCTGATTTC
Organism: Pempheris klunzingeri; assembly: GCF_042242105.1. Taxonomy (NCBI): domain Eukaryota; kingdom Metazoa; phylum Chordata; class Actinopteri; order Acropomatiformes; family Pempheridae; genus Pempheris; species Pempheris klunzingeri. The sequence continues at coordinate 26,483,498 of NC_092018.1, forward strand.
ACGTAAAAATAAGCACTACAATCAGCGAAAATACGTCCTCATTCTGCACACAACAGACATTTCACTCATTCATAGAAACAAGTTTGTCCCGCACTCGAAAGTGGGTGTTTTTGAAATGAGAAAAGTTGTGTCTTCGTTTTGATCAAAATTCTAATCCTCTGCATGTGAGTGGATATGCTGAGTAATACAAAAAGTTGAATGACTGAATTTCTTAGCCCTTGCGGAAATGTATGTAGGTGTTACAGCAAGTGTAAAAGAATTAGTAATATGTGTTTGGATGTTAAGTGTAAAGTAAAACCACCAACACTTTACACATAATGTTCTCCAAGTGTTGACATGTCGTGTCTGTCCTGGTATCCAGGAAGTGTTTGTGACTCCAGGTCATTCAGAGCTAATATCATAGGTTGTCCTGCAGAGCCACACGTACTGTGAAGCTAAGCAACAATCATTGTTTGCCTTCGCTGAGAGCCATTTATCATATCTGTTGTGTACTTTGCTCTCTATTAGCACACTGTTGTTGTTTCAAGCAACGAGCAAAATAAAACAGATATGTGCTGTACATATGCTGAATCTAAGAAATGATTTTGCCCCTGAATTGGCTCTGAGCTGGAGAGAGTTTGGGGGGAACTGCTTCATTTATCTATGTGCAAATTCAATGAACATTCAATGATTCAAAGTGAAATAACCTCAGCGAATAAGCCAGAATGCCCCTTGAGTGGTATTAATAAATAACTGTATGATAAATTGTGCACCTACTAAGTAGAAACTTTAAAGTGAGGCTGAAAAAACATGACCAGGATTGATAAAAGAGGCCCAATGTTTGGTCATCTGCTAAGAAGGGTTATGAGTGATACTGTATGAGACGGAGAATATGTACACAGTGAATGTGCGAGCTGGTCTGGAGGCAGAAAAAGAGACGCTCCCCAATCCTACCGACACTTCCCTAAACGCCATCTGTCTCTTGTTCGGACATGGCTTCTCACTCACACCTATTTCCCCTCCTTGTCCTCTAAGCGGCCGGGGGTAAAAATGTAGTCCAAGGCTTGTCTCTCAGCAGCGGCCACGTTGGGGTGCCAGAGGTCCACCATGAAGACCACCCTGGGGCCGTCCTCTGCGTCACCTGCACACACACACACACACACACACACACAAACATAGCAACAGAAAAACCAAGGGCTCCATTTTATCAAGATCTTGACACCTACCAGATTCATATTAAAAAGGCTCTCTATTTTCTTTAGCTCTATTGGATTATACCTCTTTTGGGTCAATCCTACTTCAAGGAATAAATAAAAGGGACAGAGTGCAATAAAAGATTAAATTTTAATCCCTTCTTACCCTCATGGAAGGCCCTGTGGAGGAAGGAGTCATCAAAAAGCAGACAGCTGCCCTCAGACCAGCACTGTGGCTCTCCTCCAACCACAAGCTCACAGGAGGGGGGCACTCTGAGACCTGCCAAAGAAAGATAACAAGTCCGTCCATGTGTCCATGTGTTAAGGGACTCACAATATGAACGGATTTTGAATTATTTTTTGCTAAGCAATCTCCCAGGTGACATATCCGAGACAAAATGCCCTATTCTTAGTGTCCCTTCTGATCTCTGTGTACAAAGGATCCCACGTACACAACACTAAACATCACTAATAATATCCATCTCACAGAGAACAGTTGGGAATAGATTCAAAGCTCAGGAGAAATGAAAACAATAAAAACAATAGTCCCTAAATTTAAGCCATGTCTCTCCAGGATGCATCTTTTCAGTCTTAACGCTCCAATACTCCTCCTCTCTGGTTAAATATGCTTATTGCTGAAATTATCTGCTGCTGTGTTTGGCTGAATACACACTGAGCTGCAGACATCACATGGCCGAATCAGTTTTAGCTCACTAAACAGTTCGCCCTCTTACCCAGGTGGCAGCGCAGCCTGACATTTGTTGGACCATAATGCTCAGTGATCAGAGCTCCAGGCGTCAGCACCGAGAAGCAGGCGTTTCCGAACACGTTGTTGGCGATGAAGGTGCGCAGCTGGCCCAGCACTCTCCAGGCCCGTGGGCACCTCCTGACATTAAGAACCAGGGGGGTGCCTTGGTTGACCAGGTAATACGTCCACCACTGCCCACGAGGAGTGCTGTTGGCTTTCCACCCTGGTGGGAGGGACGAACCGCTGCGGGCTGGAGGCTGGTGGTAGATGCTCTCAAACTCGGCCAGAAGGGCAGGGAAGCTCTGCTCCAGCAGCTCCACGTCGTGTCTCTGGACTTCTCTAGAGAAGAAAGGGGCTGACGGTAGGTCAGGGAGGAAGAAGACCTCTGGCCGCTGGATAGTCGGTCGGCTGTTGAGGTATCGGCCTTGGTCACGGACTCCTTTGTGCACCCTGCCCATACCTGACCAGGTGTAGCGCTTGGCGTAATCCTGCAGGCTGTGATAGAGCCTCTGGTTCAGACTCTCTCCGGCGCTGGTGCAACGGAAGCACTCTGACGACTGGCAAAAAGCGAAGCCGTTCTGCTCTTCTAGCATTGACCCGTGCTTCCCTTTCCCTCTGCCACGGCAGTCTGAACTCATGAAGCCCCCCACCACCCCTCCGATCCGGCCGGGCCCAGCCAGATACCTGCCACGCAGAGGGCTGGAGCCGTGCTCCCGGCCCACCCTGTAACAATACCACATAAACAGCAGCAGCACACACATGGCTATGGCGAAAGCACAGATCTCACACTCCCTGATAGACTGCATCCCTCCAGCCACCATCTCCCTCACATTCTCCAGTGACCACTCCATCTCGGCTCGTATCCGGATTGCTGAATCTGACGAAAAACAGAAAGTGCTGATGAAGGACCAGTTAACACGTCTTTTCTTGATTGGGATCGAAAGGGGCTTTAAAGCACAAACAGTGTTGTGAGTCTAGTGTCAAGCAGCTCTTATCGCCCCCCCTAATGTAAACAGAGTGCTGATTTGATCTGACACACTTGCTCTTCAGTCCTAACATTTCAGCACTGTGCAACGAGGGATGGTTTCTCCTTGCATGATGTCTGGCTGTGCGGTATTTGTGCTGCTGCTCCCTCTCTTGTTCTTTCAGACAAACGCAGACAGACACCGCGCCTTAGGGTAATCTGTTCTCTGAAAAACAAAGACAGAAGGAGAGAAAGAGGGATAAGAACGAGGAGGGTACTGTAACTGACATGAGGGGGATGCTGCGATTGATATCAATGCTCCAAACTCTATTTGCTGTGAATGCGTTGGCAGGCACAATGAGTTAATCGGATGCAGGTATCATTACACTTGGCTTTGTGTCACACATCACACATCTTCCTCCTCAGACTTTGACAGTGAACCCCCCCCACCACCACCACCACCACCACCCCACCACCACCACCACCACCACCCCACCCTACCCATCCTGTGTGCTCCACATGTATAACACACCTGCTGAAACTCACCCACACACTGTGGACTTCAAAATGACTGCACCCCAGGCGCACACACACACGCACACACACACACACACTTTGAACACAATTTTGATTTCAGCTTTACACACACACACACACACACCCTTGTACTGCACCGAATGAAACCATGAGTCATGAGCACATTGCTGCATTTAACACTAATCTCTCCCTTTTAATTTTTTGGCGCACCACGCGTACACGCGCACCAAACAGTGAATTATGTAAACTTAAACAGTGTTGATACCCACCCACATTTATAATTGGAATTCATAGGTTGCTCAGCAGGAGCTGCATAAATGTATCCTCGGGGAGTGGGAGGGGGCGAGCTGTAGCCTCTGTGATGGTATGCTGTTAAAGTAAAGGAAAAAGGCTGGATTACATGAGTGTGATTATATAATGATAATGGACCAGCAGCCAAAACGCAAAACGAGGAGTGCAATGCGTCAACTGTGATCAGAACTCCACGATGCTCTCTCTCTCTCTCGCCAAAAATGGTCGGGTAATCCTGCTCCAATAGATCCTCCCCTACATCCTGTCTGACAGCATCGAGACGCCCCCACATCCCCCCACACACACTCCCGCTGCCTTTAGGACAGACTGACCACCAAACCCAGCCATGCAGCCGTCTAAAGCACGCACCCTCCCTCCAAACGCTCCTCTGCTCCCATGCAGTCTCGCCACTACAGCTGCAGCCACCTGAGCCAAGCTGCCATTACCAAGTGATGGCCAAAATATTGATGAGCTGCAACGTTCAATAAGCGACGGTAAACAGGCAGTGAGCGCAGAGACCGAGCTCGTGTTTCCTTGTCTAGGGCTGCGCGGATGTTGGGTGCGTTGGTTCGTGCACAGGTTTGCATCCATACCTACTCAACATTCATGCCTGTGGCCAGTGGAGAGGAGAGGCGCACAGGTGTTTCTCCAGGCGAAGCTGCGCACCACTGCAGTGCACAAGGTAGACGGAAATCACTCGCCAACATTATAGGAAATATCTCCAAAAAAACTCAAATGAAGTCCCAAGTGGAACCAGCACCCATCATTACACCGGGAAAAAATAAGACAGCGGTCCCAGCGACGGCGTGACTCCCTGTCTGTCTGTCTGTCTGTCTGTAATGGACAGCGGCGGCGGACAGGCTTCTGATAATGTTGTTGTAAATACTGAGGCTCCACAAGGGAAGCCACCCAGAGTCAAGCTGCCGGGAGAGTACTCAACGGCACATCCGCTATCACCTTTCAAAATAAAGGTGTCAGGGATGCACGAGTTGAAATCAGTCACTGCCACAACTCAGCAGCTATATTTTCAAAAAAGGACATTCCAGCAATTCAATCCATCACTTTCAAGGGTCAGAGTCAAAGCAGCCTGACTTTTAGTCTCTGACATGAATCAGTCAAGCTCCAAACGTGCTAGATCTTACAGTTCTCATGATGCAACATGTAGCATCGACCAGGAGACCTTCCCCACTGTGTTAGACTCTCTCCTCTTTTTAAATTTAAATCTCCCTGTTGATAACATGAAAAAGTATTTGTATTTGAAGTCTCAACTATAACTCAATCACCTATATACTGTTTTTTTCAAGTCATTGAGCGTGCAGGAGTATCTTCATGCAGAAACCAAAGGGTGATCTCACACACGCCTCACTGACGACTGCCTGCAGCAAAGCATACAACGTACAGTTTCATCAGAAATCAGCAAAAGAATATGTATGTTTGCAGTCTTTTGCAAGAAGAATCATTTTTCAGCGGAGACACGCTGATTAAATGATTAATTCATAGATTAATTGTTAGACAATTAACCAGAAGTTATTTATTATTAACCACTCAGTAGTTTTAAGCAAAATACAAAAAATCCACTGCAGCCACCCTCCTAATTTGGATAGATTTCATGATTTTCTTTGTCGTCTATAAGATAATAAATTGAATTTCTTCAGGATTTCAAAAGTGAACAGGCGATTTGAATGCTTCAGCTTGGGCTGCGGGCATTTTTCACTATTCTCTGACAATTTATACACAAACGATTTATCGTTTAATTAAGAATATGAGTGGCAGGTGGACTGACGATGGAAATAATTGTTGCAGCACTACTAATAAGATCCTGTTCTCCAGTCTTACCGTGGTTAAGTTCTTTACTTTGAAATCAAAGTTGCCGTATATCCGGGTCTGCTCTGGTTATCTCTGTCTGACTTGACCCATCTGAGAGCCTACCTCTTCCGTATGTCTCATGGCTCGCCCATCGACCACTGTTTGATATAACTGCAGACAGCATTTCCCAAGATGCATTGCAACGTGCCTGGATTGCGCTCCCAGCAGCCAGGGAGCGGTGGATGGGTGATGGTTGGTTATGACAGAACATGACACCGTGGTGAATAAGTTTTCCCAGAAGGGTCCAGCTACAGATCTCAGTCCTGGGGACCCTGTAATTCTTCCTCCTGGCTGCTCTGAGCGGAGTTTCAGCTGATTTACAGTCCAGTAAAGTTATTCCACAGTTATTAACACCAATCCTACAAGAAACAGGAGGTTATGACACAAACTGAGACCGTTTCCTTTGGTATCCGGAGGTAGAACAGCTAGTAAAACTACATGAGAAGCAAAACAAAACTTTAGAATATTATCAGTATCCCCTCAGACCTGAAGGAGCATGGATAGGATAAAAATTACTGCAATGATTCAGTGATGCCCAGACAATAATAACTTTGCTCTGCACATGTCCATAGATTCAAAGGCCCATCACCAATCATGAGTGTTTCACATTAACTGTGGGCCTATAGGTGGTGTTTAAAGTTCCTTATTAGTTGAGTGTATCTACACATTGATCCTGGTATCATGCCGCTGTGAGAGAGCCCCAGAAGCAGGTCTACACTGTGCTTGGGGGTCAAACCTCTCCAGGAATATATATATATATAATCAACGGGTCTGCACTTCCATCACTGTCTGGTTTGGTTTTGGAACAGGACAGGCACAGACTGCAAAGGACAATCAGATCTGCAGAGAGGATAATTGGGGCTGATCTGCACTCCACCCAGGACTTGTACCTGTCCAGGGTCAGGAGGAGGGCAGGTAACATCTCTGCAGACCCCTCACACTCCGCACATAAACTCTTTAAACTCCTCCCGTCTGGTAGAAGCTACAGAACACTGTACGCCAAAACCACCAGACACAGAGACAGTTTCTTCCCCCAGGTTGTCACCCTGATGGACTCACACTAGTCTCAGAGACTCAGACTACATAAATGCACCACACCTGCCTCCACTGTACATACTGTTGTTATATTGTTCTTGTTCTTATTCTGATTGTTGTAGTTTATTTCTTATTTTTTTAGTGTACACAGAGAGAAAAGTTTCCCTGGAGTCAAATTCCTTGTTTGCTTGTACAAACTTGGCCAATAAAGTTGATTCTGATTCTGAGTTGGGCAATAACTTTCCTCTCTCCATCCTCTTGTGGTCATACAGGAGGAGGGCGGGGCCAGCCCATCCGACGCACGCCCCCTCTGATACGCTAACCACGCCCCTCGTTAGTCAGTGAAGTTGGAATATTGCAGGGTGAGATAACCCAGAAAGGTCACATGAAACGTGAATGCTCTTTTGGATAACATCAGCCATGCCAAGGTCAAAGGCGAAGGTGTACGCCTGTTGCGCACTGATGCTGCTCTCCGTGGTTGCTGTAATTGTGTGTATTGCTGTTCTTGTGAGGCGCAAGTGTCCACATGACACTTTCTCCAGCGCTGCAGTGGCCGCAGACTCTAGGACATGTTCAGAGATTGGACGGTGAGTGGCGTTTTACACTTTTGTTACGGCTACATCAAAATGTCCGTTTGTTCTGCTCAGTGCTGTGGTCGTGAATTACGCGCATCACGCACACATTACGCACAATATAAAGTGCCATTTCATGAGCAAACATTAGGACCTAGAACTTCAAACTACTAACACATTATAATAGACACACTATAATAGTTAAGACCTCGGTTCCGAAGTGACAAATTAGAACAACTGTGCAAGTGTATTGAACCAAAGTCAAGTTTGTGGCACATTTCATGAACAAGGAACTGAAAAAACTTTTCATAATACCAACCCATGCAAATGACAAACAAGCAAAGGACATAACTTTACAGGATTTACAGGATGTGATGGGTGTGAAATCTTTCAGAGACATACTTCAAAGAGGGGGCTCAGCGGTAGATGGCGCCATTGCCGCGCTGTTGTGCACCTCCATCATGAACCCACAGAGCATGGGTATCGGAGGGGGGTCTATATTCACGGTGATGGACAGCTCTGGTAACAGCCACATCCATTTAGCCCTCTAACACAGCAGAACTATGGAGCATCCTGGTGTGGGGGCGAAGTTATAATTGACAGTATCTCCTCTTTTCAAAAGGTAAGGTGAAAATCATCAACTCCAGGGAGACTGTGCCCAGGAAGTTTAAACCTGACCTGCTGAAGTCCTGTCCCAAGACCTTCCAGATGATGCCAGGTACTGCTCTGGCTTCTCAGATCAGTAGAGACCTTGAATCTGTTTTGTTTTCCTGCTTCTTGTGTGGGGAGCTTTTCTTGTTTTTCCTGCTCCGTCCGTTTATGTTGGGTATTTGATCACTGGGTTGCTACCTGCAGAACCACACTAGAGGAAACATGAATAAACCAAATATTTTGCTCATCATATCCAACTCATTTCTCTTGAGGAACTCAGCATGTGTCACTTCTGGAGAACCTTATTTACCACATAAGGGCACAAAGTTGAGAGATTTATGTCAGGCCCGGGGCTGAAGTCACTGTCAGTCCTTTCTTAGACATGTCTTTGTCCTTGGTGTCATGCTTGCTTCCCATGCAGTAGACTCACATTGTATACACACCGGGGGCCCAGCAGGCCTGACACAGGAACTGGCCACGAGCTCAGCTCCCAGCCAGGACCACACACACAGTGGAGCAGGAGTCCCAAACTAGCTATTAATCTTGTTGTGACATGCACTTGTAAGCCTATGTAGGTGGATAGTAATGTACTATAAGCAACTGATACAATAAAAACATTAGTAACCATCATTTGCTTAGTGTGTAAGATCAGTGAGATAAAAGAAATATGTAGAGCAAAGCCACCAATACACTTATCCCAGTATTTGAAAAGATTTAATCATTACATCTGTTTGACTTACACACCTTCCTCAATAAAAGTACTTAAGTAAATGTATCAATACATTAATGTCAAAATACTCCAGGTATAGTAAAGGTACTAATGATGGTCCCCGTAACTGATACATCAATACGTATTATTTGGTTGTTAATACTGTTATATTAATGTGTAAAAAAAGCATTTTATTGTTGTAGCTGGTTGAGGTGGAGCTACTGTAGGTTTTGACTACATTATATACAGTCTTTTAGTCCCGAGGTTCCAAACTAGGACTCAGGCCCCTCCAAGTAATGAGGGGAAATCTCTCGTTGGTGCAACAGCTACAAACTTGAAATGTGACTGCAACTGTACTTACTATTTTGTAATGGGAAAGGGTTGGAGGACAATGGTTTCATCTTTATAAGCTAGTCATTTTTGATATCAAACATTATCATCTGTAAAGTAACCAGTTACTTCAGGTATCAAATATATTTGGTGGAGTACAATATTTCCAGCAGAAGGATAAAGTGGCATAAAATGGGAATAATGAAATATAGTCTGATTGTACTGAAGTATAGAGCTTGAGTGAATGTACATAGGAACTTTGACCTACCCACAGAACCTATCCTTCCATCCAGGTGTTCATTGGATTGGGGTCCCAGGTGAAATTCGTGGATATGAGCAGGCACACAGCCTTTATGGGAAGTTGCCGTGGGCCAGCCTCTTCCAGCCGACCATCAAGCTGGCCAGAGAAGGCTTTCCTATACCTCAAATCCAGGGCCGATACATCTCGTTCATTGATTCGAACGAGACCCAGTCACTACGGTAGCACATCCACAATGAGACTTCGAAACATCATCAGCAAAAAAAAAAACATCAGCAAAAGAACATTTGACCTTCATACATTTAAGCGCCATTTTGTCTCTTTGTCTTTGTCCTTTAGAAAGTTGTATTTAGATAAGAACGGGAACTTGCTGAAGACTGGTGATATTGTGAAGTTTGAGAACCTGGCCAACACTCTGGAGATGATTGCAGATCACGGGGCAGACGCTTTTTACACTGGAAGAATAGCAGAGGATTTAGTCCAAGACATACAGGAGGCAGGTATTGTCAGACGGGTTTCATCGTTTTCTATCTCTGCCTGGCACAATGATCTAATTACAAATGAACAAATCAATTGGGTCTGTAAAGCACCGCAGTGATCACGTCCAGGCTCCAGAGTGAGCTGCCTGGATCCATTAAAAGTCTTGATTATGTGGAGCTGAGATGCTTTTTCTTCAGCCTCACTGTTTCAATGTTTTTGCTTAGGAGGAACACTCACCGCGCAGGACTTGGCAGAGTATAGAGCTACAGTGACTGATGCGTGGGCTGTTCCTTTGGGAGAGTACCAGATGTACATACCCCCACCCCCTGCAGGAGGCATCATCCTCAGCCTCATCCTTAACATCATGAAAGGTCCCTGCTATACACAGACTGCAGAACTGCTGCTCATCCACACTTTCAAATCACATAATGAAAGCCTGTTATCTTGTTCATGTTTTGAACAGAGCCATGCCAAATGAGCGCTTTCATTTACCCAAATGAGAAGACTGAATGATTGTGTGAACGAGTGTTTCATGTCAAGGATATTCTCACATCTTTGAACTGGGTCATACTGGGAATTTATGTAACATCTAAACATTTGTCTTTATTGACAGGGTATCACTTGAATTCAGCATCTCTGACAGGCGAACAAAAAAACCTGGCCTATCATCACTATGTTGAAGCTTTTAAGTTTGCCAATGGATTAAAGAAATACACCCGTGACCTAAGGTTCAGCTCAGAGAAAGTAAGTTTCACCAAATGATCCCGTGAAAACGTGTTCATATTTCACTCATGTGAGTAAAAGTAGCAATGCCACGGTGCAACAGTAATACTTTATGTGCTCATCATATGTTTGATATGAAAAATCTGCAACCACTCACTATAGCTGCCAGATAAATGTGTTGGAGGAAGAGGTATGATAATACCTCTGAAATATAGAGGGGTAAGAAATTTAAGAAACACAAAATTGAGTGCTGGTGCCATGTTTGGTACCTTCAGATTGTATCTTGTTGCTGGATATTTCTGTGTGAATGTAAATTCACCATGATTATAACATCCAATATTTCTTGTTTTCATGTAGGCCTATTCATTCTGAAAAAGAAATGCAATGTTTGAAACAAATAAGACAGTCTGAGAGGCAAATAAATAGAAGTAGTGCAAAATCCATCTCTCTGACAGACAATCGGCGACCTGAAATGCAATGATAACTTTGAAATGTTTTTGTTGTGCATGTGTTTTTAAATGCTCTGTGCTTCTCACAGATGGTCAAGAAATTCACAGAGGACAGCTTTGCCAGCCACATCCGGAGCCTGATCAGCAGCGACAAGACTCACGATGCTCACTATTACAACATCACCCCGTATGTGGACAGCTTTGGCACCACGCACGTGTCTGTGCTGGCTGCCGATGGGTCTGCTGTGTCTGTCACCAGCACCATCAACCACATGTCAGTATCTGAAGGGTTCTGCTTCACAGTGACAAATCGGCCACCAAATGTTATTGTTGGTTTGAAAGCAGGAGGATTACGAAGGTTTAAGAGATTATGGAACAAGTGTTTCCTTGCAAGGAATTTGAAAAGAAGTCTCTCTTTTCATAAAACTCCAGTAATCACAGTCAAAAAGCTTTCTGCAACAGCGCAGTTAGTATTCAGTGTATGTGAGTGTTAGGAGACTGCCTTATGTTTTATTCCTCCTGTATAAAGAGTGCATCAGAATAGGTCAAATTGTTTTTGATGCATTTTCCTCACAGATTTGGCTCAAAGGTCTTCTCTCCGAGAACTGGAGTCATCCTGAACAACGAGCTGTCCGACTTCTGTGGGAGAGTCGATAACATCTTTAATGGTAATCAGATCTGTGTGACATACTCTTTGGTATCATTTAACAAGCATGTAATGTAAGTTATACAGGTACAGGCATGGTGCACGTTTATTTAAATCATTATTCAAACCAGGATGGTGTAGTTGCAGGAGGGGAGGATTGCACACAATACATACAGTATGTGGGCCTATATACTCTTATTCCTAGGGGTCTTACAAAGACGTCCACAGGTACAGTAAAATACTTTTCCCAAAGATGCTGCGATGGTGTTTACTGCAGGAGACGAGACCTGGTTTACTGTATCTGAGACCTCAGACGTGTCAGTTTAGTGCTGCGTGTGGAGATCAAAGAAAGATCTTTGTATGACGTAATCTCTTATGACATCCTCTTCTAAGTCAAAGTGGCACAGCTGTCAGTCTGACAGTCTGTCAGTCTGTCAGTCCACCTTTTTGGCCCACACTGAGATATCTTAATAACTGTTGGACAGATTGCCATGAAGTTGCCATTATTGTTTTTTATGCCTCCATGCTGGTGACAGCTGTTGTCTGTCCGTATGTCCATATCTCTGTATTCCTATGTCCCATTCTTGTGAATATCTTAGGGATGTTTCAAGGGAAAGGATGAACTGACTATATTTTGATTGTCAAAGGTCAGCGTGACCTCACAAAACACCATAACTGGCCATAACTCGAGAATTCATATGATAACTGTAACAGAAATCCGTACAAATGTCTAATAGAATAAAATGATGAAGTGATGACAGTGTACATCCGAAAGGTCAAAGGTCAATTTCACTGTGACATCTGATGCCCTCATGCTTTTAGGCCATCATTCAACACTGTAACTAAGGAGAGATGCTGGTGACACTAACCTTGGGTGCCCGTCTTGAAACTGTGGGGATTGTATAGATATTTTGTGCTGTTGGGTTGAAGATATGTATGAAGCATCCATGTTTTAGAATTTGTAGCTTGTTAGCAGCAACATTGTCTACTGTCATGGCTACACACACACACACACACACACACACACACAGCCATGCTATTATTCATTCAGTATTGGCTGTACTCGCATGGTAAACATTGTACTATGTTAGCATTTAGCTCACACTACTACAGTAAAAGAAGAGTTTCCTGCTCAACTGTACTAAAAAGATGGAAAAGCGCTCAGTCCAGCGCTATTTATATAAAATAAATAGTTTGGATTTTCTTTAGTTAACATGGCCCTTTATTGAGAATTGTATGTACAATATTCGAAAAGATCCGGTGGTTTTTATGGAGAGGATGAAACATTCATGTAGTTTAGTGTGCTGCTGCTGAACAAAGCTAAAATCACACGTCAGACTTGAATAAATGTCCTTCAGCCTCTGATGCTCGCCCGGCATTCACATCATTCAAAGGCGCATCCGTGATTCCATTTATAATCATTTTCTTCTCGTTCTTCTCACATTGATGGGTCTGAATTACAGCAGTTTGTTCTGTCAGTCAAGGCTTTTGTTGTGTTTGCAGGGGAGCAGCCTCCCTCCTCCATGGCCCCCACTGTGCTGAAATCCCAGTCGAGGACACTGGTGATTGGATCGACTGGTGGGAGTATGATCACGACTGGGATCGCCTCGGTACGTATCCAGGGCAATCACACTAAGTGCCATGATGAATTGCTGCAGACTAATGCCCCTCACTGTTGTCATAGCAAGTGCGGTCTTCACGAGTGTCTTCACCGCATCCATAATCTGTTCTGTAATCATTACTTTCCGGCACATTACAATGCATTGTTCTGTTTCTCCTCCAGACACTCATGAACCACCTTTGGTTTGGAAAGAGCCTTAAGGAGGCGATCGCTGCTCCGGTTGTTTTTGTTGACTCTGAAAATGCACTGAAATTTGAATCCAAATTTGATAAGGTAATACACTAAATACATTTACGAGCTAGAATAACACTTTTCATTTGTTCCCCTCTGAGCCTCCCCTCCTCTTTGCCTTTCAGGATGTAATAGAGGCTCTGAAAGCAATGGGACACAAACAGGCAACTGCGAAAAATTTCTACAATGTGGTCAATGCTGTGGAGAAAGAGGACGGCTGCATCTGTGCCGTGTCCGATGCGAGGAAACTGGGCGAAGCAGCCGGTTACTGAGACCCACAGTCAGTGACATTGGTTATGCAGGAGGGCCTGAAGGGTGCAGAGACCTTCCTGCTGCCACAAAACCCACCAAAGCAGCAACAGATGGTGTTTGTCCTGCTGGAAAATCATAGAACAAGGCACCTGCTCAGCTGAACACTCGCAGTAACATGTAACAGTTAAATGCAGATGCGTTCTCGACAGAAGTGACATGATGGATTTTACTGTGCCTGACTTCCTGTTACACATGCTCAGCTTGTTTGTGCACATTTTTAGCACCCCCACTCTTTCATTTTGTGCATCTTTCTATTGTTAAACTATAAGCTTTCATTCATTTTTGTCACATCATACAAGTGACATTATGGTACATTCATGTTAATACACACTCTTAGCAATGGAGTAGTTATTTCACCTTCACTGTATGTGCAATTTTAGCACTGTTTATCGAATATGTAGCAAATGAAAGATCTTTTTTGTAATATTCAAATAAAATGTTTCCTTTTTACTTACTACTGAATACTATGTTAAAATATCCACAAGCTGCAAATATGAGAAAAGAGAACAAGCGAGTTAAGAGTTAAATTCATAAATAATGACAAATAAAAGGACAAAAATAGATAAACCCTGTTTGCAAGCTAGGACAAACAAACAATAATGGCAGGCGCTTTTTTTTTGGCTGCACCGAAGTGACCCTCAGCCGGCAGGTCAGTCCCTTTAACCCGAGGTCACTGGCATTGAAATCTGCTCTGTAAATGAATCCCCCTGTGCCATTATGTAATCTGAGCAATCTGCATGACTTCTCTGTGCTGTTTTTCATAAATTATGCCTCATTTTTGTGCGGGAGCATGCAGCAGCAGGAGGAAGTTAATCAGATCACATAGTGACTCATACACAGGAGAGCAGTTTCCTGGGAAAAACTTTGTGAAGAAATATGACGCACTTTATGTCTCTACTCAAAGGCCTTCATGGGAAAGGTTTCCAATTCACACAATAAAGCAAAATAAATGGATTGTTTTGCTATTTTCCTCAAAATCCATGGAAATAAATCATTCCTGAAACGGAAAGGTTAGATAATAAGATCCTTGTGATTTCTGGGGTGGGATCTGTTGCCCTGTCACATGGTATTTAGACCTCAGGGGGTGTGACAGTCACACTGTGCCCTGACCTTATAGGAGCCACCTGTTGCAAATGCCACATTAGCATGTTTGGCAGCAGGAACAAAAAGTTGCCAGCAGAGGATCATGGGTAGGGCCTCATGCGATGACCACCCTTCCTTTTCCTGGCAAACGGCAGCAGCTCAGACGTTTTCCTGATAGCACACAGCGGCACAGATGATCCGCTGGCTCAGAAACAAGTACAGCACTTCCACAACCAATGCTAAACAGCACGGCCCAAGCTGATTGCTTTTATTACCCTATCTACAGACTAATCTGCCTTAATAAATCCTCTGTTTGTTTCTGGGAGCAGCTGCGGGGTTCTGCTCATGACCTAGATGTTTGAAATATTCATAGCACTCTTTTTGTTCTGGAGATCTCCAAAATAAAACAAATCCAGGCATCACTTCGCAGTTTGGTTCGGTTCTTTTTATTGGCAGTCAGTGTTTGGCATGAGACAAGTACACACAGGCTACAAGGAAGAGTTTGACGCTGACGCACAGAACAGAAACTACAAACCAAGTGGGCAGTGCTCTCTATCATTCATATAAATCATTTCACATAAAAGGTGCCCAAGTGTCATCTACATTTACTGAGCTATTCTCGGTTTCATTGTGTCATCCCATCCTCCCTCTTTGATAACTGATCAAACTTACAGAAAGAGGTCACTGTGCTCAGTTTAATAGCCATTAAAGTCATTATTATAATTACCAAGTCGGACAAAAGACGAAACACCAAAACAATAACACAAATAATTACAGCAATAATTTGACATTTTACGGTTACAAACACATATAACACACACTTAAACATTTATTATATATCTGGTGATGCAAGTATGTTGTTTTCACTGATCTTTCTAACAATCATGAGCCATTTGGTCATCATTTCACCTTGAAGAGGTTTGCATTCAGCTTCAGCTTGGTAAATATCTCTAGTAATAAACAATGTACACAGAGTATATGCTATGGAGAAACTGAAATATAAAAAATAGTCCCGTTAAAAAGTGCACTGCAGTGTTTTCGGTCAGTCTAACTTAATCATTATGTGCTACTGTAGACAGACTATAACCTATAGATAACAGTCATGGCTGTGTCTCATAACAAACACAGGGCCACCTAAGTACATCAGTAAAATGGAAAAGACAACATAGTTGTAGAGACAAACGGCAGTAGGACAAGCAGTTTGGGCACTGCTCAGACTCGGTGGCCCATTTTAACAGTTGGCTGTAGTGTCATAAACACATAAGCACTGAAACACTGTGGTGATGACTACAACAGCTCAATAATTACAAAGAGGTGAATATCAGCATTTAGGCAAGTACAAAAACAATCAGTGACAGCTACCCATTGTTGAGTCCTACCTGTTGTCTTCTAAGATTGCTTTGTTCACCAAAAGTGCACAAAAATAGCCCGTGGAAACACAACAGAGCCATGTTTTGTGTCCTCATTTACATCTACACAAGGGCTGCGTGGGTATTCACAAGTGGACATTTGGAAAGGGGGGGAAAACGCAAAAAGTCTTGACCTAGCAGTTTTGCCGGCGTCACGTGACGGGTCGTCGGCTGTATAGTCTGTTGAACTTGTGTCATAGCTTTTGTTGAGAGATTAACAGAGAACACACAATGTGGAGCTAGGCCCTGCCTGCCAGAGATAGTCTCAGTCCTGGTAGAGAACCCAGAGGGACCCTCTGTTTCCAAACTAACTCGAGTTCCACATCAGCTACCGCCGGGATGCTGCTCCTCCATCCAACCAACTGATCTAAATCTCCTTGGGACTGGCTCTTCGGCTGCCACTAACAGAGAGAGATAGAGAGATAGAGGGAGAAAGAGAGAGGGAGAGAGGGAGAGGGAAAGAGAGAGAGAGAGAGAGAGAGGGAGAGAGAGAGAGAGAGAGAGAGAGAGCACCGGTTCATTAACTCTTCCAGCCCCCCTCCAATGAAACCGCACCTTGTTCCCAAGAGCACCATCCACCAACACAGTAAGTCCGCCGCCGTGACTGTCACTTCACTGTCATCTTGTGTGGGTTAACTCAGAGATGGTTAGGAATAGCTTGGTAGCCGTGTCGGGACGAGAAGTACACAATGTGGGCATTGGTCTCCCTCGTGCCTCAAAGGGTGACTGGGCTCGTGGTGTGAGGGCGAAAGGACGAAGGAAGTAACGGAGTGCTGTGGGACGACACGTCTACCACAGTTGAAAGAGCCTCAGAGAGAAAATACCCCATCACCTCTCACAGTAGTGGAGGGTGAAGTCTTTGGAGAGCTGCTTCTCCCCTAAGGCCCACGGCTCCAGGTCGAATTTGTTCCCCATGTCGTCCTCGTCGTCTTCCGCCTCTGCCTCCTCCTCTTCCTCCTCCTCCTCCTCATAGTGGCTGGGCTCCTCGATGGAAGTCTCCAGGTGGTAGCAGTAGGGCTGGCCCTCTGTGTACTCGTAGATGGTTGGTAAGCTGCTCTTCAGGCTACAGCGCCGGCGCAACGCGACTAGCAGCGGCTGGGGCATGGTAAAAATATCCACGTTGTTGCCCAGGTCGATCCAGGCCAGGCTGGAGAACATCTTGGGGTCTTTGAGCATCTCGGTGAGATCTTTGAGGATAGCCAGGGTGAGGCGGTTACCGTTGAGAGCCAGGGTGCTGAGTTTGGGCAGCGAGGCGAGGAGAGGCAGGAGAAGCCTCAGGTTCTCGTCCTGGAGCTCAGTGAAGCTGATATCTACTGCGACTACAGTGTCTCTGTTGTTTTGGAGGTAGAAGGCGACTTGACGGACATCACGGGAGGAGAGTGGGATGCCAGATAGGTCGACTGAGTCACTGGACAGCTTCTTCTGGAGGGTTGTCTTGAGACTGTTGGGGAAAAGGAAGAGAAGTGAGAGTGTGAGATTACTTGGATGACTGTTTGGCATGAAAATACGCGACCCAGCTTGAGCTGGAGTATGAAGGATCTTTAAATGTCTCCTCTATCTGTGACTTGGGAACAAGGCCCTGGTTTTATGTTGTGTTTCCTGTGTTGTACAAAGCAGGGGGTGACTGGGCCGGCATGGAGCGGAAGGCTGACACAGAAACTCCAGCATGGGGATTTACTAGTGTAAACAGAGGAGCCAAAACATCCGAACGAGCCACCAGCTTTAGCTCAAAGCTCTGACAGCCAGGAGCACAGAGCTCCTTATAGCACGGCGCCAGGACAGTTTACTACTTAAAAGATAAACTATGATGCACTGTAGAAAAAGATAAAACTTGAATAAAAGATACTTGACTATTATATTCATAAGACAGGAAAGGAGAGAGATGAACCTTTTGGAAATCCTCTGCTATGGTGAAGTCATTATCTTCATCACAGAAGTTGTGCTGTTTTCTGTCATGTCGTTTGTTGCTGTGTTGTTTCAAAACCTCATTTATTATGAGGATACAAAACATATGATGAAGCATAAGCATTGTCTTATGCACCACCTCCCCAACTCTTAAACGATCCCCTCAACGTGCTACTTTTATGATGGAAAATGGTTCTAAGTCTCTAATCCCATTTAAAATACACATTGAAAGACAACCAGGCAACAGTTTATAACGCGGTACAATGCACATGCTTAGGTAATGCTAAATTCATGAGTTAATGCATGATGATGAATTAATGCACAATGTATCACGAATTCCCGTTGCTCGCCATAAATAAAAGCTCAAATCACCTTGACTTTATGTGATTAGTCAACACTTGATGGAGGATTAGGGATTAAGCAGTGCCAAATCACATTTTCTTCATACATGACTTTAAATGGCATCAGATGAGTTCAGTTATATAGAAAAGTAAATTTCAGGCCAATGAATTTGATTTAAAACAAAAAAAATGTTATCATTACATCAATTTCAAAGAAGAGGAGTGTTGCAAGGAAGCTGTGTGTCGGAGCTAAAACATTTATCAGAACGCCGTTACTAACTTGTCTTTCTGTTGATAAGCGGCTAATACAGCAACATGTTTGCATCTGTCTACCAGTTTGACAGCTTCATATGTCTACAGAGCAGAAGTGTACTGTTCTGCTTTCAGACAGTCTGATCAGATGCATGGGTCTGAAATGCTATTCACTCTGTAATTGGATTCCAGATAATTTCGTAGCATATAAATCAATGCATTAAGTATCATCAGCTGATGACCAATTATCGTCAATGGATCATATTGTGACTTCATCATTTGCTGATGTGAACAAAAGGAATTCATGCAACCTCATCATGACTTATGCATTAGTTAAACATACATTTTACACTATAAAAAAGTGTTATTGTTTGTGTGTTATGTATTTTTAAGCAGATTTAGAGACACATTATTTGAATAACACATTCAGAGGATTATGTAGTTGAAATTTTTGGCTGCTTTCTAGTTGAATCTGGGCGATTCGTTGTATTTCACATCTTATATTGAGGTCATGTATCAAGTGAATGTCAGTCACTGTAGGAAGCTTTATTTATTGTGTGACTGTGGGGTATTCTGTGTAGGATATCCGTCTGTTTTGGTGCACAGATTCACAGCACAAGCCTCTGAAAACCATAAAGCCCTTTCAGGATACTGTGTTATACAAGCAGGATTTGAGGCTGAATCTAAACCCAAGTTATACTCTGATACTTTTCTGTAGCATTAACTGTCACTTTCCACTGTAGCTGAAAATAATTGTGCATTATTTACACACTCCCTTGCCTTTTTGTTTCTAGTCACTCCCATTTACCGGTGCCCATTTTCCCCCCTCAGGATGTGGTGTGCTTTACTTGAACTGTTACTGAAGTGGCCTGTAACGCTGATTCGGTGTCAGAGTGAATTATAACATCCTCCGGCACCCACTGACTTACTGTGACATCCACTGCAGTACCTGTCACTTATGATGCTTTAAAGTGTTTTTTGGTCATATTGGACATGGACGTACCCTGAGCAGCACTTACTGCTTCATGTGAGAAGCGGGTGATGGGTTGATTGGCAGAAACGTCATGAATCAATGCATTTGTACTTTTTTTCACAACATAAAAAAAGGAGAATAAAACCCACTCATGAAGCCAGCGTTAGAGCACAAAATCTACCAGATGAAGACATTTGTCAAGGCTGCTGTGTCTTCATCAAAGACTTGTGTGCCACACCCCCCCCCCCCTCTCTATTGTTGGGGCTTTGCAACCTTTTGTATGACAGAAACCTCATCTTCTCCAGAGGCACAAAAGTCCTAATGGCCGCCGCCTGGCAGAGGCTCCCCTGCAGGTGTGAACAGGTTTTGATCATACAACTCCTTCTTTGTCTGCTTTTAATCAGACAGATTCATCATCTTGAGCTCAGGAAGCATGAAAAATAGATGTCTGAGGCGTCCTCTCCTGATGCCTCTTTCATCCCTTCTCCAGATTAATCTAGAAGACGAGGGTGTCACTAATAACCTCTAGCCGTCCGTCCGCGTTCTACTTACGCTGACGGCAGGCTTCAGTGACAAAAGCAGTGTATAGGTAAGCGATTAAAAGAGGCTGGAAAAGAAATAATTCAGAGGCGGGGTGTTTTTGAGTACGAATCTGATCCCATTCAATATGTCGCTAAGTAGACATACTGCACCGCAGGCAGGGAGAAAATAATCCCTCCGTGCACCACACTAGCTGCTGAATTGAAGCCAGTAATAATACAAAAGGCATTAACATTTTAGTAATAGTGGATGCTCACCAATCTAAACGCACAATCAAGTAATTTAATAAATAGCCATTATAGAATTAAGCAATCAATTAAATTTACAATGTATAATGGAGCTGTCTATTAAGTATTGCCGCTTAAACTATGAGGAAGCAGAGTGCGGCTCTTGTCTCCGTGTGGCTCATCAGTCTCCTGGTGTCATTGATTTAATATAATGAGGCAGCATTTAAATTCAGTTAGCGTAAATCAAATCACTCTAATGATTTATCAACATAGATACTAGCTGATGCTCACTGAGATGAGGCCGAATGCTATTTAAGAAGAATGACAAAAGAGCGCTTTTTGAATTTGCAGTTAACATGCACCTGTTAACAAGTGGGTAGATAACAACAGCTGTCATAACAATCCCTTTTTATTTCAACTTGAAGTGAGGATTTTCCACGAGCGTATGTGCTTCTTGCACTCCCCTCGGCTATTATTGCATTGCTCATGCTGTCCTGTTTTTTTGCAGAGTCATTTACGGTAAAGCTTTGCTCTATTATTCATTTCAGCCCCCTGATGGCCGAAGCCAGACTGCACAGAGAGACTCGAGATGAGCCGTCTGACCACATCTGCTCCCTGATATTTCACTTATATTTTCAAATGGTTTTCTGCCGTATGATATATGCAATATGTGGAGAAGAATCTCACACACACGCGGTCACACCACTGCATTGTCCTTTACGGAACCTCTCAGTTAACAATCCATATCGATACAGACAGCTCCTGCACACAAATATCACCTCCATACCTTTTCGCTTTTGTGTTCAAAAAGACAACCCCAGGAGCTGCTCTGACCATTTTGTCCCTTCTGTAAGAACTGTATGTCATTCTGGATGATCCTGGCATCGAACTGGAGCTGAAGCAATCAGTAAAAATGACTGATGGGCCTCTGAGGAAGCTTTAATGTGTGCGGTATGCTACAATGCACAATGTACAGGAATAGTAGTGAATGAGAGAGCAGATGAAAAAAACATTTTACGATGCAGTGAAGACAAGTGATGTGGAAACAAAACAGGCAGCAGCCGCTAAATGGTAGTTTAGCTTATTTCGTTTCTGAGCTTTAAGGTGACAAAGCAACGTGGTAATTATGAGCTCAAATATGGGCGATGGAACAGGAAGATAGCGGCGTGAAAACTGAAGAGAGGAAAAAAAAAAAAAGTCGCAAAAGTGTTGGCAATTTCTACGCTCACATGAAATTACCCCTTGAGGTGGGAGCGCCTTGGCAGCGTTTCTGGGTCACTGCTTTCATCAAGCTTATTGTCAAGCTCTTTCATAACATGTGAAAAAAACGAAAAAAGAAACCAATTCTAATGAAACCCAAATAAACTAGTTAGATAGATTAACAGGATTAGTGCGATTCGGACATTAATTCAGTGTGGCATTTCAGCCAGAAATGCGTGTACAGTATTTAGAGCGACCAGTGTGCAGTGTTAATGCTGGATAATGAAGGGCTGATTAGTCCAGTGGCATTAAAACGGACTGAGCTGCTTCTGTTTCTTTCGAGTGCAGAGAAACCTCGCAGAGGTGAGATTGTTGCATTTTTGCACGGATGAGAGCGGTCTGCCGGCAGCCCAACAAAGATAGGAAAAAAAAAATCCACCCTAAAATGATAATTATAACATGCTTTTCTTGTTAATGTGGACAGTTCCAGATCCTTATTTGATAAAGGAATAGTGCAACATTTTGAGGAAATATTATTAATTGCTATTTTGCCGAGAGTTAGAAGAGAAGATCAATACCCAATATTCTCATGTCTGTGCACTATGTGTGAAGCCACACTCAGGAGACTGTTAGCTTAGCTTAGGATAAAGACTGAAAACAGGGGCAAATCGCTCTCCTGACTCTGTCTGAGAGCAGAAAATCTGTCTACCAGTAAAGCTCCAAAACCCACATATAACACATGTGTAGGCCTACAGGCAGAGTGGTGTTGAACTCGTCGAAAAGGCAAATAACATAGTTCTCAAAAAATCGAACTGTTTCTTTAACACAGCCCCTGAATCTTCCCGGCTCCATAGGAATACGCTGCTATACAACACAATACAATGACATACACTGCACTACACCCTGAGCCGAGCTGCTCTCTTTCATAACAATAAATGGGAAACTAACGGCTCACCCAGGGACTGTTTCTGTCAGAATTTAAATTATTACACAGCAGCTTTTATAAAAGTGCTAAACCAGAAATGGAGCTTGTGAGGTGAATCTCCTGTTCACAGTGAGCGGCAGACTGGTCCTGTCTCGGCTCTTTCTAGCCTTGACAGGCAACGGCAGGGGGAAGCTGTCGGAGCTCTCGGCATTTACACTACTAATATTCTGTTTTAGGGTGGATTTCTGTTTTAATGATTCATGTTGCTCCTGCTGTCTCAGCCAGTGTCAGACCGTCTCTCTCTCTCTCTCTCTCTCTCTCTCTCTCTCTGCAGGTTTATGAAGCCAACAACATGACTAAGTAAAAAAAGGCCACTTGAGCTAGGAAGTTAGCAGTCGTATATATCTGCACGTTTCCAGGGATGCTGTCAGTGTCAGTTAAATCCAGTCTCTTCCCTCTTTTCTCGGCTGAATAAAACGTCCAGGAGCACAACAAAAGCCCTGCTCGTGCAGCTCGACAGTGAAGTGTCTGATCCTGCCAGATCCCTGGGAATATGTCTTCACTTTCCTCTGCTTCTGCATCTTGATACCTCCAACTGGCTCATAATGAACCTGTCTCATCTCACTGTGTTTTCATTGTCTCCCTCTCAATCCTGAGATTATTTTCATCCCCAGAAAATGAATGCATTAGTTGCAGCGTCTTGCCAGCTGTAGAATAAGGAATTACACAAGAAAGAATTATGAGAGCCTGTTTCTGTCCATGAACAGGATTACCAAGCAACACCTAGGCACACAAAAAAACAATTTGTACATGAGCTAATTCTCTATTCATCAGCTGCACATCAAAAGCAATCCACTCTTTCATCAAGACGAGTACAATTACATTTGAACATAACCCTCCCAGCTTTTCTTTAGCAAACAGATGGACGAATTTGTTGCTGTGCCACTTTTGAAGAGAGAAAGGCCAGCGGCAACGTGCATCCACTACACGGACCTAAGCACTTAAAAAGAAAGATGATTGACAGCTGTGGTAACCATGCCGTTCCCGTCAGGTCAGCCTGTGGCCAGCTATGTCCTATTTCAATGTCAGCTACAAAGATGGAAATCTGTACAGCTCGACATGGAGCAGAGCCCTGTTCTCCGTTGTGCGAAGCTGCAGATTTATTACAGGCCCAGTGTCTGGACAGGCGGGCTTACCAGGCCTGGGATTTCCGTCTGGACATGCTCTGCCTCAGCCACTTTGAGTGTGGGGTCAGGTGGTAGATCAGCTGTCTGCAAATCTTATCAGAAGACTTTATGGTGTCTGCATCCTGTAGAACAGAGTAGAGAGAGTGTTAATAACGGCACACGGGGCAAAGAGACTGACTAGCAGCTTTCAATATGATATATTGATATAATATACATACATTTCAAGTTTCACACTTGAATTTTCTAAAATGTATCAACCTGTGACCGTAAGATATTTCACATGAACAGAAAAAAAAGGGGGTTTGTTATTATTCGTGACGCCTTGAGCTGCTCCTGAACAAAACACAATTTAGCTGCCTTGCCGGAGCAGGAAAATCTAATCACATGCAGTGTGCATCGGTGAGGAAAACACAGGAGGCACACAGGAGAGGTGCGATTCAACACAGCCACTGGTAATTTCAGTTCATTAACCATGTTGTGGCCGCTGGTGGCCATTGCCAACATCAAAATAATTCAATACTCACTATACCGTTGGATGTTGACAGATACTGAGTTATGAATTTTTTTCTGTGCACAGAACACAGTCCCTTTTTTATTCAGCATGCTGGTTCACTTCATTCGTTGAGGGTTATTTCTTGGGATTTTGCAGATGTTCGAAAGTAACTCCAGTTTAATGAGTTTTCAGGTATCTCAAGACTGAGAAACTTCCATAAATTCTACAAATGGCACTGAACGAAACAGCAGAAGTAAGATTAAAGAGCCATGGATATCTCCGATTCACGCTACAGAGCTATTCATATTTCTAGCTGCTCATAAGTAACATGTGTCTGCAGACTTTCTTTCAACCATCCGTCTGTCGAAATGTAAGTCAATAACACCCTCAGATTGGATTTTCATTGATCTCGAGAACTCATTTCTTAACAAAAGGAAACCATTGAGGGAGTATTTTTAGGAGAGTGCTTTCTTTTGCACAGTACCAAACATCAGGCTTGATTTTTGCGGACGCTCTGCGAGTGTTACAGGCGGGAGAACAGAGTGAGCTGACCTTCTTGGGACACTGCATCTCTCGAGCCAAGCCGAGCAGCAGCTCGTGTGAGATTGGGTCCACCAGGTTGAGGAAAGCGGCGTTTTTGTACAGGATGTCGTTGAGCGAGGTGCCTTCCAAGCCAAGATCCTACCAAAGCAGACAAGATGACAGGCGTCATAATGGCAACTAAATGAAATTACAGGGGGAAAAAAAACATACAACAACAATCATTACCATAAAGAATCTAACAGTGTGACTTTGGCCTTGAGGAAAAAATGCATTAGTGGTGGAGACAGGTTCCTGCTGTGCCAAGGGCAATGTGACTCAAAATGGAGAGATAAAAGAAGTGTTTTATTTTAAATATTCATTAAAAGGGGATGGGAGCTTTTTCATCTACAGTAGGAGAGTGAAGTCTAGGGGGACTCACAGGAAGCACCGTGTTTTGGCATATATAATCACACCTCCATGGCACCGAGCCACGGTGCATATCCCAACATGTCACAGCACATCCTGTTCGCACAAACAAGACAACTCCTGATTTATATCTGATCTGATGCAGAAGCCTTGATAAGCTACTTTCCCCACACTTTAAGGGCTGCGCACACTTAAAAATGCATTTAATCCTCCTGCTGTATCATATGCATCCCTCTGGCCACAATGAAGGTATTACTCCTCCTTTCACCCTTAAAAAATAGCGACAGCGGCGCTTCTACATGTGAGATTTTGAGTGAATGTGATTTAAAAGTTTGTGCAGCACATAAATACGTCTCGCAAGGGGGTCGGAACTGACAGCTGTCGTGGCGGATTACTGATAAACATGACAAATTCAGAGAGAACTGCAGTGAAAACAAAACAAAGCATCTAAAAAAAGCAGATTTCAGATGACCTTTTGAGGGTAGCGAGACAAGCAGCAGTCAGCAGTGCAGCTGTGTGTGCTGAACTGTACGATCCGCCTTCATCAACAGTCCGTTCCAAAGCTCCTAATGAGACAAACCACAATGACGAGCACTTGTGCAGCCCGTGCAACTTTAATGCGAGGAGCAAGCCTTTGAGACACGTACACGCAGTATGCACACACCTGCGCGCACATCCGGACGCACACGCTTTTCTTTTTGTCTCTCCCAACACAATCGGCATTGATTGTAATAGACAGTTTGAGTGGGAGGCTGGCAGCTCCACATTACTGGCTCCCCTTTTAACAAGGGCAACTGTAAACACAGACTGAACCCAAGGCGGGGGAGAAGCTGCCTTTGCCCTTCTGAGAAACAAGGTATAAAAATATCTTCCTTCAGAGTTTAGACACGATCAATCGTCACGTGCTCGAGCAGCATGAAGCCACGAATCCTTCCCGTATCTGCTGCAAAGCTCAGATCTTTTTCATATCTGGAGCATGGCTCGCTGTTACGCACCAATTAACTCCGCCATGAACTCCTTTTAAATTCAGAGAACAGAATCTCTCAGACATCTGCCTGCTTGCAATGTACACGAGCAGATAAAGTAAGGCTTATTTAATAAAAGTGGAGCTCATTTAGAAGAAGCCCGCCTGCGTCCCCTGTGATGTGGCTGTCATGGAGCCTGGCCCAGCCAGTTTATCTCCTCGGCTTGATTAAGGAGGTTCCACTCTCTCCTGTGTCAGGGCTTCAGAGTAATTAACGCTGGATTGGCCGACAGCTAAAAGACAGAGAGGAGCCCGAGGGCAAGCAAACAACATGAGATCACCGAGGCTGCTGTCACCTCCTCGATGCACCAACATATACTTTTACACGTGTTTTAATGCAACAAATCCCACAGCAGGTGAGAGAGGCCTTTGAAAACAAACCTCTGATCCGAATCCAACATCATTTGCTCAGTGTAGTGGAGCTGGACTTTGTCTGACATATTCTAGGTCACGACTATAATACGTGCTTGTAGCTACTGTGAAGACTGCATCAAATACACGGTAACAAAAGCTTAGAAACCCCCCCCCCCCCCAATAAAAACAGCTGTGTTTCTGGCTTGATGACAGTGCATTTTTGATTTGAACCTGAGGGATTTAGAGATTTTCATCAGCCAAAAAGCAAAAGAGAAAAAAAAAAGAAAGAAAGAAAACAACATGAGTAATCCTGCCATGAAAAATCACCCAAAACAAGGTTTTCACATGCTACAGTAGCAATGAAGAATACACTATTAAAGCAAAGGCAGCGGGCTAAAGGTTTGCATCATATCTGTGACCTTCTTTTTTTCCAAGTGAGAGTTCATAAAACCTTTTGGAGAGGAATAACATTTTGTAGCGTGGAACACAGGACCCCAGGCTGACATTGTTGCTGCTGGAGCACAGGCCATTACAGAGAGAGAGGGGGGGAGGGAGGGAGAGAGTCAATGAGAGGAGAGGGATGGAGGGAGGGCAGGTCGTCCTAATGGGAGCGTTAGAACAGCCTAAGGAGAGGTGAGACCGGCCACGGTGCAGGAGACGAGGGCAGATGTGGGGAGGATGGTGGCTTGGGCTCTGCAGGCTCCTTCCCAACATCCCATCCACAGACAATGAAATGTGCACACAGCTGGACCACCTCCTCATGCAGAGTGAAGGTTATCCACATCAAACGTCAACGTGGGGCACGTTAACCCACAGTGAGAGTGGACGCTGTGGTGAGTCACACGCTGAGTGTGCCACTGAAACAGTGTCACAGGTACACCGCTCTGAGAGTGGCCTACTTTCTATCACAACAACTGTTTCTGGAAGAAGTGGCCAGGGGAGGAGGAGGAGGAGGAAGGAGGAGGGAGGGGGTAGGTGAGGCCAGAGGCTAGGGGCCGGGGTCAGGGGTGCAGAGTGCAGGAAGGGGTTAAGGCACCTGCAGGATTTTTGCATCCACACACGTGAGCGGCTCCTGCCTGTCCTCCATCTGTTGCTCTGGGATGTTTGGAGGATGTGTGGCTGCATGCGCATCAAAGCAGCAGCAGCGGCAGCGGCGCGCACAGGCTGTCTGTAAACAGGTCTGCTGTGGGCACCCTCTCCTTACCTTCCTCAGTAATTTGAGCACGTCGGTCGCCTGCTCTATCCGGCGGTCACGGAGCAGCTTCTGTATCTCTTTGATCCACGCCACTCGCCGCATGTACGGGCTGTGGTTGGTCCTGCGCAGCATCCCAGGCAGTTTGTCTGATTTCAGCATCAGTGCAAACAGAAAGTCCCCGCCGCCCCGACTGCCCCTGTCGCTCTCTCCACTGCTATCTAGAAGCTTGCGTCGCTTTTTGGAGAAATTCTCATTGTCCAGGCTGCTCTGCCTGCTCAGTCTGGAACCCATGGTATTATTCGTCTACAGATGCAGGCGGCGGCTCGTGTTGCAGCTCAGATAATATTACCAAAAGGACAAACCCATAATCAGCCCCAGTTTTTGCTGCTCCTCAGTGGATGGTAGAAAACAGCGCCGTGCTGTCTGGCGCTGCGTTGCTGAGGCTGGATCCGGTGCTGAATCGCACAATATCCCTCGACAGTCTGAATTTATCACCGCTCTCTCATGCACCCGTCACATGCACCCGCTATTTTGATTATTTTCCCCCCCAGCGCGAGCTACGTGCGCCTGGCTCGGATGATGAGGATGCTCCGGCTGCTTCATCCTCCGGCCGTCCCCGCTTTACGCTGCTGTTTAGGTTTGTGCAACGTGGAGCGTCCGACCAATCGCAGCATCTGGTGCCTGCTGCGCCTCTCTCCTCCCAGGCTTGAAATGCCCCTGTGTGCAGCTACGACTGAGAATAACACAAATAAAAGGATGATAGTGTTGTTTTCTTGAGGGGTAACCATGCAGTCATTGCACAATCTGATCAATATCCTCTAAATAACCAGAAATGTGTGAAAACTCGTGAGGGGTGTGTTTCTAAAGGGAGGGGTTCAGATTTATCCCTCAGAGCAAACTTTGTCTTTCTTCCTCACGTGTGTGCATTGCCACTGGCCCTACACATAAATAGGAATTTCTCTCCTGGCAATCCTCTTGTTGCTATTGCAGGAGCTGTTGAATCCTGTTTGAATGTATCACAAGTCAAACAGCTGAGTGGCTGTCATTTTTCTTAGTGTGCCTTTCTGCCACTTGAGTCAGGATCTTGGTCCAGGGACCCTCAAGAGTCATTAAAGGGGGAACCAGGGGTGCAAACAG
Organism: Pempheris klunzingeri; assembly: GCF_042242105.1. Lineage (NCBI taxonomy): Eukaryota > Metazoa > Chordata > Actinopteri > Acropomatiformes > Pempheridae > Pempheris > Pempheris klunzingeri. The sequence goes on from NC_092018.1 coordinate 26,512,287, forward strand.
CTACATACAAGACAGCTCTAGGTTAAGATGCTTCACAGCCTCTTCCACACCTACACTTTAGGAAGATGAACATGACTATACATGTAAACAGAGGCTCTCTCAGATTACACTGGATCCCATGGTGTCAAACAGAGGTTTGTGATGCACTGTAGTGTGTTTCTATTTGTGGGTCCCATCGTTGTGGCTTTAAGGACTTTGATCCTGATTTGACCTTATTTTCTGCGGTGGCTCAGGCTTAGCCTTGTGTAGTGGAGCAGCATGGATGATGCTCTCTAATAAATATTTCCCCTGGCTGCGCTATTGCCTCTCTAGGCCCGGCCTGCCGCACAGTTTCCTAGGGGTTGCAATTATGATTGTCTGGTGCACTTAATTTAATGTCACCCCCGCGCTACTAATTTGATCTGTCAGAGGTTTGTCTCTCCAAGCAATGCAGATAAAATGTTTTTACAACATGTGTTATGCACAACTGCCTCCTCTGCTCTTATGATGTTGTTCGGCTTTTTAAATCAGTATGAAGGTACAATCAGCGTTATCAAGTGTGTGAATCAAATGTCAAACCCTGGACAATGTCAACAGAGCTCAAACCTGGTTGGGACACTGGGTCAGGAGGCTCTGGCTCAGGGGGGGGGGCTGAAATGATTAAGGATGTGCACCACATTTACAGATGACACATCATGATAGGCTCTACTCAGTTTCAAAAACAGCTGTTGTATACATTGGGGCTCTGGATGGAGATTTCTAAATTGAAGGGCAGCAGAGGGGGTCTAATGAAAAACACTGCATTATGGGAACTGTAGGGTCCAGCCCTTTTTGGAGCTTGACCCTAACTGTGGACGGAGGCCAGAACAACCCCGCCTCTGTTTTCATGAGTTCTTTTTAAAAATATGTCTCTTGAGAGACCCTAACTGTGGAATACCCTTTTAGCAGGACAGCAGAGTGGAAAAATACTTGTATTTTCAGATAATTTTACCTCTTAGGTTGATTTTCTCATTTTTCTTTATCTATAAGGACAACGCACATTAATCTGGAAATGTGTCACTGTTAGTCAGACGGCTCATTTACAACTGCAGACCTTTGGCAAAATGCTCTAAAACCAATAAAGTGACAGTGTGAGAATTACTCACATGGGGCAGCAAGATACCAAAATGAAAACAAACGGAAACAAAAACAGTCAAATCATGCAGAGCAACATAAGCAAGTTAAGATACTGATACAATTTGCTTAGGGATTAATATTCAAATCTGGTCGGGTAGCTTTATTAAATCTCTCTCACTCATTTGCTGTCACCTTTCGGCACCCCCAAGGAACATTGTTGCAATGAGTTACAGACTGATCATAACTAAAATGCGTGTACCTTCATTTACAAGAATAACAAGCAGAAAAGTTGGGAACCTCTGGGACAGAAGACGTGACGTGTCTGTCTGCTTTTTTTTTTTTCTTTCTTCATCCAGCCATCACCGCACACCGTACCTGCCTCTGAAAACACATTTGTCCATCACTGCGAAAAGAAGCTGAATTTCCAACGTATAATTACAGCACACACAGCAGCGCCTGTCTATCATTAAAGGACTGCAGCCGCCCGTGCAAACACATGACATCACCTCCTTCGCCGCTGTGGCCATCCCTCTGCTCTAAGTGTTTCTGCAGGCTGCGTTTCACCTGTCGCTGAGGAACAACAGCAGCGTGTGATTTGATTTGCTGCTGAGTATATGAGCACAGACAAGCCTCCCCCTTTATTGTGTGAAACAATTGGAGGGAAACCTGGTGGGTGCGAGTGTATCCCTTCCAGCAAAGTCAAAAAGAAACATATAAGCCTCTAGCTGTGGGATAAAAATACGAACAAACTCCAGCTGATATTTCATAAAATGAACCCCTTCCAGTGACAGTGATAGTGACGGGTGCACAAAGGCTGAAGGAGGGCTTTTGTGATGTGCAACAAACAGATATGTAATTGTCCTCTTCCGCTATAAATCTGCTCTGTCCATTAAATAAACTCCGCTGCTTGGGGCGACTCTGAACCTGGGAGATCCAGAGCAGGATAGTAGTGATTAGATTTAGGCACAATCACAACAGCAGCAGTAGCAGCGGCCCACAGGCTCCTTTGATGGAGCTTTATCGGTGTGGCCCAGCAACAGGAGTGCACGCTGGATTAGCTGAGGTACCACAGACGGGTATTTGCTGTCGAGAAGCTCCTGTCACCGACGCTGCCAGCTTGGACCTGAGCTGCTGGGTGAAGGCTCAGGCATCTCAATCGGTGTGAGGATGCCTGCAGAATAAGCCAAATAGACTGTGACACAGCTACTGAGCGTGGCAACGCTGCCGGCTGAGCCAATCACACGGAGCCCCGAGTCAGGGCTGAATGCTGCCTGCATCTGTAAACAGATCACTCTCACCTTCACTTTGGCAAGCCTGCCAGATTGGTATCAGAGTGAAATGCAAGGTTATAGAGGACTACAAAGACAAACTCAAGAGTTTCACTCCAAAGAGAGGAAAGGGAGGCATCCATCATTCGAAGTGACGTTTAGCTTTAAAAAAAAAAAAGAGAAAAAGATCTATTGAACTACAACAAATTCAGATTTTTGTGAAGAACTGAATGTGCCGTTTTCTGCTGGAATTTCAAACCACATCACACATCTCATGGCTAATGTTCCCGGAAGCGCAAAGACAGAGTAGTTACGTAGGAAAGCTTTCTTGACCTTTGCCCACCCGCCTCACATCTTCCTCTAAATCACTTGTTTTGCCCTCATGTACAGAGGAAGCACACACTTATTATCCAGAAAGCACTGCGCATCAGCATCACAGTATGACAGCTGAACTAAGTCACACCTGAAAACCAAAGATGACACATCATGTTCCATCACCATTGACTGACGCTGGTCTCATTAAACACCTTGTCATTACTGCTGAGAGTTAGCTGGATAAACAACTCCTATCTTCTGACTTCTTTTTGTCCAGTATTTTCCATCTATCTGTGCAGAAACAACACAACAGAGGTGAGTGAATCTTCTGCTCTCCCTCCCTGAAAGACAGAAGCTTTTTTCATTTCTTCTTCATGTAAAGGTTTGGCTTGTAGGTGATGCCCAGAGGAGAGGATGCTTCTCAGCTGAAGGATCCTGTCTGACTATGAGGTGTGTTTTCCCGGGCAGGAAAATGGTTGGGAAGTCCCTGATTGCTGGTCTGGTGGTCCTTCTGGTGGCTGCAGTGAGCCTGTTCCTGGGGGTGTTCATGGGCTTGGGGAAGAAGAACACGCCTCCCCCCTCGGACCATTTCTACTCAAAGGCTGCTGTGGCTGCTGATGCTGGACCGTGTTCAGAGGTGGGGAGGTAAGAGGCCTGTGCCACTCTAGGCTTTTGTTTTCCTCATGTGACACACAGTGGTGGTGCATGCTCTGTTTCTGCATGTGCCAGGGACATTCTGAAGAAAAACGGTTCAGCCGTGGACGCGTCTATCGCTGCCTTGCTATGTGTGGGCCTTCTGAACGCCCACAGCATGGGCATCGGAGGAGGGCTCTTCTTTGTCATCTATAACGCCTCCACGGGTCAGTGTGCATCACCAGTTGCTACTTCTCATCATAACATAGCAAAAAGTTACGGTTAATCAACCTGTCCACATTTTCTGATCAAAAGGGAGGGTGGAGACCATCGATGCGAGGGAGACGGCGCCCATGAATGCCACTGAAGACATGTTTGGCAACAACACCAAGCTCTCCCGCACAGGTACTAGCTGCGATCTGGACTAATGCCCAGGAACATGCACTTTATTGTAAAAACAAGAAACTGAATCTGTGCATGCACCACACGGTATCCTCCAGTCAGACAGTGGACAGAAGCAAAGAGCTTGTCAAATTCAAAACAGTGATAATGCTGTTTCCACCTGACAGGTGGACTGTCCATAGCCATTCCCGGGGAGATCCGCGGTTATGAGATGGCGCACAAGAGGCATGGCAGGCTGCCCTGGAAGGACCTGTTCGAGCCCAGCATCGCCTTGGCTCGAGATGGATTTCCTATAGGAAAAGCTTTGGCTCATGCCATCCTCAAGAGCAAAGAGTCCATACAAAGAGACGCCAACATGTGGTGAGGGTGGAGAATTAAAGGGCAGAAAATGCAGGCTAAACTGAGCAGCAGCAACAGCGGCTTCAGCGGCTCCGCTGCTTTTTCTACTCGTGTGACCTGATTATAGTTTATAGTACAGTAATCATTCGTTCAATCACTTATTTTATTTTATAATTTATTCTCTTTCTTGCTCAGAGTTAGACAAGAGGACCACTTTCATGTCAGTTTGTTAGATATGAGGCTATTGCCAGGAGTTGGTTAGCTTAGCTTAGCATGAGGACTGCAGACTAAGCCCCCAGTGAGTGCACCAGGCCTCCAGGCCAATTTTACATAGTGGCCAAACCTTGTAATTATAACAATGATGTTTGTCACGCGATGCCAGTGGGACCAAAAATACCTTTTTGCATAGACTTATATTGTGAAACAGACATCTGTAAATCAGCAGTTAAATATTTTTGAGCGTCACAACCCCTGTGAAATGTAACCATCACAACATGATCCATTCAGTCTGACAACATTTGGAAAGTCTAGAAGAGCAAAACAGTTTCAAACAATTTTATCCCCAGTCAAGTTAGTGGAGGGCTATTTGGAAATTAGCTGGAAATGAACGTAAGATCTGGGTATTTTAATGTCCGGGAAGTTTTTTGGCCTCATGTGCCACTAAGCAACTTTCACAGGAGCGAACGGAGATCTGCCTCCATCGCTGTATCCAGGTCTCTTTATACATCCATGCTGGAAACAGGGGGAAACAGTTAGCCTGGCTCTGTTCCCAGAGTCATCTGAATGGCCACAATTCTGTCTTCCCTTTGTTCTATGCAAAAACACACTTCCTGAACACTAAGTTGTACAAGAAAATAGTCCAGCACAGAAATACTTGCAAAACCATAACTAGCGGTGTACAATGTTCATTAGAAATGCAGATTGATGCATTTTTTCTTTTTACTTTTGACAGAGGTAATCTAGCTCTGTTCTGTATCCAGTCCTTATGCTAAGCTAAAGCTCTCTTGGCTATATCTTCCATAGATGTATAAAGAATTGGATACTGGATAAGATGGTGCCCAATCATTTGAATGAAAATTACTCAGCCAGCGCATAAACCAAAAAGGTTTTCTTGCTTCTGGATTTGCCTCCACGTTGTGCGACCAACTGCACATGCAAATTTTGTTTTTCTCTCCCTGGCAGCAAAGCTGACAGGCGATGCCGGATCAACATCTCTCAGCGCGTCCATGGTAGCTTCATGCTTATTGGACAAACAGATTCCCCAAACTCTTCTCTTAAAGCCACTATGTGTTGATGTGTGATTTCATACGTCATTTTTTGTTTCTGGAAAAATGAGATTCTAATGGTGACAATTGTCTATAGTATATGCATGCATGTATGCATGTATGTATGTATTCAAATTCATTTTCAAATTCTATTCATAGAGTTGTGGCTTTACTTTTCCACAGACTTAAACCTAACTGATCTGGTTTTCCTCATTTTCTTTTCTTATCATCTTGCAGTGAGGTGTTTTGTGATTCTCGAAGAAATATTCTGAAGGAAAATGATATTGTTAGATTTCCAAAGCTGGCTGACACGTACCAAAGAATAGCAGAAGAGGGTCCTGATGTGTTTTATAATGGGTCAATGGCACAGAGCATCGTCGAGGACATCCAGGCGGCAGGTCTTATGTTATTTTTCTTGTTTCTTTAGAGATATTGGAATAAATACGTTGTGAACACACTTAGAACCAAACTACACATTACAGAACTCAAACTAAGACTGTATGGAAATACCACCGTTAATGGGAGTCATTACTCTGAGCACTATTCCTCATTTTAAATTCACTCAGACACTTCTGTGCTCATTCCAGGTGGCATTATCACCCTGGATGATTTGTTGGAGTACCAGCCTGTGCTGAACGAGAACCCTCTGAGGCTTCACGTTGGGGAATACACCATGCATGTCCCAGACGCTCCCTCCAGTGGCCCTGTGCTGGCACTCATACTCAACATAGTGGATGGTGAGCAGCCTGGCCAAGTGCTTGTGCAGCCATGCAGAAGAAAGGATGTCAGGTTTCCCCAGGTCGTCCCTGGAATATTTCTCCGCCTGTTTTGGAGGCAGAAAACAGAGTTGCGACTCAGTTCTGCTTGCCAAATTTAATTCACCATCAACACCCCATCTGTTGGGGCAGAGAATGTTTAGTCATGCTTTAAATAAAAAGTGGCACCGTTAATTTCTGGTGAGGGATAAGATTTAATGTGAATGTATGAATCTGGAGGAACGTGGTCCCATATTCACATTGCTGGAAGGGTTCATGTTGCTGTTCGAGCTGAGAGTTCACAGTTTAATGACCTGTCACGGGTTGAAATGGGCTTTTAGCACAATGATGGAGAAGACTCATTACCTGATTAGGCCGACAAAATGTGATTCTTCACTCACTCCGGACACGGTTTTTCCTGTGGATATTTTGCAGGCTACAACTTCACAGACACAAGTGTCTCTACAGCAGAGAGAAAGACTCTGACATACCATCGCATTGTAGAGGCTTTTCGTTTTGCTTATGCCAAGAGGAGCAAACTCGGGGACCCACGTTATCTCAATATTACTGATGTAAGCCTTCACGTTATTATCATCACCACCCTTCACATCTTTATTCTGGAGCATTTCTCACTTAACTGTATGATCACAGTAGTCTCCTGCTTTCCACTGCGTAGTTCTATAAGGCCTGTGAATGACTAGTTTTGCTCCCCTCAGCTCATCCAAAACATGACCTCAGACTACTTTGCTGATGGCATAAGAAGTAAAATTACAGACGACACCACCCACCCCGACAGCTACTACGAGCCAGACTATTTTGTCCCAGACAACCACGGGACGGCTCACCTGTCGGTCATAGCGGAGGATGGGAGCGCTGTGGCTGCCACCAGCACCATCAATCTATAGTAAGAAATCGAGCTTTCAGAAACTATGACAAATAGAACCTGCCTGTCAGAGAGAAAGCAGCTCGGCTTATTATCTGTGACATCTCATGAATCACTCATTAAAAAGCTCTTTTCTTTCCCCAGCTTTGGCTCCAAAGTCATGTCTCGATCGACTGGAATCATTTTCAACGATGAAATGGATGATTTCAGCTCTCCGCACATGACCAACGGGTTTGGAATCCCTCCTTCACCGAATAATTTCATCCAACCAGGTGTGGCTGGACTGAATTATCACCCTTGTGACACACCAACCCCCAGTTTAGCTTAAGACTTGTGCACACACGTCTGTGTTGATGGATAATAGTGTTATTTTGGTTCCACAATCAGAAAGAGGATGTTACTTGACCCTTTCACTAGTGAGGGTGATGCAGAGAGCATGTTTTCACAAGCCTTTCACTTGTTCCCGCATTTGTCATTGTCAGGAACTCTGACATGTTTGGCTTCCTCCATTTTAAAGCAATAAGCTACCTTCCAACTTCCCCCTCTGGCTCACTGCGATTCTTTGGTTTGTTTACAGTCACTTTAAATACGTGTCAAATGAATGTGGCTATTTGTGGCTGTTAAATGCTGCATGGGGACTATTAAACAAGGTAAAATATAAACATTTATCTATTAAGCAGTCGTAGCCACATTCTGTTTATCTGTTGCAGGCAAGAGGCCGCTGTCTTCCATGTGTCCTACTATCATCTTCGACAAAGAAAACAGAGTGAAAATGGTTGTAGGAGCATCTGGAGGCACGAAAATCACCACAGCCACTGCCTTGGTGAGTCTTGGTGATTCATTCCCGGTGCATCTCCACCCTTGCAGACACACACGCTCAGTTATTTGAAACTTGAAGTCTTTCCCTTTTTTTTTTCTGGCTGAAACAGGTCATCCTGAACTCCTTGTTCTTCAACTACGACCTAAAGAAAGCTGTGACAGAGCCGCGTGTTCACAATCAGCTCAACCCAAATATGACAGTGGTGGAGCAGGGCTTTGAAAAGGTGGGTCACACGTGGAGACTGTTATTGCTAAAAAGCTTCTGATGTTGCTCATGAAAGAGGTGTTGCGCATTACATGACTACAAGTATTTTATGAAGCGTACCATGTGTACCATCACACAGACAACCATTCAGACTGGACTTGAAGACTTGAAACGTGAGATGACAATAAATTCGGTTATTGGATATCTATTTGCCTTTACTCTCTGGGAGTGAATCATGCAGGCCGACCTCGGTGCGCCAACAAAAGAACTATATGACAAAATAATGGTGTCATTTTGAATAACAAATAAAATGTAAACAAGGCTAAGAGTCGTGCGGGCGCCTCTGTGAGGCTATATTTAGACCAGATGCCAAATGAGCTAAAGCATACTCACTTCCACGTAATGCCAGAGTATGCGAACATGCTTATGCTGAACTTGAAAGACGGCGTACAGCTGAGGCTGAGGGGAGAGTCATTAGTTCTGCAGGTATCTGGTCATAAATCAGAGTATTGGAGAAGTTCAGATTTTAACCTGATGATGAGGGAGGATGAAAAGTGAGAGGATTATCACATTTATTTAGACGGGAACATGAATGTGCGTGACAAATTTGATCACAATCCATCCAACGGTTGTTTTCACTTGATAATTCACTAAAAAGCACAAATGTCCACCTCATGGTGAAGTGATCAGGATACATCCTTTGGGCCGCACGCTCTTAGTCACGTTGCTAGCATGGCTAGACATCATCAGCAAGAATAAGTAAAACTAAAAGGTGACCTGGTGTTTCCTGTGATAGATCATCCATCTTGGCCAAGTTTCAGATTACATGCAAGTAGGTTTTTGTAGAGAGCTGGCTGGCAGAAAGCAAAACCAAACATATGTTCCCTTAAGAAATCCACATCCTTCACTGACCCCCTATCAAAGACCAGCAACACCTTCACCTGCTGCACAAGACTCTATATCTTTGTGTCTGTGTGATGATGATACCATGGCAGAGTGTCCTGGAGGGTCTGGTCCAGAAGAACCACGTCACTCAGCTGCTGCGGACTCCAGACTCTGTGGTCCAAGCGGTGGTGCGGCAGGGAGAGCGTCTCTGTGCGGAGTCCGACCCCAGGAAAGGAGGCTATCCAGCGGGATACTGATGATGACTTCAGGTCCCTCTCTGCTCCACTCAGCCTGGACAATCTCCGCAAAGACACTCGGACAGAGCCACATTACAAAAGGTGCCTGCACTGAAGACTCGAGCAGTGTTTAAGCTACGGAGACACAGCCACCACTCCTTCTCTGAGATGAATTTCTTTTACTCAAACATAAAAAATGACTCCATTCCAAAACCTCTTTTACTCAAACTCAGTTATTCAGCATTACTTATTGTTTTGGCATTATTTTTGAGTTTTGAAGTAAAATAAGAGGTTGCACCTGGTTTGACTCCTGTATCATCACTACTGGACACTAGTCAGGAAGGTGATGTTTTGGGGAAGCCCAAAACACATCTGCTTTATTTAATAAACCTATTTTATATATATATATGACATAATGACCAACATATAAAAACCACCATGTTTCAGTACCAATAATTAGGCAAATGATATTGCCATAATAGGAAATGTTCTTGGGTTCCATCACTATGTTTTAGCTAAGAATCTGAGGGATTGTAGGTCGTCTGTGTAGTATTTTCAATTCTTTAATCGTCTAAGGAAAAAACTCTTGTGAATAACTGGACAGTTTGTCTGCAGAGGAGAGGGTTTGTTTCTATGTCAAACTGGTGAAAACCCATCATTTTAAAACTAGACTTGCAAGCAGGTTTACCAATTAAAAATGACACCTCAGGTTGTTTGCCTGTTCTACATAAATGTCTACCTACATCTTTCTCCTGATGTAAGTTCATCCGAATACGAACATTATTTAGAGGAAACTGACCGTGTTGTTTTCTACCGTGACTCTATATTGAAGCTATTACTTTTGAATTGTAAATGTTTAATATCGAGTAGAGGTTAAGTGAATGTATAGTGTATTCTGGAAAATACATTTGCAGATATATTTTTCTAAACATGCATTGTTCTTATGCCATGTTTGTTGCCATGCTTGTTATTAAACATTTTGAACAAAGAGGTTATATTTTACCATATGGACCCTCTGGGTATTTCTGTGCTGTTTCTCCAGTGGAATGTTAGGCACAAAGTCACTACACCGTTTCCTTTAGTTTGTGGCTAGTCATGTTAATACTCAACCTCATATTAACTGAATCCAGGGCACACAGAGTATCAGACTGACCCAAAGCTTCACTGCAGGTCATCAGCTACAATTAGGGCTGAAAGTTATGACACAAAAGTCATATTTCAATTATTTTGACAGATATCGCGGTCGCATTATGAGTCACGATTTTAGTGGGGATGGTCATTTTTGCATTTCATTCTCCCTGAAAAAATCTAAAAGTGATATTGGAACTTTTGCTGGGGTCTGTACCAAATGAGCACGTTCCCTTACATCTGGAGAATATGATTTCTAGGCCACGGCATCTCTGCAGCACCATTATACTTTCACATTTATTCTTTCTACCAAATTTCAAAATTGCAGCTACTGTGATTTGGATATTGCACTTGGTCATATTGCGATTTCAATAAAGTTTCGACTAATTGTTCAGTCCGAGCTGCAACTAACACCTACTGTCATTATGAATGAAACGATTAGTCTATAACATTGGCCAAAAAGCCCATCAATGTGTTCATACTGCTTTTTTGTTTGACTGGCCATCCAAAGCCTACGAAAGCCACAGAGGTGCTTCGAGCTAAATGCTAAAATCAGCGTGATAACATGCTCCCTTGACCTTGACGCCAGTATCACGTTTAAATTACCCATCTCAGTTTAGCATGTCAGCAAGCAGACATTTGCTTATCACCACCAGATGCAAAACATTACTGGGACTGACAGGAATGTGCTAAGAGACAAAGACGGGATCTCTAAGGTTGTGAAGTTCATCCTGGTCATGGTAATCCCTCCAACAGTTTCTGAGACATTTCACTACACACCAAGTGCAAACCTCACGGTGCGACTAGAGGAGAAAAGGGCATCAGGGCATCACCTAAGTCATTAGGATTCATCCTCTGGACATCCTCCGTACAGAGTTTCATGGCAATCCATCGCATAGTTGTTGATATTTCAGTCTGGACTGAATTGATGGAGTGTTGGACGATCATTAAGCCGCGCTGGTGCCATGAATACAAACAGAAAAGCAGCTGGCACATTGCTGGGCATGTTTGGCATTTCTGCTTGATGAATGACTTAAAAGATTCATCAGTTATAAAAATTGCTGCTGATTGACTAACCTATTAATCAACTCACTGTTTCAGCACCAAAACATGCACAGTGAATAGTTCTTTTTAGAACTAAGGTTCAATTACTGCCCAAGGAGGTAAACACAACCGACCCCATTTCACCCAGCGTTCAGTAAATATCTCCACTCATGTCTGTTCTTTGGGCAAATGAAAAACCAAGTCCAGCAACAATGAGAATGTTTTGTTGCCTTTGGATAAAAGCCTCAATCTCAAATTTCCTTTTGAGGTTTCTTTTCCTCATTCATAACTTTCCTGAGCTTAAACCCCATATTTTAAGCTGTTTATTCATCTGAGCAGCTTTGAAAGAGCTTTAATATCTTGTAGATAGAATAATTTTCTCAACTCGTGTAAATTGCTCTGCTGCATTAAAAGCACTCTGTAGCAAAGAATTAAATTCAAATAAGGAAGCTTTTTGCTGTTAATGGTTCTGTACAGCTTGATGGAGAACTTCATAATTAGTGGTTTAAATCCCAGTGCGGCCAAGTCATACCTTCAACATTAAGACTCTTTGGGTAAAACCATAAAGTGAACGTCACAAGTTCGACTCTGCGCTGTGTCAACTAACAGCCTTTATAGTGCTTTCTAAAAAGCATTAGTTCGTCTTCAGCAGACCGTCAGTGAACTGGCCCTCGTGCTCTAGCTACTGTTGGTCATAATCGAGACAAACATGTAAATACAGGCTCCGTGCCTGAAACCACATCACAAACAGGCAACATTTAAAACACTTCATTTGTGAGAGCAGTGTGCATTATAAGATATTTACATAAAAAAACAGGCCTGCTTTCACCACTGTAATCTATCGGTTTATGCAGTAAATGACATGGAGAAAAACATGGCACTTAAACTCAGTCAACAAGAACTTTAAAGGTATTGGCACAGATGGTAAACAAGAGACAGATTTCCTGTAAATAGTCCCCGAGGTCCAATCAGATCCCTGACCTTGTGCGCAAGGACAAGCAAAACAAACGCACCCCTCAAGTCATGGAAAAGTAGTAACTTTAAATACTACCGACACTTAAGAGTACCACAGAGATATTCCCACTGCAGGTTCAGGTCACAAGTATTCCCATATTTTTGGTCAAATTAACTGAAAGCTAAATAAGATGAAGAAAGTCATTTATTTTCTTGAAATTTAGTGCAGTAAGAAATGATTACAGGCCTGTCAGGACACCTGAATTCAACTTTATCAGCCAAAATTGTTCTCACGAATCGTGCCAAACGTAAGTGGAATGCAGATACATTATCTGGTGTTATGTCATTGGGGGTCTATTACAATATAAATGTGATCACAATTTCGGCTTCATCAGTATTCTTTCAGCGAAATATGAATCGTCCGGGCCACTGAAACACATTTATCTTGTAGCTAACTGTGATATTACCCCCATTCATCATAGAGTGGTGGGTAGATCCGCACGGCCGTGACAGCTCCTGATAAACTTCTCACGTTGCTACCACACAGTCGGCTGACATGTCGTGCCTGTCTGACAAACCTGGACTGTTGCACGTTATATTTATCATCAGGCCATCATTCAAATCTGTACCTGACCATGAGCGAGGAAACGGTTGACCTGCAGGCCTTGGTCTCCTGGTAACACAGCCTTATGTGTGACTGCTGACATTGTCCTCTCTAATTATTACCCTGGCACTGCGTGCAAAGAGTTCCACAGTCACTTCTCATCCAAAATATTTCTAAATGAAATGCTTGAGAGCCAACAGAGCTGGACAGATCTTCACCACCATCTAGTGGCGAGCACCAGCGATTCAACTCAGCGTTTAGTGGAGGAGTTGTGTCCTTTTCAGTGGCCAAAATAACTCCAGTTTGTTGCTGGATGGGGAGGCAGTTAGAGCCGCATAGAGACCGGCGGCGCTGGTGACTGCAGCTCCTGGTCCAGCAGTCGGAAGAGCATGGCACTTTTGTTGCACTGTGAGGTTTGTCCTAGAGAGCGGTGGAGCTGAGCCTGCAGGTAGTGGACGTCCCGCAGCCGCTCCTTACAGTTCAGCTTGGAGAAATAGGCTGCGGCCTCGCTTAGCGTGTCAACAGCTGAAACCACCAAATGCAAATCTACGGGGGGACAAAGAGCAGCAGTGTGTGAACAGCCATGTGACACTATGAGATGGTTATCATTATTTGGTGGGGGGGTGGGGGGGTACCTGCTTGCCCTTGTCTGTTTGGTCTGAACCCTGCTACCGCCATCTGACAGCGGGCTGTCAGCAGCATGGCTCGGCCTTTGTCCATGACTGACCCGTGGGCCAGGACAGGCTCGATGGCTTCATGGAGAACCCCCAGAGCCTGTTCAGGAACCCCCAACATCAGCTGTAGAAGGGAGAAGAAACAAAGAAATAAATAAACCAATGCATGCTGTGCTGCTTTTACTTTCCATATACACCTGTCATACTGCAAAAAAAACAAACTTTGGTGGTTTTCACATATGGGGGCTGTAACTGTGTTTGAGTGAAGTCTGTTTTCCTGTCGAGGCTGACCTGTGTGAAGGCTAGATGAAGGATGGTCTCTGAGGCCAGGGACTGCAGGTGGTGCTGTCTAGCTAGAGCCAAGGCCTGCAAGAGGAGAGGAAGAGCTGTGGAGAAGCCCGACGACTCCCAGTGGAGCTCAGCGGTGGAGAGCATAACTCTGTATGAGACATGAACAGTCAGACCAGACTGACACACATTTTCCTCGCCTGTCTGTGTTAAGAGATGTATTTTTGGAGCAGCATTCCTTTGTTTCCTTGTCACTTTATAATACAACAGTTGATGCCTCCAAAGTTGCATAATGGGAACATAATGCATTAAATATTCATGGTAGCCCTACAAAAGGTCAGTCAATTCAATGCCACAAATGAAAAAGTGAAGGTAGGCTATGTTTAGTTATCAAATAAAAGGGTAATCATGGTATTAGAGAATGTTATCGTTATCAGGAAATAAGTGACACGTCTCTACCTGATGACCACCTCTGTACATTTAGTCTTCTCACAGTGCACCTGTAGCCGCTGCAGGATGCTGTACGCCTCTGTGCTCCGGTTGAGAGCCTTCAGAACTTGAGCTTTCCTGCCAGCAAACACTCTGTTACAGCTCGAGCACCAATTACACATGTACGAGATGGATGTTGTTAAGATTAGAACTGGAGGTCTGTGCCTCGGTGTTACCTGTAGAGACCTTCTGTTTTGTTCAGGGCAGAGATCGCTGTGACTAGCGGCTCTGCCAAATGGTATTTCCCTTCGTTCATATGTCTCTCAAACTGGATTTTCAAATCACACAGCATCCAGAGCTGAATTAAGGTTAAAAAAAACAAAAAACACAATTGGAATTATTTTGTACATTTCCTCTCATGAATTATTCATCACTGTAATACTGCCTTACTACTGCATTACTAAGCCAAAATCCAAAAACCAGACATTTGGTCAAAACTGACTTAAGACCAGGTAATGACATCTGTTCCATCTTACAAAAATGGCAATACTATAGAAATGTATCATTTATGTGAGGCAGCATGTAAGATTAGTGGTGAACAAAGCTAAATAAACTAATCAAAATGCATTCAGTACTGCATTTCTGCCCCGCCTGCAGTAACTGCTCTCTGGGTTGGTAATTTGAAAAGTGCTGTCACACTTGCTGCACTGTCTACCACAGAGAGAGAGGGAGAGGGGGGGGGGGAGAGGGAGAGAGAGAGAGAGGGAGGGGGGGGGAGAGAGAGAGAGGGAGCAAGAAAGCTATATCAAGTCAAAGCAAGCAGGAGTGCAGATTGAGTGTGGTTTGGTTACTAAATCTGAGAATTAATTCATGATATTGATTTTATATATATATATATATACACATACATATATATAAATAAATAAATATTAACAGAAAATGGCCAGCCAGACTCCTAGCACAGAAACAAATTCCCTGAACTGTGAAATGCAAACAAACTAGTTAAGACGGATGAGAAGCACATCTTTCTGAGATGCTGCATTCCCTCTGCACTCTGATTATCATCTAAAAGGCAGAAAGCATTATCTGCAATTTTCCTTTATCATGTAGTTTCTAGGCAATTATTTTTGGAGGTTACAAAAGGCCTAAAATAGAGGCTTGACAAGCTTGTGTCTGTTACGGTTTGCTGTCCAGCCTGAAAACGTTAACCTCTTGTTTCTCAGCTTCCCTCTTGATGCAGTTACTGCACTCTGCCTTTGCAGAACAGGACTGAATGATACCTTTGTTAGTATAGTAGTGTTGAGAGAACACACCTTGGCGTGCTGTGAGTGAGGAGGAAACTGTTCCTTCAGATGCAGGAGAATCTCTGAAACTGCACTGTACAGGCCCTGCAACACAAGCGCACGTAGAAATGAGACAATGAAATAAGCGTTGATCTCCACCCAGTAGCTGGACCTGATCAATGTTAATTACCTGCCTGCAATGCTGGGCCAGATGACTAATGGATATGCAACAGCGGGGAACAAAGCAGAAAGGCAGGATCGGATCAAATGTGTTACCTGCTCAGCGTGCAGCTCCGCCAGGTGGCAGAGAGCCACAGCGAACGCCTCTGTGTTGTTCTGCTGGACCCCGAAGTTGACTGGCTCCAGACTGCTCATGTTGAGAAGCAGCTGGGCCTGCTGCAGAGCCATGGTGCTGCACAAGTCACAGGAGGCCACATTAAGGACTCAGAGAAGACGTACTGGGCGTTCATACACTTCTGAGTCATGTAGTTTTACAACTTAACTTGTGCTTTTTAAATGTACGCTTGTGGCAAGTTTATCTTGGACAGCAGATATCCGACTTGTTAATCGATGCATAAAAGCACGAGACATTTCTGCCGTGTTTCACAGAGCTGATTTAATGTGAGTGGGGAGAAGGTGGTGTGCTAGCATGCAGCCCGCTGTCAGCAACAGTAAAAACACCTGACAACTGTGTGTCGGAGTGGCAAGTCGAAGAGTCTGACCTCTTGCCGTACATCCTCCATATGGACGTAGTCTGAGCCAGGCTGATCTCGATCAGCTCCGACAGACTGTGCTTCCAGTGCAGGATGTCCGTGTCCTTCAGTGCGTCCATCAGTTTGTGGGCTGTCTTTCCCTGTGTCGCCCCTTGCTGGACCAAAGACTGGATGCCCAGAGATGCCAAGTACTATGGCAGAGAGGATTATCAATCAGGGTGGTGGACAGCATATCAAAAGATACAACATGCAAAGATCAGGTTTAGCCATTTAAAATGGTGAATGATACGTTCTGTGTTGATTTTCCACACGTGTAGCAAGCTTTCTGTGTATTCCAGTATGTGTCAGGACACAATTTCTACTGTGTATGTAATATGTGCCAGAATTTTGGGTGCCAAAATACTGCTGCCAACTAACATGTTTATCTAATACCCACCATGTCACAGCTGTACATACTGCTTGATTACATGAAGAACACTTCTGGTTTTTCACAATTGCTTTGGCTCAAAATGACATGTTCACCTTCAAAACAGAGACTGCTGCCCTTACACACAAAGTGCAAAACACTAAATCAGATGCTCGGTCCTCACAATTTTACATTGTTATATTTTCTAATTACCCAGGTCTGCATCATTGCTAACTAAACAAAGGAAAGAGAAATGCATTTTATTTCATTTTCACTACTGCCAAATTATTTAAGAGCTCATGTTGCACTCACTGGCAGGCAGAAATGGGCAGCCATTTTCACTGAATCCTCAGTTAACACAGTGCTGTCAGATCCCCTCATCTGTTCCAGGGTATAGAGCCAACTCTAATGTGGGGCACAGACAGAGAGGGAGAGATACACCGAGGCATACTCATATGAAATACAGCCATCACGAACCGCTAATCAGTGACACGCAGACAAAATAATACCAGTAGAAAGGGGTATTTTACCAGACAATGCTGCAAGCACACATGGTCATTGGACTCCTGGGCAATGCGAATAGCCTCCTGTAGAGCCAGATCAGCCTGCTGACTGAGGGAGAAGAAAAGAGAAAGCAGATTATGTGGGAACTTGTCAGTGTATTCAGGCTCCACCAGCTCTGTTACTCACTAGTGGCCAAAGCGACAGTGCAGGCTTGCCAGGTTGAGAGCAGCGTAGCGGAGACTTCGGCCGTAGCCTTCATCCCCATTGCTCTTTCCCTCATTTCCAGACAAGATGAGGCGGTCGAAATAATGTAAGAGACTGTGGGCTGAGAGGAAGATGTCCTGGACTCTCATGCTGTTCAGGTAGTTTAGGTAATGCTGAGGAGAGAGTAAAAATCATAGCGCTGATGAAGACTACCACCCCGTCTGGACTCTCCTCTGGCAGACTTGTTAATGCAGTGGGGAAAGTTAAGAGGAAGGATTTTACCGCTTCAGCAAAGTCTGGGTTGAACTTCAGCATGTTGTTGAGCTCTTCCTGTAGCGCAGCGGGCTTCAGAGCTTTGTTCTCATCATTCTTCAGAAGATATGCCTGCAGAAAGAGGTTTTCAAAAACTCTAACAGACTTTAAAGGTGTGATTCAGATTATTTTGAAGTGGGGCTGTTTGAGGTGATTATCCACAGTTAGTGTACCACCTACAGCAGATTGCAGTCAACAAGCCCCCAGTTTGGAGGAGCAGGCAAATCGATATCAGTGTAAATGTGTGCTATATTTAGAATACCTTTACCTTGCCATCAGCTATTCTCTCTTTCTGTTTACTGGCCTCAAAGCCACCAGTCTCCATTCACAAGGATGTCATTTTACCCTGGAGAAAACAGCAGCTAGGCTACTGCTGCCTCAATTGATGAGCTACCACGTTAGTTAGGATCCGAACCAGCCATTTAAAACTCCTGCTTTCTGCGAGAACAGCTTCAGTTCCCTGTCAAAAGGGCTGTCTGACGGCAATGTACAGCTGATAATGAAGAAAATATTCTTAATGTAGCTGCACTGAGGGTGTGCCGACCGCCATCTACTGTGGGTAACACTCTAATCACGAGTACGTCATACAACCCCACTTCAAATGATCTAAACAATCCCTATAAATGCTACCACGGCATGTCCAGGCTTGACACAGGATGTGGAGGGTTCTTCTTTTTTTTTTACCTATTGTGTCAAATCTGCTGGTTTTAACAAGATGACGCTAATCCACTTCAGCCTTGATTTAAAAGCTTACCTGTCTTGCAAGGAAGTACTCTGCTTGTTTTTGTGACAGAGGGCCTCTGCTAGGAGTGTTGTCATTTCTAGAATAGAGACAAAAAACACTTGTCACAGTAACATCAAAGCAAAAGTCTCATTTACTAAGTTGTAATTCAGAGTTTTGGCATTCTCACAGCGCTCACAACACATTTCACAAAGTCGCAGGTGCAGACAAGCAAAAAATTATTTCAAGGGGAGGTTGAAACACTTGGGTTTGTCCCTTGAAAGTAAAATATGTTACACCAAACCAATAACATGAATTTTAAGACTAACCGAAGCTCTGACTCATGCAGCGGACTGTCCAGCTCCTCTTTGTCCATCCTGTCCCCTACAGTATCCTCAGTGCTGGTGAGGTCCATGTCGGAGTCGTTGGCGACCAGTGCTGGCAAGCCCACCTGTCCATCAGTAGACTTTGCGTAGTGACTGTGGTAGTACTGCTGCAGGGACTTGTACAGCTTGTAGACCTGACTGAAAGACAGCTTGTTGTAGGCCAGAAGCATGTGTCTCATAAACAGACCTAAAAAAAAAACAGGGGAGATAGTTTATAGTTTACAGCAAAGTCTTTTCATTTCATCAGACTGACAAACCGTGCGGGACACTCACCCACAACGCTGGTTTTATAAGCCTCAGAATCGAAAGCAGTGAATGGTGTGGGAAGAGTGGAGAAGAAGTACTCCATGTCTTTCAGCTCTCCATCTGCCATTTCATGCAGCCTTAGAAGGGGAAAAACAGCAGCATAAGCACCTAGACATGTCAACAGTTCAATATTATTTTGATACCGTCTGGTATCTTGGTTATTATGTCAGTAGATGCCGTTGCCCAAAGTCTATATTAAAGGACGGTACAATTTCCTGAACTTAGGAGACTTTGAACGCACCAGTAGTCCTTCCAGTAGCATTGATTTCTATACCTACACAGTTTCTTTGTGCTGGGCAGATAAATATAGTGACTGTGTCTCACACTGAAGCAGCATACCTGAGTTTGACAGCATATGCAGTCTGAGGGCAGCACTCCTCCACAGTCTTCAGGAACTGACCCAGAGTCAGGTCTGGACCCTGTTAGCCCCGCATGAAACAAGACAACGATGAGCACCCACTCCTGCACAGTGGTGAGCAAGATCACTAACGTTACGTCAATAAAAACCAACCTGCTGCAAAGGTAGGATGAGTTTGTTCAGTCGTCTTCTTTCTGGCAGTGTAATTTTGGACGCAGTCATGTCGTACAGCAGCGCCAGCACGGAGATCTTATACGGAGTCACCCAGTCTTTGATACCAAACACGTTAGCATGGACCACTCCGTTCGTCATCATAGGGTTGAAATACAAACTTTCATGCACGCTCGCCATTTTAACCGGTTGTGTCAGAATCCGGAGAAGGAAGAACCCGGTGTTGTGGCAGACTGGGTCAACATTTAGCGGGAAGAAAAGTTTAAATCAGTTAGCAGCCTCACAGGCAGCTGGACACCAGCAGCTAGCTAGCTAGCTAGCGTTAGCTAGCCCGCGTACCCAGTTTACTTAACGTGAGCGCAGTCCTGTGAAAAAGGCGATAATACGTCCACAACTCGTCTCGGTCAACTTGCACGGAAGATTTCTCACTGACGGTGAACACTCGCTTCGCCCTTGTCAGGTAATTTGGTTTATTTTAGACATGTTGTCAAAAGTTGCCTCTTTGCTTTCAAACCGCCCTCCTTCTGTCCCCTGAAAAATACGTCACACAGAGAGACAATACGTCACACTTTTTACCTCAAACTTTATTCGCACGTTGGCTGAGACAACAACAGAAAATAAATTAATATAATGACAGTTAACGTGTTGAAGGGACGTTTTTCTCCTTTTTCAAACGCCTTCTGAAATGAGCAACTACCAACTTTATTTTGAAGATCCTCATCGGAAGTGGCTGTATGTAGAGTAGTGATTGTCAGTTGCACCATCAGAAGTGATTCTCGCCCTCCAGTGTTACAGTTTTTAGCTACACTTCCATATTTTGTAAACGTTTTTACCATTAAAAAAATAACATACATACAATAACAACCTTTTTCAACATAGCCGAGTTGTAGTTACACATTGTGGCCAACAGAGGGAGGCGTACACCTGAGATTAAAACCACTGAACACGGTCACAGCCCGTGGTCAAGGCAACCAGAACTTCCGGTGTACATTATATACATATATAATATACATTATAATAATTTAAGATTTATCAAATTCTGCCAAAAGTGACTGACTATAAGTGAAACTGATGATAAATAGTTTGAGGTAAGCCACCGTGACTCTATAACTTATTTAGATTTATAATTATCTACAAAAATGTCAAAATTAAATATAAATAAATGTGAAAAATCTGATACATTTATAGTCAGTCCATTAAAAGAGGCAATTTTATAGTCGACTGTGAAGAAAAGTTCATTGCTTTTGCGTATGTTTGTCCTACTTTGCTGAATGGCAGCAGGCCACCGCTCACTATCAGCTGACTCCCGCCAACATGTTCAACCATCATATTTTAATGTTGCAAATAAGATTCCAAGTATCTCATTTTACTCAGTTTAATCCAGCATCATGTCAAGATACATTAAATGGCAAAAAGGACAGAATTATATCAAACCTTTTTCAGTTACATGAGAGAGTAGTAGTAGTAAAGACAGTAGTACTGCAGGCCGGTCTGTTGGTTTCCCTACATAATACTGATGTTGTCTCATTTGGCAGATGGACGACCGTCCTGTGAACACCGGAGCAGGCCCTCGGCCACGGAGCCGTGCTGGAGAGAGCTCTGTCTGTTTCTTCACACATCCTCCTGCAATATGTTGCTCACCTGCTGGTGGAGCGAAGTTCAGCTGGTCTCAGATCAGCTTTTGGCTCACAAAGTGGACACACTGGTGAGTGGGAGCACTTTGACTTATATTAAGTTTAAGACACGCTTCCTAATTTTGTCACAGCGCCAGATGTACACCCCCGAGCCCCAAAGTGTTGTCTGAGTTCAGTATTTATATTTTAAGCATCAACCTTGAAGCTGTTGGACTTCCAACACTGCTACTATCTCCGTCTGTACCTTTTCTTGTTAATTCTGATCATGTCTCATGTTCTCCTGGCCAGACCTTTGAACCCACCTGCCACAGAAATCAGTTAGAGTGGAGGCAATATCAGACTGAGGCTGGAAAAGGAGTGCAACGAGCTGATGGTTCTGTCTGATATCAGGCGACTGTTCTCCTCTTATCCAGATGAGCGCTGTGACTCTAGGAGCTCCGAGGTGAATCTCTGAGGATAAAGACCCCCAAGACAGCCCCATGAAGACCACTGACACAATCTGTCCAGGTAAAACTGCAAATCAGTGCCAGTCACCTGCCAATATCTGGATGTTGACTCTGGCTTTAGACAAAGACGTTTTAACTAGTACAGTAGTGGTCCCAATAAGAGACCTGTTAGATTAGATTAGATTAGCCCTAACCCTAAATAAAAATACAATAAACAACAGTAGAAAATAAGCAACAGTAAATAAATAGGAATTGTAATGAGAATAAATATATATTTACATTATGAACATACCTGTACAGTGTGGTAAACTTCTCATATGTTCTTTGAATTTGATAACAGCTTGACAGGTTGTGGCTGTTAATCTGAAGTGTAACCTACACTTCTCATTAACAAACAGTAGGTGTGGAAGTTATGTATTTTTAAGCGGCTTGTTTGTTTCTCGGCGCCTCATTTAAAGCGTAAACCGTTCATCATGTGCAAATATGTGGCACAACGTTTTCTAGTTTTTCTCACTTCTTCCAAATCACTCCTAAATCTTTTCATTTACAAAGCTTTTTGCAGCTGCTCACAATGAATAGATTTAAATGCCATACCACAGTATTCACAGTCTGAAAGAAATGCAAAACAAAATGTATCCTGTTGTTTTATATGAACTCAATTACTGCTGAATTTGAATGCTCAGTGCATACGACAAAAAGTCCTGTAGTGTTCATCAATGGCTGGTTAGCCCAGAAGTTAGCTGGTTGGATAACTATTTATCATATTTATGTGTTCAACACTCACCAAACGTTTGCATATTTTCCATCAGCAGTCATAGAACCATGATCCATGAAGAGATGACTTAATCAGGAATGAAACAAGTTAGGATGAATCCACTCCTGTAGTAGAAATACCAATCATCTGTCTACCTTTTAAACTGTCTGTATCACAAATGTGCTTGTTATTGGTTTAAGGCAGGGGAGAGGAGGTGTCATAACCGGCCGGGAGCGTGAACAGGTTGTGTGGGATAAGTGAATAAGTGAATGGCATCCTAGATTACACATGCAATGTGAAAACACAACAAGGAGTTACCTGCTGCTTGTGATGGAGGCAGCACAACAGGCAACTGTACCCAGAAGATGGCAGTGTTGAACCTGAGTCTTGTTCAAAATTGGATCTCATCAGAAAGCGGTCTGAGAGGAGACAAGAGACAGTACAAACAATGTGGCCCCCTCCTCCCTCAACGTCACCCACCCACCCACCCACCCACTCAGCCTCTCTCACTCTGTCTCTGACCCTCCCTCTCTCTCTCTCTCTCTCTCTCTTGCTGAGGTGAAAGTCAGTAGACGATGACACCTGTCAGAGTTGATATCTTTGGAAAGCTTAAATGAAGTAACTGTAAATGCCTCTGTCAATGCATGAGTCATCTTAAGATAACATTACCAACTGTATGAGTGCACAGTTTGTAGGATTTGATGCACAAAGGATCAGAGCAAACAAACTTCTGTGTCGTGTCCTCAGTCTGAGAGACTGCCATTAGCTTCCACGTTTCATGAGCTAACGACAAAAAAAAATACTTTAACTTTACTATCTATCTATCTATCTATCTATCTATCTATCTATCTATCTATCTGTTTATCTATCTATCTGTCTATCTATCTGTCTATCTATCTATCTATCTATCTATCTATCTATCTATCTATTGCAGAGAGCTGGATGACAAAATGGACACCACACTCATGTCTGCATGATGAATATGAAGCAACAGCTAGCAGCCACTTAGCTTAATTTATCTTAACTTAGCTTAGCTTAGCTTAGCTTAGCATAAAGACTGGAAATGAGGAAACAAAATCCGTCTACCAGCGTCATGAGTAAATGCAACACGGTGAACATTAGTTTTTGTTAATTTTGGACAGAGTTAGGTCGGCTGTTTCCTCCTGTTTCCAGTCTTTATGCTAAGTTAAGATAAGCTAAGATAAGCTAGTTACATATTTCTGTAATATATATATATTTCCCAAATTAATAAATAATCTTCTCATGGTTTCATGTTTGGAAAATGTTAATTAACCTCGTAATTTATGTTTACAGTACCTACAGTAATAAAACCAGTACAGTATCAGCACTACAGAGAAGCTATTCAGCTGATGTCCCCTCAGTGCATATACAGTTTATCGCCATTTAAAAGTACATTTTTGTGAAGAAGCTATATTGAGATATTCTGAGGATACAGATCGTATTTCTCTAATGTCACCATTTAGATGTCCCAATTAGGCTACATATCATCTTAATGAGCCTACAAAACCACGCTTGTCACCAGTTTCTGCATTGCTTTTCTCTCTTCATTATTGCCGTTTCTGACTCTGAATACGTTCGTTGTGGTATCTAAAATGCAGCCGCCCCGGTCTTCTTTTTGCATCAAGTTTCTTTCTCCATTTTTCTGGGGATGCTAAGTCCCCCAGACCGCCATGCCCCCAGCCAATGTCGTTCTACCTTGGAACATGGCCTTATTAATTAACATATTATGGAACTGCTCTGTTTTCAAAAGGTAATTTTCTCTACCCTTTACATTTCAAGGATAATGCACAACATATTCTCACATCAAGTCAGTCTTTTTTTTATAGGCTGTATATCACATGTAACCTCAGTCTGAATGGGCTTTCATGGTGTGACTCCTTTTAATCATTACGATGATTGCATTCTCCTCCCGCGTCTCTTTAGGAATAGATTACCAGAGATAAACTTATTGTGCCTCGTGTGAGAAATGACAGACCTCTGTGTACACTGACCCTGACTCAGCTTCCTGCTGCTTACTCAGTGTCTCTAAATGGATTAAGTTGTCAGCTGGACAGCCCATCTGAGATTTTTAATATCCAGCCTGAGGTATATCAAGCAACCGTCTGCCAAATGGTATCAGAGGGATTTACTTTGCTTTTATTGCAACTTTCTCTCTCCCCCTTTTCTCATCTAAGATATGATCATGCCCTCTGTGATTCCTGGAGGGTGTTTCACTTGTACATTAATAACGCATTGAGGATAGTGAATGAAAATATATTCCACGGGCTCCAGAGCGAATATCACCTTTTATAACTGTAATTTATATCATATGTGAGTTGGAGGAATTAAGACCACTTCTACATTTATTAACTTTCTTATGCATGTGCTTTGCAGATATCCACATTCTGGGCTATTTTTACATCTGTGCTTGTTTCCTTCATGTTGTGTTGTTTCCACCCAACCAGAACACGGGTAAGAACGAAAAGGAAACATGAGGGAGTCATGAGGACTTAATGGATTTGGAAAGAGACACAAAACTGACCAGAAGCTTATTGACCTAAAGCGAGAGGACACACAGCTCGTTGGACCGTTAAGTGACACCCACCTCTCCACGAATATAACCGCCCAGTTAAGCCTCTTTTCAGCTTTTCAGTCTCTTCTTCAATGGACCTTGAACACTTCCTTGACTTCCTCTAGCTGCGGTGCTGAAGTATTGTCCACAGTGCTAGAATTTTAAAGAGTATAGCACATGCGTGAAGAGCGGAGTGAAGTCTGTGACAGTGCATTTGGACCGATTTTTATTACATCAGACGGATCCACAGAGCGAAACATGTCAGTTGCCTGTGTGTGTTTGTGGATTTCCTTCTCTGGGAAATGTGTTTGGTTTGCTGAGCCTGTTTATTTGTGCTTGTTTGTGTATCTGTGCGTGCGTTTGTGTGGGTCTGCCTATGAGTGGGTGTTTTTATGCCACAAAAATATCTCGAAACTGTTGCTGCTGTTCGTGACAGAGCCATAAACCAAAAAGCCTTGACACAATACATGTACAAAGATCTTCAACTATAGATTATTGGACATTATGGTTAGTTGGCTTAAAGCAAGAGGAATGAGGTTTTATTGGCTGATTTGATGTGACATGTTAACTATTGTCATAAAATAGAGGAAATAGAAACGGAATAAAATGAAGTAGAAGAAAATGCAGTCATCTTTAAACACTATTTTGCATAAGGGGGCACCAAATGTTGGCTTTTTGAGCATTAAGTGTATAAAAACTCATTTTAAAAACAGATAGGTACATTTTTAGTGGGCTGCCATCGGAAGGATGTCTTTAACATGGTGTAATTTGATTTGGTTGTAAGGATTTGGGTAAGGATTTACTGCAATTTACTGGCAGTTTCCCTGGATGTTTCATGGAAATAACTTTGGCACTAATTATATAGGAGAGGTAGACAATGTTAGAAAGTGCCCACACATTTCTGAGTTTTCAAGAAAGAAGCAGGAATTGTTAGAAGTATTTTTGGTAGTTGCAGAGTTTATAAGCTGATTATTAGATTCTCCATGAAAAAACAGCAACAATTCTTGAAGCCCCTCAGCCCTTGACTTCAAATGTCAAGTGTTTCTTTAGCACGTTAAGTATTTTTGACTAAATGAGCAACCATCAAAGTTTAAGGATTTACCCTCAAAATGAATAAAAGCTCATCTGCTTCATCGGCACTGTGTAGGTGCAGTTTGATCAGGTTTGATTGAGAGTTGATGCACAGAAATACGTGCTCTCAAACATGTGAGAGGAGCACAGGCAAACTGTAGAAATACAAAAACCTTGAAACGTCAGATCATGTCACTCGTAATAAGAACTTCATCGACAAAAGTGAGTTTTCAGAGCTTTTGATGACTGGAAATAACTGAATATAAATGTATAGACTTGTATGCTCTCCTGTAATTTACAACTTCACAGAAAACCCAGTTCTACATGTTTACATGTTCATTACTGCCGTGTAGCAGCTGGGTATCTGTATGTAATATGCACACACACACACATACACACACAATTAGTGCAAAATCACTAAACTCAGTGCTGACTGTGTGTGGGAATCCAGCCCTCTCTTTCTCACGAGTGTAATCTGTATCACATATGCCATACCTACTCATCCATGTAGATTGTGTTTTTTTTTTGTTTTTCCATCAGAACACCTTTATGGATTTATCTAGAGCCACGAGACAGTGCTTGAGAAAAAATGAACACACAGTGAGTTACAGTCGAAGAAGGATGTTCGTTTTCTTGCAGTGACACCACTTGTCATCTCTCACTTAACCTAATACAGCTAGATGAGCTAACGCTAACTCCACGTCTGCAGGAGATGGAGGAGAAGCATTAGACGCAGTGGAACGCCGGCAGAAGTTGCTGGAACTGAGCTATAAGAGACATTGTAGCCAAATCATGGGACGCTTTTTCAACTCCACAAACCATAGCTATTTACAGTAGTTATTTTTAATCCACTGCAAATTTTTCTTGCATGAAGCACCTCAAGGACACCTTTATCAGCTCCCACCCACAGATCTGCGCTCGGCTTGTCTCCCAACCCTCAAGGTAATTTATTTAATACATTGCAAAATCATTTATCATTTTTAAGGAGTGACAAGAGCACGGCAGCTGCAGCAAAGGCTACATGATTCTTCATGGTAGTAGAAGAGCTTTGAGTCTGATTAGTATCTCCTCTCTTGCAGTTTTAAAAGCAGTGGGGGAAAATAAACATCAGGAATTGTCGCTACGCAGCCATGGCAACTCAGGCACTGATGGCAGTCTCTTTCAGGAGTGTGTATGACTATTTTCAGAGGGGCTGAGGCTTTGTCAGGCTCCTCACTCAGCTAACCTCTAGCTCAGCCTTTATTTTGAACTGGGCTGACATCATTCATTACGTATATACCTGTTTAATGTTGAAGTCCCTTCCACTAGGCAAGCATTTTACCATTTACAAACGTCGTTCTCCAATAGAGAACAGAAAGCTTGTTGGAAAATCTGTCATTTCTGAAATGTCCCTTTGGAGGAACGATGTAAGGATGATCTTCACGCCTGCTAAAAACGTTGGCAAAAATGCCCCTAAATCAATTTTTCTGGCTATCAGCGCTCATGCTGCTCCCATTGTCCTTATGTCAGGATGACATACCGTCTCACCTGTCCAATTTCAAGTTGACCCATCGGATATCATTATGGGTGGCCCGACAAGCGTGAAACTGTCAAAGAATAATTGATGTCATGGAATGGGTGTTGCTGAAGCCATACATCATCTGATCTCAACCAACTTACCTTTTTTTATATGATAGTACATTACAGGAGATCATAAAGCAGCAGCGTCCGAGTTAAGCCCGGCCGCAGAGATGCTCGCTGAAATTGTGAATTATGCCATTAAATGTAAATTTAATTCAAGAGTGATTTTTGCCTGCCATGTTGGCATATTTTCTATGAATAAAGAGGCCAATCGTGCTCTTTTTGTTAAGCGTTTACTCACACCATTTTTTACTAAGTACGGTGGCTCTTCAGGTAAATTGCCTACACAATCAAAACTTATAAGTAGCTGTTTATGGTTCTAAATGTCATCCACTGTTGCAGTCCTCTGGTATGGGCTCTTATTCTGCTGCGCCAGCATCCCTGGGACTGCCATTAAATGGAGCTGAGCCATTGGAAATTATCTCCTCTTTCGGCTGATGAGCTAATTGTACTCGTATGCTGTAATAACACCATTAAAATGTAATACACTTGGGTTCATTACTTCACATTTGATATAGTTGCATGTTGCAGGGCAAAAGGCAGAAAACAAGTGCTTCACTTAGAATAGTGTTTGCACTCGTGACAAAATCCACTTTTCAAACTATCTCCCTCAGTGGAATGAGCGACTTTAAGGAGAGGTGTGTTTTTCTCCTTCATTGCAGAAAATTGTTCTCCACGGGTGCACTGAATAATCAGATTAAATAGAGGGAGAAAACTCAAGTATTGCGTTGTAAAACTAGAGATAAGCATTAATCTGAGGTTCGTGCAGAGAAGAGGCACATCCAGCTGCTAGGAGTGAATGATACAGTCCTGTCATCTCAGGCTTTGATAAAAAAAGATCTTTCATTTTCATGGCCACTGATGGGGACTCTCACTGTGCCTGAAGTCCTCCTCCTTTCAATTCCTGTTTTTAAATCATCATGTAATTTCTTCATGGCCAGGATAATGAAATGTTTGGTACAGTATTATTCCCTTTTGAGAAATTCAGTTTAGTTTAGTTAAAACTGCATTCATCTATCTTGGTTAAATTGGCAGAGATGAAGCTATTTTAGGAAACAGATGCTATCATCGGACGCGCATTTACCCCTTAACAGGTGCACACAGACACACACAGTCCCACCGTCAGTCTCAAAGAAACAAACAGAATAAAGTTTATTTTCTTTCCAAAGCTGACCAGATATCCTGCTGTTAAGGGACAATCTCTGTCTTACAAGGCCTTTGAACAAAGCTCAGCTGGAGTACAAGGATCGTGGACAAAGCCCCTGGATTTTCATAGTGTAGCTGTAGCCACTGTAGCAGCGGGGAAGGGTCCTTGCCAAGCCTAATGAATTCGGATGTGAAAACACTTTGGTATTGACTTTATATAATTGGGCAAGATGCAATAACAAAGCAACCTTGGTGGAGCGCACCTGGATAACAAGCGATCAGCCCCATCCATCAGTTCTCTGTTGAAACAGGCCGCTACCTTGAAGCTCAAACTCATTAACTCTTTGAGCCATTGATATGCGCTCCCTCCTTAGTGCTCTGCACGTGTGTGCACATATTACCATACAATGCTTGACACCACCCACTGTGTTCATTTAAACTGGGTGTTAATTAACACAGTTATAGTTTAATTGTACATTGTTATAATCGTTTGTTGAACTGCTAAATTTAGGTCAGTAACACCGACCATTTATCCATTATTCTAAGCTTACTGTTTCAGCTGTTCATCCATTGTTTGGCCTCTATTTCATATCTTCTATTTACAGTTATTTATTTTAACTATCTTAACTATTTAGCCATCTTTTTTTTTGCTAACTCCAACTTTAACTAACTAGACTTCCCTCCCTGCTTATTAACTAGTTCATCATGCGTGCATAATCACAGCAGTGCAGTGTAACATAGATAAGGTATACTTTTTTTAAATCGCTCTGTTCTTCTAAATTAGTTGAGCTACCCCACAATCTTTCCATGTAGCCCATGGCAACCGCAGAAGTACCCCCTAAGGCACAAGTACCCCTGGTTATGAATCACTGATTTGAGCAATGTGAAAGGCTGTCACTACCCACTGTATATGTGAAAGTAATGCCGCAGCAAAGGTCTTAAGTCTCACCAATAAGACTGCTAAGTAATTTTCAGTAGCAATTTAGAAATTAAGGGTTTTTGTCACTTTCTCTTTATTTACTCTGAAGGAATAAAAGGTTTCCATACAGTGACCAGTATATTACAATACATTACTTTACAATTTTAAAGAGCCAACACGTGCGGCTCCACCTGAACCTGAAATACAATTTAAGTGCAATTTACTTAGAGGCTCTTATCAGTTAAATTATATTTTTGTTTGTTTGGGAAATCCAGGTGCAATCACCGAAGGGGGTGGAAGTGAATCTGTTTCTTAATTTATTTATGTAAACTTGGCTTCCCTCCAGTTGCAGCAGATGATTTCATTTGTGTGAGCAGAGTGCCTGATATAATAGGATTACAATCTGGCTGTTGGAAAATTGTCTGTGGACCTCTGTGTTTCTGAGGTTTTGAGCAGGTCTATTAGCCCATGGTGGCATCTTTATGTTTTTAATTTTACAGCTTCATCTGGCGTCAAAGCATTCATTGAATCATGTGAGTTAACCTTTTAGAATGAGTGTAATATTTACCTCTTAGGTCAGGGGTGATCCTGATGAGTGACCAAATTAATCACTGGTTATTGATCAGGATTCAAAAGGTGTTTTGGGCTCTTTAGCTGCTAAATGCTCTAGTTGCCAACTTTGTGTGTCTGCTGTTTGTTCCTGTGCAGTTTATCAGAGAGTTTTGGCTGCTGTTCTCTGGTTCTCTGCTGGTTGGCCATTGAATGTAACTCCTTTCACATTGCACATAGTCACTTCATCCATTTTTTAACTTTGACTTTCCTCTTAGATGTTCCTCTGGACTCTACGCCCCAACTGTCAGTGTGTGATGGCACATTTTTTTTCCACTCGCTCACTTTCATGCTGATAAAATAAAATAAGTCATGATAATTAATTCTTCCTAATCCTAACCTTTTTCCACGCACATCCTGGCCTCCGCCCACCAAAACACCAAGCATCCACCACTACCGTGCATAGTGCACTGTGCACCCTGCACCTCGATGAACCAGATAATCACCCCACCCTCTCTCTACCCCTTTAGTGTTCACCCTATTCACCATTACCAGTGAAGCCGAAATGGAAATTAGGCTCTGTAGAGAAAGTCTCATCAGAATCAACTCTTGTCTCCAAGGCATATTCAGAGGAAGTATCCCTGGAGACATTTGTCAGCCTCAGAAATGTCCTCGAGGTGGGGTTAAGGAACATTTTCTTCCACACCAGGGACAGTCGTGTTCACACAGGGCACCACACGCTGTGCTATGAATATAAGACTAACTCGTAATCTGTCATTCAATATATTATGTTTAAATGCATTTCGCTGTTTCAGATGCTCTATATTCTTATAGACACTGACACGGAAAGGGATGTAAATACTGAGAGGGGAGAACCTTCACTCTGTTCAATCTTTTTTTGTCTGCATTTATAACTATTTGTTATTCCAAAACGATCATCACATCCTGTATGTAACTATTGAGTTTGCATTTCATTCTGAAGGCCTTATTTGCCTGTCTGGCTATGTCAGTAAACTCTAGTCTGTGTGCTTATTCATCTTGATTTGTTTTTTAAGCATTTCAAAAAAAGCTAAGCAATTTTAAATGTAATGTTTCAGCTATTTTTGCCTGGAGTACACTCTACATAGCACAATGTTGCATAACCCTTGAGCAAATACACAAGTCAAAGAATATCTAGATGGATCTGGCATATACCTTTATGTTAAAATTAAGCACTGCTGTCATTGTACAAGCAACACACTCCACAGGTCTGCGCACGACTGGGTGCAGAGCGGTGAGCACCAAAGGAGATGGGAATCTGCATTTAATTCTCCAGGCCTCCTGCTCTGAAACACAAGCTCAGATACTCAAACAGGGTGAGACCCAAGGACCAAAAAGGGTGAAAATATCTTACAGGCAGACGATATGACATGATAGATGTGCTGCAAACAGAAATGAGATGCAAATAGAGGAAAACAGCTTGTAAGCGCTCGTCTCTAAATAGACTGCGGGGCTTGTTTTTCTATTTTCTGTTTCGCTTCCGTCTGAACACACCATGAAAGTTTGTGCTGTTTCATCCCAACAGACACAAATCCTGGATGACATGGCAAATCCATCCATCGGTGATTAGCACCGGTGACGCAAAGAGATGGCAATTTGTTCTTTGACTTTAGGCCTGACCACCTACACACAAGCTTAACATGGCTCCTCTCTCTCGTCTGCTGTTTCTAAGAGCCCACTGAAAGCTCCCCAAGCACTACTTCATCTAGTAGGATGTCAAACATAATGTTGACAGTTAATGTGGTCATTTGGTGCATGGCTGGCAGTGATGGCTTTTCAATTAATACAGCCCAAATGGCAAAAATGCTCAATTAGCTTTAATGTATTCTACTCTCTGATGAATGCTGTGTAAGTGGATGAGGGAAAAGTAATTTATCTGCTGCATTTTACCTATAATGACTTAACCTAAAGTTGCAATGTTCAGCAGTGCTAGAAGACCAACTTTTTTTCTTCTATTTTGTGTCAAAATAAGCCTCGGACATGATATAGACTGCTGTCTGAAAGACTTACTGTTCCCCCTCTGGACGGGTGAATGGACAACAGAAAACTAGACAGAACGACATGTTGGCAAAGCCTGGTAAATGAAAAATGAAACTGGAGCTGCTGCACAAAAACTTCTAATACCCGCACAGACAACAGGAACAGATGTAGATAAACCGGTAAATATCAAACACTGACAGCCTTCAGTAGCCTTGTGAGACTGTGGGCCCCCAGAGTGTTGACTACAATTGGATGGCACATGCTGCTTGTGCTGTATTGAGTTCTCAGTTGCTGTTATTCTTCTTCAGTCTTTCATCATATCAGCCCTTAATGTGTGTGGTGAGAAGGCTTTCAGCTTGAGAATGTCACTGACCACAGTTGTTTTGCTTTTTCACGCAGACTGACATGTTTTTCCAGAATATGCAAAAATCTGGCATGGCCAAAATGTAGCAGCCAGCAAGTGTGGTGTCTATAAAACTCGAGCTGGGTAATCCCCAAACTGCTTCTGAGACCAGTCTTCAAGTCTGCCAATCTGAGTCGGATTAGGCAGTGTTAACAGGATTGCCTTGGAAACATGATATTAATTTTAGTCTCGGAAAAACAGGACAGCTACACCTGATGTACTGCTGCTTTAGGGCGGTGCTTTGCAGATGTGGAGTGGGCTTTCCTCCTCTCTAGTGTCTACCAAACAGAGTTCTTCTTGGAAAAAGAGAATAATTCAATAAAAGCAGCGAGAGACTCTTTGAGCGCCAGTTCCAGATGTTTGGCCTCAGACGTTTGGATTCACACTGACAATTCAGGTGTGTGTGTGTGTGTGTGTGTGTGTGTGTGTGCCAATCCATGAGATTTATCCGCCGGTGCAGCTGAGCGAAAGCCAACAGCAGGTGTGAGATTATGGTTCGCTCTTATTTTGAGGTGAGCAGATGTGGTGCTATTAAAGCCTTACAGGATACAAAAGCTGCTCTTTTGTATCATTCTTATCATCCATCTAATCAAGTGAAGGACTCCGACATAAAAGTAGGCAGCTGGGATGACGTCTTTGTTGAGACGGATCTTAAAAAGTTACTACTCGTATAAGAGGACATTTAAGGAAATTCATATGGGGCTTAAAGGCAACTCCTGAATATTCTCTTAAAGGGAACTTATGATTTTCAACATTATCTCTTTATAATAGTAGTGACTAATGGTCCATTAGCAGATTTAACACTAAGCAATAGTCTTGGTTTCTTTGAATAGGTGCATATGAAACAAATAAAGAAGCATATAGCTTTATAATACACCTTTAGGCTTAAAGTGTTAGATGACACGTAAGGAAACCTATATTATATACACAGATTAATTATTTGTTTAAATTATTTCATTACTTTTCATTTAAGAGTGGTACAATAAGCTGGATAAACAATGTTGGCATGCCACATTATAAACTTGATATGGCTAGCCTATTAGCAAACAGTTGTCTGCTTACACATTCAGCAGACGTAAAACAACATTAGCATTCATCTGGAGTCGTGTAAGTGTAAATCCTATATTTACTCTGTTTTTATCGCAGCTACACCTCATGCACTGCTGCTTTGGGGCGATGCACTTCAGATGTGGAGTTGTTTTTCCTCCTCTCTTAAGTGTCTACCAAGCAGAGATCTTCTCGGAAGGAGAATAATTGGTTACAGTTTCCACCATAGACTGTATACAAAGATAGATGACACGACAGGTCCCTAAAAGTGAAGCTGGTGGCCGGCTGCAGTAGCTATAGGTCATAAACCCCGTCCTCTTCGTGTTAGCAGATGGGATATTGGCCAAAAAAAACTCAACAGCAACGCAGTTTCTGTCATTTTTGCTTTAAATGAGCGATTTGATGCTATAAAAAAGGGGCTGTCAATGTCATGATTGACAGCTAATCCTAACCCATGACTGAATGGAGCAGGTGTATGGGCAGGATCTTATACTGCTGCTCTAGCCAATCACCACTGCAGACTCTGGCTCCAAATGATGTCACCAGCACAAGATGGCAGCACCCATATCCAGGACATATTGGCTTCATTTTTGTATGGTGGAAGGAAGCAGACACACGTCGTCCACCTCAATATTCAGTGTATGGTTTCCACTCCTTAGGTAAATAACTGGCTCTTTAGCGGCTAAATGCTCCACTGTTTTCGCCAGCTAGCTGCTAACTTTGTCTACTTGCCGTTTGGTGCTGAGCAACTAGTTTACAGATGCTTTTCAGGTTTTTTTTTTTTTTTTTTTTTTGAGAACAGCTGCCCACTGCATCTGGAATACAGATGAAGGCTGTGAGGCTGAACAGAAACAAGGTTGCAGGCTGCATAAACATAACAATTAGCTTAAGCTACTAAAATGCTTGATAGCGCTGAGGGGAAATGCAAAGTGGGTGATAATTCTCTGTGGGTCTGCCTCTCTATGAGCGGCCCGTTTCACACAGCCTATACATAGTCGTTTTTATCCATTGTTAAGAAGAAATATTGATTAGAGCTGCTGTAAGGAAACATAATTACTTTCTATCAACTTTCGATTTCTCAAATACCCTTTATGCTTAAACTTTTAGGCGGCAAAACCATTTCAGCGAATATCAGCCAGCACCTGAGAAGATTACTGGAGAGATCCTTTCAATAGCAATATTTAATCAGATGTTTCAAGGTGAAACTGTGAGTCATTATTCTTCTGAGGAGGGACTGACTCTTCACTTTCTGCTGTTATAAATGCCATTAATTTGCCCATAAGTTCCCTTGCAGAAGCCGTAGAAAAGGCTGATTGGCGCCTCATCTCAAACAGATTTTCTGTCCGCCACTCCAGCACTGAGCAGCTCGCAGAGGTCTAGGCTCAATGTTCTGGTCATTAGTTCAAGACCATTGACTTGATAATCTCACCTGGGAAGGACAGGTAATGGTTCCTATCGGCGCAATTATGGCTGCTCACACAAACAGCTATTCGTACTTGTCATGTACATACCTGCTCAATTTCTCTGACCTCGGGAGCTAAGTGGTGGAGCCTGACATCTGGCACAGACCTGGGGGCACAGTCGCAAAACACTGTCAGCTTTCTTTTAGTATTTAGGAAAGTTTTAGTTTAACATTCCACACACATCAGTCCATTTAAAGTGGTGCATCTGGATGCATATTCTAGGTGCATATTTACTTCCTGTATCATTGTGTTTTCCGTTTCCAACAAACGTCATATGTAATAAGTCATTGTGTGATATTTTCGTGTCATCTCTTCCAGCTCAGTGTGTCTTTGTTTCACTGATGATAACCAGTATTGGATAGGGTAACTTGAGGTGCTTGATAATGTATTAATAATGGTGTTTGAGGATGTGATCGTACTTACTCTGGGTTTACATTACTGTCAGATCTCCATTTATCAAGGTGTGGCAAATGGCTCTGTTTGATTATGATATATTAACACCGGCTGCTGTCAGGTGTTTGCTTAATCTCATAATTTGCGTCCCTATTATCATGGGTATGTTTATGTCACATTTGATATTGGGCTTTAATTTGTGGGTAGAGATTGAGAGGAAGTTACGCTTATGAACTGAAAGTGTGATTCACTGGTGTGATTCTGGTTTCCAGTGTCCTGTAGAACAGAGCGGCGTGCAGTGAGCTCCATACACAACATGTAGAGGCATGATTTCTCCCAGGATTAAATGGAGACACAGATATAGAACTTGCATGATACCTTCAGCTCAGAAAGTGTGCTGTAAGTCAGCGTTAGCACATGAATACACACAAGATGACCTTCTGTCAACCTGCACGTTACCACCTCTGCTCTCACCATGCTATTGTTTTTTATTTTTTATTTCTTTGTTTTTCATCTCTCAAGAAGAAAAACCCAATAAAGAAATGTTCAGAATAGTATTGTGACATTTCACAGGTAAATGTTTGTCTTTTTCTTAACCCGCTGAAAGGTCACGTCCTGTGATAAAGGAAATCAGCGTAGTGGAAGGCATTATTCTTGTCTGAAATATATCAAAACAGAAGAAAAAGCAGTCTGTCTTGTCACAAGAAAAGGAAACACTCCATTTCCACTTGAGCTAGTTCGAGAGCTGGAGATGAAATTACATACTCTTCAAGCACTGTAATACCTACGCCACCAGTTAAGTAGATTAAGGAAGATTTAATGTATTATTGTCTTAAAGATGCTTTAATTTCATATTTCTTTCATGTTCCTATTCTACAGGAAAATAATCCAATGATTAAGAAACAGAACATTTTCGAGACTTTCAGGAAACAACTGGGTGTCATGATTTCAGTTTTAAGTTATTTAACCTGTGCCACCTCCTCATCCTCCTAAACATTGTGGTGTGCTTTCCCAACATGACTGAACCTTTAGAGTTCCAAAACTGACTCCTGCGCACTTCAGTGCCCTACATTTCCCGCCTTTCAAATGGAATGTTTTGGATTTGATTGATTTCCAACTTGATCTATCTTTGCACCTGTACTCAACCACCTCCATCAACTTG
Organism: Pempheris klunzingeri; assembly: GCF_042242105.1. Lineage (NCBI taxonomy): Eukaryota > Metazoa > Chordata > Actinopteri > Acropomatiformes > Pempheridae > Pempheris > Pempheris klunzingeri. The sequence goes on from NC_092018.1 coordinate 26,549,070, forward strand.
GCAGAAATGCAACTAGAGAGCTATTGATTTTTTTTTACCCCTGAAATCACTTAGAAGAGGATATACACTTTGCTCTCACTGTACCAAAATAATTTTATCTCTCCAAAATGGTTTCCTATATTCTCAATTTCGCAGACCCATTTAATTCAGGGGAACATTACTGTGGGGGGGAAATTGAACATGGACTGGCTGGGCCTAAATCAATGAAACTTTAAGATAAAGAGCCAACATTTACAGTGTGTGGAAGTACTGTGCAACCCATGGTGCTCAGTGACACTCGTAATGTATAGCTGGTATTACAGCTTTCAATGGGCATTTATAAAAGACCCAAAAATAAATGACTTGGTTCACATGGTATGATTGCTGCTTTAATAAATACAATTTTTAGTGTGAAAACTCCCGTGGTGTTAAAAATAAGAGCCTAAAATGTGTACATTATGATCTACTGGCTACGCCGTATCTTTTAAAACCGTAAAAATTACTTCACAGGTGGTGGATACAGTGGTTTTCATAAACCAATTAATATGTTGTCCATGTTTTCGTGCAAAAACAGCTCAAAGCGGCTTTTGCAGTTTATTAGCTGTTGTTGCTCTGAAAGGGGGGGAAAGAGCCCTGCTCCCACATGACAGAGTGTCATCCACATCTCTACTCTTTGTGTCAAAGTCACCTTTCGTGTCACTGCTTCATGGAAAGCTGCCCAATGATGAGCTGCCAGGTATTAAGAATTTTTAATCTCACTTAATCTCCCCCGAGTTTCCCCTACCTTCCACTTTCAAGGAGTTAAAACTTTATGATTTGTGATTCACGTTTACGATTCTCATCTTTCCTTCCTCGCCTTTCCTTCCCTGTCCCTAAAGTGACATTAAGTGCGTATTTTCCTTTATTATATATAGATTTACCGCAACACAGAAGCGAATGACCTGGCCCAAATGGAAACAATCGCTTTCTTGATTATTGAATTTTGCATCTCGTGGAACACTTGGGGTCTAGCTGAGGAAAATGTCAAAATGGATTAGCAGTAAATTAGATGGAGAATAATCGCATTCTGAAGAAAAATAATCCCATCTTTTTTCATCACTGGGTGGTGTGCGTGATGCCCCATGACCGAATATGTCATCTTAAGATTTGAAGACACAGCTGTAGTCGCAGTGGCCAAACTCTGCTCATAAACAGCTCAATTCAGGCTGATTTAATTTTACAGAGCTGCATTTAGTCCACACTGGACTGATCCTGTTATCCCCTACACTAAACAGCTGCTGCTGTATATCCAAGGCCATGTCCAACACACATAGAATATAAAGAGGACATATGCACAATCACTCACGAACCTGAGGGGTCCTTAAACAACTGGACATAGTGGTCTGTGAAGCCACTAAATCAAATCACTTGTTCATTTTCATTCTAAATGATATTACTTCAAGGGGATACAATTAAGTAAATGGATTCTGAAAGAAATGAAAATGTTCAACAAAAACAGACTTGCTGGCTTCAGCACAGAGAAACGCAGTCTGTTTCTCTGCACAGCAAATGCTCCGTCCACCATTTCCTCCTCTTGTCTCCATCTCTCTTTTTCTTTGTCTGTCTCTCCTTTACCTTTTACCCCGATCACTTACACCCTGTGAAAGGGCTGCAAAAGCCTGCGTGGCAGCTGTGGAGATTTATGTATACTGCCCATAGGTCAAGTCAGTCTCGGATGCAATTGAAAAAGTGGATACGGCACCGGCAGGGAGGCACAACTTGTCGTCGGCCTTTAGATGAGTGAAAAACGTCACAGAAAAGGTAACAAATCCCACACAGGCTGGGAGAGATGCACGGTGCAGATGGGTTTGCATAGTAACTCAGTATAGCCTGCAGGTATTTTTCATGTGATGCTTACAAGGTGCATAAAGGAATCACGGGAAGCACAAATAGATTTTCAGATTTCTGCCGAATTAACTGAAGCATTCCCAATGTCATAGTCAGTAAACAAAAATAACCAAAATAGATTTTTATGTTCCTTGTTTTGCTCGTGCTGTATAATGTGGAGGAAAATTGGTGCAATGTTCCTCCTGCTCTGAAGTACAGGGAGCTATTTGAATTCCTGCTGTGAATAATTATGATGGATGTGCATAGGTCTGGGTGGCAGTGGAGGCGGTGAATCCGCGTGTGTGTATGAGGTGCAGTTGTCCACAGAGCTTGGTAGCTGATGAGCTATTACTCAGGGCAGGCAGACAAATGCAGAGATTGTGTGGGTGATCTGTGGAGCTGACAGGTGTGAGGGGTTCTGTGCAGCTTGTGTAGGAACATTTTTAATAGGTACAAGATGATACAATGAAACAGAACTCAAAAAGACTGACAATTTAGATTTTCCTCCTCTGGCAGAGAAAAAAAAACATTTTTCTTCAATCATGCATCTTACCAGTGTGGACATGCACTTAACAGCTGTGAAATTTTATTATGTTTTTTTTTTTACGTACGTCGCCACCCTTCCAAGACACTGATGTGCCGCGGTATGTGTCTGGATAGGAAATAGCTACGTGACTGAACATCTTGCATTATTAAAATATATTAGTAAAAGGCACCCCTTTTCACTTAATATCCGCATGCATAAAGCACTTTGAATAAAATGATTCATTTTGTATTCATATTTGTGAAAGTCTTTCAGCGGTTTAGTGCAAAAGTTCAATTAAATAGCCAACTTTTCAGCTACACACTAGCAAAGAAAACCAGCCAATATGAGACGAGCACATTGTTTTAGCACCTGAGGAAACATCAAAGCGTTTCAAAGTTGGGTTTGATGGGGACACGTGGTGGTAATCCTTGAGATTTAGCAACATCTTTGATGCTTATTCCTATGGTGTTTATGCACTGCACATCCGCAGATCTCTTGTCAAGTTTGGGCTTCTGTCTGTTCAGCCTAAGAGACTACTACTGCTCATGTTAACTAGCCAGGAGATCACTCACCAAAGTGCTTTACTAATAACATGCATTATTATTAATTATTACATTCATTACTAATGTAATAGTATATAACAGTGAAATGTACATTAAATATACAAAAATGTCACTTTAATCTTTCAATAACAGGAGAAATAAAGTGCAGTTCCCACTTTCATATTTAATGCTTCATCTCACTAAATCCTCTGTTAGTGTTTATTGGTTCTAGGTATGGTGATGACAAAACCTAAACCCAGTCTCAAGCTGTGTCCCAAATCCACACCACACACTTAATCTAATCACATTTTGGCTGTGTGGTGTGTTCCCACTGTAAAACTGACAAAATGATGTTTACTCATCCCAGTCAGGGTGCGTGCTGAAACACTCTTTTTGACTGTGCTGTCGATGGACGCTATTATCCCACAATGCAATGGACAAAGACAATAAAGCTACTTCTTAGAGCTGAAAAAAATAAAAACAAATTGTGTTTCAGTTTCAGTTTTGATTGACATGCACCTGCAGACATATCGTATCCTTTCCTGTTAGTGTGATAAATGAAATTAGATGTGTTCATCTATTTGTATACAGAAAAATGTACATTACATTACTTATTTACATACAGCAGCATGAGAACTTCTGGAAGCAGGATGAAGTAACTAACAGTTGTGTTGTCTGTTGCTTTTGTCACTATAGAACAAGACCAACATATGGCTCCACCACATTATTTTTCTGCCCATATTTATGTAAAGCTCTTTTGGGAGCTGGCTTAGTTAAATAGGGATGATCTCTTAATTTGCGGAATATTAATTAAATAAAGATCTCAAACTTAAAAAGCCATATGGAAAAATCAGTTTTTTTCCCTTTTCTGTAGCATTCATATCTTTTCTTCACAGTGCCTAAGTATTGTACTTAGGTAAAGTACTCACTCATTCCAAACGATGCCTCCTGTGTTTGTTCTATTAGCTAATATATCAGAAACTCTTGAAGTCCTGTATGTAAGGGTGTGTGCAAGACAAAGTGTCTGTGTTCCTGTGTGAGGGATCTTACTTGGCTGCTCTTGACGTAATTTATCATTTTGCGGCACCGATGCACCAGTCAACAGTCTCCAGCTTCCCTGTAATACGGGGGATATTTGTGGCTGCTGTGAGGCAAACAATTTAATAAATCAGTTCATTGCAGTACACACACTGCCCCTCGGCTTTACACCCAAACAACATGCTCCAGCATCTAAAGACTCCAAAGGACAGATGAGAAAACAACTATTTAACAGCCTCTTTAAGGTTTCTAATTTCTCCTCCACAGTACATCACAACATTTGTATTCCTGGGACGACGCTGAGGAAATATATCCCAATAGCTGTGATGGCAAGACTTAACGGCAATTAAAAGAGTCATTTCCACCCACATTTTCTCTTTTACAATCCTTTTTGTATATTTAAATGATTCTAAATTAATTGTGCGACTCTTGCCAACATAATAGAGAAACAGGAGATTAGCAAGATTAATTTAGTGAGTAAATGTAATCAGAACAGGAGAATTGGGGGTAAAACAGACTCAAATAAAAAAATATATATATATATATGGCATTCTGGCTAAACTTAGTGTTTAACATATTCATTTGCAGTCTAATGACACATTTATAAAAAAAACAATACTTGTGTTCAGCAGTCTCATTACACGTTTGTGCTACAACAGTTTTCATGTAAATGCTTTTCTAACTGTTGTATCTCCACATGCTTTCATTCTGAACTTGCGCACCACTGAGATGCGTTAAGTCCAACAGCTGAAAATCCATATTCATGTCTGAATGACATGTGTCATCGTGCCGTTATGAACACACAAAGAACTTAAAAATTGATCTGCCTTAAAAGGGACAAAAGCATTGTAGGGAGGTGTGCACCCAGCACACACGTCTCGAATGGATTTCCCTCCCGCCAGGTGTTTGAGTCTAACCTAAAATGATAACTCCTGAGTGAAACCCCGCCAGTTGCAAAGAGACCCTCTGACCCTCTTTAGACGAGCTCTAAACGCAACAGATCTTCTAGCCCCAAATTAATTTCTGATTAAAAATGAAAGCTCGCTGATTGAACATGATCCGAAGAGATCCTTCCAGTAGGCTTTCTTGACATTCTTGATTAGATCTGCCATGATAGATTCCCAGCCATGTGGAAAAAATGGGGGGAAGATGCTGGATTTCCGCAAGTCATGAATTGCCTTCTGCCAGGGAGATGTAAATCAGCATAGCGGGCTAAAATTGATGGAGCATCCTCTGGTTCTATTCCCGGCTCCCGAGATCACTACTAATGCCCCAGCCGGTGCACACGGACTCTAAAAGATGGATTACAGGCAAAAACGAGAAGTGTGAAACAAAGAAATTCAACATCAAAGCAATCAATCACATTGATCCGATACTGCTTCTTGTGGCTCTTAGATTGTTACATAAACTGTAATTATGGACACGGCAGAATACGAGGCCTGTATCTGTTTTGATCCCCATTGACAGTGCTTATGTTGAGTTAATTGAGCTCATATCCCTGGATACATGATGAGAGGCTGTAACATTAGCCGTTTCCTGCATGCAGCTCATTGGGATGCAAGGGCAGTGCTGGCAGAGTAAACTGCGCCTTGGCAGAGATGCTGAGCTGTGGTGGTGCTGCTGCAGGGACATGACAGCTACAGTCTTCCCAGCCATAAATCCCCCCACACTCCGCAGGGCACACAGCCACACCTGTGTATTAAGTTGAAAGACAGTTAAATTCAATCTGCCCTGTCGTGCCATGTCAGTGGGCGAACTTGGTTGGGTGTAAGACATTTGTGCTGTTTCATCAACAGCCCATTATTTATTCGGAGTGTTAGTTTTTTTTTTTTTTTTTTCAGATGCTTGAGGGAGGGGGGTTGGGAGTCACTCAGTCTCCACAGAGTGTGAACCCAATTATGCCACCTCCTTCACTTGTCCCACTCAAAATCAAAGCAGTTTGCTCACAGCCACATCCTAAGCTTTTCTAACTATGTCAGTCATGGATATAAGCATGTAATATCCTGAATAGAGGGTGATGAATGTTCAGCTTTTTTCTTCCCCCCCCTCCCCAAAATAAAACAATCAATCACCAACTAATTTATGGAGTGTACTTAATTGTTCACGGTGCCTGTTGATTTCAACCACTTGCTGCCACGGATGAGGACAGGAGGTAAACAGCTTCATGCAGCAGCTTGCTCCTCTGTTTCTGCTTCCCAGCTCAGTGTGATATGACTTTGATTGTCTACTTGCAATTTACCCAGCAACTGCCAGCTCTCTGTCTTCGCCACATCTCATCCAGACCTTTTCTTAGATCTCAATGGATTGCCTAGCAACCTTTTTCCTCAGTACAAATACCAATGTGTGCACCGAGGAGCGCATGGTGACCAATATCATTGTTATGCAAGGGAGACTAACCAGAAATAGAACACCTTAAGAAGTATTATCGTTATAGTAATTCATCACGATGCATACAGCACTACCTAAACATTTGATATAAACAATAATGGTTGAGACAGTGTGTATCCATGCCGTTCCTAGCCCCATGATACCTTGTGACTTCCTGTCAGTGGCATGCTGCAGGTGTCTTCCCTTTTCTTTGAGCTTTTTGCGAAATAAATGATGTGGGAAATGTCCTGTGACACAGAAAAAGGGAAGATAGCTGTATTATACCTCTAACTCTTGCAGACTTTCAGTGTTTTTTTTTAACAAAGTCATTTAGCATCTACCTTTGACTAGCATCCGTGCATCCATAGAGAGCACTGGTAGGGAATGCATTCAGTAGAAGTCCTTGAACCAGTTGCATTTCAGCTGAACTGCAGCTAAATGTGACACTCGATTAACTACATTTATGAGACAGGGCTTGATGGAGAATTTTCACATTATATAGCACATACTGCAGCTATAATCCTGATAGTGAGCATGTGTTTTGTAAAGTGAGTGGCATTCAGCCCTTAATACAACCCACACAGCACAATACCGGCTTAACTATGGCTCTATTTACCATAATTGATTTGTATTTTCAACACTGAATGTGTCATTGAGGGAGATGGATTCTGAAACTATTTAAATAGCAGCAATTGACAATGCATTATCCTGGCTTTCAGGTCTCAGCTAAGAGAGCAGAGACGGTGACTGAAACAGCTGTGGCAACAGCCCGGGATTTTTAAGCTTAATTTCATTGTTTACTGGTGTTTTTTTTTTCAAACGAAGCCATGCATTTCTTTTCACCACTGCTCCCAAATGTGCTTTCACTCCAGCACCATCATGCATTAACCCTGTGTCAACATGTCTTTTCCCCAATTGTGTTCTGTTGAAGCCTTGTTCTGTACAGGAAATCTGTGGAATCAAGGAAAAGCCTATGTTGAATCTTGGATTTAGATATTAAACCTTCATCCAATAATGCTGACAACCTCATGGGAATTGCTTATTATTATTCCAAGTGATGATGATGTATTTTTATTAGGATTTTGTTTCTGCATGACCAGATGGCAATGGGTAAGGAGCTGAATGACACAGAACTTTTTTTTGGCGTAGCAGGGAAGAATCTAGAATTTTTTTTATTATTGTAAAAATTGCAGCATAGTAAATAGTTACATCAGTGAAAAAGACAGCTTTCATTTCTTGCTATAGTTTATAAAGGAGCACTTTGCCATGAAGGACAACAATTCTGTCTCTGTGTGGGTTTTATTTATGTCGACATTACTGGTGCACATCAAAGGTTCCATTGACATCTTGAAGTTTAAATCAAGGTACACAATTAAAGTTGTACTAATTTAACGCTATTATATTTTATTTTGAAATGTTTTGAGGAGGGTGTTGCAGGTTCACCCCCCCCCCTCACTAACCCCGTCATGTTTGCACAGCTCCTAAACAATGAAACTGCAGAGAAGATTACCGGGTTACACAGGGATAGGTGTCCCTTCCCATCACATTCCAGAATAACGGCCAACACGAATTCAGTTTTAATTTGTGAAATGGAGGATTATGTAGTCGAATATGAATATGGGAGTCACTGAATGTCTCCCTTTGAAAGGATTCCTGAGTCATTGGGAGCTTTAAAAAGTGGCTACACCTTTGACCCTGAGATGTATCAGGAAAACAGTTGATTGCCTTGTGATTCAAGAGACAGTTTAAAAATAAACTTGCTGCACCAGTGTCATGGTGAGCTTGTGAGATGGTAAAGGTAATCTCAAAGTGTGGGCATAGCAGCAGTGTAACGCCCAGGGGAAATCAAGAGCTTTCACAGCTGCCCTGCCCGCCAGCAGTTGCAACACAACTCTGAAGTGACGGGGCAACGTGCAAGCTGGCGAAGACAGACTGAAACTTGAGCTCAACCTTAAATCGAGATGCTTCAAATTCACCGTGAACTCGTGGGTGAGACAAAGCCTCACGTCCCAGATAAATACACCTGAAGTGCAGCCGAACATGAAAGCGTGTAAGGTCACCTTTCAACCCCACAAGTTTGAGATGAACCGTGCATCTGTTAGAGTTTGAAAGAACAACTATTTCCGCTTGTTTCGCGTTATGCCAACTGCTCTGCATCCATGACAGGAATATAGGTTAGACTATGCCAAAAGCAAACGCATCTGGTGTGGAAAAAGTACATAAAATGAAGAAGCTATCGTGACTTTTTACTCTTTTTCTACCCTTCAGTTTATGGTGCTTTTATGGGTCTTGTAAATGTAGAGAGCTTTCTGGATGACGTCCCGAATCCCACAGAAATAAGATCACTGGATGAAATCAATGGAACAGAATGAGGGATGAGAGGATTTTAAGCCCACATAATATAAAGTGTTACATTGTCTGGCTTACTTTGACAGCTCCGAAGAGAGAGAAAATAGCTTGTCTCTGCTTCCCAAGAAAGTGCCAACAGATTGTCAGAAAGACCAATATGTTGTCCAAATAGATAAAATGTCAAGTGAATAACAAACTAAAAAACATCTCTTGCTATTACCTTGGCACTTTTCATTTTTTGAAAATTAAGCCTGTGATAGAGCTGGTTATAAATAAGTCGGTGAGCGTCCGTAGGGAGCACGCAGCTTTTTGTTCCTTCACTGTGCCACGATTGGACATGGCCCTTTAAAAAGATGATTTTCCCCAGTGACCTTCTGACATGACTTGAAATTGTGAACAGCTATGTATTTTTGTTTTTCAGGCTACTTCAATTGATTCTTTATTATAGGTTGAATCATTTCAAGGCTTGACAGCATTTCTCGATTAGAAAAGTTTTTCCCAAAATCATCTTGTGGCTTGAAAAAGACGCAGCAAGCAACCCTCCAGGTTTAGGTAAAGAAAGAAAGAAAGAAACTTCTCTCGTGTTTCTATGAGTCACACAGTTGATTTAATACGTGCTGTGGGTGATAATTATTTTCCAAGTTCTTCTTTTTTTTTTTTTAGTGGTAATGTTGTAGAGGCAGAGCTTCTCCAGAAGTGGTCATCAGTTGAAGTATTGTGAGTCATCGGCCTGTTAGTGTAAATGCATGTGAGTGCACAAGCCTGAATGCTGATCCTCCCCGCCCACCAAACGCTCCTCTGAACGCATGAAGCAAGCGCAGTCTATGCAATCTATCAGTGTCGTTAAACTGTTTCGTGTGTGCAGCTACGGAGCAGTAAATCCTCCAACAGCGTGAATCTGTCATGTGTCAGACCGTGTTGTCATAAGCAGATATATCTTCTGCCTTCTACCTTCAAAAAAAAAAAAAATAAATAAATAATCTCTTCTCTTTTTATAGACGAACACCAGGCGGAGCAGTGACAAAATGTCTGTTATTGAAGAATCATTGAAAATCTGACATACAAGTGTGCAGTTGTACACAATCAATGCATCATCATTCGTGATTATGATGTCGGATTTTATACAATCAGCTTTAAAAGATTCAGATTACAGTTTATTGGATGACTGGAGATGGACACAGTTTTGATAATAATCTTGAAATATGACAGAATATTATACATCCATATTAAGTTCCCCCAAAAACAAGGGAATACAAGGAAAATTACATTTCTGTAAAAAAAAAAAAAAAAAACATTAGGAGCAAATATACAAGAGATATTTTCATTTTCTACAGATAGTTCATTTGTTACGCCACATGGTTAAAAGCATTTTGTTTGATTATCAAAGCTCTCTGTTCCCACACAGCGCTGTGAAGTTTACAATCATCCCCGGGACAATGTACCACTCGTAATTCTTACTAATTTTTTTGTCGGTGGCTCCTTGATTTCAATAAGTGTTAAACAAAAGACACTTCTCATTTCTTGCAGGATGACAATCAATTTTCTCAGCTGGAATGAGCTGGCAAAATGAAACGTTGGCTCAATGAGTTGCTTGAAAACGTCGTCGTCTCCGGCTGGCTTTTTAAAGCTTCCAGCTGACTTCTTTAATGAGAAATATCTTAAGTAAGACAATTGAAGGCTGCATAGCTTACATGATATCATGCTAAAAGACTGAGGCTAAAGCTGGGTGTCGCTGGCAAAAGGTCTGCATTCTGTCAGCTGATAATCAATGAAGAGGACATGGAAGTGAAGACAGTGTGCAGCTAGTTAGTCCTAGTTTTAGTCATACCAGCTACTAATTATAATGAGAGTCTGATCTTACATTTTGTTGATTTCTTACATAACCCTGTTTGGCTGTTTAGCTCACACGCCTGGACAAGCAAGACAGAGGTTAGATTTATGTTTTATTGTTTGCATTTTTGACAATATGGTTCACTCTTAACATTACAAGAGAAAAGAGTTCTTTAAATGAGGACTAACCGGTGTGTTTGCTGATCATAATGCTATCCCCACAAAATGCAGATAGCTACTTAAATGCTCCTTTGCCCTGGAAATTACTCTGAGTTCTCACGACAACATACATTAGAGCAGACAAACACACAGTTTAATCCAATCCTTACACTTCTGCTCTTGTGTTTGTGGTTTCCGAGAGACTAAATGAAAAGACCCGACCCTTTTAACTCTTTAAATGCTCAGTATGACTCTCACAGCTCCATGCACAACATTTCAACATGTGGAGAGACCCAAAGCTTCACATGTTTGCTGCGTCTCTTTATGGTTGCTAAACTGTGATTGGAAAATTGTTGTTAAGGGAACTAGTTTAACTAAGGGTCAATTCCAAGGTGACAAACATCCCAGTTATGTCATATTTACCTTTCACCGGTTTGATGGCTCACTACTTGTGTGCAAAGAACATGGAGCTGCAGTCTATTAATATCTAGGGCCTTAATTGGGTATTGTTTTGTACACAGGTTTTCTTTTCCTGGAAGCGACATAAAAAGTCCATGAGCCGAGTTGAGAGAGTCGAATACACTGTATTACATAAGATAACGGTCAAACACGGTCACAGGAGGAGAAAAAAACATCTGAAAGTTACCATCAGGGTCTTGATCACCAAGGCAAAAAAAAAAAGACATGTTATTAATCAGTATTGCCTTCAGTGCTGCGCTCTTCAGTCTCCACCACCTACGCAGCCGTCTAAATACAGCAGCTGTCTGAGTACAGTTTGGGTTGATACCACTGATCCTGATGAATGACACTGTTACTGGTCGTGTACCACAGTTTATTTACCATATATTATAATGTAACATCTTGTAAAAAGCACACACATGTAGATATATGAGTGCACAATCAGATAATTGGTCGAAGAACACATTTTCTAACAAAAATCATTAACTACAAGAGTGATTTAAATGGATGATAAAAAAAAAAAGCAAATATCTTAACTCCCAGTGCGCCAAGATGTGTTTATTTTTCATCTGTTTAATTCTCAGCTTGATTAAATTAATATTATGTGATAAACATCACAACTCATTCAGAAAATCAAAAGTCACCATGTAAATTATACTTATGCTCACTGTAGGCTGTACATTTTATGTGACAATTTCTGTCTGTTATTTTCGGACTTGTTTCTCTCGTCTTGGGTGGTTTCATTTGGGTGGCTCATGTCTTGAGATGAAAAAACGGTACAGGGACTTGAGTTAGAGAGAGAGAGAGAGAGAGAGACCTCTGATTGACGGTGTGATCAGAACAAGCAGCAGTGAAGCTTTTAGCTTGGCTGATCCTTCATTTGTTCTGCTGGTCAATTGCTTGACATGCTGTTTCCCTGCTCTGTTTATAGCAGTTTGCATTTGATTACTTTACCTGATGCAGCAGAGGGCTGCCCAGATGAGGAGAAGTTGAGGAAACGTGTTTAATAAGATTAACAAATGATTGAATTACTATTCTTAATGCTCCTCAAGAGGCAGAGCAGAACGTGGAAAGTCATGCTGCTGTTCAGCCTCCTTTGCTAATTGAGGATCAGGCGGGTCAGAAGCTCACTAATCAATACTGCTGCACCCCTTTATTTCCACTGAGAAATATTTTCATTTTCATTACCCTGGGTCCAAGGTGCTCTGCAGTAGATGAATTGTCTCCTTTGCTTCTTTACCAGCCCCAGTTCCCTCCCACACAGCCTCGTGTTTCATCTGAGTGGTCCACTGACTCTGTGCGGCAGACATACAGTAGTTTGGACACAGAGCCTCACAGTGTCCCCAGCTCACTGGTGGAGGGAGTGGGTCTGGGGGCAAGGCAGCACCGGCTCAGAGGGGAGGGCAGCCATTAGGCCCGGGTGGTACTTGGCTGGCCTCGGACCTCCCAGCGCCTGAGTTGGGGGCTCCATGCCCACGTTAAGGTGCAGCGACAGGTGGGCATGGCAATAATCCAGAGCCGACTGCTCACACCTGTACAACGTCAGAGCACTCAGCTGCCGCGGTATCTACACAGAAACAGGGAGCAGAAAAGGGAAAGAGGAGAAAAAAGAGAACCACACATAAAACTTCCAAATCAGCCAAGAATGCTTCCGTTTCATCCACTCTCAGAATATTTGGAATTGGCTTAATTTACTCCATGCAGTCGTGGCACAGCACTGTCATTAATGCAGCCTTGGCCGTGGATGCAGTGCGCGCCCCAAGACCTGAAATCTGTGATGCTCAAACACCCACTTTCAGCTGGAATGATTTATATGCAAGATGAAAGCCTTAAGCGAGAGTGCACACATATTTTCTGCCCTCTTTTAAATGGAGTCAAAGCTCCATTTAGAAGAGAGTGCTTATTACATTACAAGCACTTTGCTGATTCAAAGACCCCTCTTAGTTTTACTTGCTAGTGTGGTCTGAATTATGTCAATTAAATGGGATAAAGCTGCATCTTGGTCTGTGTGATATTGATATTAATATTCTAATGTCTGTTAATGCTTTCACACAAAAATGTGTATGTACTCAAGCATCTTGAAATGCACAAATCAACAAACAGTGTGTAGAAACATTCCTACATGTCAGATAACACAGAACACATGCAGCGCTTGAGTGCACAATGATCAAGTTCACCTCCAAATGGAGATACCTAAATATATATGTATACATATATATATATATATATATATATATATTTTTACATTTATCCATTAACTTGAACTGTCTTACTCTGAGCAATGATTTATCCCCATTTTCAGACACTGCATATTCAACGCCACTAAATGAATGAATGAACATACTGTCACAAATAATCTTGCTGCAGCATTGCCACACAAGCAGTATTCAAGTGTCCGCTCGAGAAATCACAGTTCGCTGTAATATGACTTGTGGGCAGAACATCTATTGTCAAATACAGTATGTTTTCTTGGATTATTTTATTGGATCCAAAAGGGATTTACTTAAAGCTGATTTGATGCAGAAATGGTTTTCAGATTTACGTTTTCTCTGTATCTGGTTAGGTCAAATTTCGAAGCACTGTCATCATTCAGACCTTTTAGATTTGAAATCACAGCTTTCAGCAGGTTATGTTTTTGTATCCAGAAACGATCTAGCGCCTTTTGCTCTCTGCTTTAATAGGAAGATTAGCCGAAAACACTCTATTGTCAAATCCAACAGCTGAACTTTGCACACTACTTCAGAGGAATTCATAAAAAATTCATGAACAACAATGCTCCAAATGCAAAATGAGCTAAGTGGGGAGAGGGGTGGTGTGTGTGTGTGGAAGGGGGGGGGAGGCATGAAATCAGGGAGTACTCTGTACAAATTGTCAAGGGGAAAGGCTACATTGCGGACTTGTTTTCTCCAATTATTGCAGTGGTAAAAAGTCAAACATGTAAGTGGTGATGTCAATATAGATTTGGTGGGTTGGCTGGTTTAACAATACAAGCCCTCTTTTTCTGTATACAGCAGTTGTTGGCAGAGCACTTGTAACCTTTGTCTCCGCAGCTTCTCTTGCCCCCACTGTTCAACTTAAGCGTTGCCACTTTATCCCGACTGAAATCCAAAGGTGCCATAAAATAAACGGAGCTGCAGTTACAGAGATCATAAAAGGCTTTTTTGCCTTACCTCTACAGATCTGTAAATACATAAATAAAGTCACCTTTTAGAAATTGATAGTGCTATTATTATATAGGTCTCAATATGAATAGTCCTGACAGCGTTAAAAAATACTTCCTGTGACCTCTTAAACACTTATGAGGAATCATATTGTCTTTGTTTTGGACTAAAATAGCATTTTTTTTTTTTTTTTTTTTTGAGGGATTTGTGTCGTTCAAAATAGTCAAATGAGATTGTCAAATAAAACTGCAATGCAAAGCTTTGAGAGTGGCTGCCTGTTTGTTGTGTCAGGTTATTTCTGCTGTGCTTCAAACAAAAAATATATTCTGCTTACCATCACTGTGCAGATTGATTTAAACCTTCTCAAAGAACCTGACACAAGTGGCTCCTCATTTTTCATCATTACGTTCAGTCTGCAGCAAATGCATCACCGTCAAGGATTTTGTCTCTGTTTGCAATTTACTGTTTGGAATTGGACCTTTTTAGCCTCCACAATGTGAAAAATGCTTTATGTATATGATGTGCGTTAGCCGTAACGTTTACCACTGACACGGCAGAGATTCCAAATTGTGCCAATGTCAAACTCATTTCTGTGCACGCCCAGGAGGTATGCTGTGATGCAACAGTAATGCCTCAGCTTGGACTTTGTGCTGTAACATTGCAACATCTCTAGGCAATAAATGGGATAAAATAGCATGTATGCAAATATTGTGGTTTATCTAACATAGATTTGTATGCTACCAATCAAGAATACATGAATATGCACATACTGTGCTGTTGCCCCTCCGGCAAGTTTGGTGGTAAAGTTCAAACACAACAGCACTGTATCATGACCTTTATCTTTTCTTTATTGCCTCCTCCTCAAACGCTTTAGACAGTAGCTGCCTTTTTCAGCACTTTCTTCAACTATCAGCTACATGAAATAAACTATAATTTCTATTGCACGGGACCTATAATTTTCAGTGAGATCCTGTCTAGTATTTCTTCACAGATAGCTGAGGTTTTTTTTTATATCTGCAACTTTTTTCTCTTTAATGCTGTGAAGTAGGACTGAAACCGAAACATTTGAGCCCATTCTGTATGGCTTTCTCCAGCTCAGCCCTCTAAAACCCCACTTCACAAATGCTGTAACAACTGATTTTATGAATCTATTACAGTAGGTGTTTTACAGACACTACAGAGTTAAAGAGAGACAGGAACATCACTGAATATATAACTCTTCAACACTCCTTATTGAGAAAAGGTTTCAGTGAAACTGAGTGGACAAGTGGGATGTGAAACAACAAGTGGTGGAAACTGGTATTTCACACTCACAGTATGAATCTCTCTAATTACATTCGTCGATTGGTCTGTATGTTTAGGATTGCTCTCCTCCTATACATTGTTTAACAAGACTTCAGGCTGAGAACAGCCCTGTGTTAAAACAACTCAAACAGGTTGCGTAGGTGGAGGTGTGACATTGGTGAAACAATGAAATATATGTCCACGAACTCCAGTTTCAAAAAGATCTGTGAATGTGAAGGCTTACTGGATACCAAAACACAATAGCACAATAGTTTTGTATCATGATGGGAATTATTTAGGCAGATGCTATTTGCAGCCGTGTGTCAGTCTTCAACAACATCATTTGTAGTGTGTGTTTTATGTTGGAAAAAGATATTTTGTGTTTAATGCACACTGCCTTTTATATTTGTATTTGACTTACTATTTTCACCCAAACCATGATCTTTTCCTAAACCTAACCGAGCAGTTCTGGTGGCTAAACTTAACCAAACTGCTACTGAAAACTGATAATAATAAAGGAAAACTGAAATATATGTTAACAAACAAATTCATGTAATTTACTGTTGGTCTCACACAGGCTATCAACCCCACATTCCAGGGTGAAACTCATGTAACTAAACCATTAAGCCACCACAACCACATTAATCTGATTAGGAATTTATCTTTCTTTAAACTGCATAACCGGACCGGGTGTAAATAGCGGAAAAGGGCCATCTGGCTATTTGCATCAGTGTGCAAATAAATATTTATTTTATCTTTCATTGGAATGATTTCAAGGTAAAAGTAGAAGTACACCCTTCATGTTACAAAGCAACGTATGCAATGTACAAGCAACATTTGTATGTGATTGGTCACTACAGTGTTTTGCCAGATGACGTCTCACTGCAGACAGGCCATCTGTGTTGGCACTATAGACAGTATGGTTGCAGTGCTTTGATTTAAATGCTAGCATGCTAACATGCTCACAATAACAATGCTAGCATGCTAACATTTGCTAATTAGCACTAAACACAGCTGTGGCTGAAGGGAATGTTGTCAGTTCTGCAGGCGTTTGTATGTAAACTCTCTGACATAGAAATTATAAACAATTTGGACCCAATGATGACAATAAAGCAAGCAAAAGAACAGAATTGCACAGAAATTATACAGAATTTGTCATTGCAATCCATGATAGTTGTTGACACATTTAAATCTGGACAAAAGTGATGAACGAACCAACCAATATTGCCATCCACAGTGCTAGGCTAATAAAGATACTATACCCAAAATGTACCCAAAAGGTCACATTTTAAATTCCTACAACATCCTAATGTCTCTCAATTAGCCATCAAATTATTATGTCTTTTTTTGGGAATCATAAATAGCTTTCCTCACTGACATTAATGTCAGTCTCTCTGGATAAGAGCATTCACTAATTACTCAAATACAAAATGTGAAATGTCAAAATAAAGTCAATTAACTTAATGACAGCTCTTTCCATGAGTGCGTTGAAGTCTCAGTGCAGCTGAGAGATATTAAACCGGAATAAATATTGTTTTATGCTTTGACAGTACATCTCATAGGTCAACATTGCATTTTATTTTGCATTTTCCATTCACACTGAGCGAATGCAGCCTTTTCCCTTTTGAGAAAAAGTTTGAATATCTGCATTTCTGAAGCAGTAAACTAGAACAGGATCAGCTTCATGTCTTAGTGTAGAAGAAAAGAATAAAAGCCTTTTTGGCCAACCATGCAGAGTGAGCATTCAGGTTTAATCAGGAATATTGGGGAAACGTTGGCTGTTATGGTTGGAACTCTTAGAGAGGTGAGTCATTGGCTAGTGTAGATTGGACAGCTGCCAGCAGAGCTGCTTAGGGCTGAATGCCGCACACAGTCTGATTTCGCCTGAGCCATGATCACCATCTTTTCCTCAACTTTAATGGCTCGGGAAGTCTTTTCTAATCTAGTTGTATGCTACCCAACCGGATAAATATATAATGAATTCAAATCCCTTGATTACAATAGCTATCTAAGAATAGTTTTGTTTGCTCTTGACAAGTGTAAGTCGTTATTCAGTGAGTCAGTGGCTACTGGCCAAGATAATAAAGCAGGCATCTGGCACCAGCTCGATCTCGTCTTCACTTTATGTTAACTGTTTAAACTATAGCTCAACCTGTTTTACCCTGAGGTGAATTTAAAGACAAGAGAATACATATGTCACTGTACAAGCCTGTGGAAACTACACCTCTGTTTCAGGTGCTGTAGTGTATGTTTTTATTGTATAATACATTTACACCTGAGGTTAGTTCATCCCTTTTCAATTTTATGACACACTTCTTTTTTGCATCTTCCTCTCAGCTAAAAAGTGACTCATTGTTTATCACTGGAAACCTCTAGAGTTTAAAGTGTTAAGAAATGATCTTCTCTGTTGGTCTGGGAATTGTTTTAGACTTCAAGAGGCAACAGCTATTAGTATAAACAATACTGCTCCTTTTCATTTCTTAAGCTGTTTTCTTTTTTCTTTTTTTTTGGGTGTTGATAACACAAAATGTGATGAAAATGACGAAAATGTCATTGTTGGACAAAACAAAAATGATAAAATATAAAACACAAAAAAACCGTTGGGGGAAACTGCCTTAACGACAAGCTGGGGAAAATAAATTATAGTAAGTCTGATGCAGAGAAAGAAATCACAGGCGAAGTGAGAGTGTGGTTTTCATACAGTTTGGAGTCTGCTCTCAGCAAAACATAAGCACTGAAATCCTCACCCCAGGCAATATGACAAATTATTCACCACCAGTTCTAGTGGCCATTTCTGCCCAACACTGCAAACTTATCTGTGCAGCTCACACCAAGTTATTCTATAATGTTAACACTGTCTGCAGCTACTCGGACATATTAATAAAAAAGGACAGTAAATCTGACTACACAGAGGTCACTGCAAAAAACATCAAGAATAGTTGACATTTTGGGAAATACTCCTATTTGCCTTCTTGCTGGGAGATAGATGAGAGGGCTGATACGGCCACATCAATCAGACATGAGAGTGGCATCAATCTTCTCATCCAGCTCTCGGCAAAAAAAAGCGAATAAGTGCATTTCTGTATTAAATTCCGTGTCAAATGTCAAACTATTCCTTTAAAGAATATTTAGAAGAGTGCGATGCCCTTACGTCAGATGCTTCCAATTTTACAGAAAACTGCCTCTCTGGTACACTCAGTGTTTTATATCAAAAGGGAGAGTTCTTCAGTAAAGCACTCTACTGACCCACTCTAAGGCACTTTACTGCAGATTTAGAAGAGGACAATGATATAAATTCTCATGCCACAGCATAAAGCAATTAATTCTAACTCCCAAGCTATTAGCATTGGATTGCTAATAAAAACATTCACATAGGTGGTCCCCCTTTTGCACTGCTCTGAATGTAGGTCAAGCTGCTGCTAAATGATTCCCAATTAGGTGATAGGCAGCTGCACCATGCCAGCATGCCTCAGACTGGCACGGGAGGCCCGAGCTCTCATTGGCATATTAACAACATCCTCCGCCTCCTAAGCTGTGCTGCTGCTCTCTGTCAGCTGGATAATTCACTCAGTGGTCAACGCTGTGGTGAGAGAGCACAGACAAGCCTCTATTATCATCGCTGTCTATTAGGCGACACACTCATGGGTGCCGAATGGCATGCTAATGGCCACAAGACCCCCTTCCCTGATTGTTGCTCAGGATGGATAAATTGAAAAATGACTTCGGGGTGAGTGACACAGACATGAAGCTAGAAACAAGTGGTCAGTAAACTCATAATTGAACTGGGCATATTGTACTGCAGGCAAAATACACATAAGCATTGCTCTGGCACAATAAAACATATTCAATAAATCATGCAACAAATATTACAGACAGCAGACCATTAGCATCCTCTCTGAGAGGAAAAAAAATGACATCCATCTGAAAGGGAACATAAAGTTGTACATTGTAATATCGCATGTGCTGGAATTCTAGAAAGATCATCTTTTGCTGACTTTAATATTCACCATGTAATTACATTTCTTTTTGAAAAGCGCTTCGCATTTGTCAAAATAACCATAATCCTTCAGATGTGGGGATTTATCTTCTCCTAATGCTGCTCATCCCATTTTCTGCTCATCAATGTTGGCAACTCATGCCGAGATTTACCGTTATTTACTGGATGGACAATTTATGAGTCACTACAGAGTCTTTTCTGATGTATATAGATATAAGTATCCTGAATATTGATGCCAAGAAATATAGATGCATAGATGAATCCTTATTCAACAGCAGGCATACAGTAAGATGTGTGCCACACTGTTTGGTTCATTCTCCCTCGCCGACTGTTTTTCTCTTTCTCTTTACACTCCCACACACATTCCTGAATGCACACATACACACTTACAACACGCACAAACACACACACACACACAAACGCACACAGATACAGTAGTGCTGATGCTGCTTGTCAAAACAGCCATTAAATGCCTCAATCCTGAAAAAAATAAAAATATATCGCCTCTAAGGTCACAGTTGTTTATTTGGAACTATGGTGGTATCATAGTGTATCATTCTTTCAGATTTATTTTAGGCTTCATATTTAATTTATATAGGAAACATCACACACATAAGGCAGAGGTAAGCGCTGCTTTCATCCTGCAACATGTATTGTACCGAGGACTAAATGTTGCTGTCCTTGATGCAGTTTCAATAATCTTTCAGACAAGGAACGGAAATCTACAGCAAAGGCTGTTTTGTCATTCGGGCAGAGGCCTAAAGTAATCCAGTTAGTATGCCAGGTGCTCTTCTGACATGCCCTCAGTGTAAAACATGTTACATGAAATTTCAGCTGTTTGTTTTTTAAGTATAATGCTACATGCTGGTATTTCTCCATTTGGGGCCAACTATGCTAATAATGAGTTTTCCAAGAAATATCTTTGGCCGTTTCTCTTCCCAGGGACTCAACAATGGAAAATATTTTAGAGCTATCCACTGTTAACCCTCAGAGACTGCCACAGTTCTTTAGTCTGAGCAAACTCCTGACTGTCAACCTAACAGACAACACTGGTCTTCCTCTGGGTGGTTCAAATGAACTTAAAGCGACTATATTCAATATTTGCATTATTTATAATGGATCACATGACTCCTTCTGCTATATGTGAAAAGGGACACTCTTAGAAACCCGTGGATAATTATGCCTCAACTCGGCAGTTCCCTTTAGTGCTACGGGGCTTTCCAGTGTCTTTCAGTTCATTGGATGCTTTTCTGGCTTTTTATGTTTGGCTCACTCTCAAAACATAATTTTCCCCTGCAGCAGGCAGGTATTTTCAACAAAAACCCAGCTGTACATTACCTTCCAATCAACAAATGGCACCAACAAATAGCATATAGACAGAGTTAGCAACTAGCTGATGAACATAGTGGAGCAATTAGCAGCTACAGAGCCAGACATTTCCCTCAGGAGTTGGTGGATGGAAACACAATGCCAAATGAATGCTAATGTTGCTCCATATCAGCTCATTGTGTAAATAAGTAACTACTTGCTAACAAGTTAACCATATCACTTTAAAAGAAAGATGTCAGTGTTGTTGTTGTGTTCCATTCTCCTCAAGTAGCAAATAAAAGAAAAAAACAAATCAAAAATCGCTGCACGTTGACATACTCAGTTATGGTCTCAACCCCCTTATTGCTTCTCAGAGTCACAGATGGATGGTACCTAGCCCAGCGTGCACTGGAAGGAAAGCAGATCACTAATAATAGACACTATACTACATGTTAAGTATTTCTTGGACTTGTTTTTCTCACCAAACGACTTACGCTAAAAGAAAGACTTAAAGGAATTGCACCAGAGCCAAGCTATTTCATTCTCTACTGGATGTCTGGAGTTTATCAGCCTTGCTTTGTCCAGATGAGATACCAAGCTAATGTTGCAAATCACAGATAATTTAGTACTATACTGTCAGTTCGAAAAAGACATGACAGACCAGCCTGACAGACGTGTGTTTAATGGACATGGTAATAATACAGTCACCTTGGTTCCGACTGAATGCTCATTGGTTGTGCGAATGAGTGCTTTGGAGAAGTTTGGAATTATTTTGTTTGAATGGCAGGTTTTACAGATTTTACAGTGTCTACAGTTGGGATCTCTCCTTCCCTTATTTGAAACATCTTGTGTGAATATGCTGATATGCAGGTACTCCCAGACAGCAGAGGGATGGTAATTTTTCCCACAGCTTATTTGGATAGTCCAATTAAGTGATTGTATTTGTAACAAGTCTGCAGAGTTCAGCCAAAGCTAAGCACTATTTGAAAAGGATAAGTGAAAGTTTGGGTTAAGGGTTAATTTGGGGATTACAGTCAAATTCATACATACTGTAGGGAGAAGATAGGGGTTGGAGTTTAGGATTAAAAATGGGGTTGGGATAAACCTGAACTGAGCTTTGGGGGCTACATCAGTTTGAGTAAAGAGTAAATGGTGCTATAATCTTCCCGTTGGCTTTTTCACTACTGCATTCTGTTTCCTTCCCCTCTTCTTACCAGCCTCTGTTGCCATTGTCGGCGAGGCTCAACAACATGTAGCAGTCAAGCCAACAAACTACATGCGAATTAAAGAAAAGTCTGACAAATGCCTGCATAAGGCAGATAATAAGTGATGTCCAAACTGTTCTTCAGTACATATCCCCTCCAGTCCTGCATTTAGAGAATCAGCACTGTGCAAAAAGTTCTACATTTTGCAGTTCAAAAAACTTGTGACTTTGCCTGGTTTTGGGTTTAGAACTTGTGGCCAACTCTATCATTAGAATCAGAAAAGGTAGGGTAGAAGTTGAGTCAATCAACAAACACCCTCTCAAGCATAATTACCTTTCAACCAATGCACACATTAGAAGAAGTTAAACATGCATTGACTGATTTTTGGCCACTTGGGTGCACAGGAAACAAGCTGTAAACACAAATTGGTATAACAGAACCTAATAAAGTTGATATGGCTAACTTAGTTGTTTTTGCAAATCCAGCAGATACGGAGCCACATCAGCATTTATTTTTACTCGTTTCTGTCCAATTTGCTCCGTTCTTTAAGCTCTGGTGTGGTCTCCACCGACTCCTGAGGGAAATTTCTGTCTCTTTAGCAGTTAAATGCTCCACTAAGTTCACCACCAGCTGCTTGCTAACTGTGTCTGTCTGCTGTTTGGTGCTGAGCAGATACCATACAACGAGTTTATCAGAGCTTTTTAGTTGCGGTAAACAAAACAGTTGAGTTGTGGGCCCTTAAAAACCACATTAATGAGCTGAAAAACATTATAACCCTCCACAGAAAGAAATTATTATTCAGATCAGAGAATGTTTATATGTCCTAAAACATGTCTGAAGGGGATCCTCAAGGATATGCAGAATAAACTGACTTTCTGAGGCATGAAAGAACTCAGGTAATACCTTTAATCCAGCCAGGCAACCATCCGAGTGCTCAGAAAGGAAGCAGTATAAGAGCAGTGTGGCTGCAGATGTTTTAGCGAACAGTGTTGCTGAATGATTTTCACTGAATTTTTCTTATCTTTTCTCTCTGTCACTTTTGTTTTTGATACATTACTGACCCCTTTTAGCAACTCAAGTTGAACTGCATTAATTTAATGCCGCCACGAACGTAAAAGCAAAGCAGGAAATGCAACAACAGGAAAGAGAATCTATACATTTTCAGAGAAGCTGGTCGATTAAGTTTATACAGTGTGCTCAAACACTTCATGTAAATGTCACAGTGTAGGACCCAGGATGCTGTCGTGCCATTGCTCCATCCACCATAGTACAGGCTTTTCACTCCTGTCCAGTTTCCATGGTGATAACTCTAAAGAATAGGCTGTATATCTAACTCTTAATGCTGTGGAAGATTGCGTATTTGTGCGTGTGTGTATGCCAAGTGATATTTGATGTGCTCTGTCTTTATGTGAATATCCCTTTAGTTTCTATTCTGATATTTCATTAAATATTTGCAGATATTGACCAGAAATCACACACACATCCATGCTCACACACAATTTTCCTCCTGTAGACTTCCTCTCTCTCCTCATGATAGGTTGAGGAACCCACATATCTACTAGGAAACAATTTATTGCACAAAATATTCAAGACAATGAACAACAAGGGGGAAAAAAATTAGATTGTGTTTATCCCTGTTCTGTTTGTCTGTTTCCTTCAAGAGATGCCTAGAGGACGGCCATCTGTTTAAGTGCTACAGTCTCAAACAGCCTCTGAACTTGAACAGACTTGTCCAATATTGATGTGGCTGAAAATGTGAGGCGACAAGAGATGAACTGCAGCCAGCTGCTGGCCTCCCGTGATATTTCCACAGAGGAACAGTCTGCACTAGCAGGATCAGGCTGATATTAAGGGCCAAGGCCCACTAAGGATTCATCTGTGGTGATGGGATGTGAATATTGCAGAGGGATAATATACAGCTCAAGTGAGATGGCGTGAGGCCAGAGCTGTGATACAATAGCCACTTCATGGAACCATACATTATCTTGTCATTCTTCTCCCTGCCAAACAAAGGGACTGATGTTGATGAAACTGTGTTGCCCTACTTTAAGTAGTCTCAAACTGTCACCTTCATGGAGCTGATCTGCAAGATTTATGGTTTTTGTTTTAATTTGGTGTCACCGGTGGTGCTTGTGCCATTTCTCCATTGACCTGGTATACAGGAGGACACTTTAACCAGCTGTCCTTATGTGCAATTGCACCCCTACAGTGCTGGATAACTGTGCTTTGCCATTGTAATGAGAGCAGGACCACCTCTCCACCAAGCTGTCTTCACTAATGGACTAGAGAGAAAACAGCATTTTGAAAAGGCTCTCTATGAGCTTTAAGTAGCTTGTAGCATCAGTGGCACGTGGTTTCTGTAATTTTGTTTAATTTCCGGCCCTGGCTTTTATCTTAAAGCTAATGGTCACACTGTGTCTGTGCTCCAGTAGAAACATGTAAGTGCTAAAGTAATAAGATCAGTTGTTGTTACGTTACCAGTGATGTCAGTTAGCAATGACGACCCTAAATCTGATTATTCGTCCTGATGTTGGTGCATGTAGCAAATTCCATGTCAAGCATCAACTTGAGCCACAAATAGGCATTTCAACAAGTAGGCGCAACGGCCATTCTGAAAACACCCCCCACAGGCCCCATGTACTGCTGAACTGGCTGCACTGGCTGCACTGCCTATAATTTCTGTCATCACACTCCACCGTTAATGCAACCTGAACACTTTGTGCTGCTTGATTTCACTGCCTTATAAGCTTTCCACTTGCCACCAGTGGCAAGCATCTGAGAGGCTTTTACTGTGACACAGCTAGTCACCAAGGACGGCCACTAACTGCTGTGGATGTGTGGTTCTGTTTTGTGAGATCAATCGAGAATATTACAGAGAAAAGCAGCTGGTTGGATGAGGAGGTAAGAAGTGTTGCAGTACAGCTTTTTCAGTGAAATCACTCTTGTAAGAGAAAACACTTGTTCAAGTTGGTCAGCCATATTGGTATTTGGTGTTTATTGTCACCACTGTGGTGTTTTTGCATCAGTGCCATTCTTTTCCTTGTATTTTCTGTTAAAGTTTATCAAATTTGAGCTTCTGTTGATGGTGCTCATGTCCTTGTTTGTTCATTGCTTGTGTTACCTTCCCAGTATTTATTACAGACAAACTGCTGGCAACATAAAATGCATCATTTACTGTGTCTTATGGGAAAACAGGCATGTGTAGTGACTATACTTGGAATCACTGTTGTGCTAATATGTCAGCCTATGATGCAGAGTAGCAAAACATGCTTATTTATATAAAAGTGCGACAGATTTTTACTTAAAAGAATAATTGTGCTGTCAGGCATTTGGGAGGCAAATTAAAATGTGCTTTGCAGCAGTTCTACAAAATGAGCTTTTCTGCCAGGATGATGCTAACAGGTAGACAGGTACTGTTCTATTCAGAGGTCTGATGCTGGGAAAAGAACATTTTGTTTACAGCTGTGAAGCCTTTCCCACAGCCCAGCCTGCTTCTCTCTCTGTCTCCCTGCATTTCCTCCTCTGTTAACTAGCACCTCTGCGGCTACATCAGTTTGATGGTCATCTTTATTAAGATGAATGAATCTCATCTGTGTGACGCCCTCCTTCATTTTGCTGCAGAACTTTCCCCATGTGCGCGGTGTACTTTAGGTGCTCAGCTGTCATCTTGGCTAGCCTGGCAGGATCTCCCAGGAGGTCACCTTGGGGATGTAAGTTCACAGTTCCAGTGCAAACGTTTGTTACCCTGACAAAACTGCTGCAGCATGACTCAGTTACACTGTCTGTTTGCTGAACAGGGTGAAATGTACCTAGCAGAATGTACAGTAATAAATCATGGAAGAAAAACAAGTGCAGGGAATGAAGGGAACAGGAGAGTGGAGGTCAGCAACCTCAATGTTTTCTGAACACCATACATTTAAATTCACTGATATGATGAAGGATAGGGACGTGCGGAAGATCAGTCAGTGGGGTCTGTCTGTATCCTGCAGTGATACAACACCAGTTTCTGTTTTCAACAAAAGCACAAGCCTACATCTGTTCTTTAAGCCCTGCAGGACTGCTGAAAGTAAATGTAATTGATTACAAGATCTAGAGGTTAAGTTTGGTCTCAGTTTGATTATGTAGCCGGGCTCACAGTGGGGAATAAACGACAAGCAGATTAAAGGCTGACTATTAATCTACTATGTTCAGCAATCACATCAACTCAGAAACTTCCAATGCTGCTGTTTGAAATCCTTATTTTTAGCCAAGCTAGTGGGATGACAGTAGGGTTGGCAGCTCGGTTGGCCTATTTGTTGGTCCAGTATTAAATCTGACCAATCAAACGTTTAGTTAAAGCTGCACCAATCAGTGTTATTATTGACCAGTACATATATTAACAATGGACTGTGTGTAAACTGAAAAGAGTCGCTGATAAACCCACAGAGAAATGTCACCAGATTGATTAGGGATCGGGTTTGGCTTTCTTTTGTTTTTACAGCCTGTACCTTTATTGTTTTGGTTCAGTCTCATCAGCCTCATATCATAAATGCTTCATAAATCCACTGTACTCTGTCTGCTCAACACCAAATGATGTTAATAATAAAGAGATAGCAAGAGAGACAGATATTTTCCTCCAAATGTGATCTGAGTCAAAAATAGAAGAAAAAGCAGAGTGAATCTTTGACTTACATTTTGTTCAGTGGTCAGACACACGACTGTGTGTAGAGCTTTTTCTGCTGCACCCATGTGGCCAAAAAAATCTATTAATGCACCTTTAAAGACACAGTAAAATGAAGACTACACTACCCAAGCTCTGATCCTGTGTCTCTGGGTTGATTCCTCATGTAGTTCTTGTTTGTCAATATCTGTTTTTACTTTGAATAATTCCCTTTTTGCTTCCTGTAAAATACTATTAAATGCTTTACAACTCATCTTCTCGTATATATATATATATCTATCTATCCAATTAAATACGCTAGCACTGCCTATTACGGAAGTGCATCTCCATCACCGAGGCTTATTCAATACATATTTTGATGCATTGCCAACAATCCGATAAAGATGCATATTCAACAACTACCAATACAATACGATATGATCAGCCTCTACTGAGATGCAGTGCGATTTGACACGATTTGAGCAAACGCACTGCGATTCAAACTGATGTGATTCGACACAATGCAAAAGATTATGATGAAATGCAATTCAAAATGGGACAGAGACTTCAATTTTATTTCTTTGGTTCTTTTTTTTAGCAAATAGCAATTCATAAATTAACAAAAAAGGGACATTTTTACTTCACACATTTGTTTCTCCAGTCCTGCAACTCAGTAAGCATCTCATTAAAGCTGTTTCTTTTTAACCACTAAAAATCACACATGGCCTTTTCACAAACAGGCTTTTGCAAAAAATGCAAAAAGGAAGTGAATTTAATAATAAAAAAATAGTAAGCTATTATTGGCACAAATGCACAAACATTGACTTTAAATACGTGTCACCTAATTTCAGAAAGTAGCTGCTTGTATAGCCTACATTAAAGCACATTTATTTATAGCTGAGACCTTGACTTTTCATTTACTGCTGTTAGTTAATTCTAACATGAATTATGCCAGAGAAATATGGCAGGGATTGAAAAGTGTTCCAACTAATCCCAGTCTCCCCTACAATCAACATGGTGGTGAAGATGGCAGGAACAGGGATTTATTCATCTTATATCGTGCCTAATGGTAGTGAATCATAACATACCGGGTACGGAATTAAGCTGCAGATGCTCTCATTCAAAACAAGGCCAAACATTTTCTATGGATGTCAGTTTTTAAGCTGCAGACAGATAAACCGATACAGGCATGCATGCACAACCAAACGCATTGATCCCCTCTGTGCAGATAATGAATTGGATTTTACCGATGCAAAAATGGTAGAGATGATGCATCATGAGGTCATCCCAAACTGTATTTGGAAGTGTGCACTTCTTTAATTGGGGTAATCACATGATGAGCCTTTATGGTGGTGCAGCAACATGACTCTGTGGATCTTACCATCCCTGCCACCTGTCATATAACACCACTTTACCATTAGCTTGTGAGACTTAGCTTGCAGAGGGATATCATAGTAGGGCTTGTGTATTTGGATCTCGGTTTATCTCAGTTTATCCAAAGACCATGATTGAGCCTAATTTATTCAGTTCCCCCCCTGTCCCCCACCTCCTGAACTAATAAGGCGGTGAGGGAGGTGTGGGTGGAGGCAGTCCTCTCTAAGTCTGTACCTCACTACAGCTCAGTACCAAACTGCCATATTTTCTAGGTCACTTCCACTAGTGCATTTCACTCAGTAATATGTCACATTACACCAGATAAAGATGTTCCAACTTCTGTTTGATAGTGACTTTAAGTCAAGCAGAGTCTGGGATGTCTTCAGTGGATAAACCTCTGCTTTAGGTAAAAACATGGGGTTTTCTGTTTTGTGATGTGTAATAAACGGTAAAGGCTCACCGGGCCAGAGTGACTATAGACTTTTAGCATTTTCATGTGATGAAAACTGGAACAACAGAGCACCGGCATTAGCCAGTGTCTAAATTCTGTGTGCATACTCAACTAATTACTGGATAACAATGCCTGTTCCAGTCTGTCATAGCAAAGATCATGGACTGCTGAAAAGAATACAACAAGACAGAGAATACAAGTGAACAATACACTCAGCTGTTTATTGTATCTATAAATAACAACAAGGTGTTCTTTTAAACAGCAATTAAAACATCACTGTACCATCTTTCAAGCAACAAATGAGCAAACACACCCAATTATTCTGAATCAAGGTCAAGGAGTAGACAATATATCATACAAGTTTTATGTGCTTTTTTTCTTTGCCAAACATACTTTTTTTGCCGTCTCCCTTTACCCACCATCCGACACAGCTGACATTAGTATTCTGATACAGCCTTCCTCAAGCAGTGTTCGGAGCCAGCCACTTAATTTGTCATTTATTGCTCCATGACAACTGAAGTAATTGAACCTCTTGCCCATGGACGCGATCTGCCAGCCTTGTGGCCGTTTTCTCTCATTGTGGGAGAGATGGAGCTACAGGACCTTGGTGCAAATAAGGGCACAGATCTCATTTTATGGGGCAATGAGATGGTTAGTATGTGCCCAGGCCACAAGGGCCTCTGAGATGTTTATTGCATGCCTCAGAACACCAATAAAGGGGTTAAAAAGAGGACAAAAATAGGAAATCGGAGAGTGTAAATAGCTATGAAAAAGAAGGAGCGATGAAAACAGACCTTGTGATTCTTTTTCATTAAATGCTTTGTTGAAATAAGTGACTATAACCGACAATGAAAACTAATCGCACTGCTTCATTCTGGGGATCATTTGCATGTTTATCTCAAACATCACGCACCTGCAAATGAAAGTGGCTGCATATTAGATAAAGATAGAATGAAGTGAACATTCATCTTTGATTTGCTGATTAATGATTTTTGCTGTTTCTACAAGAAAGTCATCACCTTGGTCCGTCTATTTGTTTTTCCGTGTTTGCTTGTTCGTCTCTGACCAGCAGCCTGCAGCACGGTTCCCATAAAATAATGGCTGGATTGACATGAAATGTCAGAACGAAAAACAGAAAGAAATCTATTAACTGTCTTGACCCCCGACAAGGGCTGCAACTAATGATTATTTTCATTATTGGTGTGTTGATAATGTTCTTGATTAATCGATGAGTTGTTTGCTCAGTGTCCCAAAGGCCAAGATGATCTCCTCAAATGTCTTGTCTTGTCCACAACACAAAGATATTAAGTTTACTATCAAACAGGACTAAAAACAAGAAAATGTTGATCAATTTTTCTTAGAAGAATAACTAGTTTTAGTTATGTCATACACAACTAATCTATTAATCGACTAATCATTGAAGCTGTGCCCCAACCTTTCTGACAGCGCTATCACTGTGTGTACTGTGTGTACTGTGTGTACTGTGTGTACCCTTAACTCACTCATCTTCTCTACACAGTGATGACTCTGAAAGTAACATATTGACTATACACTACACTTGTTCTGCCATCTACTCAGTTCAATATGGACTCTATTTATGTTGTTGTGCATCTGGGGAGGGGCAATCAAATTACATCTAGATAAGGATTTACACTGAAGAAAGCAGATGTAAAAACACTCAAGAACAGATTAAGAACAGATTCGATTCAATTGCCTCAGTTACTGCAGGACATGGTCTGAGACACACTTGTATTCTAGCCAGATGTTTTACTGTACACGTATTGGCATATTTATGTCTTAAAGCCACACATAATGATCAGAACTCCCCTCCAATGTATATTATCACATGGTATTCATATCCAGGATCCAAAGCCAATTATTCATCTTCAACGAATAGGAAACATTTGTGTGAAGTATGGTAGAAAATTTAAGCTTCAATTTAAGATAGTTGGACACCTAAAGTATACAGTGGGTTCATCAGAGCTATTTCGCCAAAAACCGCTAATAGCTATGACTGGACATGAGCTGAAACAATGAGCTGAAAGTCACTAAAATGCTCCATTGAACTGAGGAGAACTGCAGAGTCAGGCAAGAATTATGTGTGGGTTCGTCACCAAAAGCAACACCTATTACATCACATGTAGTCCTTCTGAAGTGTGAAGCTTTGAAAAATGTTACCATTTGACAGAAACAAGAACAAACATTCGGAGGAATGGATCCCTGTTCACATTTCATCAGAAGGTGCAGAGGGTGCACCGTGGACAAAACTGGATGTTGTGTTAAACTAATTAAACCATTCACAGAGAGGTGGGAAAGGAATGTAACCCTGTAATGGGCTCCATTCAGAGCTAGTGCTGGGGTTGCTATTAATAGCAACGAAACAATGACAGCTGAAGGAGACACAGTTGCTTCCGGAGGATTCCCAATAACAAACCCAGTAACTTGGCCAGTCTTAGTCTGCCTTTGATCACATTTAGATTCAGATGGGAAAGGCTCCTCGGCTCCTGCTAAAATCAAACTGCTTTATCTTAGAGAGAAACTTCTCCAGTTGGTAAGCTACAGCGTCCATGTACCACTGTTGTCGATCTATGCTTTAGGGAAAATATACCCAAATACATTTCTTACAGCTTCTGTATGCGATACATGCAAATCATATCCCCCCTCGGGCCAGTGTTATTTTAAATGCTGAAATGCAATGGAGAGAGATAAGAGGAGCAATTAGTACAAATATGACAGAACAAATCATTTGACTTCACTTTTGGATGCATCATCAATGATGATACACATCCTCCCTTGAAGCCCTCAAGTACTCAGAGCATATCTCTGACTGGATGGTGGCGTTGGCGGAGGGGGGGGGGGGTCATGGGTCAAGGTCAACAAAATCAGTCTGTGTTCTCTTGTTGGGAGAGCTGTGCAGCTGTGAATAACAACTGTTGTTCTTCCCGTGTGTATATGTTGGGTTTTCTGGTGGGAGTACTATATTAAATTGTAGCTCCCTGGTGTAATTTTTAGTCACATGAAGCAGTCAGCATGAGTCTGAAAATCCCAGAATCCCTGTGGTGTTCAATTCAATTCAATTGAATTTTGAACATTGTATATATAAGTAAATACATAAATAACAGAAAGGATTTGGTTATATAACTAGGTTGAATTACACTGATAATATAAATGCAAAATTAATTATTTTCAACAAAATAAGATTTAATTTAAGGGGCAAATAATTCATAAATCTTAGAATCCCTCAGATTCTCCTGAGGGATCCTCAAAATTACTACATACTTACAAATGATTACTTGTGCTATTATTCTCAGCATGTGCCATCATAATAAATTAAGTCCTGTCTGTCAAAGACATGTTTGAAGAATCAAACATTGTTTCTGCCAGTGGTATCTGACATCTTTGTTCTCTGAAAGCAATTCTCCAAACTTCAAGGCTCAATCCTGGCTCATGAGTCATCACAGCCTTTACTCATTTGGCATGTCTCTACATACTTGATATCAATCACTTCAGAAAGACTAATTACCCCCGTGGTCTTGGCACTCACCAAGTATAATCAGCAAAGGTGAAAAGTACAAAAGAAGTGAATTGACTCATCTTTTCTCAGGTCACAATTTGTAAGATCAAAGTCTCAGGCTCATCTCGTGTAATGTAAAACCACTTGTTCAGTCAAGTCCAAGCTAAACCAAGCTAATATGTGTTTATCTGTGTTTGGGTCAGTGATAAAATAGTTTGGTGTCAACAGTATATTTTTGGCTAATTCACTGATTTTTTCCTTTTTCTTTCTTTTGCCTTGCTTCGCTACTGGTGTGGGACAAAAAAGTCTCAACAGCAATTAGCTAGTACAGAGATTCATGTTCCCCAGATGATTGAGCCTAATCTCTTTGGTAAACCCCTGACTTTTCATTATTAGGCCAAAATTTAATTTGTCCAATATTTTGGTTTATGATCAAATACCTGCACTTTGCATTTTGTGCTAATTAGCAGATGTTTGCACGCTAACATGCTAAACTAAGATGGTGATTGTTACGTGCTGACCATCAGCATGTTAGCATTCTTAATGTGAGCATGTTGATATTAGCATTTAGCTTTAGTACTGCCTTAAGCATGGCTGTAGGCAGCCTCGTTTTCTAGTACTTGCATTTGTTAAAAAAAAAAAAGCAAAAACTTGTGTCAAACATATGAATCAGTCTATATTGTCTGAGAAGATGATCTTAGGCTGTCTAAGGTCACATTTACAAATATGTGGAAATAGCTGTTAGAGAAGGAAGTCAGTGTAGCCATGTCTCTCTTTCAATACAGACAAGTTGTTGACTCATTCCCGCTGTCTTTTCTTTGTTTCCTGTCAGTAGGAGGACATAAACATTTCAGGTTCTGGCTATATCCTCAGATCCAACCCCCGTCTGCACAGACCAACCAATTGGAGTCACTATATTGACAAGGACATGAGCTTCCACTTCCAACAAACACACAACCAACAGTTTCTGATGTCCGCCCAGCTCGGGTACAGTGTTTTTTTCTGTTTAAAAAAAAATAAGAAGAAAAAAGAATATTGCTCTCTGCGTGTCTTACTTGACTTTCATGATGGAGCTGTGTGGCGAAGGGGAGAGAGCAGGAGGTGATGGACACAGTGGAGGGCTGCTTTCATCTTAGCCTTGTTAGACGGTGCAGACATTTGCCTTCCATTTCACTGCATGATTCACATTCTAATGACACTCCCAAGATAAGTTATTCTACGCGTATATAAACCTGTTTTTACCTGAATTTCACGATGAATCAGTCACGGCTGCATTTACATGCGTTTTGTCCACATTATGTTTGTTTTTGTTTATGAAATTACTGCTAGCAGACGTATATAAAAATCATACTGCTCCCACTCTTTCATGCTTTACTCCTAAAGAGTAAATGCACTTGACTTGGATAGTACTACCTTTTCACAATGACAGTTAACATCTGTTTTCATTGTGCAGTCTCATCCATGTCAAATGGCTGGAGCTAATCCCAGTGTGCATTGGGTGGAAGGCAGGAAAACACGGTGGACTGGCATCCAATCTACTGTGCACTCACACACACGTCCTCAATGCACCTGGCTTGGTTTCAGTGATTGTGTAGGTGTGTTGTGCATCTATGAGGCTCATATATGTTGTGTGTGTAACACCTCCACAAATGTTTCAGTCTCCATGAGGCATTTATCTATAAATGCATATAGGCTTGATATAATTACATTTATCAAAACGTAGAATTATAAATTGCATTCGATGAGAAATGACTAGAAGGTGAACTGCAATGAGAAGCTCATGCAGCTCTTTTTCTGCTCTTGTAGGTGAGTAGGCAACCGTTGGCTGGCACAGTAGTCATAACAACCTGTTAACCTAATATGAAACAGTATAACAATGGCTGTCTTAAAAACCACTACCTAACTATTTTCTTGTGCACTAAATTCACTTGACTGTAAAACTGAACTCCTGAGAGCCTCCTCAGAGCCCTCAAACTATTACTGCTCACTACAGAGAAAACTACAGAGGGTCTGTCACAGGAAATGATAAGTGATTGAACAGACAGAGAGGTAGTTGTGTCCACATCCCTTCCTGTACTCAGGCCTTTAATAGACACTCCTACTGTTCTACTTGAAAATACCTATTTGTTGCTGATCCTCTTATATCTCTCTAGATAAACACAGAATCAGATAGCATCAATAGCAAATGTGAGTGCAGCTTAACAACAAAAAGTCTTAGAATCCACAAAATGTTTTTGCATTTCTGATCCTCTTGTAATGATAGCAAAGGCTGCTGCTGGGAAGCGAAAGGTATATTTATGTTATGGCACCTAGAAAGAACTTGGTTACGATCAAAACTCTGAGTCAAATATTGAGTGACTTCAAGAAATAGCTGAGCTGCAAAGCAAAGCTCCAGATTCTCTGGCTGATCTCGGCTCAGGCCCTCAGGTGCGAGGGCCTAACACGTCATCGTTACTGACACGAGCAGCCAAATGAGATTCCTTCGCAGAGCGGCTGGGCTCGCTTTGCATAACAGGGTGAGAAGTTCAATCATCTGAGCCAAGCCTGGTGTCCTGCGGCTGCTCCGCCATGTTGAGGGGGCTGGCTGAGGTTTTTCAGGAACCTGATAACCTGCACCACTGACTCCTGTAAATAGAGCCCGTGGCTTTTGGCTCCCACATAAGCAGTGATTAATGGAGGTAATTTTGAAATGTCGAGAAGTTCAACTTTAGGATTTTCTTTTCTCCAATTTCAGTCACACCACTATTATCAGAATTTTTCTTGTCCTTAAAGTTACTCAAAAATTCAGGATGTAATTAAGTCTCGTAAATTATGCAAAATTAGAATTATAAGTACAAAATGAATTCAACCATAAAGTGGTCCCTGCTGCACTTATTGTAATCTTACTGAGGCTTTCATAACTGACTGAGAGAAGCCTTTCTGTGAGTGCAACCAGTAGCAATATAAATACACAGTTAACCCAGAGAGAAATTCATGAGAGTGAAAAATCTCTCCATTCAGCATCTTCCAAGTACATTAACAGGAACACGATGGGGTGTCAGCTAGCCCTTCTTCCGACACGCAATTTTTAGGGGCTGCTTTAGGGCCCTTGTCATGGCTTCCCTCTATCTGTTGCGGTATTAGTCACTGAGTAGGAAAAAGCCGCCACCAGCCACCCGACACTCAAATTGCTGACAAACAGCGCATGATGGAGGATTCATTCGTCGTTTCCACAATCCCTCTACCGTCGGACGTAACTGCCGCACATGTTCCCTTCACACAACTCTTTGGTGATGAGTGTGAGCGTCAGTGTGCGTGTGGGCACTGGTGTGTGTGTGTGTGTGTGAGTAAGCTGTAGGGAGAAGTTAAGCCGTGCATGAAGTCAGGCGTATGTGAGAATGTGCATCTCTCTGACTTGTGGATCGACGTAATGCAGACTGAACTAAATGCTGCTGCTCATAACGATTCATATCAGCAGCCGTGTTTTCCGCTCACTTGAGACCTCTGAATGCACGAAGCTCCTTTCTCGACTATTTCAAGTTTCAGGCACTGAAATGTTAGAGAGAGCTATTTTACAAAGTGTACTGCTGTATCACTGTAACAGACTAAATGTGGTTGGAAAAACATTACCACTAAAAATGCATTGTGGGCAATAAAATCCTCTGCAGAGGAAAATAGCTTCCATCATTGATTCTATAATATCTTTAGCAAGACATTACATTACTGAATTAATCTGCTTTAATACGGAGGACTACATTTGCATTTAAAAGTGGTCAGTTTTGTTGGATTTGCTTTGACAGTATACCACAAAATCAGGTTTGTGTCAAAAGAGGAACAAAAATCTAAAGAAGAAAAGGCTGAAAATCCACTACATTTGAGGACGACTATAACAAATACAACCATTTGACAGGTGGGTGGGAAAAGGAGAAAAAACTACCTCTGGAGCAACAGAAGCCTTGTGACCTCTCAGTTTTGCCACTGCAGCGAGCTTACACGCCTGTGCTCTATGGAAATGGGGATTGACTGAGATCCAAGAGTCACCAAAAACAGGGAGGTTTCAGTAATGTCAAACATGCATGGGCTGCGAGATCAATACCAAGTCCTGATCTCCAATTGATGAAATGCCTCTCCTCCTGGCTCCAGGGATAATCTCACCCACTGATTTATCTGTGGTAGGAATGCTCTGCAGAACATGCCGTGTATACCTGCACTTTCGGCTTGAGTTTTGAATCTATTTGGTACATCAGAATTAGATCAAATCAAACACAAACATCACACACCGTTTCGCTGTTTCACAATCAGTTACATCAGTTAAAATGCCTAAAATCAACTTGTGTATACTTTAAATTCAGCCAGCGGGACCTCCAGCGACCGTGTCACTCGATGTTTGTATTTAGACCACAGTCATTCCTTAACCTTAATCAGTAGCTATTATTTTGAACATGTCACTGAATGTTCCCGAAGCTTAACTGTAGTTATTTTGACCCAAACCGTGATCTTTCTCTGACTGGAGGACATTTACAAAGCTGGATATGAGCCATGCCTTCCAGCAACTGTTACTGGATTCGGACCCCAAAGAATATGTTACCATAAACACATTCAAGAGTTTATTCGGGTCAGCTCAGCTCCTCCATTTCCTCAAGAACATTGACTGGTGACCTCACTAGGATAGGGAGCCAATAAAATGCTTAAATGCGGTCCACACAGACAAATGATAGCAAATTTGTGTTTTAAGAGTCCCTGACAATCAACATACAAGGGTGCAAGATTAGAAAACACCTATAGGAGTCATTTTGGAAGCCGCTGTAACAATGTCTTCAGTTGTTTAGCCTGGAGAACCTGTTGATATGTGGTGGGCTACTGTTACACACAGGGTGATTATACACCTGTAGTTTGGTTCATTTGGTCTGGACTCAGGGAAAAAATTATATTGTTACATTTCAGTTCTGGTCCAGTTCATGTTCACACTGGCTTCTTACAAATAACGCGAGAGCTTTGAACATGAAGTTCTAAAGACTGAGTGCTAACCCATCGATTGGACAGCTTTAGTGTGACTCACAGCAGCTCATGCAGCACTTCTCATGAGTGTGCTTATGTTCTCTGACGTCACAAAGAGCTCGTATGACTACTGCAGCATTATCAGACTTCAAATCGCCCCTTCAATATTGATAATGACAAACAGGTAGAGACAAAACGAAATGGAGCGGATGGATGAAATTAATGAAGATATAAATAAATGGTACTGGACTGCCAAAGTACACACAGTACAATAAATTAAACATATCATAATTCTAACTAATTGATCAAGAAAAATCCCTGCATACCATGGCTAGTGAGTGATAGGCATAAATATTTAAACAGCTTACACAGATTGCTCAAAATCACTTTCTGAAACAGTCCACAATCAGCAGATGGATGTTAGTCGTAGTTAAGCTTTTGGCTTCGCGCTAAAGGGCTTAAGTTCTATGATGAAACACTGTGGTTGGGCTGTTTGTTAAACCATCCTCTTAAAGCGGCCTCAGCCTGCTCATTTGCTCCACACCAGGCCTCGATTCACAGCTTTCACACTGCCGCAACGAAAATGCTCTAACCAGGCAAACTCAATAAGGTTCAGCTAAACCGAACCAAGGTGTGAAAACATCCTGAAGCATCTAATCTCTGAGCCCACATTTGGAAACAGGAAATTTCATACGCATGCTAGTGAACATCTTTCAGTGTCTGTTTTAATATAATCTTGCCAACTATAAAGCCAAAATAGAATTCTTATCTCAAGATGTCATTCTCAACTTAATTTAATTGCATAGTATAATGGCAGAAGGAAACTGAGCTAATCTTATCTAATCTAATCTAAGTTCTCTTATGTGTTTATTTCACAATTTAACAAGTTATGTTTCTTGCCAAATGTTCTGAACCTACTGATTTGTTGTCTTCTGACCAACATAACACCAAATGCACTCTCAAATAACATATTGTAATAATGTAGCAGCTTTTCCGACTTCGGCTTTCTGTTTGTCTACCAACTGCAGGTTACCTGGTTTGTTGACCTGCTTATTTTCTCACTGACTGAGGAAACATGGCTGTGAGGATGTTGGTGAAAAACAACATGGCACTAAAACATGGAGAGGGGTACCTGGGGAATGGAGAATTGAAAAGGAAGAAAGTCCGAGCTGTGGTCTGTTTAAATTCTGCCCAGTCAGAGCACAGTTAATCCTAACAGGATGATCTGCCCCACATACTGTATTGTGTTGATAGTCTTGTTCTTCTTTTCTACCAAATTTACCATTATTTTGCCCAACATGGAGGGAAATGTCAGGTTCATATTTGCCTGATGTCTACTCACTCAAATCCAGACAGCATTTGAAGTTTTGATTGCTGGCACACCCTGCTGATCAGAGTGTATTATGTGCCTTTCAGACAGGGCGAGTAAAAATATTCCGCTGGAACAAAGGGCTGACCCATTTGTTTGATTTGAAAAGGATGCATTGGCATTTGGAGGGAAAACGGAGAGATGAATCCTTCGTCTTCCTCCACCTGTGCACAATACATGTCACAACAAATTATACAGCAGCAAAGTCTCAATGAGGGACTGATACCCATGGTACACGGGGAATGAATTCTTCTGACTTTGGTGATGCTTCTCACTTTTTATCTAACACCACCAGTGGGCCAGAGTTATCACTCATCCAGTGAAGTATCTCAACATCTACTGAATGGATTAGCTAAAAATACTTTGCAGATGTTCATGGTCCCCAGATGATAAATCCTGCTGATTTCGATGATCCCCTGGCATTTTCTCCGGTGCCATC
This sequence comes from Pempheris klunzingeri, assembly GCF_042242105.1. NCBI lineage: Eukaryota > Metazoa > Chordata > Actinopteri > Acropomatiformes > Pempheridae > Pempheris > Pempheris klunzingeri. The sequence goes on from NC_092018.1 coordinate 26,587,903, forward strand.
ACAAGAGTGAGGTTTTAACTTTTTGAGTAAAATATCTCATCAACTGCTTTATCTGCTGCCCTGAACTTTGCTGCAGTTTTAACGATGTGTCCTGTAGTGGATGATCACTTGACTTTTCATTAATCGGACACATTTTTAATTTGTCCAGTATTTTGGACAAATACTTCCCATCAGCCCCAGCTGTACTTGGTGTTAATTAGGTACAGCCGAACTATTTGCTAAGTCTCTTTTGCTTAGCACTTTGTGGCATTGCACTTTTCAGTTCAGGTTTTAGAGATTCAGGTTTTTTATGTGCAGATGGAAACACCCTTACTTTGAGAGTATTAGCATACTGACATTAACATGTAGTTCAAAGCACAGCTGTGCCAAAGTACAGCCACACAGAGGTGCTAGCATGGCTGTGGACACACATACATACACATGTACAATATATATATATATATATATATATATATATATATATATATATATATATATATATATATATATACATATATATATACAAAAGACAAAGGTAACAGCACTGCCACATGGTTAGTAGCAGAAATGTGCCAGGTTATGCCTATTTTGGGGAAATCTCCCCCACACATGCAGCCTCCTGACAGGCATTTCACAATAACCAAAAAGGAGAGGTTGGCAGAGATGCTGCATCACTCTCAGTTTGTGTTGACTGACTCACCATTTTGTCCCATCAGACAGACGGAGACGGTGTAGCTACATGATGAAGGGGTTTTAGTTTCTGGGGAAATCACGGTACAATTCTGGAGGTAGACTATATCAAAACCCTTCCCTGCGGAAAAAAAGATAAAAGATCCTCTGCATAAAAACAGGACGGTGGAGATTTAAATTACAGCAGTCCACTAACTTCATGGGACATGTGGTAACGTGCCAAGTCAACACTTCATTCTCTTTTAAGTATCACTTTCAAGTTCTTTTGCAGTGAATGGAAGTGACACAGTGGGCAGAACTACAGCATCTCAGTCAAATTAGCTTAATAACCCTAATTAAATAAATCATACTTAACATGAAGGGCTAAATAGACAGTAACTGCTTCAAGATGAGTTGAAAAATGAACATGGCTGCTGTGGCCATAAAACAGCATAAAATGTTATGTCTAATATTTTCATGTTATATTATTCATTCTGTCTGCGGTGTCCGACTTTTCATAAAGTGCTAGATAAGCTGTCAAATCCCATTATAGCAGAAGTGTCACTGATAAAGTGAACAGAAGCTTAAACTGGGGGAATACAGCGCGTATGATTACTGATTGATAGATATGGCTTAATAATAGGACACTCGATATGGGATTCAGATTTTGGGGAAGTTATTACAAGTTTACAGATTTCTGCAAATACTTTTTTCAAGGGAAACATTCATCCAGACTCCCTGAGAATAGAAATCGTTCTTTTGTTCCTTGGCTCTAACTCAGGCTGAGGACTTAATGGAAAAATCCACCCTTGGATACACTGACACTGCTATGTATCATCAATCTCTGGTGCTCAGTGCACGCCAGGAGTGATTTAACGTTGAGGTGACATAAATTAATTTTTAGGTACCCAACTTCCCTCAACCTGCCACATCTGCTTCAACTTCAGTTAGTGATTTCTTGCTTTTCCTTAAATGCCTTTCGACAACTGCCAGAGAGTGAGAGCGAGCGAGCGTGTTGCATTCGGCTCTGTGTGTTAGCAGACAGTGTATCAAGTCAAAAAGTCCCAGCCCTCACTCAGACCTCAGCATTATCGTGAGGCTACACTGCAGTGTGGTCCGGTGAGGCTGCTGTCAGCGGAGAAACTGGTTTCTGTGCCTCCTCTATAATGCATTGCTCTTTTATGATGGATTGTTGAGTGCTGGTGTAAAATTGTGAGCGACAAAACTAGATGTTCACCCCTGAAGTCATGGCCAACTGGACATGTTGCAGTGGATGAGGCATTACATCATTACAACCACAAAATCAGTCCAGAAAAGCAAGGTGCATCCCCCCCAATAGCAGATCATTAAATTGCTTGATGAAGTACTTCCTTGAAGGCATTCGTAATAATTGCTCAGATAAGACTGAAAATTGACGATTTAAGACTTAAGACTTGTTTTTTTTTTTTGGACTGTCCTGCAAAGAAAAACAACAGCATCGTTTCTCTCAGCAAATGCTCCAAACCCACATGTGTTTACATTCAAGTGCCAAAGCCCTCTGACAGAAATTGATTGTTGTCTGCTGGGAGCAAAGGTGGAAATAGTGTGATGTAGTTTGAGTGTCACAAAGTCGGGGAGGAAGTTGAAGAGACTTGCAGGGTCTATAAAGATTTCAACTTAAACACAGAGGTTGCTGGTTTCATCTAGCCATAGCTGCTCCCTTGACCAAGTGGTTGTTATTAACTGCAGGGAGAATATTTTTGCAGAAATGGACCTTAGTTTGTTTTCAGGAGAGCGGGCTGTCAGACAAATGGGCAGTCCAGCACCGTAACCAAGTGAGGTTTGTGTCTAAACCTAACCAGCAAGTAAAACTAGAAAACAGGTTCATTTTGCACTTTGAGATTTGTATTCCAAATGAAAAGTGCATTATAAATAAAATGTATTATTATTATTATTAGCATTGTTTTAAACTGATTTGTAACATGATGTATATATATATGCATATTTTGTTGCTCAGTTGGGAAGGTTGGGTTTTTTTTTCATCCATGTTAGTGACATGACTATAGGTGATCTGTCTTTAGTTCACACGGTTCACCGTTTGGTCCAGAAATATTTCAGGTTTTGGCTGGATTTCCATGAAACTGTGTACAGACATGCATGGTCCCCAGAAGATAAATCCTAACAACGTTGTGTTCACCAGCAGGTCACCAAACCTTTGATTTCTGACAAAATACTTGCATTATTGTCATTTTCATCAGCCTCACCTTTACTTTGTATTTAGTTATTAATGTTTGCATGACAACACACTAAACTAGGATGACGAACACTGTAAATATTATACCTGCTGTCACTGTAGGCATGTTAGCATTTAGCTCAATGCAATGACTGGAAAGCAAGATTTTCACTATCGGGAAGGGCTTCCATCAAAACACACGACTAATTAGCACAGAATTGGTTTTGGCTGATTCACCAGTGCCTCAACAAAATGGCCTTGAACACAGAAGAAAAGAGAAGTTTAATATTGCATTAAATATTCATCATGGTTTATGTGTGGCTGCAGGAGGGAAGGACCACTGGAGATTGTGTGATGGGAAAGGATGAATTAGTTTGATTTATCTCTCTGGTCTTTTTCATTTGCGCTCAAATTAGCTTGGGTAAAAATGGGTTTTCTAATTATTTTTGGTAATCTCAAGAGCTCTTTGTTACATCATATTGTACAGTATTATATAGTTCTAACGTATGGCGGCTCACCTGATTTGTTTATAACAGACAAGTTAATTTGATCGTGGTCTTAAGCGCAGGACTAGGTTATTGTGTAATATCAAGTGCATATCGGAGTTAATGATGCTGTCAATCAATGCTGACCTCAATTTAAAATGGAGGTTTCGAGGTCAACAAAGCCATGACTTTCATTTCTTTTTCCTCAGCAGCAAAATGTTTTCTCAGGGATCTACCTGCAACTATCACTGGTCTGGCTTTAGGCTTCTGTGAGAGTACGTAATGATCGGGGACACAAACAGCATATATTCTGAATATACTCTGTAAATAAGTACATCTAACCCAGAGTGGAAGTCAATGTTGTCTGTGCTGAAGCGTGGAGGAAGAACATCATTTCTTCTGCTGGTGCCAGATTAAGCCATTAGCAGGCTGGAGCATGTGCTATTAGCACATTATAATGAGAATAATAAAATCATGAAAACATCAATTGGATGAAAGAAGAGATGCTAACATTAATTATTATTACACAACAGAATTGCCATATTCATTTTAATAAGCCATGTTAGATTACAGGCTATTATTGCACATCTCGGCTGTTGCCTCTCCCCTCTGCTACATTTGAAAAATGTATTCCACCTCCTCACCAGAGAAGACATCACACCTCCAAGAGGAACATCTGTCAAAAGCCAGAGCCGTACGTATCGCAGAGTGTGTTTATTTGGGGGAGATCTCACCCCACGCACACAGCAGCCTGGGAGGTACTTAACACCAAAGACAGGTCTGAGGTCTGATTATGTGCATTTGTGCTAATGAATCCCACTGCAACGTTTTACCTCGGCATGAAATCAGAGCCTTGACTAGAATTAAGGGGGGGGGGAGTGTATAAATTTAGCTGCATGTGCTTTGGATACATTTTATACTAAAAGTCTGGGCATGTTACTATCTTGAGCATTTTATTTGGCTTGTCTGCAGAAGAAGTATGACTTTGAAACCTGCATAGCAAAAACGTGATGATTATGTGATGATTATATTATGTGTTATTTTCCCCAGTTATTCTCCCTTCAGCCACTGTGAGGTGCTTGATCATATACAACAAATCTAGTGTTTGCTTTTTTTTTTATATCACCACTTACAAAATGATTGAGTGATACACGGCAGTAATAAAATGATGTGGTGAAACAGCCATTACAGTCAATTCACTTAAAAGACTGCCTGTTCCTGCATTTTGTAGTTGATTTTGAATGAACTTAACCAGAGCCCATTTTTCACAAAATCATCAGGTATGATAAAAGCTAAGTAGCCTACTTCTGTGGGCCCATGGATCATTGCCATCCAGTCTTGCAGTTACAGTCATTTTCAATTCTGCCAAACAAGAAGCCGACCCAGCAAAATGAGAATTAATGGAAAAAGACTCAGCCTTTTAATGGAATAACTCAAAACACAAACAATGTGTCATTTGTCATTCAGTATGTGCGTTACTGTTCATCGCAGTATGTTGCGCTGTATTCCCATAAATGTGTTTAAAAGCTGCACCAGTGTGTGCTGTCCCACAGCATACGTACAAACTGATGTATTAGAGGCTGTTCTACTTAAGTGGCTAACCTCTATTTGGCAAGTGAACAACAAATATTGAAAACTGTCAAACTCCCTTCACATGACGGAAGCCTGCCTTCTGTGCATTTACGCACAGATGAAGTGCAAGCTGCCATCTTGGCAAGCGGAGGCAGTATATTTTGATCGCTCATCATCTTTGGTTCTTATTCTTGACATTTTAAAGACAGGGCTCATTTTCAAATACATAAAAATTAAACTAATTTTTGTTGAGCAAAATGCACCCACAGCTGCAGGATTTGTCCCAGACAAACACCAATTAGATCCATATTAGTTTTTTATATGACCAGGAGTGGGACACCATTTCTAAGTGCAAATGCAGGGAAAAGTGAAAACAACTTATTGCATGATTAAAGCCTGTGCTGGCCCAAACTGTTACTTAAAAAACTAGGTTGGCATCAGAGTATTTTAACGCTGCAATTCTTCTGATCCTGTCAGCCGGAAAAACTAGTTAAGTAAAAACTTGTAATTATTTTTCTATTTCTAGTCTTTCACACAGCATTTGTATTAGTTAGTCGGATGCACAGTCTTTTCTCCTCACTTCATCTGCCCTCTCACAGCCCACTTTAATTATCTGTGAGCAGAATCTCCTCACCTTATTAATGCTTGCAAATTCTACCCAAGTTCAAGACTCGCCTATGGCTGAGACGGTGGGATTTTCACCTTAATGTTTTCTGAACTAACTTTGCAGGGGAATGATCTGTGGGTGGACAGCAAGCGCTGCAGCTGCTCTGTGAGCGCAGAAGTGGATGGCATACAAGCAGAGGAGAGAAGGCTTTTCTTAATAATGTGCTACAGGAAGACCATGGAACCGCACAGTTCAAAGTGTTCATCAAAATTCACACTCGCCAAGTTCAGTTTGCAGTGTCGAAGCCAACCTGCTGAGCTGTGCTGGAGGAAATCTATAGAAACAAATTTACTCCAAGTCAGTTGGTCTGGGCATGTGCAGAAGATAACAGGCTTCAATTACAAAGCTCTTTCTCCTAATTGAAAATGCAGCTAATAGCTTAAGTGCTCGCTATCTGGGATAGCTAAAATAAAGGGGCTCACTGGGTTGGGGCATTTACAATATGCTTCTGACTGGGGGTTTGAACCCTGGAGCAGCCTTTTTCAGATCTCTCTCTCTCTCTCTCTCTCTCTCTCTCTCTCTCCCTCTCTCCCTCGACACTCCCCTCTGTGTGCCATTCAATAAAACTGAAAACCCTTCTCTCATATATCAGTAGAGATTGTGCTGCACTGCCTGTATAGTGATGCAAATAGCTCCAGACACTATTGGGGCAAATCATGGGCTTCTTGTTCTGCAACCTGTGCTCAATTCTGACGCCAGTTACATGATGTTGTATTAGATCAAATAATGCAGCCGTTCGAGACAGTTTCAAAGTGCACATGCACCACTTGAACTTAACCATGTGGTAAAAATCTGGTTGCGGTTTCCAAAGTCCCGTGCTGTGCTGTGCTGTGCTGTGTGTTCCTACTTTGCTTTGCAGTGTTTGGCCCAAAATATAACATGCAAACACACACACACACACACACACACACAGAAAGAGAAAGAAAAAATCCCATTACATTTTTAACTACTCAGGCTGCTCCCATGAGCTGTAGAGGGCAAGGAATAACAAAGCTGAGGAAAGTCTCGGCTCCTTACCTCTGATGGGCTATTAGTTATTCCAGCTAGCAGAAGCCCCATTAGGTCTGCCATTTAATGCTCCCATGCCACATTCTCACATGAAAGCTACAAGATTGATAAGCCGACCATCTCACCTCAAGCTTCTCTTGTGTTTGAGAAATGCGGTGCCTCGAATAATCTGACAAAGAGCTGATTTAGCTACCTGTGTAGCTTGTAGTATGTGACACTACTGAAAACAATGAAACACATTTGCACTAGCCTCTCCAGAGACTTCGGCCAAGGACACAAGAATGTAAGTGGTGGTACGGTACAATCCGCTGCCTTTAAACATATTATCAAATGATTTATAGGGATCCACGTGGAATATAGGAAATGAGCTGAATGGCAGCGTGAGATAAAACTTCTGTGAGCTGTGCTGACAGATACAATGGAGAAGAAAGATGCCTCCTGTTCTCCACAGCATGTCTGGTTAGTCGGACTAAAGGTGCAGCTAAGAATCCTGTGACACAACATCTTTTCTAACACAACATGTCCTGTTAATCACACCTAACCATGCTGCCAAATGAAAAAGCTGCTGGACAAAGGAAGACATATGCGTAGCATTAGAGGGAAAAAAAAAGATTACACTGGCAAAAAAAGTGCCTAATTAAGCATGAGCGAATTGATTCGTCTTTCTGTCAAGGCTTTCTGTCGCAATCCCTCCGTACTGCCCAGTTGTTCGGTCATGTAAAGGAAAACGGTTTTAGGATGGGGATTTTAATTGAAACTTGAAAAAAAAGTTTTGGCTCGTTTAGCCGAATAGTTTCTCTACATGTCTGAGATAACTGAAATAGCATAATGCAGTTTGCTACTGCAGTATTACACAAAGGCCAGACAGAACTCGAGCCCAAATGCATAATTTATCTTTTATTTGGCTGCAGGCCTTTATTGCGTTCTGCAGCCTGCGGTGACTGTTTGAACTTTGTAAATTAGACTGATGATTAAAACTGTAAGTACATGATTGCTAGAGGCAGAAACAGAGAATAGGATATATGATCAGCTGGTATGATTGTAAATATTTACATATTTAATACAGCAAAACAAATATCAAAACTCACAAGACTTGTGTGTTTGCTACCACAGCTGCTGTATCAAACACACAGGATAAGAGAGGACCACCTGCACAGTGACTTGATGTAATACATTTATATCATTTCATTCTGGACAGCAAGCCATTTGTGACTAAATAACAGACTGGCTGATATTACACAGATTCATCAATGAGCTCTTTTATGTCAGGGATGAAAGATGAACCTGCTTTCTGTATAATGCATCTCACTGTATGCAAGTTTTTTTTTTTTTCACAGAGGGGAGCTGCCACTGCAGTTTCAGCTAATGGGAATCAGATTTTAGCAATAAAACTGCGTGCTTCAGTTCAACAGCTGGGTAACCATATAGAACTGAACAAACCCAGCATATTGCAAAACAAGTCACCATGCACTGACCTTTACTTCCTTATCCCAAAACAGACAAGAGCAGAGGAGAAAAAAGTACTTTTCTCCGCAGATTGTTTGAAAATTTACCTCTCATGCCTCGCAGTGGAAATTGATTTTTGGAGGGCAACGGTCATACCTCGCATTCCCTGGAGCCTGAGATGGTGTATGTGTAAGGTCCTGTCCCATTAACCAGCACATCCATTGTCTCTGAGTGTGAAGGCTTGTAGTCCACATAGTACTCTTGTAGTGGTGAATTAAGGGAGCGCTCAGTCTCCCGTGCTTTTTTCTGGCGCTTTTTAACGGCAGAGCGCTGCTGGAGCTGTTTGATACTGCTGGGATAGCGCTTCCATGAGACATAGATAACTAGTAGAATTATAGCCACAGATAAGAGGAGGGCCACGCTACCAGCTATGATCTTGTGGAAGGACACATACTCGGTGTCTGGCAAAGGGATGGTGGGGGAGACCTCGGAAGGAGTTGGGGAGGCTGTCCTGTTCCAGATCAGCTTCTTATCCACCACGGACTGTGTGGGAAGAGGCAGCAGCTCGGGCTGAAATGCAGTAGTGAGTGGCGTTGTCGTTGAGGGGATGGGGGTGGGTGTTGCTGTACAGATGTTATAAGTCTCTACAACATCGGTCACTTTCTCTCCCTGTGCCTCTTTAGGGCCGGCACAGATCATAGTGGACTCCTTGTTACCCTTGAAGGCCTCGAGCCAGGCCACCAGGGGACATATGTTGGGGTTACAGTACCACAAGTTACCAGCCAGACTGATGGTGGTGAGGGAGATCCAAGCCTCTGTTGTCTGCTGGGACACATTGCTGAGTTTGTTGGAGTCCAGGTTGAGAGTCTGCAGATTTGGGAGGCATTGAAATGTGCTCGGGTCCAATATTTGGAGCTCATTTCCTGAGAGGTCCAGCTTTTGCAGGGAGGTCCACATCCACGGCAGACCCTGGGTTAGCAGTTTGATACGGTTCCACTGCAAATAGAGCGCCCTCAGGTTAGTCAGACGGGGGAAGTGAGCAAAGTTTATCTTTGAGAACTGGTTGTGCTCCAGATGAAGCTCAATGAGCTTAAGGAGTCCTGCAAAGGCATTACGTGTGAGGCTTCGTAGCCTGTTGTAGCCAATATCAAGAAACTCCAGGTTGCGGCAGTCGAGGAAAACTCGCATCGGTACAGTTTTTAAGGAGTTTGACCTCAAGTGTAAACTGAGCAGCTTCCGTAGACCCAGGAACTGATTGGGCTGGAGAACCTGCAGTTTGTTGTAGGAAAGGTCAAGATTACGCAAATTTGGAACGTCATGAAAAGTGTTGTTTTTCAGCAGCGTGATCTTGTTCGAGCTGAGAATCAGTTCTTTGAGCCTCCGTATCCCATGGAAAGCCTGACCGTCCACAGCACTGATGTAATTGTGGTCGAGGTAGAGCCAAACCAGTTGACTCAGGCCTGCAAACTGGTGGGCTCTGAGGTTGGCGAGGCTGTTATAACGCAGGGAGAGGCCCTGTGTGCTAACAGACACATTGCTTGGCACGTCACGGAAGGCATTGGATTCGCAGTATATTATTTTCCCATCACATCTACAGCTCTGGGGGCAGGGACGCTCACGTATACCGCTCGGAGCAGCAAGCAGCCAGACGGGCACCACCACTGTGAATACAAGCCATCTGAAAAGCACGAGAAGTCCTGCAGACACACAGAGAAGTGATAGATATAAGAGCATAACACATGTACAAATCAGAACCAATACACACAGACTAGAATACAGTGGAATAAAAAAGAACCTGAATCAGGGGCCAGATATTATAACCCATATTGTGCTCTGAGGCATTTGTCAAAAGAGGTTATATGCAGCCTACATTTGCATCTCTGTGTTCGCGGCAAATCTCCACACACACTGACATTCATTATCACAGTCAAAGTCATGTTCTTGAGACAGTGGGAAGGTGATTGATAACCACACGCATCAGGCGCTATCTGTTAACTAGTTGCTGAGAGAAAAACCTCCGTCAAAGCCAACAGCCCGCAGTCATCAGTCACAGACCGCAGGGGGCAAAGACAGCAGCACCATTAGCTTTAAGTATATTTTAATTTAGCAAATGATGAAGACTTTGCGCAGAAATGCAGACCACAAAAGTACCTTGCATACCCATGTTTGCGCGGTGTCGGCTCCTCCTCATGTTTAGGGCTCTCTGTTGCATGCGTCCCAGCTCCACATGTTAGAAGCACTCGGCGTTATGTCCAGATAGTTGGACACGCACCCAGGACGCCTGTTTCCACGGAAAATATACACACTTTGCGCCGCCGCCGGATCCGCTTTGCGCACGGCCGCACACCTGTCGGAGATGTGAGTAGCTCCAGAAGGTGCGCATCAACCTCTGCCTGTAGTTTCCTGCCTTACATCAGCTTGATAGCGCATATTTGAGACTGCCACCTTACGAAGCCCTTGGATGGACGCGCTCAAGCCTGTAGCCTCATGAGAATGGCACTGCTTAGCGCGCGGTTTGGGAGGCAGAAAAATGCATTTTAAACACCGAGCCGCCAATTGTCAAATCTGGGTTAAGTGACAGAAAAGAGACAGGGAACCGACCAAGTGAAGAAATCTGAGAGGAAAAAAAAAAAACTGTGGTCCAAACCCGACAAGTTGGATGTATCCTGATTCCGACGTGGACAGCGGAGGGAAAAGGCGCAGCCTGCTGTGGATTAGACCCGTTGATCGTGGCATCAAGAATAAATCAGTTGTATAGCAACAGGAATGATGTTGGTGCTGGATTATACTGAGCTCACTGGCGCTCGTTTCAGGACTTGAGATGCCCTCTCCTGGTCACCGAGTGACTCTCCACAGCCACCGCCAAAGTAGACTTCATTGTCCTCACGAGCAGAGCCTGCATATCAATTAAAGCAGAGGAGTGGGAAGTCTGTTTGCCCAGCATTTAAGATATTTGTGAAGATGCAGAACCACTCAGACGCCTCCTCACAGCCTGTATTTGAGCGGTTTGGGATAAATATCATGCAGCGCGCTCATTGCAAGCTTAATACGAAAAAAAGCTGTTAGATATTTGAATTTTTTATGTCCTAAATTGATTTCAGGCACACAGAATGACACATTTAATGACACATTATATATATATATATATATATATATATATACACACACACACACACACACACACACACACACACACACACACATATATATATGTATATGTATGTGTATATATGTGTTTGTGTGTGTGTGTGTATGTATATGTATATATATGTGTGTGTATATATATATAATGTAATATATCTAATATGTCTAATATTACTGGTGCTTTACCATTTAAGGATCATTTGAATGCTGCTTCTTTAATACACATTTATACTATTTGATAGTTTATAAGAATACCTCATATTTTAGAAGTTTATCATGTTTTGTAAAATCTTAACCTGAAAGTAACTATGTCAGATAATGACTAAAAAGTAAAACCTTTTTGAAGTATAGCCTAACCTGGAAATACTCAAGTGAAGTACAAGTACCTCAAAGATTACTTTAATGACATCACTTGAGTAAATGTACCTCCTTCTGGTATTAAAGCCGACTCATGCATCCTTGCGTTGCTGTGCTGCTGCCTGCCTATATGCATTAATGGCTATTTTATATCATATATTTACCTGAGACTGTATCAGCAGTGCAGCCTGTGTTATTTTTGGTTTCACTGCTTGTCTACAAAGTCGCACTAACTACAAGTCCCCCCGCCCTGCTAACTCCAGAGGCCCCCCAGTGGTTCTACTCTGGATCTGGGCCTGCATCTAAGGAGCTTCTGGCAAGCTCAGATGTTAATATGATTCTTATTTAGTGCTTCATAGGCAGACGGGCCTATAATGAAAAGGTCAGCTTGTTAGTAAGTCTGAACACAGTAACAAGCAAGAAAATCAATGTACATTGTCTTCTACAGGTATCTATAGAATCCAGGTGTTGGCCATTTTCAATAAACACACACATATTAGTTTTTTATACAGACTGACTTGTAGACACATTGTTTGAAACTGAAAACTCAAAAACTTTTGACTGGCAGTGTAGGCTTAGCATTCAGAGGAAAACAACAGATGGGTTGCAAAGTGTGTATATATTTTTTTTATCTCATCTACTTGCTTTTAAAAGTCATTTTTAAATCTATGCCAAGACAACAAACTTAAGAGAGCCAGTTTTTCCACCAGTCATTATCGTATTTGCATATTGTCACTTAAATGCGTCATGCGTAAACAAAAGGAGCTCTTAAGGCCTCATAATGGGACTTTGAGTCAGGGTCAAAGTCATCACTTTTAATGGGTCCCTCTGCCTCTGTACTTAATGAGTAGCGTAATTACCAGTGATGGACATTAATGAACATTTGACCTCAAACTGCAGATAGTTTGTGACAAAGAAATGGGTGGAAACAAAAATAAAACTCATGCATCTAACACTTCAATGGCAGTCAGTGATTTAATTTTCATTGTTAGATCAATTAGCTATCTGGAGTTGAAGGAAGGGGCATGAACTACCAAGGTGACTGAAAGAATAGAAAATACAATATTCAATACACTTTGAATGTAGCATAATGTTTAGTTTACTACATCACACTGAACTGATTTCATTTATTCATTAACTCTTTTTAGACTCTAGGTTTTAGCCATCCTTGCTTTTTAGCTATGACTATGAACTATGACCTTAAAATTTAACATTTAAAATTGTATATTAAATGGAGACTTATGTATTTTGAACCATTCAGCACATTTCTCCCCTCATTTTCCAGTGCTTTAGACATGTAATATTACTATATTGTAGTGTGAAATTATAGTGTGTCATCTCCAAAAATTCTCTTACTCATAAGAGAATAAATTAGAAAAAGCAATGGCCCATGAATGGAGCCTTGAGGTATCCCTGAATAGACAGTAGCAGTTTCAAAGTTGAACAGTGAACATACTACATATTACAATGAATTACTCACAGTCATCAATCCAGTTAAAAGCATTCCAGTTTTTATCCCAACCTGGATAACTTTGCTAATCTAAAAGTTTTTGAGAGACTAAGAAATAAGGATGTGGAAACAGTTCCATCATTTCGGACTGTTCGGGTAGGATGCATTTTATGAACTCTAAAGATCATAAAAGAGTATGTGTTTTATGACACTGTATCCGTGCCATCCATTAGGTCCCAACTATCACTATAAAAGAATCATACCTGCACAAGGGGAATTCAAGACATAAAGATAATCTTTTTATCTTTTTCACATGGTAATGAAATTGCTAATAATAATAATGAAGTTACATTTTTTAGATTTAATTTCTATAATTTGTTGAATAGTGATTTAAATACAGATTAATCAAGAAATATCATATACTCTCTTAAGGTCTAACCCTACTGTTGGACCACCTAGAATTTGCACCATTGTGTCAAACAACAATTACCTTTGAAGCACAAATGCACATATCTGTGGTTTATCTTTGGTTTATACCAAACTGATCATAATTTGTAAAAATATACTATTGTCCGTCTGTCACAAATTTGACACCCTTTTTCTCTTTATCCACAAGTCAAAGCTCTTTTAATTTTGGTATATATACTGTCAAAATGTATTTATGATGTTTTGAGTTGAATAACCAGAGATCATTATGGAAGAAAAAAAAATCATATCTCCTACCTCATTCTTAAAAATCACAGCACGTTGCTGTGCAATCATCTGTTGTGCTAAGTTCATTTAAATTCCCCGTGGTCTCTGCATCAGCCCTTATTTATGTTGTCGAACAAATCTGACATGACCCACTTTCACATTTCATCGAGCTCTTCGGAGGTATTTGCGATAACTGGCAATGCAGAAGTGCATGGATCAATAATTGAGTTTCACGGTATATTCATAGTCAACTCTCAACATTGGAAGGAATATCACAACTTTTAACTCTCCCAACTCAAAGATTTTCTTATTTTTATATCTCACTTGCAGCTTGAATTTGACTACTTGTTGAGAATGACTTGTGTTTTAGTTTTTGTGACCTGCTGACTACTTAATGATCGTCTGTACGTCATGATAATATTCTCACAGGCGTCATTAAGTGAAAATCAACCCCACGTGAGACCAGGATGTCACTGTCTTGACAACAAAAGCATGGAAACCCAAGCTATAAACAAAGGTGTAGTACCACCATATGCACTCACCTCACTTTGCAAATAACTCAGCCACCAAATTGCTTCCTATGAAACTTTAATGACTGTCTGTGACTGACTGAGCCCTGAATAATAGAGCAAGGGAAGGGCCTGCTTTTTTGCAGCATAATGAATCCCACTGAAACAGAGTGAAGAAATGTATATATAGTAAAATAATTAGGACAAAGAGAGACTTAAAACAGTCTTCAAGCAGGTTCTATTTACTCTGACCCTGACTTCTAAATGTGTAAATTTAATTACCCTGCAAATCCAAGCAGCAGGTAAATATTTCTCGAACAGAGGGCTCATCCCCAAACATCTGGCACTTTATCCCCTGCTGCTTCGATGACTCAAATGAGTAAAAAAAGAGAAAAGAATACTGCGTTTACTTCTTTCGATATACCAAGGGCTGTATATCGACTTTGCTCTTACTCTGTGCATAAAGTGTTTTCCTTAAAACTGATCCTCAGCTCATCACTACTCATTGATCGTGTCTGTGCACGGGCCTTTTTTAAGTTGAAGTTCTTAAAGTTGTGCCCCTGCTGGACGATACGCAGAGTCCTGAGTGGATTCTTGAAGTTTTCTGAAACTGAACTGAAAAGTTGTTCATTTGACCTGGATTCATATTCTGTTTAAAACTAAGGAACTATTTTCTTAGTGTGCATGATAAGCATGTCTTCTCTTTAGACCAATTCACATGCTGAAACACCAGCAGCAGAGGTGCTACAACATTCATGAAGTTAATGAGAGAAAGGTGGTTGAAAACATCATTAAAACACTCGTGTATTAAAGGTTAAACCGGTGCTCTTCAGAGAGTCTTGGCTTGTAGCAGAGTTTGACAGCAGATGATGATTCCAAACCTTTATGTGGTAGTCTACCTTTTCAAATATCACTCTCATGCATAAGAAAACACACTTCTGCAAGGAAGCCTGTGAGGATCAGTTGGTAATGCATTATAGAGATGATTATAATGGGCTTTTGCATTTAAATCCTGCGTCAAACAGTCACAGATGTGTGTATGAGGCAATGAGGCAGAACAGGTCGAAGAAAAAAAAAAACTTTATTAAAGGGATAGTTCGGATTTTAGGTGCTGGAAGAAGTGCTTAAGTTAGTTTATAACTGCAGATTGTATGTATGACCGTGGATGGAGTGAGCAGAAAAATATTGTTAGCCACCTGATAAAATGCCCACCTAAAAAAATCAATATCACTTTAATTGTACACTATATTAACAATATTCTTATTCCCCGTCCACAGCGCTACATTGTTTAGCATCCTTACTCCTGCCTGCTTCTCCAAATTCTGAGCGTGCCACCACAATCTATTGTAAGTAACACAAGTAATACACTAGCTATTGATAAGTACCTCATGCAGGCTTACAGTCAGGCACAGGAAGGAAATCCAGACAAGCAAACAAATCCAGAGGAGGAAGGCAGGTAGCAGATATCAGGCAAGAAATCAGGCACAGATAGAGGTGGAGGTGGGAAGTTCCTCAGAAATGTACAGGCCTGGGTGAAGTGGGAAGTGGAGGCAGGGACGGAGAGGAAAATAAAACTAATTAAAGCTGCAAGCAGCGTTGGAGGGCCCTCACACCTCCGTGCACGTCGTGGCGTGCGGCGGCTCCGTCCTGTTGCTGGACTCCGACCCTTCCACGCGATAAAACAGGGAACAGAACATCAGTGCTTCTCTTCTACAGCTGACTCAATCAGTGAGTTTGTTTATGTCATTGTGTTACTTCGATGCTTTTAATGGTTAGTTTGGATCCAAAGAAATATTTATATAGCACACAACAACACAAACATACTAACCGAATGAGGCAGCAGCAGAGCAGCAGCTTCCTGTGTTCTGTGTGGTAAAATCCCTGTTTTAGTGAATGTAGTCTGGTGTGTGTGCAGAGAGCGATATAACGGCTGTTTGTGGTTAAACCAAAAGGATCTTCCAGGTCTCTCTCTGTAGGGATCCTTTCCATGATGCTGTCACACACTTAGAATAACACTCTGAGCCTGTCAGTGGATCAAACAAGCTCTTTTAGTGGACTTACTGTGATCAGGTGCAGTTGGCAGTCGACTGAGGCAAACTGGACCAATTTTTTTTTTTTTTTTAAAGTTCCACTTTAATGTCTGACTGAGCTGCAGTGAAACGAGGAAAGCTTCAGTGTGACTGCAGGATTAGTTGGTTCTGTCATGAGGAAACCAACTGGAGGTTCCTGCAGGGAGACTCTGACCCATGTGACGACATGACACCTCATCGCTTCACACCGTCGCATACTAAGAGCAGAGGATGGGCCGCATGTGTCGTACATCCAGATCACACACCTGAACGCAACACAAGCTGATTTGTAACGCTGCAGTAGGAAATATTACATTATAATTCTGGTTGAAATAACCCATTTTGTCACTACAATATTTATTTGAAGGTTTCCTTTAAAAACAAATGTGTCTGAGTGCTGTTCCCTTTGTGTTTAGATTTTTTTTGGCCTGTAAATGCACCAGTGATAATATCTAATTATATGAAAACACACTTTGTCCGTGACTCCTCAATTTAAAAGAAGAGCTGGAGCTGGAGGCAGGACGTGGTTAGCCTAGCTTAGCATAAAGAGTGGAAGCAGGGGGAAACAGCCATCCTGGATCTGTCCAGAGTTCAAAAACACACCTGTGAACACCTTGGAGAGAAAGCTAAATAGGACATTTCTGAAAATGTTGAACTGTTTCTTCATGTTACAATTAGACAAATTAAAATGACATGTCATTTTATTATATGATACATATTATAATATTATAATATTATTTTTATGTGCAACATTAAATCAAATCAGATCAGCTGATACTCAGTAAACAGTCCTTGATTGTATCCCAGTATGATATGAACAGTAAGACACCAGTCTGAAGAGTTCTGAACGATGCTCTACAGAGGAACAACTACACAGGAAATCAATATTTAATTTCTAATTTTTTTTATTTCAAATTATTTCAGATTTTTTGTTTGTTTGTTTTTTGTATGTTGGATAAACCGGAGCACCCGGAGAAAACCAGTTTAAACACAGAGGAACAGATCAGATCCTGACCGACGGATCGCTCCCGTCTGTCAGGACATGAAACTGAACCTCGTGTTTGTTTTTTGTATGTTGGATAAACCGGAGCACCCGGAGAAAACCAGTTTAAACACGGAGGAACAGATCAGATCCTGACCGACGGATCGCTCCCGTCTGTCAGGACATGAAACTGAACCTCCATGTCTTGTTTCACGCCTCCTTATTTTTCTGTTTCTTGCTCTTGTACTGGCGGCGGTGTTTCGGTGTTAGAGCTTTCTTGAGGCGCCTCCACAAAGACGGCTGGCCAGTGACTTGGCCCTCCCCCCGTGGGGAGACCTCATCAGGGACCTGGGCCTCTTCAAGTGGGAAAACCTCCTTGTTGACTTGGGCCTCCTCCTTTGGGAAAACCTCCTTGTTGACTTGGGCCTCCTCCTTTGGGGCGACCTCTTCGGTGACTTGGGTCTCCTCCAGTGGGGCGACCTCTTCGGTGACTTGGGTCTCCTCCAGTGGGGCGACCTCTTCGGTGACTTGGGCCTCCCCCAGTGGGGCGACCTCCTTGGTAACTTGGGCCTCCTCCTTTGGGGCGACCTCTTCAGTGACTTGGGCCTCCTCCAGTGGAGCAACCTGGGACTCCTCCAGAGGGGCAACCTCCTCTGCGACAGAAGTGTTCTGTGGTGCATGGAGGTCAGTTGTGATCAAGTTGTTTACCTTTGAAATGGCTTTTTTTCCAATCTGCTCACACACCTGGAGCATCATTGGGTTTTTGTAGGTATCAACTTGTTTCTGCAGTTCCTGCGTCTTTAGTTTGAAGACCAACTGTTTAAGAGAGTCTCTTTCACCTTTCAGCCTTTCTACCAGGCTCAGGACTTTGGTGACTCTCTCATGAAACTCAAGCCTGACTTCCTCCAGTTCGTTTTGCAGGAGGTCAGCTCTCTGCCTTTCAGCCTGGACTTGATCTGTGAGATCTTTGATCAGGTCGTCTTTGTTTTTGTTCGACCCGTCCAAGGGCTCGGCTGCGAGGGCTGTGGAGGAGAGACTCTTGATTTCCTGTGTGAGCCTCACCACCTCCTTGTCTAGATCGAACCTCAAGCTCTGCTGCTCCTTCAGTTTCCACTCTGCTTCTCCACGCAGGTACTTCTCATTGTAAGAAGTTTGCTCCTCCCTATGTCTCAAACCTCTTTCATAATGAAGGTCGGCTAGGGCTTTCTGCAGAAGCCGGTGCAGAGGTGGATCCCTCCCCCAGTAGTATGGAGTTGACTGGGCATCCCAGTGGTTTTGAGGTTGCTGGGCATCCCAGTGGTTTTGAGATGACTGGCCACCCTGGTGGTATTGAGATGGCTGGCCACCCTGGTGGTTTTGAGGTGGCTGGCCACCCTGGTGGTTTTGAGATGACTGGCCACCCTGGTGGTTTTGAGATGACTGGCCACCCTGGTGGTTTTGAGATGACTGGCCACCCTGGTGGTTTTGAGGTGGCTGGCCACCCTGGTGGTTTTGAGGTGGCTGGCCACCCTGGTGGTTTTGAGATGACCGGGAATCCCAGTAGTATTGAGATGACTGGCCACCCCGGTGGTTTTGAGGTGGCTGGCCACCCTGGTGGTTTTGAGATGACTGGCCACCCTGGTGGTTTTGAGATGACCGGGAATCCCAGTAGTATTGAGATGACTGGCCACCCCGGTGGTTTTGAGGTGGCTGGCCACCCCAGTGGTTTTGAGGTGGCTGGCCACCCCGGTGGTTTTGAGATGACCGGGAATCCCAGTAGTATTGAGATGACTGGCCACCCCGGTGGTTTCGAGATGACCGGGAATCCCAGTAGTACTGAGATGACTGGCCACCCCGGTGGTTTTGAGGTCGGCCGCCACCCCGGTGGTTTTGAGGTGGCTGGCCATCCCCGTTGATTTGAGGTTGCTGGCCATCCTCGTTGTTTTGAGGGGGCTGCTCCCTCTGGGTGTTTTCATGAGGCTCTCTTGCATCCATCGGAGCAGGAGAGACCTCATTGGACTCCCAATCCATATTTGCGACAGCGCTGCTGCCATCAACAGGTAGTGTAGCTAGTAACTCCTGTTTTTCGTCCTCCAACTCCATGATCTCTCCCCAGGTGAGACCCGCAGGCAGCATTGCCTCGACTGGACTGCTGTTGGCTTTCATTGATCTTCTTAATGAAACCGATCGCAGTTGTAACGGGTTGTCAATGGTTGTTGAAGTGTTCTTCGAACGGTGGTGTGTCTCGGATGTGTTCTGAACGTGTATCTCTCTCTGTCTATCTCTCTCTGTCTATCTCTCTCTGTCTATCTCCCTCGGCTCAGTTTGGGTTTCGTCTCTATTTATATCGTTTCAACATTCTGGAAGCCTCTGAGGTCATCAGTGACACCCTCATTCTGGTTCTCATTCTCAGCCAACATTCTGGAAGCCTCTGAGGTCATCAGTGACACCCTCAGCCAACATTCTGGTTACTTACAAACTTGTTTTTGTTTGAAAAATAGTTTTTCCAGTATTGTTCATCACATAGAAATATCTCAAGACAAGATATCTCAAGATATCTTGTGTATATGTCAATGGTTGCAGGAGTCCTTTAGGAGTTTCTGAGAGCTCTGCTATGACTTTTCATATCCGAAACTTTAAAAATGTCCGATTTATTTATTTCCTCATAGAAATGAATGTGAAACATTTTCAACATTCCCATTTCTTCACCCGACTTCTAGCCCTCACAGCTCCTTCGTGCTTTTAGCTAGAAACTCCATTGAAGCTTTAAAACGTTCATCATCTCTCCCTCTTTCAGCACATACCTCTACCTCCTTTGTGCCATTCACCACTTCATCACAGTCGTCTTTTAAACTAAATCTTAAATTAAATTTTTAAACTTTTTCTCATTTTACATGAGTGTGTATGTGGCCGCGCTAGACTGGGTGACGTCATCGCTAGAGTGTGGAGGAGCGGAAAAATCACATGAAACTTTTGTCTTTAACTCGCTGGTTTGGCCGAACCGTTTCACCCACAGTCACAGTTTATCACTCAAAATGTAGCTTAAGTCTTTGGACACGCAGTCATGTGACTCACAACACACAGAAACGCACACAGCGCGTCCCACGAGCCTCGGAGCGACGGGAGCACCGGCCGAACGCCTCATTGACTGCCATGTTAAAATGACAGAGGAGGGAGAGAAACACTTCTCTTGTGCTCATTTCAGCAGATAGAGACCTTAGATTACATCTACGTGTTCAGGAGACTCCCTTATGTCCACTGGTCTGCTGCACTTTATGGCTGTGACAAGGACCGTTTTCAGTAAAACCTGCATTTTCAGGGCAATGCAATAAAAAAATTAAAAAATCAGGGCATTACGGAATTTTTCACCACGACTGAATTTTCTGCAAACTTTCAGGAGTTTTCGTGCATGTTTAGGCCCCCAAAATGCAATTCATTGGGGAAAAGGAGGAAGAGAAGAAGAAGAAGAAGAAGAAGAAGAATTCCTTGCATTTCAACTATGTTTTTGGCCCCCTGGTTGCTTGCATTTCATATATTTTTTCAGCCCCTTCGTGCTCGGGGCCTATGAGGTCCGTACACCTCTTGGTTCTTGGGTACTTGCACGTTTCCTCCCTTGCACATTTTTCCCCCACACAGTTTCAATAGGGTCCTCGCACCGCTTGGTGCTCGGGCCCTAATAAAAACAACTGAGGCAGCCGTCGTGACACAAAGTTACCACAATAATTGATGGTTTCCTGCAAAACAAGCGTGTTTCCTGCACCACAAAAGCTCCACAAAGGGTCCTCTTTCGCAACTCTGCTTATCTCATTTTTCATTTGTATAATTCCTAATACATAATGCATTGTGATAGCATAGCACTGCACACATGAGACCACTGGGTAAAGAGGTTTCTTTATCAAAAAAATTTCAGTGTTGCACCTATAATGGTTCTTTTGAAATGGGGCAAAAACTAAAGATGAGATGAGGACGCAACAGGTAGCTTCTATTTAGGACTGATTTAATTTGTAAAAATAACGACACACTGCAGGCTCCATACTACCATTGCTTAGACAGGAAATGTGAAATTCAGCTGATGAGGGAACGCAGCTGTGTTCTGTCAGTCGTATCTTATACATGAAGAGGAGAAACCTGGAGCATTGTAGAGGGCTCTGTTCCATATAACTTCAGGGCCTAAGCTATTTCCACTTCATTAGTTCAACTCTTTAATAAATTAATCAGCAGCTTTGCTTATCAGAGCAGCTCCATTCTCTGTCTCTATCTATATAAACACTAAGGTGATAATTATATGGGTACATTTCTAAAATCTAAGGCTTTTCAAGATCAACCATGATTGTTCAAAAACATCAAGTTCATCACCTAAAATTTGTTATAATGTATGCACAGTGATGCATCCTCTAGAGAACTCCATGGATTGGCTTTTATTGCATTACTCATTCAGCCACCTCAATATTTATCTTTCATTTTATCATTGATTTTAGTCAGAACATTGTATGTTTGTTCCTACCTTGCTTGTACTTTAGGTGCAAATAAAATATTAATGAAGGACCTGAGTGAGATTTGTGTCTTTGCGTGAACGTCGGGATGTTTTGAACACCCACCACATGCTGTCAGTTTAATAATGGGTTCTTATCCGCTCAATTCAGCGCACCTTGTCTTGTAGTAGTAAAATATACACACATCCATAACATGCCAACCCCTGCCAAAAAAGTTGGCAAATATCAGAAAAAAAACATGAAAATAAGCAACAGAAACTTGATCGTTATCTGCACTAACTGCAAATTTACAATCGAGACCACGTGTTGTACTGATTTGCTGAGATGTGTGTACCGTGAGATTTTAAACAGGAAATGTTTTTTCGTGGATTATAGTAATGCTATCCACACATCTCAATAAAAGGCCACTGACTTTCATCAGGGGATTAATCCCAGCTTAGATATTTCAAATACCACGGAAGGCGATTTTCAAAATATAAGCACAGATGACAATCTGCTGTTTGCGTACAGCAGTGGCTTGAGTTGGGTGACATGTCTGCACCGTGTGGCCCGATCAACAACTTTTTCGAAAATAGGTCTCAATGAGAAGAGTAAAAGGTCAATGAAAGGTGTGCATGAATAAATCTATCTATCCATCTGTCACCATGTTTGTGTAATACTCTACATTTATATGTGCAGATACAGCACAGTGCGTAGTGTAGCAGGCCTTAAACAAGTCACTTTACATATATACATACATGCATTCAAATTTCTACTCGCCATAAGCTGCTACTTTGACTTCGTAAAGCTCTACACAGACATACTTTAAGATCCTATGTTGATCTCTCTGAAAGGGTTTGCAACAGGCTCACTGAGCCACATATCAAAGTGTGATTTTACTCCTCTACATGTCTTTCTGTCTCTCTGTAATTGGCAGTTAGAACACAGCAGTTGTCACCCATCTGAGGATGATTACATTGTCGAACTTCAAGATGTGGCTGCTGTGCACAGAGTCATCTTCTCTATTTTCATACACGAGATAGGATCCGGTCCGCTGATGATAAACTGATCGCTGACGGTCAGGAGAGCACAAAGCAGCCTCATTACACAGCGTCACTGTTGAGCAGCACACTTCCCCACACACAAGGTGCACATTTCTTGAATGGCATGTGATCTCCCAGGACACATGCGAGGCAGCGTAAACATCGAGGAGTAGATTTTGTTTGACATTCAGCTGCAAAATGTGCTACTATTAGTCCCTGAGGTATTATCTTAACAGAATGGCTCATTTTCACACCTCTCAGATTCACCCCCGCTGTGGCATTCATGGAGCAGGTTTCATAAATACAATTTCCTCGTAATACAATCCACAGGCATCAGAGGAAATCTTGTTTGACCAGGACTGTCACCCTACTCCCAGCCAAATAATGGTGTGAATTCATTAGCTCATTTCTTTTAATCGCAAGTGATCTGGATGCTGATTTCTCTCTTATCTTTGCTGAAGTCATGTGTTCGCAGATTAATGTCAACAGCCCTTAAAACAGGACATTTCGTTTTGTGTGCACAAGGGGTTGCTGTTACCACACATTACAGCTCAGACTCTCCGAGGCTGTGCCGTCTCCACACTGTTGTGTCCAATGTGCTGAATGTCTGTTCAAAGCCGGCTGAGCAAAGTATGAAAAAGCAGTATGAAATTGCATTTGTCCCTATCGCCTCCTACTTTAAGCATGTTTTTTCCTCCTTCCTCTGCTGTCTGCTGACTGCCCACCTCATAAGGAACATGCATTTGAATACCAATAATCCCTACTGTTGCCACCTCTTCAGCAGCATCTCTAGACACCAAGAGGTGTTGAATGTTTATCTACACAAACTCCCCCTGCTGCCTGCGACGGTGGATGGATGCTGCGTGTCAACATCACACTTAAGCTGTTAGCATAATTATCATTTTAATAAGCCTCTGACGGGGACCAATAATCCTGATTACCCGAGTTCCTGTTATTTCCTGCCATTTTAGAATGAATGATTAAAAGTATTAATGAATGAGTGAGTGACTGGAGGATTGGCATCATGCTACTTGTCCTCTTGTTTCTGTTGCCATGTCATCATCATGCTCAGCATTTTGAATAATTATTGTGCGTGTTGCCTTCTTTACACATTGTGAGGTGAGCCAGTATTTCAGCAAGATTATAAACACATGAAGCTGAAATGTGAAAAAAATAAAATCCAAAGACTATTGTAAATATTAGGGACCAAATTCTTTGCCAGTCATCCTTTGCCCCCTAATGAACAAGGTAAATACAGCTTAACTTTATCATTTATCATTTCAAGACACAGAATGAAAATGAATGAAAATGTATTACTTTCAATATATAACATTAGCAATCAAACTTAATCGTTTGATTACAGTCAATAATGAAATAACAGCAGAGTACGTGGCTGGTATTCATAGTATATTATAGACTTGTGTGTGTGTGTGCTTAAGGACGCCTACGCCTCAGAGAGAGGGAGAGAGGAAGGGAGGAGAAAGACAGAGAGAGAGGGAGAGAGAGAGGGATGGGGGCTACGCGGAGTGGAGGATTGTGCATCAGTCTACTGGCGCTCTAAAGGGTTATTGCGCACACAGCAGGCTGAACTACAGCGGCAGCTCCAACTACGACCCAAGTGTGAAGGCGTCCTTCCTCTGAGCGTCACACGGAGATCTGCCGCTTTGGACCGCTGCGGAAAACTTGCGCTTATTTGATTTTCTCCTCTAATTGAAGACATAAGTGATGCTCAGTGCGCGGGTCGACTCCGAGGCTGCATGAACTGCGATTTTTTCCCATGTGAGAGCAGTTTAATGTGCTCTTTATATCCATTTATTTCAGAGGATTACTCCTTTCCTCAGTGGCGATGGGTAAGTCTTTATGATCTTCAAGATTTAGTGCCACAGTTTTCTCCCTCTTGAGGCTGGTCGTAGTCAAGGCGACAGCCAGGATCAGTTCTCACTGACAGATTCATTAGTTGCCAAACTGGATGTGATACATGTAAAGAATGAGGTCTGCTGTTTATTTAAGAATGAATCCCAATGATGTTCGCCTTTTCCTCCACTTGTTTCTCTGTGTCTGAATATTTTCACATATTTAAAAAGTAGCTAACGTCAGACTCTGTTATTAATTCTTCATGAAGCAAATCTGGTGCCTCAGACATCAGACCTCAAGCTGCTCCTCACCATATGATCTCCTGTTTGAAGCAAGAATTTCTCCTCTTATTTGAATGTGTTTGAGCTCACATTTTCTTAAACCAGCTCGTCCTTTTGATTGCCTGTGCTCCACTCTACTCCCAACAGGTTCTGTGATGTTGGACTGGAGGTTATCATGTCTTCTTCTGCAGGCAGCTGCTTTGCTGCTGCTCAGCAAGGGGGAGAGGATGTGCCCTGTGAGTTGTCGCTGTGAAGGGAAGATTGTTTATTGCGAATCTGGTATCTTCCAAGACATCCCAGAAAACATCACCACAGGATGCCAAGGACTGTCTCTGCGCTACAACAGCCTACTGATGCTGCTGCCCTACCAGTTTGCTCACCTAAATCAGCTCATCTGGTTGTACCTGGACCACAACTCCATCAATGCCATAGATGCTTTAGCCTTCCATGGTGTGCGCAGGCTCAAAGAACTGATCCTCAGCTCCAACAAAATAGCCCACCTGCACAACAACACATTCAGCGCCATACCAAACCTGCGGAATCTGGACTTATCCTATAATCAGCTGCAGTCTCTGCATCCAGGACATTTTTATGGTCTGCGCAAGCTACAAAATCTCCACCTTCGATCTAATGGACTGAAACAGATTTTAATTCGTACCTTTCTGGAATGCCGCAGCCTGGAGTTTTTGGACTTGGGTTACAATCGCTTACGGAGCCTAACTCGCACAACGTTTTTAGGACTGTTCAAGCTGAAAGAGCTTCATTTAGAGCACAATCAATTTTCCAGGATGAATTTTTTCATTTTCCCGCGCCTTACCAACCTCCAGGCTCTTTATTTGCAATGGAATCGCATTCGATCCATCAGCCAAGGCGTGCCTTGGACCTGGCACAAACTACAGAAACTGGATCTGTCAGGGAATGAGATCCAAATGTTGGACCCAGCAGTTTTCCAATGTATGCCGAACTTACAAATACTTAACCTTGAATCAAACAAGCTCAGCAGTGTGTCTGTGGAGGCTGTCGCAGCATGGACCTCACTGACCACCGTCAGCCTGGCGGGTAACGCCTGGGACTGCAGCCCCAGTATCTGCCCTCTCATGGGATGGCTCAAAAACTTCAGAGACTCCAAAGACATCAGTATGATATGCAGCAGTCCCAAGTCTGTGCAGGGCGAAAGGGTCGTTGATGTTGTGAGGAACCACTCTACCTGTGTGGACATGCCAGATGTGTTCTCAACAACTGCTGTCACCATTCTAACCTCAGCCCAAGTTGTGAACATCACAACTCACCTCTCCCCCTCAGACCTGATTAGCACTGAGTTACCGGTACAGAGATTAAGCACTGCGTCCGTCCGTCCGAGAGGGACGGACAGAAAGACAACAGTGTCCACAACCACGAGCTCCACATCAGCCATCTCCCCTGAACCCCCTGCGTCCTTTATCCCAGAGCTACAGTTTGAACATATGGCTTTCCATAAAATCATTGCAGGCAGCGTAGCCCTGTTCCTGTCAGTGTCATTGATCCTTCTGGTTATTTATGTGTCGTGGAGGCGCTACCCCAACACCATGAGGCAGCTGCAGCAGCACTCAGTCAACCATAAGCGCAGGAAAAAGGCCCGTAAGCAGGAACAGGACCTTAACTCTCAGTTGCAAGAGTACTATCTGAGCTACCATTCTAACTCCGAGACAATGGATTCTCTGGTTAATGAAACAAGGCCATGCACGTGCACCATATCAGGATCCATAGAATGTGAGGTCTGAGCCGCCCACTCCACCTCAAGTGACTAAAACTGCAATCACTAAGCGGAGGTAAATGGTTTGTCCACGAGATGAAGTGGTTTTATCTCTAATGTGAGATGATGGATTCTGCAGCTCTGAAGGAAATACTTGGGGGCATAGTAGAATATAATTATGTGCACTGAAAAGAAGACTGGGACGGAGAGATATATTCTCAGCTAATTATCACCCTGGCTGACATGAGAACAGTGGCGGGGTCAGCCAGGTTTGCTGTGCGTGATCTGAAGTAACAACTGGACCTCGGCTACAGTAGAAGTCGGCTCTGAAGAGAGACTGACCTTATTCTTAGTCAGACTATATCGCCATAGAACATCTGAAACCAACAAAGCTTTTTCCACTTTTTACTTGCTAGTTTTGATTTTTATCATGTAGCTTGTGAAACATTTCAGATGTATGCGTGCATCCTTGAGCGTATGCGTGTGTGTGTGTGTGTGTGAGTGTGTTAGGGGGATGAGCTGATAATCTCCTGGTTTACTGACTCCTGATTGGAAGAGTTACAGTGTTGCACCTTATTCTCACAGATGCTATGTGTCCAGTTAAACTCTTTTGCATTTGGCATACTAGTGCAGCATTTAGACGTACTGTAGCACTCCCACAAAACATAGGGGAACAATTCGCTGAGAGAGTATCTTGTCCTGAGACCTTTTGCATGAATTCATTCTCCTTCCTTAAGATGCCTCTCTCTCTCTTATTAGATGATGGTTTCATTGTGGTCCAAGCCAAACAAGCTATCTATGTTTAAAACTCTCGAGTCTAATCTCAGGACTGATATTTTCCAAGCTGTAAAAAAAACTCTCAAGTCCAATCAGGGCCTTGATGTTTCTGTCAAAGTAATGATGTGGATTTTCATAAAGAATTTTGTATTGATTATTCCTATCATTATGATTATGCATTGTTTGTGTAAAGACATGACAATATGGGTACTAGACATTCTATGTGATAATGACATGATGTATAATTAAAAGAAACACTGACAACTGATGAAGAGTTGTGTGTGATGAGAATATCGATGCCTGGTGCATCATATGGAGAGAGAAAAAAAAATCCAGGCATTGTGCTTGTGGTGTTATACATTTCATTGGATTTGCTGCTGCGTGCAAGAGGAGCTGACATATTTTCCATCACGTGTCTCATTTTCTGTCTCTCTTCTCTTCCATCCTCTCCTGGCACTTGGATATCGACGATATTGATTCTATCCGGGTTGCACACCTCAAACTCAGGGTGGGGGGAGCCCTGTCAGTCCCTGGGACACAACTGAGCTTGTATAGAAACAAGCAGTTTTTTTGCTCTCAGTTTTCTCATAAGCAGGTTTGCTTTTAGTGCATGGGGAGCGATGCCATTCAATGCGTGTCCATGAGACATAAAGACATCCCAGTCCCTGAAACCAAAAGCAGATTAAGAATCTCCCTTTTATATAACCATGCATTCTCTGGCAGTTTGAAAATATTGCTCTTGTGCCATGAAAGGAAAGGGAGAATAGAGGAAGGCCACTGAGGCACAGTGGGTGTTATGGGTCAAGGCAGTTATGGCATGAAGAAGATATCACCCACCTTAGTCTGTCTGCTCCCGTCCTCTCCTTCCTTTTCTCCCTGTCTTGTCTTTCTGTTTTTTTCTCAGCTTTCTCGCCGTGAGGAGAGAAAATTAACCTGCGCCAGGGGACATTTGTGCCTGTGTTAAACCAGGCAGGATTAGTCAGTGTCTGTGCTAGCATGTCAGAGCTATCAAAAAAGTGTTTTTCCTCCTGTTTTTAGAACAAACTAAAAAAAAAAAAAATCTATTGCTTACTATAGTCCTCCCCCACAGCTGTCAGTTGTTTTCTCAGACCTGTTGTGAACTAAATAGAAATGGGACTCCTCTCTGTTATCTATCATCAGTATGTTCACATATCTACTGTGTAGTACCTCTAAAGTTTCTGACTGGTCAAAGGTTACTCCGATAAAGATTTGCAACCTCCCATTTTTCCCTTTCTAAACATGACTCAGGCTTTCTTTAGCCTGCAGGCAGGTAGGGAGGCACACTGCCAACAGAATTTATATCCATATATTTAGTTTCCAGCTCTTGCATATATGATGAATTTCTTTCACGGACCAATGGGAAAATCTGCAAGGCCATACCAAACTGTAATACAAACAGAACAAATGATTTGTTGATCTAATTTTGGCAGATATTGTAATTAGTGTTTGATTTGTCATATTGTGACTGATGAAAAGAAATTGCCCGTGTTTTGAAATCTTTTGCTGTTCTGGAGCTAAGAAAAGAATGCTGATTAGAGAGCTGTGGTCTGCAGCTTGCAGATCATTATTGAGGATATTTGTTTGGATGAAAAATTGTGGGAGTGCAGAGTATTGACTTAGTACAACAATGCACAAATAGGACCACACTCCACTGGCAAAGTCTGAAAGAAAAAAAAAAAAGCAGCAGCCTATATGCTCTAAGAAATAAAAAATGTCTTTTTGAGTTAATCAAGGCAGCTTATACCATAAGGTACTCCAAGCAGATGAGCAAGGCAAAACAGAATCTGTAAAAGCATGCCTGGAAACAGCCAGAAATTCAGTATGTTTTCTCTGTGGTAAACACTCTCTGTGAGGGCTAAGTTGCTCAGCCCCCACTGGCAGGCATGAAATTTTGATTTGCATCTCTCACTGAGAATCTTTTCTTAGGTAACATGTGTGCAATATTCTGCTTCTCTTTGCCAGAGGTTATATCGGTGATTTAAAAGGTAGATGATGATATTTCATCGCTGCTGCTCAGGGTGTTTGAGGTTCAATATACGTCAAATACCCCACATATTTTCTTTTTATATGGTGGCCTGCTTTCCATTGATGAGGTAAGTTATTACTCTAGATCTTGGGAAATACACATATTTGCTTTCTTGCTGGGAGTAAGATTGGAACATCCATATCATCATGTCTGTCCAGTAAATATAAAGCTACAGTCAGCAGATGGTTAGCTTAGCTAAGACTGGGAACAGCAGGAGACAGCTAGCCTGGCTCCGTCCAAAGACAACAAAATCGACCTACTTTTAATCTGAGTTTCAAAACATAAAGTTGCAGTTTCTCCGGGAGGGTTTGCGTACCGGCCTATTTTGTAGCCAGGTGCAATAACTTCCTGTAGTCTCTGCAGATTTCCTGGCAACCTCACAGTGATGACAACGTGGCTACGTGTTTTTTGTACAGATTAAACAAACAAGATATAATATAGTAAACTGAGCTTTAGAGGCGCTGGCAGGCAGAGTTTGTCACCTTCGGACAGCCGTTTCCTCCTGTTTCACATATTGATGCTAAGCTAAGCGGCTGCTGGCTGAAGCTTCATATTTAGCACGCCGACATGAGAGAGGCAACGACCTTTTCATCCAACTCTCCTCAAGAAAGTGGATAAATGTACTTCCCAAAGCGTTAAACAATTCATTTGAACAATCAAGGACAGATTTGTTTCAAAATAACTAGAAGCAAATCAATTGTGCTGATGTCTATTAAGTTCCAAAAATACTTCAAGCTCCTTCCCATGAGCATTTTTCATTATTGCACAATGTATTGCATTTGTACTTACCAGCCCACCATCCACTGGAAGGGATTCCTTCAAGGATGATCGAACCACGGAGGTCTTACTGGAAATCAGACAAAATGGGCTCACTAGACAGAAGAGAGTCTTTCTTTCTTTCGTTCTTTCGTTCTTTCTTTCTTTCTGTCATAACAACCAGTAGCATCACATCTACTCTTATATGAATATGAATTCAAGGATCCACCACGCAGTACCTTTAAGCTAGTCAAAATAATGAGTTCCAGGCTTTTAAATTCCAGCAATTAATGTCAGCTGGAAACAGAGTCAGTGAAGTATGAAAGCATTCAAGGAGAGTTGGCACAGTTGGGAAGAAAAGTTGTCCTGTCTCCTGTGCTCCAAAACAGGATTTCTTTGTTACGCCACCTTTTGTGCGCTGTATGTCACCTGTAAAATTCATTTGAATACTAATGCTTTACAGCTTTTGTGACATGTCCCAGTTGGCCCTCAGAGGAGAAGAAAAAAAGCCTTCCACGCTGCTTTGTTCATGTCAAAGTGGTGGTGCTGCTGGTCAGAAAGACTTTTTCAGTGTGTAGCAAAAGTAAAGTGATTTTTTTTTTCCAATAACTTCATTGTTCCAACAAGAGGACATTAGTTAATGTCGCCACAAAGAACTTTGCAATAGCTTCCAAGAATATGATTTTGTACCATAAGATATTCATTTATTCACATTAATATTCATCTTTCCAATTCATTACTCACTTGAAACTTGACAATATACAGCATGTTAAATGAGAAAGCAAGAATTTAGATCTGACAGTGGTAGGAGGTAGAAACGTTCATCAGTCAAGAAATGCATTCATTGTTTGGTCCTCTCCTGGTCAGCATGTGTATCTTCAGCACCGTGGTCGTTGGTGTTTCTGTAAAGATTCTTTTTTTCACAATGAAGTAGCTTTCTGTTACAGTAAAATCCTTTCAGCAGTGCTGTATTGTATGGCATTATGAAAGCCAGAAGTGGAAAAGCTGTTCCAAAAATCTCGTATATCACATTTTACGAGTTACCTTTTCAACTGTAACAAGTGATCCCAAAGCAGCTTTGGTTTACTTAACAACGGGAAGCATGAACCCAGTTAACAGCTTGACCTGTATGTCTGCACTTTTACTTCACTTACTTGACAAAATGTCTGCTACACTTACTAAGGGCCTTAAGTAATATTGATTTATCTTGTAGCTACAGAACTTAGATGAAGTTGTCTTGTATCTAACACATAATGTAATGCCTGATGTAACAGTAATATAGTGCCTTCTTTGGAGATGTTACCTCGTTGTTTCACTGTTTCTTTGATTTATTTCCCCTGATTCTTCAACGCCTCTGCTTCCCACACCAGGGAAATCATCCAAAAGCCAACAACAATTAAATGTATAAGATTTATAAGCAGCACACCTGGTCATATTGTTGTTTCCTGAGTAATAAAACCTCACTGTGGTACCTATGATAAAGACGCCGTGGCAGCATCCACAGAGGATCCACTTTGGAGGTAAAAAAGGAAAGTCATTCAGTTCAGTTCTCACACACAGACACACACACACACACACACACACACACACACACACACACACACACGTACTGCTCAGAATCTCCTTTCAAAGACAGTCTTGTGATTTGACAGCTGCCTATGTGACTGACACACATGCTGACTTGACAAAACTAGAAGAAAACAATAATGTACAATATATGTACAGATATTTTTCCACAAGTTGTTATTTTAAATCACAAGGAGATGAAACAAAATGCGATGTGACTGCTCATTTGGAAGCACATCAGGTATTAAACTTGACTTCACTTGGAACAGTGCATGCAAACTGGTAAAACAGTACCTGTTTTGATCCCAAAATACTGCATGTAATAGCACAACCACGAACACTGTCATTATTAATGGCTGCAAAATATTGCTCTTATTAAGTTTTTTCTGCTTAGGGACTCGTTTTGACAGAAATCCCTCAGGAATGCTGCGAGCTTCTCTGCTACTGCATGAATGATGGAAGCATTAGTGCAGCAGAGACACACAGTACCATGGTGCTCTGAAACATCCTAATAAAGATAAAAAGCGCCAAACCCATCTTTATTACCACAGAGACTCTGCAGTGAATGCCGTTGAAGGGCAGGAAAAAAAAAAACAAAACACAGGAATGAATGGGCGGTGAGTTGCTGTTGAATCACGGAGGTTTTACTGCCTTTAGCAACTTGAACCTTGTGGCAGCTGGGATTTCCCCTGCGGGGGCCCTCTCTGATTTCTGTGCAGCAGATTCTTCCTCAGTTGTTTGTAAAGTGGCATTAAGTAATTTGTGGCATCTACTGACCTTTATTGGCAACCAAAGAGCTGTTACAATATCAGCATCAGCCTGGCACAGCTAACGCTCTGACATAAATAATAAAACCACATTTTCAGCAGAGCTGATTTGCTAATTAGAGCAAAGATCCATCAGCAGAAGTGGATGCACTGTATATCACACTTGATGGCAGTGTCATTATAATGCTGTTTTGTCATTTGCCGTTTATTTGGCTTGAGAATCAAATCTCTTGGTCGAAGCTCCGCTGTGGCTGCATCAACGGTGTACTGCTCATGTTTGCCAATGGGACGGTTAAACTCTCACCTGTTGACAAATCATTTCAGCTGACAAACATCAGTCATCACAGCTATTGCTCTTACAAACCCTTCTCCTCACAGATGATTTAAGTTGACAGCTCTTGTTGTTTTGAGGCTTCCTCTACAAGAGCAGGACACGCTCAAATATTGATCAATTTAAAAGCTACATAATTGTGTCTTATCAAGAGTGCCTGTGAGGGGTTTGATAACGCTGATTATCATCCTGCTTTGGCTCTGTATGTTTCAAAACAACAAGTCAGAGTGAAAAATGCTACTCGTATTATTGAGTATGTCATCTATAGATTACAATTACTTGTTCACAATGCCATGCTATATTTACATCCAACTCAATAGCACATTAATCAGCTGCACTAATGATTGCTGTGTAATTCCCCAGTCTAATCTATAACTCATGACATTTATGAATGAGGGTCTGACTATAAAATACATTTGACATTGTGCTTCTCAGCGACAGAAGTGAGCGTCTGCACATCATCATGAGTGTGATTACAGTTGCTAGAAGTAGTGAACTAATTAATTAGTGGCTAGCTGATGAGAATTTCTTTTTGTTGTCTTCAGTGCCCTGAGTATCCTCTGGAAATAATACCATTAATCACTGTTGGGTATCTATTGAATAATTTTAGTTTTCTACAATTAGCATGATTTTCATTTTAATATCTTATGCAATATGTAAATATTTATATTAAAATACATGACTGTAATATTTATGCAGTCTGTCCTCAATGCGGTCATCTCTACAATGTTAGAATAACTTGTGTAGTCATGTGCAATGAGTGTTGTCATAGCAAATCGCTTTGCCTGGTTAGACTAGAAAGACATTTTAACATTTTAAACAGTTTTATTTATTTATATACTTTATTCCATGCATGAAAAAATGCATGCATGAATACTAAAACAGCAACTAAGTCAGAATTACTAAGTGACAGTGAGGTTTTTATTTAGTTATCTGCAATGTGTGGGTTTGACATGTCTGGGAATTAAAGGTTCAGTAGACAACTTGCACACTGTGAAGCTGTCATCAAAGCAAAAGGTGCACTTTGAAGAATCTAAAATATAAAACATATTCTGGTTTGTCTGACACTTTTTTGTTTACTACATAATTTCATGTTCCTTCATAGTTTTGATGTCTTCAATATTAATCTACAATGTAGAAAGTTTTGAGTGGTGCTGTATTTGCTGAAAGTGTCACTGTATCCCAACAGTAGTACGTGAGACTGTGAATAAATCAGGTTCCTATGGCTCCTCCTAGTGTTTCTAATAGCATTTTCAAGAATTCACTGTGTCTGAACAAAAACAACCAACCACAGACAGTAGGAGTCACTAATGCAGTGTCAATCACACACACTGCACAACCGCTCTCAACCTCAATATTTTCAGTCCGCACCAGCCTAAAGGCAACAAAAAATGTTAATAAGCTGCTAATTTGCAGGCTTACCGTCTATCTTAGTATACCTCATGTGGTAGCTAACCTTAGCCAACGAAATAAGTCAGTGAAGCTATTGTTAGTGTGTTTTCAGGAGCACTGTAACATTACTGTTATCACAAAGTTGGACTGTGTATTTCTAGATACACAGGTAATGAAATGAGGACTGAGTATCTTGCTGAAATGTAGCCAGAGAACAGTCACTGTAAAACACATTATTTCTAGCTACATGAAGTATCCGATAAATGGATGACTCAGTTACCGCTTTGAGAAACATCATGCTCTCTGGAGCAGTACTAGTTTGGCAATGAAAATTTCAACAATAATTTTTCTTTGACATATTTAGTTTATGACTGAATTCTAATGACAACGTAAATGGAAACAACAAAATGATGCTGATATCTCTGTTCATTACGCCCAGACCAGTGAAGATGAGAAGAAATAGTTGGCTCTGTTCAGAAGGACAACTTTGTTTTCGCTTCAAAAGCGCTGCACATAGCATTTGTTGTTGTGATGCCACTTCAAGGGCTTCTGGTTGAAAATATCTGAACTTTTCAGAGAGCTGCTGGTCACTGTTGTCCCTTTTTGAAGCAACCTATACTGTATGAGATATTAGCCACAGACTTGTTGCCCTGGCAACCAAGAAAATGGAGGAACGGCTTGTTCTGTCCATGTCTGTCTATTCTGAGCTTTATGATACGTCAGACAGAAACTAGCACAACAGAGACAGAGACAAAAGCCCATTTGTGGAAGCAGCACTGAATATTGCTTCTGAGAGTGCGCTGTAAGCATGTTGTTAGCTGTACAGTCAATTAACGCAGCTAATATCTATCCATAAATAGTATGAGGGCAACAACAATATCACACAAATAGATACAAATATATGAGGCGATGCCAGTCTCTCATACAACGGCAGTAGGAATGAAAAAACCATGTTACATGGACATGGACATGAGTCCTTGCTACACAAACCCTCCATAAAGCACCAGCAGGCTGTGACCTTTCCTATAATTCATCACATAACAGAGGACATGGCAGAGGAGCCCTTCACTGCCTCATCATTTGACTACTTTAACATGAGATGAGATGAGATGAGATGAGATGAGATGAGATGAGATGAGATGAGATGAGATGAGATGAGATGAGATGAGATGAGATGAGATGAGCCATGAGGCCATGAGACCATGAGGCCATGAGGCCATGAGACCATGAGGCCATGAGACCATGAGGCCATGAGGCCATGAGACCATGAGGCCATGAGACCATGAGGCCATGAGGCCATGAGACCATGAGGCCATGAGACCATGAGACCATGAGACCATCAGACCATGAGATCCATGAAGCCATGAGACCATGAGACCATGAGGCCATGAGGCCATGAGGGATTGGTGTGTTGTAGATACATACAGAAAATACATATGAACTAAGAGAGAAATAGGATTGTATTGCACTTTTCTAACAAACAACAGACATTCATTTTTGTATGATATAAAAGAAGTACATTAAGTCACTAACATATTCTCTGCCTGAGAGAGTTAACACACAGTTCAAGCCATACTTACTTCTCACTGCAATTTTTACAGCTGAGAGAAATGTTGCTCAGCAAAAATCTATACTATCATGAAACTGTGTGTGACTTTTAACCAACTACAATTTTCAGTGGGCAACTCAGATTAAAACTACATGTAAAATCCTTGTTAGAATGAACACCATAGTGAAAGGAAAGGTCCAGTGGGACATTTTTAGGACTATTGGGGTTTTACTAGGGAGTAATGGGCCATTAGAACAACGGGCAAGCCCCATGTTTTGCATACCTGGCCTCGTCAGTTGCCGTGGTTACAAGCCTCCTCATGCACGACAGCCTCCTCTGCCAGGGGGAGGGGGGGGGGGGGCTTTGGAGTCCGAACTGAATGGGGGCAGAGAGGGAGGGGGAGGAACCTGGAAGATCCACTCCTTCTCAGTCTTACCAACTGCATCTTTAATCTATGTAGGGCAACAAGTCTGGAGTAGCAGTTGTAACTGGGGTCGTAGAAAATATTGTGGTTACTTTTTAACGTGCTGTTGTCTGTACATGACATCTAGAATGAGCATTTGATGAGCATTTGGTTTGCAAAGCCAGCATACAAATAAATAAAACATGATCATGTAATAAATTCATACATTAGCAGCTGCACTGATCTGCATATTTACAGCAGTATAAAGCTCCTGTCAGTCGTTTCTCATAAACAGTTAAAGGATGCAGCTATATTTTTGTTATTCTCTAAAAATCCCATTAAAAGACCAAAACCGCTGATGTGTTTGTACGTGTCTCAATATTTTCCGACTTCCACAGCCTGTCTGTGGCTCTCAGCCCCAAACCTACTGGCTGCTATGGAACAAATGGTTCACAAATATATCATTTCATTTAAGAAGGCTCTATAATTCCCCCAAACAGTTTGTCGTTGTAGTTTTTTTTATCATACATTACTTAAACCAGATTAAATGCATTTGTTGGTGCATATTTCAGCCACAGTTTGGTGCTCTAGTATTTCCAGCAGCAGGACAGTGTGTGTGGGATCCACTCAAAATAAAGTACATTGATCGTGGTCATCGTGATGAAATGAAATATTGTAAGATTTATCGTCTAAACTTTGGATTTAGTCGACAAAGCTGCAGGTATTTTACCTACATAAAACACGCTCGAGAAATCCTGTGTTTAAAAAGTCGTGATTAAAGAAACATGTCTCCCCACAATGCATTTATGCAATTTAATCTGCAAGTCAAATAATTTTAACACAGCAAGAAGCACATGTTAATTTTTTGCAAAAATTATGAACTTGTGTTGGGCACAATATGTAACCTCACACCAGGGCAACAGGGACACGACAATGTGTCACATCAATATTAGTGACACTTCAAGTGAAGAACCGAAGAGCCACCAGTAACACAGCCACAACCGGACATCCCCAGAAGTCTATAACCTTGTTCAAATCCTCTCAGCTAATTTGCGCAGTGAGTCATTAAAACACTCATTAAACATCTTGATGAGGATTGACCCATGCAACTGCTCGAGCATACAGTACCTTATCACACACACACACACACACTCTGGATATTGAGCTTCGCAACATCAGTGTTTCAACTACAACATAACAAATGAAGCCGCATGTTCTTCTCAAAGCCTGCTCTATCTATCTTGACTCATGGCCAAATCCATACATGCAAAACTTTATTTTTCATTTTATCTAATGTGTCTGAACAGTTTAAATATCATCTCTGATGTAAGAATCTATCGTGTGATGTAAATGAAAAGGAAGCTATGGAGCAGTAAAAGTCTATGAACAGTAGACTATAACATATACTTCAGCTGTTGTTTTTTCGTATATTCTTTAGACATGAGTGTTTATTTTGTGTCTGAAAACTAACATTTTGAAGAAGAAGATATTGCAAAGTAAAAGTTGTATTGGTTGTGTTACCTATGCTCAAAACCGACAGTATTCACCTAAACAATGGAGAAAAACTGCATAGATTGGAGGGGGCCTGCCCACCTAATCCTTATTGAACTGTGTGTTATTCTGCATCTGTGTGTCTTAAGTGGCGTAAAGCAAGAGCTTCTCTGGTTGGAGTTCACAGTTCAGAGGAATCACAAATCAAAAGCGTTGAGTATTTCTGTCCGATTTCTTTCCCTTTATCCCACTAGGCGTGTGTCAAAACGCTTCTTTCTACCCAGTTCAAATGGGCAGCTCAATTCAGAGCAGGCAATCTGCCCACACCACCCATTCATCTGGATGGATGGTGTGTGTGTGTGTGTGTGTGTGTGTGTGAGAGAGAGAGAGAGAGAGAGGGAGAGAGGTTTTAGACCTTCAGGGTATTATTTGAGGTCATTCTATGATGTCTGCTGGCTCGTCCTCACTTCTTAACAGGCTAGTTTATGGTTTGCCTTTTGATTTAAAGTTAAAGTCAGGATTACGCTCACTTAATAATAAGTTGAAGCAGTTAATCAATATTCTTATATTAACAATGGATCAAATGACTGCGTAATGCGAAAGGTCATTTATAATGACAAACCCACAGAGAATTATCACCGGACCCTGCAGTTCCAAGACGCTTCACAGGGCATTTTAGCATCTTTCAGCTCATTGTTTTGAATTTATGGCCTACAGCTTTGTTGGTTTGGTTCAGTCTCACCACTCTCATCAACCTGTTTCCATCCACAAGGGGGCAGCTCTATAAACCCGGACTACACTTCCGGTGCAGCAACAAACAGCAGTCACACAAAACTAGCGACAAGCTGGTGAACATAATGAAGCATTTAGACACTAAAGAGCCAGATTTTTCCTTTGGGAGTTGGTGGAGACCAAAACAGAGCTACAAGGAGAGTGAAAATTGGACCAGACCTCCAACAGAAACAGCATACCGGCTTACTGTGTGGCAACAACCAACTCTCAACAGGGCTGAATTGTATAGTATCGCACTGATAGCATTCGATCGTTGAATATGCCTGTTTGCTAACATGTTATATCCACTGACGTTATAGTGACCAGTTTTATAATATAATGTACAGTGGGAGGGACTGACAGAGCTGGAAGAAAATGACCCTGTCCTCTATAGCAGCTATTTACATTAACCTAGTGGCACTAATTAGATCAGTTCTCCAACACTGCGCCTGAATCAGCTGCTAATCTTACTGTTACAATCATCATAGTGTCTGGTCAGGATGTGTCTGTAATTGTGTAATTGTAGAATTGTAATTATGTAATAATATGATTGCCTAAGCGGCTGTTCAAATGTGCACTGACTCACTTGATTAGTCACACTATTACATTACACAGCAAGGGCTTCTTATTGTGTGAAGCTAATTATTCTGAATTAAATAAATAACGTATATATGTATATTTATACACGGTTGCCCCATAAAGTTGGAATAAAATGTTTTTTACCTCTTTTCTTGAAATGATTGTGACAATGTGATTTATTCTTGATTAATAAAGTGTATATCTTCTCAACTTTATTGATCAAACTCTTCCAAACATATCACAGTGAAACTTAAACCACAATTAACCTTCGCAAACTGTGTCTTCAGGCTTTAACAACATTGGGTGTATTGAACAATTATTCCAACTTTATGGGCAACAGTGTATTTATAATATTACAAATTGTTAATTCCAGACCAACAAAGTAAAAATCAGCTGGTTTAATGAGTGAATTTTAATTGTAATGATTAATTAGGCTGCAACAACATGCTGATAAGTTTGCATCAGAACTTGTTGTTTTGAAAATGTTGTTTTGAACATATATGTGTTTCTCACACGTGACCAAGTTACTTGCTTTTATTCTGCCAAATCGAATAAGCTACCCCAAAATGTTGGACTATTCCTTTACGGCAGTAAGTAAATGACAAGAGTGGATGTGCTCCACAATAGTGCAGTAGCAGGAGTGCTTGTGTAATTACTGTGTTTTGTATTTGCAGGAGAGTGTCATGTTATTATTACTGCCCAGCACTGGCTATAAATGTCTGACTACAACAAAGTCAAGTTACTAATTTGTAGCTGTGACAGACAACAAAGACAAACAGCATCAAAAGAATGCAAATTCTACTCCACAAACTATTGTTGGTGTTTTGATGAAAATTGCGGTTACTCAATGAATTATTATGTTGCTTTCAAGCATGGCCAAGCATGTATGCGAATATATTCAGCCGAGCTTCAGTTCTGCAGAAATAATTTCCTTTCCAAATGAATGTGTTTTTATTTTATTGACTGAAGACACAGCAGATAATAAACAACCAGTCTTTTTCCACAACACAGTCAGTGAACTAGGCTGTTATCCCTAGAATATTTCTCTTAATTCATATTTTTTTAAAAAAAGAGAGGTCAGCATTAAATTACATCATTATATCAGAAGTCCCCAATGTGTGTGGGAAATATGAGCTATCGTAGAAGCAGAGAGGGGGAGAGAGATCTGAAGTTCTTTTTCAGAGAATACAGTTTCTATCCCACTCCTGCAAGCAAGGCTTAGGGGACAGTCCTCTCCATGGACTCTCTCTGTGTGCCAGACTTCACTGGGTTTAGCAAAAGAAGCACAACTTATTGGATTATGGGGTCCACCGTGCTCATATTGCTGGGGGCTGTGTGTGTGCATGTGTGTGTGTGTGTGTGTGTGTGTGTGTGCGGGAGTATATGTAGGTGGGCAGCTTTTGAACCAAAGGAGGGATGGAGCAGTAAATACACAATCAATTCCCATTTACTTTCCTATTTTAAATGCAGAATCTCTCATAGAGCCCTGCCTTTTCATGTTCAGAGGTTAGAAGTTTAAGCAGGCCTGAGGAGCAGCCTACTTGTAAATGACGCAGGACCGTCATGGCTTTTTCTTGATTCACGTGGATCTGACTAACTGTCTAATTTCAGTCCTCAGGAGGTGTTTTGTCTGCATGTGCAGGATAAGGCTTTGGGACACAGTCTTGGATAGATGGGCTCTCTGCTGATGACATAACGCTCCATAATTGTCCACATATGGACAGAGATTCACAGTGGAAGTTAATTACTGGAACAAAATCACTCTCTATTTGTGTCCGTGGTGCCTATTTGATGTGGTAACCCTGCTCACCCCTCACAGATTCAAGCCAAGGTAGAGTGGAATGTTGTTTTCAGGCTAGAAGTACATTTTTCGCCCTCTTTTTCTGTTTTGCCCTCGTCTACCTTTACATCCTCATGATAATACGGCCTGTAGCTTCACTAGACTCTATATAGTTAATACTAGCGAAAAGAAAACACAGTATGCAGCCAATGGGATGGTGTCCTACTGTATCCAGCATCATTCAAGCATGCTTTGATGGTAGATGTGCTCTTTCCATAGCGGGTTACTTACCGAGATAAAGAATCACAGAGGCTGAGAGGACCCATTGCCATTTGCCTCTTTATTATTTATTCTGCAGCATGGAACATGGAAAGCGTGCAGGGTAGGAGCAGCTGAAAATGCACCCTGCTTAGAGAAAGGAAGTAATCATACCGGTTTTGCAGTGCAAGGCAACAGTTAGTGCTGGATGACGACTGGCAACACTTACAGTATAACCTCCCTACTCATTATGCATGGTGTGACTGACAGCAGGCTGCAGACAGGGTACATGTTTATGATGAGCAGGACATCAGTGAATAACGACTGATTGTTGTGAAGGAGACAAAAAATCAATTTCACTGTCAGAGTGAACATTTAATTGCAGAGATTCAGGGGGTCATGAATATAGTGTGCTGCCCACAGTGTGCTGGCTGTATTCCACTCACGTAGCTCTTTGAGGGGCTGAGTGACTGCCTCCCTCTGCCAGAAGCGCCATCCTTGTCCCAGTGGCGTTCCACCTTAAAAAGACGAATATATGTGCCCAACTGGCTCCCTGACATTGACACACCGTGAGTCATGCTGCCGTGCTATTTCAGTATGGCTGCTGGCAAGCCCAGCCTTTCAGTTGCCTCTCCCCTCCCTGCTTTGGTCATTTGTTTGCCTCCCCTGCTAGGCTGTTTACTTGTAATTTGGACATCTGTCAAGGTGGTTTGTTTGCTACCCTGTGGTGTGATTAGGCTACCTTTGCCAAATCTGGGAAGATGGATGGGGTTATAGCAAATCTTGGCTGTAAAGACAAAGCCGGAGTTTGGCAACTTCTCATATACCAAATTAAGTAGGATAATAAAGAAATCATCGGGAGACAAAAAGGGTGCTGTGTCACAGTGATCACAAATGTATTCATCATGCTTGTTCATACTCCCTCTCCTGCAGTCTTAATGGTGGTCTTGTGCAGTGTCCCAATACTATCAGTTTGGTCCCGCCCTGCCCTGTCACACAGTCTGTTCAGTGCGGCGTTCCCGTGCCAGAACCTCCTCTTACACCAGGGGGAGGGAGTGAGACAATTAACCACCTGCTGGTAAAGCAGCCATACCGCAAAGCCTCACACACACCCTGTCATTTCCAGGACCACTCCTGAACGTATACAGATTTATAGATGTCACTCACACACACTGCATGGAGCTCAGGTATGCAGCATGCAAGGGTGGGGGGGGGGGGGGGGGGGGGCAATTTCAAATTTGCTTTCTGATCATGTTTCATCCTGAGTGTTACTAATTTGTTCATCTCCTTAATGAACGTTATTGGCAGGATTGCATTAACGCAGCACTTCAGTTTCCTAATGGTTATAGCGTCATGCTCCGCGCTCACATCACACACTGTAGAGCCTCACACAATCAATACTGAATAATTTCACCCCCCCTCATCCAACTTGCCTCAAATGCCTCTCTTTTCATTTTTGGATCATCAGCCACAATGAGATTTAGTGCGTTCAAACAGATGATTTAAACCACAATGACCACTCGACTGGAGCTGCCAAATCAAAACTCTCCATTTTGGTGAATCATTCACAGCTGATAAGAAGTTGTGACTCAACTGTGGGCTGCTTCATAAAACTCCGGCTTCATTTACAGCATGAACACTGCAGCAGTTCCAGTAGTTGCACTGCCGCTTGCATCTCTGCCACTATCTTTGCACTCAGGCATGTATCACTGTGAGGCCAAGCGTGTGTTTTCACGGGTGTGTCCAGGGAAGGGTTGGGGGGAACCAAACAAAGTGACGTTGCTCTTCAGCTGCCATGAAGAAAGGCTACACACAAAACATGCATAATTTCTATAGATCCTACATCCAAACTACATAAACTCAACAGAAAGACTGTTAAATTGAGGCACAGCAGCACACAGGATGTCATGT
The DNA here is from genome assembly GCF_042242105.1 of Pempheris klunzingeri. Classification (NCBI taxonomy): domain Eukaryota; kingdom Metazoa; phylum Chordata; class Actinopteri; order Acropomatiformes; family Pempheridae; genus Pempheris; species Pempheris klunzingeri. Next base: position 26,630,884 of record NC_092018.1, read on the forward strand.
TGTGTTTTATTATGGAGTGACAGACGTTGGATATGTTGAGCGAGGCTGTTGAACTACTGAACTGGCAGGTAATCATTAATCTCTCTCATCAGCTACTTCACATAGGCCTGAGATTAGAAAACAAATACTGACAGCATGACTAACAAAGCTTTTTTTTTTTCTGATTTTTTTTGTTAATTATGTTACATTAACACATTTCCAGCTTTAAAAAAAAAGAAAAAAAGAAAAGTGAGCTCCCAAAAATAAAACCTCTTTGAGGGAGGTTTGAAATGTTCCCACATGTAGGAGTGGCCAACAGATGCACTATGGACCGAGAAGGTGTGGCCATAGTTACTGCTGCTGAGTTTCACCTGAGAGCAAAATAATTGAGCCTCAGCAGGACTGAAACTCTGCTGCCAGACCTCAGAAGAGTCTCTTTTCTTCTTACGGATTATTCCTTCACTTAAAGGTACGTCAGAGCTACTCTGATTTGCTCTATTTGGTTTTCTTGGTAGTGTGTACTTAAGAGCGAAACAGTTTGTTCTACCACTGCTTATTTTCCATTGATATTCAAATTCATTCTCTGCCTCATTTGCTCTAAAAAAAAAAAAAGGTCTAACATTAGGAGCAGTAATTCTTCCACTCCTAGCTGCATGTTAGATTTAAGAAAAACAACTAGATTAGAGATGCGGATGACAACCATGCAGTGTGAAATATTTTCATTTCCGTGGAATTAAATTAGAGACAACATGCGAGGATTCAAAGATAGTAGTTCCTGAAATTACATTCTCTGAATAATTTCTTCCCTTTTTTCTTGCTTTCAGGGTTATAATGGAGTCTGTATTCACAAGGGTGAGGCTAAAGGTGGCTGTGCTGTTCCTGCTAACAATTCAGCTGAGCATAGGTGAGTCTGAATATTTATCTCAGGAGCGTGTTGTAGGTTTCAGATAAGTATGGCCAAAGCAAATATGACATTTGACATGTCTTTGAGTGCCCTTTTTTTCCCCCCACCACCTGCCTTTTTTACATAATAGTGAACATATTCTGAATATATGATCAAACAGAGTGGATGTTTTTTTGGATCGAACCTGTCTGATCTGTAATTCACACAACACACTGTCACTCCGACGTGCTCTTGGCTGATGATCTGACACATATGCTATTGGGACAATCAATGAAATATGGGCATATAATATGGGCGGCTGACAGGTACCCTGCACAGCATTCATAGCTCTTTTCATGCTGTGCAGTCTTGGAGTAAGACCCTGAGAGACTTTATTGTCCCCAGTGGAGAAATGAGTCTCGTCCATCCATCTGAGCTGCCTGTTGACACCAACAACATAAAAACAGAAGGAAAATCAAAACAAATGCGCGCAGCAGAGTGAAAGTACACGTCGTCCATACAGAGCACACGCAAAACTCTTTGTTATGTCACACAAAAACCTTTAAATCTTCATGTTGCACCAGCGTATTAGATCAGTAGTTTACTGCTTGGTATTAAGAGCCTTGATTAATTCTTTAAGGTGTGACTTCCTGCTGCAGACTGAGAGGAAAGTGTTATCTGAGCCTGTGTCGTCTGGGCCGGTGAGGAAGTGCACAGGATTTGAATAGCAGCAGCTCTTTATTTGAAGCTTAGTGACTGGGCGGGTTAGCTTCGCTGCCTTTCCACATGGAAAACACATCGTCCTTACATCACAGCGTTTTGCCCAAAGGGGCTCTCGCTGTATAAACATTTGAGTGACTAATTTGGGTTTTTTTCATACTCCCTTCATCACATCTCTCATAAATACCCCTGACATACTTTATTTTGTTTTGTGGCATTGAAGTGCTTTCAGAGCGTTATATTAGATTCAGTGGTGAGTGGAGTCAAAAGAGAGGCTGATTCGTCAGCGTCGTCCACTCCGATATTTAGAGCAGGTTAAATATCTGAATAGGAGAACGGTGAATAGATGTTTGCTCCGGTGTCTGAGAAGTTGGATGACAACTTTAACAAGATAAATAACTTCTGTTGAAATGCACATGGAATGATATTCCGCTTTGAGTTCTTTCTATAAAACGTCAGGCTATCAGCAGTAATTAAAATCCACGGCCATAAACTGTGAGTCAGCAGGGTGTGTGTCAACTCAGAGACAGCTTTAAACTTCCACTTGTCAACTGCATTTTTCATGTTTGCTCATCTGTTCACTTTTCATCATCATTTACCAATATATTTCTGACAGCTAATGAGCCTCGAGAGTTTTGAATTAATACGTAACTCATTTTTGCAAAAATACCACTTTTACGTTTATTTCGGCTCCAAATTGTCCTCAGTTTGACTTAAGAGGCCAATTAGTCTCAGATCAGCACCTACCCCACTCTGAGTCTGTTTATGAGCACAGGCCCAGAGCTTGAATGCCATTAAGCGGGGAAAATATTAATGCATTTCAGAGAGAAATTAGTTATTTTTTCTCCCTTTTTTGCCTTTTTGCCTGGGTAGATGATTATGAAAATTGGAGGGAGGAGGAAGTGAATATTATGAATTAGACAAATAGAGAATTTTTCTGTCCCATCAGATGCGACAGAGGCGATGGAGGTGACATCCTCGGGGCCGCAGACCGTTCAAATGGCCCAGGGGGAGACGGTCAAACTGGGATGCACCTACACCCAAAGCCCCCAAGACACAGGAGAGCTGGATATTGAGTGGTCCAGAGTCAGCCAGGACATGACACAGAAAGACAAACTGGTAGGTGTTTGAGGGCAGAGAGGTATGTCGCAGAGAAACCTGCCTGTGAGGTTGGATGAAGCATCAAACATGCAGTGGAAAGACCTGCTTTGAAGATGTGTCATTACTCAGTGCAATCTTTGCATTTCAGATCTTGTCATTCACGGGAGGCCAGACGCTCCAGTACGGCGACCCCGGCCTCTCCAGAAGGCTCAAATTCACAGGGGACCCCAAGCAGGGGGACGCTTCCATCTCCCTCTCTGATGTGAGGTCCTCAGACACAAACACCTACCAGTGTAAAGTGAAGAAGGCCCCGGGTGTGGACATGAGAAAAGTCACACTGCTGGTGATGGGTGAGGAGGCATTCCTTTTTACCGGTTTAACCTGTCCACTTTCTCAGTCTTCATTCAAATGTTGCTCTCATTCAAATGGAATGAGGCCCTTTGTGCGTCTCTCTGTCTCAGTCAGTGATCAGATCTTTCTCTGTAGCCATACCTCAGACTCTTCTCCTCCTTCACACCTTTAATCCTCCCATGATGAACTAAAGCACTGAGGCATTGCTCTAGAAACCGTTTTTGTGCCATGAGTTTATTTATTCCCTCCACTAGTTCCCCCGTCAGCGCCAAAGTGTTGGGTTGAAGGCGGCGAGGAGAGAGGCGGCACCGTCTCCCTCCGCTGCAAATCCTCTCAGGGATCCAGTCCTCTCAGTTACGTGTGGAGGAGGGAGAGTGGAGGTGCAATGCCACCCACTGCGACCCAAGGTGAGGAGGCAACTTCACAGACAAAAAGGCTTTTCTATAATACATTCATGATGCTGTGTTTGTATATACTCTTCTGCTGAATGTTGTCTTCTTACGTTAAGACCCACAGACTGGGGAGCTTTTGATAAGGAACCACACAGACAGCAATGTTGGAAATTACGTGTGTGATGCAAAAAACGCCGTCGGCAAAGCACAGTGTAAATATGCGCTGCACGCATACAACGGTAAGTCTATGATATCATCATCTTATTTTCCCCTTATGTATTTAACACTCTCACATCCTAAAAGAACCCTTTCATTTTCCTACTGTATTGTTTGAATATTAGATGTACTCTGAAATGTAACTTGTGAAATCACACGTAAGCCTCTTAAAGCTGAAATGCTTGTTTGATCTCAAAGCACCATGTCCTCTGTTCCAGCTACCAACAAGGTGGGTGTCATAGTTGGAGCAGTAATAGGTGCCATCTTGCTGCTGCTGCTCCTCCTGCTTCTCATCTGGCTCTTGATCTGCTGCTGCCATAAGCGCCGCTATGAGAAAGAGATGGCAAACGAAATAAGGTATTGTATCAGAGCTGGAAACAACATCAAAACATCCAGGAAGTAATCTAACATCTGGGGATCATGTTGACCTGTTAATGACCTGTTTCCTCAGGGAGGACACACAGGCTCCAGAGAGCAGGTCCAACAGCAGACACTCCAGTTTCCGCTCAGTGCCGGGGTACCGCACCCACCCCGAGGTGCTCTACAGCCCAGTGGGGAACCATCTGCCTGGTATCCGCGAATCAGGTCGCAGTGCCGTCTACACAAGCGGGAGTAACGGCACATCACAGCCGGCCACTGCAGGGGGAAATCCTCCTCCACTCCGATATGACCATCGATACGGATACCCTGTCTGACTACAATCCAAAGTAAAGACGCCTGCGGAAGAAAATACTTTTTCTGTGTAAATATGAGAAATGGTGCAATACAATATATTGAAGTGGAGAATGATGGGAATGCTGGTGTGACTTATCTTATCGAACTGTCAGCCTTTGGACAAACATAAATGTGACTTCCATAATGCACTGTAGCACAGTAAGCAACAATAATAGGTTGTTATAATCCAATTAAATATTACAAAGATTTCACTAGAAGTGTGTGTAAAATGTATATATATATATTAACATGTATTTTTATTGATGCTTTTTTTTCTATGATGCACATGTAGCTCAATCACTGTGTTACTTTTTTTTGAAGTATTTGTACAATAAAACATCTTTTTTAACTAACAAGTCAATGAGAAGAGCACCATCTGAATCCCATTTAGGGCTCACTGAGCAATCCAATTTTTGTGTCATGGGTCCGTTTTTTTTATTGCTCGATGATATCTGGGCTGATGAAACACAATAGAATAACATTTGAAACACATCTTCCACTCCGGGGATGGAACGACCGCTATCTCCCTGGAAAAAAAGATAAATCTTAATTGAATGAGTTATATTTCGGCATCATAATGAAATCAGACGTTTAGTCTAGACATGCAGAATTAGGCACGGTTATAATAAAAACTGTCAAATTATCTATATGGACGTTCAAATACGGAGGATGGAGATTCAAATGCAATCTAATTAGAGGGGAGTTTGGAGAGTTCATTAAAATTTGATTTTAGCGCGTAAACATGATCAGACAAACATCTGTCTGTTTTTACAGCCAGCAGATTGGAGATCAGCTATTTTCAGGGTTGTAACTGGATGAACATAAATTCAAACTTCGAACTGCTTATGAGTGAGAATATTGGGAGACAGTGAAGTCAGTTTTGAGTCTGATCCTCTTTGTGTGTTTGCCTGCTGGAATTTTTTTCATTTGCAGAGCAAAGTGTTGCTAAACTGACTTGTTTGTGTTGTGTGTCTCTCCATTTTTTTTTTTTTGCAAAGCAGCCAGTGAACTAGTTGTTGGTCTGGTAGTGGAGGGCCTAACCTGCAGGTGCCTCTCTCAGAATCCCGAGTCAGCACGATGCCCGCGGCCTCTCCTCTCGTCTGTATTGGCCTGATCACAGCTTCAAAAGGTTTATGTTGAATTAATAAGAGCTGCAAGGAGTGGTGAGGGTTGGTGGGCCCTTGGTATTAAATTCTGCCAAGGGCCCCCTTAAGGGCAGAGGCTGCCCTACACTAAACTGTAACAGCTGGGTATTTATTAAACAACTGTGTTACTGTTTCATATGATAAGAAATAAAAAAAAAGCATTTAGACTTTTAGTTGAAAATGTTTCCAAAATCAGTCTAGTTTGCATTCATTCCCCCACAGCACACACACACACACACACACACACACACACACACACATATAAACAATTACTATGCCTTTGCAGTGTCTGTTACTTGTTTTGCTTCAAATGAAGACAAATTGAAAGCTGCCATTGTGTGTGCGTGTCCATATCTCTATCTTTCTATTTGCTCAATTCAAATGTGTAAAGAAATGCACATGCAGCAGAGGGACTCTATGTACAAAAGCCTTTTCTGTGCATACGCAAGCCTGTCCTTTGATCCATGCGTGAACTGGGAAAATAGATACAATAATTAATTACAAATAATTCTGGAAACCTCACCAGGAAGCCCCATAATATCTTCTTTTAATAATAAGTTTCTTAGAGGGCAGAACTTCTAACTGGGTTAGTAATTATTCTAAATAAAAGCTCCCGCTGCAGAGTGTTCTCGCACATTTAGATTCAAAGAGCTTCAGCATGAAAGAGAGCTTCTTCTTCTTTTCTATGCTATTGAGCAAAAAGACAGAATCTCTCCTTTGGCTTTGGATTGTTTTGTACAAGTTTAACTTTTCATTACAGTAATAAATGTAATTAATGTAATGCTATTCATGAAGACAAATATAGGTGAGGGCTTGAGTATCACTTGCTTATTAAACCCAGTTCGCTATGATTGGATAGTATTGTATATAAAACATGCCAGCAAAAGAAAAATTTAAATCAAATATTTACTTTAATACAATTCAAGTCAGCATCTTTTTAAGTCTGTCTACAAAGTTACTTTCCTCTACAGCACAAACTACAGTGATGAGGTGCTGCATTAGTCCTGAAGGTGATTCAAAGGTGATTTGCTTTTCTTATCAGGTAAATAAGTGTGTCTTTATGTGTGTGTGTGTGTGTGTGTGTGTGTGTGTGTGTGTGTGGGTGTGGGTGTGTGTGAGTGTGGTTTGGTATTATATGTAAATATGTGGTCGAGCTGCAGGAATAACCATTTGCATGCGGAGTCTGGTTAAGCGTGGTCTGCTGAGCTGTCACGCCGCACTGATCGACACACAGTAAAGTCACTGGATATTCATAATGAGCACATATCCTGCACTCCCAATGCAATGCAAATACATTGTCACCACTACCTGTGGTCATAGCTGATGCAAATCATACCTAATGCTTATATATATGCCTGTCAAGGAATACTTAAATCCAAGGACTTCACCTTGCTGTGTGCATGCTGCAGACAACTTCAGGCAAGGATTAAAGCTCGGCTAAACAAAACAAAACAAAGGGTTCTTCAGCTGCAGCCAGAGGTATTGAGTCAGGCAAAAGCACGGCGACGACTTGCAGGCAATGAATGTGAAGCAGAAACCTTGAGTAGATTTCAGAGTGATGAAAAGCCTCATCCAACCCATGGGAGCTTCGTTTGAGGTAAAAATGGAGGATGTGTCTTACAATAATTGCTCTTCCCTTCTTAACTTCGCTGCACTTTACTTTATGTTGCATGTAACCACCTAAACTGTAGATTTCACATATATTTTTAACCATAATAGAACATTTTGAATGGGCCTATCTGGGTCTGTTTCATGTATTTCAAAAGCTAAATATGTGAATCTTTTCCCCAGGCCCCGCTGACAAACTGTGACTGATTCCATTCGGTTGCAGCAATGAGGAATCGTCTGGTTTGAAAGTGTGTTTGCATAATTTTTTGTCTTCTTGTCATCTCTCTGAGCACAGCAAAAACAAAACACTTGAGAACCCCACACAGACTGTGCAGTGTCATACAGAGGTGTAGAAATGAAGGCATGAGTTATAGTTAAAGGTGGTACGCAGCAGATGCGTTTAGGGTGAAGATTACATTATGTATGGGACAAATAAATTAACCCTCTGGGTGATGACAGGTCTGCTTGCCGTCACGACCGTCTTCTTTAATGCTTACATCCTCTTGATGAGTCTGTGGAACTACCATCAGAAAAAGCAGTGGAGCCCCAGTGAGACGATCATCGTGGCTCTGTCTGGCGCCAACGTGGCTCACCAGCTGGTCTGTTACTTCTGGATGACCATGGATGAAGTGGACAGCGAGTGCCACATCGCCCAGCTGCCCTACACTATCATGCTGCTGTTGCTCTACAGCCTCAAGTTCACCATCATGTGGGACACCAGCTTTCTCACTTTTTACTACAGCACCAAGCTGGTGAACACGCCCAACCACTGCTACACACAAATCCAAGCGGCCATCCTCAAGCACGTAACCTTAGCTGTTTTTTTCATTCCCCTGTGCGGCCTGGGCACCAGCATGCCCATGCTGGTGGTGTTTCACCCTGACAACTATACCACGGAGAACCAAGACTGTGGGGTTTTAATGCCCGACACCTGGTCTGGCCAGGTCTACGAAGCCATGTATCTGCTCCTGGCCGATGTCCTGCCAGGGGTGCTCATGGTGAAATGTTGCATCTCCATCTCCGTCCACCTGGCCACCCATCTCCGCCACATGAAAGCCAGCACCAACGGAGCCCACCGCCCAAAACTGGGCGCCCAAATGAGGGTGATCCAGATGGCTTTATCTCTGGTGGCCGTCTTCGTCCTCTTCCTTGTGATCGACCTGTACGTCAACTACCAGATAGCGGTGAACCACGAGAACATCATCGTGCTCACATTCTTCTTCACGTCCATCTACACGACTGTCACTGCCACGGTGCTGATCTATGGGAAGAAGCCTTTTTGGAAAGCTCTCATACATGAATTTAACGTGTGCCTGGACGAGTATCCTTGTTTGTCCTGTCTGAAGGTGCCCGAACAAAAGGCTAAACCAAGCACTCCTGCAAAAGTTAAAAACTGAGAAGCCAATTTACTTTGCACTGGAGGTCTTTGTGCTGAAATCAATTGGTCATTGTCTGCTCTTATTAAAAACTTTGAAGAAACTTATTCTTTTATCTTTTGTGCAAGCAATTTCAGTAATGACTACAGTCCTGCAGTATCACCATTAATTGCGGTTTCCCACATCAATAAGGTATTTTAGCTGTGTTAGCAGGGGGAGGATATAGCGGCCAGGTAACCAGCTTTCCATCCAAATCACAAGCTCATCAGACTGTACCTATCAATTAATATTTCAGTAGAACAAATAATAGTCAGGCCTGTAAAATAGATCCCCAAGCATGGCTGCGTGGACATGATGTAACTCTGTACCCATCTAGAAATGTTGAAAAATACATGTGACTGTGGTGAGAGTACAGAGTGTATTAATAAAACAAGAATGAACGCACCGCCTGAATTCTCTTTTTTTTTTCATGTACATCACAGAGGTTTTAAAAGTTTTTCCTCAGTCAGGTTGCAGATAGTTTAAGCTGCACACGGGGACAACAGCAGCCAGCGTGTAACTGGAAGGCTGCCAGTCCAAACTCCTGCACCAGAGTAGGGAGAAAAAATATAAACCTGATGGGGGGGAGGGAGGCACTCGTAATCGCCACTCTCTCCTGTGTATCTGTTCATTGGTTGTCTGCAGAAGCGTGTACTCGACAGCTCCCAGGTGCGATGGTGTGTAACTGCAACTGTGTGTGTGGGTGTGAGGCTGGGCGTTCCTGGCAGGTGAGCTCAAGCCAAGCAAACCTACCCTGAGCAAATAGAGGTTTTAAAAAAAACGCAGCAGACCTCTTTGCGATGCTCCATTAGTTCACACCCTCTGGCACCACCTAGTGAGGTTCAAAGATTGGGATACAATGGTGCAACTAATCCCACTCCACACACAGGCTCAGAATTCCTCCAGCAGCTAAAGGGACAAAGTCATAAAGGGCATATCTTCCTTTGATGCAGGGGAGTTAAGTCGTACCAAGGCTTGGCTTCCATCCCTAATGTCTGTCTCTATGGGAGGGAGGCGGGTTTGGCACGACAGGAAACCAGTTTAATATTACGTAACACTGGCTAATATGGATGCAATACTCATATGGAATATTTCTCTGAAGCTCTGTACTTTTTTTGCTTAGAAAAGCAAGATAAGTATTCAGATCATTTTAGTTAAGTAAAAGCACCAATACTACAGTAGATCGTACCGCCAGCAAAGTAGTCCTGCAGAAAGATGGCTACCCCATGACTGACACTATTATGTGACGTTATTATTAGTATTATTATCAACTGAATATTTTATTTAGCTTGAGAAACTGGAGAATCTTCTCAACCCATATAGGAACGCACACTCCTTCAATTTATCAGAAAAATTCAAATCCACCAAATTTGGAGATGCGTGGTTTTCACCAGACGAGAAGGGTATGAAAAAGTAGATCTATTAAAGGAGCATTCCACCTCTGAGCTCAGGTAGTCAGGTCCACTGGTTCCCAACACAAGGGGTCACAAGATAAGTCTCAGGGTTAGGGCTAGGTTACTTTTTTGGTGAAATATCTGGTACTTTTACCTCTTTGGCCATCAAACGGTTATCTGTCCGGCTGGACACTGCTTCAGTTTAAGAGGTCACAAGGAAGGAATGATTTCATCTTTAACATGACATTGGATCTTATATCGTGCATGTTTTATGTCAAATCTAAACCTGAAAAGTCACTGCAGCTGATATGGTGGATTAAAAAGTATAAATCCCTCTGAGCTGTCGTGGAGCAGAAGTGTAACGCAGCATTAAAGTGGAATAGAAAGCACCTTAAAATCATACTCAGTGCAGAACTTGAGCAAATAAACTTAGTTACAGTCTGCTCCATCACTGTAACATTATATTTAAGCAACCATCTGCATAGCATACTACTGGGAAAAACCTTCCAGCTGCTTTCCATCAAGCACTGTCTCAAGGTAATGGAAACTCTGTGTGTGTGTGTGTGTGTGTGTGTGTGTTTGTGAGCCTTCAAACTCTACAAGAGCTCAAAGTTAGACACAGATGTGTCACCGGTGCATTGTCAGTTGAGAAGAGACCAGAAAGACAACTGTGACGTGCATGACGCCAAGGAGATTGACTGATATCCTCAGAACCTATACAGCATGAAGTTGTAAACATGTCTACTGTATGGAGTTTGTTTCCATGGAGATGTTCTGGAGCATCCAGCTAAACCAGGCAGTTGTAGCGCGGCTCTCCTTGCATGGGTGAACATCACTTCAAACTGTTATTGCTCCCGAGACTTACAGCGGGAGCGATATCCCACGCCTCACTATCTGACAGGAAGGAACAGACCATTAGCAATCCAGATTAGCAAGTCCAGCAACTATCACACAACTCCTATAAACATCCCATAAACTCCTCCCTGCAACGAAGCCCCCCAGTGATAATGCCTGAACATGAGCCACAGAGGCATCGTTTTGCTTCACTCAGCTCGGATTGTGTTTTGAAACACATGAATCACCAGCTCCATGCCAGCTTATTAGATGTTTTGAGCGTGAATGGGTGATTTTTCATGCTATCAGTAGCGTCCAAATGGCTGCCAGCGTGAGCGCCGAGTTTCCAGTGAGGGCGCAGAGACTAATCTGTATTCATCATGTTCACAGGATCATAGTTAAGAGATGGAGAAGATGCCTTTCTCAAACAATCAATGTAAGGAAAAATTACTCTTTCAATAAGTCTTTATTTTTGTTCAGTCAACAACAGCTTGTTCGTAAAAAAAAAAAAGAAAAGATCATTGTATATCTCTTGAGGCATTGTTTGTATAAAAATTCTTTGATGCTTGTTAGGAAGTGTGTACTGTATATAAAATTAGATCCCTTGTAGAACAGTTTGAAATCTAAAATACTGACATCTTAATCATCAGTTCATTTTGATCAGTCTCAAAACAGCTTCCATGCATAGATTTAGAACTCTGAAGGCACGTACATTGTATTGCTTCTTTTTAAAAATAAAATTAAACAGTGCACAGTAAAGCGGTATGTTGAAATAAAATTAAATGTATGCTGCATAAAAACAACCAATCTCTGTACACACCGGGTGTTCAAAACAATGAAAATATTAAAACTCAATGAATAGCAATAATTTAAATTTCAATAATGAATTGATATAAAAAGAAAAACTGCCAACACCTGAAATATTAAACTAAAGTGAACTCCAAAGGCATTTCTGCTTGTACCATACAGCGTTTAAGGCTCTTTAAAGGGCCAGTTTGAAATTCTGGGAACTGTGGTTATTTATCATCTTGATGGGAGCTAGATGAGGAGATGGAGACATGTGTGTGTGTGGTTAATATGTAGCTGGAGCCAGCAGCCAGTTACCTTGGATGCATTAAGACTGGAGATGGAGAAGCAGCCTTCCTGGCTCTGTGTGACGGTAACAGCTACAGCTCACTAATAAACATGTTATATCCCCTTTGTTAACAGAAAACGAAGTGTAAAAAATGGCAGTTTGTTGTTTTATGAGGGGTTCTGTGCAGCACTATTTCTTGGCTGGGAGGAGTAATTTCCTCCTTGTGTGTTGCCTGGGCAACCACCCACCCCCACAAAACCACAAATTGTCATTTTATAACCTAAGGTTTTGTCTGTATTTAAAAGACAAGACATAAAGTGTCAGTTAGTGGGCTTCGGGGCCGGTACGTGGATTCTGTTACCTTTGGACAGAGCCTAGCTTGGCGCTCCCCCCCCTGTCCAGTCCTTATGCTAAGCTAACGGCTGCAGGCTTTAGCTACACGTTTACCCTGAAACACACAAGAGTGATATGAATCTTCTCCTCTAACTCAAAACATCAAAAGGGCATATTTCCCAAAATAGCAGACTATTGCTTTAAGGAAAGGCTTACTTCCACTGAACATCCACATCAACGTGATGCAGCTTGGAAGCATCAGTTACAGTATTCAGTTCATCATAAACATCAATGCATAATCTGCCACACATTCATTAATGCCATCCAGTGTCTCTAAAACATTACGGCTTAGGAAAAAGGGTTTGATCATAACATTACTGAAAACCATCATCGGACACAAAATAACTACATTTCACAACAGTTACATTCTGTACATTGTATTCCCTGCTTGATCAAGTTTGACATGTATCTAATGCAGCTTTTTCCTGTCTGGAAATGTCGGTATGGAATGCTGGTAAACAGCTGGGGGGGAAATAAGTCATCCAGTGTCACTCTAACGCATAAAAGCGAAATATTACATTGCAGCATTGGTCATTCCTTTTCCCTGCGGGTGATAAAGTCTGTACAAGATACTGACTTCTTCAAGAAAGAAAGCATCTTATGACTGTTTCATTACCTCTTAAAAAGCCCACTGAATCAAAGGCTGCAGTCGCCTTACGTACCAAGAATCATAGATCCATTTTTGCACAGTAGTACCCTCTTAAGACAGACACCCCCACACATATTGTTCCTTGCGGCTTAAATACAAAAAGAAGCCAAAACACGAGAACAATGGACTGCTTGGAATTATTAGTGACTTGCATCAGAAAGATTTTTTTCCACCGAAAAATCTTGCATACATCCCACGTAGATGATCCTGCCTCTGTACCTGCAGTGCCGCAAAAATGGAGCTGTGCTTTCATCAAGGCCAAATCAGAGAATTAGTGAAACTTTGAGGCCGGCGTGTAGATGCAGCCTTAGTGGGGGGGTTGTGCTCTTAAGAGGGGAACATGGACTTCCGTGTTTTTGGAGGCGGTGGGGGGGGCTTGCTCTCAATTTTTACTGGCAGTGGAGGAGTGAACTGTGGGGAAGGAGAGAAGAGAGTTCATGTGAGGACCTAGAATAAAAATAAAAAACCGAATATTTCAACATTTACACGTCATTAAATATGCATTAGTGAGGGGATGCTTTTTTTCACAGCAGATGTACCTCTGAAGAGAACCCGGGGTTGTCAATCTCGTACGGGTGTTTCTTAGGAGGCATGGGTGGGGGGGTCCCAGGGGTGTCAATGGTATTGGCATCATTGTCACTGAGAAGCGATGAATAACCTATCGGGGGAGAGAGGAAATCAGAGCTTTTCATACCAAATATTCACAATGAAACTGTGGATATGCATATATATGTGTGTGTGTGTGTGTGTGTGTGTGTGTGTGTGTGTGTGTGCGTGTGTGTGTGACCTGATTAGGGCCATAGACCACAACGTGCTTGCTCCCGATTAGTAAGCATGACATTCCTCTTAGTCTGTGTGCGAGGCATATTTTTTAAGAGCAAATGAAATGATGACATGCAGTGCGGTGTTTGTCAGAGCAGTACTTATTATCCACATACTGGAGCTGCGTGGTGTGTGCGGTGTGTGTGGAGAGGCAGGTAGCGGGCTGAGGGGGTTAGACAGGCTGAGCTGGGATGAAACACCGTGGAACAGGGAGACGGTAAGCCGCCGGTCTCCTAATTGTAAACTCTTGGGTCTTTGCTGCTTCTCCGGGGGAGTCTGGGATAAGAACCGGAGAACAAAAGATACACACGTCCATGTAAAACAGTCAAGCATAATGAAGCTACTCCCAATTCACAGCTGAATAACAGCGGTTTAACAGTGGGATGATATGGTCTTGTAAACAGCTTACATGAGCACGTGACCGAACGTATATTGTACGGGGAAACAGAAAGAGCAGAACACATACATATAATAATAGCACTTGAATTTAGGGCCTCACCTCATCTGCATCGGACTGCCTCTCCAGCAGGACCTGAGATTTGCTCACACTCCACTCCTTCCTGTTCTTTCTAGCAATCCTGTTGTCCTCCTCCGAGCGGGACAAAACCGAGGCCCTGCGATCGCTGGGACGGGACAACAAGGAACTGCTTGTGAATAATTGAGGGCAGAGAAAGAGATGCAATCATATAGACAAACGGTGCTTTTGATACCAGCGGAGACAAAAATGACTGTGCAGCGAAAGCAGTGTCTGTGACGGCGACACAAGGTCAGACATGAGCAGGCAGGGGAGAGGGAGACGAGTGAAGCAGGGAGAGGATGTGGGGACTGACTCTTGGGAGGAAATGCAGGAGGGTCCGTCTGAGGAGGCGGAGCCGCTGGACAGGCCTGAGGAGGCGTTGGACAGGGTTGAGACAGTGGACATGCGTCGCAGGGTGGAGGACAGGATGTAGGGCATCACTACTGAGCCCACGCGACTCTTCTTCCTCTCTGTGAGAGAGCAGGGCTGGGACACACAAATGGGATTAAGCGTCATCGGGGATTCTTGGCAGGGGAGGAGCACAGTGACAGGCAAAACTCAGGGTTGCAATGGACTGGCTGAAGGAAGATTTATTGTCCTGCGCTAATATAATATACACTGCTTTGAATGAGAAGAGTCTGATAGAAAGGCAAGAGGGCCTATAGCCTAAGTTGGCACCCTCTTACATTAAATTGAGTTTGTGGTTGGCAACGCACCAAGGTTATGACGCCATAATGCTTCTCCACTTTCTCCCGAAGGTCTTGGAAGCAAGTAACCAGACGGTTGTGCAAAGGCTTCAGCTGCTCCGTCGTCTTCTCCCCGTGGATGCGAATCCCATCTGCCAAGAGAGGGATCTAGAGGGGACGATGAGCACATTAAGTTCTCCCAGAACGTGGTTCTGATTTGACGCCAGTGTCAATGACAATGATGGCGGGAGGATTCACCTGCAGGGCGATGAGGTGTTTAAGGACCTCAATGCGCTCGTGGTCCTCTGGGTGCTCTTGGATGTAGTTGTCAGTGAAGAATGCCTAGAGAGGACGAAAACAGGCTGAAAATTGGGCTTTTTTCAGCTTTTTTTTTAAACACGCTTAAAGTGCAGCTGCAAGCAACAATGAACAGGTCTGCACAGCATGACAAAGAGGCCACAGTGGCCCCCTTATGAATTAAACTTTGCAGCTCTGGCTTGAGGCCAGTCGGAACTCATGGTAATGAAAAAACAGGAAATACAAATTCATATTAATGTTTGCAGTTGTGTGATTTATCGGTTATTAGTGTGGTTCGGCAATGTTTGACAGCCATATATTCTTTTCCAAATCAATTACTTTAGAGCCACTGTGCACACAACCTGAACTGATTTAGCAAACAGCTAAAATCTCCTTATTACAGTGCAGTCAATATGTGGTGGGACAATGACACACGTTTGTTTGGGGGGGTATCTCGTATAGTGAACGTGAAAGCCAGTTTCTTGTACTTAGTGCTGTCAAAATGTAATGCACTTAATGTATTACTAAATGCTATAGTAAGTAGTGGAAATGCAAAGTATGAAGTGCATGCTGCCACTACAGCCTACTTGTGCACTCTACTGAAAGAAATGAAAATAAAAATCTAGCGTCAAACCTTCTCATAGTTGGAGAAGCCGCCCATGACAGCAGGGTCAACAATGCCGCTGAGCATCATGGACAGTGGGTTGATGGACAGCGAGCGGTCACAGGCTTGCTGCTGCACGAGGTTACTCAGCTTTTCATTGGCCATCTCCATGGTTTCTACGGCGTTCTCCAAAGGACTGATTTCCTCCTGCCCGTCAGGAGAATTACATGAATAATAATGTCACTTTGAGAAATTTCTTTGAATAAAAAGGAACTGTAAAAAAACGGGAAACAAAGTTTGGAGCATCAAGGTTTTCTCTTACCACTGAGACAGATTTGACTTCAAACCATTTCAGAATCCCTGGGAAGCGATAGGCAGTGATGTAAGTTGTTCTCTCGATCCACATGGTCTGTAAGGCAGAATGAATATCAATAAAATTGACATTTTATCGTCTTTGTTAATCTTCAGAGTGAGGTATGCACTCAGACAGGGTTGTTTACACATTTTTGAGGATTTATTGGTGTATGAGCCTGGTGCCTTAAAATAAATTCAAAAAGCGCTCACTGCAAATTCATTGTCTGGGTCCTTTTCACCTTTCCTAAAGGGCCTTGAATACTGGAACTGGTCCACTTCATTGGTTCTGTAATAGCTGCGAAAGAACAGCGAAGGACAGCAGTGAGTTAGCGGTTTGCCCAGAGAACTATAAATCCCAGGGTATTCACGAGAAAATAAATCAGCCTTTAAATGTTCTGTTACGCACTTTAATATCTGCTCTGGAACCCCCTTGTCTTTAAACTGGTGCGGCACGGTGAGAACAGGCTTGACAGTAAAGCTCTGGATGTCTGTGAAGTTCAGCTGAGGATAAAACCAGGAGCAGTGTGGGGGAGCAGACAAGCCAAAATTGTACTGGATCAGATTTTTTTTTTTCTTTTTTAAATCTGTAATTGTCAAGCAAGGCTAGAGAGTCTGCAGCCATGTTAGCAGCTCTGCGAGGCTCTGGGAGACACAGCAGTGCTTTCAGCTAAATGCTGATGTTGGCATGCAAACATGGTCACAGTGACTAATGCGTGCGTTTACCATTTCACCATTTTAGTGTAGCTCATAAGCATGCTAACAGTTGCTAATTAGCAATAAACACAAAGCTGAGGCTGATGGGAAAACCATTAGTTCTGCATGATTTATTCATAAACCAAAGTATCAGACAAATTTAATTATTAACCTGATGATGTCCTTAAATTAAAAATTACGGAATTACCGAAGTTTGAGAGGGACGTGAACGTCTCTGCACATTTCAAGACAATTTATTCAGTAGTTGTTGAGATTCATTAAAAATTCACTCAAAACCGGAAATGTCACCCCACTGTCCTCTCTGGGACACCACGCTAACACGGCTCAAAAACCTTGATGAGAAATGGCTTCCGTGTGGTCTGTTACATAAGGATACACTGCCCAGGAGAGTTGCTGATGTTGTCTCCAGGGGGTGCTGTGCTGGTCATCCGTACTGCGTTGGGGAACTGTGAGAGGAGCTTTAAGCTGAAGTCTTCGAGCCACTCGTACTCTTTGCCACGGTAGATGAACATCTTGTTCTGTAGTAGACAATTTCAGTGTGCAACACAAAAAAAAAAAACAGAAAAAAAGCCAGAATCATGACCGAGCTTCTTTTCCATAATATATGAGAGGTGTGCTTGTGAAACGCTGCGACCGGGCCGTTGTTTGACATTTTCTCCTGTCATCAAAAAACCAATAACCTTTGAACATTTCTGCGCATTGCCCTGAGAAACGTTTCAGGAAGCTAAACTCATTGTATAAGCATGATGATTTCTCTAAGTTTATTGAGATAGGTAATTACTTCCTTACCCTGAGGAAAGAAGGGAATCCAAGTCCATAATATCCTACAGCAAAGTACTCTGGCTGTGGCCGCATTGCATGCATGATATTTTCATAGAACTGGGCTTGTTTTTTCTGTGAAGGAGGACAAAAAAAAAAAAAATGTTAAGGCTGCCGTCCAAGCACACTGTGTTGCAATTAGTCTGTCAGTGGTTGCAAAATAAATCATTCATGATAAATTAATTCCAATAAATTTTTTATAAAATGAATGCGGTTCCTCTCATTTTCTTTTATGTAATTATGAAAACTACTAAAGCGGAGAGACTTTATAAATAGATAACACACATTTCTTGCTAACAATGCAATCATGTACAAACGAATTGTTTTCATATCAGTTAATGAAGCTGCCATCTGAAGAGGTTTTCGGAGGGATCGTGTTTTGTTTGTACGGCTGAATAACAATGCACACGTCCTCTTACCAGCAGCTGGCTCAGCTCCATGAAGTCAAACATGTGGCTCTCATGCATCTTGGCCAGCTGCTTCCCCAGCTCAATGGCCTTCTCCCACATCTGAGAAGACATGTGCATCGCTCAGTTAAAAGGGGACATAAAGTATGAACACAAAAACACAGGAGCATGAGGTAGACTTTGCCATCTGGCTCCCACGGCTGTCCTCGCTGGAACCCCCCACCCCCCCGATCACCACCGCCACCACCACCACCAGCCCCCTCCTCTCCCCAGTCTCACAGCTTTGAAGGAAAACAGTTGATATGGAACAGCCAGTGAGAGATCTGACTACTGACACAACAAAGAAACCTGTAGCTGGTGTGTGAGATTCAGTAACTTGTGGGTGACTAAAGTCATTATGCAAAAGTGAAGAACTGAACTTTTGACACCAGCTCACTTATAGAGGAGTTAATACTTACCTTGCCCTTGTCTAGGTAGCATATGATCTCCTGAATAAGCCTCTCTTTCAGCTCCTGTTGGGTCCATACGTGCTCTCCATCTCGAGGAATCAGATGAGGTGCGCACGGTTTGTCAGACCACTGGGGAGGCAAACGATCAAAACTCAGCACATGGGGAAACATAAAGAAGCATGACAATATTGGCAAAGATTTAGCAGCTAAAACATAAAAGGTATTCTGATCTTCTTTAGGTTGAGGGGGAAAAAAAAGGGATTGTGATGTGTCAGAGACCTCTAGTAATTCAGCGTGCAGTAGCAGTGTGTAAGCCGCCTCTGTGTAGTTCTCACAGTCCAGGTGCAAATCTCGGAGCTTATACAGGTACCTGGTTAGAAAAGCACATCAGTTAGACACAGTTATCCTTGGGTACAAAAACCAGACACTCTGTGAGTGAGTCTGACTCACCGGATATAAATGTCCTCCCTCTTTTTTTCTTTGTAGAAATTCTGTAAGAGAAAAATCTTGATTGCATATCTTTGAAGGAAAAAACAAAACAAAACAAGACAGCAGAGGTGATTTGCTTTGCGTGCATGCATAAATAGCGTTAACCCATTGCTAAATATAGGAGGAGGGCGTACCAGGACATTGACAGTGCAGCTCATGCGGTGCTCAGGGCTTTCGTCGTGTGTGATGGTGCGGTACGCCAGGAGATTCTCCAGCAGGCTGCTCAGCAGCAGCGCCAGCTCCTCTCCTGACTGTGACAGGTATCTGTGGCGTCTGCAGTGCTCTAGTAACCTGCAAATACCAAGAAATATCCTTATCAGACGACTCTTTAGCTGTTAAGGGCCATTTGGAGTTTATCAGTTTGCCAAAGCCTGTCCTTCCTCCTAATGAGCACATTAAAATCTGTTTTTGCCCCAGTGGGGTTTCTGAAATTGATCAGAGGTTGCTTACAGTTCTAATCGACTGTCTTGTCCTTCTGACTCCTTGAGGACTATTTCAAAAACACAATCATAAAGGCCTTTGTTGTAGTTTAGAAGCAATCCTCTGTGAATTCCCTATCACAGTGAACTGAAGGATTTTTGACTGGTGCGTTTGACTACTTAAACAGCTCTCAGAATAAAAGAAATATTTTCTGTTTGATCAGCTCCTCTGCCTTACGTTTTCTCCAGCAGGACTTTGTACTGCTCATCCCCTCGGCCTCCTTCTACCTCTTGATCCAATTTTGTTATCAGTTCGTTCTCAAACTGCAAAGATCAGACGGGAATTAAAAAAAAAAACGCAACACACACATCACAAATGTCATATTTAGCCAGGGGCTGCTTCAGTCGAAAACACCAAAAAACACCAAATTGCTGAGCTTCTGAGATAGCTTTTTACCGTTTCAAACGTGCGTCCGGGGCTGAAGTTGTGCTCACACTGCATCATATCAAAGAAAATGGGGATGGTAGCTTTCCTCAGTTCAGGCTCAGGCACCAGTGTGACCTCCAGAATTGGCCCGACCATGGCTGGAATAAACTTCATTTTGTGCGGGCCTGAGGGACAACAAAACATTATCACACAGAAATATCATAGTATGATTTGAGAAGGCAATAAGCTGCACCTTCATTTCTCAACAAACAAGAGGACAAATCCAATAATGTGGGAAACAGAACAACAACACACTGTGAAACTGGACAATAAAAAATATTGTCTTGCTGTTCCCCTCGCATTACTGGCAGCCAGTAAATTAACTATTCCACAAACTCTATGATAATGGCAGCATTATCAGATGGTGCAACATACTCACCAAGATTGTACCACATATCTCTGATCTTAAATCCAATAGTCTTCCTCATGTCTCCGTATCTGTGGCAAATGCAAATCAAACAACTGTTAAATTGAGTTCTCCATTTAACTAATATTTTTGATGAACTGTAAATGATCTCACTTGTTCAGTATCTTATTTCGTTTCTCTTGAGAGAAGGATTCCAGCTGCAGTGTCTTGTGGGTGAGGAATGCCACAGTCAAATGAAAGTAGTTATTCCACAGCTGCAAGGGGAGCAGAGTTTTCAATATTAATACCATAATTACCTTTTCATAACACTAGCTTCTGATTTTGTGTTTAATAAAAAATGTGACCTCTGCCGAGGCGGGTAAGGACGAGACACACCTGTAGTTCAAAATGCGCCTGGTCCAGGAAATACATGTTGAGGACGTCCGAGTACTGGTTGATGGCCCTCAGGAAGACCTGCATCTGCACCAGGTTCATGATCATCCAGTCAGCGGGGAAGACGTCTCCCATGAGGTCCTTAAACATGATGAACGTCTCCATGAGGAAGTCCTGAGGGCGGCGCAAGCACAAAATGCACGCCGTCACTTAAAAGAAATACAATCGCAGATATCCAATAGACCCAAACTAAGCAAATCAAAAGCTGCGCTGGCACATGTCAGGCGCACACACTGCCCTCACCATTAATGGAGGACCACCGACATCCTCATCATGTCAGTCCAATCCATCGCATGAAATGTCTACAATCAATATTCTCTTAAGGAGCCGTAAGTGGCCTGGGTGGTTTAATGCCGGTTATTGATGAGATGTTTCAGGACAAGAGTAGCCGACAGGGGAGGAACCAGGACACTTACGATGATATCCTGTCTTGTCTTGAAGGTGCTGATGTAGTGGGCGTAATGCATGTCATCCATTTGCTTCAGGATGGCCGTCATGCAGGCAAGATAGTGGCCCTGCCGCAGAGGAGTTCACCATTACTAACACGATTTCACTTTGAAGTATATTTCCAAAGAAAACCACACATTCACAGCACATATTCCATGTTGTATTCGTGTTACGGCTCTTAAAGGATTCGTGTGCTACTATGTTTAGGTATTGTTGATGTGGGTGCTATTAATATTGAAATGAATGCTGAGGATGTAGTTGTCAAGAACGTGTTTCAGCTGCGACATCAAAGCGTGTCTTACAATGAGAGGCGAGGATCTGTCCATGCTGATGACAGTGCGATTAACCCGGCGAAGGAGCCGCTCCATTATCAGCTGAACGTGCCCTCTGGTTGGACCCTGCACAGAGAGAACAGCCTCAGTTACAATTACAAGCTTAAACACAGCCACAGACACGCTCCACTCAAAAGGGGAAAAGATTGACAATTATCTCACTTTTTTCATTCATTTGCCAGGTGAAGGGAATTTCTTTTGTGGTGCTCACAGATTTGAAAAACTACATAAAAAAAATGCAATAGCACTGAGTCTTTCTGGAAGCACTGTTCCACGTACTATTCGAAATCCACTCTGTCAAAAGTTTTCTTTGGTCAAAGGAGGATACAAACTAGGGCTGAAACAATTAGTCATTTGACAGAAAAGAAACTGGCAACTATTTTGACTGGTTGTCCGCTAAAGTGATTTTCACATTTCATGCCTCTAAACTGGGAGATAATGCTAATTTTCTTTGTCCTAAATTATATAGAATATCTTTTGGATTGTTGGTCAGCCGAACAAAGAAGATTTCAAAGATGTCATCTCAGGCTTTGGGGAAAAATGTTGTCATTATTTTATGTTTTAAAGAAAAATAAACAGTTGAAAACTGTATTCAGTGAGGTCCACTGATTACATCGAGTCATTTGGACATTCTTTGTGGAAAGAGATGTTGCTGCCATTTTTCAAGGCTGAGAGCTTCACAATACAAATTCCATTCAGCTCCATAGTAACACAAACTAACAAATAAAAAAAAAAAAAAATTAAAAAAAACAGTCTAACAACCTAAAATTACCACCTCTTGGTTCTATGCCTCCGCCAACCAGACATATATCCTTTAATATACTGTGAGAAACGTGCTGTCTTCACTTAGACACTATTTTTTACAGAGGACTGATAAAGAGCTTTGCTACAAGGTGCAACAACAATCAATTGTGGTGGACTAGCAGAGGAACAGGAGACTCCCTTTCCTGGTTTATATCCAAGGAGAGCTAGTGAAGGGGTTCAAATCAATAAAAAAACAAACCCTGTACTGGACTAATAACACCGTATTAGTGTGTAAGTACAGCGAGAGAAACAAAAACAGAGTCAGATTCCTTGTGTATGTGTGTGTGTGTGTGTGTGTGTGTACACAATTAATATGATTCTGACAGAACACAATGCTGTGGCCATGACAGCAGATAATGCTTCAAATATGGATGTTGCTGCAAAGAAGCTTAGTGTCACTAATTCAAACTATCTGACCAAATGTAAAATATGGTCACAATCTCCCCTTCTGTTCCAGAGCTACGGAGCTGAATGACGGCCAGGTAAGTACGTTCTAGGTAAGGTAGGTCACATGCTGTCATTGACCTTTGACCTTCTGCGTAAAAATGTCATCACTTTTATGCTCAGGAAATCTGTAGGACATTTTCTTACAGTGATCATATTAACTGAGCCAAAAATGTGTTTCATCAGTTCAGAGTGACTTTTGAGCCCCAAAATCTAATAAGATCATCCTTGACTTCAAGTGGACGTGTCCGCTAGACGTGATGAAATCCCCTCAAGGCATTCTTGAGATACTGTGTTGGCAGCAATGAGATGTCCATATGTACATGTGGACAGATAATCCAAAATATAATGTGTTGACACGGAGGCATAACAAAATCCAAACCATGTGCATGACTAGATGTTCTAGCTATCCATCCAGCTATTTGAGGCTGCTTATCTGGGTCTAGGTCATGGTGACAGCAGGCTAAGTAAGGTAGCCCAGACGTTCCTCTCCTTAGCTACGTCCTCCAGCTCCTCCAGGGAATTATAAGATGCTACCGGACCAGATGGGATATGTAATTTCTCCAGCATGCTCTGGGACTGCCCCGGGGGTTCCTTCCAGTTGGACAAGCCAATAAAAACCTCTTAGGAGAAGCCGGAGTCATTTCAACTGTTCCTTTTTACTCTGCAGTCCCAACGGATGTCTGTGCTCTTTACCCTATCTCAGAGGGTGAGCCCCCAGAGGGGGAGCCCTTGGAGACAGCCCTCCAGTGGAGTTTAAACTAATTATTTGCCTGTGTCTAAAGTTGACTTCTGATTCCTCACCACATCCTTGCGGTCCAGGTTGTCCAACACCGTGCTGAGCAGTTGTGCACAGGCCTCATGGTCAGGTTTACTAGAGTGGTCGTCCAGCTGCCCACTCAGCTGGTCAGTAACAAGTGGCAGAAGCACATCTCTGCAGTCTGTGGCAACAGAGCAGAGACAGAATGTGCTCATTGGATCACAAAGCACATTTCCTCTTAACAGAGCTGACCTGACAAACTTGTATGTTGGTGTAAGGCGGAACGGAGTGTTTTTTTTTTCCCCCTTACATCTTGTGTGAAAAGTCATTAAGTGGTTTTTGAGCCTCAAGGACTCCTACCTGGCTGCCTGAAAAGGTCACTCTCCACCATTTTACACATGCAGCCCAGCTTCTGACGCACAAGCTGAGAGTCAGGAATGCTCTCAATGAACTTCGCTAGGAGAACACTGATAAAAGGATGAAAGAAAAGAGTCATATTTTAGAGATTATTTCAGTTCTGTTCTTATCCAGTCATTATTGTCATTAATGAGCAGCACAAATGACAGGTTGATTTTACAGCAGCAAAATTGAGAATAATGCCTCCTTTACTCAGAAGTAAATATGATAATTTGCACTGAGACAGGCAATTATCATTTCCTGCTGTGCAAACCCTCTGGAGAGTTACCTGAGCTCCACGGGATCAAACACAGTCTGGATGTCATTAATGATGCTGGGGAGGTATTTCAATATTGCTCCCTGAAAAAGCAAAGAATCAGGTCTCATCAGGCTGAAGCACAGAGATGTTATTTTATTCTTTAGTAAAACACGTTCTTACCAGAGCTTTTACTGAGCCTGCCAACAGGGAGCCCACACTTATTTTGTAGTTAATTTGTAAAACTTCAATAACTTGTCTGTAACAGTGGAATGCATTTCAACAGCTGGACTACTGCAGTCATTTGCATGCAAAACTGAAAAAAGATATCTCTACATAAAGAGTCTCACTGACTGCATTTCAGCTTTGTTTTCAAGCTAGAAAATGACAAATCGGTGGAATTTTCAAATGTTTCCATATCGTGTTTCATTTGATAATGCAAAAATAAAACTAGTAAAACAAAAACAGCTGCTGGGAAAAAAAGATTTCCTCAACATTTACCTTTATCTTCACTCCCTCATCTAGCGGCCTGTCCATGAGTGTGTTGAAAGACAAAAAAAGGGTGCGAATGGAGTTGAAGAAAGCATCTCCATCCTCGCTGTTCCCGTAGAATCTGTAAATCAAGGCCGGGTGTTGCATCACAAGCAGTCGTCCTTGGAATATGAGAGTCACAAGTGGATTCTTGTGTGGCAGCGCCTTTCGTACCTGAGATAGAGGACCCGGGACTGTACAATAAACCTGAACAGGTATTTGAGAGCTTTGAGTGCTGCGTAGAGCCTCTCAGTCAGGACGGGCTCCTCGGCGTGGCCAACGTAGTAGTTAAGCACCCTGGTTAGCTTCCTGAGAAAGTGAATGAGTCAGGCATCAAGGTCTGCTGCTAATTTGGTGTGGGTGGAGAAGACGAGCAAGAGGAGCACTAAAATTAAACAGTGTGAATGGATGCGAGCGATCAAAGGTTGGAAACACAGAATTGAGACTCACATGTAAGCCAAAGTGGCACTAAAGTGCTTGTTGATGTAGGTTTCCAAGACTGGGTTGAAGTGCTGGAATTTGATGTCACCGATAAGTGTGATTATAAATACCTGGTCATAAACAAAGGAGGAAACAGCATCAGAGAATTATCTGAAAGAAGATACACAGACTGTATAGCATCTTTTTTTCTTTTTACTTACTTTATTTTCATGACATCTAACCCTGTTGCTGATACTATTAGATGTATGTACATTCTGTAAATACCTCTTCAAATAATCATTTTCATTGTTTAGCATTGTTTCATTCCTACACCGGTGTTATCTTGTTTATTGTTTATCTAGCCGATATCAGCCTCACTGTTTACTGTTCACTCTCCTAATGCTGCATTAGAGCTGCATCAGAGCATCACACTTAGGGCCATAGTTTGTCGATGTGTTATCTGATAACATACAAAGGCAAAAGTGTTTATAGTTGTCTCACAGCCACCCTGTTTTTACTGTCAAGGAGTCACCGGAAATGCATATGTATGGTAAAACTTATCGGCCATTGACAATAGTGCGACAAAAAAAACTCACCAAGGCATTGAACACGAGGGTATCATAGGTGTCCTTTTCTGAGGTCTCCATCATGATGTTGAACAAGGCATCAAGAGTGTCCTGCAAAAACTGTGGATGAAACAGAAGCTGGTTTAAAAAGGTGTCATTATACACATCTGGAAATTAAAGCAGCATATCACATTTTCAAATGCAGCATTAATGACATAAAGAGAACTCACTTTCACAATCTCCCCTCCCTCGACCTCCATCAGCCTCTGCAGTATCTGGTCTAGAGCTTCTGGGTTAGACCTCCAGTTCAACAGGCCAAGTAAATCCACTGGAAAAAACATTAACATATCAGTGTTCATTAAGTATGACCAACATCGCCTCTGTTACACTTAGGTAATTGTGTTAAAAGCCTGAAATTTCAATAAAAACCTAATTAAATCTACATCAGTCAACATCAACACATCAGCAAAATATTAGCAACACAAATTGGCTTAATTAATTTCACGGCAATCTGAAGGGAGGAAATGATGGTGGCATTGCACCTCTGTCCTCTATAGAAACTGTTTCATTTCTCAAAGATGACTTGTGACAGGGCGTTTTTTAATTATCACAGTCGGAAATAGGAAGATTGGGAGAAACAGAAATGGTCCCCTGTGGTACCGTTCTGAGTGAGTTTAGTGGAGCAGGTGAGCGTGGCGATCTGGAAGCTGTCTTTAGTCACAGGAATCACTCCTGAATGATGGAACTGCTTCCCTGTTTGCTTCTCCTTTTCCTCCACCTCAGCCCAGGTCGCTGGCAAGGTGAGATAAACCTTTGCATCCTCTGCCTTTTTCACGTCGACCTACAAAATCCATAAAATAGGGAATAAATCATGAAGCATATTGATCGGTGATCTAATTTCATATTTATTGATTGAGGGGAGACTCATGCATAATCCATCTAACCCCTGTCAGCTATTCAAGACAGATTCTTTCTGTATAATTAGATAAAACAATCCGCTTATTTTAAAGATGAGTGAAGTGAATTAAATTCTATGCAAAATACAACTACAAAAACCACAATCCTACAGCAGTACCTTATAGACGATAAGCTCATGCCTGCCGTCTTTTAGTGTGGTCCCGTCTCCTCTCATGAGCTTGACGAAGGCCATACCAAAGGGCTTCTCCGATTTGTCTCTAGCTGAAGGATACACAGGGGCATAAGCTGTATTTAATGTGGTGGCAGGATAACATGTGGGGTGTTTGCCGCACACATAAGGCACAGTCACTCACAGTCCTGGGACGATCTGTGTCGAAACATCACCCTCAAGTGACAGCGGCACACGTCTTCAATGGGGATCGTCACCTTGCAGGAAGGAGAGGGAAAAGTCGGGGGAATTAAGTTGTGTGCAAATACAGGATTATACATATGGAAGAAATGCTGCCTGGTGGGAGATTTGTATGAGCAGCACATTCTGTGCCGATATCTTCCCAGGAAGATTATTTCATTGTATTGAGCTACAGTAAACCCATTTGAAAAGCTAATTAGAGAAGATGAGGTATTGTATTCGAAGTGACACGCTGCACCCCTGGGTCTGTGACATCAGCTCACCTTCACGGTTTCGTTCCAACAAGGCTGCTTCACCTGGTAGTAAATGACAGACTTGTACTCTGAGATGCCATCATACCCGGCCCCAGGAAATATCGCCTTCTGTGGAAAGTGAAGGAAGGAGGTTAGTTAAAATGATAGGAACAATATAAATTTGCTTTTTGATGTCTTTGATAACTATGCTGGCATGGTCAGTCACAAAAGCCAGAAATACTCATGTTTGCCAGATGTACGTATTCATGTAGCAAGTTAGCATATTGACATTTGCTAAGTTGCACTAAACACAACGTACAGCTGAGGTTGATGGGATTGTCATTTGTGTTGCAGGAATTGTTAAGTGGAAGTTTTGACCTGCTGAAAGATCAGCACAAGTCTTATCACAATTCATCTTCAGGGGGACGAGAATGTGTGTACCAAATGTTATCATCCATCCTCTAGTTTTTGACGCATTTGACTTAAAACCACAAATCATAATCTCATGGAAGAGCTAGAGGAAAAGTCAGGGGCACTGATCATCTGGGGTCTGGAAATGTTCATAGAAGATTTGGACTGTCCACCTGACAATACTATCCATAAAGCCTGATGTCGCTAGCACGGCTAAAAGCGGCTATTTTTACAGCAGAACTACAAGAGTTACTATGAGAAGGTGCTAGCACATTTAGACACATAAAACCTAGTTAGAAACATAAAAAAAATAACACAGTATGTTGCATTCACTCGTCTATTTTACCTCCATTGGGTTGCCTTCATCATCATGCACACTCAGTATGACCTCTACATTTTTCGGGGTCTTTTTTTTACCGCGGTCAAACTCTCCCTGCAGCAAGGTTACGTAAATATCATTCCTCACGTTTCCTGGAGAAAGGACAACAGATGATCAGGTGCATGTGGCGAGAATTTATGAACCCTTCTCACGGGTTTGTAAGCAATTAAAATGAACATGACCATGGCGAATGTAGAGCAATGCCCAGCAACAAAGACTTTTAATCCACCTGGGAGGATGATTTCTGGAAAGCCCATTTTCCTGACAATAGCCGTGCTGCGGTCCACAAAGTGAGGATAGTCCTTCCTGACCTGACCAAGATCTCCCGGGAGGAGCTTCAGAGTCACAAACAGCCCTGCCAGCAAACATGTAAAGAAATTCAATAAGGCAGACACCCAAAGCACACACTCTGCCTCACACATTATTTATTCCCCTCAAAACAAAAAGGTCAATTCAAAGCGACCCTGAGAAATCACAAGGGAACACACTGTCTCCGAGCACTTCATTTTACCCTGGCCTTTGTGATTGACCTCCCGCGTAGCAATGACTTTGTTGAAGACAGCAGTGAGCGGCTCATTCTCTCCTATGACTCGGGACGGGATGAGCGGAGACATGATGAGCTGTCTCTGACGGATGTAGGTTTCCATAGCTATCCTGGGAGAGAAGCATCGGGATGAGAAGAAGAAAAATCAGCTGCCAGCTTCTCTGACAGGTGACAAACAAATGGACTGAGGAGCTGCAAAGGCAGTGCGAGACTTTCTGGATCTCTTGTCAAGATGCACCATTAGACCTCCCTGCACCCCGCTTACCTAAAGTGACAGAGCGCTCGCACTATACTGACTTTCACAGGAGCACTACTAAGTACAGGACTTCTCATTGTACGTGTCTATTTAAAACATACACCTTCATTTGCATTTCTTATTAACCAAAGAGGTGTGTTATTAGTGCTTCTTGGCTGTTTATGTGCAACTTATCACATGTGTTCTAGTCTAGTTTACAGGTGTAACTCCTACAGAAGGGAATACATCTATGTGTACTGCAGAATACAAGGCGGACACAGACGGGGGGGGGGGGGGGGGGCAGAGTCTATGCGTTGCCTGTGCGGACGTCACAGCAGGGATGTGGAACAGAAGGTTTCATCATGGCAACAGCTTTTTGTAAGCAGATGTGAGGTAACTGAAATGCTGGGGCCATGCCGGGGCATTTCTACAATAGTTCCTGATTTACATTAACCTGTTTCACTATTCTACATTCTTTACTGTGTAATGTTGCATTAGCTTTTATTTTTTGTATTTTGCATAACCGTTGCTACGAGGAGGAGGACATCAATGACAGTTGCTTATAAATTTGACAGGCTGGCTCACGTTATGATAAAAGGACAAGTCATTTCTGGGGCGGTGATGAATCCACTGATGATATTATTCACTTCTCATTCATGAGTTCACAGCCTTTAGCAGGGCAAACTGAGTGCTGCACTGCACTGTATGGATTGATGTGGTAATTGCACTTAATGTTTTGGGATCTGTAAAAGTGTTTTTGCTGAAAAACCTGTCAAACTACAATAACAGCCTTGCGGTTGAACGCCTCTGCCGAACAGTCAAGTTGCTGTTTACATCCATGTCTGTCCAGACGCAAGATTAGTGGCAACAATTCGGTATCTAACCAAATGTGAAATATGGTCACAATCTCCCCTTTAGTTCCTGAGCTATGAGCTACAGCATATGGCTGGTAACGTTTTCACCTTGTGAGTCTGTGTGTGTATCCTATTAGACATTTCTGTGAAATTAAGTCATAAAAAACATTTGTGCCTAATTAGAAGAAATTCCTACATGGCGACGGATTGGATGGACAAACCAAAGCTACAATGACTCTGGCCACAGCTGTCACCAACTCAGGGGCATAATAACACATCAGTTGTTGTTGTTTCAATCAAAAAATATATTTTTTTCCATTGTTAATTGGAAAATTCATTTAGCATGACCTTTTCTTAATTTTAATTTGTAATTATCCAGTTCACGATTACCAGTAGCAAATAAGACAGTCTGTGTTAATGAAATATAAATTCATTTGTCAGGGCTGAATAGCTTAACAAGATCTTCTACTGAACAATTTGTCCTTTGTGTGGAACACATCTAGAGACGTAGCACTTATTGAAGAGCAGAAAACAGCATTTCCAGGAAACTTGTAGTCACTTTTAAAAAACATCACATAAGTGCAAACAGCGTCTATCCTTAAGTCTGGATTAATATATACTAGCCTAACAGATAGAAAATGCAAAAGACCCGACATGTTTTCTGTCTGAACATCCTCAAGAAGACACTTGAAATGTGACATAGCGAGAAGAGACAAATGGAGGTTAATCCTTAGAAAAATCTGGTTTAGATGTCAAGAATCAGTGAAGATATTTTTGGGGCTCCTCCATCTAGGATCCCTGTGATTGTATGATCATCCTCATCCCCCCATTGTGCAGCTTCTATGAAAAGGTGGCCTTGAAGCCTGTCTGTGAGAAGAGCTCACACTCAGAAGCTTTTATATTTGTCCTTGAAATGTGACACTGGAAAAACTCAACTGCATCCTTGAAAAAGATGTGATGGAACACCATAAACAAATATGACTCAAGTCCTGTTCCAATTCTTCTCCATTATTTGTGCTCAATTGTGTGCTGACAAAACAGGGTTGAGCCTGTTAACAGTATAAGAGGTGTGACAACATCAAAAGACTCACTGCTGAAAAGGGATGAAATGCTGTTTGTCCTCATCGTCTGCTTTGCCATGGGCGATATCTGTAATGTCCATCACTGCAATGACAAAGGGAGCGTCGCAGTAAAGCGGCAGCCTGTTGTCAAGGATAAGATCATTCACCAGATGCAATGTAGCTCTTGGGTTATTGCAAAAACGACGGCAAAATCGGAATTTCCTTGTTTTGATAGTTCTGAAAGTTCATTTACTCACTGTAACTCTGCAAACTGTGATTTCTACATTTAGAACAGAAGCTGAGCCAGGCGTTGGATCTCACTCACCTGTTGCCTGGCACAGCAGACAGCCAGCACTGTAAAACAGATTGAGGGTTCGTGATCTCCAGCTTGCAAATGCCGCTGAATTTTTCATTCCGCGCGGCTCCTCTCCTAAAGTGTTCTTTTTTTCCTGGCTAAGAGTAATGTGACTTCCGAATTGAACGTTCTATCTGACTCTGGTTTCAGTCCATTTACTGGAACAGCAGAGGAAACAATTCCTCATCAAATCCACTAATCATCTGGCCAAAAAACATAGAAGACGGGTGCTAAACCAATTCCACCTACTCCTTTGCCAAGGCAGAGTGGAGGCGTTTTCTAGGTCAGGAAGCAGGTGTTTCCATTTCATTCAGCACGTGGATCCTTCACTTTTACACCTCGACGGAACTATTCATGCGAAGAAGGAGTGGCATTCTTCTGTTGGACTGACTTTTGTATTGCTTAAACAAACATTGGGACATTTGAGAATCGGCTCACCAGCCACACCAAATGGCCTCCTTAGTCCTCCCGTGTGTTTCTTGCCCTCTTTTAGCTCCATGCTGCCCACTCTGATGATCTGACACACCAGGAAGAGTCGCTGCCTCATCAAGTCACTGCTGCTCAGGTCCTGGATGCAAAGGACGACCATAAACATGATTTATTATGGCATATCGAGTGATAACGTGCAATGCATACAACAGGCGTGTATCACCAGCTTGTTATTATGTGGCCAGAGCGGTAGACCAGATGGTAAGTATTACAGGATGAAAGCATGCAGTAACACATCTTCATCCAGCTTCTTTACATGTTTGTTTTTCAGGAGGAAGTCAAAAGAGTCTCCACTTGTGTGCTCTGGGGAGGTAAATCTGAACAATAAAATTTCAGCTCTTCCCCTTGATGAGTGTGGTTTTATCACATTCTGCACTACTAATTCCTGTAGGCATACATGCAGGTTAGCACAAAGACATGTTTTTGCGGGAGAACAGCTGACTGTGCCATTAACATAAACTGCAGCAATATAATGGAGGCAAATGTATTCAAATTTCCAAAGATGTGCCGTGAATGTGAGCCATTCAGTCAAACTTTCAGTAAATTAGGAGCAATCCAGGAGTAAATTGTCTGCTTTGTCACAGACTTCAGGCGGCGT
Organism: Pempheris klunzingeri; assembly: GCF_042242105.1. Lineage (NCBI taxonomy): Eukaryota > Metazoa > Chordata > Actinopteri > Acropomatiformes > Pempheridae > Pempheris > Pempheris klunzingeri. The sequence continues at coordinate 26,663,058 of NC_092018.1, forward strand.
TTGGATTGTTCAAATCCCAAGCAGAGGGAATGCAGTCAGTGGGCTGGGATTCAGTTACCGTGAATAGCGCTGGCAGGTTGTTGAGTTTTTCAATTTCTTTAGGCATCCCCATACTGTCCCACCGCACCAGGAAGTTCTCACTGCATGAATTTAAATAAGAATCGCAGTCAGATAGTGCATCGTCGGAGGCATCAGGAGAAATAGAAGAGTATAAAAGTAATTGATGTAAAAACTGCATTATTCTATCGGTCTCGTCAGATAAAATCCAAAGTGTCAAGTAGATTCTAAGATGCTTGCGTATTTTGAATAGCAATGATATAAGAGTCTATTGATCTGTATGGTAGAGGGCTGCTTTGGGAGCGGGACCCATTGGGCCCAATGCAAATTTAAACAGGAGCCAGTCGGTCAAAAAACAAACTGCGGAATTTTCGCAGGATGAAATTAGTTCCTTTATGTGTGAGTTAATGATGGAATGAAACGAGACATGGTGGCTAATTATTCAACAGGACAAATATTTACATAAATGATCTACAAAAATCAAATAACAGTGTTATGTTTAAATGCAGAGGAGGAGAACTTTGCTACATCATATGCATTGGAGGTCTGAGCAGTCAGAAATGCAGCGGGAGCAGGATTAAAATCAAACAGTCCCATGCAGGGATCTACCCGACAGACCTTTCTCACAGGGGACAGTTTGAGTAGCCAAGTAGATAGTGTATGCTGCTTGCTGGACTCTTCAAAGAGTTTTAGACCAAGAGACTAATGCAGCAAAAGTTATAATAACAATGATTCAACTTAAATGATCTGACAAAACTTAATGGAGTCAAATTGACAAATAACCTCAGCTTGATACTCAATTAAGAGAAAAGAGAGGAGCTGACCTGATGAATTCAGACTGGTCGGGGTCATACAGAGACATGAGCAGCTCAGCATCTTCCCCAATATTGCATACAAAGTTCTTCAGGTTCATGAATAGACTGTAGGTGTGCACAGTACTGAACAGGGTCTGACGCCTCATTTCCAGGTTTTGCAACCGCGTCTGCAGAAAAGCAAGGCCCCGCAGAGGTTAATCAGAATGGACGAACCACAAAAGGGGAAAAAAAAAAAAACGTGGCTGATGTTATGAACAAATCTAAATCATGCCTTCTCTTCTTGTATCCTGTCATCGACACTGCGGGAGGCTGTCTCGTGCGCCCGGAACAGACTGACCGTACTGGTGTGGTCAGGATCCAGCGTGTTTCCTGCTTCGTCTCGCACCACCAGGTCCAACCCCAGAATCCTGAGCAGCAGAGAGGATCAAACAGCATCAGCTGAGTTTATAGAGACAATCTTAGAGCCATAATTCAAGCAATTAAACTTTACAATGGTGTTTGTGTCACAAGGCAGTTAATTGCAGTGCAATAAGGCGGCGAGATTCATACCTGTTTCCATAATCAATCTTTGCTGTGACTTTCTTTTTGAGCTCCACAAGGTCATCCTTAGGCAGCGTTCCTGACACTATCTGAGATCGGTATTCGATGAGGCTGTAGGCCATCTGCTGAACACTCCTGAACTGGGTTGTCTTGTTCGCCTGTCAGTTAAACATGGACACACTTCATAACAATACATCCTTCAGGGGGTATAAAGCAAAATAAAAGTGAGTCTATATGGTGTGAACCAGAGAGGTGTACAGGAGTGGGTGCAGCAGAAACAGACGGGCTGATAAGCGAGAGACAATCTAAAAACATACCACATAGAGCTTGTGCCATATCTGCGCCCACTCCCTCAGAGTGGCCCCGAGCTCCTGCACCAGGGGTAAATCTGCTGGAATAATTATTTCCTGCTGGCTACCGGCCACAAGAAAAGAGTAATAAGCCATTAGACAAATCACTCACAGATCATGTCATATAATTTGGACGGACTCAAGTGCATTTCTATACATGATAAATAGTCAGATGGTTTCCCTACACAGCCAAGAAAAGCATTACTGAATCCTCACTTATGCTAATTACAAGTGCACTGCTATGTTATTGGCAAATGACAAGGCAGGGCGGCAAACCAAAGGCAAAGTGGGTTATCACCGCGATATGTTCACTGATATGTGATCTCACCCTATTCCCTCAACCGTAGCCTCCTTTAAGTGGATGTAGGAAGCTGGGAAAATGCCCTATAGAAACAAAGGGGTGATATCAGTATATGTATATGTATATATCACAGCATCGGCTACAGGATAATTGAGTGCAAATGATGCCTTTACCTTCTGCGATTTCTTGCGTAGCGTGTAGCCCCTATACCAGCCTGCGGAAATAGAAATTAATAGAGAAACATTTTACAGTGAGAGAGAGAGAGACAGTGGCCGAGATAAGAGTAATGACAGTCCACCCCGTGCAGAGGACAATGTGGTAGGCTCATTTACATTATCATGCACAGCATATTGAGCGCCAGCTAGTTCAACATTTCATTTACGTTCCTGTGCCAGCTTGCTTTAGAGGGGGAGAAGAGGGATGTGTTTGGGCCCGCTGTGCGTTCAGGCTCGCTCACCTTCCAATTTCTCAAGTATGTGCACCGTGTCCCCCACCTGTAGACACAGCTCCTGCTCACCACTGGGATCATAATTGTAGATTGCTGAAGGAGAGAGGAGGACTGTCTCATTATGGGGAACACACACAACATTCAATAAAAACTGTTGATAAAGAAAAGATTTCAGCCGACAGTTTGACGGACGAGTTTTGTTCCTCCTCAAGGTCCAGCGGATTAAGAAAGATCCCAAATCCCTTTTCAATCAGTCACTGCACCGAGGAGCAGGTCTGTTTTCAAAAAAGTTCTGGATCAGAGGTTTGCAGTTTCTCCCAGGAAAAGGAAACCAATTCTCCCTCCTTGTCGCAGAAGTTGGACTCGCGAGCATAGAGGATCTTGATCTCTGATTTATTCCTCATCTCACTGCTCTTTCTACCAGCGAATGGTGTGTTTGTGCAGCGGAACTGTGTGACTCAAACCTTTAAAGCACTTTGACGATTCTTAATTGAAACGGAGGCCCTGAGGCTGTGTTTAAAGTTCCAGTAAATAGGACTGTGCTGCAACTGGTAGTTGCTCCAATCTGAAAGGCAAGGGGCAGAGCTAAAAAGGCGATGGCATCACATCCTCTGAATTTCTGATATTATCATACCGCCGCGGCCTTTGGTCAATAGTTTAACTGTGCAGGTTCCCTTTCTGCCAGCTGGCTTACCTGCCAGCCCTGCCCTCGCCTACACTTAGTTTATTAACCTAACAGCTTTCCTGGAGGAGACTCCTGTCTTTCCTGAGTCACTTTCTAACCAGCACACGTACAGGACTGATTACACATGAACACGTCTGCTCGTGCATGTGAACACACACATGTAGGTGCACACACAAGACCAGGAAGACATTGCAAAAGAGAAACCTTGGCAAACAATACTGTGGCAAAGGTCTTTGTCATGACTTGAGGGAGCTGCAATAGCACGCAGCCACTCATTCTCATGGTGAGATAGAGGAACTATGAGTGGAGCTCTGCCCTGACTTGCATGGCGATAATGCTTGTTGCTGGAGGCTAGATTTCACAGCACGCTCCAACTGGCTCAGCTTATCACACCTCAGTCTGAATACCAAAACTTGACTCGACTGAATGCGACTACCCATCTCTCGCCACGACTTGATAGATTTTTCTAGCTTTCCATAAAACACATTTGCTCAGACCAAAAAAATCTACACGGAGAATCAGTTCTTAGTTTAAGACTGTGTTTGTGTAACCTGCCCGTGGGCTCTTAAAATGTTGGGCTGGACCCCGGTTGATGCCGGCTGTGTTGTTTTGGATATCCCCTGCACAGCTTCACGTGCATGTTGCCTCACTGTGTGCCTCATCCAGTCATCAAAAAGGAAAACAGATACTGAAACCTAAATGGGTTAAGAAATGCAGCAATATCAACAACACTTCTGTTGCTCTCCTTTTTCCCGCCTTAAATCAAAATTTCCTCACATCGCAGTTTTCTTCTGACCAAACAAACCACAATATTATGACCAGGCAGTTCAGGCCTGTGGAGCTCACATAGGAACATACTGTGAAAAGTTACTGACGCACTCTGTATTCTCTTGAAAGAGTATTTGTTTTCTCCAGGAAATTATTTGTGCAGCCAGAACAATATCGAATGAAACGTGCACTGAAGAAATGACATCTGCCTCTGGTCATGCCGAGAGAGACAATGGTCCATTCACCAACTTGAGACAGTGTCCGGGCCTGGCAACAGCATGGCAATATGCCAGTGGCAGGAACCCAGCTGAGCGCGTTGTGATGCCACACTGTCCAAAATAAAGGCAACAGTCTGGGCCTTGGCAGCACAGCTCATCTGTACAACTCTTAGACTCACCATCTTCTTCTTCAAACTCAAAATTCTGAGCCTGTAGCTGCTGCTGTAAATTCCAATAAAACCTCTATCTGTGCTGGTTCAAGTTAATGCTAATTTTAAATCAAAGTCAGCGTGATTCACCCTAAATGGTTTATCATAGAAGTGGATTAGAAAACAATTAAAGAGCACCACAGCTGAAGAGTTTGAGCAGCAACTGGCAGCTCATCAAACTTAACACAATTCAATGAAAATCTATTGTTCTCATCACTGACTGGGTGTGAAAGCAAAACAGAAACAACTATTCCAAGTTATGGTCATTATAAAAATCTACAAGCAAACAAAACGAGTGAAACACACACACACACAATTATACAAGCAACCAGTCCTTGAATTGCACTGTCAACTCACTGAATGCATTGAGGTTCTCAGCAGGAAAACCCTTCGATTTAATACATGAGAGAACTGCAGTAATAAAAACAGTAATGGGGCAGATATGCTGTACAAACAAGACTCTGATTGAACAAAATTTGCACACAGTATTTTCACTTGTTCAGTAGATCTTGTGAGCAAAACATTTTACATAAAATCAATGAAAGACAGGTATTACATAAGAGATTTTCTGTTATGAATTTGAAAAAAGATCTTCAGTGATCTACCATTCAATGATGAATGATACTTTATTTCTCTTATAAGAAATGTGCCCGAGCATACCAATATCATAGGAAGCGCTATAGTATTTCTACAAAAAGTCATTAGGTAAAAGCAAGTCTTTTGAGCCAATCCTCCTCGGGCATGATTCTTCAAAGCATAAAGCAGCAAAGCCTTTCGCCTCCCATCTTCTGTCTAGACAGCCAAGAACGATCTGTAGCTCTTAAAACTGTTAAAACTCCAGCTAATACATCCTTACAGGTTATCCAGAAATCACAATGTTAATTCTCAGGTTTGAAGCTAATACTGCAAAATAAAGGCATACGGTTACACCAGCGTGGGCTCATCTTTTCGTTCTGGTTAGAAACCCTGCTGCAACATTGAACAGAATGAAAATTACCAATGCCTTATCTGAAGGGGAATAAAGCGCTAATGTCTTTCTCCGGGTTTCTGAGGAATTACTCTGAAATTATGTCTGAGTCTTCAATGAGTGACCAGCCATCTGGCGAGTCCATCAAAACTGAGAACAAGGTCAACACTTATCTCTCCTGCAGCAATCAGGTTTGACATTGCAAGATGAACAAACAGGGATGTACTGATTGCGATCTATGGAGGATTCAGTGCTAAACAGCTATTGAAATGTAAGACGCCCGCGGAGCATGCAACACCTGCAGGGCAGCCAGCTTTAAGATTTCCGGCATTTTAAGGAACCTTATTTGTTATTTATTGGATGATATTGGAAAGTAAAAGTTGTGGCCGTATACTGGAAACCCCTTTCACACGGCCACAGCGAGCGCGAGCATTAGTCAATCTTTATGACTTCAGTGGCTTGACTGGCAACTCCCTGGAGAAAACTGAAGGTAGTTACAGCAGGCTGTAGTGTTGCTTGTAAGCATCTTTAAGGCACTACAATCATTACAAATTCATAATTATACAATATTATACAATAATGTTTACGAAGTAGCACATTTAGTAATTATGACTGTATTGTCACAATCCACTGAAAAATGTGGTTTGCTTATAATAACTTAACTTGTTAGATGCATAAAATGTATATATGAGCACGATCTGTGACTTATTTGTGAACCACTCACGGCCCATAATGCAACTTGCAGCAGTGTGATGTGGACACCCGGTGCCTCCAGTTCACAAACACTGAGTGTGCTTGTCAGTGAGGAAAGACACATCTTGTATCCAGCTGTTTAATTTTTACTTTTTTGTGGAAAAACCCTGTCAGACACATATTATCATATAAGACACAGTATTTTTAGGATATCTTCGAGCATGTTTGGAGGAGCTGTTAGAAGAGTACTCCACCAATTTTGCATTCCTGTAACAGTGTTAACGGTGTGCAGTGTTTTTAAGAAAATGATAAAGCAGAACCGGCAATATCATCTTTTTTTATTCCACATAATCTTCTTGGATTACTGTTATTCAGCGAAGGTGTCACTGGCCACAAATATATAATTTTCATCTAACTTCTGTATACAAAATGGCCAACTCTGTCTGGGTTTTGTTTAAAATTCATGTAAGCATTTATGTGGCTGCTCATTACGGAGACCTTGCCCTGAACCTAATAAAGCCTTGGGATGTCATTATGGATGTAAACAAGGTTATAAAAAAACAAAGATGCAATAAATTAAACGAATCAGGGAGTGCACATGTTCTTCACCTGCTGTTCTCTACTGCAGTGCTTCTCTTCAGGATGTAAAAATTAGGAAGCTATCCTATTATCATGGTGTCACAAATTCAACATTGAAGACTGTGATATCTTAAGCCCCATATTATCCACATTTCCATGTTAGCTAGCAGGATATTACTGATATTATCAGAAACCTTGCGATCTCTTCTTTCATCCCAAAATGTAGTTGCCTGTATTTGGGCACAGCCTGGGTTGACTAATCGGATTAAAAATGTAAGACTGTGTACAGGGTCCGATGGCATTTTAGGGATTAAGTGCAGCGTTAGTGACTCCTGCCCTGTTTCTGAGGTGAGTGGCGGGAGAACAGTCTACACAATCACGCCGAGCAACAGTTTTCAACGCCATGCTGGGATCTGAGGGATTAACGCGAAAAATTCCCCAACATCAAGCTGCTAATAGAAGGTCATGTCTCGCAAAGACGGGGGAGCGTCTGGACTTATGGGTTAAATATGTTTTAGGTCACAACAGCAACAGAGCATGGAAACACTCTTAAAGATAAAGTGGGTGGCACTGATTCATACACACACCGGAGAGACTGTGCTGAGGATTTACATGCAGGTGTTTCTACATGTGCAAGCTCAACTGGAAACACCGTCTGTAAAAGTCTGTAGCTTTAAGCAGTGATTTGTTGGGGAGTCAGCACGGTAGCCAATGACCAGCCAACCTGCGCTGACAATGAAGTTATTACAGTAGACCTGAAAGGAATGTCTTGTGCAGCCTGGTTGTGCTCATTTGCCTTGAGGGTGTGGGGAACTACCTGATAGCAGGAAGACACACACACACACACACACACACACACACAGGGCCACACCTTACTGCAGCCCTTTTTTTTTCAACCATAAAGTTGTAAGGAAGACAAAAGTGCTTGATAGCCTCAGAAGACAGACACAGTTAAGCCCTAAGTGTAGCCAAGCGACACTGACAAAGCCAATGTCTATGCAAATACTCTTCTCTTATCTGACACACGGAGCAGTCAGTCCCAGCAGAGGCTCCCATGTGGGGCCCTGCAGGAGCCCTGCAGGAGCCCTGCAGGGGGACTTCAGGGGACCTGGCAGCTAAATGAGGATTCATCTGAGTCCACCGTTAACTCGGCTCAGTGAGATTAAGCACAAGAATGACTGGTATGCTCATTGAACTCTTGGCTCTTTTCCATTTTTCCTCACCACCTATTATGGACACTTCCACAAGTCATTTCTCCAAACCACACCAAAATATTTTGAAGTCCTCGGGACGACAAGGCGGGTCAGTGTCGACCTCCCCGGAAGAGCCGACACAAACTTTGTGAACCCCAGCTGGGCTCCAGAGTTTCAACCCGACACCAACAACTCCCAAGTAGCCAGAGAAGTTCTCCACCTCCTCGGTCCTCTCTCCTCTGGAGTTACTGGAGTTGCAGGGAGTTCACTCGGCGAGCAAAACACACGTAGTAGCAACATTTGAGGACTTACCGACTCCATACTTCTCCTTTTTAGTGGGAATCCAGCGGGTCATTGCGGGGGGGGGGAGGCGCAGAGCCGGCGGAATAAATAAATAACTATGTACAGTTCCTAAACGAGGACGGGCGGTGCTCTGCTGCTCGTCCCGAAGACTACAGTTCCGCCATCATGCCTTGTGGACGGGGAGGGGAGAGGAGGGCGCACACACGGCTGGGAGGGAGGGAGGGAGGGAAGGGGGGGAGGGTAGGCGTGAACAGCGAGCCTCCCGAACTGCCCCCACAGCGACAACAACACCCACTCAGACCCAGTCAGACCCCAGCCAGTCCTCCAGGAGCCCTGCCAGCAGCCCCACACATCCATCAATCTGGAATTGAATTCTGGGACATTTCTAATGAGAAAGAAAACTGAAACACTAACAGTGTTCACTGTTAGAGCTCCCAGCACACAGTCTGACCGTCCAGTGAGTTATAAATCACTTATGAGTCATAAATTAATGATCACCAGGTTATTGTTTTTAATTAGAGTGTTTAACACTCTCTTTTCTTATTTCTTCTTCTTCTTCTTCTTCGATTTATTTGGACTCTTCGACAGGGAAAACCAGGTGAAAATCTGCAAACATGTCAGGGGTGGTGAAAAATGTGATATATTTCAAAGCCGCAGAGCCCCCACCTTTCGCTTTGGCCTAGAAATATGAAATTTGGTGAGCACGTATATCACCCACAGACCTAAAACAACAACAGCAACAAAAGCCTGCAGGAGCCATACCGTCATATATAAACATATTATCATATGTCCAAATTTGGTGCATTTTGGGTCATTTATTGGGGTCATAAACGGTTGAACTAGTTCAACACCGTTCATCCGATCCACCTCAAATGTGGCAATCTTGTAGCCGAAGCCTTTATGATGAAAAGTTCATCAAAACGCAGTAGAAAAGTCTAACGGCGTGACGTTGGCGGGGCCTCAAACTTCAGTTTCTCGCCACGAAACAGGAAGTGGGTTATTAGATTATCAAATCTGTCCCAAACTGATCATGTTTGATGAGAGTCCGGCCCTGAACATATCTATAGGACAATATTCAGTAAGAAATGTCCCGTTTTACTCCGTGACATCCACAGAAAAGACGAATGACCAGATCTACTTCAACATGCTGTCAGGTTACCCTTAAGGCCTTGATGAAGCTTTTGGTCCTTTGATCCTTCGCCATGAAATGACACAGATGATTTAATTTACATTAAACTTCAATGTAATGATCGTAATCTCACTTCCACTCAGACTGACAAGTCAGGTCATGTCCACAAACCTCCGGCAGCACGCCTGCAGCTGTAAACACACCCCAACAGGACAGGCCAGCTCTGTCCTGGGCTGCCCCCTCGATCCAGTGGAGGTGGTGTGATAGAGGAGGAGGATGATGGCAAAGCTATCATCCATGAGACAGAACCACTCCCACCCCATATAGACACAGTGAGAGCACTGGAGAGCTCCTTCAGCAACAGACTCCTCATCTGTGCAGGCTGGTTTAACACAAGCAACAGTTAACTGTTTAGAAGAGCATATGAGAGTAATAAGACCTTAACAGTTTTGTTGAACTTGTCCATCAGTGAGACTTTAATTTAAATTTCAACATGGCCAGCTCATCACTAATGAGCCTCACCACTCTCCCTCCCTGCCCAGTGAAGTAATTTCCAGCTGCCGGCTGAGATCTGGTAGCCCACTTAGCCTTTTGTTTGCCCATCATATGTGTGTGTGTGTGTGTGTGTGTGTGTGTGTGTGTGTTTTTATTTTTTCTGCTACCACCGGTCAGCCAAATGGTGCTGTCAATAATGTTCAGCCATCCAATGCTTTTTTGTTGTTCCCTCTGACAGTGTGATGTCCATTCCTTTTCAATCTTTTGTGTTGCGGCTGTTATAAAACACAGCTTGTGGTGACTAAGTACTAACACAACATAACACAGGCTGATTGAAAGCTATTATTGAATCTTATTATTTTGGGACAACGCTACCGAACATATGGCGACTGCAGCGTAGCATTATGAGGGGCTGTTTACTGACCAAAACTGTAATCAAGATAATGGACAGTAGTAACAATGAAGCCCTCAGATAAATACAGTTTTAAAATTGCTGCCTTCTTTCTCAAAACACACACTGATGTTAAGTTTAAGTTACAAATAAATAGAAAACTGGGAATCATTCTCTTTCTGTCAGACCCAGTTGTGCATTTTCTTGCTGCTGTACATTTAACAAATCTTACGCAGCTAAAGGATTCAAACACACTGGCTGAGCTCATCCAGAAAATCAAGTAGTGGAGATGTATTTTGCAGCTATATGTAGAATTTCCAAGGTTATGACTTGAGCTGTTACACATGATTATTGTGACCTATTTCTGGCTGAGCTGTAGGTGCTTGCGAAGTTACTGGATTCACCGAAAGGGGCCTTTAAATCTGCTCATTCCCCTTTTCACCTCTGAGTCTCCTTAAACCGTTGGCGAGATCTCTCACACCTCTTATCGAATGTGAGGAGTTGCTTTTGGGCGATCAAAAGTTAAAAACAAAATCAAATCTGCAAAAAGGAGTACAATGTTGCCATCAGCTGACTGCTTTGTGCTATTGCATTTAGTGCACTGTTTGTTCCTGGCAAAAACCTCAAGATTGTGCTACATAGTGTTGTGGCGTGGTATTTTAAATAATCCATATCTCTCTCCACAGAAACTTTAAAGCCAAATCATTAAATTCAGATGTTGGTGTGCTGGTCTGGTCGTACGTGCGTGCATGTCTTGCATTAGCGCATTAGTGTATGTGACAGCTTGATAAGTGGAGTTGAACTCTCGAGTTCATCTGGAGTTGAATGCTCCATAAGCAATAGGAGCAGACAGGCTGAATCTTCACAGGACAGCTCCACTCGCCTCGTCTTCTAGTTTGTATCAGGTTGCATTACGTCTCAGGCGTCCTTCTATTCAGACTCCCTGACTAGGTGCAACATTGTAGTAATAGTCGTTTAAAAATGAAAATAAAATCTATCAACCAAGCATGTGCAGATGTGGATGCAGAGCCAGAGTAGCTGAACATAAAGACCAATTGCTCTCGTTTTCTGTGTGAATGTGAAGAAGTGTTTTGGTGAGAGTGCGCTGCAGTTATTGTGAATAAAAAATGAGATGAAGCTGCCATTTCTGTGCTGAAACAAGGGTATCCCGACTGTTTACTTTGCCGAAGGGCCCCTCAGCTCGTCGCCAGACGGTCACACCACAAATCAACATTTAGCATGACTGGCAGTTGAAAGTTGGTCCCTATCTACCACCCACCCTCCAACACTCTGGGGCATCTGATTACTGTTTGCGTGCACACATGCTTGAGTGCATGCGCGTGTGCCTGCGCATGTGTTTTATTGTTTCCGGATGCACAAAGATGAAGCACACTGAGCATTCATATGGAGGAAATTTGAATTTGACATTCAAACTAAGCTTGACCTGAATTAACTCCACTGTCATTCGGAGGCTGAACTTGGTGAACTGTGATTGCTGTGATGTGAGGAAGTACAATGCCTCAGAGATTTCTGAGTGGTACGGCTCTAAACGCTGCTCGTAGCAACAACTGAGGTGTTCAATTCCCGAGACAAAAGCAGACAAAAGACCTAATGGGTTTTTGGGTCCAGTGCCAGGACCGCATGACGCCAGAGGCAAAATTGGGCGTCTGCGTCCACCTGGCTGTCTGGCAGCAGAATCAGGTAATAGCCTGGTCCTGCAATGCAGACAACAGATAGGCCAATGCACTATGTGTGTACAAGGGTTCAACATCCTGGGGCAAAAGTTGATTTGCAGACGATTTTTGTTCGTGGTACCCAAACTGTTCCCCTTGTGCAGACTGCTACATCAAAGATCTGTTTCTTTAGAGCTTGCTGCATGACGTTACATCCTGCATGTGTGTCACCATGGTCACTGTGTAATGATGCAAGCTGCTGATATTTTTCCTCACTAATATGGACACCCACATGAATTCCTGTAGATTTACTGTGCTTCTGATACATCTTTCAATGTGAGAAAGGTGCGGGCAGGTCAGATAAACTGTGTTATTTTGCACAAAAAGGTTCCACTTCTAGCACAGCCTGAATAAATACAGACGCGACAGCAGGAAATATACAGTGTTATTGGATGTGATCACAGAATCAGTCTTCTGCAGGTATAGGGTTAGAAACATTTTCATCCACAAGTCTAACAACTCATTTCCAAGTTATGATGCATGTGGAAGGATGTGGCCCGAGGCTCCCCCATTTGTCTCCATCTGACTCAGTGAAGCATCCCTTTGTATCGCTGCAGTGGGTACGTGAGGCCATCTGAAAACTGTGGCTATGTATACAGCGCGGGAAGCCAGTGTCTATTCTTAGAGTGAAAGTGAAATAGTCTGCTGTCTCCCAGGCCAATGTGAAGGCTCGTTGGACTAAGCCTTTTAATTAGGTGATTCCCTGAGATCAGCAGAGGGAGCCACATCTCTTATCTAAGACATCCTTTTCTTTTTGGAGACAAAGTGGCTATTTGACAACCAAAAAGGGAGACTGCAGCGTGACCACCCTCACTGTCTGGTCTGGGGGCCTGAGCCGTCTGAGAGGAGTGTGCACACCCAACCACATTAACCGGACGATGAGGACTTCTATCAAGGTGATAGTATCATCTTTCCAAAGACAAGGAATACATTAACTCTGGGTTTGGATTCATTCTCCCAGTATTCATTATAAGTATAATTGAATTCAAATATTTGTGTTTCTTTTCACAGTGACTTTTAATGTGCAGCATTTCAACTCAGCATCAGTTTGGTTGTAAACTCAAAGGTTATCATGTGGGAGTACAGAAACAAAGAGTGTTGCTGGTAGTCTGGTTTGCAGATTAGATTACTGACATTGAGTTCAAATCAGCGCATCCTCCTGAAATGTAATATGCATTTGTTGTAATGGAAAGCAGCTATTTTTTTCCTTGCATGGATACTGTTTCATGACTCTGGGACCAAGCCGGCCTTCATACAATGTCCTGTTAAATTCTTCAAATAGATTCATGGCAATTAATAAGTCCGCTTTTCCGTCTGTTAAAAGAAGTCGTAACATAATTGTCATATTTAGGTGTAGTGATTTAATTTTGTGAAGCTTCAAAGTGTAATGAGACTATCCAAAATGTGTAAGGTTCCCTGTAACATTATAGCTATCCTGAATGTAGGACTCAAACACAGACTCTTTTACATTGAAAATGACGTCTATTTTGGGGTAGCTGCACTGATACAAGCACTCCTTCATTTTACCTCCCAGGAAACTACAATATCAGTGCCGACGTCTCCTCCTGCACCTTCAATTCTTTATTTTTCATCTGAAGATGGTGCGTCTGGGGGGCCTAGTGGGCCTCAGTGATAGGCCTGCCTCCCTCTGACACTGTACCCGCACACAAGACGAGGACGGGGAGCTGTAAGATTTATATACCAGTCCATTCTCAGCCTAAATGTGACAGATGAAACTCAATATGTGAAAGATGAAATGTGATGAAAATAATACAGCTTTGCTTTGATATGCTATGTTTACAGGAGACCTGCGCCCTACCGTGCCTTGAGACGCACCAACACGTGCACTGTACAGTCACACACACACACACACACACACAGCCTTGCAAACTTCCCCTAGCTCTGTATGCGATACAAATGATACATACGAGCACCTAGGGGAGTAACTATATATCCTGCTGGTGGTTTACTGTATCTATTGTAAAGAGCTCTTTCACTGCTTCAGCATTCCGTCTGCAGGGCGGCTTGTGTATTATAACCCAGCCAGTAGTATATCATGAGTGCACTTTTAATCAATAAGAAAACATTAACAGTATTGCTATCTCTTTGAGCGTTGAAAGGTGTGTGTAAGCGAAGCCAAATTCATTGCAAAGTAGAATTTCGAATGATTACATTGAGTGCTCCTCTGGATCGGCTCAAGTCCTACTGTAGCAACTGAGAGCAAGACGAGGAGGAGGATAACGTGGTTTAGCTCAGGGTGGGGTAAACTGAGGACGAGGAGGATGGAGAGGACGAGAGAGACAATTTGTGGTGTTGCTCTGACACGCGCAACATCAGCTAGAACATGTGCCACGTGTCCAAAGAGTGATGTGCATGTGTTACAATGATGAGGTGATGCAATATATCAGTGCTCCAGATACATCAAACAGAAGCTCCTACTCCACATCCACTCCTGGGTGTGTTTGTCTAAATGTGTGTGACAGCGGAAGACAGAGCTTGTGTGTGTGTGTGTGTGTGTGTTTGGGGCTCATTTGTGTGATAGGGATTACATCTCTGCAGATGCCTAAAGGAAGCCCCTGGTCCCTCAGCCTTTTTAAAGAAAAAAAGAAACAGTCTGTCCTCTGTCAAGGTTTAGTGCAGTGAGACAACCCCCCCCCACACACACACAAACACACACCCACCCACCCATTCTTCCTCAATCTCTCTCTTTCCCCAATGAAATAATGAAATTGCTCTCTCTCTTGCTGTCCTGCATGAGCTGACACTTGGCCAGATTCTTTGGTGCAGCAGACTAGCTGAGTCATAAAGGTTTCATTGGGCCCTGATTTATGGACAGTGATGTGGATGTGGGTGAGGCAGCAGGAAAAACACCGGCGTCAGCTCACTGATCACACTGTAGGCACATCAGGACAGAGATGACCTGCTGACTTGAGATAAAGACAAAAACGCCTCTCTTACTCGTTTTGGCTTTAGCTAAATCAAGAAAAATCCAATGAGGCTTTATCGACTGATCGTGTTGAAAATGCGAAGCTTGATACAGTCTGAAATACTGTGATTTATTATTTTCTTTAAAAAGTTGCTTTTTTCATGTATTTTCATTTGGCATCTTTTGCTGGAAGAACCCAAAACCACTCAGACTTGCTGACGTTGCAGGTTTGCTGCAGCCCTCCCTTCCAGTCAATTGTGGACTGATATATCAATATGGAGCAAGGGCTCTCTGGCTACCATCTGTGGGCTATTCCATTAACCTCCATTAACAGTCTGGAGAGAAAGGGCCATTTTTGTTTTAAAACTCTCAACGTTAAAGGATCCCTGGGCTGAATAGCAAGTAAAACCATCCATCCTTGCTTGCGAGAGTGAGTCACAGAGCTGAGACACTGAATATGATTTTCTGCTAATGCATTTATTTGTGCCAAATGCTGTTCCTGTTCATGAGCACAAATGAAAAGCCTGGGGCCAGCTCTAGGTTGACAAGGCTTCAAGGCTTTATTGGAGTTCAATGCAGCACATCACGGACTCAAAGCACTCAGTAAGGACTTGAAGTAAGGCATTTCAAACTGAGTATTGCGCATACAGACAGATGTGCAGGCATGTGTTGGTGACAGTAAAGCACACAGGTGATAGCAAACAAATCTCCACAAAGCAGAATTTGTACTTTGACAGTCGTTACATCCTGTCTTCATCAATTTATTGATTGGCTTTTGTATTGTTTTAATCTCTTCGCTGGTTTCTGTGCGCACATGCTGAGAGTCACTCAAGTGGATCATAGAGAGAATTTGTTCAGCAAATCTTGATATCTTCTGATATCAAGAGACGTCTCTTTGGTCTGAATGAGAGAAATATCTCTGTACATATGAAGCACCGCAGAAGACACCCTTCAGCTACAATGCTAGCAGGTATTTTAAAGCATTCAAGTTTAAACCTTTTCGTCTGCACTTTTTTCCATTTTTCTCTTCAGTTTATTCCTTCCCCTTCTCGGCCTCTTCATCACCATCTTCCTCTTTCCGCTCGGTGTCCTCCTCATCTTCCTTTTCTCCATCCTCTGCCTCGCCTTCTTCATTTCCAAAAACAAGTGAGGAGGGATAGAAGTTAGAATTCATTTAGGACGACACACATGCACATATGGGTTAAACAAAATAACCACACTTACCTGCTCCATCTGCTTTTCCCTCTCCTTCGTCTTGTTTTTCCTCCTCCTCTTTCTCTTCAGTGTCCGCCTCCTCTTCGCCCCCCTCTTCTCCCTGATCTTCTGCAGCCTCCCCCTCTTCCTCTTCTCCCTGTTGCTCCTCTTCGTCCTCCTTCTCTCCCTTTTCCACCTCCTCCTCCTGTTCCTCTTCCTCCTTCTGCTCCTCCTCCTCCTCCTCCTCCTCTTGAGGAGGGCTGGCCTCTTCCTGCTGTGCTTGGCTTGCAGATATTGTCTCCTCCTTGGAGAGAGATGTGGTATAGAAGCGGGAGCTCAGCAGGTACGGAGCTGCTGAGCTCAGCTGAGACTGCATGGAGAACTGTGTTCTCCCGTAGGGCGCGGCAGCGTACATGGCCTGGGAGTAAACGCTGACAGACCCCGGACCTGCCACATTCAAACGGTTCTCCTCTCCTTCAAGGAGCTTCCTACCAGAATGAGACAAACATCAATTGAATGAGATCCTAAATTACAGGTGCTGGTGGCCTTCATTCAAATCCAGCAATTATAACATGATATGAAAAACACTGGAAAGACTCGACAGAACACTCACCGGTAGGCTGCGATTTCAATATCCAAGGCCATCTTCACATTCAAGAGGTCCTGATAATCTTTCAAGTAGTGAGCCATGTCATTCTTGCTGGTCCTCAACTCATCCTCCAGTTGACTTATTGTATCCTGTATAGGAAAGATAAAGTAACATGTTAGTGGCACATTATGGATGCAAATTGCATCTCAGCTTTGGGGCAACATTGCACGCTCAGTAACTCATCTCTATTGACAAAAAATGAACTCAAACTGTAATAGAATTAGATCTTTTTGCTGATTTTCACAGAAAAGAAAGATTTGCAGCCCTGTTCCTTAATTCCAGTGCCTTTCTGTTCCTCACCTGCAGTGCAGAGATCTCAGCACTCTGTTTCTCCTCCACGTCCTGCAGTTGGTTTTCCAGAGCTTGATTCATCTCCCGGCAGGCATCAATCTCCAGTGTCCTGGCACTGAGCAGCCGGCGGAACTCTCCGGCCTCCTCTTTGGCATTGCGTGCGCTCTCTGCGTTGCGAGAGGTGCCTGCTGTCATCACATTCATCTTGCTGCAGAACCAATCTTCGGCTGATTGAAGGTTGTGCTGTGCCAGCTTCTCATACTGGACTCGGATGTCGCGAAGAGCCACAGATAGGTCAGGTTTGACGACCTCCATCTCCACTGACACCTCTGCGCTGTACTGTATTTGGGCCTGCAGCTCTGCGATCTCGCTCTCACAGAGGCGCTTCAGGAAGGCCAGCTCATCCAACAGGGTGCCTACTCTTTTCTCGAGCTCAGCCTGACCCAGTGCAGCTTCATCGGCCCCCTTCCTGGCATCCATGAGCCTGCCCTCTGCTTCCTCTCTGCCAAGCACTTCATCTTCATAACGCTTTTGCAGGTTCCTAAGCACATCCTCCATCTCATCTCTGTGATCCTGGGCTGCTTGCTTCTCATGGCGGGCGTCTTCTAGAGCAGAACGGAGCTGGCGGATCTCATGCTCATACAGGGCCCGAAGGTTGGATGGCTCCGTCTGCCTCTGCTTCAGCAGCAGGAGTTCAGTCTCCAGCAACTTGTTCTGCTGCTCCAGCTCATGGACCCTCTCAATGAAGCTTGCAAAGCGATCATTTAGGTCCTGCAGCTCAGCCTTCTCCTGGGTCCTAATTACCTTGAACTCAGAGCTGACCTGGGCTGCTTGGTCAAGGCGAAGCTCAGTGGCAGCTGCAGACAGTGGAGCAGAAAACACGGAGGAGTAGCTGGAAGTAGCTCGGGTGTGTGTTGGATAAGTTCTGCGGGAAGATGCATGGGAAGTTATTGGGGCAGAGTGGCTGAGGTAGGCAGTCCTAGCTCCTATTCCTCCACCTGCTCCATATCCGGCATTGCGCACAACAACTCTCCTCTTGTAAGTAGAAGGGAAGTAAGGGTCGAAGCCTATGGAAGCCATGACTTGAGAGACAGGCTGGTCTGTGTGTAAGAATGAAGCTGGTTTGACTGCACTGTGAATCTGCATTACCCCGACTTTTATAGAGCCTGTAATGACTGTGACGTAAGCTATTTTCTGCAGGCATGCTGACAAAAGGAACTGATGATGGTGCCAGCCAGCCACTCTCAGCCATGGGGGAGAGGGGGTGGGGGTGAGGATGAGTGTCGGGGGGGTGGAGGAGGCGGGGATAAGCGGTAGAGCAACAAGAGACTGCAACAGACGGGGTCACTAAGGACAAAAACAGCATACTGTTACACCTAAAAACTGCAGAAGTTGTTACAATCTACCGTCACGAATCCCAACACAATGTACCTGTCATGTGGCTGTACAAACTCTTGAAAGACTGCCTGATGTAAGAGGGAAGGAAAACCACCTTTTGTAAAAGGTGACACGGCTTTTTCAGTGTTTTGCATCATCTCTGTGCTGTAGTGGGAAAAAAATTGATGACAATATTATCTTGATCTAAGTTCTTCAGCTGAATGTCACTGTAAGCCAAACCAACGTAAATCAGCAGAAGATCAAAGTCTGGAAGATCCTTTGATTAAAAAATATACCACCTCAATCTTAGAGGAAACATTTCACATGCTTATAAAATAAAAGTTTGCCCTCTGGTGGTTGTCTGTTTGCCATGCAGGTTACTCATCACAAATGCTGATTTTAAGTAAATAAAGACAAACTGCTGTATAAGAAATTACAGATTCAGCCTACATAAGCAGCATAGTTAACAAACCTAATGGGTGAGAGGCCGTGGCCTGCTGGAGTAGGATAATAGGGTAGGCTATAGGACATGGTGTTGGATAATTTAACATTTTACAGAAAAGAAATAATATTATTTACAGGCTTAGTTTATTATAGAGAAATGTTCTACCTCTTGTAACACACTGGGATTGGTTAGGTTTGTAGAGGACACCTTTGAAAAGTGAAAACTTCCCTTATTTTCAGAATTGCCAAATGCAATTGTGTCACAACTAAAGTGAAACTGTTATTTTGTCTATATGCTTTCAATAATTACTTTGTTTTTTTTCAAATGCAATTAGTAACTTAATCGCAATTACCTTTGCCATAGGCTAAATGTTGTAAATTTTAGTGTTGTCTGTTCGTGGTGCGGCTTCACCCAATATCATGAGCTGTGATTGGTCACGTGAACCCACCCACCGCGTATCGACCAATGAGCGACGACTTTACTCGTTGGCGCGTAGCAAATGTCACGCTGTGACGCAAACGCTCATAACCTTAACAACAACAAAGGATGCTGAATAAATGAAGTTTCAGACTTGTTTTGTGCCTCGTGTCCACTCACGGCCGCAGTCTGTGTTAGACTTTAGCTGCCTCTCTCTGGTGATAGCAGCGCTACGAATGCAGTTAAAACGGTAATGAACGGTAAGTGGCCCAGCTATGAAGTGATGGTCACCCGGCGAAAACCGAGCTAACGTTAGCTCATGTGTGTGCTAACGTTAGCTCGTTGGGGCAGTTAGCTTGCTGAATTTGCTCGCCTGTCCGGTAGATATATGTACTGCCTGCTGTTCGTAGTTCTAGTGGTGTTATTCACCTGTGTGCACTTCCTCAAGAGAACTGCAGCAGGGCTAAGCTAACCAGGCTAAGTTTCCAGTGTCATTTTTGATGAGGCTAGCTGGTCCCCTTCGATTAACATGTCTGTCAACACTTGACTACACCAGGCTGCCTTGCTCTTCTCTCTGTCGAGTCAGGGTTTATTTAGCATTTAGCCCGAGAAGCTCTCACATGCACTCAAACTGGAGAGGCTGTTTGGAGAGTAGTATGGAAGTAGTATATGAAAAAAATAAACTCAGTCTTTGTCCGTGATTCTCTGCTGGTACGACAGGCTTTTCCCAATATAGATGTTCACTTAACGTTATATTTGCTTGCTCTCTTTGCTCGTTGTCTGCACCTTTTTTCTATAGATCCAATCATAAACTGCAAACCTTGAAGGTGGAAGGTGTGATCTCCACATATTAAAATGGTAAGGATTTGGGGTATTGAGTACATCCTCTGTAGCTGTTTAGTATCAGGGACATCTTGTGATTGTGTTACCAGCCACCACCCCCTCCCCTCCAGAGTCCAATATCTGCTTGATAAAGTGGTTTGCCTCTTTTCTGTTTTCTTTACAGATTCGCATAGCAGCACTGAATGCTGCTTCGACAGCTGCAGATGAGTCTCAAGACCCCTTGAGAAGTAACAAGAGTCAGACAAAAGAGGCTCAGGTACAGACTATATAAAGATGAGTCAGCAACATTGGGCCTGATCGCTGTTGCAGACATTCGTCTCTGCAGACCTAAGTAGGCTGACTGATTTTTATTCTATTCCTGTCCACATCCACAGGAAGCCGAGGCGTTTGCTTTATATCACAAAGCTTTAGATCTGCAAAAACATGACAAGTTTGAGGATTCTGCCAAGGCTTATCATGAGCTTCTCAAAACTCCATTGCTCAAAGAGGTAAGATATCACACAGCATAAAGTCCTGTCAGTGTTCTTAATCTTAATGGTTTCACAGAACACCTAAAATCACGTGTAACACTGTGCATCTGGGATGTAATTCAGACCAGAGTAATGCTTCCACACAGGTGCTGTAATACACTCCATTACTCAGCAAAAAACTTTTTTGTGCAGACCTTGTTCTGTATGATATCTATCACTTGGATTCATGATGTGAAATAACCTGATAGACAGACATTAAAATACTGATCAGTATCAAAGGCCACTGAATACATGTATTAATTTCAGGAAGAGGTCCTGAAGTAGTTTGGTGAGATGTGCG
The DNA here is from genome assembly GCF_042242105.1 of Pempheris klunzingeri. Classification (NCBI taxonomy): domain Eukaryota; kingdom Metazoa; phylum Chordata; class Actinopteri; order Acropomatiformes; family Pempheridae; genus Pempheris; species Pempheris klunzingeri. The sequence goes on from NC_092018.1 coordinate 26,683,884, forward strand.
TTCATTATCAGTTTTGTAGTATTGAGAAAGAGTGCCAGAATTCACTTTCACTTATTTAATAATTTTACAATGCACACTTCAAATTTAGATTTGTATTAGCACCAGCTCTGCCTATATACAGGCAAAAGAATTTATCTGCATCACGCTGTGTCTGGTGCCAAATCTGATGCATCGTCTAATGCTGCAGGCCACTCCCTCGGAAGATCAGAGAGTGGGTCTCAAACATCCCGGGATGATGCTGAAATATTCTACTTTTAAAAACTTGGCTAGTATGTCTGCATCGCGTGATGACCTGGAGACAGCTATGGAGTTTTATTTGGAGGTAAACCAATGAAACGGTGCCAGTTCAATAGCATATTATTAGTCTTGGCATTGTGCAACAACTAAATGTGTCTTTTTCATGCACATGCTTGACGCTGTGTTCACACCACATTGTCTGCTCTGTTCTGTTTTTCAGGCAGTTATGTTGGATTCCACTGATGTGAACATGTGGTACAAAATTGGTCAGGTGGCTGTGCGACTGGTGCGCATTCCTCTGGCTCGACATGCCTTTGAGGAGGGATTGCACTGTAACCCAGACCACTGGCCCTGTCTGGATAACCTCATAACTATTCTCTACACACTCAGTGACTACACCTGTATGTAATACATCATCATTAGCTCTCTGCTCTGTATCCTCTCTCGCCCAAGGGAGCTCAAGTATTGAAAGAAAAGTAACTGTCATCTGCTTACATTTTCCCAGGCTGTTTGTACTTTATCGCCAAAGCCCTGGAGAGGGATCATTGTTACACTAAAGGCCTGGTGCTGAAGGAGAAAATCTTTGAGGAGCAGCCCTGTCTAAAGAGGGACACGATGCACATGTTCATGAAATGGTGAAGCCGCCTCACTTTTTGTTCCTCCATCTGTTTAGTATATGCTTCGGCTGCAGCTCTATACTTTGACTATCAGTGATGAACCTCTGTGCTGTGGTGTGGGTCATTTGCAGTGATATGTCTATTCACTATGTGGAAGTGGACAAAGAGGAACGAGAATCCATTTTGGAAGAGGCTCTCGAGATTCGGAAGCGCAGACAGGCTCTCTCTCACTGTGAACCAAAACCTGACCTCGTCCTGAAACAGCCAATTCGCTGCCTTTCGTGAGTGCTGCTGCTGTATCTCTGTGAATTGCTTTGTTTTTCCTGTCTTTAGTTTGAATTTTGCTCGTCACTTAGAAATTGATATAAATGAGAAGGACAGTCAAGATCTGAGCATGTGTCTGTCTGACCAGTTAATGCTCATGCAAAGCTAAATGCAGAAATAAGTGACAAATTTTGCTCATATTAATGGACTGATATTTTTGTACCTCAGATGGAAGCACGTGGGTGAAAGTCTTATTGCAATGTACAGACATCAGACCACATGCGACCCGCCCCGCCCGAGTCTTGGCCATAGAATTGACTTGTCAGAGTACCGCGACCCAAACGTCCTTCAGAACCTCCCTCAACCCAGCAGCCCGGTCAGCATGGGCCAGACCACCGTGCTGAGCAGCAGCCCCAGCTCATCCCTGCCGCCTGTGGCCCTCCCTGAGCCTTCAGTGCTGCCCCAACCTGGCACTCAACCTCAGATTACCGCCACCCAGACCACAGTTGAAGTCACCACTTCTGCTCCCCCTGTCGGTTAGTTGTTTAGAAGGAGAAATGTATCTTTTGCATGCTTACATATGATCTTCTTCTTTTCTTTTTTTTCTCTGAGCAACTGTAAAACTAACATTCTAGATGTTTTAAGTATTTTTGTTATCCTACTGTGGGTTCATAGCTACAGCAATGGAGGTTTCCCTGACTGATAAAGTGAAGAAAGCTCCAAAGAGGAAACGTGTGGTGGAAGATAGTGGGGAGACGGCCAAGCGACGCTCTGCACGTGTTCGAAACACAAAATGCAAGAAGGAAGAGAAGATTGATTTTCAAGAACTGCTTTTTAAGTACCTACCTTCCAGGTAGCTTACAATTAACATAATACATAATGCATAAATACATAGCCTGTTATAAATCGGTTGATTTAACACTACCCTGCTGGTTTGTCCTAGGCTAAAGAAGTTTGATCCTGATAATGACGACGAGAGTCTGAGCAATCTTGAGACGCAGTGTGATGAGAAGGAGGACCTGCAGCCTCTACATGGGAGTTGCTTGCCTGTTGACTCAGTTGAATACATGGAATCTGGTATGTAGTGCATTGTGGATATGCATTTCAAACGCACTGTTGTGCCATGTTGCCATATCTGTCATACTAACAAACTGTGTATTACGTTCCGTAGAACGACAGGATGTCCACAACTTCCTGCTCAATAATATGACCAATAGCGGTATACTGGACCTGATGTTGCGCTATCTGAAAGCAGTCGGTCAGAAGTTCTTGGAGGAGTGGCCTCGGGGGCTGACTGCTGTCATACTGGAGGTCTATCAGCTCTGGAGGAAACACAGCACTGGTCTCCCTAACCCGCTGTTTCGGGACTGCAGCAACCAGCACATCCGGGTAAACTGGTTAATTTCTTGATCACTTGAACTAGATTTCAGTGTTTTAAATTCCCTGTAAGTCCCAGACTATACAGAGAAATATCAATCACTGCCATATATAATGAATAGAAAATTCTTCAACCATTGTTATTCAACTCTTTGATGTGATATGAAATGACAAAACTTTGCTGTACTTGAATCTGAGTTAAAATTAAAACACTGGCACTGCCCGAGATACTTTTGATATTTCTACACTCACTCTGGATCAAATTTCGAAAACGTCTGCAGACTCCAAGTTTACATTTTCCAGGGACATGACTTTCATCAGAAGTGGCTTTGTATTTTGCATCCACATTGACCTCTAATTAAGTGTCTGTATCTGCTACATGTACAGGAAATGTTGGCAATGAGCCTCGCATGTATGGAATTGCAGTTGGAGCAATGGTTACACAACAAGGGGAAGATTGGTAAGTACCAGTGAGCTAATCCTCACCATTTATTATTGGATTTCGACAATTGATGCATTACAATACTGTGCTGCAGTCATTTCATTCTGATAAACGTCTTTGTTGCTTTTTGCATTTTAAATATCGGGCCAATCGTCCTTAAGGGGGCACTGTGATTACAGTTCTTAACATCCTGACATGCCGGATTTGTAAAACACTGGAAAGTCATTTGTGGGTAACGACATGTTTACACTTGGCTCGTTGTAATAGTTTTTTCTTGTTTAGTGTCTCCAAGAAGAAGCAGCGTTGGTCCTGGCAATGAAGCAGCTGACTCAGAATTCCCTGGGCAGCACTTCCAGGGTGATTTGTTACTTCTGGCATTAGGCTCGTCCCAAAGAGACCTGTTTGAGGATGACTGGCTGGATTCTATGGTGCGTGTCCACTGGCTCAAGGCACGATTCTTGGCTCTGCAGGTAAAGGCTATATTTCGTTGTTAGTTTTTGCTTTTGATTATACGAGTCCTTTCCGCTCAGCCAGACATGACTTGTGAGTCTGTCTTTCTTGTCTTTCAACAGGGAGATATGGAGTTGGCCCTGGAGAGCTATGATGTCTGCACAGGCCTGTTGCAGAACAAACCAAAGACCTCTGAAGGAAAACCTTACACCATCAACCTGCCTAACCTACGCGTAGATGCAGCAATCTCTGTGGAGGAGGTCAGTGCGCATATCAGCGCAATTTTGTTGTTTTTTAAAATCTATATAACTCTTATTCCCATCATGTTATGATAATTAATTTTTAAAATGAAATTTCCTTGATATTCATGAGTTATAAAAAAGAAAATGCTTCCAGTCAACACTCTGAGATGCTGTAAAAGAATGTGACATTCTAATTAGCAAAATAATTCAATAAATGTCATAATTACTCTGTTTTTCTAGCATAAATGTAAATTATTCCCAAAGAAAGCCATTAGCTGGTCCCTTAAAGAGCTTCTAGCTGTTTTAACAGTGGGTTTCTTTCACTTTTCATTCCTCCTCATGGACAGATCGACAAGAGGCTGAAGTCTCTGGAGCGTTGTCAGTCTTTGGAGGAGATCCAGCGTCTCTTTGAGTCTGCAGACTTTGAGTCTGTCATTCGTCTGCTGCAGCCCACTCTTAATTATGGCAGCAGGACTAAACCTCTGGAGTTTGTGAGCTCAGCACCTGAGCGGCCTGCTCAGCTGATGCTACTGCAGGTTAGACATGCTACAACAATATCGGTTTGATCTATACATCTTTTGAAATGCTAGATGGCTGGCACTTGTTACTCTCTGAATTTTAACTCCCTGTCCCAGAACTCGCTGCTGAAGATGGAGGACTTCCAGCAGTGTTTGGAGTGCAGCGAGCTAGCTCTGCATGAAGCCCTCCAGCAGCTCAACTCAGCCTCACACAGCTCTCCCCCCAGTAAGGAGGAGTGGGTCAGCACCATTCTAAAGTTGCTGGATGGCATCGAGTTCTGCTTCACCAAAGACTCAGCACTTCTAAGCAATGTCCCCCACTTCTCTAGTATGGCTCGACTGGCGAATAACCTAATTCAGGTTAGAAAGGAGCTAAAGACAGCTCTGGTTTCCTTACAGAAATAGTTCAACTGATACTTTAATAAGAAACCGATGAGCCTTTGAATTTATTGTGTGGTGGCTGTTGTGTTTTCAGCTGATCGATCTCAGCATGTCCGTTTCTGACGATCCCAAGGAGCCTTATTTCTTCTCGGTTCTGCCTTGGATCATCCTGTATCGCATTATCAAACACGAGGAGGCTGCCTTTGACTGTATGCTTCGACAGCATATGTCTGTAGGGGATGATGAAGGTTTGTCGACTTCTTATTTTCGTGCCTTCAGTTTTCCCTCGATGTTTACGCCATGCTAGTTGTTGTACTGATTGACCCCGCTAAGTCTCACTTTCAGATGACTCAGACACTCCCATGCTGCCCTCCTCGTTGATGCTGCTGAACACAGCCCACGAGTATCTTGGCCGTCGCTCCTTGTGCTGCAACTCAGATGGTGCACTCCTTAAATTCTATGTAAGTTTGTTTGTAGACTTTTCTCTGCAAACACACCAAGGTGATATATGAATGTACAACTTACACATATGCCTTTTGATTTGAAAAGAAATGGAACAATTTTAATAATTCTCACATCTGCTATGTACTAATGCCCTTAAGTATTTACATAAAGCAACTGTAGCAACTAGACTTAACATAGTTCATGTGATTTGTATTGACAAGGCTTTCTTGTTTTGTTTGATGTAGGTTCAAGTTTTGGAAAAAGAGCTTGCAGCCTCTTCCAAAAATGACTCTCATTCCTACAAAGAGGAGCTGGAGATGGCCTTGGAGCAGTGCTTTTTCTGCCTATATGCCTACCCCAGTAAGAAGAGCAAGGCCCGCTACCTTGAGGACCACGCATCTCCACAGGTTACTCACTCAGATACTGATCCATTCTTAACCAATATGTTATGTAATTGCAAAAACTCCGAACGTGGCTGAGCTGGTATTTAGATAATAGCGAAATGGTGTTGAAGAGGCGGTGAAACAGTGAAGAGGTGGTGAAAATGCCTCAAGGCTTTGACTAATTGGTATTTCTCACCTGTATTGGCAAACTTACATAAACAGAGTGTTTGAACAGGAGCAGACAGCCAATGACGCAAACATGTGCTCTCACTGACCCTCACAACACAGGACGGCTGCTCTATCCATTAATGCTGTCGTGTCGACTCGCACGGCATTTGTTTCTGGTGTCACTGAAATAAATTGATGCTGTGAAATAGCATTAGTGGCATAATAGCATTAATTCACTGAGTGAGAAATGTGAACACGTTTAGATCAACCACAAACAACATACCTGAACATCACCGCAATTCCAGGTTCAAACCTTTTATCATCAACAGGAGAAAGTAGTTCTAATTGCTCAAAATTAAAGCTGCAAGCAGCAGTGAGCAGGTTTCACATTTCACATAGCTGAGCAAAGTCACCCCAGCTAGTTTAATTCAGTCTAAAGGAGGAGTAAGAGCAATTACATTGTTGTTATATTGCAATAGAAAAAATGTTTGATTTCAGCTGAGATGTCCATACAGTAAGTAACATCTTGCCTGCCATATGCTAAATTCATTGGGGATTGTGTTGATGAAAAATGTAAAAATCAGCAAAAAATCCATCATGGTGGATTTTTATGGTCCAAGAGGCTTTTTTTGTAGAGCGAGTTTGAAATGTGGCTCAAATTCCAACTCAACTGGACTCGTGGTGGTGTGTGGGCCTTCAAAGTTTTCAATTTTAGCGCCACCATCGGGCCAGTAGGGGTCATATTTCTTGTGAAGTATTTGCACAACATTTTCAGTTCCACTGAAAATACTGTGAGAATTTAACAACCAGAATGACACAACGACACAGAGTGGCACAAGTTTAGTGGATACCACCCCTGGTCTCTTGTATTTTTGTAATGCACATGTCCGGCCACCAGGTGGGTGTCATTTCCACAGTTGTGTACCAGTGCTTTTAGTTGACTGGCACTCCAACTGTAATTATCAAGTAACATAGAGCAAGAAAAGCGTCCCTAGAAGACCTCAATACCACTAATTTGCTCTGGTGCTGTGTGTGTGTGTGAGAGGGAGAACGATTAGCTCCTGATGAGCAGGTTGGCACCTTGCATGGTTAGCCCCTGCCATCACTGTGTGAATATGTGTATTAATGGGTGAATCTGAATGCAGTGCTAAGCATTTACCATTCAAAACAACAGACTATGACACTAATGATTCCTATGGAATGAATGTGTAATTTGCAGGTGGAACTGCTGTGGTGCGATGCCCTCTTCATGTTCCAGTATTTCAAACCAAAGTCACTGCCTGACTTTGACAGCTACAAGACAAGCACAGTGTCTGCAGAATTGGCCAATCTGTTGAGGAGGTTTGCTGGCATCGCCCCCCAAAGTGACACCCCTGTCCTCACCATGGATGAAGTGGCAGCCTACATTGAAGACATGGCAGAAAAGGTCAGTGGATGAGACCTCAGTGAATGTGAAGAACACCGGTTACAGACCTGTCTTATCCTCCCTTCATGTCACTCTCTTAACTTAATTTGCAGGTTTGTCACTGAGAATCATTATTATTAAAGAAATGTTTGGTTTTGATCTGTTTAAGGCCCCCAGCCTTCCTGAGGGTAGTGCTCCTGCACCTCCAATCATTAATGAGATCTACTACCTGCTGGCTGATTACCATTTCAAGAACAAGGAGCAGTCCAAAGCCATCAAGTTCTATATGCATGACATATGCGTGTGTCCCAACAGGTAGTCCATTTCTCTACACTAGCATCAGTGCACTTCATAAAACATCATCAATTTTGTTTTATCTTTGGGAGTAAAATCAAACTCTATTAATGTTATGGAAATTGGCAAATCAATGTGTAGGGTTTGTTTTCTTGTATTTTACAGTAACCCATCAAACATGTATCTTTCTCAGGTTTGACTCCTGGGCAGGTATGGCTTTAGCGAGGGCCAGCCGCATCCAGGAAAAGCTCAACTCCAACGAGCTGAAAAGTGACGTTCCCATATGGAAACATTCCCAGGCAGTGCTTAACTGCTTTAAGAGAGCACTGGAAATAGACAGCTCCAACCTGTCGCTGTGGATCGAGTATGGCACCATATCATATGCGCTGCACTCGTTTGCTTCGCGGCAGCTCAAGCAGTGGCGCAACGAGCTCCCCCCAGAGGTGGTTAAACAGGTGAGGCACATGCTGACATTAGCTGAGTTATCTTGTCACCCATCTGTATTCCCTGCCAGTCTATATTAAATCAATTTTTATGCGCCCATGTGCGAGCTAAACAAATGTCACTTTTGCTTGTTCCAGATGTGAGTTTGTTGTAGAGTAAATTGATCTGTCACCTCGAGCTAAAGTACTCATGAAAGCTCCACTGTGTGTGTTGGTTCAGATGGAGGAAAGGAGAGACTCCATGTTGGAGACGGCGTTCCAGTGTTTCCAGGGCGCTTCCCGTTGTGAGTGTGACAGTGATGAAGAAGAGTGGCTCATTCATTACATGCTGGGCAAGATAGCAGAGAAACGTAAACAGAACCCAGTGGAATATCTCCAGCTTTACAAGAAGGTAAACAACTTGAGGCTATAAGACCGAGTATGTTTCTGGTGTTGAGGTGTTAATTTGCCCTGATGTCAGATAAAAGTATGTATGTTGGCTCCAACCTGTGCTAAAGAATATGTCCACTTATTTTAATTGTTGCTCACATTTGTTAGTTCCTACTGAATTAATTTGGTTAGAAATGCTGGACTCTGTAGTCGTCTGTTTTTCCTGAAGGTTGAAGTCTTGATTATTCTGACCATATTATTTAATTATCTGAATGCTTCCCCTTTTTGAAAAACACAAATATTTCTGAGTACTTGACGATAATAGAGAACAAATTGTAGTGATGTAAGTAAGGACATTTTGAACATAGTTTTCATGATGATAAAAACCTTGGTTGAAAGTAATTGCAGTAACCCTTCTGTACTAAGTTGATCACAGACATTTTTCTCCCTCTCCCTGGAGTTGTTTCATAATCCACCTACGGAAACAACGATTGCTGCCCTTCCACCCACGCAAGATGTTTTTTTTTTTTTTACCAAGAGGGAACAATGTATGGAGTTAGTCATAGCTCTGTTGTTCTGATTAGATCAGTGGAGGCAGATGAACGCAGTGTCATGGAGGTCAGCAGAGGTTTAGAGGGGCAGTGATGTCAGCGCCCATAGCTGTCTTCTACTCCTTATTGCGCTCCTTCCCTCCATTTAACTTGTTGATTAATAACACCAGATGGTTGGGTTGGTGACTCTCCTCTTTATACTTCCAGGCAGCACACTATCTGCACGAAGAAGCTGCCCGATACCCCCGAAAAATCCATTACCATAACCCACCTGACCTGGCCATGGAGGCCCTGGAGGTAAACTACCTGAGGCTGCTACCTCAAAGCTTCCTCGTTTTGTAATTGTCTGAAAGCATTCACATTTAAAGACAGTGTCCATCTACCTGTGGACCATTTAAACATCTTATTCCAACTTCTTTCTTGTAGTTGCATTTCCGTCTCAGTGCCACCCTCCTAAAACTACTAGAGGCCAGTAAGCCTGATCTTGATCATGAGCTCCTGTTCAGTTTGCTGGTTGAGGCTGCCACCGGACCCTTTGCCAGGGGGGAAGAGAAGAGTATGCCAAGCATGCCACGGTCCCATGAAAAGTAAGCTAGAGAAGTACAATCAAGCAGGAATTACAAAAAGCATCTGATCTTTGGGCTGAATATTCACTCTCAGCATTGCTCTTGATTCATTGCAGGGAGAAACCCCCCTCCATGACGGATGAAGACTTTAATTGCTCATCAGTATGCGTAGGGAACGCCCTCAGCTCCTCCCTTCCATCAGCTGCCACCCCAGGTCTGACATCACCTCCTTACGTGGCCACGCCGTTTGACCACGATTACGCCAAACGCAAAACACTCCGACGGCAGCAGTGGCAGCAGCAGCGGCATGAGGAGCAGCAGGCTGATGGTACAGTCCCAGTCCTAGACACTGTCTCTGGGGTTGGGCTCTTCGCCCTTTCTGCACTGGGACAGGAGGCCCACTGAGTAGTGCTCGGATTGCTAATCACCATGCTTAATGGCTTTGGTTTCAGTTACAATGATCCCCATGCACTGGGTGATTGGGATGTGGTGAAATGGGCAATATGGCTACTGATTATTTGACTAATTTGCTATGCCTGACAAAGCAGCAGTGTTGAAACAAAAAGATGTATGCATTAAGGCCTGTGTTTGTGTGTGTGCTGAAGTAACATCCATTTCTAGTTGCTGCTTAATTGCTGGTCTTATTTTCTTTCCCTACCAATGTTCTTGCCTCTCCTAATATGTTAAAGGCTTCTGTGTTTTTTAGCCTCAATCGGCCGCCATCGTTTGGCACCATCACACACGCTGTGAATTCCCACTGATCCCGATTTCACTGAATGTTCAGTGCAGTAAGTTAAACGTAATGGTTTGACTGTCACATCTGGGTCCTAGTCACTGATCAGATTATTATTTTGCAAAGTTAAAGAGAGACGGCAAAGCAGACCTGAGAAATTTACAGGTAAACTGCTTGTTTCAACAAGAGCCTCCCAGATTGATTTTCTGGGGTTCATGTGAACACACAACTACTTTTTTCCGAGTAATCAAATCAACCAATTGCACTTCAGAGTAAAACACACCACATATCTGTCTTGTCTATATGTTTTTGCTACAACTCTGCATGGAGCTTTAACAACAGCAGTAAAACTGTATCTCACACTATGATTATTAAACTTTGCAGTTAATTTGCAGTTCATCAGTGTTACACAGGGGTCCAGCAGACAGCTCCCTTATTACAGCCTTTTACTGAATCACGTATTATCAGGCATGTATTATATGAGATATACCTGCCTATACTTGGCTCAAAGGTATATTAGTCAGTAGTGGTAGTCTTCCCAAGTTCTATATTTACCTGTTGGGTATCAATTATACACTGAAGGCAGCATATTAGGTTTCTCAACAGAAAATAAATCTGCAGCTATTTTGAGAATTTAATTATTGTTAGATTTATTCAAAATGTTTTGTTCCAGATGCTTAAAAGTGAGAATTTGCTGCTTTAGCTTGTTGTAAATTGAATAACTTTGGTTTTTGCAATGTTGATTGACCAAATAACAAATAGATTAAATAAGAAACTAATTAATCGATTTTGAAAATAATCGTTACTTGCTGCCATATTAGTTAACAATGTTAGTTTTATGTTTTCAGAGCAGTTGGAGGCCTCAGCATGGCCGTTCTGATAACCATGACTGTGTGCAGTGCTGAAACCCTCCATGTAGAACTGAGCATCTCATGAAGCTGAATGTGGAAGTGGAAAATTTGTGTTTTTGAAAAACAGACCTGATAGTTATGTACAGTTATGTTTTAGTACAGTGTGCTTTCGATTCATATGCATTAACCATTTCATATGTGCATTAACCATCTTGTATAGAGAACATTTTGGTGCTGGTAATATTTTATTGTGCCACCGAAATGAATTAACAGAACTGCCAGACTTGCGTACCCAGTATGTGAAAGAGATGAAGAAGCAACCTGGATTTCAATTTCAGCAACTGGAGTCAACATTTTCATTAGTTGTAACTCTGTGCAGGGTGTCGTGAAACGGAAGCCAAACTGCTGTTGGGGGGAAAAAACAGTCCTGGCTATTCTTTCCATATGACAGGAACATCCGTTCACCCACCCCATGTGTCACGTTTAGCTTGAATGTGCAAATAACGCAGCCATATTGCCCATGTTGCCAGTTTTGTCACCCTTTCCAGATTCCTTCCTACCTACCTGCCTGCTACCTCTTTGCCTGCTTGCTTTTACCACCTGCTTTGCCATTTATATGCATGTAGTTCTAATGGGTGAATGTCTTCACGACTGGACAAAGTCAGTCCTTTATCACAATTCACTAAATTGTCTGGTGTATCATGTGGTCACATTTTGTTTGACTTTGTTGTGGGCTCAATTTGACAAGTCAAACTCCCTGGAGATATTTCAAAATCGTGTGTGAATCATGTGTTTGCTATTCTCCACTAATTGGATATAATTTCCAATTATGACCAATTAGTGTGAAAATGTTAAGTCAGGAAGAATGTGGCTGGCCTGTTACTGGCACACAACTCTGAGACTGAAGTCAGAAAATACCCCGTCATGCACATGTTTGCTTGTAGGTGTCTGGCTTGAGTCTTGCTTAAAGCACATCAAGGTGACAAGCTTGTAGGGCCTAATTCAGACATGTCTGTCAAATTATCTGCTAAATGCTTCTTCTCTGATCTCCTGTACAAGTAAAAAGCTGTAGGTTTCATCCATTGATCATAGATATTTTTTATCAAGTTAAAAAGACATTGATCTTTTGAAATTTCTAAGACCATCAAAATGATACCAAAGCATTTGCACCACACGCTTTGTGTGGTCTCTGAATTTTGTCTGAATCAGGCTCTACATTTTCAAGGGGAGTGGCATTAAATCTGTACTCGGCTGTCAAAGCAGGGAAATGGTTGATTTTTTTTTTTTGAGGAAAATTGCTGATTTTCTTTGATATAAATTCAGAGATACAGCTTCTCTTGATTATATTGTAAAACCAGCTCCCCATATCTTCAACAGCCTCACCAGAGTTTGACCATGATTACTGCCTGCCCAGGTCTTCAATGTGGCTGGCTTCCCTGAATGGTACTGCTCTTCAAACCCTCCAAACTCTTTAAGAGGCTATGTTTTCACTCCAAAATGAAGTGGATTCTTATAGGACGCACTGAACACACAGTTGTCAGTCTACACATATCTTACAGTACCATAGTAACTTTGCTGTTAACTCACTGTGAATCTTCCTTTCAAAGGTCCTATGTGTGCATTATTAACTGAAATAGCGAAATCTTGTTGCCCCTCTGATTCTGTTGTTTACAGTTCCCTGCCAAAAACTTTTTGCTGAGGCTGCACAATGTGGCAATTAAGAGGAATGCTGGCATTTTGGTTCTGGATCACTTAGAAAAGCAAGCCATTTCTCCTCTATAGCAATGTGTCATTAGGGATGCACTAATAAGGATTTGTGGCTCATGACCTATTTTTCTTTCATAATTATATTTATCCCCCCCCCCCCACATTACAACGGGGAATGTTTGGCATTTAAAAAAAACAAGTCATCAACCAACAGCTTGAAAAAGGCCTACAAAGCATGCTGCTAAAGTATGCTGTTTAAATGATTGGCTGAAATTCATACAGTGCAGTTATCTCAATGTACTGACCAATCAAATATTGTGCCACCTGAAATTAGAGTGATAGGAGTATGTAAACCCCACAGAAACAAACATATTGACATGTGTTTTTATCTATGATGTCCCCAAAGCGTGAAGGCATTTGTCTTGATCTGGGTCCGTGCACCTGGCAGCATGACCCATGATGTTTTTTGTTTTGGCAGAGCGCAGTCAGGACAGTGAGGTGGTGATGCTCTCTGATTCCAACTCCACCCAGGATGCCTTCACAGATCCCACCAGCTCACAAGACAGCAGCCACAAACCCGTCTCTGGGAAAGCCAGTTCGTCATCATCGGAAAGCACAACTCCTGTGAAGGACGGGCAGTCCGCATCTGAGGACACAGGTACACTGGGATTGACATGATGTATCTTTTCTGGCTGCATTTATGTGCATGTTGTCATATAAATTGATTACGTTGAGCTAAAACAATGCGGTTAAATGTGCTCATGAACCTATAGCCACATTTAGCAAGCACAAAAACTGATCTCCCATGCACAACTCTGAATGAAGTCATGAAGTCTTTGATTTAAATCCTACTCTAGCATCACACGGAGAACACTCTGGCATCCAGACAGAAGAAAAAGTTATCCAGGTAGTAGTAGAAGCTGTGGTGGTGACACTCCCTGAGGCTTCAGCCCCCAAGGTCTCTGTGGACCCTTGTCCTCACCCTCTGCCTGTCCCAGCCACCCCTCCAAAGCAAGCCCCCTTTCAACAGGCCGCTCCTCAAACCCCAGCCAGCGAAGGAAAGAGGAAGCCAGAGCCCCCCGCTGAGGTGATCGAGGTGCCCAAGGCCCTGCCCGCAGAACGTGCAGAGCAGAGGCGAATGCTGGTGGAAATGTGCGTCCGTGCTCTGTTCCTCTGCCTCGGCCGCTTCCCGCAGCACTACAAGAGCCTCTACCGCTTGGCCTTCTTCTACACCAACAGCAAGACCCATCAGGTCAGCCCTTCCCTGTTAACTGATGGCACTATTCCCATCTCATTGCATTTCAAAGGCCAAGTCATCCATTAAGCCTAAGCCACACACCAATAATGAGTATCCCCTGTCATTAATGCTGACATTTCCAGAAAATGGGGCGTCATAGGAATTCCTACAATTGCCTCAAAAGTCACACGGACCTTTTGCATTGCATTATTTCTGTGACAATTATATCAGAGCTGCGATGACTATTTTTTTTCCCCCCTTGTGGGTCTGTGAGCTCAGCAGTGATACACGAGTTGCTGAAACAGCTTGTGTTGGCTATAAGGCTCTGTGGGCAGAGGTGTGTGTGGGTGGTGGCGCAGTGCTCTCTCAGCCAGTTTGGCACAGAGAGGTTGGGTTGTGCTTCACTATGGCGGCATCCTTCTGTCAGCACTCCATTTGTCGAACCTTTTTAATAGAGCCCTTGTCCTTTCTCAATAAGGGTGAATTGGACATGGAAAAGCCCTAGCATTTCATTGTTTTACCTTAGAGAACTGTATGTGCAGCATCATGGGTTTTATGATTCCCAGCAGTGGTGTCTTCCTAATTTGCTGCAAGAATGGAGAAATCTTAATTTTAGTGCTTGTGGCTGTTTTTAATCAAAGAAGTTCAATTAGAATTTCCTGGAGGCTCAATTAAGTGTGCAATAACTTTTGATTGGGGCTTACACAGATGGTGAGGCTTCCCTCGGTTTTTGCCTTCAGTGGAGTCATAAACAGCCAGGATGAAAGCGAATGCTCCCTGACAGTGACTTGATGACACAGTCGGTTGATGTGATGATGTTGACAGAGGTTGCCTTGCTGCCCCCCCGACCCAACACATCCAGTGTTAAAAGCCTCTGCACCCCTTTTTTGTTTTCAGAAAAAATGCACTCACTGCCTGACCAGCTCTTCATCCTCACTGCGAAGATGGAAGGAGAAGGGAGTCTGTGATTTCATGCTATAGGCTAGTGGCTCTGTGAAAGGTGACATGAAGTGGCGTTAGCTTGCTATCTTATCTAACAGGCCACTGGTGGAGACACTGATTTGTGAGTCATCAGCGTTGTGAGGTCTGCATTTTCCTGACTGCAAATGAGCAGGATTTTCTCCTCTTTTTTTTTTTTTTTTTTAGCAGATATTAAGTGCTTCATTCAAAGATACATGTGTGTGTTTATCACTTCTGTCAATCTGCTCTGCTGAAGGCGGGGCATCCTCTTGGTTTTCTCATTAGGAATTCTGTTGTGTTGTGTGTGTATGTATAAAAGTGTACATACGCATGTATGTGGGCTTCTTTCATTTATTTATTTATTTCCCGCCACAGAACCTACAGTGGGCCCGAGATGTGTTGCTAGGGAGCAGTGGCCCATGGCAACAGCTGAAGCACATGCCAGCACAAGGACTTTTCTGTGAAAGAAACAAGACAAACCTGTTCAATGTAAGTCAGAGTTCATCATCCCTGCTTGTTGTCTGTCCTCCTCCCCATGTCATTATGTGATTACTCATTGCTTAACACACCTGTCATCTGTCTCCGCCAGATTTATTGACATTCCATAATAGTAGGAAGGAAAATGGTTAAAATCTCATTAGTGTTGCTCACACTAGGCAGTAAGTAACAGAAAACATTTCACTTGAGCGACTTGTGACAAAGTTGTTGGGGTTTCTCAAAGTGACTTTTAAGGGCAGTATTGTGCAAAAGTTTCTGCATGCCTGAATGAATGTAGTAGAAATTCCTGCTTGTAATCTAATGAATTAATGCATGTCTGCTCTAAGGTTACCTGATGGGCTGAGCATCAGCTATCACAGGCTGAGATATTCTTATAAGAGGTGTTACCACTGGTGTTATTTTGTTAAAGAGGAAAAAAAAAGAAAACAATTGTGGATATTGAACACTGGCCAGTAGCCTGCACAACAGAGCCTGTTGTCTGTGAAACTGATATCAGGTCAGTACATGGATTAGCAAGTTACTCCAGAAGCAAACTATCACATAGGCTAAGCTAAGGTTGATGGGTTAATGTGTTGACACTGAAGTTATTCTCTTATTGGTTCTCTACTTCTTCTTTAGTTGTGTGTATCACCCATATCAGTGCACACATGTAGAATCATTTCACACCTAGTAGAGGTTTTGCAAACATACAAAATTACCTGTTTCACATTCACACAGAAACAATGTTGATGCAATAATGTATCGGTCTGTAAAATACTCATTTACGGGTTGTGCCTTTTCTCTGAAGTTTACCTTTATCATAATACAGAATTGTACCATAGCAG
The DNA here is from genome assembly GCF_042242105.1 of Pempheris klunzingeri. Lineage (NCBI taxonomy): Eukaryota > Metazoa > Chordata > Actinopteri > Acropomatiformes > Pempheridae > Pempheris > Pempheris klunzingeri. The sequence goes on from NC_092018.1 coordinate 26,699,845, forward strand.
CGAATGGAGACTCCCAGAGGAAGGGCGTCCTTACGTTTGTGACTAATGAGCTGTGTTTGTGTTTGCTTTGAGTGAATGATTGGCACGCTACAGTTAGGTTTACCCTTTTTCACACACGATTTTCACATAATTCAATTGGATGCAAAAAAAAAAAAAAAAGAGCTGTAAACACGGATCTCTAGATACAAGCGCTGCTATAAATGGAGTCACACAGTGGGAGATTGTTGAATTATCTGCCTCTCAGAATTACAAGGCCTCTGTTGGATTCCAGTGAAGGAGATTACTGTCTGAATTTGTCATCTGCTCTGCATGTCAGTTATTTACCTCCTTTCACTCGAAGCACCTTCCAATGTGTGCAGAAATTGGCTTCCTTTATGATTTGCTCCTTGTGTGATTTGTTAAAGCTTTAATGCTCTCACTTTTGTTACAGAGCAGATAAAACGAGCCGAATGTCACACCGTGTCAGCACCTCATGTCAGTCAGTTGTGCAGGGAATATTTCGGTGGCGGACGTTATTGTGTGTACACAGTCGACTGTGTAGGCTGTAGATTGAAACGCTGACTCCAGAAGGCTTCAGGTAACAGACTGTGGAAGCGATGTGGGCCAGGTCTGAGATGGAGAAGAGCTCTGCAACGCTCTGGCTCCCACTGGGTTCTCGCAGAGCCCCTTCTGGAGGCAAACCTGCCACTATGGCATACCAACTGTTGGAGCTTTACTGTTCCCTTCAAGCAAAGCCCCCTCTCTAAGCATTAATCAAACATGGCCGTTTTCATTGAGTCTATGAGTTATGGGCAGTTAGTGCATGAACAAAAAAACTGCTGAAACACTTTATATAGCCTCCATTTTCACACTGTACTTTGTCATCTTCATGAGAGCGACTGCGAATAAAAGCTTTCCATTTTTCAAAAGCAGGTGGATAGAAAGACATTGTCCAGCATACCATTTTTGCCAGGTAAAGGTCGATTTTGAACCGGAGCCCTTCAAGCCATCTTTCCTAACCCCTGTACTTGAGGCAAGTCAACCTGGACTGACAGCTGCATTTTGAGCCTGACTAGCCTGTCAGTGCTTTAGAAGTATATTGTACGCTTTCGAGTTACCTCTCCAACATCGGAGCCACAAATTGACAAGAGCGTTGATCACATCGAACCATATGGCACGACGCTTGGCACTTTAATGTCAAGGAGACTTGTCAGCTGAGTACGCACCTCCATGAGCCTGTTGGTGAATACTGAGTTCCCTAATGTAGGTCATGATGCCCTACTTTTCCGTCTTGTTTTGGCTGGGTTACATTAACTGGGGCCTGCATAAAGTAACCTATATAGTGGTGTTTAGAAATGATCCAGATGAGCTTGTGTTGCATAATTTATTGGTGTGGTTGTCAGCATGAGCACTTCTCTAGGAGGGCCAGCTCACTTTTTAACCAATAATCAATTTTAATAATAGGTATGTCGCTTTTATTAATTCAAGGTTGATATTTGAGTCAGGCGTGGGACACATAATTCATTTTGCAGTATGGCACGACACAGTGATACATTATTGATGCATTAACATCTGTATTGTGTATTGTATTTGGTGTTATTGACTCTCACTACACTGCTTACGACTTCATTCTTAGCTGCTTGTAATGAAGTTCTGTATAATGCAGTAAATAAATCAGCTTTTTGATAAATGACTTGGCTATTTTAGGGGTATATCTAAGCTGCCTATATCTAAGTTACAAAGAGATTATGGTGCAACATAGACCTTGCAAAACATCTCAAATTTCAAAATCACCATGTGTGTAATAATGCCCTCATTGTGGGCAAGTGGTCATAATGGAATACTGTAATTCAGTTATTGTCAGCCCTTGTAAGAGGATATCAAGGCTGAATCTAATGATACTGGTTGTAATGCTGCCATAATGCCAGACCTTCTGGCTGCTCAGGCCTGCCGATGACTGATCGCGAGGAGTCCCTGTGTGTTCACTCAGGCATGGTGCTACCTCCTCCACACACACACACACACACACACACACACACACATATTTGGCTTACATATTCTTCCACCCACTCACACATTCACTCTCTATGAAGCTCCAGAGAAAATGGATGTCCTTGTTGCTACATTTCAGGAAATCTAAAATCCATCCTGGCCTTGTAACTTGACAGAGAACATGTTTTGAACTGATACTGTCTTGTCAGAACATGTGTTATCGTCTGATTTTGACTGCTTGAATGTAACTTTGCTTATAGGCAGTCCTCAGTGTCTTGTTATATTAGCTTAGGCTCTTCTGGGGAACAGTTACACTTGCATTACTTGTCTCCGTCTGATGTATGACTCAAACCTTCGTGTCTTCATCTGTGCAATGTGCTGTAGGTGGAGCTCCACTCAGGAGTACCTTCTTTTTTTTGTCTTAGGGGAGGAGTATTGCCCCAATGAATACATTTTGCAGAAGGTGATATTTTGATTTGCACGTCGGAATGTTAAGTGTGGCTGCCAGTATGTCTTCCATTGCCTTCTTCTGCTCTGTCTTCAGTTCAGCTTGACATTTTTCAGCAGGGAGCAACAGGAAGCAGGAAAAACAAGGTGTGTTTGCTCTAGTGTGTTTACGTCGGCCAGCTGGAGAGGTACGAGCAGAGTTGAAAGAGAGGAAAGGAGGAAGGTGAGGGCTGCTGTCAGTATACTGTTTGCTAAGGAAATACTGTGTGCAGGCAACACAGTCCTGTCTGTTCAGGCAGCACTGTTCTTTAGCCCGTGGTGTGTGTGTGGCTGATGGAGGCTTCTCTCATACAAACCTGCCCTTTTTTTTCACTCAGGTTATTTGGTTCTCTTTCGCTACTGGTGTGCCATCCTCTTTATGCCTCCCACTGCACTGATGTGGTAGCACTGAGTTCATTTTTCAGCCAGTTTATGTTCTCTTTTTCTTTCCTGTTGCTCCGTCTTCAGGGTGATCATGCTCCACCCCTTCCCCTGGCTCTTATTCGCTCTACTCCTCTCCTCTCGCTGTTGCACTCACTCGGTTTCCTCATTACTCTCTCTCTCTCACTCCTCTGTTTTTGTGTGTATTGTGTGGGTGTGCACAAATGGGCGGGAGTTTCTCTGCTCGGCCGCGATTGGCTGGCAAAGGTGTGCGAGGATTGGCTGTATGCTGTGTATAGTGCGAGAGATAGGAAGGGAGGAGGGGGGAAAAGAACTCCAGCAGGCTGGGGTCAGGGGAGAGCGGAGATACAGTGCGTGGGTGTTTTTTGTTTTGAGATGGCAGGGTTTGAACGCAGGAGAGGAACGACTGGGCTTGTCTGTCAGTGGCATACTGAGCTCATAGGCCCTGACTCCAGTGCTGTCTCTCCTCTCGCCAAGCTAGCTGCAATTCTCTTTTTCTTCTGTTCCTGTTCTGCCGCGTGCAGCTGTGCTCTCCTCTTCTCCTCTCCTGCAGCTCTCGCTGCCCGAGCACCCAAATGCAGCCCACCACTTGCTCTCTGAGCGTGAGCCTCTTTCAGGGTGGAGGCGCTGCCAGGGCTGCTGGTGCTGCTACCGCCAGCAGGAAACTGTCCAAAACAATACTAACACAGGCACCGTGGAGTAGCTTTCTTTGGTGATGGTGAGTTGTTTTTTCTCTTCCCCTCCGAGTTTTACAAAATGAAACACAAGTTTGTGTTCCCGTGTCGTTTTGTGAGAGTTTGCATTATAGTTGGAGCGTAGTGTGGTGTACATCGGTGGTGCTCTTGTTCAGCGGTACAGAAGTGCAGAAGAAAATGCCTTTTAAGTTGAGGAGGGTCTTCCTTGTTCTGATTTCTGCATGTCAGATACACCAAGGTTAGAGAGGAATGTAGAATGACGTGAAAATACACCACCACCCCACCCCATGGTAGCATTAGCAGGTATCCAGCCTTCTGGGATTCAACAAAAGTCTTGCAATCAAATGTTGTATTGGACTACTAAAATAGTGAAATTGTTGTTAGCAGTAAGCTGCACTAGGGACTGCCGGTTGCTACAAAACACTGAGTTTGTGCAACTTCTCTGCACTTTATAAGTTTTACCATTGGTCGTGTTGTGGGCCTGGGCCTTTCCTGTCTTTGGTGGCATGTTAAGATATGAGAAGATGAAGTTGATAAGACAACAGCCGGAGAGATTTTCCCCAAATGATCAGCAGGCACGGCCAGCATTTTGTTTTGGCTCATGCTATCACACAAGGAACTACGGACTATCAGTACTCAGTCCCAGCTTATACCCTTTTTTTTTTTTTTGGTCACACTTCAGTACTGTTTTATGTTGCTGTTTCAAATACATGAATGAGTGACTAATTAGGATTACTTCATGATGTAATGTGTCCTCTGTCTATTTGCTTCTCTAACCTGAAAATTGTCTGAAGAAAGATCAGATTCCATTTGTACTGAAGGATTCTCTGGGCATGTACTTATCCCTCGTTCAGCCTTTGTTTTCTGTGCATCTTAATCGCTGACTAATTTTCGAGTGATATATCGGCCACGTGTGCCAAAGCTGTCACTCCAGATATCAAGCAGCGGTCTTAATTTCCCCTCACCAAAAAAAAAAGGGGAAAAAGATGCTTAAAATCATTTCAGTTAAAGTCTTACAAATCTGCTTTAGCTGTTGTGCTACAGAATAATCTGTGTAAAGCCATGGCTCTGCTTTCCCTAAACAGATTTGCTGTGGTTGGATGGTTCTCTGATGAAGAACAACTCTCCTCCATTAGAGATGTTTTTCTAAGTGAGCAGAGCCCACCCCCCCCATCATACTTGTCCCGCTCCTGTTGGAAGCTTTTGGTAATCTGTGCATTGAAAGGTTAAAACCTTCCCAAGCCTGCCTGATTGCATCATATAATAATAAATATTGTAATTTTCACACAGGCATTGGTGCCATATGTTTGCTCTTCAGAGTTTTTTTTTTTTAACCACCAGATCTGAATTGTATTCTGTAATTATTAATGAACAATCTGAGCAGACGAGATTTCTTCCTAAATTATCATAATCAGATCAGTTTATAAACAAAAAATTAGAAAATGCATCCTTGATTTAGGATTTTCAATGGAAGGCTTGGATTAAACATAGTGGCATCGGCCCCCTGGGATGAGTTTGTACATTACATTTTACTTTGTCAGATTTGAAACTTTCTCAGTGAGCAAGGCTATAAGTCCATGCTCTGGGATGCAATTTATTTTGATGTTTATTTTGCTTCTCTTTGTGAGGCTTTGCACCCCCCGGTGGCTTTGAAAATGTCATCTGACAATCTGGAGCTGTCTGTTCAGACGAGCGCCATGCTCTGCGGTGTCTTCAGCAGCCGATGGAGCCATCTCAGTTGTTTTGTTCCACCCTGATATGGTCATCTTTGTTTTGTCTCGCACACATTTTCTGAGGCCAGAAGCTGCACTCTGTGCCATGTGCTTTATGAGTGTACACAGCCTAGGCCACCATCTGCACTCGCATCGGTAGCTTCAGAGTGCAGAACCTCGCCTCGCTTCACCTGCTGGGAGGACATGTGCTCGCCGAAAAGGTGGACTCGTCCATCAAAAAGCACCTCATCACGCTTTCTGCAAAAGAGGACTGTGTTTGTTGGCAGCCAGTCTGCTGGTCTGTTGCATTGCTTGGACAGAGCTGTGCACTAATGAGGCTGCCTATCATGTGTGCCCAGAGAGAAAGCCCCACATCCCTCCCTCCCCACCAAGACACAAGATCTCTCCTGCAGCCTCTCCATCCCCTCATTAGGACTTTCTTCTTTGAATGTCATGTTTTTAACTCCCACTAATTCCTCCAGCTTTCTCCTCTACTTTCTTTCTTTTCAGTTTGACCATGTTTCCCTGTTAATTGTTTCCATGTGCCTTTGAAAACTTGGAGTAACAGCAGAGGGCGGTCATAAAAACATAAACTTTCAGAATTCCACAAATTAGCCTGTTGGCTTGCTGTCCGGTCAAATGTGAAACCAGTTCCATGTAGGCAGCTCCTCTCAGACACCATTTGGCCTCGAACCATGTTTTGAAACGAAGCTCTGTGCCATGTTCCACCAGCAGTTTGTTGAAAACATAATATTTTTGTTTGCTGTTTGTAGCACTTAACCCCAGACTCTGCTTCTTTATTTTGTCCTCGTCTCCTTCAGGGCATCTGGCGCATTCCAGTAGATGAGATTGATCGCCCAGGAAGTTTTGCATCTCATATGAACCGATCCATTGTCCTCTTGCTGGAGGTGCTGTCTCAGCTTAAGGATCACGATACTCTGCTCAAAGTGTCTTTCATGCTGCAGAGAACCCCTGACCAGGGAAAGTAAGGACCAACTTTGTATGATGCTGCTGTTTCTGTTACATATTATGTATTTGTTCCATGACACCTAGTGTTTCTGTCTTTCTCCTCCATAAAGGAAGTATTTACGGGATGTTGATCGCCAGGCTTTGGCCAAGAGAGCATTTTTCCTAACTGTTAAAGTCCTGGAGGACAATCTGAACAGTCTCACAGGGGTAAGGAAGCACACATCACTGCACACACACCAAGAGCTGAGAGCTGCTCAGTGTTTTAGATGTCTGGCATGCACCCACTTCATGTTTTGACAGGTTCTGGTCTCTTTCAGGTGTCTGAGCAGCTTCACAAAGCGCCCACACCCTCCATGGGGGAGATGACCACAACGGACGTATCCAACAGGCCCAGTTCAGAGGACAGCAAACATGCACTGCCTAAGAAGCCTGGGCTCACAGAGGGAGCCTGTGCGGCTGACACAGGGCCCAGGGAAGCGGCCCAGGCACAACTCACCACACTGCCGCCATCCATAGAAAAAGGGAGTACGCTTCAGGACAATTACCCTGGGAAGGTGGAGACTGCTGGGAGTGAGGGACACAAAGCGGGGCCTGAGGAACCAATGGAGCTGGACCTGGCAACTGGCAACTGGAGGAGGCCCTCTACTATCACAGATTCTCAGGGCAACCAAAAGGAGGCCGAGACCTCCCTGAGTGCCGGGGAGCCCCAGCAGAAAGTGACTGACAGCAGCCGGACACCCGAGCTGTCCCTAGAGGAGCTAAGTATCAGTTCCAGGCAGCAGCAGCTTCAAGCCTCAGCACCCAAGGTCACAGTGGTAGCCAGTGGGACCGATCAGGGGTCACTACGAAGGCCAAACAGGAAAAGGAAGCTTCTTGAGGATGTGGAGTCTGGAAAAACTTTACTGCTTGATGCCTACAGGGTGTGGCAGCAGGGCCAGAAAGTCATGACCTACGACCTGGGACGCATTGAAAAGATCATGTCGGAGACTTACATGCTCATAAAACAGGTAAACCTCTTCGAGATAAGTGATGGCTCTGCTATTCATGCACAGCTAATGTTGTTGTTGTGAGTAAGTGTTCGATAGAACAAAAAAAAAACACTACAGCAGCACAGTCTTGCATGCTTGATGTGAGCCCTCCGATAAAATACATCAGGAAACCCCTCTTCTGACTGAATTAGTAATGCAACAACCACTGTAGAAAAGGGACTTTCCCGCTTTCAGTTTTCAAACACTGCGACAAATTCAGCTCAAAGCGTGGTTGTGTTTTTACTCAGTAACCCAAATTTAACCTCTCTGACTTTGGTCTCTCTGCTGCTATTCCAGAAACTGCTGGTGCTTTGTAAAGGTTTTTTTTGTGACATGACGTCACAAGCAGGATGTTATGATGGTGTTGTTGATTTTTTTAATTTTTTTTTTCCCCCATGCATTGCATCACCGCAGTCAAAACAGTTAAGAAATATCACCAAATTAAACTCCAATGTCAGATTGTTTCAAAGCAAAACTTGAGGAAAGAAAGACTTCATAGTAATTCTTGAGTGATTTTAGTTCATCCTAATCGGTCTGGTCTCCAGCGCGCACACACACACACACACACACTCACACTGCCACACAGCCTGGGTGGACAGGCTCAGGCTCAGGCTCCGCTGCAGCTCATCCTTTTTTTTTCCGCAGCACAAGCATGGCTCACAACAAAAATGGACAGTGAAAATGATTTGTGATAGTTACACTGGCATTTGTGCTTATTCTGCAAACTTTATAAATCCTAACGTCAACATTCACCTGCATAGGGAATGTCAAAGCAGCGAGAAGTTTCTTTTTACTCCTCGACAGCAAGTGTTCCTCAATTGTTGAAAGTTTGTCCAACTTCAGGGCTTTCTATGCTCATAGAGCTTCTGTGGCCATATTGAGCTACAGATCAGAGCTGGCACTATAGAAGTTGCCGTGTCATTGCCTCTTTAATGCAAGAGAGCTGTAGCTGGAGTGGGAGGGGTGGTAGGCGAGGGACAGCTGAAGAGGAAAAAAGAGAAATTGGAGGAGATGGGCCAGCTTCAGCGGCTTTGTTTTGTTTTTGTTCTGTTTTTTTTAGGTGCTGCGGTTGCTGCTAAGATTATTTCCTGTGCTCTTAAGGAGACAGCGAAGAATATTTTCTTAGACACACCCATAACAGAGAGTAGCCACAACCAGCCGTGACATGTTTCCTCCCACCAGATGACTCCTGCAATTAATATGCCTGGACATTTTCCAGAAGCATCTTTTGATTGTCATCTACTTGCACAAACTACAGATGCCCTGTGGGTTTCATGGTCTCCTGCATTGCATAGCTGCATGTAGTTGCATACAGTTACAGGTTAGGTCTGTTTCTTGCATCTTTTTTCCCCTCTTGTGTATGTTTGATATTACTGCATATTTTTTTCTTTCTCACAGCTCTTAAGGTGGTACATTTCAAAGAGCCACTAAACCATGAGTTCTGTCACATTGAGTGAATGATTTTATTGATGCGACAGAGATTTCTTACCTCATCCAATTACTTATATGTTTGTATGTAATAAATATGTCTGACAAGGAAGGTTTGCAGTGAGCCAGACATGAATTGAAAGCAGAGAGCTGTCCTCTGTGATGCACTGAAGCTTGACTCAGTCCATTTAACAATTGGCATCATTTGAAAAGTAGAATGAGGCTGCTGTAAAAAATCCCTCCCTTTGGGGGTCCCTGAATCGCTGCATACAACAGGCTGCTGGAGGGAACATAACAGCTGCGTGAACAAGATTACAGCAAAGTGCACGACGCCGGGCTGCAGCTAAGCTCGCCAACTCCCACACACCCACTCGCTCCTCAGGGCCTTAATGTGAGACTTTCTTTACCAGTGCTATGATCAGAGGCAGAAGCTCGGAAGAAATCCTGCTGGCTCTGATGCAGCATCAGAAGAATTTGATGATGATTTGACATTAGTGTGGAGACACAGTGAGTGATTAACATGAGATGTACACAAAACAGGTCACTACGGAAATATATGATGAATTTGCAGTAGTACACACACTTCTCCGATGTAGCATAAGGACTTTTTACTGGATAGATAGAGATGTGTGAAACGATTTGACACTGTGAAACACGAGCATGTGAAAATGCAGTATGCTGCTGTGGCCTAATGTCCTTGTTCTGCCTGTTCTCCTGTGTCAGGTTGATGAGGATGTAGCTCTGGACCAAGCTGTGAAGTTCTGCCAGATACAGTTGGCCACTTCTGCCCAAAGACAGGTAAAACACTTGAACTCAGCACGCACATCTGCCATTTTTTTGCTGCATCTACAGTTTCTCTCCCCTGTGCGCCGGAGCTCGTACTGCAGCTGACATCAGCTGCTTTTCAGGGACTTGATGAACACCGTTTTAAAGGCAAAAGAAAACATCCAGCCGTGAAATAATCATAACAACATTATGCTTTTGATTGCAGCAGGAAAACATTTAACCAAAGCAGGTAAATCCTGATAAGCTGCAACGGTTATGGCACTGAACTGCCATCCTCATGATTTATTATTCTGGACTCCAGGATGGCAAACTTATGCTTTACCAGCCAAGCTAAAATGATCTATTGGAGTTGTCCTGGTGTTGCACACACACACACACACACCACCCATCTGTCAATCCAAAAAGGTTAAATTCTAATTTTACTTGCCTGCTATTTACCTGATTATAGCAAGATTTACAAATATAAGTGTTGTTGTGTTGTGAGGGAAGGAGTAATGTGTAGCATCTTTAGTATAATGTGCTAAACTGATAAGTAACTTGGTAATTGCCTGTTCAAGCCTGCCAGTGCTAAATATAGCCCAAAGCGTGGCGGGAATGCTCCCTGTTGTCCCTTAAGCGTCACACAGTATTTGCCAAATTAGTTGTCATTGATTTTAACTGAGCGTTTGTGCATTTGCGTATTCGTACGGGCAACGTGCCTACGATCTACAAGGCAAAATGGCAGATTTAGGTATGTAGATACATGAAATAAAAAAAAGTCTAATTGTAGTAGATCTAATGGCTTCAGCTAGTGCTAAACCAACCATTAACTAGCGCTCATATTCCTCATGGAATCAGTTGTTGCTCTGCCTCGTCCTGTGTGGGTGACTCCCCCTTCCTCACATCCCTCCTCCTGCCCACACAGTTGACAAGGGTCCTCTCAGCCCACATCCTGTTGTCACGGTGATGTTCCCCACGAACCTCAGGCTCATGAGAAGTAGCTGTGGGCAAAATGAATCTCTTTCCTCCTAGTTCCCTGATCCTATCATCTTATTTTCAGCATCAGTCTTTATCTCGTCTTTGTTAGTTTTGTACGCACATTTGTTTTGTCTAATTTTCATGCATAAACACACAACACAGAGAGATGGGTGCAGAGCTGCATGCCACATTTTTCAAATGTGCAAAAGGCCTGCTTGGAAGTAGAATCTTAATTTAACCGAAACAGCTGTGTGGGATCTTTTCTTGTTATCGTTGTTGTTGTTGTTATATTTCAGTATTACTTCAGTGCAATTCTGCTTTACCTTTTAAACAAAATACAATTTAGAAATCATGACTTTCTACAGAGTAGCCTAAAATTTAATCCCTTGGATAGAAATAAGTAGCAGTGAAAGAAATCAGGTCTGACAGTAAAGGTCGTCACAGCAGAAATGTCAGAGAAAATAATCTTATCAATCATATTATGACCATTTGTTGCGTAATTGGTCACTAATAGTTAAAATCTCATGTGGAGTCTAAACCAGACACAGACCAGTCCTCTGACAGTCTGCCAGGTAATGTGATAATTGTCAGGTATACATGGCACGACTGTTGACCTGTCAGATGTTATGATAACTGGGCTGCATGTGATGGTTTGTGCTCTCGTTTACCCACGATGCAGCCTGCTAGCTTGTCGAGCAGTCCAGTCAAACTCCTGCTCGTGTGTAATCATTGTGCCACCAGCTCATGCTGCGGGTTGCATGTGTATGTAGTGGGAAATGTGAGTAGGCACCTTGGAGTTCTCAGCTCGAGGACATGAAAAATGCCTCTTACAGATTCGCACATTCCTTCAAGCCCCCACAAGCACGAAGCGAGATCTGGCCGTATAGTGCTGAGCCAGAGGATTGGCTGTGTCGTGCTCCCTGTATTGTTTTCTCCCGCAGTTTGATGCCATATCAGGGGGAAATCATGTCATAATCTTTTTGGTTTCTACTCTCCTCTGCGTGAGGAGAAGGGAGGTACTTAATTAAAACTCTCCAGTTTATCAGCAGACTTGGAAGGATGCTGAGGTTTACCTCATCAAAGAATATGGACGTTTGCTTCACAAAGGAGCAGCAGAGTCAGTCCCATTTGGGCAGGCAATTTAATTAAAATGTTCAGCTGGTCGCTCTTTCAATTGTGTTGGAAAAGATGACCAAACCTGTACACAACATCTACAGCGGCTCTAATCTGATTTAAAGCCCAATCTCGATAATTACAAAGAACCATCTTTCACTTCACATTGTGGGACCTCAGTTTGGCTGCCAGCAGCCCAGTGTTACCACACTGCAAACACTGGATGAACCCACGGGCTGGCTGCATGCTATGTGCTGCAATTTTCTCAGGTACAGTATTTTTCTAATGCACATGCTTCAGCTGACTTGTTGCTATCTTTGTTGGCAATGTTTAATTCATGAGATATGAATCATCAAAGCTGACTTTGGAGCCAGTTCATGTTCGAAGCTGCTGCGCCGCTCTGTGCCGAGCTGAAGGATCTGTTGCTGTCAGAGCTTTTGGAAGGCTGCTCTGTTTGATTTGCCTGTGCTGTGCTGCGTGAATACCGTAGGGAGCTTCATCATACACAGCTCTGATTCAGGGCGCAATTTGACTCCAACTCCCAGCAGAGAGCCGGAGAAAAATGGTATAAGAGCTCTGTTATTGCCAAATTATCTTGTACTACCATACTGTATCTGGCAAAGCCCGGTCGCCATGACAGTAGTGTTATGTGGCCCTGACAAAACTGTGATACATTTTTAATCACATTTACCTCTGGCATGAAGGCATATTTACGTTTTTAACATGCACCCATAATTAATGCAGTACAGTTCCTCTGGATATAAAACTAATCGTTTCTTCAGCCTGTCAAATTTTGCCACAGCTCTTGTATACAGCTAAGGGGCTGGATTCACCGGCTTCTGAAGGCTAGTTTTCATCCAACTTTTCATCCATTTTGAATTGAAATCTGGACATGGTATATTCATTTCTTTTGACTGTGCTCCTCTGTGTTGCCATGACAGCGGCTGTGGGAGCAGGGCGACTGTTGTCACAGGTTGTTTGTGCAGCTCTTGTGTTTATAAGTGGTCCTCAAAAGGACACGCAGGAAAGTGGCTCAGAGGGATGTAGCTGGTGCTGGCGAGGAGCACAGCTTTACGCCACAACACAGAGTCCGGCACACCAGTAAGCCTCTGAAGCCCTGGGGGACGCCGTCGCTACTCTGTAAAGGATTTCATTACTACTTATATGAGAGAGCCGAGACTAATTTGGCTGATGTGTGTTGTTTGAGAAGTGCAGTGGTATCGACTGTGGCTTACTCTTATTTCTCTGGCACTGAGGGTCTGACCACATTCTGTCTCACGGGGAGAGGATGTACAGTTCTCAGGCGTCTACATGAGCAGAGGAGGGTTAACGCTGGAGATGGATCCCCAAGGTCAGTCACAGCTCCTCACGACCACCGCTCTGCTTCTGTCTCCAACAGTCAGCAGGCGACGCCCCGACCACGCCCAAGTACACCAAGGAGCACCGAGACATCTTCTTCCCCGCCTCCCTGCCGACACCCGTCCTGCTCAGCCACGCCGCCTGCCACCCACTGTCCGCCCAGGACGGCCAAGCCAAAACGGTGTACGAGCCCCTGAGCAAGCTGTCCAGACCTCAAGCCTTGGGCTTCCACGACCAGCCACAGCACAGGAGAGGTGCCAGCCACCCTGCTGCAGCCATGGCCTTCCTCCCACACACAGGTACAGTAGCCTCCGCTCCAGCACATCTCCCCACTGAGCGGCTGCTTAGTGTTTTTGCCAAAATGTAATATGCCGTACGTTTTGTTTTTTTTGTGTTGGGAAGATTTTAGAGATAAAATGTGTTTTTTGTTTAAATTGGTAATACTGCTGATGTCTGTTTGGTGGTGAAGCTTGGCTGTCATCAGTTCAGTTTGTGAGGATCCTAAAGTGCTGTAGCCCACGTGACCAGCAGGGGGCGCCTGCGGGCTTCCACAGATCTGTTACATAACAACAGAGTCTGGCCTGGTTATATTTTGCCTTTTGGGTTTTGTCAGTTCCCCAACAAGAGTTTTAGAAATCAGTGTCCTCCAGATTGTGACTCTGTTTCTGCCCACATGAGCTTCTGGGGGGTTTGGCATGATCATGAATAATCTGCTGGATAAATTTCTAGTTTTATCTCTTGTTTAATTTCTAAAGATGCAATCCCTGCACCCAAAATCTTCACCCTGGATTCCCCTGATATTCAAAACTAGCCTGAATCTCCAACGTGTAGTGTGTGGAAGTGTATTCATCTTCATATTTTAAGCCCTTCTTTCTAATTGTTAGAGTTGATTATTATTTAAAATGTCCGAATAGACATTTGAAATTTGCACGAGGCCAGTAGCGCCATTAGAGGGCAGTGAACAGCTTTTGGAGATGCTGAAGGTAATCCTCCTCCTGTTGAGGCAGCATTCATTTCTCCTCTGTCAGATGAGCGCTCAGTAAGTGGAGCTGTTGCATTTGGCTTCCTTCCAGATGGTTCTCCTGTTTATGCCCATTTTCAGCTGATGCTCATGAGCTTTTCACTGCAATCTGTGAGACCCTTTGCTCAGTTTTACCCCTTTGATATCTGCAGATATGATTCAGGTAACAAACCTGACACAGCTGTTGTTTTTGAGAAGAGGAACTTTACTCCAAATGGACTTTTAAATCGTGCTGAACTGCCTGACTGACATTTATTTCCATGAAAAAAGAAAAAATTTTGTCACATTTAGTGTGTAATGTGCTGTGCTATATAAAAGATAAGCCACTTATTTAAAAAAGAAAACTGTACACATTCAAGAAATATATTTGCATAATGTAACTGAAGGGTTAACACAAAAAAAAATCATATAAAGGCAAAGACATTACTGATGAAAAGGCAAATCAATATGTCTGATTTATTTTCACGTGGAGCTAACATTCTCTTTACATTTCCATGATGTAGGAAGTGTGTGGCTTCTCTCCTCTGCAAAAGGATTTAAAAATACTCAATTTGAAGAGTCACATTTCTGGTTCTTGTCCAATTTCACTGTGATATTTTGAGCAAATTCTATTTTTAGATTTTTGTGAGAGGGGAACCCCCCCCTCCCTCTCGCACATGCAAACCTTTAAGTAATTAGCTGTCAGGCAGAGCTCTCTGCAACACGGCTGTATTCATTTTTGTCCTTAATTGGAGACCCACAATGCTGCCTCACGACAAACCTCACGGAGCCCGTCTGATCATTATATCTACTCTGGTAAATTCAGCTGCACTCAGTCAGGGTCATGTCACAAGCTAAAAGCTGTCCTCCTCATGTCAGCAAGAGGAGAGCTCGCTGCATTGGACTAAACAACAAGCATGTTGTCCATCCGTAGACATTTGTCACAGCAGGAGATCCAGTTGACTGAAAGCAGTTGTAACCAGCAGCATATGAGCAATTTGTGGGGATCTGCTAAAATTTCCTCAACCTATTAAGGCTGGATGACCTTTTGAAGGTGTGGCAGATGCACGCTAAGGTGGTTGCATACACAATATTTGCATGTACGCACACAGGTTAGCATCAAGCAACACTGCTGCACTGTGCATTATGTAATGGTTTCCTAGGCAACATTAATGGAGGAGCCTGAAAGAGTATTAGATCATTTTTGTTTTCGTGTGTGTGTGTGTGAGCGCTGCAGGGGCAGAATTCACAATTAGTTCACATGTGCTCATTTCAGAGAGACGTCCTATGACAAATGAATCGAATCAAATGAATTTTAAAGTCAACATCAAATACAAAATTGTCCATTTGTGCAATAGAAACATTAATGTTAACATTTCTTCTCTTTCTTGGTGTTTTCCATGACTAATTTAAAACAGACTAGACTAACATTGAACTCAACTGGCATTGCTGTTGGTTTCTTTCCTGTCAAAGCTAAAGATGGTGACTTGTCTGTGCCGGCAAGGGATCTGATTAGGTCATCGATAAGTAAAGTATAGAAATAGGAGTTTTACAATAGTTTAGTAATTCTCTCTGAGTGGTTGGAGGGTCCAGACCGTGCTGATAGCACAGTTTTAATGTATTTTGTGGTCTTGTTTCTGCCCACAGAGGAGCGGGAGGAGCCCTCAGAAGGACTGTCGTACCGACAGCAGGAGTCGCACCTTTGTCAACAGATGAAACTCGCCACTGTATCACAAGGGCAAGAGTCAGCAGCAGGCTGGTTCCAGGAGGAAACTGCCACATGTAGCACTGCACAACCGTGCTCAGGTCAGAAGCTTTGAATGTGTGTTATGAGAGAAAAGGTCACATCAGGATACACGGACTGATTCCAATAGAAAGTGTAACAGAACTCTCAGTGGCTTTATGTGCTTCAGAAATGTTCTAATGTGAAGAAATGTCCTCGTATTTTCCTCCCTCAGACCAGCAGCAGTATGCCAGCAACGAGCAGTCCAAGCTTCCAGACCCCAATCGAATCCGCTCCCGTGTTCCACCCAACATGCCAAAGCTTTTCATCCCTTCCACCGTTACCAAGTTCCCGCCAGAAATCACAGTAACACCTCCGACACCCACGCTCCTCTCCCCCAAAGGCAGCATCTCAGAGGAAACCAAACAGAGACTTAAGGTATGCGCTCTGGTTCTGTGTGAGTGTGTTCGTCTGTGAGTGTACGTACTTGGTGCAGCGTGCAGAGTTTCTAAAACTCAACAGTGACCCCTGCTGTCTGCTCCCGTACAGAACGTCATCCTGTCATCTCAGTCTGCAGCCACAGTCAAAAAGGACACCCTGAGCCAGCCGGCGCTGGAAGTGCAGGAGACGTCCAGCCAGGAGTCGTCCTTGGAGAGCGAGTCGGACGAGGAGGAAGACGATTACATGGACATCTGAGACTCTGATGGCCTTCTGTGCTCGCTGAAACTGAACAAGGCCTTTGGTCCTAACTTGGCCTCACTTCTGCCAAACCCTGTGCCCCTGTCTTCAAAAGCTAAACAAAAAAAAAAAGGAATGGTACATGTCACTGCAGCTGTCTTTGTTGATGCTATCGTTCCCTCATGTGCATTATGAAAAAAAAAAAAAAAACACTCCCAGACTGAAAACAATGAAACATCGTCTGTCGGCCCACAGCGATGGCGTATGTATCTGACAGACGGCGGCGGCTTCTGTCTCGCAGCATGTCTGTAATGTGCCATTTATGCATATCACACATCAGCTTATTGAGCTCTCCTGCACCCAGCTGCACACTGGATCAGTCGGGAGAGACTTTAGCGTTCAAAGCCAACCAGCCCCGTGTTTTATGCATCGTTATTTTTTTCTGTTCTGTACACTAACCGCAGCTAAATCCTCGTCTGAGAAGCGGACGATCTGAGGTGCCTCAGTCTGGACTGACGCTCAGCAGCAGCAGCAGCAGCAGCAGCAGCATGCACCTGCTGTCTTTTACTTTGGCATGAGAATTTTCATCGGCAAGAGACACCGTGTCGGTATATAATATATTTCTGTGGACATAAAGGTGAAACGAGGACAATCGGCTGCATTCGAGGTTGCAGCCTCACAACCAGTAGCAGATTGGAAATGTTTACACTTAACGTTTGGGATGTTTTTCATTTAGCACTTAACTTTGTGCTATTTTTGTACTCACTGTATTTTCTTGTAATATTTTGTCTTCTATATTTTTCTTTTCTTCGGTGTGCATTTGTAGCTAAGAGGAACAGTTCTTACCAGGAAGGCGTCCTGTCACCAGCACTGATCTGAACGATGCGGAGAAGGGGGGTCGCAGCTATGAGAAATCAGCTTTTGTACATGTCATAATCCAAAGTCTCTTTCCAATATGTTTGGCTCTGCCAGGTCGAGTGTTAAGCTGGAGAAGCACACGCATGTGTGAGAGTGCAAACACTGAGGCACGGGTCACTTCAGTTTCAATCAACTCAGGAAACGACTCATCAGACGTGAGCTTTGCTGAGTTCAGTGGAACTGAAATGCTCGCCGAGGGAGACTTTCTAATACAGATGCCTTTCCATTGAAACCATTTTGGTAAATTTGTCTCAATTCTAGCTTAACTCAGAGGAAGACAACCGAATGTTTTTTACAGATTGTTTTCTATAAAAAGAAAAGAAAGCTATTTACTGATTGTGTTTCTTGAGAGCTGTCTGAAAATAATTTTTAAGGAGGACAGAAAATAATAATTGTAAAACTCACCCTTGATATAAAAAAAAAAACAAAAAAAAGAAAGCTGTTTTGTATTTTATTTAATTGTTTTTCTTTAATTTCTTGGTGTAAGATAGTTTTCTATTGTTCGGCTGAGCTTCTGGGAATGTACCACAGTTAAAGAGTTCACCGGGTTGAAGGCTTTAGCTCGGCCCAAGCCCTGCCCCCCCCTGGCTCAGGCTGCTTGAGGGGAACTGTTCTCTATGCCTGGACTGAATGCATTATAGATGTCAAACCAAAAATACATTTGAGAAACACACATTTGCTTCGTGTGGTACTTAAAATACCATCCAGGTCTGCAGAAGAAGCTGTCCACAGGGGGCCGATGAGACGGCGGACTCTCGGCAGAGCTCAGACCTCCTGGGCTTCCTGTAGGTACCTGAGGGGCCACCGTCATCTGTGACTGCCCTGACTAGAGCTTATCACAAGACCTGTGGACACAGAGCTCGGTATAACAGCACCTCGAGGAAGAACTGTAATAACACATCACTCTTCAGGTATTGTCTTCACATTTGTTTTCTCGCAGACGCACAGGTTTAAAGTCTTTATAATTCATGTCAGGCAAATGTGAGTGGCTGCTAATCAGACATTCATAGGATGCTGACACATGAGTTATAATGTTTTATGAAAGTGGATAAGCTGCGTAAGACACTGAATAACACAATGAATTATGAATGCAGTAAAAACCTGATGTGTCCCGTAATGATTTAGTTCACACGGTGGAAACAAAGTGTTCCCACCAGTTAAACTGCTTTTTTCATATATTCGTAGGAAAATGACGGCTTTGTCCACACAATGTATTTAGCCTTAAGTTCAAGGCTTAATTTGAACCAAGGAAAGAAAAGGTTATTTTGTAGTGTGATGAGAGCATTTCCCTTCCACTTCACTGCTGTAATGCTCTTCTATCAAAGAGGTGTGTGTGTGTCTATATAATATATATATGTATTTAACTTCATTTTCCTTTACTTAAACAGTTAAAAAAAAAAAAAAAAAAAAAAGACCTGGCCAAGAGTGCAGCATCAACGTGTTACAACAATGAATCCAATAAGGACGACACAGACCGGTAAGGACAGTCACACACTGCAACAGAGGAACAGAATATCCAGTGAAGACGCATCAAATTCATTTAGTAGTTTAACTTATGAGGCTAAAAGCTGCCTATTGAGGTTTGCCTTTGTTTTATACAGATTATTACAGCGAGCTGAGTGGTCGGCGAGCTCGGACGTCCACGTGCTTCCGGTCAGGAGACGTCGGAGTGCTCTGCAGGCTGAGAGGAAGGTGATGGCTGCTCACTAAAACACACAGCAGTCGCTTTTGTCACCAGTCAGAGGCCACACAGCATTTTAACAGTGACAGTGACAGCTAATTTCTCAACAGTCAAGTTTATTTTCAGAGTGTGTGTGTGGCCTAGACGGATGGAAAGTATTTAAATCTCAAGGTTAACACACTCAGTGTTTAATCCTGATTTCTTATTGGCTGCCAATAAGAGGATAAATAACTATTTTAGTCTCGATTAAACGACTCTTAACACTCCAACAGAATATTGCAGGACAGTGAAGTCAGCTTCATTGGTGTCGCCCAAAATCACGAAGGCTTTTACAAACTTTTTTTTAATGATCCCACAGTGGGGAAAGCTCCCTGTTATTGCAGCTCAAAAAACGGACATAAAGCAAACAATCAAAGAAAGAGAAATGAAATAAACAGAAACATTAATAAAACCCCAAAACCCTTCAACAGGAGAAAAAATATGTGGAATCTTCTGTTTCCTGTGGCGTCCTGGCCCCTGTGGCCAGCGGACCACCCCGCTGACCACATTGACTTTGTGGTCAAAGGGCTTGTACACGGTGGTGTGAAGTCTCCGACACGAGGGAAGTCATTAGTCTTCATTAGCAACTTCCAGGAGTTTCTTATGAAGTGCTGTGAAGTTGTCATTTGCTCCCTTTGCCAGGCAAGCTAGATGTGAGGTTTGTTTTCTTATGTGGAGGGCCAAATGTGAGCTCACCCGGCCCCTCGTTGGTGCGTGTCAGACCCCGGTCGCTGTGGAGGTAATGCAGGGACGCTGGGTGACACATTGTTTTCTCATTTTTCACAGTAAACAGGCTTGTTTTCAATAATCTGCAGCCTATAAAGTAAACTGATGAATTGGCCTTTACACCTGTTGAATCTGACTACATGGCTGCGTGCAGACTTTTAGATTAAAGTTCCCAGCTGTGCCATAAAGGAGACACGATGTCATGAGTCCTCTCCGGTCACAACACAGCGTCTCAAGGCTGATGGAGGTAAACCATGATGGACCCGTTCTCAGGTAAAGGCATTTCTCCTGCCATGTGAGACTGCTCGGCCTCCTGTGACATCATGTTGTTTCCAGCCACAGGGCTGCTATCTCTACAAAACCCTCAAAGTGGCCAATTAAGCATCAAAAGGGCATGCTGCATGGCTAATGTGAGTGAAAGGTGTGAGATTTCTCGTCAGTCCACTCCGGGGGCTCTTTATTGGGCTGCTAGAGAGCCGTCTGATCCCCGGGCCCTGGCTGTATATTGGCAGCTGTTAACTGTCGAGCACAAGAGGATCTGTGCAGTTAAAGCAAATGGCCAGAGACTGACACCTGGGAGGTGGAACATCGCTGCCGAAGGTGATCTGAGAGTAGAGCCGGGGAGGAAAGCCACAGTGGGATCAGCATGAGATGGAAGGGTTCGATCTGAACAGGAAGTATTCATAACATAACTGAAGGTATCTATGATGTATCTATAAGGAGCTAAACTCATGCAGTGTTTTTAGGGCCTTTGGAAAAAATCCAGCATGTTTTTGGTCAGCAGTCCTCTCCAGATGACCTCCCTGATGTGTGATCCGGTCCAAACTGCCCCAGGCTGGCTCTTCCACAAGGCTTCTGTCCCCAGGCCAGGCACCGAGGCCTCTACCAGTCACACCTGTCACCTCCAGACCCAGTGTGTAATGGGATCGACGCTGCTGCTGCTGAAACGTACACCTCCGCTCTCACCGTCACACACTCTGCAGCTAGAGCCACAGAGAATTTACCATCAATTATCAAAAGCTCCTTATTTCTCGCAGCATCAAACTCCTTGAAAAAGAAAAAAAAAAAAAGAGCTGTGTGTCAACTCCCCCTCCTCCCTGTGAAACAGTTTAAGGGGATCCCCGTGCAGGGGGGCAGCTGAGGGCCAAGTGAGCAGAGCCACACTGAACCTGTGATTAATAACTCCTCCACAACAATTGGTTTGGCATAAGGAGGATAAAAACACATCGCACCTCCTCAAGGCCAATGTTGTGCCACCGGGTTCTTTAGAAGGACAGTGTGGGGGCACGGGGCGGGGGGGGGGGGGGGGGGGGGGGTCCTCCATCAGGGCATTTAACATGAGCATCGCACAGAGATCTCTTTAAGTGCATCATTACAAGCTGAAGGTTATTATCCTTTTTATTCTGCATCGACCCTTCTGAGCAGCCTTAAAGAGGCCAGTCAATACTTTCACAGGGAGGACATCTCTTTCTGCGTTTAACGGCCGACTCTACAGAGTGAAGTGAAGTGCTGCCTTTTAAATCTGCGGGACATCTTTACATCTGCACACACTGCTTGTAAACTCCCACATCACATGTTGCGCATGGTTTTTGGTATCTGACCTGTAAATCCACACAGTGACACAAAAGCAGAGAAGAACTCCTTTGTGTGTGGGTGTCAGAGAGCCGAGCTCACAGGAGGCACTGTATGCAGCACGCAGGTCATGAGAATACAATGAGGAATGTGAGTGGAAGTCTTGTGTCCATGCTAGAAAAGAGGTTGAATGAAGTCACCTCAATTCAAATGTTCATGTCCGTGGAGACAAGAGGGGGGACTGTGGTTTAATTTTTGCTCCTCTATGTTAATGCTGGCAGCGTTTAGCATTTGCTTTGCCTGTGGTAACGTGGCACGACGCAGGCGGAGACGGGCCTACGAATGACACCCGTGGATTTTGCCTGGATGTGGATGGTGGGAGGACGGCAGGGCTGTTGTGGCAGGTCTTTATTCTCAGAGCCCTCCCGTCCCATTCAAGGCTGACTTGGGCTTGTGGTGCTAACTGGCTGTTAATTGCCTGCCTATACGCTGGGCTTTCTCCACATGCAGAAACTAGCCCCTTCAAGGGAAACTAGCCTAATGAGATTATCTATCAGAGCATGGGCCTGTCTAGACACCCCAATACACACCCCCCCTCCCCTCCTCACACACACACATACACACACACACACACACAACCACCACCACTGCCAGGCTTCAGAGGATGGCCCCAGGTAAAAGTTACCTGCAGAAAGAGTGCATGTTGTCATTACACCATTATGGGTTTACACAGTTTCCCACCCACTGCATAATTCCTCTGATGGAGAAAGCTGAGGATGTAGAAGAGCGTAAAGGTCGACCACATATTTCATGAAGTCAGAGAAGTCTTTTTAGTTTTTCATTTCAGATCAGTGTAAAAGACCTCTGCAGTGTTTGGCGTTAAAATCGTGGTTGTAACTTTGAGAAAACTCTTGGAAAAGCTGCTATTTTTAAGAAAATCACTCCTCCAGTGCGCACGCTAAACGGACAAAAAGGATTATGTCATTTAAATGTACCCTGCATTGGATTTCTACCAGGTGTGTGAAATGTATCATACTGAGTTTTTACCACATTGCACAAACACACTAAATGCCATTTTCGCGTGTAGTTATGTCAGTGCGAATGATATTTACACAGATTGTGGTGCCGCTGCGAGCCCCTATCTGCAGCAGGGAAGTCTGTCCATATTTGTTTTAAAGTCTCTTAGCAGTTAATAAAGATGCATTTCCTCCGTCCCCCTTCCTGTGGGGACGGTATCAAGGCTCTGTTAAGTCTCTTTGATTTCCAGCACCCTCCAATCACAGCAGGACACTGACTCATCATTGTGCCACTTCAAAGTCTGGGAATGGCTCTCTTGACCCCACCCACTCCATAGCTCCCCTTAAAAGTCATGGTCACATCACCCTGCAGGACTCAAGAGCTCTGAAATATCCACTGCAGCAAGACCGACAAACCTTCTGACTTCCTGAGCTGCTGGATTTCTGGGTTTTTTTTTTTCACACATGAGGCAGGAGACTAAGGAGGGAGAGCAGAGCTGAAGGAACGTTTGGACATCACAGATACTCGGATTGCTTATTGGCTCTCAGTGCATGACCCCTCTCAGGCTTTTCCTGTGCTACTACTGAGCCTGAAGAATGCAGTCCATCAGAGGTGAGTGCTGACTGATTCAGTGGATTTGCACAGAGCTCTGCCAACCTGTTTGGTCTTTTTCCCCGAGCACAGCTTTCTCCATCATGACTTCTCCGTTTTAAGCACAGCTTTGATCAATCTTATTTACTTCTAGACCTTAAGCCTAACTTCAGCGGTGGCCCTCCTCCCTCCTCCATGGCTGCTGGCCCCGATGCCTACCTGCAGGGCAACATCAGAATGACGCTGGAGGACCCTGAACTCTGGAAGACCTTCCATGGAATAGGGACAGAGATGATCATCACTAAACCCGGCAGGTACGGTGACAGAAAACGTAGCATTTAATGCAAAATGTTCAGGAAAAAGCGTCCTCTGTTGCTCACATGTTCCTTTTTTATGTTTTCCAGGAGGATGTTTCCACACTGTAAAGTGAACCTATCCGGCCTTATTCCATGTGCCAAGTACATCTTACTGGTCGACATGGTTCCTGAGGATGGCTTCAGGTATAAGGTAAGGCAGCATTTACTCATCCTTCACTTCTGAACGAGTCTTGATTTATCAAAAATAAAGTATAGCCGTGCTTCACCACAGCCGTGGCTTTGGCCGTAGACATCCCTCAGTGGTTACCAGTATCTCTAGACATGACACCCCCTGTTTGCCCCCCACCCCCTCTCCTGACATTGTACATCAAAGGGTGCTATCTCTTCCTGTTTTCTCTCCCCTGCTGGGAGCCCACTGTACTACCCCCTATCTCCGTGGGTGGTACTGGCCAGCAGTCACTCTCCACTCTGCCGTCCTCGTCTCACACTGTGGGAAGGGAAGAAGATCCTCTCCCTCTGTAAATCACCCATCCACCCTATGACAGACTGACTGACTGATTATCTGTCTGCTTCCTACAGTGGAATAAAGAGAAATGGGAGGTGGCAGGAAAAGCGGAGCCCCAGCCTCCATGCAGGACCTACCTCCACCCCGACTCCCCGGCCCCGGGGAGCCACTGGATGAAGCAGTCCGTGTCCTTCCTCAAGCTCAAGCTCACCAACAACACACTCGACCAGCACGGCCATGTAAGTAAGAGCACAACAACCCCACGTGATCTTACTACTGTTCTGCAGCACGCTGGATAAAGGGGGGTTGTTGTAGTCCTAGTGGTGACACGTACACAAGTGGAAATGAAGCTTAAAAACAGAAAAACAGTGCTCTGAATTCATCCCTCTCCTCCTACCTGCAGATCATTTTGCACTCCATGCACCGCTACCACCCGCGCTTCCATATCGTCCAGGCAGACGACCTGTTCAGTGTCCGCTGGAGTGTCTTCCAGACCTTCACCTTCCCCGAGACTTCCTTCACAGCGGTCACGGCCTACCAGAACACCAAGGTCAGTTTGTGGCACTGCAGGATACAATAAAAACTGCCGGCAGGACATCGCACATGATCCGAGATTGTAACCGATTTGATTTCCCCAACCCACAGATTACAAAGCTGAAGATCGATCACAACCCATTTGCAAAAGGCTTCAGGGATGAAGGCACTAATAAGAAAAGGTGGGTGTCACACTCGGCACATGGAGGCACTTGGTTTGGGTGCTTCACTTGAAAAACGGGGCTCACCTACAGATTTCCTTTGCAGTCGATTGTATTGTGTGCAGTATTGTTCTAATCTATCTGATGCTCATCTGCAGACGTGCAAACAAGAACCCAGCCTGCCTGGAGAAGCGAGCCAAGATGTCGGACACATTGAACAGGGATTCTGAGGAGGACAGTCCCCCAGGTGCGGTTCTCAGACTCCCTTCTTCCTGTTGATGTTTTCGCTCTCTTGTCTTGTGCCTTGAAGTTGATCTGATGGTTCGTGTCTCATCAGATTTCTGCCAGTCCTCATATGAGGGTTACGACGGAGAGGAAGGAGACCTGCCCAAAAGGAAAGAAGGCGATGCCGTCAAAGAGGAGCGTTACTCCCCGTGGGCTGCCGAGAGGGAGCACAGTGTGAGGACTGAGTCCCCCGCCGGGGCAGACCCCAGGGACATGTACAACACAGAGCAGCTTGTTCCCGCTCCGGCCTCCTACCAGCCGTACAGGTGAATACTGCTAAAGTTGTGCAACAGATAAGAGCATAATGTGGTCACGATGACCGGGGCGCTGACCACCTTCCTGTCACTCCTCAGGTTCCACGAGTATGGAAAGTCTCCCTCTCCCTCCTCCAGCGTCGGCAGCAGCAACAGCGGATCAGGACGCAGCAGCTTTGAGTCCAGAGTCCCTGATGTCGCCACCGTTCCCGATCACGACTCATCAAAGCCCCGTACACATGAGGTAGGCCCTTCCCCTTGCGGCCCCCAGCACCTCCCCGGCCCCCAGGACTACACGGGCGTCCTCAACATGACCATGGCCCAGGCCGGTAAACCGGGGGTGATCGGCCACCACATCTACAGCCCATACGGCGCCGAGCAGCCCCTGGGGCAGTGGAGCGGCCCCGGGCCCGCGCAGTACCCTCCCCCTCACCACCTGACCGCTGACTACACCACACAAGCTGTGCACCACGGCTATCACCATGGCAACGTGGCTGAGTGGAGCCAGTACCCGCTGTTCTCTTATTCCTGCTGGTGAAGGGATCTTCAGTGTTAAGTGACAGAGTGACTTTGCAGAGGCTGCAGCTGACCCAGTGCTCACAGCCATGAGAATGCATGCCCAGACTAGGCTGAGGGCCACCGGAGGTTGAAGGAGCCGCCTGTCGCTGTCTTCTGTTCAGTTTGGCAGGATTCACACTCCGGTTAGGCTGAAATTAGTGTGCTGCTTTATGCTGTTTGATTGTTTTATTGTTGAATTGTCTATTTATTTTGCATTTCATCTCATCTCCAAGTGTAAATATTATTTTTATAAAAAAAAAAAAAAGGAAAGAATTAAAGTGTCCAATTTATGTCTGTCATGAAACTGTGATGTGATCGGAAAATAAAAACCTAAAAGTGACACGATTTAATGCCTCGTTTGTATAAATGCATCTGAAACTAGAGGCAGAACTTTCTTGAGGAGGACTGGTTTGCGTCTCCCTTTTGGCCTATCCCACTGTAACACCAACATTTATTTAAATATAAATGGATGGTGTAAATAATACTTTGGCTTTCGCTATTGCTCATTCTGCTTACATTCAAACTAAAAAGTGTGAGAATCATCTCGCTGGCTGTTTTCATACCTACCCAGGCCTTTAAATCTTCCACTGGTTGGACCAACTATGATACTGCAAATTGCCCGTTTGTGTTTCTGGTTTTCATCCAGTCTGTGCTCCACATGCAGGTTCTATGAGCGTATTGTAAAAGTGTCTTTGTGCGCAGTTGCACATCTGCATGCTTTGTAGCTTTGCCAGCTCTGGTAAGCAGCAAGTCCTTTGGTGGTGTTTGTTTGTATTTCCTCTTTGTTGATCTAATGAGGGCCACTCGTAGTCTCGACAGGCCCAGCATGCATTAAAGACATTGTGTTACTGTGACTCCGGCTCACCTGCTGAGGTTTACCCACCGGCATCATAAAGCATTACACGACCCTCGTTCTCCATCTCAATGAGCCTTAAGAAGCATGAAAATGTGGGGCTTGTGCTCCTTTTCACTACTGAAAAACACAGGCTGGGCCCATCGCCTCCACCCTGGGTGGATATGAGCTGCTAATGACTGTTGTAAAGTCCGAGGGGGGGCGGGGGTGGGCAGAAGGAGGAGGGGGAAGATCATCCTTCAGGAACAGCTCTGACACGGTGTGGATTTTATCCAGTGAGATTCATTATTTTGGAGGCTTCTTGAACCAGTGTGCCAAACCTCTGGCTTCTCCAGCTGTCTGCAGCATTCACTTCATTTACTGATTACAGGAAAGCAGAGATCTGTACAGGAATCTGCACCGCTGGATGAACAGCTGGGGTCAGTGCAATGAAGTTCAAAAGACATTATGAGATAATATCTCCCAGAAGAACTTTTTCATTAAACCCAGTAAAGATAAAATTGTGCTGGAAAGAACTGGGAAAATAAAATCCTGGTTAAGGCTTTAAAGAGCCTTTGCCACAGGATATTACACATAATAGCACATGGGGGGGGGGGGGATTTTTCTAAAAGATATTGTGAATGAATGAAGCGAAATAACATTGCTTTGATTATCAGGCTAAACCATGACACTCTGGTCTAGATGGACAACAATACTGTGTACGGCAAACAGACCGCAGCTGCATCAAAGACCAGTGCCAGTAAGAGATGTAAAGTACAGTATTTAGGGCTCTGCACTCATGACAGAGGAAGGGGGTCAGAAAGGTCGAGGGGTAGAATGGATATTTGGTCCTCTTTGATCCTGAGGGTACACGGAAAAAGTGTGGTAGCTCAACTAATTTGAAAAAAATAGAAATTATGATCGACTGGAGAAAAACACGTGTGAGAACTAGTTAACAGCTGAGGCCGAAAAAGCAAAAGTGACGAATAAAAGGTTTAAAGAGAACATCCAGTTTCTGCCCCTCCAAGCTAAAGCTCCACCAATGCAGCATCCGCTCCCGTTTAATTACTAGTATGAAATACAGTCCAGTTTAAAATCACTTCAAATGAACGCTTTCATTCACGTGTGGTGTAATTTACAGACAAAGCTGCTGTGTGTCACAGGGTCACAGGGTCGGCTGTGAAGAGTCCGTATCTCCGTCCACAGGTGACTTTCTTTCTTCTCTACTGACTTGTTGCCAGACAAGCTGCCTGATGACCTCCTCCTCTCTGACACAGCGGGAGAAACAAAAATGTAAGTGAGCACTTACATAAAATCCTTCCAGCAGACACACCCACACCTCCGCTGGGTTTAATCTGCATAGCTCTGCATCAGTGGGTAATTTGGGGCCTTTTAATTGCTCTGATAATGATCCAGCAAAGAGCACCAGATCGACCTGCACTCAGGAGCCGGTAAAGGCCCCTGACGTGGTTAAGTGCATGACATATGTCTTGAGTATCCCCCAGGTGGTACTACAGCTTTAGAATGAAATGGCTGCCGCATAAACGCAGCAGATTGTTGATCTTGGATGTCCAGTGCTTGTGTCAGCAGATCCCACCAGACAACATGGTGGGGGCTGCCACAATAGTGTGAAACAAAGGGAGGTAGGGGGGGGGGACTCACTTAGTGCTGGCAGGGGGTAACAGATGTAGATGAAACGGCCTCGGAGAGGAAAGCAGCAGTCAGCCTTCATAAAGCTGATGGAGTGTAGGGCCAAATGGAGAGGAACTGCTAGAGACTGGGCGGAATAACCAGCGACCAGCACCGACTGTAGTTTAAACAAGGACGACAGCCATCAAAACAACAAGCTGAACCATCAGAACGTTGTTTCTATTTCCCCCGCAACCAGGAAGGAAATCATCATATTATATACACGTTGGTAAATCATTTCCCAACACGAAGCCTAAAATGTTGTTTCAAAGCCCGACAATGAGATTCTGACAGAGAAAAACAGAATGCTTTGATTATTTTGTTGAGCTGAAAGTAGTTCTTCTAATTTAAAGAAAGTAGAATCAGCCTAAGTGATACACACCACATTTTTAATTATGCAATATTAACTCCCCACTCCGTTGCCAAAAACCCCAAGAATCCCAGAAAAAAGTGGAAACTACGACCCCTGACGTGCACACACACGACAAAAGCAATGTATTACTAGTTTTACTGAAATTCAAAACTCATCTCATGAACAGGATACTACATTTGCATATCTTGTGTGACAAGTGTGTTCAGTTGTAAGTAGCAGTGAGTAGTACAATGCATGTTTTTCTTAAGATGGAACTGTCACCATATGAAACAGATTTATTCCTGGAGCGAGCAGAAGCGTGGAGCAGAGCTGGACTCAGCGAGCGCTCTTCCCAGTCATCAGTACTGTTCGTTGTGCTCATTGGATTGACTCGTGGATTAAGTTATACAGCATGGGAGGGTCAGTGAAAGGACACGCAAAAAATAAAAAATGACTGCAATGGTTTGGTTTTCATCAAGCAAATGAAGACGTGATGCTCACATAGCGTTTACAGACATGGCAGCTTCACGTGAGCTCACGTCTACATCAGCCAGGTTCAAACACACACTGATTCAACAGTGGGGTTTTTTTTTTTTTTCAAACAAACTGTGATATCAGAGGCACAACAGAGGAGCTCATCTCCATCCACAGGGTACACCCAAACATAAAAATACACTTCACAAGTTCGGGATGTAACAACAAAAAACAAGGCACGATGTTGAATTCCAACATCTTAATGGTTACTCAGTAGTTTGGATTTGAAGATAACTCAAAGAGCAGCAGCTGCTCGGCTGGAGTCACATAAAAAGTCAACCACGGTCTTTAATTCACAGAAAGTCATTTCACTAACTAAGCTTTTCCAAACCCTATACTTAAAGAACAAACCCAGGAGGCTCAGAGTACTCCATATTGCCGTGTTGTTGCATAGGCAGTGGTCTTCACTTCTCCATGATAATCAGTAGCTAGTGTGACAGCAACTAAAGAGGGATCAGCAGCAAACAGCATCTGGGCAGGTAGGGATTCATGGACAGAGTGTGATAATCTGAGAGGATGTTTGAACAGGAACAAAAAGTGCGCAAAGGTCCTGAATGACACTTTGGCTCAGAGGCACTCAAAGTGGTCAACTTGCAGGAAGGACACGATGCTGCCACAAAGAAATATCCTCGGGGTACAAATTCAACATGCTGTGGAAGAAAAGTGCATGAGAAGTCTCCAGCGCTCAGACATTCACTTCAACATGGCTGCCTCAGTCGTCACTGGAGTCCTCGGAGTTGTCCATGCCCACGTCTTCCCATGAAGCCTTGGTGCGCTGCTCCCAGGTCTTGGCCTGAGCGATCACAGCGGGGGGCATGAGCACCACGCAGGCCGCCAGGCCGGAGACACGCTCCTTAAAGTCTGTCTCGCTCTCCCACTCGTCTGTGTCGATGTTGTACACGTGGTTGTATTTCATCCTGTTGCCTTTGTCATGCGAGCGTCCTCCCAGGATGTAGATGCGACTGTCCAGCACGGCCACACCGGGCTCTCCGTGTCCAGCGGGGAGGGGGGTCATTAAAGACCAGAAGTTGGCTTGGGGGTCGAAGCATGCCACCTGAAAAAAAAGAGGAAAAGAATGACTTCCTATTTCATAATGGTAATAACCTCTGTCAAACCGTGCTTAATTCAATAAGTCAAAAGTGGTGGCTTTCTAGCACCCGAAGGCTGATCTGAATGTAAAATGAGGTTGGACTTTACAGACTGTGGAATATTTTCAGATTTAAATTTGTGCGACAGAGAGGAGTGAGGGGAGATAAAGACGTTGGAGCACTTATATATATACGGAAAATAAACAATGAAAAACACAAAAAACTACCGAAATGTGTCATAAAACATGAAAAATGTACAAATAAAATGAGGAAAAAAGGAAACAGGAGTTCACTGCCTTCATTCTGCAACAATAAACGATGACTTGTGAAATGTACCTTCAGGACGTCCCGCCGATATCTGCACTCATCGTTGCTTCCACCTATAACATAAATGCGTCCGTTAACGGCAGCCATGCCGTGCCACGCCCGCTCCACCGGCCCCTCAGCGCACGCTGTCCAATGATTGGCTGCAGGGTCAAAGCAGTAGGTCTCTCTGAGGTACGCCATCCCTCTGCGCCCACAGGTAATATACATTTTCCCATCCAGCACTGCTCCAGCATGGGCGTAAACCTGGAGGGAAGGTTAAACTGATGTCAAAGCAAATTCAAGTAAAGAGGGATGCAGGTGAGCCTTGATGACAGCACACAGGTGAGTATGTAGCACCATCATGTGGATGGTGGCTGAACTACAGCTTTTAGCTCTGCTGCCACACCTCTCTCTTTAGGGGTGACACAAACTCCCACATGTTGGTGTGTGGGTCGTAGCGCTCCACCGTGTTCAGTTCGTTGCTGTAGTCTCGTCCTCCGATGGCGTAAATATGGCCGCCCAGCACACAGACACAGTGGTCAGCATGCTGCTGCTGCAGAGGCTGGATGCAGCACCAGCTGTTGTGTCGAGGGTCGTATCTGGGAAAAACAGACGAGCATCACCATGAAATCGAACGAACTATAAGCCAACAAGGGTATGAGCACAGATCTGAGCAGTCATTTTTAATATGGGTAACAGAACTGGTGATGAAATAATTAGTCAGTCAATTAGATAATTATTATATATTAATCCACAACAATTCTGATAATCAATCAGATCACTTATCAAGCTAAAACACCGACCATTCACTGGTTCCTGCTTATCAAATGGGAGGATTTGCTGTTTTTCCTCAGTGTAAAGTGAATGTCTGAGAACACGTCGACATTTCAAACTATTGTCCAATCAATAACTCAGGAGGGCTTCCAGCCAGTGTTAGCTTATTGCAAATACATCTGTCTCAGCATATATCACAAGAGACAGTACAGTACAGTGCAGTACAGAAAAGCCAAAGAAATGTTTGAAGTAGCCTAGAAACAGTGACGCCACCAGAGACCACTGGCTCACTTTTAAGTTAAACACTATTAACTCATTTATAAAGAACGCTGCTATAAGTTTCAGTGCTAAATGGAACACAGTTTAAATACAGCTGAACAGTTCAGGTGTGGACTGCTGACCTCCAGCAGCGGGCCTCTGCACGAAACCCACTGGTGTTTTTGTCTCCTCCAATGAGATAAACAAAGTTATTAAGCACAGCGATGCCCTGGTTGGACATTCGGGGGGCGTGAGCTGCAGTGAGAGTCCTCCAGTCCCCCCAGCTCGGGTGGAAGACCTGAAACAAATGATCGCTGTCTGTGAGGGAGTTGGAGGTGAACATCCCCCCAAAGCCCAGTATGCAGTGGAAGGTGGACCGGGGCTGAGTGAGGGGACTCTGCATGACGGGCTGCCAGATCTCCTGCTCGTGGTACCGCAGGGCGGCTGACACAGAGTCCTTCAGTGGACACTGGTTCAGTTTGCCATGCAGCCTCTGCAACACTTGTTTCTCAATCAGGCAGAATCGCACGGCATCGAGCATCTTGAGATTGTCCTTTGGGTCAGAAAGATGAAAGAAGTTAGCTGATTGCACTTAAGCAAAGACAAGCTTTGACAAAGTAAAACTAAACAGGTAAATAACCAACAACAGTGGTTCCTTCCTTGCTCAGTATATAGTGTGTATCTGATGGAGCTGGAGAGATGAGTACAAAACGTGGACACACCTTGGGACTGACCTGCAAGTACACCTGGTCAGTTTCCACCTGCTCAGGGCTAAAGTGGTAGTGAAGAGCCGCCTCGTACACCTCGTTCTCACTGTTCACCTGAAGCTTGTTGCTTCCCAGCGCTCTGAAGACATCATCCGGGGGGAGCTGTCGGTACACGTCGGTGCGAGACAACGTCTGGATGTTCCTGAGGATGTAGGACTTGACCCTGGTGTTAAGCTGCTGCAGTCCGTAGACATCAGCCAGATGACACACCTCTAAAATGTTGCTCTCGTCCAGCCAGGAGAAAAGGAAATCACAGCAAAAGCCTGTGACAATCTCAAGCTTTGAAACACAAGGGGACACAAGATTAGCAGGAAATAACAGAACCAAGACCGACGTGATTTGGCATAAGAACAACAAGGAGCTCACCTGTACTAGTGTGGCAGCTATCAGGACTTCCTGCACACATTCCAGGTCTAACTCAATCTCTGAAGTGTAGATGTA
Organism: Pempheris klunzingeri; assembly: GCF_042242105.1. Classification (NCBI taxonomy): domain Eukaryota; kingdom Metazoa; phylum Chordata; class Actinopteri; order Acropomatiformes; family Pempheridae; genus Pempheris; species Pempheris klunzingeri. The sequence goes on from NC_092018.1 coordinate 26,732,351, forward strand.
GTCAAGTATTTTTTTCATGGCCATGTAAGATACTCCGTGAATCGGGATCTCCTTTTGCTGCGTCTCCCGCAGACCCCCAGCAAACATTCCCCTGGTAGAGAGCACATTGTTAAATGGCTTCTGTTGGTGTAAACTAGTGGCCCGCTGGTGATAAGATGTATGACCCCAATCTGAACTCTGCCAAGTTTCTCTGCAGGTTTCCTGTCATTTTCTACTATGAGTTGTCCAAGAACGCCAAAAGAAAAAGGCTGACGTTAACACCCAACGGAATAGAGGAAAAGCCGATCTATAAAGGGATATCAGTGCCTTACCTTCATCTACATTTAGCGTTCTAATGGGATTACAGGGCCACCTACCAACAGTAGCGTTCACTGGCAAAACGCATGTTCCACAGAAGCAGCTTCCTCCACCCCTGCACACTAAGCCACAAACCAATATTTAGTTCCAATTGACATATTGACTCCTTCATTGTTTGACTTCACATTCAATACGCCGATGCCTGTCCCTATCAGTCCTCTATGTCACGTACACTCCGGGCTGAGTGTGGACTTAAGTGACTGCATCTTTGACCTAGAAAAGCTAGATTTAGGTCATGATGGAGGAAAACAGGTAAACACAAATAAAGCACAAACAGAAAACCACAAAGCAAACCTAAAATGTGCGCACCACTGCTGATCATATGACAGTATTGATTAGCTGCAGGGGATGACGCACAAGAAGGAAAACTTTGTTGGACTCTGCACCAATCCTTGAGAGTGTCTTGTGACTCTCTGTGCCTGCACCTGTTCTCACGGATTGAAATGTGCTGCTGTGTAAACATATGTTTGGGGATGCATTTAGTCGGTCAATAGTAATGCCATGCATATGACTACTGCCTGACACACTTAGTGCTGCTCTAACTGCGTATTTGCTTTTAAGAAGGTGAAAGTGAAACTGCAAGGAGATCTGCTGTGAGTTTTTACCTGAAATAATCGCAAGAGGCTGCCAGAAGTATGCGGTGGGCTTGGATGGGTCGACCCTCCACCAGCAGGACCACATCAAACAGGATGCCACTCTGCCTGAGGGACAGCAGGCCGTCCAGCAGGCTGCGGAAGTGGGCTGAACTCCTGTAGGTCTGTCGGCCCAGGTGGCCCGATGAGCCAGCGCGTCCTCCCACTGGAGTCAGCTCTCCATCCTCGGCCATGGCGAGGTGCTGAGCTTCAGGCTTCATCACTTTAACCTCTCTAGTTATTCACTATTGTTCTGTTGTTGCATTTTCTTCACATTATACGTTTAACACTTCAGCCGCAGCTTGATGAAGAGGAAGAGGAAGAGGAAGAGGAGGACGGCTGAGCAGCTAGCGGCTAAGTGAGGGTGGCTACGGTTGCTTCAAATGTCACTACATAGTAACGTTATAGATGTATATCAGGTTATTCACGCCATAGTTTCATCTACAGAGAAACTGGAAAGACGTTTAGTTATATTGTTAGTCAGTTAGTCAGTCACGCACTGCTGGTGAGCCTCTGCTAGCAGGCACAGCCCGGCTAAGCCCTCAGCTAATGTTAACTTAGTTTTTAACGCTAGCAAAACAGCTAGCTAGCTATCAGCTATCAGCTATCAGCTGGCTAGCCTGCCAGCGCTACTCTTTAAAACTGCCTAAAAAAGAGCTACACGGAAATATTTTTGTGTTCGTCGACAACAAACCGTTTTACATTGACTGGCCACAGTGTCCCCGAGTCCTCAGCGGGACGACAAGCTAGCTGCTCAGGCTCCTGATTTTTTGACAGATCAAAACAAGTCTGTTTACTTTTTGGTGTGGGGCGGAGAGCTCAAACACTGATTGGTCGTTGCTGCCGCATGGTCCCGCCCAGTTTCTAAGAAAGAGCCAATCAGAGACGTCTATCACACTGCAGGCAAATGATCAGACAGATGCAGCTTGGTTATTTAAAATAATCCTGTTTTGGTGGTGTGCAGAGTTCACCATTATATTCTTATTATCCCCTCTTCACTTATTGATTATTATTAAAAATAAGTGTAGTTTGACAAATGTTTAGATACTGTGACTCTGTCTGTTAAACACAAGAGGATGCTGTTTACTGCTCAAATGTCTCTGAAACCATTTAAAGGTGCTATTGAAAGTAGTGTCAAGCACATTTACTCTGTACTGTACTTCAGTACAGTAAGTCGGCTATTTAAGTTTTTCTTTAACTTTACACCTCTGCTCTATTTCAGTAGAACATCACGGACATTGTTTGCTTCATTGCACTTTTCCATGGCTTCAGTTTTACACTGACTGACTAGACAACAGTAGTTAAGCTCAGGACCAGCTACATTAAGATAATGCACACATATTATTACATAGATAATTAAACACTTGGCCTGTCTTTGCCGTTAGCACTTTCAGTGAGGGTAAATACGGTGCATTTGAGAGACAATACTGCTGTGCTTTCATCTTATCTTATTGGGAAACTTCACCTATTTCAAAACACAAATTGACAGGGAAAACACTCTTATCAAAAGTTTATTTAAACTAGAAAGATACAATATATCATTGTCTTTAAATAGGACATTTATGTAACACAGTCAAATCAAACAATAGTATGATATAATAGGAAGGTGTGCCAAGTCTAAAATCATTTTTATCATTCTTGACAGCTGTTTGTTGTGTTTATCATTTTTTCCCTCTGTCCACTTTTTGGTATCCATCTGATCAAACGCTTCCCAGATTGATTTTACACTGTTTGATAACCGCACGAGCTGCCACATAGATTTCCTAAAGGCAGCCAGTCATGATGCTCTTTTTACGAAATTGAGGCCTCCATATGGCTTAGGTTTTACAGTCTCATTCATCTTCTGCAGAGGTTTAATTTGCATATATCATTTCCTGACGCAAAGAGTAGAGATTTTTCCACTCACTAAAACACTGCTGGAATAATCTATCACTTGATTTATTTTCCACTCTAATATACGTTGCAGTGGGGTACACAGGGGCATGGAAGGGGGCGGGGGGGGAGAGCTGCAGAAATGCCCTTTTCAAATAGCAAATCATAAATGTTTTTTCCCCCCCGACACATTAGTCTTGTCGTGTGGCTGAAGAAATGCCCTTCCAAAGCTCCTGCCAGTAATGGAGCTGCCTGATACACTGTGGACATACCGTGACTCCACCAAAGGTAGTTTCTACATCAAGTCTTTGAAAAATAGACCTGAAACACTTATTCCATTAATCCATCAGCAAGAAAATAGTCTGCGAGTATTTTGATGATTGATTAATTATTGGCAAAAACTCTGTACATTCCCTGTTTGTATTTATTTATCGTATGCCATAGTAAACTGCTTTTGGTGAGTTGGTTGGATAAAACAAGCATTTTTCACTATTTATAGATCAAACAATGAATTGGTTAATTGAGAAAATCACATTAGCAGCTCTGGTCACAACCTTTTTTTTTTTTTATCCTTATACTATTTAATATAGGAGCACTCTGGTACAATGTGACAGCGCCAACAGTAATAACTCAATAAAATATATTATCACTCATCACCCATGACAATAAAGACAATGCCAGAGGTGATATTACTTTTTTATTTGTCGTTTGTCTGATTTCAGGTTGCTAATGGTACCCACATGGATAACTGGCTTGCCAGAGGGATACATCTTGATAGCTGACTTTTATTGGGAATTCTCTTATCATTCTACTGGTGTGATTTATTTCTAACACAAGGCGTCAAACCGTCTAAGTAGTGATTATCGCCACCCAGGTGCACACTTCACTTTTTAATTGTTCAACATGAATTTAAAGTATTTTATCTATGACTCGAACAGGGCGGCATAATCACAGGTAAGCCATAAGTCAGAAGTCTAAAGGATTGTGTTTGTGCTCCTGTTGTTGTGATGTCATTCACTGTCAAAGACTGAAAGCATGGGTTTTGTTTTTTGTTGGACCTCCTGGCAGGTCACTGCGAGCCTGCGTTTGCCATTATCGGGAGTGGAGCATTCCAGTACATTAGCAGCCGACCGTCTCCTCTCATCAGGGAGAGGCTGTACAGCAGCCGCGCTACAGGCTGGGGGAAGAAATAACAAAGTAATGAAAAAAGGAGGGCTGCATTTACAGAATTAAATGTCAATCTATACCACAGACAGACTGCACAAAGGCATGTTGTCTGTAGCAGTTACCAACACATGTAACTGACCTTAAGCTTTCATGAGCATCTCTGTTACACAAATCCTGCAACTGTTCATGATTAACTTTAATCAAAATAATTACTGAAGGAGACCCTCTTACGGTGCCATTAATGGGCATCCTAAGATGAGTTGGTGAGGGGTATGTGCGCTGTGGGCACAATGGGCCCTAACAAGGAATAGTGCAGTGCAGCAGCTTGCTGGAAAAAAGCGAATGCATGAGCCATTGCTAGAGACAGACCGGGGGACAATGCAACTGATTAGTTTGGGACAGCAGCGCTACAGTGGTGCCATTCATTCTGCCTGCGCCCCCATCTAAGATGGTTTCCATGCCAACTACCTGCCATCTTAAGTGTGACATGAGACATTTGAATGATTAAGTATGGCATAAAAAAAAAAAAAGCCCTGCACATTTGACTTGAATCTAAGCTATGCTGGACATATAAGAGGTGAAATCTTAAGTAGCAGCCTTTCTATATACAATCTCTCCCTAAAGTAATTTATAGATTATGTGCAGAGTCAGGAGTAAGGCAGAATCTATCAGCAGGGTGTGTGTCGAAATTCAGAAGTGGAAAGTTCCTAAAGAAATAGTTGCAGTGTGAAATGAACTGTGACTCCTGTATTAGAAACACCGTCTGCTCTGCGATTCATAAGTTGAATGGATGGTTGTGAAGTGACTGAGGGGCAGCCTTGGCAGGTGCAATTTTGCCGTGGCGGGCTCGATGATTGTGAGGCGATCAATCAGTTTTCCTCTGCACCAAAATTCTGTAACACAACAACTTGCTGCCCTGCTGTTTGATGACGCCTGCCAGCCGTCTTGGTGCTGCAGCCGCTGGGTGATACATAATTCTCCTCAAATGATAAACAGTAGGGTGGGGGGGGGGTCATTTACATTGCCACAGGATTTGGACAGATCTGCCTCAGTGTATTTTGGTGTGATTATGAATCACTTTGTGAGAAATTGCAATGGCACGTCGCCAATACATTTTTTAGGTTGTGTAAGGAATCAGGACAATTATAATTACATGGGAAAACATTGACATTTACTGTTTGACCATAGTCAGCTAGAGTGGTGTCTCTTTCTTACTTGGGTTTGTCTCTCTCTGAGGTCAGAGTATGGGAAAAAGCTGGGAGATTTTCCTGCCTCACTGGGGAGCTAGAGAAAACAAGCCAACGCTGCTGAAATAAAGCATCAATTAAAGATGCGAGGACTGTCAGTTGGTGTTGATACAATGAAGACAACACAGAGCAAAATCGTCCGATTTCAATACGTTTCGTCCAGTTGTTCCACATGGTTGTCTTGTCTTCACTCATTTAAAGATGGTAAAAGGCTGGACGACGACTTGGACGTTAAACACAGAGGGTGGATCATCATTTCTTTTTCTCGCATGGCCCACACGTGCCATTTCCCAGTGGAAAGTGTTATACAAGACATCAAGCAGAGACTCGATAGCACCACATTGCTCGAGCGGACTCTGCTTTGACAGCTGCTCTCAAAGGAGAGGTTTGGTCTGCGTCATGTACAGTTTGCCCACACTGCTCATCGAATATGAGGTGGTGATGGAAATAGCTTTATGTCTCCGGTGTTACATGTGACAAATGATTCATTTACATTATGCTCGTGATCAGTATGAATTTCTGTGAGATTTCAGAAACATATCCCATTTACAGTAACCCTGGTAACTGCCACCCTCGCCAACACTTGCAATGGGGCCAAGTAAGATGGCACTGGTGGTGGATCAAATTTTGATTGGGATAAAGCTTAACAGTGGCCTGAGTGGGTGGTCATATTTGCCATGTGTCAGTGGATCCGGACCCGTATCAAAAGAGGCGTATGGGGGATCAATAGCAACTTGCTCTCCTCCCTTTATCGCATTATGCTGCCTCTAAAATTCGGTTTTCACCTCTTGCTAGTGGGATGAGGGCTATTTTAGGGTGTGACGTCCACCGTCTCATTGGCTGTGACAACATTAGTGTAAATCCAGAATCATATGCCGACACGAGGAACTCTGAGGGAAAAGCGAGGCAGCAAGAAAGAATTGTCTGCGCTGCACCCAGATGGGACGAGAGCTGAGTAGAATACTTATGTGGCTTTAGAAAGCAGGAGGGACATGCAGAACATTTATGTGAATTAAAGGAGGAGGGTCAGCAGGTCTAATGCACACTGGATTGATTCTGCCTTTCGGTCTGCTAATGCAATTGTTTTAATAAACCCCAATCCCAGTCTATTTCTCTCTCTCTCTCTCTCTCTAATGCTCTTTTCTATTTTATCTCCTTCAAATCAGTTTATTCCGCTACACTAAATTTAATTCTTGAAGTGGCACAAACCGAATTCAGTTTTTAGCTTCGTATTTCATTTCATACTTCGCAGACTTTATGGTACAAAGCTAGAAGACAACGTTTCCATTTTACTGGTGCCTTGGAAACCAATTAGGATTGAATGTGGACCAATATGGTGGCGATACTGGGTTTAAAGGAATAGTCTGACATTTTTGGAATCTACGCTTATTTGCTTTGTTGCAGATAAGAGGATTTATACTCTATGACAGTGGTATCAGTGTTTTCTCTCACTTTACAGAAACTGATTTTTGGCCACTTGGGGTCAACAGAAAAAACTGTGACCATCACTCTGACATATTATTGCCTTATTGGAAAAGATCTGGCTCTTCAGATGCTAATTGATTGGCTGTGCCACCAGCTAGTCATCAGTCTGGACATGTAGTGTGCAGTGGGATTTCAGACTTTTGTTTTGTTTTGTTGTTGAAAGCAGCTGCCTTTACCTTGCGAGGCAGCTGGATTTGCAAAATCACCATCACGCGAATATCCTTCCTGCCAGTTATGTGTTTGTCATGAACGATGCCCGACTGGCATCAGCAGCAGTGGCGGGTGTGACAAATCTTCTGGCACGTCAGGTTACAGCTGCCTACTGGACACAATAACGATCATTGACGGGAGTGGTGAGAATCAACCAAAGCAATTAGTTGCGGAAACATATAACAACAAGCTTAAAGATGACGGAAGCTCTGTAGACGGGAACTGCAGAGTTCAGTGAGAATTCTCTGTGGGTTCGTCACCCAGTGTATGAATTGTGTTTCTCTTTAATACCAGTATGTGCTGCTCCCAAAAGTCACATTTAAACAGAAGAGCATCAGGGTGAGCTTCTGTGTCAGATGCGATCTGTGGAACTGATGGGGGCTGTTTATCATCCCCATGTACCTGAGGCATTGTGGCATTTGTTCTTGGTTGGGGTTATTTAAAGCCTCTGGGGATTTATAGGGCTGTGTTGCAGTGATAGTGTCAAGGATCACTTCAGCCTGGTACTTGTAAAGGGCTGTAATACTGTAGGGGAGAGTGTCCTTTGTCCAATGAGCAGCTCCCTGCACACAACGCGTATGGATTTAGGGTTGCTATGAGAGGAGCTGAAGAGAAAAAAACAAGCCATGAGATCAATATGCATCCTGTGTTTGAAAAAAACATCATGCGCAATATCATTAATATGAAGCAGAATACAAAATGCATGCAACACACGTCACATAAAAACCATAAATCATACAAGCATTCACGGCCAAACAATCAAGTCAATGTCAGCATCACTTACAGCATGTTGCTCTCCACTTCTTTCAAACCTGCACGTATATATGCATAAGGATCCTTATCACTGCCTGTCATATGGGTATATTCATGCGTACTAATATATGAGTAGCACTATAAAGTGCTGGCACAGAATAACATCCCCTTGGCGTTAAGGTTATGGTTAGTGACTGTAAATCTTTTCAGTCTGATCTTTTTATACAGTAAACAGGAACGTGCAATAATCCCTGAATAAACAAACCTTGACTTCATTTTACACACAAAAAAAAAAAACACACAAATGTGGTAGCTGCTTCTAATCGACTGTACTGCTCACTGTAAGAACTCAGGAAACAGTTATTTTCTATCAGAACTCTTGAATGCTCGTATTTATCAATACTATTACGGTGAGATATCTTCTTTCTCTAATTACAGGACTGAGCTCTTGTCAAGTAGAATACCAACTACAGCACGTGGCCGGAGGAGCATCACGTTTTTAGCGAGCACAATTTACATGTTCAGCATGGATGTGATGTGAGTTTGTTCTACCTCTAGTTTTATTTTCTTTTTTATTTTGTTGTCATCTAGACCTTGCACAGGTTCAGACCCTTCCCAATAGAACTAATCCCCTTAAGAACAAAAAGAAAAACAGATTCTAGAAATGCTTCTGCTATATCTTCGCTTGTGCTACTCACAATCAATGTTAGATGCTAAACAGGCTTTTTTTTTTTACACTCCTGACTCTAATCCACTCTTTTCCAACTTTAGCAGTCGGCCCTCATTTCTTTAAACGAAGAGCGTGTTGAATCAAAGCACTGCTGTGTGTTTGAGCTCAAATAAGGGCATACCGTGTGACTGGTCTTTCACAACATAAAGGCCCCTTGCACAGCGGCAGGGTGCCAGCTCACCTCCTGGACAGTGATGAGCAAGGCAGCAAACTGGGCGCTGCTCGGTGCACCATCCCATAAGGTAGGGCCGTTGCTCTGGCAGAATGCACGTGTACAGATCCCGTTTGTGCATGCGTGCATTTCAAGGCTGTGTGTGTGCACCAACAGCAGCATGTGTGCATTTCAAGGCTGTGTGTGTGCACCAACAGCAGTGGGAGAAAACTGAATTTCCCCTGGTGGGATCTTCGTCTTCTTCTTTCACAAATTATTTTTTTACATTAAGAGTCACAAAGCCGCAACATAACATGGTTTTCTTATATGTGCTGTTGTCTTCTTGTTCTTTCTTTCTTTTAAAACAGGGCTGAACAAAATGTGAAGTTACGGAGAGCCACCAGAATCTATTTTAAAGCCTTACTGCACAGCAGAAGATATTAAAGGTCTGTTGAACGTTTTTTTCTTGTCGATGCAAATATATCACAGAAAAAGGAGGCTTCATGCTCAAAAATACTGAGAAGAATTCACACTAGAAAAAAATTAAACATGGGAGCTACAGCTGGGGAACAATTCCTTGTTAATGAGGCACGATGCTATATTGATTTACACTGGCAGTGATTCGTAAAACTATCAACAATTTTCCCACAAGAACCACGTACAAATGCTTTGTGTGGTGCAAGTCTCTCTCCGTATCCAAATATGGACATATAGTTGAAATCAAAGTTGAGTTATGTTTTGTGTAAATGGACACAGGATGGGAGTCTAAACAGTGGATAGAGTGTACCAAATAAGACAAGCATTCAAAGAGCAATCAAATATTTCACGTGACAGCGAGATAATGTTTCAAAAATATTTGGAACACGTTATCTGTTCTTCTTCTTCTTCTACCTTATCACCTAAGATGAAGTAAAACGCAACTTCATCCTGTTTGCTCTGTGACTGAAATGTTGGTTTTAGAAACCACGTGCTGTTCCATTGGAGATATTCTTCCTTTCCAGATTGCAGAGTCTACTCGCCACTTGTCACTGTGTGCTGAGCTTCCTTGAGCATGTCAACGTGTCACTTATGGCGAACAAATAAACTGGTGGACACACTGTCAAAAAAAACCAACCCAAAAACCCATTTCATGTCACTATAGAGCTCCTTCAAAAAGATGCTTTCTCTTTTCCTTCCATCAAACAACGCCAGTTGAAAGAAAAATCAAAATATGACTGACAGTAATGGAGACTGCACAAGGGGAGAGGTACTGCAGCCACTCCATGTCTCAATATATTGAATAGTTGCTCATTAAACGCCAAAAAATCCTGTCCTGCGGTCCCGTTCACCCCGTCTTTGTCAGCATTTTCTACGGAAAAATATGTGCATTGATTAATTGTCTTGAGTGACTTGACTCTCTGTGTCAAGTAAACACCCACATAGCTGTTGTTGTTGGTGGCAAGTAATTTCACCATTCTGCCTCTCAGACAAACAGCTATTACTGTTCTCTCATACAGCCTGCACTTGAAACAGGAGTGTGTGGGGACAGTGTGAAGAAGCAGTTAACAATCTGTTGCACAAGCAAGAGAGGTGCAAAACATGGGTTTAAAATAGTTCTAGGTGCTATCTGTGGAGGGATCTGGACGAGGAGTTTGGTCTTGGTGGCGTGCAGAAGGTGCGTGCTGCAGGTGCAGAGAACACGGTGCCTCTGTGGTCAGTTTTGGGTATGAACTGCGTGTAGGTGAACTGGCCAGAGACATTTCATGGTTAACACACAGAGAAGTCAGTTTATTACCTTGCTGGAGAACATAGACATATCACCAGATGTCCATCAGTATCCATCAATATTCATTATTGAATTCTGGCTGCAGAAAATGATTTCTGCGTCATAGTGTTTTGAGTGACACGACACATGAAATGGGAGCACAGGAAGATGTATGCCCTCCGTAACTGACACTGTGTTTTTTTTTTTTTACCTCTTTAACAAACACACTGGTGGTGAGAGCTTTGCACCCACAGACTCTCACAGGAGGTGAAAGCTGAACAAAATCTGCATCTGAATTTCTCTGAGCAGCATTGTTTCTGTGCACCCACAGCGAACGGCAGCCACCTCACTCAGTGTGGAGAGAGAACACACTATGATAAATCTCACAGACATGATCCTCTACTGTACAGCAGAGGATTTTGCACCACAAGCACATATCAGTATTACATTACAGTGATATTACAATGATTTCTCATATAGATGAAACTTGCCTCATTATGTGAAGGCTCATCAAGAGACCAAATTAATCATCCAATGTCACTAATACATTTGGGTGAAACAAACCATGCAGATTTCAAAATAACTCAAATTTCCCCATTGTGCCCCCGTGTGGGCGCGTGCCCGCGCGCGCGTGTAGCCTCCATGCGTCCGCGCGTGCGAGCCACGCAGAGTTTATTATGTAACACGTTCCCAATCACACCCCAGCCCGAGTGTGAGGCACAAGGTCGCTTTAAGAGATATCTCAGCTCCTATCAGGGATCCCGGCAGGACGCCTCCTACCTCCTCCTCCACCAAAAAACTCTGGCGGCGCCTCACCTGATGCAGAGCGGCGCTCGGAGCCCGACAGGGAGGAGAGTTTCGGTAAGAAACTGTGACAGCTGGTTAAAATGGCTAGTTTGCTTGTTCGTTACTCTTTTTGGGGGGTTGGAGGTTATCTGAAAGTAAGAAATGATATTTTCCTGTAGATTTGTTTATTATGAATATTATTATTATTATCATTTGTGTTATTATTACATGCAAAGCTGTGATGAAATGTCTTTATAGGTGTGAGTTTTAATAATCTTCTCTCACGGGCTGGGATTTAGAATTTCCTGAGCTCTCGAGCTGATGGGATTCATAGTTTTCCTCTTACTTCCCACAGCCCAGACTCGCCCCAGGCTCAGGAAAAGTGTAAGTAGCGCTGTTAAGTGGACGTTTTAAGCAGGTCTTGAGGTGGAAACGTGTGACACCCCCCCCTCACCCCTCACCCCTCCCCAGACAGGAGAGCAGCGGGCACACGCGGTGGTCCACCGGAGGACGGAGGAGTCTCCTCCACCTGTCCGGTGTCCGCCTCAGTGCGAGCGCGCACACAGCTGCAGACAGCCGGTGGATCCGGGACAGCTGCTGGGAGCGGGGGTAGGACGCACGCACGCACACACACACACACACACACACACACACACACACACACTTTCCATCCCTTCATGTGCTTTTCATCCGCCGGTGCGTGATGTCTATAATCATTCTTGCATGAGCGAATCTGGACTTGTGGCTGTTTTATGTCATGTCAAAGTGGTTTAGTGACATCTCCCCATCAGCTATGACTTCTTTGCCCAGTCGTTCCTGCTGGGACATCACTGTTCCTCTCATATATTTTTTTCTAAATTTCTCTGCAGGATATTTCTTTGTGTGTAATCTGCAGACAATCCTCATAACTGATAATGAAGAACCTGACAAATATTCACATATTTCCTTGTTGCGTCCCCCCAGACTGTCCTTTACCGACACACACAAGCAATGCATCACTTTAAGTGGCCAAAGTCTGCCATAAATGATCAGCGTCAAGGCTGTAGCACGGGTGTGATGGGGGGTCACATACCCGGAAATATAGTCAGGTTGACATCGAGAAGGGGGGGATTCATTATCCAGACTTGTACCACAGAAGAACTCAAGAGGTATTACCGTCCTTGGCTTCAGGTACAAGTGTACTCGTTATGAATACTCCGGCTTTGTTTGTAATCGGCACAGATGAAGGACCACATTATATGAGGACTTTTCTGCTCATAAATAGAGACAGCCACAAGCAATTATTGTCCCACCTGTCAACATTTATCATTGTTAAGGCGTCCTCAATTAAAAATGATAAATCCTCTAAATCCTGTAGATATCATTCTGTTAGCATTGCCGGGCAGCAAAACTAATTTCTGGGGAATACGGCCGTGGGCAAAACATCTCTCTTAATCAGCAGTGTTTTCACTGCTGCACGCACACACACACACAGAAATATGAGCACATGCACACATCCACACACACTATTGTGATGATCTTGTTGTAACGAAATTGCACTTCAGTTCTCTTTTCTAGTACATTAATTTGTTGGAGATTGTGAGGACCACATGAGCTTTACAATCCGAGAAGCTATTGTGAATGCTCAGTGACAATGAGAGGTATCTGTTCCTTTAACCGAATCAGTTCCCGCTGTCAGAAGGGGGAGAAAACAGTGAGAGGGGATGATTGTCTCCGAAGGAGCGGTCATTATCACCGTTATTGTGATGGAAATTTAAATCAGCACGCCGTTACAGCGATGCCACGAAGTCTGGATCTGTGCTGTTTCCTTGATGATATGCCATCAGCGCGTCATTTATTCTTATAGCCGGTCCTCTGGGAGACAGAAAATCTGCGCTCTGCCAAGACCCTCATGATATCTGCATACCAACATTAATTATTCCTCTCATAGGTTCTGTTTTTGTAATACTGAATTCACTGCAAATGTGTAAAATGAAGGTCAAACTGGCACAGTAAAAACATCTCAGCGCCAAAAAGACACTTGTGGAATTACAGAGTCTAAAACCTGTCCGCCAGCAAGAGAATCACTTTCTGCTGCATATCCTCATTTCAAAGAAGTCTAATGTCTAACAGTCTAATGATGAAATGAGCTTTTTCAGCAAGCAATTTCTTTTCATGCTGCAGTTTTTATGGGAGCTACGTTTCACTTTGAGTGATAAACTAACCTCTTAATTTATCAAGAGTTCATAGCTTTAAAAAGAAACTTTTCATGACCGGATATTTGTTTATGGTTGCTGATTTCTGTTTCATTTTTGTTCTCCAGGCAGCACACGAAGACTTCTGCACAGACCAAGGATGATGGAAAGCCGTAAAAAAATGCAAATATTTTTCATGAAGTAATTACAGCAGGTGTGACACGACAAATTAGTTCAGTTAGTTCCCGCCTTGTGAAGTGAGGCCAGGAAAACTGCCATGGAGCTGCAGCACAGCACCAATCACAATTTGGCCTTGTGGAAAGACAGACCGTGGGATTTCCCCGAGGATTGCTCCCTGTCCGTGAGTGGCACCACTTTTCTCATCGTTGCTTACAGTACGGTTATGGCCGTGGGTCTCATTGGGAACTCTTGCCTGGTGTATGTCATCACAAGGCATAAGGAGATGCGCAACGTCACCAACATCTTCATCGCCAACCTGTCCTGCTCCGACATCCTCATGTGCATTGTCTGCCTGCCGGTCACTATCATCTACACCCTGATGGACCGCTGGATCCTAGGAGACGCCCTGTGTAAGCTCACGCCCTTCATCCAGTGTATTTCAGTTACCGTTTCCATCTTCTCCCTCGTCCTCATCGCCATGGAGCGCTACCAGCTCATTGTCCACCCGACCGGATGGAAGCCTGTGGTGTGCCAGTCCTACTTGGCCGTGGCTGTCACCTGGATCGTGGCCTGCCTGATCTCCGTGCCTTTCCTCTCGTACAGCGTGCTCACCTTGCCTTTCCAGAACATGAGCATCCCCCTCCCGGTCAGCGACCACCTTGTTTGTATGGAGCGGTGGCCATCGGTTCAAGAGCGGCGGGCTTACACCACCTCCCTGCTCATCTTCCAGTACTTCCTTCCTCTCACCCTCATCATGGTATGCTACCTGCACATCTACCTGCGCCTCAGGAAGAGGAAGGACATGGTGGAGCGCGGCAGGAACGCCACTCAGAAGAAAAACAAGGGCTCCACGAGGATCAACGCCATGTTAATCTCCATAGTGGTGGCGTTTGCCCTCTCCTGGCTCCCTCTCAACGTCTTCAACACGGTGTTCGACTGGAACTACGAGGCCATGCCGTCCTGCGGCCTTGACATCATCTTCTCGTTCTGCCACCTCATGGCCATGGCCTCCACCTGCGTCAACCCCGTCATCTATGGTTTCCTCAACAGCAATTTCCAGAAACAGCTCAAGTCCACCCTGCTGCGCTGTCGCTGCTGGGGGGTGCCAGAGAGGTACGAGAGCGTCCCGCTCTCCACTGTCAGCACAGAGGTCACCAAGGGGTCGATCTTGAGTAATGGATCTATCAGCATCAATACTTAGATCCAAGCCTTTTCAGTCAAAGACAAAAACTAGTGGGGCCTCTTCCGCCCTCATTGTGTCATCCTTTGGAGCTTTTCGTGCTTCGCTGCATCCAAAAGCAAGGTTGACATTTACAAAGTTATAAACCTCACAATAGCAGTCCAGAGGAAGTCGACTGAAGACACTTAACCAGCATGGTGCGGTGCCCTCATTTCAATCTGAGTTCACACGGAAGAGGAAGTAGATAACAAACTCATGGTACAAAGGTTGGACAAGTTTAAGTACTGTAGGGCGGCTGAAGGCACTTTACATGAGCACTTTTGCTACTGTAGTCTGTACAGTCCACTCCCCATGTGCTGTGGGCACATGCGAATGAAGGGGCAGCATTTAGTCTGGTGTGCACCTGTCGTGTTTTCTCTCCGAAGCGCTGGGATCTATTCAATGAATATCAGTTTAAGTGAATATCAGCTGTTAAAGGTTTGCTTTTTCACTCTTTGACCTGCTGTAAATGTGAGACATGGAGCCACCCGAGAGTACTGAAAGGACAAAGAGGGTTCGGGGCCACTACAGATGTTCTTTTCAGTTTTGCTGTTTTATGTTAATAGTACCGATGAAAATATTAAGGGATTGTGAACTGTGATGTGTTAATGATTATGAGTAGCTTATTACATAACCGAAGGAGAGAACATTAGTGCATTGAATGTGTCTCCAGGCGTTCATACAGACGATTTACTTGCATCATCTTAATGCATTTCTTATTACCTAAAATCACCACAAACGATGTAATAATCTTTTACTGAGAACCTTGGCAAGAGCTATATACATTCCACGCTGTCTGCCAAGGTCTGCGCTCCAGTATATTGTGCGTGTGGGATGTTTTTTTTTTTTTCTCATAAATTGTGCCATACAATGACCATATATCAAGTGCCATAAAACAAAATAAAAGTGGCAGTGAAGGACTTTGCCAGAGCTGCTGTATATAACATTACTAAATACATGTATGGCCTGTAAAAGATGTGATGCAGTTATAGTTTATGGTGTGGTCGGGAATAAAGAGCACTGTGTAGCATAGCAGATATCTTCTAGGAAACCTGTTGTTAGTAACTTCTCTTTGTGGTATTGAACTGAATTAAAACAATTACTATTATCTTTAATGATAACGTCTATGTTGGTTTTGTTGAGTCACAATCTATAATCTATTTATCCTTTGTTTGTTTTTGCAAACTCGGTGTCTGCTTTGCTTTCTGAAACTGTCTCAAACACAAAAGATTTCTCGCTGTCACCTCAGAGGTCAGTTCACCCACTCTGCTCTCAGCTTAAACAGATAATCAGCTAGTTCCCTGTTAAGGTCAAAATGGTACAGTGACACCAGACCGCATTTCCACTTTAGGAAACAGTGTGGTGTGTGGGATCCTAATTCCTCCGAGATTCTAGCGCTGATGTGTGACACACGAGTCAGTCGGCACTTGCCGGTGTTGCAGCGCACACAGTGAAGCCTACCTCTAAACAGTCAATATTTTAAAATGTTTCTTTCGTTCTGAGGTCAAACCCAGTGTGCTGCGTCTGCGTGCATTATTCACGGAAAAGTCTGGGATCACAACACGTTTTCGATGGGCCTGTAGTGTTGAATTAATCAGTGTTGTGTTTGGTGCCTTAGATGTTAAACAGCGCGGGGAGGGGAAAACGCTGCTCAAAGCAGACTGTTGTTTCCACTTATCTATCTAAAAGAAGTACACGGACTAGGAGGAAGGAAGGGGGAGAGATGCTGCTGTCAGGGGCATTTAAGCTGTGAAGATGGCATCGGCAGGTCAAGTGTAGGATGTTTTTACACCTCGCAGAAAGCCAAACTTGCTTTCCACTCTGACAACATCTCACACAACCGGCCAAACTGTTCTCAGAGAGCAGTTAAGGGAGCTCCCAGAGGTCCTTGTCGACATAATTGGCCGTGTGCTTCTGCAGCCTTGGCCTGAGCTGACCTTTACAGGCCGCCGCAGCCACCACCCCCCCCCCTCTCTCCTGTACGTCCTTCCTCTCACCTTTCTTCCCCTCCAAAACACCACTGAATGGAACAGCAGCGTTCACTTAGTTTGGAAGAAAGGACCCAATATGCCAGAGGCGCTGCTGACGTCCCACAGCGACGCTGAAATGATGCCGTTTTACATTGTTACCCAAGTACCTGCTGAGGGGCTTTGGGAACAGTACTGCGCTATGAAATGAGGCTCAGCTGAAGGCAAACGCTTAATGAGTACACAGGGCCAGACTCCCCTTGTCAGTGGAGCAGCTCCAGAAAGATTAGCATCTTGGCTCTGTGCATTTTAATTTGCAGAGACTCTCATATAAGCACAGGAATCACAGGAACAACGTGAACTACATAGTTGGCTTGAGTATTCCTCAAGCTGTTGTTCTGAGCATTTTAATTATTTTCAGTCACATTTCTTGCTTTATTACTGCAAGAATAGAGCATAATTTATCCTGTTTTTCCTTGTTCTCATATTAATAGTAATGATAATAGCCTCCTGGCTTTGTATAATACATCACTATAGAACTTGCAGTACGATGTGAGTCTGCAGGATGCATGCTGAGTCTGAGGAGCTGTGGAAATTTATAAAAGGCGTCACACTAGTCACATGTTACAAGATGTTTTTTCTTGAATGCAGTAATGTCAGACAAAGTCATGGCTCATGGCCTTGTGCCCCTTTGATCCTACGCGAGAAGGAACTAATCTTTTTGTTTTGGCAGATGAAAAGGTCAGAGGGAGCTGGACTGCTGCCTCTGGAATCTTAATCGTGGCATTATACATACGAACATGTGTAGGACGCATTGAAACAGACAGGTAGCTCATCTAAGGGTCACAACCATAGATCAGCTCAGTCAATATTCCCTTGTTCTGTTATCTTTTTTATTGAACTGCCCTAATGAGTCCACCTTGGATCAGACGCTTCCTGATTCATCAGATCTGTGATCTGTTTATTTCAGGGAGCGTTTCCTGGCATTGGTTAGGATATCATACCAGTGTAAACGTTGTGTCAGGCTGTTCACGAGCCAGACCGGCGTTACACACACATATAATCCTACAAGATGAATTCTGAGTAAAACAGTCCAGCGTGTCTCAGCTTTTGAAGTGAATCTAGAAATATCCATCGTGTACATGAATACACTTCTGGGCCTCAGTTTCCTCTGTTTCTTCTGTAGTATTAATGACTAACACACACACACACACACACACACACACACACACACACACACACATAGACACAGTGTTGTCTTGCGTAACAGAAGCAGACTTGACAGCCAGGAATAGCAACCCCCTGATTGGTGTCGGCCAGTTTTTCCTCAGGATTGGTTTTGTTATTGCATGCATGCGCAGGCAAACAGAAAATAAGCCCAGATAGACAGACAGACAGACAGACAGACAGACAGACAGACAGACAGACAGACAGACAGACAGAAATAGAGTTCTACAATAGACAAACAAAGAAAATTCTTTCATCTTTGTAATCTTGCCCTAACAATTTAGGACCTGGCCTCTGCGTCTGACCTTCCATTTTCTTTGGTCAGAAGAAAAGAGGTAGACCTCAGCCTGCTTCGGTTGCCTGGTTACAGCTTCCTCAGGGCTTTCAATGGGTTTCCTTCAAGCTGACACAGAGCACCAAGCTATTAAAGGCACTTTATTAAACACTGACAGAGGAGCTGCGCCAGGCTGAAGCAGTTTTAGCGGAACCAGCTCCGTCAGATGGTTCTGTCGCTTGAAGAAAGGGAGATGTGAAATGAATTTGCTGGGAATACTTGACGACACATACAGAACTTTTCATTCTGACGTGCACCGGCTCGTCAAGGTGGTATAACTGTAAGCAAGAAAAACACAGGCGTTTGTAATTAATAACCTTAATGGTGGCTGCATTCCATTCAGCTGTTCCAGGACCTTTTGCCATTTACCAGGAGGAAAGGCATTATTAAAGAAATAATTCAACTTTTGGGAAAAGGGCTTATTCCGCTGTCTTGTCGAGAGCTGGATGAGGAAGATTGATGCTGCCCTCATGTTTGGACAGCAAATATGTTGTCATGAGACGGAGATGATGAGCTAAGCATAAACGCAGCCTGACAGTCCCAGAATCCACCTGCTAACACATCTAAAGCTCACTAATTTGCACATTATATGTCAGAAGTTTCAGTGAAGACCAGAGGAAATTACTGGTGAACGAAATAGCCACACAACACCTGCAGCTTGTTAGCTTATCTTAGCATATAGATGTGTCTGGTGGTAGCTTCACATTTATCGCAGCTATCATCTAACTCATCTAACCCTTTTCAAGTGTATATGCCAAAATGTCGAACTATTCCTTTAATGTAATGAGCTACACCCCTGCCTCCTCTGCTGTGACAAGTCAAGTGTTTTTGTTGTTGAAAAGGCTTATTGCTGTTTCATCTGCACGAGGCCAGAGGCCGGAGTCTGCGAGGATTAAACACACAACATTTACTGGGACTGCACTGCTCAGCGCTGAGATTACAGCCCCGTGTTCTCTGCTATCACCTCAATCTGATTCAGTCTGGTCTCTGGGAAACTAATTAGAGGTAACATGGTGGAGCTGGCAGCTGTGGGAATACAGGGTCAGCAGGGTATGTGTCTCAGGTAGTTTTTTTTGTTTTTTTTTATTGTAGTGCTGTTTCAAATCATCAGTTGTTCCACTACTCTTCTCCCAGGCTCTCCTTTAATAACCAAAATGAGGTCTACTACTACTTTGATGTTTCCAAAATGTAAAAAAAAAAAAAAGTCCCCTGCTGTAAGCGGTGTTTCCTCATATGATGGCTTTGATTTTAAAACAGAGGCGATGTGCACCGAGTTTGTTCACAATGGTATTGATCTTGAGTAAATATTTTATGTCCTGCTGTGCTATGGCCTTTCGTATATTTATCCCTTATCAAGTCACTTTCAATAAAAGACAATATTCGACCCATATGGTGACGGGTGGATGCTCAACAAAAGTAGCTGCAATCTCATGAACAAGATGAAACCCGCGGAAGTGATTTTGTGTCTTGTGTGTTTGCTGAGTAGCAGCAGAGTGACAGACACATTGAGCTACTTTGAAAAACACACTTTCCATTGAAGATAAGAGCGTGGCCTACCCATGTGCTCGTCAGCAGGATATTACAGGCCGTTGTATCACTGTCAAATCTCCATGATGAATGAACTTCGATTTGTTATTCAGTTTGTTTAAATTCCATACACTGTGGGCAAACACAAACATCGGCCGGTCTAATCATTTTCATCTTGCTTATTCTACCATGAATAAGCACTTTTATACTCCAAAGGAGATTGTGGAGTGTGTGTGAAGCAAGCTAAGCAAGCTGTTACAATGCAATAAATTGGCCCCAGACACGGTGAAGTACAATAAATTACAGCATTGACAGGATCAGATCCAGCCCTAAAGAAAATACGGTAGATACAGCCTGGGCAGACTACAGAGATTGTATGGCAGGTTCATTTATGAATCACACAGGCACTAAAGTGCTACAGCAACAGAAACCTCCAGGATGCACTTTCACGTTGTTTTCTAGTGCCATCTGGTGGCTGAGCACCGTGACCCCCATCAGTTAACCCTGATGTGGTGTTCAGGTCAAAATGACCTGCTTCAGATTGTCTTTATTCGTAGTTTTGCTTGTTCATTATAAATACAATGTCTTTGGCTTATGGATCATAGAACAAAATGCTTTCTCTGGGATCACACACACACACCTACACACTGAAATAAAGACTGCTGCTTACTGGGGCAGTTAGTGGGAATGAGCCATCATTAATGACTAACTGGTCTCACCTGTGCTTTCCCTCCTATGACGAGTCAGAAGGTGTGCAGAGAAAAAAGGCTGCTGCTACATCAGGTTGGTGGGTCTTTTTCTTTCTTCTTCACAGTAACACACACACACTAACCTGTTGGGTGGTAAAAGAAGTCTAATGATACTTTATTTAAATGGAAATACTCCATTACATCCTTCATATGCAGTATTTCAGTCCCCAGGGGTCGGGGCCCCTCCAAAGGGTCACAAGGTAAATGTGAGGGCCAGTCAGATGATTAATGTGGTAGAAAATGAGAAAAAACTAAATTCTGCTCCACAGCCTTTTGGAGCTATTTTCTAATCGTTGCTATTTTGTGAAATATTGGATAATTTAACCTCTTTAACCTCAAACATTTATCGAAATGAAACCATCTGAGAAGTTTGGAGCTATAATGTCTCTTTGGTGGAATTGTTAAAGACTCATAGACACGTGAAAGGGCTGGTGACTCAGAGAGAGAACTGGAGGAAAACCAACTACTGTCTTATGCTCGGGCACAAATGAAGCAATAAAATGACGGCTTGATGACAAGATGTCTTAAATCAGTGCAGGCTGTGGATGGGAATGAACCTCCTGTGGGCCTAATGTGTCACCTGAGGGGCCGATGACTGATTGATGGAAGCAGTATTGTTTCTACGTGCTCCATAGAAAACCTATTTGCCATCTATTGCTTGGTGTTTCCACACAGAAACTACTTCACCTCATGTTTACTGAAAGGTAGTAATATAAAATCCACATTTTACTGTTTAGCTGTGAAAAGGGGGTCTTTCACCATCTTAGGACAAACAACTGAACACATCAGATCAGCACTAAATCCTGTGAGCACTTCCTCCTTCCACGGAGACGTGAAGACACCGACGTCACGATCTGAGGCTCCCAAAGTCGACTAATCGTTCAGTGTTTAAATTCTTCCAAGAAAAAACACTGAAATAGTATCTGGACTAAGGTAACTTGTAATTTTCATCACTAAAACCAACTTAGATGTTATGTGAACATTTCTAGTGAATAAACCCAGTCAGGTCTAACACCAACACTTTCTCCCTAAGAGATAATAAATATATTCTAGATGCTTCACAGGTGGAACGTTTGCTGTGATCTACAGTAGTAGTCCACACAGGACTGTGGTTGGAATAGTTTGCAGCACTTTGTGCCGTTTTTGACTCTATAGGCCATTTGTTATATCAATATACATCACACATTTCACTGAGTATGAGTTGGATCTGTTTAGTGTTAAATCCCCCTTCAAAAAAATATATATTATAAATATTTAAATTATTATTTATTTATTTAAATATATTTCCATTATTTTAGTAATTCTGACTGATGATAACACATGAAACATTTTATCTTGTCTAAATAGTAATTCGTGTAATAGAGGGTTAGAACAACATAAAGAAAACAGAGTGACATCACCTGCAAAGATAAAGCAGGAAGTAAAATCTAAACAGTAGAAACCAAAGTGAGACGTTTGCTCCTGCTTTGACCTTTTATTCACCTTTTAAACACTTCTGGGTCTGTTTGATCCCTGATCTTTGCACAGAGACTTGGTTTGTCACTGAACAGGTTCTAGCAAACAGACAGGAAGAACATCAGTTACACATTTCACAGAATAGAGGAGAGCAGATGGATTATCACTTGGATAGAATAACATCAGTGAACAACTTTAAAGAAGTTCATCATTTCAGGAGACGGCTCACACCTTGTTTTGCCCTCCCTCCTCCTCTGGCTCTCCTCTGGAGGTGTCACATGGAAAACAAGTTTGTATATGGTTAGAAAATTGGTTCTTTTTTTACTTATTTACTGAGACATGAATTGTGATAACGAAATAATAATAAATATTAAAGAAAAAATCTTACTTTTTTCCTGATAAGGTTTGGTGTTGTTTTGGCCTTCCTCCTCTCCTCTCCTCTCCTCTCCTCTCCTCTTCCCTCCTCTCCTCCTCTCCCCTCCCCTCCTCTCCTCTCCTCTCCTCTCCTCTCCTCTCCTCTCCTCTCCTCTCCTCTCCTCTCCTCTCGCCTCTTCTCCTCTCCTCTCCTCTCGCCTCTTCTCCTCTCCTCTCCTCTCCTCTCCCCTCCTCTCCTCTCCTCTCCTCTCCTCTCCCCTCCCCTAAATTTTACCTACCTTAATACTTACCTTAAGTCTTAACTTAAGTCTTACCTTAATACTTACCTTAAATCTTACCTTAATACTTACCTTAAGTCTTACCTTAATACTTATCTTAAGTCTTACCTTATTACTTACCTTAAGTCTTAACTTAAGTCTTACCTTAATACTTACCTTAAGTCTTATCTTAATACTTACCTTAATACTTACCTTAAGCCTTACCTTAAGCCTTACCTTAAGTCTTACCTTAAGTCTTACCTTAAGACTTACCTGCAGGTTCTGCAGATCTCTTGCGCCACCTGCTGTCTCATAGCTTTATTCATGTTTCTTACCCACTCTGGCTCCGGGCCTGGCCATAACTCACTGGCCTGGCGGGGGTGCACCAAAGTCCAGGTGTCCTCCTCCCACCCTGGGGAGAGAGAAAGGGGAGAGCTTTGAGGGGAACTTGGGTGAGCAGGATGGGAGACATCTGAGCAAGAGGCAGGGGAGAGGGAAGGGGAAGGAGAGCGACAGGAGGAGCCACAGTAAGAGCAGGAGAAACCGCAGGAAAGTTTATTGGGGCAGCAGGTAAAAGCTGGCCCTGCTGGGGTCTGGGACGGAGGAGTACAACCAGCACTGAGCCATCTGAGGGAAAACACAAAGACAAGGTTCAGACCGCAGCTGATAACAAAAACTTTCTGGAAAAGTCATCACATCACATGTTGAAGCAAAAGTATCAGTAACACAATAAAGGAAAACTCCATTAAAAGTAAACCTTTACAAGTACTTGCAGTGAAAAGTAGTGAAACGTCAAATGAATCCTGTCAGGTGTCAGCGTCCACTCATAGATCCTCCTGTGATGGCAAAGCTGTCCTACAATAACATCATAATAAAAGATAATAAGATGATAAAGACAATAAAGAGAATGAAATGCATGAATGCATGTCTCACTATCTTACTAGTAGCATTACATGTACTTAAAAAAATACAACAAATACCCACATTAGCTGCTGCACATGTCCACACTGTCTCTGAATGTATTCATTGTACACTGTTCAGACTGTTAATACTGTCCATTCTGGACATTTATCAACTGTTTGTAACCATTTCTTTATCATAATGCTTTTCTTTAAAAACAGAGTGACCTGAATGTCCATTAATTCCAAATATTCAGGCCTCCGTTATATTTAACACTCGTATAAAATGCCACACACACTGGGGTAGGATTTGGCTGGTATTCTTCAGGTCTTACTTTTTTAGGGTAACTGTTTTTAGGGTTTCAGCTTCACTTTCCAAGTTTATAGTGGATTACAAAGTGAAATGCACATGATGTTGAATCAGGTCACAAACCCACAAAAGCTTGGTTTTGAGTCCAGATGATTTAGGGAGCTTTGCAATTTGTCTTAGCAAACTATGAAATATCTGCATCATGTGACTCTGAGACAACATGTCATCTGTCGCTCACTGCTGAAACTAGAACAGAACACAACGAAAAACTAAAACTTCATGGTGTAGTGCAATGAACTTTATACTGAAGGGTGGCAGCTTTATTAGTCATGACTGAAGGCTCTATATTGTAGGAAAATGTCATTTTCAGATGTGAAAATGTTCCTGCCATACCTCCTCTCTGTTTGAAGCAGAGGGACCAAGTCACTGTTTAGCAAGTCAAGAATCACTCGTCCCAAATCATTTCCCAAGTCCTAAACTCTGAGTGTTGGTGTAGCAGGGCGCTGCACAAAGGTCCACCACCCATTCATATTCATTTAACTTCATTACTACACCTGCTGTAACATTAAAGGCTCATTAAAAGCTAATAATCCCTCACACATGAGACACAGCCAGAAGTGGAAAAGCTTACTGATTGCTATAGGAGGACAAAAAAATACATATTTTTTCTCTGCTGATGGATGGAAAAAAAGCTAATCACCAGTCACTTAGGCCACATACTGTTCACTACTCTTTGTTGAAACATCAAACTGATGCTGTCAGGAACTTTAAATGCACTAAATTACACTTTAGTCTTCCAGCAGTTATAGTAAGAAAACCGCGCTGTACATGAGGTCATCAAATATCCTGTAGGAAACAGCTGCGTTTTCTTCTCTGCGTTTCGTCATGTAGCGCTCAAACAGGCCAAGCTGTGATGTGATGTGACTCAATCCTTAGCCAGACCTAAGCAAAAACAGATCAGCTGTTCCATTCGGCATCAAAGACAATGAGTGGGAGCTTTGGAGGCAACATGTAGAATTTCTTGCGTGGTGAAAATATTCAAAGTTTGAAACTTCTGGGAAATAAATCAAAACCATGTTGGGAATTTAAATCCACAAGAGTGAGACACTGAGGTGGAATCTGTATTTGAAACACTACAAATTAGGTGTTGTAGCATAAAACAGCACAGAGAAACTTAAGAGGTTGAGCAGAAAACTTAGTTAGTAGAGTAAAATAGTTTGTATTTCTCATGTGGATATAAATCCTGTCACACAGTAACCACAGCCACTACCATGTGCTAATATTATCATTTATTGTAGAGATCAGATAGTCATCATTTTTTATATGTTCTGTGTCCGTTTTCCCTGTCGGTGACGCTGCCCTACGGAGGAAGAGAGATTAGATTTGTGAGGATAAATCAAAACCTCTGGGCAGTTTTGGCAGATGCATCAAAAACAGACAAAACAGAACTGCACTGATTTACAAATCAGCAAAACGTACAAGAAATCCTTTCATTCTGCACATTTTGGCAAAAGGGGACTCCTCCTCACAGCCCAGAACACTGCAGGGCGCGTCCACGTGGGGGAAGCCCTCATCCATCTGCTGCAGAGAGACAAACATCACAGTGAGTTTGCACTGAAGGGAAGAGGAGCGGCCGACGTGAGACCGGCGAATGCTTACATTGCTCAGTGTGTGCGAGAGGCCGACCAGATCCCTCTTCCCTCCTGGACTCAGGCCGTAGGACCAGTGCTGACAGCAGCCCTGTGACAGGACTGATCCCGCTAGCAGCAGCCACAGCGCCAACGTCTGCGTGGTCATTCTGAGGGAGAAAAGGCTTCAAATTCATACAAACACAATACTGATTTTTCCCATTTCTTTAGTTTAACCCCAAAATACTGCCATAGTGGTCCACCCTAATCAACACTAGTCAGAGGAACAGTACTCAGCCCATCGCTGACGTCTTTACCTTCTGTGGAGGAGGCAGGTTTCTCTGTTTTGTTCTTGTCTGTTGTCCTGCTGCACAATATTTCCTGAGGTTTATATAACACGGCCTCCCTTCCTCTCAGCCCGTCACTTCACTCCAGGGGGGCAGCAAAGTGGGATGAAGCAACACTTCTTGGCGACCCCGCAGAGCTGTTTAAAAGATCACACTTGATAGGTCTTTTTTTTTGCCCTTCCTCTCGAAAAGATCAAGCTAACACGTGACGAGCTTTGGCCACTAAACTATTTCCTGTCGTTTTCTGGTGCTTTTGTGATGCAGTTTGAATGAACAAAACACTCATTCAGTCTCGCAGACACAGAAAATGATTAAAAATCAGACGACAAAGTCATTTTCTTCTTCTTCTTCATTGCAGTTTATTTTTAACAGTCATTTATGGAAATATATTTCCACAGTCGAGTGCAATAATCATAGGGGGAGACTTACAGCGCTCCCCGTCTCTGACACAAATCCAACCATTGCTCCATATTGCATTCAGTGAGATGTATTAAAATAAATAACCTAAAGTCTTCCTATGATTTTCACGCTCAGGGTGAAATACACAATATGATTGCCTTCATCAGTCATTCTCACAGGCTGGGTACCTACTGTCCAACTGAGTGAATAGTATTGCATCAGAGCAGCTTTGAGCTACAGCTACAGAAACCTCACCGATCAGAGAAGAGCACGGGTCTTCACACATGCAAACGAGAACTGAAGTGACGACACCTGCCTACTCTAACAATGATTATTTTGGAAGTTTTGGAAACACTGGATTTGATTTACACACGATTAAAAGCACCAAACATTTTTTGGTGAGAAGGTATAACATCATACAAGTTAACATATACTTGTGCAAATAAGTTCAAAAGCATGGTTAAGTGATATATGCAGATACACGGAGCAGGCCTCCCACTGCGACAGCATGAACACGTGAAAATGGCTTTCTGTTACAGCACTCCAGAGTGGGATTCTTTTCTTACAATAGGAATCGGAATAATAATGAATGACATACGCCAACGTTACAATAAGCAGTGCCACAGTCAAACGCATGCAGCTGTGGATCACTCACACACCAGATTTAAAAAAAAGAAAACAAGAGGTAGATTCACAGAGCGCAAAACAAAGGAAAGCTTTTTAAGAACATAATATTTCCAAGTAGGAAACCTCACAGCTGTAAATCATGTATTGCATACCCAAGCTGTGTTTCTACCGAGCCTGTCGCATAGTTTTGTGGTGCACTAACAGCACTTTTAGCCTTTTAGACTGTGCTATTATTATGGCTTTGGCTTGCATTGCTTCCTTTATTATATGTTGAATCCAGCAAATTTTAAGGGTAATTCCAGTGTTTGTAAATCTGGAGCCCATTTCTTTACACATTTTGGTGTCTAAATGACTAGTAGGCACAAAAAGTGTTAGGAATGGTCCAGCGTGTCGCCTCAGCTGGCAGCCGGGAAACAGGCTGCAACCAAACATTAATCCTTGAGGGCATCTGCAGCAATCAAAGAACGTCCACAACAGGTACTTGGTTTTGCGCCTGACCGGCTCAGATTGTTAGTCTAAAGGATCCCCACAGAGATAGACCTTTGTTAATGTGCAAGACCCTTTTCTTTATTCATAAACAACCATCATATCGCTCTCACCAGACTTGAGAAAAGCAGTCATTTTACCTTGCAGAACACAGGACTTTGTGTGAGTTTTGGTACGAAGTTGCAAAGTCAACAACAAACAAATTAAACGACTGAAGTAAAATTACTGTTTTTGTCAAGTCTGGTGGCTTTGAAAGGCTGTTTCCAGTTAGACAAAAAAGGCTGTTCCTCTTTGACAAAAAGGTTTATATCTGTAGAGATAATGTTGTCAGATGCTTTAAATACCAATCTGTGCTTGTCAGTGGAAATAACAAACTCTTTTAGTGAACATACTTTGACAGGCACGGTTTCCCCTCAAGGATCACGTTGCAGCCATTGCAGCTTGTTTCACGGCCGCCTGCCAAAGCTTCTTGTGCCAACAGGTCATTTAGACACAAAAAATAGGGCCCAGGTTTAAAAATACCACAACTACCTTTTAAGTTACATACTTAAAGAGTAATATATAACAACACAGTTATTGGTAAGTGACCCCTTCTATTTCTGCTACAGCAGCATTCAGTGAAGCTCAGCGCTCTGAACTTTACTGCAAACAGAAAATATGAATTTGACTCCGATTAACATGTAATATAAACAATAATATAAAGTGAATATAGACTGTGTTAAACATTAAATGAGTATAGTCATTGGATTGCGTCCAGACACATCTACATACACTAGGAACATTATTTTGTTTTGGTGATATATGCAGCTGAACATTTAAAAACACCCTACCATACAAACATACATGGACAACCCTGAATAAATTCTAGTGCAAGATATTTAAAGCTAACATAATATAGGTGGAATGCCAGGGATGTGCATACAAGTACCTGCACTGCAGACAGGTAAAGAGAGATTCAAAGTAGTAGTGTAGGAGAGGCTGGAGGAAAAGAGCAATAAAGTAGCCAGCTGTGGTCCACACCAGATGTGCAGGTGCGTGCCAAGTTATCTGACGCTCTGTGACATGTGCAGAGGGGTCAGCATCTCTTCAAAAATGGCTCCTTTCACATTGGACCCTCTCAGGTTGGCTTCTTGTAGATCGCAGCCAGAAAGGTCACAGTTCTGCAAAAAAAGGCGGCAGAGACACGACAGTGAGGCATAAGGATAAAAAAACCTGAAGAAGTATCATATATTATAAATGTTATACAGAAGCAGGCTGTAAAACATTCAGACACATTCAGTGGAAAATTGGCAGGGTTTTTCCATGATCAATTAAGCTGCCTATACATTTCCTTTGAACCATTTTGTCTATGAAATGCATGAAAATAGTGAAAACAACACTAAAATCATTTTTGCATTAATGTATGACTTCAATGAATTATCAGAATTGCTGCTGATTATTTTAGTGAAACTTTACATATCTCAAACAGAAGTCTCAAACATAAACAACCTGAAGCAGAAAAACCACTGAGCCACTCTCTGTACCTATTATTGTTTTTCTATGTCTATATCAGGAAAGCTCAACCTTGGGTTCACTTAAAATATGGGGATTCTGCTGCTGAGCTTTCAGGCATGAAGCCACTGTGGCAAAGGATTTGGGATGCACTATAATATATAGCACACAGCATATATTAAAAATAAAACTATTCATTCAGATGTGCATTGCTTCGTCCCCTTTGGCCCGGGATGGTAGGACTGCCAGCCGAGTCAACATGAACATTTTTAGAGATAATCCCCTCTGAGAGCCCTGACTCACCTCCAGATCAGTCCCTGCTAAAGTGGCTCCCCGCAGGTTACAATTCTTCAGTTTTGCATTTTTTAGAGTGGCCACACGCAGGTTGATGCCGGTCATTTGGCTTCCTTCCATGTCGACTCCTTTCAGGTTAGCACCTGATCACGAAAACATTTGGTTAACACGCGACTACAAGTGTAAAACTAGCTCTATATTAGGTCAAACTTGTGATGGATTACCTTCCAGGTTGGCCTTCAGTCCAGATGGATCTTCAAAATTGCAGCCTTTGAGAGAAGCTCCCTCGGCATTAGAGCAGAGCATCTTCACCCCTTGTAAGTTGGCACCCTTCAAAAGACAACACAAAGAGCTCAAGCACTCATAATGTTCTTGCTCATTCATATCGAGTTACGTCCGACTAGAAATGTGTGAAAAAACAGTCTGCCTGTTAATTCTTTAATGAGGTGAATGTGAGAGTAGGTGTGTGTCATCGGCAAACATGTTTAGGGACAGAATGGCCCTTCCTCCACACATCTGAGGGGGCAGCAGGTTAAGCGGCCAAAAACCAAGCAGGTCGGCGTGCCTGCTGATACCGTGAGCTTTCAGACTTACATCCAGGTTGGCTCCGGAAAGATCCGCCCGCTCCAGATTGGAACAGCACAGGTTGGCGTGCGTCAGATTGCAGCGGCTGAGATTGGCCATCTTAAAATTGATGTAACGCAAATCAAGTCGGGACAGATCAGCGCCACTGAAATTAAGACCCTAAAAACAGTAAGAGTGATAGTTAAATATTGATTTGACATAGTGATGTGATGGGATGAATGAAAATGTGTTTGTGTCGCTGGACCTGACAGCGGAGCTCTGACTTGGTGGGTGTTGCCAGGAGAAAACGAACAAACTCCTTGCGGGAAATGGGAGAGTGGTCTTCTGGTGGCTGTGAGTTCTGTAGTCAAAGTAAACATGTGGGTGAGTCACGCTGCATTCAAGGGAGCGATCACGGTGCTAAACTATATACCACGCTTCATATCACCTTGATTGCTACTTCCAGCTGTTCAGCAAGTTGCTCAATTCCAAAGAACCGAGCCTCCTCGAGGACACCTGGAAGACATTTAGGACAATGGTACCGGTCCGTGCTAATTTTGAGCTCGACTCCACCATTAAGGATTCATCAAAACGCTCACCCCGTATATTTATGCCTTCATTGATAATGAGCTGTCCATGTCTCAAGTAGTTGAGAATGGGCTCGAAGTATTCGGGGCTGCGGTCGATTAGATAAGCCCCGTGCTCATCCCGCTTGTTCCCCCACACATCTGGAGCAAACACAGAGGTTGACGAAGCCCGTTCAAAAAGGTGGATCACAAAAAACTAACATCTAATGCTTACTGATTGGCTAGTCATAACTTACCTTTCTCTCGAAACATGTGGGCGAGCATGCTCTCTGGCTCTTTGCTGACCAAGGTGCTCCTGAACACACCACGGACGCAGAAGAAGACAATGAACAAAATGTAACTACAACAGAGTAAAACGATGATTCATGTGTCATCTGCAGTGTGTTTATTATTGGTAAGAACTGCCTGACGACCACAGTTACCTGGTGGTGGTGAAGGGACGACCCCCGATATTAAGTGTCAGCCAATCGGTGTGAGCTCCATGCTGATCAGATGTCACCTTGGCTTCATTTTGAGGGTCTGTGACATTGACAAAGACAAAAGAAGAACAACTCTCTGAGGCCACTTTCACTAAGAGTTAATGAGGCTCCTGCAGCAGACTTGACCTGCAGCACTCACCAATAAACGGATCTCCTTCTGACACATACAGCACGTCGTCATCTCTGTTGGAAACACAAGAAGCAGGTGTCTGAATGAGCAGACATGTCACGGTGCACTCAGAAACATCCTCATCCTCATCATCATCATCATCATCCTGTGAGCTTACCTTATGAGGGCGATGTCATCTATGAGGCCACCCTTTCCATTGTACAAACAGGACGCTTTGATTCCTAATTTATTGCTTGCTACGGACAGTAAGTCGGACAAAGTCCCGTACACTGCTACAACCTGGAAGGCAAAGATTAAATCGGTGGGTTGTTGAGGATTTAAGCCTGAAACAAAACGGGTCATTCTTCCTTAATGACACCAGATTAATGAGCCTCAGTTAGCAGTGTAAACGAGGCTAGTCTACCAGTTTGGAACAAGTGTGGACAGACTAACCTTTACCGTGACTTTACATGAGTATTGTTGATAACACATTAGTAACTACAGTGTAAAAACAAGCGTTGGTTAATGTTAGCTGACGTTACAATGGAAAAAGCCAGTCATTCTGCGGCCCAGACTCCAACACTTAACTACTTATCTCACCCACCTTTCCATTTTTAGATGTCCCGTTAATAAATAAGGTGACTCTTCTCATTCTTTAGGCGCTTTGGTTGTGAGTGCTTTGTTACAATTGCAAACAAATAGTGTGTTTGCCAGCTAACGCTTGCTCGCCGATTCAAGCAGGCTAGCTAGCTGCACCAGACAACAACACGAGACAAAAGGTGCCTTCAGGTGTCGTCGGAAAAAGCAGAATAGTATGAGGTTGCACCCATAAGGTTCAATATATCAGTCTTTCGAACACATTTATAATATTTATTATCAGCGTATAACGTACATGAATTGTAGAAGATGTAATATAGGTCTCCAAAAGGAGGGAAAGATCATATGATTGATTAATAACAAAAGTAATAATTTCGATTTTGGTGATGTATAAGTAATTAAAATGATTTTAATATGCAACAGTTCGTTTATTACACTCATTAAGCCGCCAAAGCAAAATGCTATATGCCGCCTGTTGTTTTTTCTAAAAAATCCTAGGATGTGTGTCCACCAAATCAGAGGGCCCTTGAAGGGAGCCTTCTGACTGCAGCTCTGTCATTGGTCGAAGCGTTTATACGTAAGCACGTTTGCTTCTTACGTCCGGTGGTCTATGGTTGAAACGTTTGGCCGTCCTGCAGTACGTTTGTTTTTATCAAGCAAAAGTAATGGTGCTTCATGATGTTTCAACTTATATCTGAGTTATCATATAACATTTGTATCGTTCGGTTCAACTGGTGGTGCTGATGGTGCACCACTAAGTTGATGATAGAAGAAGAAACACGGAACTGTCAGTCAGCTCGGTGTTAATTCATCCATTTAACCCAGAAGCACTTGTGTTCAGGTTTGAATCAATCTGACTCGTTTATATTCCGCTTACGCCAAATAACACGATGGCCTCCGACACACACCGTTGTTCGTGCTGCTCTCATCCAGCCTCCGCTCCCAGTGTTCACCAGACCCTGAGTGAAATGGATTTTGAACGAGGTTTGCATTCATGTCTCCTGTAGTTTCATGTAGAGTTCAGCCACCGTGGTACTAACAGAAGTGAAGGCCTCCTCCAGCTGTCAGGATCTGACCTTTCATTAAATGACTGTTGATGGTTTGACTGATCTGTCAGTGAAGTGCAGCCCTGTGTTGTGTCTCAGGTATCTGGTCTGCTGCAATGGATGGAGACCTGCAGAGGGTCCAGTCTTTAGTCCTGAAGGGCACAGACCCCAACCTGAGAGACGCAGCTGGATATGCGGCTCTGGTGAGTTTGCTGGGAAGAATTTAGGCTGTAAGTGCTGTAGTGTCCACTGCTGACACTGCTGTATCTAAACTCCTGTATTTTCTGTGTGTGTGTGTGTGTGTGTTATGTTCCCAGCACTATGCAAGTCGCAGTGGTCATCTTGCCGTGTGCAAGTTTCTCCTCGAGAATGGTGCTTGTGCATCTCCACAGACACCAGGCGGTGCCACACCACTCCATCGATCATGTTACTGCGGTCATCTGGACGTGGTGAGCCTCCTGCTGCGCCACAGAGCCGATCCATCCCTCTGTGACGACGACGGTGCATCCCCTTTGCACAAGGTACACAACTGCCAGCACTAACACGATGAAACCATTTCCAGAGAGGCAGTTTGATGATCGTTGAGGCGATGCCTGTTCTTGTTATTCTGCTAAATGTTTGAGCAGGCTGCAGAACGGGGTCATGAAGAGGTGTGTCGGCTGCTTCTGGAGCACTGTCCAGAACTCTGCAGCCAGGTGAACAAGCGACTCCAGCTGCCCTACCAGCTGGCACCGCAGGGAGATCTGCAGGAGCTCCTAAAAGCACCTCGGTGACAACTGACACACTGCAACTGGGGCATGAGGAGATGCTAAGATCAGACAAACAATAGGAGCTGAAAACACACTAGGTGAGGTCCGCTGAAGTCAGGATAACACTCACCTGACTTGGATTCGTTGCATTTGTCTTTTTATTTCCTCGACTGAACATCAGCAAAGAGCCACTGAACGAAACAGGGTAAAAACAGCATTATATTTTCTACCTTCATACCATAAAATCCCCTGTTTTTGATTTTTAGTTTACAGCTTGTGTAATAATTACACCCCCCATAAGCTACAAAAACTATTAAATGCATCAAGTAGCACCAGTGTCCAGCATCAGTTACTGCTGCACTCTTATCATGAGGTCAGAAAAGTAATAACTTGAATTATTTGATTTTAAAAGGAGAAAAGACAATGCATATCCACTAATGCCATCAGAATAATGTCAAAGATGCACAGTGACACAAAGTGCAACAGTTTGAGCTTGAAAGCTCTTCTGTCAAACTCGAGGTCGATGTGTTACTTGTTTTTTAGTCACATTCTGAGTCTGTGCGCTGCAAACATCAGCATTGGGTTGTTTCTTAAACTTTGTCCGGCAAACTTTGCTGAGGGGGGTCCTCGCTGGGCTTTTTAGATGGAGGGCAGCAGGGGGAGCTATTGTCTTGAAAGCAGCATGTGTTTTCTCTCCAGTCCACCATGTGAATTCGCTGGCAGCCTCCACACAGTGACCTCATTCGATCCTCCGAGCACAGGGTTGGAAAACTAAACTGGGGGGAACTGTTTGGAAGAGAGGAAAGCATCAGTGTAGCTGTTACAGCTGATTGTACGACATGGTGGATGGAGGCCACGGTTATGTTCAGCCAAATTATATTCATGCCACCATACTGGCTTGTTTGTTCCTGTATATTTATTCTTTCTAACCCTGCTAAACTACATTTTGACACGTTGGTGACATTATGCATTATTCGACACAGTCTTTAGGGACACTCTGCCTTCATGTCGGACTTCTCAGCTGCTGATTCTGCACTAATTTTACGTCTCTGTAAAGGTTTTAGCAAACACTCTGGACCTGCTGCTTGTGATGTGAAGCCTTTTCACTTCACTGGAGCAGATGTTGGTGTTTGATAGTCTTTTTGTATTTTTGGTGAAGTAATTACCACACAACCGTTCACCAGCCTGGAAACTGCTAATTCTATACACAATTCTATACATTATTGATCCCTCCTCATGTGCCACCTTGACCCACACTGGAAGATTCAGCAAAATAAAATGCCTTTATAGGTCTTTTTAAAAGAAAAGTGTTGTGTTAGAATGTTTTATTTAACTTCCAAGGTTTTCTTTCTCAAGTATTAGCGGTTATCAGCCTTTGTCTTGCCACTCTCACTGAGATGACTCATCCTTTCTGAAGTTATCAAAGGCCGGACACATCAGTGAGTGCGTTTTCAACCAGTATTTATATGCAAAGGGAACAAAGGATGGAAGCCTGGGGGTGAATCAAGGAAGTTGATATTTCCATATCTACTGAAACAGATGGAAATACTTCCAACTATCATCTAATATACTTACTTATTCAAAGCATGCTCAACAAGTAACACATGCACAACACTAGAGGCAGACACTGTACTCCTCCTCGTGCTCCTGCAGTCAAAAGCGACAGAAACCCCCTCGCTGCAGTCTGAGGAACTTTCATTGGGTCCGCTGGTGGGTGGTGTTTCAAGACTACCTTCAAACCACATCCAGTGCCTTGACTGGAGGGGTGCCAGGCCACATCTGGAGCTCATTGCAGCTGACGCCACACAGCACAAGGAGATGGGGTGTCGGGGGGGTAGATGGGGTGGGTTGGGGGTATTTTAGCTCGCAGAACTAAGCCAAGGGAGCTGTTTACGCTCAGTGATAAGTTCCTCCTTCCACACGGCTGAGGAGCTGTAAGTAGGTTCACCCAGTCTGAGTGCCACATGTCAGTGATAGCAGGGCCTTTTTTCACAGGTCACTGAGGAGCTCGCTCAGAAATTCTCCCTGTTTGCTTTCTGAAAAAAAACAAAAAAAAGCAAAGCACACCGTGGTATCTGAATCAGCCCGGTAATTTTGACTGGCATACAGACTATCACACCCCCCCTGCAGCACCTTCTGATTGTTCCCTTGCCAGGTTCCATGTAACACAATCAAAGTAGATGTCTTAGGTTTGCTAGCAGTGAGCGAGTTAATGAAAACCCTCTGTGTCACGCAGTAAAACCAGGGAATATTAAAGGGTCTCATTCTTTTTTGATAATTTTTCATGAGCTGGTTTGAATTTGAGAGCTGCTTTGCCCCTTTATGTGGAAACAATCAGACACTGGCCTTTGTTGGGTGAAAATGAGCAGCTATGTCAGGAAAAAAGTTTCTTTCAAGTAACTGAGCTACTTAACTCAGTTTTGTCAGCACAAAGGTCACAACGAGCAAGATCTGGAAGGATAAGGTGTGATTTTTAGGCCTAGCTTTTCAGAGCTCTCTCGTAATGTGAGGACTCGGGGAGGACTCCACAAGATGAGGAATTTGGATTACAGCTCTGTTTAGTGAGATTTATTTGGAAAGCAATGAAACTTCCTGGCCCTGGAACCCACTTCCACCATAATGAGCCCAAGTTAAACCAGGACTGGATGTTATTTTCCTCAGAAATAGAAGGTGGTCTGTGTGCCATGCTTGTATGGAGGATTTGAAGTCAGTGCTAGGGACTTTATTTTAAACGGCTCACTGTGAGTGAGAACAGCTTGTCCTCTCAATATTTCTCCAGTTTCAGAATCGTGTTTAGGCTGTGAAATTAGCTATAAAACACAATGTGGGTCAACACTGAAAAATATGTAATTCATCATTGTATTCCTTTGTGCCAGATGTGATTTTTTCTCCTCTTTGGTGACATTTGGATGCTCGTTTTCACAGATAAAAGGGTCGCGTGGTCCTTATCTGTCCTGTGTCCACCTGTACATAACTAATGCCATTCTCCGGCCACCCAGCTGCCCTGGCAGAGTCTGGCCTGTCTGAGTTATCCCGAAGTAATCAGTTAAATGGCTGGCAGATGGGCACACATTAAGAAGTGGAGTAGCAGACTCTGGCACAGAGGACCGCCCAACATCGTCTCATCTGCATTTGGGGGCAGTGGGAGTGTGGGTGCCGGGTGAGGGGGTGTGTGTAATCAAATCTGTGGGAGCTGCTACATAATCCAATTTAGGTCCACTCCCACTTCAAAGAAGCATGTTGTCTGCTGCTTGAAGTGATGTTGCAGATCTTATGCTCCCACTTTCCAGGTCAGCGGGTGATGAGAGCCATGAGTCCAGAGGCCGCAGCTCAGCTCTTCCAGACAATCAGCGCTGCAGCTGTGGGAACTGTCAGGCTTATCAGGTGATCCAGCCAGACACCAACGGGACCATGTGATACAGGTTTTTTTTTTAGGTGTAACCAACTTGCTTTATATGTCGACATCAAAGACTGATTTGATATGTTTTTTTGTTTTTTTTTCCACATTATAGATCTTTTAGGTTTTAGGTTCTCACAGTCACACTTGAACTAAAAATGCAACTAATACATCTGGACAATGTCAAAACGTCCCTACAGCGACCATAATAAAAAAATTCCCCTGGAAATTGCGCTTAGTGAGCATGCTGTGATTTTTGTGTTATTGAGGGGTATATTTAAGTGGGAAACTTTATTTTGCCAGATGTTTTCTCCCCCAGACTCTGTGGTGGATAGTTAAGTCTCTTTTTTTTATTGATTATGGAGATGTAATCTTCTCAAAAGCAGGGCCAGACAAGCATTCCATAAGCTCTACCATATGAGTCAGAGAACAATTAATGAAGCTGTTGGGATCATATATCTAGGTCCAATCATACTGAACTGTTGTTAGGAATCAGATGATTATATATCATCTGCCAAACACGAGGAGGAACTCTACAAATCTACTGTATATGCTGTCTGTTTGCTGCAATTGAGGTCCAGTATGTTGTTCATGTGTATAAGTTTACTTTGTCATCCATCCTTTTAACTTGCATGTTTATAAGTTTCATCTATAGACGGCCATTGATATACACACACACAGGTTTTAGACAATATATTTCTCTGTATCATACCCACTGATGAAATTGTCAGTAAGGTGTGCTTTATGTGAGTAACAAGCATTTCAAGACTCAAGATAAAATGTTAGAACGATGGATCAAATTATAATGTGCAATGTGAAAGGAGTCTGTCATAGAGCTAGATCTACAAAGACTCATCCCCCGATTCGAGTTCCCGTCATGTTTTGCATTCATTTTGCAGCTAAAGAGACAAACATTTCTGTCCTAAATTGGCGGAGACCAAAAACAGAGATAAACTGAGAGTGAATATTGGACTCTAAATAGCCAGGTGGCTGTGTGTAAATGGAGAATTGTGTACTGAAAAGAAAACAGCGTTACTGTAGAACTTTATTAATTGCACTTGGGGAAATTCAATTTTTACACTCGGCTGATAAAACCGTGCTTCTACATGAGCAACATCTTAAATGCAGAACTTGTAATGGAGTTTTTACAGAGTAGTATTCATACTTTTACTCAAGTAAAGCATCTGAACACTTCCTCCACCAATGGTGAAGTAAAAAGAAAGAATTGTGGAAAAATACCTCAATAAAATGTTTTCAGATGATAAGTGATTAGATAAAAAAATGTAGGGGACTGGAGTTAAAACTAAAACTGGCATTTTTGATGTATCTGGTCTGCTCTGACAGACTTCATGTAGAGACAAGATCCTGCAAGCCCTTATTTTGTGTCTATTAGATCAGAAGTGAACAAGTAAAAACAATGCAGCTGACACCACACCGGTTAAGACTTCCTCCACAATACCAAACCGCAAAATATTCACAACTGCAGTAACAATACTCCCATTCAGTGTGAATGACCAGGGAACGCAACACCGCACTGCACGTGTAATTGAACAAGATGGTTACGCTGATGAACTAAGACTCATAGAGGCACGCCGTCCCTCTGTCAGCAGGTGCCCGGCACACACTAGCCCATTCATATGCGCATTCCTGTCTCTCCACTCGCAGCCCAGCAGGTTCCTCCCGGCCACTCAGGACAGGGGCTGACGCACACAAAGGGTCTTCAATCTGCCTCACACAACAGCCAGCATAAAGGCCCGGAAAGCCACAACAGCGTTATGTCAAAGAGCGGGCTGGGGGTGGTGAGCAGAGCCTGCAAGGGGGTGGGGGGTGGACCCGTGTAGAGCAGGGGCACTGCTGATGGATGGATGAGGGCTGGGCGTAGAGGAAGGCCAGTCTGAGGATTTTGTGCATAAAGAAGGATATTTGTACTTGCTCAGTAACAATGGAATGCAAACACAACAGGGGAGGACAATAAAACACCACTTTGGGGCGATGAAGAAGCTGCTAGGGAAATCATCATGCAAAGCGTCCCCGGGGCCCGATATTGTTCCCTCTGAGGGTTGCATGACTCTATTTGTTCTCATGCTGATGTGTGGCTCAGCCTGCCTTCAGTTTGCTTTTGCATAAGGTATTCCTGGCTTTAACAGTGTCCGGCACATTTCCTTACACTGAAAGGAAGTGAGGAGTGATCAGAGATGCCCCACCTCATCTGAAAACAGACTGGGTTTAGGCCGAGCTTTTGTCAGCTGCATCTAAGCGAAAGCTCAACTGACTTTAGAGCCTACATAGTCCTGGTCCTAGCTCACATAATTTAAATGGCGTATGTACATGATTTTGTCCTTTGCAGGCAACCTGTGAACAGTTTTAGCATTTCTGAACAGGTGAAAAATAACTGCACTGTGTAATTATTAATAAAAATCATTCACTTTATACTCTGATTTTATAGCCTTTCTGTGAAACCCTGTCTGTAAGCTCACCTATATATTTCTTTGGCTACCATGGCACGTACACATCACAGGGGCAGGTTAATGATTGATGAATGAAGCTGTTTCAAATTAGGCCCCACATTATACAAGTTCTGCTTTCATTCTCTGGTGGTTGCCAGTGAAACCACAAAAGCAGAAATTTAGACAACATGTCTCCTCTGTGCTGCCATAAACAAGTGAAGACCACCTTTTATTGGTCTGCCTTTTCCTTTTTTTTTTTTAAGTCTATCTCATCAGTTTTACCACCCCGAGCTGTCACTCGTCAGACTGGGCTGGAGATGTCAGAGATTCAGATACATCACTCATCTCTTATCATCAGAGGAAAAAACAATGAGCAACCGAATGAATAAACCATCATTATGAATTCTGCCAAGGCTTCCGAGTCCATATAACTTATTATTAACAGCTTGATGCACATCTCAAGGGAGCTCTTTGTCAGTGCCACAAAGAGCAAAAGAAATGTTTAGAAAATGTCTGGTTCCAAACTGCTGTTGCATCAAAGATCTTCTCCGTCGAGTTTTGATGCTCTGAAATTGTAAGATGTGGCCGATGGCAGCACATGCATGCTTAACTCTCACTATTAGTTAGCCTAATAAACATGCTTGCTTTTTCTCTGGTATGTATGTGGTTGTCAGATCCAACCTCCATCTGCCACACAGTTAGCAGCTCTCTCTGATGTTGCCTTTGAGCTCGAAGTGGATTTGACAAAAAGGGCCGGGCTTAGAAACGTTTAAAAGCAAAAGTGTGTCATCGAATTACACTGTTGTGAAAGTGTAATATAAAGACAGTCACTAAGACTTTGAGGAATGGGCAACATTTTGGGAGATATATGTATTTACTTTCTTGCCAAGAGTTCAGTGAGAAGATGGAAACCACCTATCTCACTAATTAACAGCTTATATCTTAATGATCTTAATCCATACAGAAACTAAAGTGTAACAATGACACAACGTTGGTTGTAATGTGCTGAGTATTTCTTTGCAGTCACTTCCTGGTGTCTCCATTTGTTGCCCGGCAACCTCACATCAGCAACAAGATTCCACGAAGCCATTGCACTCGGCCAAAAAATATGTTTTCAATCTTTGTGCTAAGCTAACTGGCTGCTGACAGTAGCTTCCTAGTTAGCACACAGACGTCAGTGTGACAATAATCTTCTCATCTAACTCTCGGCAAGAAAATGAATAATAATAATATTTTCCAAAATGAACTACTCCTAAAGTGTACTCCACCACTCTAGCATTGCACTGCTATAACATTTTCAGACAAGACCAGGGATATTCTCTTCTTTCTTGTCTAAAGCTGGTGCCTACATTACCCAACATGCAACTTAACCAGTGATGGTTCAGTTGGAGATTGGGGTGTGTTGTGCTTGCAGCGGCTGATGTAGCCCTGAGTCTCTAACCTGCAGCAGAGTTAAGGAGTGGGCTCCAGAGGTCAGGGAGGATCGCTTCCTTCTTAATCCACAACCCCAGATTTGTCTTCATTTTCAAACTTGTAGTCTTCAGGCTGTTTATCACGTGGATATTGAAACATTTCTGTATGCATGGTTTATCAGACTTTGTGTGGTGATGTCTTGACCAGTGAAAGAGTTTTATACAAGGTTATACATTCTGCTTTATGAACAGTTCTTCAAACTGCACAGAGGTTTTAAACTTCTGTGACAAAATGACCAGTGCATGTATGTAACATTTAGAATGTGTCATTGAGCGCTTGAGCATAACAAAGCTGATGTTAACAAGAAATTTGAATTTGAGGTAAATTCACATGACCCCAGCCTCTAGTATTTCACCTCCCTACATCCATCCAGCCAATTAACACTGCTCGTATCCTGGTGTGATCCCTCTTGTTAGGTTTTTATTTATACAGTATGTTGTTCTGTTGTGATCTCTTGTCTCACTTTCAGTTATCAATCTAAAATTATTATTCGATTCCATCAATTTATTGTCATGTGTACAGACAAAAACAAGTTTTTTGCCCTTTTGCCTTCAGTGCGGCTTCAGGATTGGAAAAATAGACGGATAAATAGAAAAAGAAAGGAGATGAATAAACAGCAGCGATGCAGTACACACACGCTAGATTTTAAACAATATGTTCAAGAAGAAAAACTATCTAAAATTCAAGTAATAGGTGAATCGATTGCGGTATTTACGCTTAATCTAATCTGCCAATCTGAAGTCATACATCCTGTAATGTTACGCCAAGATCCTCCCGTGGTTGCTGAGAGGAGATCTCTCTCTTTGGCCTGTGCTGCAGCAATAAGATCATGTTTGCTCTCTCAATGAAGGGCAGGTAGCAGAAGAGTACAGTGTCTGCAAACGCACAGCAGGAGCGTCTTCGTATGAGGCTCAGTTATTTTGTCTCCATGTGATCTTTAAAATATTATGATCACACGAGGTTGACGTTTCATGGGAGATGAAAGGCTAACTCATATTGAAGCACAGATCTGTTTGTCATCCCATTCTTTAATCGAACTACCAAGCTGGGCCTCATGTGTCTCTGCAGCTTCAGTCGTCAATCACTCGTCAACTGTGACATGAAATCAAAGACCATATGAGCTCCTCACATATGAACTATGTGTTTGATCAGGCAGACCGAACTTGTGTTTGTGCTGAGTTGGCAGATGCATTTGAAATTCTGACGCGCTTTGAAATGCTGCCAAAGCATATGATCTTTATGCCAGCACAATAAAGCTGTTTTATCGTTGCCTTGAACGGGAAGTTGATGAAAGTGTTTACTTTCTGTCGGCGAGTGAGCATTGTTGTTGCTTATGTGAAATCCTGCAGAGAAAACAAATTTCCCTCCTCAGGGACACATTCAAATTAAACCTCCCCCCGTCCCACCCCTTTGTCTTCTCACGTCCACCATCAGTCTCTGCTCTTCTGGTGTTAGTGGACTCTTGAAGTGCTCTTATTTTGGAAAGTGGAGTCACTAAGAGCTCAACTTCATTGTAAAATACAACAAATATTCATATCATTGTCATTTTATGTCTACATGGATCTTCTCTCTGTGGCACTCAAGTGCCCCTCCAAAGGAAAAGTGGTGTTCAATAACTGCTATGACAAGCTGCCATGGAGGTAGCTGAACTGAAAGGTGTAACATTACTATAATTATTTACAGTCATATTTATAGCCTGTGTGTTGTGCAGGTCTCCAGTCCCACCATGCAAAGATGTGGGGTTGTGGGGCTGGTGGAGCCCTGCTGGAGGGGTGCAGTGGATGGCAGGGGGAGCCAGGCTCCTACCAGCCCGCACAGACCTGCGTCAAGTCCCGGAGGTACAGCCTGGGTAAGGCCGGAACTCTGGCTGATTAATATTCAAAATAAAAGCCTCACTTTCGTTAGGGGGAAAAGAAATCTGTGAAGCATTGAAACATTGAAATAGCCAATGAATTGAATGAATAGTTATGTTAAATGTAGAAAGTTTTTTCACATTCATTCACATTGTCACATACTGCAGTGATATCTCCAGATGAATTGCCCTACTATGAGAACTGAGGCAAGGATACGATAATAGAAACACGCAACACGAACAACTCTAAAGAACAAATTAACTTTAACACAAACTCAGAAGTCAAAGACAAATAAAACATTTTTATGCAGCAACATTTTTGACTTGTCTGTTTTATCTTTTTAACAGCAACCACAGACTAAAACATATTTTTAATTAATGCACATTTACATCCCCCAGTCATTTCCTCTGTAGTCTTGCAACACATAGAGCTACAGTTTAGAGCTATAGAATGGAGATAACCTGGTGCTAATTCACTAATTATGTAATTAGCTAAATCTATAAACTTCAGTATTTACATTTATATTGTTCTTATTTTTCTAGTTCTGGTTTATTTCTTTACTTTACTGTACACAGAGACAGAATCAGTCATTCCATTCCTTCATTCCTGTCCATACCTGTACATTTCCAAACCAAGTGTAAATATCCCATAGTGTAAATATTTATTTCAAATATCCCATTCACAGCCATATATTTATATTTATATTTATTTTGCTATTTTTTCTTCTACTATTGCTTCTTTTCACTCTCCCTGTTCAATTGTTGCTGCTGTAACATGAAAATTTCCCCCTATGGGGGATCAAATAAAGAAAAGTCTAAGTCTAAAGTCTAAAGAAGTTTCACTGGAGTCAAATTCCTTGTTTGCTTGTACAAACTTGCCCAATACAGGTGATTCTGATTCAGGCTTTTATTTTACGATGAGAGACCGGAAGTCGTCCGTGTCGCTGTGCGCGTGCTGACGGTGGTCCGGAGGATGCGCATACTCTCAGATTTAAGGGGGGAGGTTTGGAGCAGCCCGGTCCCTCGTTGTTCGGCAGCATTTCTCCGCCAGGAATGGTCCTGAATACTTTCTAGGATTAACAGAAGCACCGCTCTTTTTTTTAAGAACACATTTCACCGAACGACATTTCGGTCGCGGATACTTTGTTGCGGTGAGTTGAACAACTTAAGCATCCAGTTTTCGGAGGTGAGGAGACTTCGTTTCATCGCGAGCGAAACGTTTTGGGATAAAAGGACGAGAAGAAAGTCCCGCACGGGCTGCACTCGCTTCTGCTTAGTTTAGTTAGGAAACAGGGGGGGGGAAAAAGGCAAAAACCAAAAAATTAACAAGCAAACTTAACGCTGAAGTTAATTAGGAAGTTTTTTTTCCGCTCCGTTGATTATTTGGGGTTTTCAGAGTTGGGGGGGAGGAGGAGGAGGAGGACGCGCATTCTTTTCTTCTGTCGCACAAGTTTGGCAAAAATATGCGCAAACTTGTTCGCCAAACGTCGGCAGCTCGGAGTGAGTGAGCTTCGTTAACGGGCCACACGTTTAAATCTGGATTTACTGTCGTTTCTGGAGCTTTTTCTGCACCCAGTCTCCGCTTCGGGACTCTTCCTCGTCCGACCAACAGTGGCTGTTTCGCAGCCCCCCGCCAGTAAGGTGAGTCGGTGTCTGGTTATCCCTCCTCTCTTTGATTTAACCTCACTTTGGCGCATGTCTGTGTGCTAACGCGGTTAGCCGCTGTCCCTCAGTCTAACCGGAGGATCACATTGTCCTAAACAGGAGCCGATTAAAGAACCGTGGTTGAAGTTGACAGTCAGTTTATTTTCCATTTTCTGACATCAAACCACCTGTTTTTCTTTAGTTAAACTCTTCAGTGCAAATGACTAAAATGGCTGAACTGTCTGTTTACGTGTTTTGCTCTATTGAGAGACATCAGTCCATGTTTCACTTTAGTCTGCCTGCAAATAAAAAATAAAATAATAATAATTAAAGCACAGGGTCCAAATGCTGCCTGCAGTCCTGCTTTAAAACTGCTGTGGTTTTCTATCTAAAGTCACAACAGGCTCCCTTTTTTTTTTTTTTAATCAAATCTGATACTGTA
Organism: Pempheris klunzingeri; assembly: GCF_042242105.1. NCBI lineage: Eukaryota > Metazoa > Chordata > Actinopteri > Acropomatiformes > Pempheridae > Pempheris > Pempheris klunzingeri. The sequence goes on from NC_092018.1 coordinate 26,776,816, forward strand.
CTTGAATAAATTAAGGGGTGAAACATGCCTTTTAAAGTACATGATTGTTCCCTGAACACTGTTGGGCTTTTCAGAATTTCCTGAATCTTTGGGATGCATGTTTGCAGTAGTACAGTTATGATGTATCCCTGCCAAAACAACAAAAAAAAAAAGTAAAGCACCAGGTGCTTGTGGCTTCATTCATAGTTAGTTGTGTTTTCAGTCCTGCAGCATTTATGTCCCAGACTCGGACAAAACCTTTCTTATATAACCACTAAAGTTTCATTGGCAACATTTCTCCCCGTCTCTCAAGTCATGGGACAAATGGTTTATTCAGAAATGCAGCGAGGTTGCTTCTTTAAATCCTCAAGAGGACGGCCATCATTATTACATCTGTCATGAAGTCTGGGTCTGCAGGGGCCAGTCTCATGTTAAGGAAAAGCTCTAAATGTTGTGATGTGAAGGAAGAGGGAGAAGAAGATGGATGGTTTAGGAAAGGAGCGAGTCCACGGGGAGCTCACCAGGAGGAAAAAAGTTATCTCCTAAACCATATAATGGGGAGTGAGGAATAGTCGTGCCCTTTAATTTACTAGGCTGCTCCTCTGGCACAGAATTCTCATCGCTTGGGCTGTATGATAGTATTTATCATACCTCACTCCATCAAGACGGTTGCTGTGGAAATAAATGTTTCCTTGTAATCTTTCCGTGAGGGGGAATTTTAACTGTGGAGTAGATTGTAGTCGCTCATCCTTTAGTTTGATACTGCAGTTATTTTCAAGAGGATTTCATGTGATTTTCGCGCGTGTTTTTTCGATTTCATGTGGGTTTTGTGTGCGTTTGGGTGTATTTTTGGATGTGGTAGGCAGATTCGATTCATACACAACATAGTCTGTGCATCTTAGTATCGTCTCCAGGGCTTAACCTCTCTTAAGAAAGCATATGTGCACACTGAGAAGGACTGAAAAAGACTTGAAGTGTCAGCCAAATGGCGTCGTGTCTGATGGCTTGACATTGTTTTTACATTTGAGTGTAATCTCATGACACCTGATCTCCCTCCATGGCACGCCGGTGGTGAACCACTGTTTCAGGTTGTGAGGCTGCTAAGAGAAACCAGAAGTGTCTGTTTTTGTGAAAACAGTAGCCTTAGGGACATGGTCTGATGCTCTTATGTCCGCTGGGCTGCAGCCGTGTGCAGACTGGACTGCCTGGGAGTGCAGACTTAACTGGGAAGGGGGCTCCAGAATTTGGGAGCTGAGGAATTTTATGCATGGGTGCCAGTGAACAGTAATTATGGTGCAGGCCATGTTATGGGTTAAGCCTGTAACCTTTGTCTTTGTATAATGAGAGAAGCTAAATGTGTCTTGCGTGTTTTAATCTGTTTAGTTTAACCCCTTTTATTTGCCAGACTTTCAGTCAAGTGTTACCATCTCCCTAAGAGCTTTTCAAAAACAAGTGGGGTTTTTTTTTTTTGGTACAGCTTTCGTAATGGACCAAAATGTCTTAATCCTTTCAAATGCAAGTTTTCGTTCTCTATTCTGAGCTGTCTGCTTAATCGTGTTTGTTTCACAGTCCTGAGAAGCACGAGAGCAACAGGACTCAGAATGTGTTTTCACATGGTGGGGGTGGGGGGGGGGAGACTCAGTTTGGCACTGAAATGCTGCCGGCCTTGCTCAGTTTTAAACAAACTGTATATGTATGTAAGTAATACACAAGAGAGAGTATCTGTGACCGTGAACTCAACAAGTCTGGGTTAACTTCTGTCATTACTCAAGTGCCCAAATAATATGAGAGCACAGATATTATTTGGCAGGGCTCTGTGAGATCAAATGTTGTTCAGGAGTCAAATAAAATATATCCTCAGGCTGCGTATTTTACTATTGAACAATGAGATATAAAAGTGACAGGAGGTACACAGTGACAGTAAGTCTTAATCACTTACCATAATGGTGATTTAAAAAATGTAATGACTTTACATGGTAACGACATCCCAGCAGATGCAGGATCACCTCAAACCTAACTTGGCTTTTCTGTGCTGCAATTTCTTGATGCATGTGACAATTCAATATATCTGCAATAAGCTGATGTTAATATTGGCCTGGTGGATTTAGCAGTCTGCAAATATTTGGATCAGATAAAATGAGTCAACTATACTCAAAAATCCTGCAGTTTCCTCTGCTGCTGCTGCTGCTGATGACGATGATGATGATGATGACGACAGTGATGATGAAATCTATTATGAGCCAATATCAGCCAACAGGGTCCGTCTGCTGCTGCGGCGGTCAGCCTGTGTTGACAAATCCAAGATGAGCGTTCCCTGTGTAAGGATAGTAACACATACTGTATATTTAACTCTTGCTCCCATGGGAGCGGAAGATGACAAAGTGTTGTGTCATACTTTGAAGAGGCTACTTCCTCCTCTTTCAATTATTGACGGTCGTCTTAGTGACGGGGGCCAAGGGAACGTGCTCGGCTGCTCTCTGCGGTTCCTTCTGTCTGGCAGCAGAAGCACTTTCTTGGAGGCTTCCCAAACACTGACTCACTGCTTGGAGAGCAGCGATGACCAAGCTTCTTTATCCCCCTCGGACCCCCGTGACCCAGCTCAGCTGCTGGAACACTAGACCATTCTTGGAAAGTGAAATTGAATTGGTTTTGAGGAGAACACAAAGACTGTTTCAGTGAACACTCACACAAGCGATTACCTCTTAAAGGAAACCACAGCTGCATCAGAACATGACTCTGTGTGAAAACACAAACCAAGTTGGGGTTACTTTGACCTAAATGTGACGCTGCTGCTGCTGCTGCTGCTGCTGCTGTTGTTGTTTTACATAAAGGATTTTGATGTTTTCGATTCATTCATGACTCCATTGATTTTAATATAGTTCCCATTGATGAGGCCTTTCTTCTTTTGCCCAAGTTGATTAGATTTAAAAGTGCTAAAACCCACAAGTTGTTTGTGCCTCCTTCACATCTTATGTGAGCAAATGGTTCGGGGGGTGGGGTGGGGTGGGGTGGGGGGGTCATTTTGGGCTCAGGGACCAAAACCAACTGTTAGGTGATAGATCTCTCAGCGTGGAAATGATGGCCTGGCGGTCTCTTTCGACAAGGGTGTCACGTAACAGGCTGTCTTTTTTTGGGGGGTTTTTTTTTTTGGTCTTAAACAAATTCCTCAAGGGGGGTTATGGGGGTTAGGGGCAAGTGTTAATCTCTGTGGCCAGATGCTGCAGAGGTGATGATGCGAGCAGATGTGTGTGAGCGCCCTGTTTTGGAGGGTACTGTACATCCTTGAACCCCAGCACTGGTCTGGGGGCAAAACCAAAAACTTGCTATGTATGCCACTGTCAGTGCTGGGACAGACTTCAATAGTTACTTTGATGGTTTGACAAAAGAAGTGAGCAAGAAGTATCTGTTGTTTGTTTGCTTGAGCTATCAGAGCATGCCTGGTGCTCTGCAGTTTCTTATCAGTGTTTTTGTACAAGAAGGCACAGAGTATACAGAATATTCTCTTCTTCTGCTTTGATGAGTGAGGAATTTTCATGTTGACCCAAATCTTGTAAATTGTTAACATTTACGTGATTACAGAGAGTTTATTCTTGTGGTTTGATTCAATTTTGGAGATTTTAATTGGCCTGGTTTCATATCCAAGGTTTATTTTCCTACTGCGCATCCCAAGCAAATGTTTCAAATCGTTTTCCGTACTTATGACAGACCTGTTGAAGACATGACATTTGCTCATGTGATCATACATTCATTTGTTTTTTTCTTCTTTCTTTTGTGTGTGTTTTTAGATTAACACCGTGAATGACCTGCTGCTGATGCCCCAAAGGTCTGAATGGAGTTCCGGTCGCAGAAAAGCCAACAGTTGTAGCTCCCTCAGCAGGATGCTGATGAGGCCAAGTATACTTCTGTTTCTGGCTTTATTCGCCCAAGTTTTAAGCATCCAGTGTCAGCCTGCCAACACTGATGAAGGTAAGATGGCTTGATAACTTAAAGCTACTCAGACTTCATTTGTGCGTTGCCTTTTTTCCTGTTTCTGGTTGCAGTATTATTGAATATCACGTAACTGTTTGAACCCATAAACTTATTAAGTCTGACTTATCTTGACTCTTGCCTTGATAATCAAAGCTTTGTTCTTGGTACAGGAATGTAACCCTAACGCACTCCAGACTTGAAGTCTGTCTTTGTAGCGTCAGTGTTTCCTCCACCACCCCCATTTGCCTGAGTCTGACGTTTTTTGAGTGCACTTTAATGTGTAACATGTAGCACAACCGTGCCTTAGACTATTAGTAACACCCTCACTGTTTTTCCTGGCTCACTAAACCAGCTCCTACTCCGTGCTCAGTGCTGACTGAACTTTCGGTTAAATAATTTTATTGTGTTCTTAAACTGGACAGTGCAACTTTTAGGTTTTCCATAAAGAATTTAGGCCGGTCTGGCTGTTACACAAGTTAAGTTCTGAAAAGAGGAAAGAGTCACTGAAATTGAATCCTTAAAAATGTGTGTGTTGGATACAGTCCAGCAGTGTAATAGCAGCCTGGACTTGTGGGTAGATGGGTTTGGATGTTTACACTCTGAAGTCGGAAGTGGAGAGCAGCAAAAGAATATGATAAAGTTCAGCATTATAATTACTGTAATTAAGCAAGAGGGTCTCTCTTGGGCTGTAAGCCCTAAAATAAACTTGGTGCGGCTGTGTTTAAGCCAACAGTGGGACAGGGAGGGGTAAATGACTCCCATGTGTAGCCCAGGGGCAGCCCCACTACCTAGCCGTCCCTGCTCCTCTGCTCCTTTGTAATGAAAAGGTATTTGTTGTCACTGAGAGAGGACTAAACTGCCAGGGAAACTATAAATTAGCCTGCTTTTTTTTTTTCCTTTTTTTTAAAAAAAGGAGAAGAGATGCTACTATGAGCCCTCCCTTATCCCTCAGGATAGGGTTTCTGAGCAGAGTGTTTGTCTCTTAGGTGAGCCATAAATTTTCACCAAGGTGGGGGAAGTCTGATTCATTTACACCCCACCCAGGTCTTAATCACCAAATGGCCAGGTACTATCTATGCGCCTCTGTGCTTTTCCTCCTGCTCCCCCTCTGACTTTAGCTTGGGGATGCTTCACCCCCCCCTCGCTACCCTGCTGGGTGACGGATGGCTTCAGCTGTCGACAAACAATCACAGCAGAAGCATTTGGTTTCATTCCTTTTGTCCTGGTTGGGGAAACAAAATAGTTATATGGAAATGGTCATGTTTTATGCGTGTTTCTTTGTTTGTCTTTGGGCTGTTTGGTCCGTGTTGTTCACATAAGAAAAGAATATTCACTCAACAAATTAATGTCATTGTATTTCTTCTAAGGTCACACGGACAGCCATTCAAACGATTACAGCCCCTTAAACTTTTTCTCAGTGTGATCATTCAGAGAATCCTGACCATGTTTTTATCTTCATTATTTCAGTGAGCTGTCAGAAAGCTATCTATATGGTGTTTCCAGAGGATATGTGTGACTCGATGCTCTGCTGTCAGTCAAATATGATGAGCCCCTGACCCCTCAGTAGAGCGCTCTCAAAATCTAGAGCTGCCAAAGTCCTGAGAAAGGCTCTTTCAGACAGTGATGGGGGCCCAGAGGAGCAAGGCTCTGACGCTCGGAGAGCAGAAAAAAACAAGTGAACTGACTTAAAGGATCACCAAACCACATTAATTTGACTTTATTCCCTGTCAGCATTTGTTTCCACTCCAGGATAACCAACAGGGTATTGTTCATTGTCTGTCGCTGGAATTGCATTCTGATGTTGCACTATAATGTGGATTTTAATCAACTTCTGTGCTGTATTGTTTAGCATAAATGCTTAAAGGGTAGAGAAAAGCCAGAAATATTGAACTTTTTCCCCCAAAAGCTATTTAGTCAAAGCTGAGTTTGTAAAGAAATTGAAATGTTTTGGGGGGAAAAAGTCACTCAGTCTTACTTTTGAATGAAAACCTTCTGATGCAGGCTGTTGCTCCAAATGGCATTATATTTCTAAAGGAAGCATACACAGCTTAGAAACGATGAAATGGTTTATCAGTTATCCTGATGATTACATATGGAGAAAACTCAGGTACCATAATAGAAGTAGATCAGCACAAATCTTTTAAAAGGTCCTGTCTGTCCATTAAAACCATAACGTAAGGCTAAATGTAGATGAACTCATTTGAATGACACTGGAACAATTTTGCACTGCACAGTGATGGTTGTTGCTGCCAAGTGTTAATCCATGCTGATTGTCAGCGGCTCATTTAGAACTGAAAAGGTCCTCCACTGGAGCGCTTTCAGGAGGGACACTCGCTCACTGAATGTTTTTGGGCTTGCTAATAGGCATTGTCCTATTCTTTGCTCCCTACCAGTCCTGCCTTTTGTCTCTTATCAGTCCCCTCTGCACGTCTCCCAGCCCTTCTCTCTGGTGGGGTCAAATCAGCAGAGGAAACTTGCCTCAGCCATTTTTCTGTGTGCCACCACAGAGCCTCAACCAGCCTGACTTTACTGCATTCAACCATCACTCCAATGAGAGCAGGAAATCCCAGAAGTCATTCACGCGGCATATTGCTTCCTATCTTGCAGAGAAAGCCAGAGAAGGTTCCATAGACTGACGCCAACTCTTCCTTTGAGCTGCTCTTGAGTTTACAGACTAGTGAGCCCCCCCCCCCTAATTTAAAACCTTGCAATGCTTTCTCCTTTGTGAAATTCCTTTCATGATCTGTGTAATTAGGCTGATTCGAAACTTTGTCAATCAGTTTTTCCCAATGGTTGGAAGAACACACAGGAGAGCATTCCAGATGGGTTGCTTTCTGAACGCATGGTCCTTAATCCAGTTTAATCCAATCATACTGTCAGGAGGATTAATTGAGATAAAACATCCTCCCATTCAATGGAAATGCTTGAAACTATGGCACTTTCCTCAGTGTGAAGACTTGTTAATAACTTACTGTGACTGACAGAAGTGTGTTGCTATTTGTTAGTGTGGTATTCCTACATGTAGTTCATCAGAAGAATAGTCGTGGTCTCTTACTGGGAATCCACAGAGGAAGCCAGATGTGAGACCTGAGCGAGATGCAGAGCAGAGCACTAACGTTCTATCGTTTAATCAACACTGACTCTGTCATCCGTAAACAGCGGCAGGCTAACTTGCCTTCACCAGGCTGACTGACAGCAGAAAGTTACTGAACCAAAACAGTTTTCATGTCAGCTCCATGGGAAGTGTTTGTATGAAGCCTATCGATTCATCGATTTTAAATTTTTTTTTATTTCCCCGCTCACACCGCGAGTGAGAGGAATCTGTCGGTAGAGTTAGCGAAACATACAGCTCACAGACAGATTGGAAGCCTTGATCAATCAATGTAGACATGGTTGATGAGTTCAAAACACATTAACAACGGGGTGTTAGGTTGGTTTAAACAGCCATCTGTGCACTACATGCCACACAAATAGACTTGAGGTGTAAAAAAACGCAGGGGTTCTCTGTGAGACGAGCGAGTGAGGACTGATTTATTTGACAAAATGGAAGGCTATCTGGTCTGTGAGATGGGCAAGGGATGAAAAACCGTTCTGATGGGGACTGCCAGGCTGTCGTATTATATCTCACCCTGGTTTTGAGCTGGTTGTCACAGAAGCACAAATGGTCCTGACGGTGGCCTGCAATAAAGCAACAATCATTTTACAGCTTTTATGGGTGTTTTATGATGTCTGCAGCCAGACCCACAGCTGGGATGTTGACACTGTCTTATCAGTAGCATCTCCATTTAGAGGGCAGGGACAGAAACCCAGTGCCCTCCCCACACACACAGCACAGGGACCTTGACTTTAAGGCTGTGTCCAGGTTGGATCAGTGTAGCCCATCACTTAATGCCTCTTCTGCTTTCCCCCCATTGGTTTTGGTTTTGAGGAGAAAGTTGATCCTACCCCCTGGCCCCCTTTCCTGCTGGGATTAAGGGCCTGTCAGACATATGTGATCCAGGAAATACCTTTACTAGGCCCAAGTGGGGTCACCATAGCAACTGGCACTAGAACCTGCCGCTGCAGGCCCTCTCTCGCTTGCTCCTGTGCACATGCTCACTGGCTGGCTCTCCCTGCTCTACGTCGTCCCCTTTATTATTTGGAGGCCTTTGTTGTGATGGTGGGAGGGATTAAGCAGGTTAGCTGATGTTATGCTGTATAGACGGGCTTCCTGTTCTGAGGGAGCGCGTTCACAAACACACAGTGTGCTGTGAGAACAGAATAAACTCACCGGAGGGATCGCTTACCACTATGAGATTCGATTATCCAGCCCAGTTTGTCTTGTCATAATGCCAGGGGGGCTCTGTAGATAATGGGGAACAGAGGATGAGTATGTTGTCTCAGAGTTTACATTATAGCACCACCACAGGGGATTTCTTTGTTGGTCAAAACAACAGAATAAACAATAAGTCAGTTCATCAGTTGCTTGCCTTTTATATCTTTTGCAATTTATCTTTTTCAATCTATTTTCAGTTTGAGTGTTGTTTGGACAAAATAAAACATTTGAAGGTGTCTCCTTGGGCTCTGGGAACCTGAGTTGCAAAACATCTGTACTGATAATTCATCAAGAAAACAAGTTGCAGTTGAATTGATATTGAAAATGATCACTAGTTTCATCCCTTATGGCCACAAAATCAGGGTGTTAATTAGGGCAGTGTCCATAGAGGCCTAGAGCAAGAATGTCAAGCAAGTGACGATCTTTACCTCTGTAACTAGACAAACAACACCACTGTGATGGACAATGTGTCAGTATAATTGGGGTACCCCTCCCCCTTGCAGACTATGTAGTCATTTAGAACGGGGGGCTCAGGTGTCCCGCTCCGTGACACCTCCCCACTCTTCAATCCTCTAATTGAATTTCACCTTCCTCCCCAAGTAGCTCCCTGCCTGCCTGACGATAGGGCCTTAACTAATTTGGGATATGATTTAATTTGAGGTAAGGCAGGCGGTGGAAATCAAGGAAGGACTTTTCTTTTGTAAATAGCCTCCAGTACAGATAAGGCCCTGTTGTGTGTGTGAGAGCTCTGTGAACATTTTAGGCATTTAGCATTTATTATTTAGTCAGAGATATTGCGCAGTTTGAGTATGAACAATCCTGGTGGTTATCCTGTTGTCAATGACTTACAGTTTGTTATTAGCTTTTTGAATGTGTTCATGAAGCCATTGCTGTGTGCTTGATTACATAAAGTCACTGAGTGTTAATTAACCAACTGAGCTGTTGAAATATAACCACGTCCACCTATTTTCTGCAGTAGTCTCGGTGGAAAAGCATGCGGAGCTGTTCACGCTCTATCTCGGAGAGCGTCTGGATCTGAGTTGCTCTGCCAGGGACTCCCTCCATGCCGTCAACTGGACCAAAGACCATGTGGCAGTAGTGGATGGAGAACACACACGCATCCGCAACGGCCAGCTGGAAATCGAGGCCGTGGAGCTAACGGACTCTGGTCTGTATGCATGCACCACCTTCGGCAACCACTACGTCAACTTCAACATCACAGGTAAGGTCATAGAAACAGCGCAGGCAAATTGTAGCTGCCTTTGTAGTTTTTAAAAAAAATCTTTGTCACTGTTTTTGTAACGGAATAGTCACTTTATTTTACTCATAATGTAAGTAAAGGTTACTCAGATAATGATCATGAAATGGCATCAAAATGTTGCCATAACTCGTCAATAAGCCAAACAATTGGGTTATTTTTTAGTTTTTTTGCACATATCACTTTTATAATTTCACAGTGCACACACTGAGATCAGTGCCACTTTTATTTGACCATTTCAGTTTCCAAATTAACATCTAATCAACAAGAAAATCATGTAGTTTTGATTTGTAACTAGTAAAGAGTGTATCCAGTGGTAGTGTGTGCATCACATAATGTGCAAACTGAACCTAGTTTCTCTGTATATGTACATTCTCATAGACTTGTAGAAGAAAAATGTCAGTGAAGTGTTGCTACTTGACCCTAAGTGAATTTTTCTTTTTTCATGTCTGAAATTGTTCACATATACTGTCTGAATCTGTATAAATGGAATTGTGTTTGACCCCACAATTACTTTCTGTTTCACTAGTTCATACCCTGGCCTCCTCTGAGGATGAAGATGAAGAGTCTTTGTCAGATGAATCCAAGCTGTTGGCCAGTCAGAAACTGCTGCGTAAGTGTGCCCATATCCTCATGTTAGTAATGCTACTGCAACAAATGGTCATTACTCGCTCACCCAAAGTCACAGGGTTATGAGTTATCGTCATGCTTAGTGATTTAAAGCTTTATGATTCAATAATTGGCCTGCCTGCCATGGTGTGTGTGTGTGGGTCTCATTTGGGTGCATGATTTCACTCTGAGTCAGAGGGATTTCACTACCTCAGTGACTGTTTTTACATGAGCAATGTCCCTGTGGTGAATAACTGTGGTTGACCTTAGATGTCTTCCAGTTTGTCTGTAGAGCAATTAAGACACTTGGGCTTCAGCATCTGGCTACTACCCTAACCCTAACCCAGCCCACAAAGAACCCAGCGGCTGCCAAGCATGGCAAGCATGCAGACCTTCAGTTTGTACTCTGACCCACAGAGCGTTATCTCTCCCTGAAATTACACCTGACCTTACTTAACTGAAGCAATTTTGAAGCCACACCGTCAAAAAAGGAATTTTCTTTTATTTAAAGAACCTTAAGTTCCTTACTCGTCCAGTACTGCCAAACCTTGTGACTATAAATAGAAATCTTTCTGAACCTGTTATCCATCCACCCATCCATTTTCTGCCCTAGCAGCAGGCTAAGTAATGTAGTCCTCCTCCGTAGCAATGTTTTGCACCTCCTTCTTGGGGATCCCGAGGCATCCCCAGGCCAGATGAGCTTCATAATCTCTCCAGACCCCATCAGGAGCTATTGCCCCTGAGAATAAACTTGATGTGACTGTGTTTAAGCCAACAGTGGGACAGGGAGGGGTAAATGACTCCCATGTGTAGCCCAGGGGCAGCCCCACTACCTAGCCGTCCCTGCTCCTCTGCTCCTTTGTAATGAAAAGGTATTTGTTGTCACTGAGAGAGGACTAAACTGCCAGGGAAACTATAAATTAGCCTGCTTTTTTTTTAAAAAAAAGGAAAAGAGATGCTACTATGAGCCCTCCCTTATCCCTCAGGATAGGGTTTCTGAGCAGAGTGTTTGTCTCTTAGGTGAGCCATAAATTTTCACCAAGGTGGGGGAAGTCTGATTCATTTACACCCCACCCAGGTCTTAATCACCAAATGGCCAGGTACTATCTATGCGCCTCTGTGCTTTTCCTCCTGCTCCCCCTCTGACTTTAGCTTGGGGATGCTTCACCCCCCCCTCGCTACCCTGCTGGGTGACGGATGGCTTCAGCTGTCGACAAACAATCACAGCAGAAGCATTTGGTTTCATTCCTTTTGTCCTGGTTGGGGAAACAAAATAGTTATATGGAAATGGTCATGTTTTATGCGTGTTTCTTTATTTGTCTTTGGGCTGTTTGGTCCGTGTTGTTCACATAAGAAAAGAACAGACTGTGCGACTGAAAATTTATAGTGGTCACATTAATGCAAGTGCTTGGTGATCATTTGGTGCCCTACGCACAGCGCTTGATGAGCGTGTACATCTCAGAGCATAGTGTGTGATGTGTGTGTATGTTGCGGAGCACACGTGTCTTATTTTAAAAAGCAAGATTAGAGAGACGATGAAGCTGGTGGGGAGGCAGACGCCACTAATGATCAAAGTGCAGTCAGGGAGAGACCAACCGAGTGTCCAGTGAAGAGGAAAAGGCACCACTTTCAACCACAGTGGCTAAAGCTCAGTGGTGAGAGAAGTACTAGATCTTTTCCTCAAGTACAAGTTTTAATTCCACACCATGGTAAATTACCAGTTACAAGAGTAAAGTCCTGCGTTAAAAATGTTACTATAAAAGTATGAGCTTCAAAATATACTTAAAGTACCAAAGGTGCACAGACTTATTATGCTGCATTTTATTTCATGTCAGAATAATGTAAATGTTATGTTATTGGATCATAATTATTGATGCATTCATTCTGTTTTCTGTATTGTTAGTCTGATTCTGCAAAGTTATTAAAGCTGACACATAAGTGTAGTCGAGTACAAAGTACACTAGTTGCCTCTGAGTTGTAGTGGACTAGAAATACAAGGTGAGTGACCAGAAAACAGAGATTCAAGTAAACTACAAGTCTCTCAAATAAGTACTTCATTACAGTACTGATGTAAATGTACTGCCAATGCACTGGCGATGGTTGCTGTTTTCTTTTACAAATAATAGAAGGTAAACTATTATTTCAGTCATTGTTTGTGGCAGAACAACTTTATCTTCAGTCTTTACATCAATTCCAAACTAGTTTATAAAAATGGAGATTACTACTGATCAGCATACGAGGTCATTGATTGATTCCATGCTGCACCAAAAAAAGCAAGCGACCAGATCATGTGCTGGTGCTACCAACTTTCTCAGTTGTTCGCACCGGTGCTACTAGTGGAAAAGTTAGTCTGGATCCCTGCTTTGTATTTCTTCTGAGGTCACACGGACAGCCATTCAAACGATTACAGCCCCCTTAAACTTTTTCTCAGTGTGATCATTCAGAGAATCCTGACCATGTTTTTATCTTCATTATTTCAGTGAGCTGTCAGAAAGCTATCTATATGGTGTTTCCAGAGGATATGTGTGACTCAATGCTCTGCTGTCAGTCAAATATGATGAGCCCCTGACCCCTCAGTAGAGCGCACTCAAAATCTAGAGCTGCCAAAGTCCTGAGAAAGGCTCTTTCAGACAGTGATGGGGGCCCAGAGGAGCAAGGCTCTGACGCTCAGAGAGCAGAAAAAAACAAGTGAACTGACTTAAAGGATCACCAAACCACATTAATTTGACTTTATTCCCTGTCAGCATTTGTTTCCACTCCAGGATAACCAACAGGGTATTGTTCATTGTCTGTCACTGGAATTGCATTCTGATGTTGCACTATAATGTGGATTTTAATCAACTTCTGTGCTGTATTGTTTAGCATAAATGCTTAAAGGGTAGAGGAAAGCCAGAAAATATTGAACTTTTTTCCCCAAAAGCTATTTAGTCAAAACTGAGTTTGTGTCTTACTTTTGAATGAAAACCTTCTGATGCAGGTTGTTGCTCCAAATGGCATTATATTTCTTAAGGAAGCATGCACAGCTTAGAAACTATGAAATGGTTTATCAGTTATCCTGATGATTACATATGGAGAAAACTCAGGTACCATAATAGAACTAGATCACCACAAATCTTTTAAAAGGTCCTGTTTGTCCATTAAAACCATAACGTAAGGCTAAATGTAGATGAACTAATTTGAATGACACTGGAACAACTTTGCACTGCACAGTGATGGTTGTTGCTGCCAAGTGTTAATCCATGCTGATTGTCAGCGGCTCATTTAGAACTGAAAAGGTCCTCCACTGGAGCGCTTTCAGGAGGGACACTCGCTCACTGAATGTTTTTGGGCTTGCTAATAGGCATTGTCCTATTCTTTGCTCCCTACCAGTCCTGCCTTTTGTCTCTTATCAGTCCCCTCTGCACGTCGCCCAGCCCTTCTCTCTGGTGGGGTCAAATCAGCAGAGGAAACTTGCCTCAGCCATTTTTCTGTGTGCCACCACAGAGCCTCAACCAGCCTGACTTTACTGCATTCAACCATCACTCCAATGAGAGCAGGAAATCCCAGAAGTCATTCACGCGGCATATTGCTTCCTATCTTGCAGAGAAAGCCAGAGAAGGTTCCATAGACTGACGCCAACTCTTCCTTTGAGCTGCTCTTGAGTTTACAGACTAGTGAGCCCCCCCCCCTAATTTAAAACCTTGCAATGCTTTCTCCTTTGTGAAATTCCTTTCATGATCTGTGTAATTAGGCTGATTCGAAACTTTGTCAATCAGTTTTTCCCAATGGTTGGAAGAACACACAGGAGAGCATTCCAGATGGGTTGCTTTCTGAACGCATGGTCCTTAATCCAGTTTAATCCAATCATACTGTCAGGAGGATTAATTGAGATAAAACATCCTCCCATTCAAAAGAAACAATCGTCACAATCAATACGACTGTCACAATCGTGCTCCTACATGTAGTCCATCTGAAAAATTGTCACCGTCTCTTTTTGGAAAGCAGCAGGGTTGATGTGACTGACATCGTATTATATCTCACCCCGGTTTTGAGCTGGTTGTCACAGAAGCACAAATGGTCCTGACGGTGGCCTGCAATAAAGCAACAATCATTTTACAGCTTTTATGGGTGTTTTATGATGTCTGCAGCCAGACCCACAGCTGGGATGTTGACACTGTCTTATCAGTAGCATCTCCATTTAGAGGGCAGGCACAGAAACACAGTGCCCTCCCCACACACACAGCACAGGGACCTTGACTTTAAGGCTGTGTCCAGGTTGGATCAGTGTAGCCCATCACTTAATGCCTCTTCTGCTTTCCCCCCATTGGTTTTGGTTTTGAGGAGAAAGTTGATCCTACCCCCTGGCCCCCTTTCCTGCTGGGATTAAGGGCCTGTCAGACATATGTGATCCAGGAAATACCTTTACTAGGCCCAAGTGGGGTCACCATAGCAACTGGCACTAGAACCTGCCGCTGCAGGCCCTCTCTCGCTTGCTCCTGTGCACATGCTCACTGGCTGGCTCTCCCTGCTCTACGTCGTCCCCTTTATTATTTGGAGGCCTTTGTTGTGATGGTGGGAGGGATTAAGCAGGTTAGCTGATGTTGTGCTGAGGTTATGCTGTATAGACGGGCTTCCTGTTCCGAGGGAGCGCGTTCACAAACACACAGTGTGCTGTGAGAACAGAATAAACTCACCGGAGGGATCGCTTACCACTATGAGATTCGATTATCCAGCCCAGTTTGTCTTGTCATAATGCCAGGGGGGCTCTGTAGATAATGGGGAACAGAGGATGAGTATGTTGTCTCAGAGTTTACATTATAGCACCACCACAGGGGATTTCTTTGTAGGTCAAAACAACAGAATAAACTATAAGTCAGTTCATCAATTGCTTGCCTTTTAAAAGCATATGTTCCTGGAGTTTTGGAATGTTGTTTGGATAAAAGAAGACATTGTCCTCATTGGCAAAATAGTATTTATCCTGATAATTCATCAAGAAAACAAGTTGCAGTTGAATTGATATTGAAAATGATCACTAGTTTCATCCCTTATGGCCACAAAATCAGGGTGTTAATTAGGGCAGTGTCCATAGAGGCCTAGAGCAAGAATGTCAAGCAAGTTGGCCAGTGACGATCTTTACCTCTGTAACTAGACAAACAACACCACTGTGATGGACAATGTGTCAGTATAATTGGGTTACCGCCTCCTACTTGCAGACTATGTAGTCATTTAGAACGGGGGGCTCAGGTGTCCCGCTCCGTGACACCTCCCCACTCTTCAATCCTCTAATTGAATTTCACCTTCCTTCCCAAGTAGCTCCCTGCCTGCCTGACGATAGGGCCTTAACTAATTTGGGATATGATTTAATTTGAGGTAAGGCAGGCGGTGGAAATCAAGGAAGGACTTTTCTTTTGTAAATAGCCTCCAGTACAGATAAGGCCCTGTTGTGTGTGTGTGAGAGAGCTCTGTGAACATTTTAGGCATTTAGCATTTATTATTTAGTCAGAGATGTTGCGCAGTTTGAGTATGAACAATCCTGGTGGTTATCCTGTTGTCAGTGACTTACAGTTTGTACCATGTAGTCAGTGTGTGCCAAAAATATTAGCTTTTTAAATGTGTTCATGAAGCCATTGCTGTGAGCTTGATTACATAAAGTCACTGAGTGTTAATTAACCAACTGAGCTGTTGAAATAAAACCACGTCCACCTATTTTCCGCAGTAGTCTCGGTGGAAAAGCATGCGGAGCTGTTCACGCTCTATCTCGGAGAGCGTCTGGATCTGAGTTGCTCTGCCAGGGACTCCCTCCATGCCGTCAACTGGACCAAAGACCATGTGGCAGTAGTGGATGGAGAACACACACGCATCCGCAACGGCCAGCTGGAAATCGAGGCCGTGGAGCTAACGGACTCTGGTCTGTATGCATGCACCACCTTCGGCAACCACAGCGTCTACTTCAACATCACGGGTAAGGTCATAGAAACAGCGCAGACAAATTGTAGCTGCCTTTGTAGTTTATTCTGTGACAAAGATTTTAAAAACAGTCGTATTGTTTTACTGGTAATCTAAGTAAAATAATAAATGGCATTACAGTGTTGCCATAATAGTCCGATCCGACAGAGATGTGTCTCTGTAAATGCAGCCGTTTCAAAAATGCCCTGGGAATGCACATCCGGCAAAACAGCTGGTGTGCCTGTGGAGCAGGGCTGTGTGCGCAACCAGGCGATTAAATGTGAAAATGGATTTACACACATGCCAAGCTCTTGCCATTGCTGTGCTACTGGATGCGAACGTAAAAAAAAAAGCCCATTAAAAAGTGGAGATTTGGGGTTCCTGGCATTCTTTAAAAAAAGCAAACGGTATGGCGAGTACCACCATCTCTTCCCCGAGTTGTGTCTACATGATGATATCCAGAGCGAGGACAGCTAATGTCAATGTCAATTCGTCAGTCATTGTTCCTTCCAGCATCAAAACAGAAAGGAAGTGGTAAAGTAGTAAAGCCCTCCTCTTCTTTGATGTGATTGGCTGCCTGGGCCAAGTTGTGACATGGATGAGTGGTGCGACTCTCTGCCTTGTGCCGAAAAGTTGTTTTAGCTTTGAAGCGCGTCTAAAAGCTGCTAGAAAAACGCCACACGAGGCCGAAGAGAGGCGCACACACCAGATGCAGCATGCATCACTTAATGTTCATACGGAACCATGTCGTGTGTGTATACGTCCATTCTCCGAGTCATATATCAACATTTCAGTGTCGTTTTTCTTCTCTGAAATTGCTCACTGTGGAAAAAAATACTGTGTGGATCTGTATTAATCTGTATGAGTTTGGCCTCACAATTACTTTCTGTTTCACTAGTTGATACCCTGGCCTCATCTGAGGATGATGATGAAGATGAAGAGTCTTCATCAGAGGAATCCAAGCTGTTGGCCAGTCAGAAACTGCTGCGTAAGTATGCCCATATCCTCATGTTAGTAATGCTACTGCAACAAATGGTCATTACTCGCACACCCAACGCTATGAGTTGTCCTGTGTGTGTGTGTGACACATTTGGGTGCATGATTTCAGTCTGAATCAGAGGGTTTTCACGGCATCAGTGACAGGTTTTACATGAGCAATGTCCCTACTACTGCCCCCTCGGCCCACAAAGAACCCAGCGGCTGCCAAGCATGCTGACCTTCAGTTTTATCTCTCCCTGACATTTCCTTACCCACCCACTTCTGCCAAAACATGTGACTATAAGCACAAATCTTTTTGAACATGTCTTCCATCCATCCATTTTCTGCCATGGCCAGATCACAGTGGCAGCAAGCAAAGTAAGGTAGTCCTTCTCCTTGGCAGTGTTTTGCAGATCCAGGGGCATCCCCAAGCAAGATGAGTTTTAGAATCTGTCCAGACCCCATCCGGAGCTATTGCCCCTGAGAACACAGCTCCCAGGGTCACACAAACACATAAACCCCTCCACTACAAAAAAGGTGGTGACTGTCAGTGTGGGCGTTATATGGTGGCATTATATAAAAGCTGCTTGAGGTGCAGGGTACATGAAATGAGTTGCAAACTTTAGTTTTATGTGTTATTTACCTTTTTTAGAAAACACACACAATCCTTTTTGCATCTATATCAACACATGTATATGTGTATTAGTTTCTAACTTGTTTTTTTCCCCCTGTCTTACGCCACAGCAATGGCCCCGCAATGGGCTCATCCAGAAAAAATGGAGAAAAAGCTTCACGCCGTCCCAGCCAGTAAGACCGTGAAGTTTCGATGCCAGGCCAGCGGCAACCCAACTCCCACTCTGAAATGGTATAAAAATGGCAAGGAGTTCAAGAGAGACCATCGCATCGGAGGCTTCAAGGTTAATGACAAAACCATTCTGGCAATTTGTACCCCTCAGCTCCTTCGTAGTGACACCCTCCTTAGCATTTCTTATTGAATCACTCCAAGCCCATTCGCTACAGAGAGTGGGGATGTGTCAGTGATCTCATCTCCACATTATATCACCACCCTCTCCCCTGGAGTAAGAAACACTTGCTGCAAGTGAAAAGCAGAGCCAAGTTTCATACTTGACTTGAGAGACAATGCAAGATGAAACCCTATACCACTAAAAGAAGGATTTTGCCATACTAATACCTCCAGGTGGGCAATCCTACCCATCCGTTTGGTTTAAGGATAACACTGGCTGTCCTCATTCTGGGTATCAGTGCATCATCATTTCTGTAATTACATCCATGGAGCAGTAAATTCACCATGAAACGTACTGTATCAGTGATACAGTGCTGTGATTACTCTTTTTGTCAGCGTTATTTCCAGGCAAGCTGTATTCAAGCGTGACGCTAACTGCTGTTAAACTGAGAGGTTGTAACCATTGATGAGACAGTTTACTGCTGTCTGTGGATTTATTTGGCAGAGGCGTGGCAGGTTTGGGGTGTGGACTGGATCTGCTGTTTACCAGTCTCAGTCACCTCCATTTATTCTGAATGTTACCCCCCCAGAGACTAAAGTAACAAATCTGTTCTTCTGTTAATGACATCAGTCACTTCTGTTTGCCACAAGCACGTTTTAGACACCAAATGAATCCATAACTTCCTGAACCAGCACATACCATGTTATGTATTGGGAGGCTGTGCGCTGACCTCTCTGTGAGTGGCTGTATTCAGTGGCAGTAGCCTCACAGGTGTGGGATTTGCATGTTCACAGAGACTAAGAAACAACCCCCCTTTTTCCCATCTGTTCTTTGCATCAAGGTGTAGCCTAGTCTAGCCTTGTCTTGTGCTTCCTCAGCCCATCTCCCTCCCCAGCTGGGACACATTTAGGAGTTTCCTCTCAGCTGCCCCCCCCACCCCCCGCCCCCTCCCAGCCGGGCAGCACACTTAACCATCTGGCTGCTGTTTTTTCAGTCAAGGTGCAAAGGTCTGCATCAGCGGCTGGGGACGTCTCTCATCCCTCCCACACTCTTGCTTTTATGGCCAGGCTTCTATTGTTCATATCAAGTACATGGAGACGTGCAGGAGGGAGGGAATAATGTAAACCACATGTATATGAAGCCAAGCACAACACATCTGGCAGCAGGCAGCTGGACTCCCTCATCACGTTTTTAGCTAAATGAGGGAAAGCGTATGGCTTGGTCTGTGTATACGCGTGTTTGATGTTGCCATTGCCTTAGAGGTTCGTTGGTTAATCACACACTGCCGGTCTTGGCAGATTTATGGAAGAAAAATTATAACATGTCTTGGAAAAAAGAGCCAGACATCAGTTGGCGCTAATAAGACAGGTTGGGGCAGATGTATATAAAACATGTACCGTACCTATTTTCCTCTGGTCTTTGTTTGGTAGGACAAAGATCCGCTGTCTCGAGCAATGGGTGGTGTAGCAGGAAGAAGGAGTAGTGTTTTATCTTGTTATCATCACATCACACATCATTGACCTTGTTAGCCGTTGCTTAAAAAGGGTAACATTTGATTTACGACAATTCATACTGGGAGAAAGCAGATGGAGAAAAATTCACGTGCGTTCTTTCAAGTTTTTGCCGTTAAAGGCAGAATTGGAGTCCTGCACTCTCTGGTGCCATAACTGGCTCCCTACTGGCCTCATTTTTGTTAATTAAATTTGATTGAAAACATTTTACCTTTGATTTCAAGAACTGACAGTACAGTCCTTAAGAGCTGTTTTGGGTTGTGCTGTGTGTTCCTTCAGTTTTTTATTGAGGACAGAACTGAGAAGGTCTGCAGTGAGAGAACAAGTTGAAGAAATCCATAGCCAATAACAAATTAAAGACACTGTACACACAGCTGAGGTTTTATCTGCTCTTTCTCATAGAATGCACTGTATATTAGGTGATGCTCACGAACATTTTGTACCATGAACAGAAGTTCTATCTCGACTGTATGATGATTTTATTTTATTTTTTTTATGTTATGGAGGACTGTTCCAAATGCCAGCGACTATAACCTTGGCTTTTCCCCAAAACCTGTAGGTGCGTGAACATGTGTGGACCATCATCATGGAATCTGTAGTACCCTCTGACAAGGGAAACTACACCTGTGTGGTGGAGAACCAGTACGGCAGCATCAATCACACCTACCAGCTGGATGTAGTCGGTAAGTGTTGATTGTAATCCTACTGTCGATCCGTAATTTGCCAGGAAATCCTAATCACCTGTGGAATATTCCCAAGGCTCTAGTGTCATGTCGGATCAATTTCACAAACCCATCAAATGTGGCCCATTTCCCTAAAGCACAGGGACACAATCTATCAAATGGCTTACCCAATGCACCCCACAAGAAGACTCCAAGACTAAGTCTGTTTTACGTTTGGCTTGAGTGTTGGATCCATGTAGAGGGAGAAGTGATCCCTCCTCTAGGACCTGCCCTGTAGCTCACTCTTACACCATCGGTTCTATAAATCACAGTCCTGCCTCCTCAGCCACTGTTGTCCCCTGAGCTTTGCCTGACCTCAGAAGAGGTCTAGACCCTGACGAGCAGTGAGAACGGGAGAGTTTTGTCACAACTGCTTGCTAAGTCCCCACAGACTTCTTGGTCAAAAGAGCCTGGACAGCTGACAATTCTGCCAGATTCTTGGCTTGTAAGTTTACTTTGGAGAGTTATCAGTCTTCAAAACGGAGCCAAAAGAACAGTTTCACAGTAAGATATCCAGATCAGACAGTTAACTTGCTTGCCCATCTATTTTGGCCAACTTTTAATAATAATAATAATAATAATACACAAGCTGGATATATAGCTGGAGAAATGGCTGCTTTAATTTTTCATGGCGAATTAGAGTCTGAAATAACACTGTATCAGAGCAAATCACACAGGAGACCTTGTTTTTCGTCTGCCCCGGCCATTTCCTGTAACAAAGCCTTGACGTGATGGGGCTTTTATTTGGCTTGTGTTTGAAATCAGTCAGCCGTGTGTACTTTCAAATTATTGCACATGTGTTTGTCTTTGATATCGTGGGCTTGCCTCACTGCTCACCAAACCTCTAAACTAACATCCATCTATGTTTTGGTTGTGCTGCAGAGCGCTCTCCCCACAGGCCAATCCTGCAGGCTGGCCTGCCCGCTAATCGCACCGCCGTGGTGGGCAGCGACGTGGAGTTTGAGTGCAAAGTGTTCAGTGACCCTCAGCCTCATATCCAGTGGCTCAAGCACATCGAGGTCAACGGGAGCCGAGTTGGTCCTGATGGGTTACCATATGTCCGTGTCCTCAAGGTAGGAGCTTACTGTGATCAGTTGTGCCACAATATAGTTTGTCTTTTATGTAAAGCTAAACAAGAAAATGGAAGTATTTAGATAAGATTTTCCTTTATTAATGAGTCAGTTCTTGGATAATTAGACATAATGAGCAAAAATATATGAGCTTTTGCTGGCTATTCTGAACATAACCCACCCAAGTCAAAAACTGCTGTTTCATGAATTCTTGACTCCAGTTTGATCCTGTGTCTGCTACTTTTTCTGTGCTGCACATGACATGTTTTTATTTCCAGCATTCTGGGGTCAATAGCTCGGACGCTCAGGTGCTGACCCTCTACAATGTGACTGAGGAGGAGAGCGGAGAGTATATATGTAAAGTGTCCAATTATATAGGAGAGGCCAATCAGTCGGCCTGGCTGACTGTCACCAGATATGAGCCCACAGGTAACCACCACCACGCAGCAGCACAGGGACGACACAGTGGAGGCGCTTCTAGGATCACCTGGAAAAACTAGGGCCGTATAACTCGAGACAACCTCAGCTGTTTCTCTCCTCCCTCCCTCCGTTTCTCCCTCCCTCTCTCCTGCCTCAGTGCTCCTGACTGTAAATGACGCTATGGAAAATTCCCAGCAGAACAGTTGAAAGTGTTTAGTCTCAGGTTTATGTTGGACCCGCTCTCATTCCTGAACCATGCCTGTGCTGTGCCCTCCTAATAAGGGCCTCTCCTGCCATCCTCTTCTATTACTTTCGCTCCTTTGCCCTTCAAAGTCTGTCCGTGCACGGCTCACAGCCTCCCTCTCCCCTTTGTTTTTTTCCAGCTGTCCTCCTCTGCTTACCTATGTTTCACAGACCTCCTGTTGTTTGTCTAATGTTCACCCAGTTGGCAGAAGTGTGAGTGTGAATTTGAGTGTGACCTGTTCTGCTGTGGAGTTTTCCATGTTGCCCATCTCTTGCATGTAGAGATGAGACTGAGGTATTTGATGTGGTGATGGGGTGACCCAGTGTGGGGTTCAGCAGTGCAGACTCAACCTAACCAGCTCCTCCACTAACAGATACTGGAGGGCTCTTTCTGACAGAGTCCTCTGCAGGGGGCTCTCGGTGGTACTTTTCGGGCAGATGGTGTTGGATGGCGGAGGAGTACGCTCCTCCATCCCCTTTCTCTTTCAGAATCCTTTACTCATGGTTCCTTTTCCCCTCTTGGGCCTCTTGTTGGGTCTGCTTCCTTTGTTATTTTCTAGACCGCTGGCCTTAACACCACGGACAAGGAAATGGAAGTCCTCCAACTGAGAAATGTGTCTTTTGATGACGCTGGGGAGTATACCTGCTTGGCGGGCAATTCTATCGGGTTCTCTCATCACTCTGCATGGTTGACCGTTTTTGAAGGTATCAGTGGTTCTGTCTCTCTTCTATATTTTCCATTATTTTCCTTTCCAACCCCAGCCTGGCTGTCCACCTTCACATTTACCAGAAAAGGGTCTTGTCCAACTCTAGTTCTGTTTAAAAATGTGAGAGGAAGCCAGGGCAAGTCACCAGTACTAAAGCCCCCCCCCCCTTCCCCTCCCTTTGTGCTCAGCATTGCTCCTGCTCCATCTAAACTCTCTAGATGGGAGAACATGGGCCATGCTCTGCTCTGTCTTAAATGAAATCAGCAAATGCCGAACAACCCAACAGCTGTCTGCTAACTGGTCTACCATGACGAATAAACTAAGATGTAAAAAAATAGGCCAGAAGTGTTTTAAAAACGAGATCACACAGAAGTGTATTTAATGGTCTCAGTCAGGTAGAACTCCACATTTATAGACGGGTTGTTTGGCAGCTCTGATCAGATTTCACTTTGAACTGTCTCTACCATTCTGCTCTTTAACTGGTGTTTGCATTTGATTTGGTGTAAAGCTGATTTTCTTTGACAAGCGGTACAAATGACATGTATTCCTGATGTCATTTCCTGCTGTGAGCACAGCGGCTGGCTTTGATAATTGGCTCACTGTAGTGGATGTGTCTCATTCCTGAGGGTTGGAATGGGCATTTGTCCAATTATCAAGCTGCTTGTCAGTCAGCCTCTTCACACAAGTGCAGCTCACTTGTGTTGCTGGTGTTGGTTAGGGGTGTAACGGCACATTTCAGTCGGTATAGCACCCTTGGTTTGGGATGCATTGTTCTATTTGTAGTGCTTACAACACAAATATGGTGTATGTGGTAATGATCTCCTAACGTAAGGCCACAAAATGCCATAGCTAATATTTTTTCAGTGGTAATATATGTTGTGGTTTAGTGTGAGAGCAAATGTGCCTCTAAAACTTTAGATATTTTTAGTCAAACTCTGAAAAAGCAAAGGGGCAGCTATAATAACTTGCAGAATTTACATCTACTCCTGAACAAGTAAAGTTAAATAGATGCATGTGTGCACTGAAACAGTTAACGTGTTCATAAGGCACAAGTGTTTTATCTATACACAAGAGAGGAAAGACAGCAGTTGTTTAGATTTAAAAGCATTATATTAAAGTCATAATACAATTAACTGCATCGTTGATGACCTCAGCAGGATTAAAGGCCGTACGTAGACTTGTGCACGAACAAGACAGGCATTCAGAACTGATTTGTGAGATGTAGCGCTCATGCACAAAGCCACATCCCAAGCCAAGGTATGCACCAAACTCCTTTTCACTAAAGTATGGCATCCATTACACCCCTAGATCTGGTATTAATAAATGTTGGTGTTTTCACTGAATGGGAGGAAAAAAACAAGATCTGAATTGGACAGTCCTTTCTTTTTGCAATGTAGCACTTACAGTAAATATGAATGGGGGGAAAAACATTGTATCACCAGCACCAACACACATCCTGTTTAAAATAGCATTACAAGTATATCAGAATTGGATATTTTCTTGATCAAATCAAGCTGTTAAACTACTGTATTGAACTCATGCTTTGTGGTATGCTGCTTTTAGACCTCCACGTAGGCATGAAATGAGAATGAAGCTATTTGAAGTAGAAATGAAGTGAGCATGGGTGTGAAGTGTTGATCCTCTGTGTAAAAGTCAGATCCTTTGCACACTGTTACACTTTATATCCATTACTAGTACATTATAGAATATTTACATTCATGTTTTATACTGAAAAATTTGATCTGAATCAAACAATTTGTCAGCTCGTATAACACAGACTTTTGATTAATTTTGGGTTGTCTCAACTATTTCGGATGATTCAAGAGAATATGACTAATTTTTGCTCTGTATGTGTCAAAGGCTCTGGTTTTTAGACAGTTGTATATTGTGTGTGTGTGTGTGTGTGTGTTCAGCGTGTTTTACTTGTGTTACTGTGTAGTTGAAAGCATGGGTATGTTTGGTGTGCTGAGTTTTATAAAGTCAAACCTTCTGTGGTAGTTTGATTTCATTGATGACAGCTGACCTCAACCTGTCACCCTGCATCGCCCTCCCCCGTCTAGCTACCCCCCACTATCCTCCAGCCAACCACACCTACCTGGAGGTTGTCATCTACTGTGTGGGCTTCTTTTTCATCGCTGTCATGATTGCCATCGCAATTATTGTCAAGATTCGCACCTCCTCAAAGAAGAGTGACTTCAACAGTCAGCTGGCTGTCCACAAGCTGGCCAAAAGCATCCCCCTGCGCAGACAGGTAACAGAAAGTAGATAGGGGGTTTGGAATATTTATACCTTTTCATCTCCTCATGCCATTTGTTCTTTTTATGTAGGATTAAAGCTCTCTTGTACATTTACAGAGTTTATGTTAACGGCAAATTAAAAGCTTGCATTCAAAGAGCTTTCAGGTTCATTGTAGCTCCTTGAGATCTTGTGCATCAAGTAAGTATGAGTGTATCCGAGGAGGACTTCCTCTCCCTGGGTATGGTACACCGGGGTGGTCTGCGTGGTGTTTACATGGTCCTGTGTAGAAATTTCAGCAACTACTGTAGTTTTCATCGTCTTTTAGTCACTGTTGACTGCGGGCGTGTGTTCCACTATGAGGGGAGTAATGTCAGTCCTCTTTTCCTCAGGTGTCTGTGGACTCTAGCTCCTCAATCCATTCTGGAGTGATGCTGGTTCGTCCTTCCCGCCTCTCTTCCAGCGGATCTCCAATGCTCTCCGGGGTGTCTGAGTATGAACTGCCCCAGGACCCCCGCTGGGAGCTTCCCCGGGACAGGTACGTCCTGGAAAATTCCTTCAGATAGGGCTGCAACACCTTAGAGGCTCTAAAAGTGACCTTTTGAAAGGAAGGTTACTGTTGAGGTTGGCACTTCAACTGTACTAAAAAGAAGTCCATCAAAAATAATGTGTGTTCCCCCCCCCTCCCCCTTACAGACTTGTTCTTGGGAAGCCGCTGGGTGAAGGCTGCTTCGGGCAGGTGGTGATGGGAGAGGCGCTAGGTCTCGACAAAGAGAAGCCAAACCGTGTGACCAAGGTTGCCGTCAAAATGCTGAAATGTAAGTTCTGTTTTTAAACTTCTCAGTCATGTGGGTATACAGTAGACTTGGTGGATTGGTTCTGAAGAGTATAGCAAAGGATTTTACACAGGCCTCATGTCTGGGCTCCAGGGACGAGGAAACTTCTAACACCAAAGCTGTGACGAACAGATACTAAGAGACATCTGCCCCTGGATCCCAGCCACTGTGCAAATGGGAGAGCAGAGTAAAAATTTATGAGAACCCTTGACATCCCATATAAAACAGTGTTCATTAAACTGCACAGAGGAGTGAGGATGGAGGGAAAGTAGCATTTATTGTCTGGTACTTTAAAGTGCTTTTCCCCTGGGAGCATTCTCCAAGACAAACGCCAGCATAACTCTGCAAGAGCTACAGCGTTGGTGTACACACTTTGCACTATTTCTGGCCTTTACACCAAAAAGGATTATCAACTAATTACCCTACTATGATTTATTTCCCCTCCCCTCCAGCTGATGCCACAGAGAAAGACCTGTCAGACCTGATTTCAGAGATGGAGATGATGAAGATCATTGGGAAGCACAAGAACATCATTAATCTCCTGGGAGCCTGCACACAGGATGGTAGGACCAGACAGACAGGGGTCTGCTACTGACCTGCCCTGGCCTGCTCAGGCCAACACACACACACACACACACACACTGTTGTCCCTCAGACTGTGAAGCTTACTTTGTGAGATGTGTATAACAGCATGAATAAATGACTCTGACACCAGCTTCCGAGCTCGCAGTTTGAGTCGACCACGGCTGCTTCCATTTCTCTCCAGTCAGCCCTGACAAAAAAAACTAAAGGAGACTAACCTCTAGTGACCCCAGTGCACGTTGTTCTGTTGCTTCCACACTGAACACGCAAAGCGCTTTGTTCACTCTGCTCTATACAACTGTTACCTGATGATCTTTGATGATTTCTTCTGTATAAAGAAATGTCACAAGGCCTCTTCTGGTGATTTATTCTTGTTTTTCTCTAATTGCTTCTAGGTCCTCTGTATGTCATAGTAGAGTATGCATCTAAGGGAAATTTGCGGGAGTACTTGCGAGCTCGGCGCCCACCGGGCATGGAGTATTGCTACAACCCAGACCAGGTTCCTGTGGAGAACATGTCCATCAAAGACCTGGTGTCCTGTGCTTACCAAGTGGCCCGAGGCATGGAGTATTTAGCCTCCAAAAAGGTAACCACACAGCACAACCAGCCATTCTTAGCCTTCAGTGTTACATTTACTGAATTAAAATGAAAATGTTTATTTTTTTACTTTGGACAGTGAATATTGGGACTGTTTCCTAGGGCTCTGGTTCATTTGCAGTAAGGTCTGTTTTTATTTGTGCAGTGCATCCACAGAGATCTTGCTGCTCGTAATGTTTTGGTAACCGAAGACAATGTGATGAAAATAGCTGACTTCGGCCTGGCAAGAGATATTCACCACATTGATTACTATAAGAAGACCACCAACGTGAGTATTCTTAGCATTTGTTTGATGTTATTCACAAGCGCTTGTTGTCTGCAGCTCACTGTGGCTGTTTCTGTCTGTACCTTTAAGATTTATGATGCGCTGGCCAAATGGTGCACATTATGTCCATATCTGGTTTATTAGATCTGCTCTTATCGAAGACTAGCACCACTAATGAATCTCTGTTGACTGAGTAAAAACACTTTGCATTTTTTTATAACTTTTTTCACAATTAAAGCATCCCAGCGGTTTACTGATCAGTAAACAGTTCAATAAGGCTGATTTCTCAAAGCACAAACAGAATACCGTCACGGGTCGGCTGTAGTCGGTTCTGCTACCAAGCAGGACCACTGCTGCCCACAGAAGGCTCTCATACTGTAGACAGCCGTAACATGAATTCCTTTTCCACAGGGTCGTCTACCAGTGAAGTGGATGGCTCCTGAGGCTCTGTTTGACCGGATATACACACACCAAAGTGATGTGTGAGTATCACGCGTTGTTACTTGTCCAATTCAGCCTCGATGGAATGTGAGGAAAGCATTTAGCATTTAGACGTGCAGAAAATGTAGACGCTCCTGTCTGTTTCTGTCTGCAGCTGGTCATTTGGGGTGCTGCTTTGGGAGATCTTCACCCTGGGAGGCTCTCCCTATCCTGGCGTCCCAGTGGAAGAGCTGTTCAAGCTGCTGAAGGAAGGTCACCGAATGGACAAGCCCTCGACATGCACTCACGAGCTGTAAGAAAACACTGCACACCTAAAATCAAACATGTCCTTCAGAATATTGTTACTGCTTGAACAGTTAATATCTCTTTAATGGGGGAGTCGGGGGGGTTGAAATAGTGCTGCATGGCATGATGCATTGTGGGCAAATTTGAACTTTTTGCTTGAGGGTTGACAGAACTGTTTTCTCTTTTTTTATAAATCCCAGGACTCTTTGGCAAATGATCCCCAGTGCTGAAATTGTAACGTCATTTATTTTAAGAGTGTGTAAGATATGATTATGTAAATGATACAAAGTGCAAATGTGCGTCGCACTTTAATGCTGATATTAACTGAACAACAGTCTGAATAAAATATTTAGTTACCAACGTTCAGTTTGTAAAGGTGTGTGCAGACATGAAAGTATACGGCACTTAATAAGATGGGTTTGAAAGTAACAGGCCATCTCCAGGAGAAGCTCCGTCACTGCTGTGGCTCAAACAGTTGGCATTAATATTTACATTACCCACGTTGTTGTACACCAGAACTATTCCAGGTGCTTAGCAACATAATAATGATCCCTACTGCTGTTTGTGTGACGACCAATAAAATGAAACGCTCGGAGGTGGTGTGAGCTCCAAATGGAGCACTTAGTTCAGCTTTGTGTTTAGACCGTCATCTTCCACTAGAGCTATATGTGAGGTTTCTGACCTCAAGCGTTCTTTAATACAGTGGAAACTGCTTATTGTGATCAACAGCTCATATGGATGAAAAATCGTGGGACAGAGTCTTTCCTGTACAAGTGCTGTTTAAATAATTTGCTCCTAGCAGTGTAGTAATCCGTTTACAGGGTTAATTTTGCATGCATGACATGACATCTATTTTTTTCCTTTACTCCCATGATACCACTGTGCCTCGCCTGTAACCCATCTGCCTCCTGCTGCTACCTGAGGCTGGTGCTGTGTGCTCTCTGAAATCATGCTGGAAAGAAAAAGTCGTTTTCTCCCAATGAAAAACAAAGTGTCCTTGAAGCTTATGGCAAACTGCCAAAAACGAGCCAAGGAGATACAGCAGCAAAACTTGGTGTTCCTCAGGACTGTGTAGTTGACTCAAACAACGACAAACGGTCATGGCTGCTGGTGATGGAAAATAAATGCACAAACACAGAGTGAGAACACTGTGGATGAATCTGCCCTTGTCAAGTGGATTAATAATGCCTAGGTGTCATGTAATAAATAGCAAAGCGAAGCATTTTTATTGCTTTATAATGATGTAATATCTATAAAATTGTCAATAAGATGGTATCTGCATCAGAAATGAAAAAGAAAAAAATGGTGATCCATCATTTGCTCCTGACAGTCATGATTATAAGTGTATACTGTTAGATTTATTTATTATTTTTTTCAATTTTGAATGTGGTGATCTGTGCAGGTACATGATGATGAGGGACTGCTGGCACGCTGTGCCGTCTCACAGGCCCACATTCAAACAGCTGGTAGAGGATCTAGACCGCTGCCTGGCCATGACGTCTAACCAGGTCAGTCCTGCTCTTCTTGCCATAAAAGGCCGACCCTGACATGTCTGCTTTGGAAGTGATTTGATTTGATTATTTTCTGCTTTTGTAACCTGCAGGAGTATCTGGAACTGTCGGTGCCTCTGGACCAATATTCCCCCAGCTACCCGGACACCCGCAGCTCCACCTGCTCCTCGGGGGAGGACTCGGTCTTCTCCCACGACGCCGGCGCTGAGGAGCCCTGCCTGCCAAAGTTCCCTCCCCACTCCAACGGGGCAGCCATTAAGAAACGCTGATACCTCATCTCCATTCAGACAAACATTGACATTTCCTCCGCTCCCTGCCTCATGGGGTTGGACTCTTCCCCACGTTCCCAGAGATGAAGCTAAAAGACACTGGTGCTCTGTGAGGAAGGAGCTCGGAGGACACCTCGCAGAGCTCGGTGGAGCACATGGACTGAAGAGTGCAGCCGTTTCCCCGGTTCTCGGCGGTGACGATGTTTATGGGGCACTTTGTATTAACGGAGGTGGCAGTTTGTCATGGTGTCAGAAAACAGAGCAGACTCCCACTCTTCTCTCCACTTTGGGCATTCCACGGGTCAGGAGAATCGAACGGACTGACTGTGACTGTCAGCTTTTTGTTTGTTTTGTTGTTATTTTTCCTCCTCCATGGTTGTTTCATCAGTAGTGAAGGACAATACTCTGCTTTTCAGACCAAATCCAGAGAACATACTTCCAAGGGACACTGCATCATTCACCATCTTCTTGTAAATACAGTTAGAAAATTATAAATATGAATATATATTTACATTGTACTCTTATTTTTATTACCATAATTGATTTATTTTCTTTGTACAAGGATGCTTTTGTTTGATCCATTTTTTAATGTAGTCTCTAGGGGCAGTTGTTACATGAGGATATCTTTAAATCGCTGAGGATTACATGGCCAGTTTTTTTTTTTTTTTTGCTGTTTCACAGCTTTGATTCCCCTAAATTTCCTGCATAATCATCAATGGTAAAATATATATTGGATTTTCTATTTTTTAACTGTAAGTGCTTTTCATGACACAACCTGCAATACAGTATAACTCAGTGATTGGGGTTTCTCTCCATCAGAAGAAATGGATTTATGGAAATATTTGTTGTGCGTGCGACTGTGTGTGTGTGTGTGTGCGTGTGTGTGTGTGTGTGTATGCGTGTGTGGGAAAATCTCATCTTGTCTCACTCAAGATTGTTCATTCACTGCAAGGATGGTCACAACTGTAAATATTCCTGGTTGTACGCCATGCTTGTTAACACCCAGAGTAATTTGCTTCGGTCAACATCGTGCACTTCCACAGTGCATGCCTTCCACGTGATGAACTTATCGTCTACTGTAAATGTTTTAACAGGAGTTACATTTGCTGCATTTAACTTCTGATGAAGGGTCGCAGAACACGTATGTCATCGTAAAAGGATTACATTAAATAAAATGCTATCGAAAAACAAACCGCCAAAGCTTTCAGAGTTTGAACTCGACTCCATAAACGCGTCTATAAATATCAAGATTTTCATGTTTGTGATGTAAATCATGTTTACAGAGACGGAGCGATGACTACTTCAATCTCCCACCCATTTAACACGGGTTGCTGGGGGCTGATTAGATATGATAATGCGCTGCTGACATCAGAAGAAATGCTGGCGAGCGCAGAGAGCCACAGCCGGCAGTAAACATGTGATTTATGGCCGTGGGAATGGCTTGGCAAGTGCTGGTGCTACACTTCCATCCATCAGCCCCATCAGCCGCACCAACCTTGATGGCCGCGTCTGGCTCTGGCTTCCTGCCATTGGCTGATGCATCACCTGGGCCGCTGTCTCCACGCAACAGGCTGAGATTGTCCGCGCAGCGCGACTGGCTCGCAACCTTTTTTAAAAGCCGGTTTATACAGCTCGGGTCAATGCAGTTAGCCTTCTGTGCATACTGTATTACAGCAGGGCTGGAGTGTGTGTGTGTGTGTGTGTGTAGTTTATTTGTTAACAGAGAACAGATTCTTGCTACTTTTTGTCCCAACAGTTATATAAATTCAAGCTGCTTGGATTTGCAAATGAACACATGATGGCCTTCAAGGGTACAAGGTCGCTTCTGGCTTCCTGTGAACACACACACACACACACACTCTTCCTGGAATCAAACAAACATATGACCTTATTGTTTTTTTTGTTTTTTTGTTGGGGGATGTCATCCATTCCTGGAAACGGGGAGTAATAAAAAGTATCATCTTGGCCGTGGCTGAGGTGATGATGAAGAGGAGAGGCCTCGCTTTATAACCTGCTAATGGCGCAGAGCGAGGAGCAGAGGTGCCATTAGGTGGAGCGGATTGTCACTTCTGACAGATGGCACAAGAAGAGCTCGGCAAAGCAAAGTTCATCAGCTATCTGCCCCCCCCCGTCCAGCGCAGCAACAGTTAAACCATCTGATAAGTACAGTGCGTGAACTCCCTCGAGGTGTGTTATTATTCTGCTCTGATGGGGACACAGGAAGCTGTGTATTGTTTGCAGTTATGATTGGGGAATGTGACAGCATATGATTAAATGGTCGCTAATCACTGAGATGAAAGAGGAAAGGACTGCTATGTCCTGTTTTTGTCTTCTCAGAGAAATTACTATCTGATGACTGATTGGGGAATGTAAATTGATTTGGGAATACTGGAATTTCAGCCAACTGAGCTTTACCCAGTAATTGGTATGTTAAGCTCCAGCAACACCCTGACTTGATTCTGGTCGGCCTGAGAGACATTTTACCAGATATGATAGGAAGGGCGTCAAATCTGACCACTGTCCCTGATTACAGTTAATGAACTTTGCTCTGTAAGGGACGAGGATCTGATCTGAAGGTAGATTGGAAAGTTTGTAGGCTCATGTCTGCAGAAATGCTCAACCCCCTCTCTGTTTTATTATTACACGCCTTCTCATTAGTTTAAAATGGGTGTCCTCGGAAAAAGCAATTACATACAATTGACCAGTGAACTGTTGTAAAGTCAGGGAAAACTATGGTTGAGAATTTCTGAACATTTTGTCTTACAGCAAAATGGACAAAGATGCAAATAGTTTTTTCCAAGTACAAAACAAACTGGAATGTTTTGTATGCAGCCTGTACAGAAACCTGCGGTCATATAGAGCAGATATGCACATCAATATCTGACGATTTGCTTTCACAGATAAAGAAATAACGGCTGTAGTCTCTTCTCACATTTGTCTCTTGTGAGTCCCCCAACTTTAAGCTTTATGAAATTGAAGTGTGATACTAAATAGCTGGAGTAATTATTTAAATGCTGGAGGAGATTCATTTTAACAATATTCTATATCCTGCTATTCTAAGAGGTTTTCATGCCATTATCATCTCCTCTTCTCCTGGGCATGAATGCATCATAGCATCGGGAAGATATAAATTACAAAGAATCAACACATCATCCGCAAACTGTACATCTTGTCTAAAAGTCAGTAATATGAGCAAGATGAGACCCGTGCATGTTTCCTCGGTGGCATGTTGGATGGATTGCTTTGTGTTCTTGTTTACCAGAGATGGTTTGATTTATTCCAGTTTGGGATCATCATCTCCAGGTCTCGAGAAGAGCCTGAGCCTCGCCGTTAATCTCCACCATGTGTGTTTCCTGTCAGCGGTGACAGATGACCTGCCCTTCAACTCTCTGCCACCCTGCGGAGGAGACACGTCGTCAATCAGACATCATTTCTCAGCCGCAGTTGGGAGCGAGAGGGTCCTGGAAGGATGGTGACGCCATTGGTGAAGAGGGTGCTGGTGATGGTGTGTGTGTGTGTGTGTGTGTGTGTTTCTGCTTATTTTTGCCTTCAGGAAATAAGGAGCGGTGACATCAGCCTGTTGTTGTGCACCTCTGTCTCCCCACAAATGAACTGATTATTTATGGGAGCGATGAAGGATAGTTTGGTGGAGGGGAGCTGTCAATGCATATGAGGGGACAGAGAGGAGGGCTAAAGTAATACTGGAACTCATGAATATCATTCTGGCCAGAGTCCATGTGCAAGGTGAAGGAGACATGTCTCCTCTCCTGGCATTCCTCCCTGTGCCGAGTACATAAAAAAGTTCAGTTCAGACATTAAGTGTGTGTGTGGGTAACCGCAGCAGACAGGCTCAGCTCCACTGCACCATAGATTGTTGATTTCAAAACACAGGAGGAATTTTAATTTTCTGTTGTTAGCACGCTGTGACAGACTCCCCACCCTCGTTAACAATAGTTAGGATGATGAACAGATGATGTGTCCACATGTGGCCACTGTGGTTTTGGGTGTAGATCACTCTTGGGGACGTGTTTTGCAGCAGAATAAAACATGCAATACTTTTAATGATATTTTGTGGGACTGAACCCTCTGTTGGCCTCCCCAAACGGAGATGACAGACGAAGGCAGGCGGTCGCTGTCCTCTCCTCGTCTGCGCTCTTTGGTTGTTGGTGTCTCCGTCTCCACGCAGGGCCCCTGTTTGTGAGATGGCTGTCTGTGTGACAGGTCCCTGGTGCCCTGGCTGCTCCGTGGGACAGACACAGCAGCAGGGGTGAGCCTGGGGCACGGCCTGTCACTCACTGCGTGCCGCACTGTTGTTTTTGAGTCGCTGCCCTTTTTCCATCGTTTCTGCACATCACAAAAACCGTAAGCAAGTAAGTTTGTGGGGAAGCATCCATTCCCTACACTCCAAACATAATGGATTCAAGTGGGATATGCTTTGATTACAACCCGCAAATTACAGTGTAATTACAAGTAATGACTCAAAAATATATTTGACTAAGGAGTATTTATTGCATTGCTTTTAAACAACATGCATGAGGAATGTAAACTGATTTTTTTAATTTTTGAATCGTTGTACCAGGGTTTGTACCTTTTTTATTGTATTGGTACTGGATAATTCAACCAGTACCACAAAACAACACTGTAATTCATGACCTGTTGTCTAAAGTGTTGCCTAATAAAGTTTTCAGGTAAAAGTTTCTGCATATTGTCTGGTAGTAAAACATACTTCTGACATGATCTTTGGAGAGTATTTAAGGCGTCTGGAGGCCCGGGTGTGGTCAGGTAAATGAGATGGGTGAGGGTGTTTGTTTGGTGTCGAGCGGAGAGGGGGGCGGTGGTAGTGGTGTCTGCCCGACAAGGTGTGTGTTGGCGTCAACACAAAACCTGACGCCTGCAGGCATGGCCCCGCCTCTTTCCCACCAGATCGACTTTCTTCAGCGCAGGAATGAGACACAGACACCTCCTCCAGGCTGAGACATATAATCTGGGCCTGTCAGGGCCTTTATCAAACAGGATCAACTGGTGCGCTGGGCCTTTCTCCACAGTCCCCACAGGCAGCAGGATACCTGCACACGCATTCCTTCGACACATCCCTGTCCCAAGAGGCGTATCGCCTGTCTTTTATGGCAGCTCGGCTCGAGGATGGGGGGAGGGGTGGGGTACAGTTGCTCCTCTGCATTGTCCTGATTGAAAACTAAGATAGCAGCCGGCGTGGCCTTCGGTGTGGAGGACTCTCCTGATCCCCAGGGTCTCACAATGTCAGAATGCCGATCGACCGTCTTAGAAAAAGCAGACTTTGTGTTTGTGCTTGTTTTGAGACTGCAGCCCGTCTCCACAGCAAAGATACTGACCTGTTGATTGTGAGAGTTTAGCTCAGGAGGGGGGCCCTTTTACAGCCCCTTGAGGACAGTGCAGCCCACCGAAGGGAGCCCTCGCTGGCTCGGTTGTTTCAGCTCCAAGGCCCGTCACTGTGTGTGAGACCAGATAACAGAGGGGCATGAATCAAAGCAGCAGCGGCGTCGCACACAGGACTCTAATCCTATCACTCGCCCCTGAGCCATATGTCTTTGTACTCTCTTTAATTGAATTGAGCCCGGGATGAGATTGGCTGACATACCTTCCAGGGAGTGAGCTGCACTTGGACAGCGAGTCAAGGAATAAAAGCAATCTGGGATGGTTGTTTTCTTGGCACAGTTTGGTATAAAATCCTAGAGGTATCCTACAACCTGCAGTTTCATTTCACAGGTTTCATTGCTGTTAATAGACCTGTCCGAGGCCTCAGCCTTTATTGTCTAATAAGTAATAATCGTTAATTTTATTGGCATGTTTGCAACCATGCTATTGCGTATTAAAGACAGGCTCATCAAACATGACAGATTTGTGCTCTGCACCGCTTGTTGTGACAAACACTTACCTTATTGAATTTCTTGGCCACGTGTGAATGCAATATTTGCTCCTGACTCACCAGGGAGGACGTCTGACGTCAGCTTGTCCTCAGACCTGGCCAACTGAGTTATTGGCATCTATCAGCCAGCGGCCTCATGAAGACACATGAAGATTAAGTTAATTATTTAATGCCTCACAATCACCTGTTTATTTGAGCCCTCGTCCACCTCCGTTAATCACTTTGTGTAAAGAAGCGCAGACATATTGCTCTCATGTCTCTGGCAGTACCTGCAGTGTGGAAGCACCATAACGTGTGCGAACATGTCTGGAGTCTGGGCAGCTTTGTGACTCCTGTGTGGAACACACTGCCTGGAGCTGCTGGGATTTTCCCTGAAAAGAACTGAGGTGAAACACATTTCGTCTTTCTTCCTATTTTGTTTTTCCTCCTTCCTGTGTAGCCAGGAGGCTAGACCATGAAAACCAAACAGAAATGGAAACAGACAGACAGAGAGGTCTTTTCAGGCTCCTTGGCCCGTAATCAGAATGGGATGTGGGTTTGAAACCGAAGTGAACACAGTCAGTGTTAAACGTGGCTGTGAGGTAGAGTTAAGGCCGTCCAAACAGGGCTGATTCCCGGTGAAACGGGCCCGGCCGATGAAGATTTTAGAATACGTGCGTGCCAGGCGGCAGAGGATATAATGAGACGGTGAGAGTCTGGCACAGGAGACAGGAGCACTTTGTGATGTTTGATGACTAATTTTTGCCAAACTCAGCACGGCCAAGTGCTCCGTCTAACGTCGAGCTCTCACAGTGAGTGGGAACTTGGCTGAACTTTCCTTTATTACTTGAAAAGTTGATATGAAACAAGGCAGCTCAAGAGTCGCAGCTGTTAATGCTATACAGGACCTGAGAGAGAGATGAGCTGAGGCTGCACTGCTGACACAGATCACAATCTCCTGTGTTTCACTGAAAAGGCCTTTGGCACGATTCAGATTCTACCAAACATATTAGAATGTATAAATGACTGTATCTATTTATTCAAAGTGGATCCTATGAATATTTTTAGAATTCAGCATTAAATGGTGTTGTGGAGACCATGTGGTCGCTGATAGTGATGAACTGAGAATTATCACCAGAACCTTCAGCTCCTCTCGGAGCTTCATCGTTTAGCCGTCAGACACAGTTAGCAGCTAGCTGGTGAACATAGTGGAGCGTTTAGCAGCCACAGAGCCAGATAGTTCCCCCAGGAGGTGGTGGAGACCAAAAACAGAGCTAAAAGTAAATAATTTAAAATCACCGGCTGGTCAAAAACACAGCTGAATGAATGACAGTGTTGAGTAAATTTAAACTTTTTCTGTCCTATAAGAAATATAAACAACATAAACACACGTTAAAGGAATAGTTGAACGTTTTAGTAAATATGCTGATTTACTTTCTAGCTGAGGGTTAGAGATCATTCTGCCAGGGCTAGCTTAGTTTAGCACAACGACTGGAAGACCTCCCAGCACCTAAAGCTCAATAATGAAGACATTTACATGTTGCCAGGCTAACTGTTTCCCCGTTTCCACTCTTCATGCTAAGCTCAGCTAAGTGACTGCTGGCTCTACCACCGGACAGATGTGTGTGTGGCATCATCAGCAGAAAGGTAAAGAAATGCATTTGCTGAAATCTCCAAAATATTCCCTTAAGAGCTGCTACCAAAGTCATTCTAAATACAAAATAACTGCTTCTGAAGATTAAATCATTTATTCTTTGATGCGATAACTGGTTTATTTCACACAGCACATTTTCCAAAACAGCATTTTAGACTGAAACCTGTGATTTAGTAAGTACACTTATGTATAGAGAGAATTTAGTGGATTAATCCCAAGCAGCATTTCACATTTCTGGGCCTCAAACGGAGCTTGTTAGGGTTTCCAGCTGCCATTTCATGCTCCGTTCTCTATGCCATGCAATTACTCTCGTTCCCACCGGAGGTTTGGATTGGGTGGAGCTCAGCAAGGAGTAAGCTCAGGCATTAACTGCTCCTCACTGAGCATAACTTACATAAATACACAAGCGTAGTTCGAACAAAAAAAGCTAAGACACACGCAAACACAGCGCAGCAAAGCACAAAAGAAAATAAACCGTAAAAATAGCTGCTGTGCAGGAAGTGGCATTCCTCAACTGGATAAGATACAAAGAGACACCACCCATAATTTTGTAAGTGATTCACATGTGAAATCGCTCTCTGTAACAATGTCTGTTACATACAGTGAGGCCTCTCACCGATAAACATCAAACTGTCCAAAGGCAAAGAAAACATCTAAGAGGTTTCAAACGACGCCCCTGAAGACATTTTCCTCTTTCATCCATCAAGATAATGCTTTTTATTCAATTTCACAACCTGTAGTGGGGGCACATCAGAGAACATGGCACTATGACTCAAAGAAAGAAAGAATAGAATAAAAGTTTAAATCATCTACTTGACTGAGGAGGTTACAGATTGTCTGTATAGTTACCATATGTTTTATAACAAAAGCTGCCAGGATCACATGTCTGACAGCACACGCCGTGTCTCCACTGCTGGTCTGGCTTGGGAACAACGTGCTGAGACCTGGACAGACAGCAAGCTGTGGGGTCTGTTTGCTTGTGACAACAGAGTCGTTGTGAGGGAAGGCTGGTAATGCCTGGCACTGAGGCTGCGGCCCTGCCACCGGCCACTCAGCAGCTCTCTGCAAGGCCGCCTGCTCTGGGTGGACTTCATTGTGTGGTCAACAGCGCCCTCTGGTGTCAGGAGCCTGCATCATTGGGCAGAATCTGTTCCTCATCCATCCATCCATTCATCCATCCATCCATCCTTCCATCCGTCCATCCATCCTTCCATCCTTCCATTGACCAATTGACCTAATCCCCATGTCTTTGGGCTGCAGGAGGAATCTGGAGCATCTGGAGAATGAAGTCGTTTGTACATGAAAGCACAATTAATGAATGAATTGATTGATTTCCAAGCGGCCACGTTCCAATCAGACATATTAATTCTTACACACCGAGTTTCTCATTTAGTCCATTCATTCATCTAAAATGATTTTAAAGAAGCACCAACGTTACACATGAAAATCAGTTTACATGTCACAGTCTGTGAAAACAGCTGTGTGATGTCATAGGGAACATAACCCTGATGATGTCATCAGGTTATCTCTGATTGGACTGGAGGCTGCTAAATTTTAACATAAGGCTCATGTCACAAACTGGAGGCACAAGTTTGAAAGGCGTAGGTGTTCACCAGGCAGGGAGGGTCAAAACGCGATTGAGTTGCATTATGGGAAATGCAGGATCCTACTAAAAGTCAGGATGTGGACTGTTCCTTTTTCTCCTCAACATAACAGCAGTGCAATACTACATCACTGAAATGCCCTTTGAAAGGCGTCGTTCATCTCCTGTGTCATGAAAATACGAATGTTACCAAACTCTGGGACCCTGCTGTTCGTCTGGTGAGACAAGCATGTGCTTTATTCAGCGTTTGGTATTCAAACCGGCTCCATCAGTAGGGAGTGTTTCTTTTCCTTCGTCTTCTTTAAGAGTCTGCACTTCCATGCTTTGAGAAAGTCTCAGCACCGGTTGCTGTTTAGAAGCTGCCAGAATACAAACGCCCACACACACACACACACACACACACACACACACAGCCACTGAGATATGAATGCACACAAACACACACACACACACACACTTTCCCCTGCATCCTTGTCTGCTCTCATGACTGCAGCAGATTGACATGGCTTCACACCTGATAAGAGCTCTGCAGAACATGGCAGTGCATAATCTTCCATCAGCACTGATGTGAGCCTTTGCCCCCGCGCCTCCTCACCCCTCTCCCCCTCCCTGCTGGTTTAAGGTCTTCTGTGCGTGCTATAGTAAATAATTCACTGTCAGCGACGCTGCCTACAGGTCCTGGTGCGGAGAAAGCAGCCTTGCTCGTCATCCCTGCAGTGTGCACTCTGGCAGCAGCTCCTGAGGGGGAGAGAGACAGAGAGATTGCACAGATCCAGGGAAGCTGCAGAGCACCCACACCCACCGAGGATACACAGGACTACCCTCACTCCCCCTCCTCCCTCCCTTCCTTTCTCTCTCACCCACCCCTTCTGTCTCCCTCTCTCTCTTGCTGCCTCTCTCAACTCTGCGCTCAGCATTAGCAGAACTGCTGGGGTTGTAGGCAGGCTGACCACCACCATCTCAACAAGCCACTTGTCACCGAGGAGGAACTTCGAGAAGCTCACTCACATGGCTCGCCTTTCCTCCCGCCCGGGGATGCTGGGGCTCGGACAGAAATGGGTGAGGCTGATCTGCTTGTCGCTCCTGTGTCTGTGCCTCTGCCTGCCGAGGGAATCAAACGCAAGGCGAGCCCCCAAGATACCCCGCTGTCCTGCGACCTGCTCCTGCACCAAAGACAGTGCCTTCTGCGTGGATACCAAAGCTATCCCCAAGAGCTTCCCCCCTGGAATCATCTCCCTGTGAGTCGCTGCGCTTTACACTCACCAAAAGCATCTTTTCATAACCTGTACGAAGTCTCAGCAGGCTGGTACAGATGGCTACATCACTGATGTCACCCTCCATTATGTAATGATGCGTGAATCCCTACTTGTCTTTTAATTACCTAAAAGTGAATACAGGTATGTTTCCTACTGATGTTTTCTTGATGTCTTTGCATTGGCAGTGAGATGCATACTGCACAACTTTAAGTAATAATAATAATGTCCCTTTAATGTACCATATGCTGAACTTAGTTGAGGGAGCAGAACAATCCGGTCGAGCTCCGGGGAGGAACACTAACAATAGATCCCCTATCTCACTGCTTCTCCTAAGAGATGTAATCTTGAAGAGAGCACAGAGATACGCTCAATAAATTGAGCACATATAATGA
The DNA here is from genome assembly GCF_042242105.1 of Pempheris klunzingeri. Taxonomy (NCBI): domain Eukaryota; kingdom Metazoa; phylum Chordata; class Actinopteri; order Acropomatiformes; family Pempheridae; genus Pempheris; species Pempheris klunzingeri. Next base: position 26,817,297 of record NC_092018.1, read on the forward strand.
AAAGGGAAGCTTAGCACTTGACGGGGGAAGGTTATGTTTTTTCACGAGGTTACAAGGTGCACCCCCCCCGTCGCCCGTGGATTGAATAAGAAGTTTTAACAGTCATGGGAATTCCAGAGCACAGGCTGGTGGAGGTGTCCTCATTTCACAATAGAGAAGAAGAAGTGAAGAAGGAAGTTGCGTGTCCTAGTTTTTAGAAGATTCGTCCCTCCTTGATATTTAAACCGTGAGGACGGTCATGTCCTGAGAGGAGAGGGGCTTCAGACAAAATACAAGTGCCAATGTTGTGTCAAGTGATGATGTTTGTCTGTGCAGGACGATGGTGAACGCAGGCTTTACTACAATCCCAGAGGGAGCTTTCTCACACCTTCACCTACTGCAGTTCCTGTGAGTGTCCCGACCCACATCGGAGCACTTCCACAAGCTTCACACATCATAAACTCTCAATTCTCTGTCTCCGAAAATTTCTCGGCTTCACAGTGAGCCCCATTTGATAAACACAGTCACAACACTCAGCGTCGCACGTATGTTTTCACACAGCCGACGTTGTTGCACATGCAGACATCTTTTGTTTTGCGGTGACAATGGAAGGACGTCAGCTGCTCGAAATGAATGGTTATTGAAAACAGTGGTGACATAGCAGTAATAAGAGTGAAGTGGCTCTGTATCAGTGTCATCACCAATCACCAACTCCCCTCAGCTCTGCTCTGCCGGACAAAGGGCCGCTTATCTGCTCAGATGCAATCATGAGTGTGTGTTCATGTCCGTGTGTGTCTGTGTGTGTGTGTTTGTGTGTTGGTCCACGTGTGCTTGTATAAAATACATTTATGTATTCACATCAGATTGGCTTCATATACTGTGTATGATGTATGTGACTGAGACTGTATTAAGTATTTTTTACGCATGTTATTTAAAAAGCAGCTCTAAATTTGTGCAGAGACACGTGCAAACAGCTCTTTTTAGATATCAAAACAGCAGTGTAGATGCTTCAGTTGGACATGTGCTATGTTATCATTATAACTGGATCCTTATTGCCTCCTTTGTGCAGGCTCTTGAACTCCAACACATTCACCATGATCGCTGATGATGCGTTTGCTGGCCTGTCTCACCTGCAGTACCTGTGAGTGTCTCACCTCAACGTGAACTTCTGCTACTTCAAAAATTATTTTGACCAATCTCTTAACCCGCTGTGTTTTGGTGTAACTCAGCTTGGAAAACACTGTTGAAATGCACGTATACTACTGTACATGTACTGTCAAAAACCCTTTGCTCCAGGAAGTTTTAAAGTAAGACTATGTAACATGCTTATTTATTACAAATAAAAAAGGAAGAAAGTTGAAAGTTTAAATTCATAGGCAGTGAAATGCACTCTTGCCCAGTTCAGTGCACTCAGGGTTTTAGCTGCTGCAGCCTTACTTAGTCTGGTATGACTTAAATAAATACTGTTGTGGAACTCATAACTGTCCCACTATGATGCTAGTTTTAGCTAATATTTTAGCAAAAGTTACACAAGCTCACGTTTAAGGAGACTTTCTTTGTTTTCTTAGACGCACTGCTACTTTTGTGAATAACTGCACTGTGAGATTTCAGGCTTGGGCTCTGCAGTGTGGCAAAGAACTGCCAAAAGTCCAACCGAAAATAAATTCTCCTACGACAGCAGGCACACTGCCTCCATCGGGAGATAAAGCTGAATATGCCATTCTGCGAATTGATGGGTTTTGGAAAGTAGTTAGCTGATGGCTCGGAGTGTGCAGCTCTCCGTGATGGCCATGCCTCAGGCTGCTTGCTGTGTGTGGCTTTGGCTGCAGCCCAGCCATCAGGCCTCTCTGCATCACTGCCACTACGGTCGCTACAGCCTGTGCATGCTAATCAAGTCATATATTTTCATATCCAGCCACCTCCAAAGAGGCCATGCTGTGTGTCCTCGACTATCAATAGACAAAACGTAGACAGGACAGGATCAAATGGCGCTGACACGCAGACCTTTGTAATACTCGCTGCACTTAGTGTCTTATTTTTATCACATCAATCAAAGCCATGAAATGAACTTTTCCCCTTAAGATTCACTGACATGATCTACTGCGGTCTTTAATACACTGATTGTATTAGTCTGTACAATCTATCAAAAACTAAATAAGAACAACTAAATATTCACACGTGTCGTCACATCTGACTCCCTCCTCAAGCTGTAACCCTGTGATTATAAATCCACCACATGCACACTGTGTGCCATTACCCAAAATAATTCCTGCTCACAGTCCCACTCCTGTTGTACCCTGCACTGACAACACAGCCTCCTCCAAACAAGGACGGCATTCTATAACGCTGGCTGAATTTCATCAGTTTGTCATCACCGTGTGACATATGAGTGGTTCGCTCTCTTCTCAGGTTCATTGAGAATAATGACATCCAGGCTCTCTCCAAGTATACCCTCAGAGGACTCAAATCCCTCACTCATCTGTGAGTATTCTGTGGAGCTAATAAGATGGAGAGGCCTTGTCCACCATTTGTCACTTTGCACAGCAATACACACAGAGCAGGGACCATTCCTGTTTATGGATTCTTTCAGATCTCTCTCGAACAACAACCTGCAGCAGCTGCCGAGAGACCTCTTCAAACATCTGGACATCCTCACAGATTTGTAAGTGTGCCTGTCAAACCGTACCGGTAAACTTTTTGCCTTCTTTTCCTTCTCGTTTGGTTCGTTAGATTTGAACGTTTGAGATGTGAACTTGCATATTTTCTCTGTTCCCCATCTGTTACTCAGAGATCTGCGGGGGAACTCTTTCCGCTGTGACTGTAAAATCAAGTGGCTGGTGGACTGGATGGAGAAGACCAACACTTCTGTTCCCGCTATCTACTGTGCCAGCCCCTTCGAATTCCAGGGACGCAGAATCCATGATCTGGCACCACGAGACTTCAACTGCATCAGCGCAGGTTTCACCTCTATTTTCAATGTTTTGCCAAAGGCAGAGCTTCTTGCTTAATGAATATCATAACTCTGTGTTGTTCCCCCACAGATTTTGCTGTTTATGAGACCTTCCCTTTCCACTCTGTGTCTGCGGAGTCCTATGAGTTCAACGGGGATCAGTTTGTGGCCTTCGCTCAGCCTGATTCGGGGTTCTGCACCTTGTATGTATGGGATCATGTGGAGATGGTCTTCAGGACGTTTCACAACATTACCTGTAAGTTTCCAGCTATGACGACACAAAAGCTGCAACATTCTCTCTTTAAATGAATCCTAATGGAGATTCTGCGTATCTCTCTTGAAGCTCGTTCTGCTGTGTACTGCAAACCAGTGGTGATAAACAACAGCCTTTACATGGTCGTGGCCCAACTTTTTGGTGGATCTCATATCTACAAGTAAGGCTCGCAATTTAATCTTGCAAACAGGTGTTTGATTTTTTACCAGCATATTAACAAAATCTTAGAGGAATTGCTTGACATTTTGGGAAAAACTCTTATTCACATTCTTGCCAGGAGTTAGATGAGAGGATCATCTGTAATCGCACATCTGTACCATGAATATGTTGCCGGACACAGCAGATAATTAGCTTAGCTTAGCATAAAGACTGGAAGCAGGGGGGAAGTGCTAGCCTGGCTCTGTCCAAAGGTAACAAAATCTACCTGCAAGCACCTCTCAAGCTAACAGAGCACGGTTTATGGCATGTGGTAACAACATTCTCCTCTGACTCTTGACAAGAAAGCAAATATAGTTCCAAAAATGTCGCACTACTCCTTTAAATGCGCAAAGCTTTAGGATGGAAAACTATGACGACCTTCTTGTTGTCACAGGTGGGAAGAAGACCCGCAGCGCTTTGTAAAGATCCAAGACATTGACACCACTCGCGTGAGGAAGCCCAACTTCGTGGACACCTTCCAGCTGGATGGGGAGTGGTACTTTGTCGTGGCAGACAGCTCCAAGGCCGGCTCCACCAGCATTTATCGCTGGAACAGCAATGGTTTCTACTCCTACCAGTCCCTCCACCCCTGGCATCGGGACACCCATGTGGAGTTCCTTGAGGCTGGGGGAAGGCCTCACCTCATCCTGTCCAGCGCCTCTCAGCCGCCGGTGGTTTACCAGTGGAACCGAAACCAGAGGCAGTTTGCGTTTTCCTCCCAAATCACAGAGCTGGCAGACGTGCAGATGGTCAAGCACTTTTGGGTGAGGAAGGTTCTTTACCTTTGCGTCACACGCTTCATTGGCGACTCCAAGATCCTCCGCTGGGAAGGGCAGCGCTTTGTGGAGATCCAGACTCTTCCTTCTCGGGGCTCAATGTCAGTGTATCCTTTCACAGTGGGCCTCCGCCAGTACCTCATTCTTGGAAGTGATTTCTCCTTCTCCAGAGTATACCTGTGGGATGACCTCACTCAGCGCTTTCAGCCCTTCCAGGAGCTCAACATGAGAGCCCCGCGGGCGTTCAGCTTGGTGTCTGTCGACAACAAGGACATTCTGCTGGCTGCCAGCTTCAAAGGCAACACCCTGGCCTACCAGCACCTGGTGGTGGATCTCAGTGCCAAGTAGACACGGTACAGCCGAGAGCAGAAAGGAGGCATTTCTGAGCATTTATCAACACGTGCCAAATAAACGAAAGACTGCAAAATGTTTAAGCCATGTAATCACAGGTCTGCTGTTTCAGCTGATGTTTTAAGCGAGGCGACTAATTAAATGATTAATCTATTTTTCTGCACTGTCCCTTAACAGCTGAATGAAATGATGTGACAATACGCAGCATTAGCAACATGCCAACATAAGTGTCAAGTCACTGCCGCATCACTGCTTCTCTTCTGCCAACCATATATCTAGGCCATTTATTTTTCAAAAGTATTATATTGTGTACTTTACTAATGGGAAAATGACCTGCATGTGCATTTACTGAATTATTCACTGGATGAGTGGATGCATTAACTGACTGTAAAACTATGAAGATTTTCTAAGTTACACGGTGTAGTTTATCTGTGTAGCATTTTGCATGACGCCACACAAATGATATAACTATGTAAACCAAGCAATACTTACCACTGCAATACTTTAAATCCTTGATCGTGTTTATCTTTATGTACGAGACACCGTTGAACCTGTGTAGGATTTAATGTTCGTTCTGCAATAATAACACAGGATCAGAGCCGGCCTGAGGCATGAGCAAACTAAGTGAGGGGCCCCAAAATTGGCTGAAAATGTGAACCAACTTAAGCACTAATTGTTTGTTTGCTTTCTTTAAGTTTTTTTTTTTCCTTTAGGACATGATGATTTTTGTTATAGTACCCAAATCCCAAAAAATGTCTCCTCAGTTCAAGACAGAAGTATTTTTTGGAGATGTGGGAAACAGGAGAACATTTGCAAAACTGTGGATTATAACTAATAACCAATTTGAGAGAGAACATTCAGATTGGGGGATTTGTGGGAGCTGTAACAGGATGAGGAAGCTATAAAAATCTAATCCTATCCTATGTTTTAATGTGCAGTCACAGACTGTGTTGAACTGTTGCTGTGTACATTTGCACATGGAGGGGTGGGCGGGAAGGGGGTAGCCTATAATTAAATTGAGCTTATGGTGCCTAAAAAGTCCCGTGTGTTATGTCTTATGTGGTTGCATTTGCTTTTCAAAAACCATGACGACAACAAAAACACAACTCCTGCAGCCAGCAGCAGTTTGTCTTGTATTACAGTGCAAAAGAGAGCTGGGACCACACTGGAGATCAGTCAGATCCAGAGGATGCTTGTTACCCTTTGGCCTGTACAGTACACAACAAATGAAAAAAAAAAATCAAATTGTGTGATTCACATTTAAATAGTTACAGTAGTAGTTACAAATCAGAAAATGGGCGAAAACTCAAATTAAAAATACTTTTAATTTGCATGTGTTCTGGGCAGAGATGCGCACAGAGGGCGCAAACACAAAGCTTGTGAGCAAAGCTTTAGGTGCGCTTGCTTTCTGTTTTTAGAACATCTGCGTGGGTGGAAATAACTGCATTTGCCCTTCGGGAGACATAACACCGCCCGCTCGCACGGTTCTGAGTCTTAAAACGAGCCCGCTCACATGTTGTTGTTGTTGATATGTGAAGCGTTAGCTCGCGTTAGCCACATTTTATGCACCATGGTGAAGTGAGGGGTCGCTTTGACAGCTGGCAGCGACATGTGAGCCACAGCTCTGGTTTTCCCTTTTAGCAGACGATATTTTAGCAGACTGGTAACTTCACGTTGAGTGCTTGTTTCTGGTCAGAGTGAAGGAGGCTAGCTGTAGTTAGCCCAACGTTAACTTGGTGCTAAACTAGCTAACGGTAGCCGCGTGAGCTGTCCACACAAGCGACCGAATAAAAGGCTTCAGCTTCAGTCCAGACTCGTGTGCTGTAAATGTCTAACTCCAGAGAAATGAGTCTCACACCTGAGTGGGACGACGACGAGCGGATGAATTTCATGTTCTCCGACTTTAAGGAGAACCGGGACGTCAACACGACGGACTGGGACAGTAAGATGGACTTCTGGACGGCGGTGGTTGTGAAAAGCTGCAGGGACCAGGGCACCGTGTGCTTCACCCTGCACGAGCTCAACCAGACCTTTAGGAGGAAGGAGAAGTCCCCGCTGGGCTTGGCGACTGTCATCCAGTCCATGGCCAGGTGAGTGCCACCACGTCCGCCCCGTCTCCGCAGACAGGTCCCCTCTCCACAGACAGGTCCCGTCTCTGCACAGACAGGTCCCGTCTCTGCAGACAGGTCCTCTCTCTGCAGACAGGTCCAATCTCTGCAGACAGGTCCTCTCTCTGCAGACAGGTCCCGACTCTGCAGACAGGTCCCCTCTCTGCAGACAGGTCCCCTCTCTGCAGACAGGTCCCCTCTCTGCAGACAGGTCCCCTCTCTGCAGACAGGTCCCGACTCTGCAGACAGGTCCCGACTCTGCAGACAGGTCCCCTCTCTGCAGACAGGTCCCGACTCTGCACAGACAGGTCCCCTCTCTGCAGACAGGTCCCGTCTCTGCAGACAGGTCCTCTCTCTGCAGACAGGTCCCCTCTCTGCAGACAGGTCCCGTCTCTGCAGACAGGTCCTCTCTCTGCAGACGGGTCCAATCTCTGCAGACAGGTCCTCTCTCTGCAGACAGGTCCCGACTCTGCAGACAGGTCCCCTCTCTGCAGACAGGTCCCCTCTCTGCAGACAGGTCCCCTCTCTGCAGACAGGTCCCGACTCTGCAGACAGGTCCCGACTCTGCAGACAGGTCCCCTCTCTGCAGACAGGTCCCGACTCTGCACAGACAGGTCCCCTCTCTGCAGACAGGTCCCGTCTCTGCAGACAGGTCCTCTCTCTGCAGACAGGTCCCCTCTCTGCAGACAGGTCCCGACTCTGCAGACAGGTCCCGACTCTGCAGACAGGTCCTCTCTCTGCAGACAGGTCCCCTCTCTGCAGACAGGTCCCGACTCTGCAGACAGGTCCCGACTCTGCAGACAGGTCCCCTCTCTGCAGACAGGTCCTCTCTCTGCAGACAGGTCCCGACTCTGCAGACAGGTCCCCTCTCTGCAGACAGGTCCCCTCTCCGCAGACAGGTCCCCTCTCCGCAGACAGGTCCCCTCTCTTCAGACAGGTCCCCTCTCCGCAGACAGGTCCCCTCTCCGCAGACAGGTCCCGTCTCTCTGGCTCGCTCTGATTCTGTTGTGTGTGTTTGAACTCCTGTCAGATGTATGAAGATCCAGAGGGAGTCCGAGTTTGCTGCCAATGTGGACTGTGGCTGGCTGTCCTGGGGTGTCGGCCTGCTGCTGGTGAAGCCTCTGAAATGGACCTTCTACACCCTCCTGGGAAGCAGCCGGGTGCCTTTGGAGGAGTCCTTCGTTGTTATTGAACTAGTGAAGGTTTGACAAACTGTGACTTGTCTGTCATGATGTGATTCAGAGGCACTACAATGCAGAATTAACACAACTTGACTTGGGACACCCTAAATTGTGTCAGGTTTTTATTGCACTTGATCGGCTAAGTTAAATATAGTGTGCATCTGAACAAAAACTGAACTACCTGGTGTGTTTGAACACTTGCAACCATGCTGACTGGTTTCTTTTTCCCCGTCTGCGGTACTCCAGTCAAAGAGTAAAGGTTATTATGGCAGCTGCTAGATAATACTGAGGTTAATTATCTTTTGCCTTCCAGGAGAAAGCAGCAGAATTACTCAGGGTGTACCGGAGCAGTGAATTAGCAAGCAGCCCCATCCTGTCATTTCAGGAGCTCTGCTCTCTCTCCTCTGACGTCTGCGCCGATGAGGGCACCCTGTGCATGGCGCTCCTGCAGCTGCAGAGGGACAAGCAAGTGATGGTTTCATTGCACGAAGGCGAGAAGGTAAAGTGTGACCCACTGTTCCACAAACTGTTCATTAAAAGTCATTGGTGGCATTTTTGTCTTTGCAAGACAGTTTATCCTCTGACTGCTTGTTCAACGCTGCCTCTGTCTTTATGTGTCTTCATTACAGATTGTTAAGTTTTGTCAGCCTGGGCAGGATCGCGTCTCCCCGGTTACTGATGTTGATATCGGCATCTACCAGCTGCAGCGCAGCGAGAAGCTGCTGGGAGAGCGGATGGAGAAACTGGGCCATGAGGCTGACAAGTACATCAACTCAAATATGAGCTTAAAGTAGCAGCAGAGTTAGTATTAGAGTTAGTATGAGTGTAATTTCAATATAAAAGTCTGGTGGGCAAGTCAGTCCACCTGGGCAAAGAGACTTGTACTATTATTTTAGGCAGGTACATTCATTGTATGTCATTAAGTGAGGATTATCTTTGTGAAATAACCAGTGCTGTGTGTTCAACTTGATGCTTTAGCCCTTTCTTTCCCAGCTATTGGACTGATTCAGTTGAGTCAGAAGCTTTTTATTTAAATGCAGACTTCCTTTGATTGTTGCTAAAGCTGCTTTGCATTATCTAAGCACAGGTGCAAAGAGGAAGCAAGGGTCCTCCTCCAGGAAGGGAAGAAATCACAGGTATTCATCAGTCAGCAGCACAATGCCGGTTAATTGTACCCTCACACATGTGATCACCCAGTGTTCAGTGGTGATATTCCTCGTCTACCACACAGGCTCTGAGGTGTTTGAGAGCCCGCAAGAGGGTAGAAAAGAGAGCAGACAGCTTGTTTGCCAAACTGGAGTCCATCAGAGGAATCCTGGATAGAATCGCCCAGTCACAGACCGACAAGATGGTAAAGAGGCGGAACGAACGTCAGCAGTCTGTCTGTGCAGCTGTCTGTGGCCAAGTTCATCAGTGTGCTGAACATGTTTGTAGGTGATGCAGGCGTATCAGGCCGGTGTGGCAGCACTGAGGCTCTCTCTGAAGGACGTGACTGTGGAACGTGCAGAGAACCTTGTGGATCAAATCCAGGAGGTAGATTTGTTTTTTTATTTATTTGAAGACAATGAATTGTGTATTTTATTGGTTGAATCTGAATCTGAATATTTTCTATGATTCAACTAGTTATGTGACACTCAAGATGAGGTGAACCAAACTATCTCCAGCGGCGTGACCAGCGCAGGTACACCACACTGTCGGTGCCATGATGTGTCTGTGATGTGTTGTATGTGTGAATATCAAGGAGATCTAAGTGAGATGTGTGTTTCACAGACGAGGACATGGACGAGTTGGAGGCGGAACTGAAGACTTTGTTGGACGAGTCAAAGCCGGATTCCTTCCCAGGTTTACCTGAGGTTCCCACAAATGGTCTGCGCCCCCCCGGGGAGCCGAGCCTGCCAGCTAACGACCTGCTCAGCTCTCTGCCTGCCGTTCCGCTCGGCCACTTGCCTATAACCGACGAGCAGCTGGAGAAAGAACTGAATCAGTTGACCCTTACAGATTCAGGTTAGCGCTCTCAGATGTTTTTCCCCTTTTGGACTGTAATGTAAATGTTGTGTAGTAACGCACGGTTGCCTCTCTGTCTGTCTGTCTCTGTCAGGCTTTCAGCAGAAGAAAATAACTTCGCCAGCCAAGAGGTTAGAGCCAGCACAGTGAGGGGAAACATGGCAAGTCTGAAGCTCTGCATCAACATATCAAACCGTATCTCTTAAAAATGTTCTGTGTGAGTTCATATAAGTTCAAAAACAAATACGTAAAACTAAAGCAATCAAAGTGAAATCATTAAAGCTTGTAAAATCATCATCAGGATGAAACCAGGCACTTTCCTTCATTTATGGAAAATACACATGCCTTTACTGTGGAGGCATGCCAAGAAGGATTTTTAAAGATGTTTTTTCCTTTTATAAGTTAGTGCGCCTTTCAACTTGAAAGCTTTGAAATCTGCTCTGCCAACAGGATCTGAAGGCTCTCAAGTCAAAAGCGAACATTTTAACAGTTTAAAAAATGCTCTTTGGTATGCCGCCACTAGGAATGCTTTTAATTTCGTGGTATTTTTGAGAAGAGAGCGAACAAGTATATTTGTCGTGTGTAGTGTGATGGTTGATGTCTCATACTGTCCCTCATTGGCGGTCTTGTAAAGTGTATTAAGTGGCCTTTTTGAACTGTAAATATGAAACTTAAAGTAAAGAGAGTATTATGTCAAATGATTTATTACAACCATGCATATATTTAGTCTCACTGCGACATACCTTTGAGGACTGAGAAGCCTACTTTAAGTGAGTCTAACCAAATATGTTTCTCAAAATAAAATTTATTTTAATGACTGTCTGTAGCGGCGTTTTTATGTCTGTCAGGAAGTGGAGACAGAGCTGAGGAGGAACTACAGCCTTTCCACAACCTTTGTGTGTGATTGAATTGAACTTGTTCCACTGGAGCAAACCCAGGCAGACTGTGTGGAGGAATGTCACGAAGATCCATCAGCAGCAGGTAGTTAAGCTCATGAAAACGATGGAAAACATGATTTGATTCCCAACAAGCAAAAATGAGTCTGTGTTTTGAGCATCCTGGCGTTATGACACAGTGAACTTATTTTGAATATTGAATTTTTTAACCTTTAGAGAGGAACATTTGCACCATATGAATTCAGATCATTTCAGAGACTTCAACACGGCTCGCCTTTTAATAACTCGTGACGATCAGTGGTTGATTTAAAAAAAAAAAAAACTAAAACTCTGACAGAAATGTAAACAGAATTTTCAATACGTCCAATCGTTGAAGCAGTTTTGAACTGAAGTGCCTGGTATGTGCACTGATTTGGCCACCAGGGGCCACTTTTAGTTGGTTTTTAGTTTACTGGTGATTTTACTCAAAATATGAGCAGTTCAAGTTCAAGCAGGTATCACACATACATAGTTATACATTTGCCTTGTATGTATAGAGAAAATGTAAAAATAAATTCTATGTTATTGGCACTAATATAAAAAAATCCCAGGACATACTTGTAGCAGAGCAGAGGCCAGATTCATTTTCAGGAAATACCTGTTTCATCATTAAATGCAGATTACTAAATACTGGAAGTGAAGTGTGCTTTGGAGTAACAAAGGAATAAAAACACATTTATTGATGCCAGGGGACAAATTCACATTAGGGACAATATTGTGTCAAAATCCTTGTCTCGAGATTTGAAGTGTTACTATCAAAAGCCCTTTTCCTTTAAACCCCTAAATGCCTCTTTAGCAGTTATTGTAACGCGTTAACATGAAGTCTGTTGTAGTTTTTGAAGGATCTGCAGAGTCTCACTGTTGTTTTAACAACCAGATTATCAGTCCTGGCTCTGGTAGAGCCACAGGAGAGTCCTTAGTGAGTGACGGACACCAAGGACTCTCCTTAGTGTTGTGGTGTTGGTATGGATACTGGTAGTAAGTCCATTAACTTCCATCACTCAGCTTGTACTGCGATTCAACGAGGACACCGAGTGGACAACTGGCTGAACTACAAACACACTGGTGTTAGCGCACACAGCGTTTCCAGTGAGATTCACATGAGCACACTCCTCAGAGTCAGTGTACCATAATGTTATTAATATCATACTGAATAGCTGTTGGTGCAGACAGGTGATCCTTAGCTCCCTATGACTGCTGCTCCCTTCCTTGATTAGTTCTATTGTGCACTTGGACTCGACTTCCAACCCATCCAGTCGTACACAGCCTGGTATCAATAACTAATCATACTGTCAATCGCAGGGCACGACAGGGCACTGAATGCTTTAATGAGTCTGAAGATGATGTCAGTCACATGCTGTGACCTGTACGAGCACCAGATCTCAACCCAACTGAACACGTATGGGCGGTTTTAAGCCGACATGTTGAGCAGTGCTCTCCCTGTAATATGTAATGTCTTTAATTTGTCACCCATCTGTACAAACAGAAACCAAGTGACCACATCAAAAAAAGCATTGCTTTATTGTACTGATTTATACGTATACTTCAGGGACAAGTGATATTAACGTGAAAAGCAGGTTATTGAGTGATTATAATTACCGTCATGTTGGTGCAGTGAGTACCGTCAGTATCTGAGGTGCTGTTGTGTTCTCTATTAAACAATAAATAAAAAAAAAAAAAAAAGAATTCATTACAAATGTACAGCCTTTATAAAGTACAGTTGGTAATATCATAAAATCCTAGTACAGCAGTCAAAAATGCCCTTGTATCACAAATTAAATCAATGGATTTTGTTTAAGCCAAAAGCCAAAAGTCTTTCAATGGCTTTCTTTGTAACATACACTCTTTCTCACACACACACTCACACACACATACATTACGCCCTGTTCACCATCATATCATACTGCATTTACACATGGGCACTGCTGCTGTTTCTGCCAATCAGCAAAATAAAGGTGAAACCAGAGCGCTCTCACCTGTCACCAGCAAAATCCAAATGCACATTATGCAGCTCGTACTTACAGTAACACTATTATACTGATATAGAAGATGAAAGACATTCGGGGAGTATTAGTTTCATAACTTCAGTTCTACCCTATGTAGCTGCAGACGTCTTCTTATATAGTTTGTTGATATGTCCAGACTATTGTTGAGAGGAGAGGATGGAGCAGACAGAGATATGTAAAGGTGACTAGTATCCATGACTACACTACACAGCTTGTGTATGGTTGAACCGGTCAAGCAGGCACTGATGCAGATATTTGGCTGAGAATCTGTTGTATGCACCACATGAGACAGAGTGAAGTGAAGGTCTAAGCAAAAAGTCAAGACGTGTATAATACAAGATCTCATTGGGTTGTAAATAAGAAAGATTTGGCATGCTTTATAGTACTCATTTTCCAATGTATATTAAGAAAAACAAAAGTCTTTAATGAATACAATGTAAAATCATAACTTTGTTTTTTTTTTCCTTTTCCATATTGCAGTGTTGCGTCACAAGCAGGCTACACAGTGGGTCAGGCCCTTTCCTGCTCTTGCAGTGTAGTGTGTTTACAGTAGATGTGTGTGTGCATCGATGTGCGTTAACATTGCAGTGTTAAACTGTCCTGTCGGCCCCCGAGCGCTTCCGAACAACCTTCTCCTCGTTGACCTGGTCCACCGCCAGTGTCTCCAGCTCAGCTTGCGGTGGGGCCAGGGGAGGGGTGCCGTGCGGGATGCGGTGCGCCACACCTACGTGAGCCCTGTACTGACGGTCCCGAGCGGGGCTGTGCCGGGGGCTGGCCGTGGCACCCAGGGGAGCAACAGGGGAGCGCTCAGAAGCAATAGGAGGGATAACGGCTGGCCGTTCTCGTACCACCTGCGGTTCCGGAGAGTCTCTCCCAGCCTGCAGGAAGGGCGTAGGGTCGGGCATGGCGTCTACTGTCTCCCGCAGGACCAGCCTTCTACCGTCTGGGCCGAGTCGATACACCTCCGTCAGCTCCGGGTGAAGAGGCTGAGAGAGACTCTTCTTCATGCGGCGCCGTGGTGTTTCAGGCTGCCTGTCCTTGGCCGGAGGAGGCGTGGGCTTGTATGAGGTGACTGGACTGACGTTGGGGCTGGCCTCAGACGAACTGCCGGCTAAAAGCTTCTTCTTGGTGGCGTGAAGCTGTGACGTGAGGTAAGCAATGGTGCTCGCTCTCTGCTCCAGCTCCCCCGACAAAACAGCCAGCTTGTGGCTTTTCATCTTGAGCTCCTCCAGGTACTTCTTTTCCCTCTCCTTAATGGTGTTTTCCAGGACAGAGATCATGGCGTTCTTCTGCTCAAGGTCCCTGAGCAGCTCAGTGTTCTCCTCCTCCTTCTTCTTCAGCTGGGCCTCCAGCTCCTCACATCTCCTCTGCAGCTCTCTGCATCGAACCTCGCTGCTGTCTGCACACAGTAAGAAAAGAGTTCAAACAGCAGACTGTGTGCACAGATGCATTATGTGAAGTAATCAGCAACAATACACAAATAAGTGCACATGAGAAATACACACCCAGAGACATAAATACCCCCAGAACAGACCAATCATTAGTGCATTAGGTGCAGACACTGACTATGGACAGTCTGTCAGCTGACAGAGACGGTATGATCCTATGGAGACTCATCTGCAGTGAGCAGAGAGGTCCAATTTCACATTACAGCTCTGGTAGATGGCAAGGGCACCGCTCTCCTCTGACCTTCATCACTGCTGCCGCCACCCTTCCCCGCCCCACCCACGTCCACGCTAGGTAAGTGTGCAAATGAGGTGGGCTAAAATTAAGCCCTGTATTATGTATATAAATGTGTGTCTATCATAAAGTTTTTGATATCTAGTTTACATTCACATTTGCTAAACCCAGTCCCCCATCAAGCACAGGGATGGATACAAAGATGTTGTTTTCCCTTAATTGTTTGAAGGGGGGGCTGGTACATTTTCACCCCACATGGAACAGCTGAGCCCAGCTGCACTAAGCAGGTTGCAGGCTGTGCATTAGCGCTGGGACAGATAATCTCATTTCCTGCACTCCAATCTCTGAGATGTCCACCACTAACATGATAGTGCTGCTAACTGGAGGCCCGGACAATATCGCCCTGATCTGGGCCAGCCATGGTAAAAAGCCTACGTGTTGTGATCCTGCCGTGATCCATGAGGCATGTTGAGATGCAACACGCTTCATGTTCAGTTCCACACATCAGTGGGGCCATCAACAGCCTGTAAATAGCTTTAACTGTATGCAGTATGGGGGCCCCTCTGACTGTACTATGCTGTACTTCAAGCCAGAAGTAAGACAGAAGAGCCGGGCCTGAATCAGACCAGTGTTGTGACTGCATGTCATGACCATGGTAACGTGGGGGGAGGGGCAGCTGGCAATGAGCACTGGGAACTCTAATGAACAGCAGGGAGTCCCACAATGCAATGCTTCCTGGGTGGGACTATGTTACCAGGAAACAGACAGAGCCCTCTGCTCTCATGCCTGTGCCCTGAGACAGAACTCTATTTCAACAGAAAACACAGATTTATAGCCTTCACTGTTGTCGAGCCCTTCTGCTGCTGCCGCCGTGCACTTTTGCATCACTTGTTTAAAAATAACACTGTACTTTGAGATGTTACTATACTAATATCATTACTAAAAACCAGGTGGAAAAAATAAACCCTTGTTTCTTTGTTAATCTAACAGCTCATTTAACTGCTCTTGTAAGAGTAGTCCTCATGTCTCATGTCATTCAGCATTAATTCTGGATGAAACCACAAACAAAGGGCTCACACTCACAGTGGAGAATGTCACCAGTAATTAGACTTCTGCAGCAAATTAACACTGATGTTAACTAATGGCATCAGACATTGAATGCCAGTGATAAAACTGATTTGCGTGTATGCTACACAGAACAACAGAGGCTTACCTGAGGGATCAGAGCTTCTCACAGTGAGCTCATATGTCAGGTCTGTGAAAAAAAGCAGAGGGTTACTCAAATGTCTGCATCACACGAGGTTGCAAAAGAGCAGCTATCAAACAGCATGCTGCTCACACGGACTAACCAGCAGCGATGCATGTTTGGGGTAAACATGTCAGTGTTTTCCATATGCCAGAGTATTACTTTAACAAGATTAGTGAGGGTTCTGCATCAGCTTTAGTGGCAGGTTAGACAAGGATATGGGAAATCAGGGCTAAAGCATACTCTGTCCTGCTTTCCCCAGCGACTACCTTTACATCCTCCCTTGTGGGAGAGTTTATCTGTTCCTGTTGGCAGGCTCAATACAGGTTATGCTGTATTGTATTGCTCCAGTGCAGGGTGTACACACTAATGCTTGAGTGCATTTCCCATAAGTCATCACATTCTCTCTAAGCGGTTTAATAGTGGCACCACAGCATCTTGTTGACTCTTGGTCCCAAATATCCATTAGTTTGTGTATCTGTCCTAGTGGATTCAAGGACACTGGGATCATTGCTCATATTTATTGTTTACTTTGCTGTTTTCATCTGCTTGCGCGATACATCCTCTGAGAAGATCTTTGATGAGTGGGATTTACCCAGCGGCGTGGCGAGAAGAGAGGCAGGTGGCTACCTGTGGCCGTGCTCACCTGTGCATTGCTGTTGTAACCTGCGGATCTCTGCGTGTAGCCCCTTCAACGTGTTGGCATGGTCCTGCTGGAGGAAGAGCAGGTTTTTCTGTGCACTGTGCAGCTGATTTTCCAGTGTAACATTTGCTGATGCCATGACTGATTGTGTTCAGACACACACCAGCCTTACTACCTGCATATACAGGTGACAGAAAACCAGCAGAGACAGAGGAAAAACAGAGAGAGAAGGAGAAGACGTTAAACTAAAGTCTGGCAAACGGGCCTTTAGTTAATTCTCATCCTTTCGCTCATAAACATCTGGGCTTAGAGATGCGCTCCAACTTTCTCCGTCTGCCAACTGCCCGAGACAATCTGCTTTAGATGACGTATCGAACTAATCACCATTGAACAGCACCATCAAATCCATTCATACTGGAGGCCAGTGAAGTGTAAAAACTGTAACCCAGTTACTGGCATTAAAGCGGCAAATTCTAAAATTTGTCTTAAAAAAATTAGATCCTGTGGTACAGCTTCTCCTCACTTTGTACGTTAATAAATACAACAGATGACAGGAATGACATCTCGATGTATTCTCTTTGGATGTCTATTCAGTATTATGGTCAATAACAAGAAAACTACAAGGGAAGGCATGTTTACTGACATCACCATGACACTGGGTGTGGCATAAAGGCTGCCCGTCTGAAGCATTCCCCTTCCTTCCCTGCCTTGCCCCACCTTTCTCCTCTCTCCCTTCACTGGACGTCCTTGTCTCCAGAGCCAAGCCACAGAGAGAGAGAAACGATCACTCAGTCCTAACATCTCCACCCTCTGCCCGACAACTGTACTGGGCTGAGAGCTGAGAGCACATTGATTCCTGCAACACCCCTCCTGAGTGCAGAGAAAGCCTCTCCCTGCTTCAATAAAACATCCCAGAGCTTCTCACTGTTACATCATCTGCTCACTAACATAAATAATATATCCCGTGACACCGTGCTGGACACACTCCCCGGTTTCAGTAGGTACACGTGTGATTTTTTTTCATGGCTTAAGGAAGAAAAGGAAAGCATGTGATAATCAAAACACAAACGGCTAATCGCAAATGGAGCCAGTTGTGTGTCATGAAGGCTGAAGAGATAATCTATTATTGATGAGTAATGAGGAGTCCTTCCGGTAAACCCTGCGCTGCAAGCATATCTCTCATCCCAGCTCTTTCCTAGAATAGCTTGGATTTTCAAAGACATGACCTCATCCAACGTCAAAACATGGCTTGTGCCATGACATGGAGGTGACGGTGATACACCAGACTATAGGAGTACAGGACTTAAGTGAATTGAACTTTATCTCTCTTTGCTCAGACACAATGTAGGGCCAAATGCCAGTCTAGCAGTAACTATGCCTGCTTTAGAAAACCAAGATTAATGTCAAACCAGTGTGATGTTTTTCTTTTCCTAATACACGAACCAGCATTTCCCCATACAGAGTACATAAATAATCAATGAACTGCAGCAGCATGAAACATTAGCTAGTAGCTACCATCCTCAGCCACAACACGAGCTTAGCAGCCACTCATCTTCCTGTCATGAAGCTGTTTCTTTGCACAGAGGTGCAGTCTTCATTTTTTGGTTTTGACAGTGTGGGCTACTGCTTTTCTTCTCACATCACTAATTTGTGTAGTACTGCTTCCACATAGCTATGATGGAGGAAACTCCAACACCTAAACGTCTATTAGATCACCAGCAACAATAATGATAGTGCAGCTAAATGTTACAAAACAGTATAGTCATTAAAACGCTGCCTAAAGGTTTAACAGGATATAAGATGCGTGCTAGCTGTGAGGGAAGCTTAATACTTTCCACGGCACTTTGAATTTCAGCACCTGCATTGCGGACAGCACCCGGAGCCCACACTTGACATCAAACCACTGCTGGTCCCAGCACCGACTGCCAGGGGATCATCACCTCACACAAACATTATTGTCAAGCTTCACACTGCGATATCATTCAAGAGGTGACCTTGTTTGTCATTATCAAACAAAACGATAGTGGTCGTAAGCTGACGAGCGGTGCCTGTGAACGACTTCAAAACATCTCACTTTCCTCGCTGTTTTATGACCTGATGTGCTGTAGGATGCCATCACTGCATTTCCTACGGTCATCACAAAGGCTGTCCTTGCAGCTAATGTTATGTACTGCTGCTGTCCAGGGAGGAGCTGTCCACTTTGTCCAGGAACCGCAAACAAGCTAGCGCTCATACGTGCTATTCCTCTGTTGTAGGTTGAAAACGCCACACAGAACCCCCTTTACAACCCAACCTAAATAATGCCCTGCTACACACAAAAGAAAATATGCCAATCGTAGAATATGAACAATGTTTTCTTAGCATGGTGGAGGTGATCTGGTAAATTCGGCATACGTTGTGTCCACCAAACAGGACTTGATTTTAATAAATGCTTAGGGTTTAGCAACAATGAGCACATATTAGCGGCTGCCAGCCTATTTTTTATACAAGTATTCTTTTGACGAAGAAAAAACAGGAATAACGGGCAAACCGTTTATGGGGGTTAAAATGTCAATGAAGTCAGCCTGCTTGGGGTAATTAAATATACGCAAAATAAGCTGTATTGCTCATGTAGAAGAACAGAGTGATATCAAAATAACGAAATTTAAAAATACGTTTGAATGAAACAATATCCTCATTCGGAGGAAGTACGTGTGAGGCTTTAATTGTGCTAGCCTAGCTGAACAGCTAACGAGGCTACAGCAGCACATTATCCCATTGAGAGCTTACCTTATGACTATAAATACGCGGTCGTCGAATCTTGTAAAATGTTGTAAATTGCGGTTGAGCAGACTAGCCACGGCGGCTAAGTGCGTTGTGCCTTGCGGGGCATGTCGGTGATGCTGTCAGGGGCTCGCCTAGGTCGGGTGAGAGGGGAGGGCGGCTGTGTCAGTTCCCTATCATCTCCCGGAGCTACAAGACAAAATAAAGCGATGCATCATGGGAAACCAGGGGAAACGCTAACGAGCCTTAAAACACTCAAAACCAAGATTATTCCCATGCAGGCCATTCAATATTATCAATTCGAACCTCATTTTGAATTTATAAATGTATAACATGAGGACAAATACAAGTTTTACCAACCTTATATGACATGAAAGGGTGAAGGAGCCGTTGTCGGGGACGTACTACAGTTTTGAGTCACCAGCGTCATTACCATAGCAACAGAATCTGTCACCTGTTCTGTGGTGATGCATTCGCGCCCTCTAGTGACAGCGTCGGAAAAAGGAGTTACTGGTGCAAGCGAGATATCTAATCATCTCGTGGTCCGAACTGCACTGGGTTTAGGTGTTGGTGGGTGTGTTACATGCCCATCATGTGCCAAACTGCCCGAGTGAAGCGAATTAATGAGAATAGATGAAAGCTGCTGGCCAGGGTACAGCTGGTCGACAGCAGAGGGGAGTGTTGCCCTTCAGTGACAGATTAGGGATACTACAACAGCATACTGGGATCACTCATTAACATGCTACTATTTTTTAATCACTTGCCTTATTATCTTCGCCATTGCTTAATTCTCTCGTGTCTGAAACATGTGTGTGACCATAATAGAATTTATCTTATCTATCTTATTATAATAACACAATTAGACATTAAGGAACACATGCAAATGGTGGGCTGAGCTATATAATAGCTTAAAGTACAATGTGCAGTTTGCCATTTCATCCCTTTTGCCTAAATCTTTATTTGACTCCTTGGGTATTCTTGTGCATGCTGCTGCAGAGCTACTCGTCCCTTTAAGCTATTTTTAACCATACATGTAGATATTATTGAGATAAAGACATAGATATAGGTAGATAGGTAGATAGACTGATGCACCCCCATGTGGCTATTCAATTGTATATGCATCTATACGAATTGGCCACAACCTTGTTAATGTCAGATGACAGACTGCAACGAGTATTTGTGTGGAAATGTTTAAATATAGGCAAAAAGTATGGCGTCAAATGTATTTTAGAGATTGAATTTAAATGTGTTTGATATGAGAAGTCTTACCAGAGCACTGTCTGTTGGTGTGGAACAGAAGTGGCTGTAGTTAATGAATAAACCAGAGGGTAATAAATTAAGAACCTTATCAAACAAAACATTATGACCAGCATATTTTTTCAGGACAGCATCAGCATCAAAGTGCATTTGCCAAATTTGGGTGTGGTGTTGCTCCCTTAGTGAGAGAAACACGTAGAAACTGGTAGATATGCCTCAAGTGATTAGGGCTTCTGTGCTTCTATGTAATAATGAATCCATTAAGTCATTATCTATATGTCCATATACAGTATGTTTTTTACACTAGTATGTTTGATGGAACTCTAAGTGAAGTATTCGTGTAGCACCTTTCTAGTCATTTCAACTACTACCAGCGCTTTTTTACATTACATCCTCATTCATCCATTCACATATCATTCATACATGGAGGAGACACACACATTCACACAGTTGGGGTTCAGTGTCTTGCCCAAGGACTTACAGACATGCAGAAGGTCGGGGGATCGAACCCCTGACCTTCTACTTGGTGGACATATCTGAGCCACAGCCGTGTGTGTGTGTGTGTGGAATCACAGCATCACTTTTTATGTATGTTCATTACAGTATATACATTTGATTTGTTAAAATGTAGTAATAATAAATCATACTATTTACAGCTCCCCATGCACTTTTCCAGAGCAATAATTAAATTTTATCCAGTAATAGGTGATATCAGCACTCTTGACTCTGAGTTTCCTAGTCTGAGGTATGAAAACTAGGGAAACAGTAGCCTTTTCATACTGACCCATAATACCACCTTAAATTATTTCTGGCGAAAGAAATTCCTCAGTGACACAGCTACTGCGTAAAATGATACAAACCAAAAACAAAAGCATCAGTTTTCATTCCCAACCTGAAAAAGAGTCTCACATGTAAAAAGAAAATATCTTGTGGAATAAATGGAATTATTGTCCACCGTCAGAAATGTTGTTTTTCTGAAGCAGCCTTTAATCTCTCCCTGGCTTAGGCATGTTTGCGATAGGGATTAAATTCTTCTCATTTCTTTATGTTTAGTGTTTCTGGCACACTTCCCGCTTGCCTGCAGAAAGAGACTGGTTGAGGAGAAGGTAAGTTATCCTCGCCTCGGCAAAAGTGATGTGAAAAATAACTCCCCAACAGAGACCCCTACCTTCCCTATGATTTGTTTAACTTGCACACTTCTAGAGATCTCCATATATCGTAACAGGTAGTAAAGTAGCTCACTGAGAGAAATCAACCAAATAAAACAAGCAGGACTTTGGACTCCTCCTGTGACTCTAACCAGCTTACAGTTGTTGTTTTTTTGGCCTTTGCCTGCGGGTGATCCGGTGCTGGGAAGGATCCAGCTGAGAAATGCCCCTCGTGCAGGCTGACCAAAGCCTCTCTCCAACCTGAGGCACCCACAGTGGGATTTCCTTTAACAATCTAGCAGGCCTCATAAATGTGTCTGTGATTTACAGCCTAGCACGTCCGTAGATTGATATTCTGTTTTTTATGAAGCAACGGGGGAAATACATTCTTTCAAACACAGCCATGCACTCAAAAATGCTCCAAGTGATGCCATACAGACGTTGGCGTGGGTGCTGGATACGCGCCCAAAACGTCATAAGTTATACCGCTGGAAAAGTAATAAGAGTCAACTATTAATCTTTTGTTACAACTTCTGGCCATCAGTGACACACCAGTGAGTGTAGAAAAACTAATTTATATCATTTTTGAATGTGTCTCATTGGTATAGTTGCTGGATTGTGAACAGATAGTGCAGGTCCTTGTCAAATCTGAGCACATGGCAGCCAGTCTCAAATGGCACTGTTTTACTGCCCCTGCTCTGACAAGCAGCCAATACCAACACTTCTCAGGTTGTAATAGTTTTACAGTTATTATATTGAGGTTGGCAAGACAAAATGCCTCTAAAACTCTGAAAACCTAATTTAATTTTCCGAGACCTTTTTTTTTTTTTATTTGTCTGTGCAAAGAAAGTCGCTTGCCAGTTGAACTGAATGTGTCATTTATGTTAAAACTTCAAAGTAAGCCACTCACAGTGTGATGACACTAACTTATTTCCACTTAAGCGTGCATTTAATCCTGGATACAATCTGGATTCATAATGTGGCACACAAATGGGCTTTTTTTAACCCTACTTTTATCATCATTTTAGATAGTTTGCCACCATAAGACTCCTTTAATCTACTAGACAATACAGGCAAGTAAGCATACATGCTCATACCATCATCTCCATTACACACACAAACACAAGGGTACAGCCTTTCTCAGAGGGCTGCCCATCATATTTTAGCCAGATGTTGAGTCTATATCAGACATTTGAATCTCTTCTCTGTCAAATGGACCCTGAGACTTTTGTATTTTGATTTGCTTTGTGCTTGTGTGGTATGGAACGCATTTGTCCTTTCAAGCCCTTACTTAGTATCTACAGTATGAATGGCAGTAGCATCTGGACTTTATATGAGACCATTTGAAAATAAAGGGGCCAGAATATGTGAAATGCACACTTAAAGTAAAGGTTATTTCAACAGCAATCAGCTTCTCTGACACAGTTTTGTACCTCCCAATTAATTCATGACAAATTTATGAGCTGACAAAACATAGGTGAACATGGAGAGGAAATTATAGCCAACATGTTACATAGGGCCCACATGGAAAGCCCTGCTATGCAGTCACTACTCCACCACTGCCAACATGTCTCTGCCTTTTATTCTGGTAATGAGGGCGGACTGCAGGAAACCATTCCTTCTATGCAACATTTTTGTTTTGTTTTGTTTTTTTCTGGGTTTTTTTCAGTCCGGGGAGAGCAGTAAGCTCGAAGCCATTTAAAGTGACACTTTAATTACTAGTGGTTAATGGACCACTAACACCAGACTTTGAAGTGGCTGTAACTCAAGGTGCCCGCACAGCCAGCCTCTGAGGGGAAAAATGTGTGCCATGGTATAATCCTTCAACGCATAGTGGTGTGAGACATGCTGTGATAAGACACATAACTCACTTGAAATGAGCAAATGAAACAGAAAACACGAGGGTTTACAGGACAAAGCAACAGCACGCAAATATGGGAATGCAATTTGATATTCTTTCTAAAATCCTAGATATTTTGGCAGCTAAAATAACAGTTTAGAGAATTCAGGAGCGTTTAAAGTAAAACAAGTTTTTTCATTTCAGATGCTTGTGCAAGTTATGTTTGTGAAGTGATTGTTTAAACCAACTTTATGGTCTGATCATGTGACAATGAAAACAAAATCAAGAAATCATATTAACTAGTGTGCTTTACTGATTGTTTTTTGTCATTTGTTTGTTTGTTTGTGCAATATTAAACATAAATGTTACCATTTGATGTATTGTACAGTGATAGAACATCACTAAACAAATAAGACAAAAAGTACCTCACGCAAAAATGACAAACCAAAAGCAAGGATATTTGTATTCAAAGCAAAACACTCTGCATCCACACACATTTCTGATTTGTCCAAAATATGCCAATTCATGTGTAACTGTTTTCATGATTTTTGACATGTTTTTTAAAAGCAGCATAGTGGGGTTTGGAGAATTCCTTCATCTTGACAATAGTAAAATCAAAACATGATTGATCAAGCCATAATGTGATCCTTTTCATAGCAGTTGTCAGTTTTGCAGCTACTCGCTCTGCTGTGCATATACAACAGTGTCATCGGCATTCATTTGCAACTGATTATTATTATATATTATATACAGCCGATTATTATAATCATAATATATAGGCTAAATAGTAATGGGCCTAATACTGATCCTTGAGGTGCACCCAGCGCATACTTCATAATACTGGAAAGTGCATCGTTAACTTAAACAAACTAGATTCCATTATATAAATATGGAGGCATGTATGCCATTGCTTTGGGTTTAGAGGGCAGAGCTTGTCTAGGTTTAAGGTTACTGTTTCAGTGGGTGTTCAGGTGCATAGAATATAAGCAGAAGGATACCTGTGTATAGCTTCATATACAGAATTATTCTGAGAAAACCCATGCTTCAGGCTAATTTGTGTGCTAAGGTTATGTGCAAACCCTTTCTGTGGTTTGTGGTAGGCCCTCTCGTCTTGGATTATCACACTCTGGTCGACAACCAGAAGAGAAGCATAAGCAGACATGCTTCTCCTGGATTCAGAGCAGTCATAAAATCCTTCAGGCTCCTATTTCGACCACCTCAGCCATACGCTGCGCACCGCCATAATCATTGCTCTGAGATACAACTCAAAGAATCTCTGTTTTTCCAGAGAAATAAGAGGCTGGTTGTAGATTTTTCCTGTTTTCAATAGATATATTTCATCCCGGTGTCCAGTCACAATAGGGATAAGAATTCTGCTGACTTCCTCATTTCATGTGCCCACATTTATCCATCTTCAAACCACTAGTTGAGTATGTAAAGAAGGAATTTTTGAACAGTGGCTGTTCAAAAACAGAAAAGCATGTCTCTGAAATATAATCCATGGAACATTGACCAAAAGCACTGCCAAACAATGCATTTGTGGACTGCCGAGGTTTCATGTAAATACACTTCATGAAAGGTTACAGAAGCTCTCAAACACTTTCTTGCTTGCTTGGCCAGTACTTGAAACGTCCTCGTGGCTGTGTCCTTGAAGAGAGTCCTATACATATACATGAGATCTAGGTAATATGGTCCATGACTCCTGTGAGATGCAGAGCTGAGGCTTTGGCAGAGTAATGTCCTAAATCCTGCTGTGAGTATGCCGCATGACTATGTGTCTTTAAAACTGTACTGAGACTACTGGAGTTTGGCATTTTTTTCTGTTGGGGGTCTAAGCAGTCGCAGTTTAATCCCGTGATTGATGGAAGTCTCTAAACCCAACCCAACCCAACCCTAAAACACCAACCATTAAACTCTCCCACGTACACTGCAAAAGGTGAAAAAGTCCAAACGCTCAACAGGGACCCACTAAACACGTTCCCTACACTTTAATTTGAGATTTTGTGAAGCACACTTATTTGCTTTCTTGCAGAGAGTCAGATGGAAAGACAGATTCAACTCTCATGTCTCAATACAAGGCTACAACTAGAAGTGGGTTAGCTTAAGGCTTAGCTTTGCATAATGACTGAGTACAGGGGGCAAAATTACATTGCATCGACAGAAATCTTTGTGAGACAGTTGGTGGTCACTGCATATCCTTATTGCCCCTACCAAACCCAGGTATGTTAGACTTTAGCTCCTCTCACCAGAGTGTGGAGCTAGTGCAGGGTGCATGCTAGCGGATCAAATGCTGTAAATAAACACTGGCTGCTGTTTATACATCTCACATATGGATTTTAGTGCCTGTGTGATCTCCAAAGGCCTTGGGCGCACTCCAGTCAAACTGGGCGACTCATCCTTTAGCGCGGGACTCCAAATAAAACAGAGCGGCTTCGCCAAGCAAAACCCACTACAGAGCTATTTTCCACCATCTGTGTGGCCAGACAAAATACAAGGAAATCATTTCAACCGTGAGGCCTTCCCAGATCAAGAAACACCAGATCAGTCAGATTGATGAAAAGCCCCAATCAACACACTGTCAAGGCCCTTCCTAAAGTTGTCCACTTCCTCTGTGGGGGTAAGTGAAAAGCTTCACCTAACCTTGCACCTCTCCCAGCAGTAGAGCTGCTTCACAGGCTCAGCGCACCCCGCCCTGTCTAAGCAACCTTCCTGAACTGAAAACATTTACTTTTTAACTAATGTTTTTTATTTCTTCCCACAGTTTGAGTCAGACATATTTCGCCCATATTGACAACATCCTGAGTTCCCACATTGGTTCAAGACCTTCCAAGTCACTTGCCAGATATTCTCCTTTGCACTGGCGCTGTGTTCACCTGTTGCCAATGTCTCCCAGAGTCTTCCAGCTGCTGTCTGCCGGCCTGTTGTCTTTTTAGACGTCTCCAACAGGGACGTCTCCCCTCAGTGCGGCGGCAGTGGAAGGGTCCTCAGGGCCTCACGGAGTGACTCTACTTGACTATCCTCTTTCAAAGAGGACTGAAGAGGACCACAAAACACCCAAGCCCAGCTGCTTGGACGGAAACCCAACACCAGCTGGGCTCTGTGAGACCAGTCAGCACAGGAAAGCCACGGATTATGGCCTCCATTGCCACACCATCTTCAGTAACGCCACTGTCCTTGGCTGCCGGTCCACCTTTCTACTCCTCTGCAACAAAAGTGAGAACATTTCAAAGTCTCAGTTAGAGGAGATTAGATAATTGTAAAGAGGAAAACTACACTTCAGTACAAATTAGATAGTACAAATATTAGTACATATTTTTGAATGGCATATAATGTTGTTGTTGTTGTTGTTCCATCCACAGAACTTTCCCTTTAATGGAGCTGTTTTTTCCTTGTCTAACTTTGATTGTTGGGCTACTATTCTATAATTTCCCAGAACTGCTTTAACAAGCCACTCAAACCCAAGACTTTGCTGATGATTCCTCCAGTGCATATTCTGCTGTTTAGCGGCAAAAGCGATTGAGTTTCATTTCAGGAAATTCTTTCCACGCTGTATTTTCATTCAGGCAGGGGCACAGTTCTGCCTTGAAACTCTATGACAGGCCTGCTCCAGTGCCCCAGAGTGTGCAATGAAAAGAGTCTTTATCTGCCACTCACTCAAACTCATAACCACTAATGACACCTCGCCAGAAACACTTAAAGTTTATAATTCTCAAAAAAGCAATCAACAATATGAATGGGGTTTGTATCGTCCTGATGATCTGACAAAATACATGCATTTCCTTGTATAATACACAAGCTTTTCATTCTGATTTGCATGGGCATTTTCAACAATCAAACCACTGTGATTTTAAATCTGATGAACGCTGCAATAATTTCATACTTTCTTGGAGCAATATCACTGAGAAATAGCTTGACATAAACAGACTTTGATGACAGCAAAATTACATGAGACAGTATTCTGACTTAAATACCCTGCGGTAATGTGATAAATCCAACGCAAGAATTTACCTGGGTGACTTTGAGCATGAGTCCAAAAAGCTGACACATGGTGCAAGGACAACAGGACATACCATATGGTGTGAAGCAGCAGTGTGGACTATGCAGCACATATCATTGCACAAAAGTCTAGAACTGTGATCATCTGTGACTACTGGTGCTGCATGTGGCAAAGAAACTTATATTGACTAGGGTGACATGAAATAAATTACGCAAACTTGAGGGAGGGAAAAATTGGAAGTGGGGGTTTTCTAAACTAAACTGCCGTCTGAGGCGTCAACTCGCTGCTGAGCGAGCAGCTGGTGAGCCGTCAAGGTGAAGTGAACCCGGCAGGAACAACAACATATTGCCATCACAGCCTCTGCCCCCAAAATGGTGATAATTACTTAGTAAAGGGGAGCAAGGCCAAAAAGACCAAAAGTTTGATTTGCACATTTTGTACATTTATGATATAGTTTTCACATTAGCCTGTATTTATTTCACATGGCCAACAAGAGGACCCTTTTGAGAATGGTGTATGCTATAAAGAACTTAATTTTTAGGGTATTTATGTTGTCTCCTATTGGTCAATAGGTCAGAGACCCCTCTATATAAAGGAAGTGAACACTTGCATGTTTTTTTAATGGATTAGTTCAACATTTTGGGTAAAATACTGATTCATGTTGTTGCTGAGAGTTACATAGAAGCCACCTCTCCAGTAAACATGAGGCTACAGCTAGCAGTGGGCTAGTTTGATGCTTAGCTTAGCTCGAGGGCATTATTGGGGGAAACAGCTAGCCCAGCTATGTGAAAGTGACAACATTTGCATACCCTATACATGTTATATTACATTTTTTTAATTCATTTTTAGTCTTTGCTGATTGCCTGGCACATACGCCTTCATAAAATTACTCTTTTTGTTGCGTGGGTTTACCAAATATATCTAAATATGACACATTAAGGGGTTCATAGGAGGATTTCTGTAAGACTTGCTGCTGCCCCGTCTTTACATCAAGTTAACCAGCCCCTAGCTTCTTTATTTACCGCACAGACATCAGAGTGGTATCCCAAGATGTCAAACTATTCCTTTTATTTATTTTATTTTATTCTAATAAATCCTCGTAGCAAATGTGGCAAATATTGACACAAAATATTCGTGGTCAGCAGTTTTCCCGCTCAAAAATACCGGTTTCAACTTTCCAACGTCTGCAAGTTACAGGTGAGACAGACAGACAGAGAAAATGGGAGCGCAGATGCTGCCCGGCACTGAGGCTAATAGAGAGGCGGTGTGTTTGTGCACATTCCTGGAAGCCACAGCTGCTGTTGGCAGGTTGTCCTCCTGTGCCTGTTAGCTCTCCCAGCTCCATGTGTTTACGTCTTGGGTTTCTCTCCTTCTCCCTCCCTCTGCAAATATTTTTTAATGCCACTGAAAAATGTTTGAATGTTGTTGAAGTAGTGGAGCAGTCATATTAAATGACCAGGATGGCTGTTTTTTTCTTTCAGCTGATACTTTATGAAGAGGCCGTAGTCAGCCAAACCTCCTTCTCCTCCTA
Organism: Pempheris klunzingeri; assembly: GCF_042242105.1. NCBI lineage: Eukaryota > Metazoa > Chordata > Actinopteri > Acropomatiformes > Pempheridae > Pempheris > Pempheris klunzingeri. The sequence continues at coordinate 26,846,164 of NC_092018.1, forward strand.
ATCCCACTGACAATAACCAAGTATTTGAGTGAGGATTCACTTTCTTTATCTTGATTTAACACACACGACAAATGTGCAAACGTACAGTAGCATGAAAGTAAATAAATGCCACGATTTATTTCTATTACTAGGTAAGAAATATTTGCTTCTGGATTGACTTGAAGGACTTCTTTGTTGAATTGAAGAATGTTGACTAAAAATAAAGCTGTGGTGTAATGGAGGGTTTCTGTGGCCCCGTTGGTTCTCCTGCCGGTGGGCTCAGAGTGGGTCTGAAGGGCCTCTGACTCTTTAATTCGGCCCCCATATTCCAGCGTTTTCCATACATAAATAAACAGAAACCACACAGTCTGGCCTCGGCGTGACAGGGAAGGTGTAAACTACACAACCGCAAAGTAGGGACCAGGCCTCCCAGAGCCTTGGCATGCCACTCAGGTTAGATGAAGACGCGCTGATAGCCAGTAGTGGGAAATCACTATTAAAGCAATATTTTGACATTTGAAGTAACATGCTACTCGCGTTCTTGCCAAGAGTTAGACAAAAAGACTAATTCCATTCTCATGTCTGTGTGTTAAGTATGGAGCTGAAGCACGAGGCGAATAGCTTAGCTCAGCACTACGGCTGGAAGCAGCTAGCCTGGCTTTGTCCGCAGTATGTTAAAATACATAAAACAACAATTTGTCGTTTTTACAGTTCTACCTTTGTGAGGATAAAACTAATGAGATAGTATGTGTTTATTATTTTGGAGGGAATCAAACTGTGCTAACAGCCTCCCGGCTCTAGCTTCATATTTATATGTAGTATCAGTCTTTTCATCTAACTCTCAGCAAATCAGTGTCTTTCTCAGAATATCAAACCATTTCTGTCACTGGTTATATATACTCGTGAAATGATTGTGACAATGTGATTTATTCTTGATAAATAAAGTGTATATCTTAAACCTAATTGTGGTTTAAGTTTCACTGTGATATGTTTATGTTGTACCTTTGCAAACTGTGTATTCAGGCTTTAACAAAATTGGGGGTATTGAACAATTATCACCTCAACAATCACCTCAAGAAAATCAACAAATAGATGTTTAATTGTGTAACATTTCATGATTAAAAAAAGCTCCTAAATATAACAATCATTATTAAGAAGTACTATTTCAAATATATGAAATACGTTGGGTTTCTTGTTTTGAATGTATTCAACACAAGACACTCAAAACACTCAAATCTCTGAATACAAGAGGCTTTATTTAAACAGACTCTTAGATTTCTTCTCTCCAGACATGTTTCCCTCTTTCCCACAGTAAGTCTGACTCCACCAAGGGCGGAGAGGACACATCTGCTTCAGCCGTGCAGACGCACTGCTGATGATTACTGCAGGTAAACTCACTTATTACTGCACTGAAAATGAAGGGCTGCAGCTGCCAACAGGGAGGACAACATTTCACCAGGGTGCACAGTACACACTAATTTCAACATATTTGATAAACAAGGCATAAATGCTTCAACGGGACACCGCATTTAAGAACCGTGGAAGTATATAAACTGTGAATCTAAGGGTGATGTGATTTGTGTGCACAGCTGGCACTTTCAGTATATTTAGATCTATATGTTTGGCAAATTTTTCATTACAGTGAACAGATCTGCGATTGACGGGCGCCTGCTCTGGACTGTTTCAGGTGCCGCCAACATCCTGGAGTGGGATATTTACTTTTTACTCTAAAACTGGGGAAGGAGAAGCCAACATCCAACACCAACCCGCGTATTCAGCAGCTGTTTGCTCAGGTGAACAGGCCCTAATTTAGGCCTTTTCTGCTTATTTGGGGGTTTACTGGTAACATTATAGCGCTATCATCCTTTAACAGCTGTGATTCAGAGTTAACAGCTCACACAAAACACGTCCTGCAAAGAAAAGCACGCTCACCGTGTCCTGTAGATGTAAGAAATATTTGATTGCTCTAGCTCTTATAGCCTCTGTATTTGACGCTTAATGAGTGCACAGAATGCACTGACGATCTGCTGTATTAATAGATGCATCTGCATCCCATGTATCCTTTGTTGATGCAACATAATGATCTGTATTTTTTAAATAAAAGCTCCTTAATCAACCAACAGTTATAAACTTGTTTAATGAACCACTTTACAGGAGTTTCTTTTTAACAAGTTTCCCTCAATGAAGGGAGATGTTGAGACTGGCCTACAGCACTGGAAAACATCCACACAGAAATAAAGAAATGTTTTATGGGAACAAGTAGATTCTTAACAGGCAAGCTGTCAGGGACATTTTCCACTCTATGCATGAGCCACACAGGAAAGTGCAAATGAGCAACGAAACAGCTGTTAAAGTTTACAGGCCTGCAGCAATTTATTCATATATTAAAAGAGCAAAACTTTGAAGGAGTTGTTTACTTGAGGTCATGCATGACAGCCCTTGCTGTGGGACTAAGGCAGACATGGGGGTGAGACAGTGGAGCAGCCACCTTTTCATATTTGAGATCAAAAATGTCCAGACAATGTGTGTAAACTTGTAAAAACATTTACACACTGAGGTAAAGTTGTTAAATTCCCAACAAACTAGTGCCAATCAAGACACTGGCATACAATGTTAGACTTACCAAGGAGCGACTCAGGTTTCCTCCCATGCTGGCTCTTTAAGTACACGACACAAACGGGCCCTAATTCATGGACGTGTGCTTATTTGCCAAAGGCACTAAAATAATCTGAACTTAAAATCTGTCTGTGCCACTGGCAAGGCAAGGTTTTCACTTATCTACATGCTGAATTGGCGCAGAGGCTTGTCCCACTGATGTTGGTCTTTTCCTGTTGCGCTTCCAGCAAGTTGACATTTGTGGTATTGAGTAAAATGTCTCAACAGCTTTTGGATGGATTGCCATGCAATCTGGTTCAGACATTCACGTGCCCCTCAGGAGGAACTGAAATAACTTTTCCTCTAGTACACTACCATATTCAGATCAAGAAATTTACTTTGCTTCGTGACCAATTGCTTTTTAAAGTAATGACATTCCCATCAGCCATACTACTGTGAGTTTAGTGATATTTAGCAAATGTTAGCATGCTAACACACTAAACTAGAATGCTGAATATGGTAAACATGATACCGTGTTAGCATTTGGTTCAAAGCCACACAGAGCCACTAGCATGGCTGCAGACTCTTAGTTTCGTATAATAATTACTCCATTTATGAAGAAGATTTTGAAATGTGAGGTAGCAGCCGGCTGTTTGATTCTTTTTAGTAAACTTTGATTGTCATAATTAGTTCACTGTCCACTCTTTCGGTGGCTTGAATGAATGGTTGTAATAGTAGCCTCCTGCTCTGAGAAATGTTCTGCATCCATGAATGCAGAGACCTTTGACATAAAATAACACCCTGCTCCTTCCAGACATGCCTAAACATACACTCACAAAACCACACAGGCTTTGGCATCGTCTTGTCTGCATTCATCTGAGTCGTTAGATTGCTGAGTCACAGAACGCTATAGGCTCTGAGCTATAAAGAGCTATAGCTGAGAACATAAACCGCTGGATGCAAATAAGGCTGTAAAATATATTGCCGCTGTGGTGTTGGCTTTTGTTGCAGGCGAGAGTCCGTGTTGTGAGTCAGAAAAACAGTACAGCAGTCACCGCAGACTGCACCACGTTCAACACTAACAAATTACCAAATGTAGACGCTTTACTCATTTGGCACTCATATTCTGTCATGTATTTCCTAAGTGCACCAGTCAGCCTGTAGTGTTTAAACTTGTAATGCGTGGCATCCATCTTTGTGTAAAGTGACTAAAGCACAAAAGACAGGCTACGGAGCATTTTGTGCATAAAAAGTGGCCTATTATTCAGGTTTAAATTCAAGTATGGAGGCAACGCCATTCCAGCTCTCCTCTGCTTTCCCCTCCCTCTATGTTTGTACAGGTGCACGCGTGATGTGTGTGTTACCGCCACTGTGTGACTGAGCACTGACCCACTTCCACCATTTGGCACGCTGGCACTGCTGCCTCTGTCCTGCACAGAGAGACCGTGAGGCCGAGCAACAAACCGCCCTCTGTCACTAAGAAAGAACCATACTTAGTTTTAATGGCCCTCGACTTGCCTCGTGCTCTTCGATTAACTGAATTATTATTATTATTCATAGGTTTCTGAAGTCACTGTTGCACATGTATATTTACAGCATGCATATACACATCCACATGGAACATTTGTGCCATTTGAAATGTGCACACAAGCCATAGCAAGGCCTGTAATGTAGCTGCGCTATAGCCCTACTGCTGTTATAATTAACACCTTGGCTCTGCTGCTGACCCACCACCACCTTTAACCAAGCATTTAACAGCAAGAAGTTTGTCAAAACACAGCCAGAGTAATGGGTGGCAGAAACAATCGGCATGGCAACCATCAGGGTGAGTGGGGCCTGATGGGAACTGGAGAGTGCGGTGCATAGTCTGGCAGGAGTGTAATTAAACCTGAACTCCGGGGTTAGCTTACATTAACTCCTGTGCCAATTCAAGCATATTAAAAGCTGGAGCGTCAACAGGCGATCGTGTCCCCATGCGGTCCCCACACTGATTCCCATTCTAACCAACAGCTAGACTACATTTTGAAACAATAACATTATCATTGACTTATTATAATGTCTACATGGCAAGTAGGTCCGATGTTTTGATTTTGATCAGCGAGATGTGTGTATGATAACAGGGTGCTGCAGAAAACAGACATCATCTTTGAAGGATATAGTAAACCTCCTGCTTACTGCATGCTTGTCTCATTCTAGTGCAGCAGTGGGGCTGGAGAAGAAAGAGAGAAGAAAACTCATTAAGATTCTTATCTGCAGCTTTTAATATGTTCAATACTGTACAATAAACCTTAGATACCCAAATATCACTGTAGCATAATTGCTTCTTTTCTCTGTACCAAAATCCAAAGAGGCCACTAGGTGTCTCCTCTCACTGCTTTCAAACACATTCAGTTTCAGGCTCCAAGGCTTCACGCAGAAATGCACAGTGATCTCCACCACAGTGCTCAGCAGTGTGACTAGCAGGCTCACGTTAGCATCACTGCATGCCAAGCATTGCACCATTCAGCCAAAGACAGCAGATATGCCTCCACATGCGGCCAATATACTGAAGTGGAAGAGGTAGTGAACGTGGTGAACTCTGAAGCAAGTTGTCATCACCATAACGAAAAAATGGCTCGACAGGCGTGTGCTACAGTGAACCAGGCTTCCTGTGCCCCATAAAGAGGAGTGGAAGTTGGATAAAGTAGCACAGAAAAAAAAGCAAAAGGCCCCTGCATGAAGCGGCTTCATAATTTTCTGGCTGCCTTCCTTCATTTTTTTTTTAAACTACAGTTTAATTTTTGTCTATATCTCACTGGCAGGAGGTGTTTGCTATAGGGAGACTATTTTAGGGCTCATGAGTAGACTTTATGAGCCTTGGGCCACAAGCTCAGTCACATATAGCAAAAGAAGCTCACAGACTGACACAGCTGATATTGGCAGACATGGCCAAATGAGTAGTATAAAACTAAAATGTAAATGGACATTGCAAACAAAAACATTCACGTCATCTGCCCCACTACGGTACTAGCTAAGTGAATAGAGCGCAACTGGCTGGTGCAGTCCATCAGTCCAACTCCCTGCCATCTCCTCTCTTCCCCAGCTTGGCTGTTTAAAGCTGGGAGTGGTGTGTGAATCTATCCCCGAGCCAGCTTCCTGCACAGCAGCTCTCAGACCTCTGTGCTGCATCTTAATGCTCTAAATTACAGCATTTGATGGCTGCCTGGCAGAGAGGAGGTTCCCACACCTGAAAGCTGACAGGGCGGCGAGGTTTATTGCTGCTGGCAGATTTTAGACTGCCGCTGCTGGACGGGGAACAGTCATTTCGACCGTAGCTGTGGAGCTATTCTGTTCACGGCCACAACCGCCGCTGTCGCCCCCTCACTGCCTTCTGGGAGGAGGCCAAGCATTTTGGGTTTGCGCCTGTTTTCTCTGTGCTGAAAAGCAATATTCTGACAAGCTGACATGCACGTCCAAAGACAAGTGACAGTTGAGCGTTTGGTGGGGTGGAAGGGCTCGAGTTGACTCCCTTTGACCTCAAACTGCAGGCGGATGGGAAAGCAGGCACAGTTCCACATCAGGGACTAAACAGACAACTTCACCAACTGGCTGCGACACAGGGCGGTGGCAGAGGGTGAGGCTGCACTATATCAAATTTAGCAGTAAAATCTAAATACATGTCAACATTAAAAATAAAGTCTCTTTTAAATAAGGCTAGAGCTTGAAACAGCCCAGCTCCTTTTTTTGACTTACAGCAGACATTGCATTTGGTGGGACATGAGTCAACAGACTGGGAGGTAAGTGATGGGAGGGAAAATGAATGACACTCCCTTTAACAGCCCTGTTAAGGTGTACTAAGTACTGTATAATGCATTTCTCCTGCATGAGAAGTTTGTCTTCACAGAACCTGCCCAGCAGCTGTGATGGAGGGCCGTCACTCTGCATTAGTTCATTTTGACAGCCAGACACTCCTCGTCTCAGCTGATCCTTCAACAGACCCTGACTGTGCATTTGTATGAGTTGAAGAAAGCTTTGAAAATACTGGCGACCAAATTCCTGATCTGCATACGTTTTATCAGCGCAGCACCCAAAACCACTGCTAGCTCTGCATCAGACGGAGGTCTGGCCTGCGTTCACTGAAGCATGAGCGAGCCCATCCCGAAGAGGCTCAGGAAAATTGATGTCAGCTGTTCAGATCCTCACAGATTTGAGATGCATCTGTATTTGTGCTAACGTTTCTAGGGACACAATCATTTTGCTTCACTTCGATTAGATGTATTCATTAATGTGTCTATTTTGCAAGTAGAGTAACATTTTTGTTTGTTGGAAGTCGGTGAGTAGAGTAAAGGGGTTGCTGGAGGCTGCTGGAGTGCAGATTTTGTGTCTGGGGCTTGGAGCAGGACTCCTTCCTGTCTCTCACAGGATGTGGGGTATCCTGTCTGGCAGCAGCAAAGAGGGGCGCCCGGCTTCAAAGGCAGGAGGAAGTGGTCAGGGGATGGAGAGGGGTAGGCAGGACAGGGGGAGGAGAGACACGACCAGAGACTGAGCCCTGCAGTGGTGAAGCTTCTTTAATTCAGGACAATTCAACATTAACTCAATAATCACACAATATTAACTTAATACAAGTAAAAGGGCAATTCCGTTACTTGAGATGTTGTGCTTTCGTTTCACCACAGACATGAGTCTGAACCAAACTCTGACATGTCAGATATTAATTAAAAGGGATACTCATAAAGTACAATACTCTATTCAGTGTTGTTAATAGCTCTATAACGCTCGTGAGTGGAGTTCAGTTTCCCTCCTACGGACCCTTGTTCTATTTACAAGTGAGGGGGCTCTCTGAAAGACATTTGCAAATCTTGACTCTGAAAATATGTGCAGTTGGCACTGGGAGACGCACCCTGTTCCACTGGCATCTGAGTCATGCCATAGTCAGTGGCAAATGTGTCAAGAGGCATGTATGCTGCACGCACACACACACACACAGCAAACAAATGGAGAAACAACAAGTGTCGAGTAATAGATAATAGACAAAGAGAAGCAATGCAGCAGGGAACAAGGGAGGGAGAGAAATTCCCTAATTACACATGTAAAAGTAAAGCATGGGGCTTTTAAACTCATTACGCTCTCCTGTAATTTTATGCTTGTCTTGCACGCTGACTCTCAGGAGATCAAACGCTAATGCTGAGAGAAGGAGGAATAGGAATCAAGTAATTATCACTTAAAAGATAAAGCATCTTTGCATGCCTTCGCTGTAAACCCTTTTCCTCTCCACATGTGTTTGACATTAGCTGTCCTGTGCCCCACATTGGTAAAGACGTTCTTAGATCAGTAAGAGGGCCTGACTAAAAGGAGGCCAGAGGCACAAGGAAGCCTATTTATAGACCTGGGTCGCAGCAAGCTTCCACTTATTAGTCAGGTTCATCACGGAGCGGGAAATGTAGTGAAACATAAGAAAAGAGAAACTGTAAGGGGGTTAAGCTGGGTTTTTGAAAATACGGGTTGAAAATAAATCTAAATTTGTCATTTATTTACTTATTACTAATTACCTACCTATTACTAATTACTAATACTTATTATTTGTTGTTGTTCTCAATGTAAAGGTAATTGCTAAAATTACCTGCTTTACAATGTTAATTATTTGAAAATAGTGAGCATAGATATAAAAGTGTGAGGAACAAGATAATTTGCAAGAAACTGTGAGGTTTAGAGTCAGATGATATGTGGGTTCATCACTACCAGCAAGCCCTTTTTACATACAAGTAGTCATGTGATCCATTGTTCATACGGAAATATTGATCATAGGCATTTTCAAAAGCACTTACTAAACACCTGCTTGGTCACACACCCATTATAGTTTCCAAATGTGTCTCCCAGCAACATCTGAAAAGACATCTTTATGAAAGAGACCAGAGTATTTTTCCTTTTGTGCAATTCATGCTGGGAATTCCACATCGTCAGTAGGCTGCACACCGCAGACATTTGCGCTGCAGTCAAACCTTTAAGCGTAAATATATGAAAATACATTGGGCAGTAAACTCAACTGAGCCAGAAAAGTAATAATATACGTCCATTCACACACAGCTCCAAAATCCATTAATGTTACATGTGGTGTGACTGAAATACTTGGCTGAATTCTTATTTGGTCTGTGGCTCTGAGATGAGGGAGTCACTATTCACAAGAGCAGAAACGTTGGAATAACAAAATGCTCCTGATGCCAGAACCTCCTCATAGATCCCGCCACGGTGTCAACATGCCCTGCAAGAATGTGCAGAGCTTCACTCTGGCAAAGGGTCAGTCGAGTATATGCGTGTGTGTGTTCACATCTGTGCAATATTCATGTGTGTGTGTGTGGATATGTGTCCATCTGTGGGATCCACTATCTGTGTGAATGTAGAAGTGCGTGCGCGGGGTTTAGGGAGAGTCAGCTGTGAGACGAAGAGCTCAGGTCAAAGGGGCTGGAAGGAGGACCACTGCTGACCAACAGTAACCAATACTTTGATAAAACACTGTAGCCACTGTCAAGGCATTGCAGTGTTCAATAATGAGACAAAGTTCATGCCTCTATGTCAGCACATACCCATCCTGCTGAAGTGTCCTTGATAAAAACAGAGTCCCTCCCACCTCTCTGTCTGACCCTGAGCTCTTAAGGCATGAATTATGTGTTAACGTCAGAGGCAAAGTTAAAGACATTCTGCAAGTATGTACACAAATGCACAATTACTGCACAGCAAGGTGCATCATTTTTTTGCTCTTCTCACAAAATGTAACTCACACCATCCTGTTTATGGGAACTGGAGGTGGAATATTTCAGCTCCATTTTGTTCAGCAGCTGTTGCCCAGAGCAGCAGTCGTCCCTGCCTGCCTGCGGTGCCTCTGCAGGCCAACTCGGCCCACACACTGTGGTGATGAGAGGCGGCACATCAAGCTCACTTGGCTACCCCGTAATCCCCCTTGGCAACAGGGATCAGTCACAGTAGATCAGGGAAAAGGTAGGGGATAGCCTCAGTTCTGTGTCAATGCCCACTTACATTCTTCTCGTGTATGCATGAGGGAATTTCTCCTTCATGTGTATGCACACAGGTCCCTGTGGGTACATGCACTCTCTTTGTCCGGCGCATTGGGGTGAAGGTGCTCTCACTCAGGTGGAAAAGCCGACCAGGTCAGTGTTGGTAACAAGGGGAAATACAGTAACTGCTGTGAGGGATGCTGCTCTGCACAAAAACTGATTCACAGGGCTGATGGGAACATGTGCGCAACACATGGTGAAGCTTGAACAGAATGAGTTCCACGGGCTGGAGAGGCCCATAGAGACCTGGCTACAAACAACCACCACACATCACTCACGCACATACGTGTGCTCATGTTCTTGTACATTCTCCATTTTTACAGGGGGTTGAAGGTTCACACTACTACTCTAGTTTCCAGGTAGAACTCTATGTGTGTGATCGTGTGTTGTGTGTGTGTGTGTGATTGGGATGTGGTGATGAGGGATATCCGGTGGAGTGCCAGCGTGTGAAAGTGTCTTAGAACACCCAGAGAGCTCAGAGAGTTGATTACAGCTAATTGCCTCAATGAAGCGCAACAGCTGGAACTGCCTAGCTGCCATTCAAAGACATGCACAACCCCTCCTGCACACTAAAGACCCCTTGGCTTTTACTAGGACAGAAATGATCTCCCTGTTTGCAGCTCGACCTTCATTCCTCTGGCTCCCCCACTCTTGGCAGGGCCAGATCTATAGCTCAGAGAGCTCTGCAAGATGACTGAGAGTTTGCTGGAGTCGATATGAGCTGGCCTGAACTCAGACTGCTGAGGCTGCTTTTTTCAGCTGTGGGGTTTCCCCCCTTGCTGTGGTATTGATGGAATCCTAAAGATGCTTGCAGCCAGATGTCTCAAAAACAGAGAGAAAGACAGAGGGATAGAAAGAGGCAGCTTTCAGCTCCTTAGAGAACTGCAACGTGTTTGAGCTTTCTCCAGGCTCACAAAGCAGCCTGATCCTCAGTTATCTGCAGCCCCTACATATATTTTAATCTAAAATATTAAAGCATACTCATGAAGCATAAAAGAAATGTCAGGCAGGGGAATACATGTAAAAATTCCTGAAATAGGATTTATGTATGTGCTCTGAAAGACCAGCATAGATCCAACAACAAATTTATCTGCAGCCAAATCTGCTTCAGATGTCGGACCAATAATAAATGCTGGAAATGACTTGGGCTCCGTTCAAGGCAAAAGGATGAAAGCAGTTGTTGTTTCTAGGAAGTCCAGCAGACTAAGAGCAAGTTTGTTTATAGCAACTTCACCAGACTATTCCGGTGCAAAGTCTTACAAAGGTGATCACCGACAACACACGTACACAGTCATGCACCACATTCCTCTCCTTTGCACCCGTCTTAACCTCGTTTTATGCTCTGTCACTCACTCACACACACACACATATTCTCTTCCCACATTTTTTTCTGCCTCATCTACATTTTCTTTCTGTCTCCCTGACCTCCTTTCCTGTCAACCCTCTGGTCTTTCTCCCAGGGACCAGCTCGTGCAGACAGGAAGTGTGGCCTCTGCTGGGTTTGGGCCCATCAGTGTGGTGTTTATTGTCCTAACCTCTGAGAATTAGCATTGAAGACAAAGTCAAGGGCATCAGAGCTGCAGGAGTTTGCAGGGAAGGGAGAGGAAGCAAAACAGGACCAGACTGGGATGTATATTTGTTTAATGGGGGGTGTGGGGCTGCCAACACGCGGTGTGATGACCGAGATGGTGAGGAGAGGGCTGTTTGGGGTCCGGTGAATGGTGCAGATCTGCACCCATTCCTCCAATTGTGCCCTGTGCACCTTGTCATGCTGTTTCCATCCCTCACTTCCTCAACTTCAGAATGATCTGATTCGATACAGTAGGTATTAATACATGCATTTCTCCATCTCATTGACTGATTGTAAAATGCTCTTAGCTTAAATTCCTAGTTATACAGTTCAGCCCTGAATTCTCTAAACCACTTTACCGTATGTGTAAAATAGTCAGCCGACATGGACAATGAAAAAGCCTGCTTAATGGCACCTTTCTCTCCTGGATACTTTAGGACAGTAAAAGGAGAAGTTAACGACTGAAAGTGTGTGTTCCTCCTTTGTAAAATGCCATGCAGAGCAGTTAAAGTTCCTCTCCTCCGCAGCAGCAGGGAACAGGAGGCTGCAGGAATGTGCTCTGTGTACACAGAGGGAAGCAAGAAGGATCTAATGCAGCTATGGTGGAAGCAGTGAAGAGCTGCCAGCTTCCACCAACGTGGAGGGTAAACATACTTACACTCAAATTACATGGCCTCTTATTAGCAACATTGTTTGTTTTTCAACATGTATTTTGTACAGCTTGAACTAATATCATTAGAGCAAAACTGTGCTCTTCTCATGTGTTAAACATCTGTAATCTGCTATTTTATTCAAATTAATAAAAAAAAAGGCACAGTCACCAAACATTTACACCCTCTTTCTCACATACACCATTGTTGTAAAAACTAAAAGAAAGTAATGAAAAAGAATGCCATGTGCCAGATGATGTAACAGAGGAATAGACACAACATAAACACAAATAAGTACAGATGATTATTGCATCTCCCACTGAGTAGTAAGATTAAGAAGTACATCTTGCAGTGCATTTAAGGAAAGTTGTAGTTTCTCTGTAGCTAATTGGACAGAATAAGCAGCACAGTACAGAACAGTATCGTCTGCATAAAAATGAATTTTACAGTCAGAGACACTCTTCATTAGATCTAATCTGTGAGGTATTTTCTTTCACCACAAAGTCACTGTAGATGAGGAAAGCTAATTAAACCTTTAACTAGTGTTGAAAACTGTTTTCCCTTCAATTACTTTAAGAGGGAGTATGCGGAGGTTCCTTATTTGGACAGACTGTCGATTTACAAAGAACAGAGAAGTAAAGAAACAGAAACTTGTATAAATGCTTTGTAAACCAAGTCAAATGTCAATGGCTTATGCAGTTAAAGCTAATTCCCATGGTTAGTGGTATTATCAAATGCTAAAAGCATGAAGCCAAAGGTGGCCAGTAAGAAATAGTATGCACATTCAGCGCAAGCCAAGCAATCATCTGTCTCATTAGTGCAAGAAAACCATTTCAGTTTGTGTTGTTAGTGAAGTTAGTGAAGTGCAGTAAAGACTTGCAGAAAAAAAATTAGAGGAACAAGCTCTCCTAGCGCTCTGTTTCTCTCTTCTGAAATGAGATCCATCTTTCTTCTTGAAAAAGTGCTAAAGGGAGAGAGAGAGAAAGCGACAAAGTACAGGAGCAGAACACCATACCCAGATTAGTTACGCTGTGAGCAGCCAAAAAGAGAGTTGGACATTAATACGGCAATTTTACCAGTTAAAATTAAGTGGATTACAAATAAAATGAATGGGGCAATGATTCAGGTGTTGCAGGAACAGATTTGTCACTAATGTCTCGGATAGGTGGGAAAGGAGAAGCGAATACATGGATTTATGAGGTCCATTAAAAACACACCACAGTGGTTTGGAGGTCAGCCCCTTACGAGAACTAGTTTGCGTTTGTTTGCCCTTGTCTTTAACATTTAAGGGAACATCTACGCACAGAGATCCCTCAGTGGTGATTGGGCTGTCATCCAACTCAGATGCTACTCAGAGTTTTACGCTTGTGCCTCAGATTTTGCCAGGAGAGGAAAAAAAAAATCATGGGAGGCCACACAACTCCAGTTTAATGAAACTTTAAGAGAGTGAGCGGACACACACTGTGACATTAAGAGAAACTTGTTTGAGGAGGATTAGAGGTGCAGTTGCAACTCCTGGTTAGGACCAGAGCTGGGCAAGCCATGCATGACAAATCCTATGGATTGTCAATGATGGAGGACTGTAAGGATTTAGCTGTACAGGGGCTGAAGGACTGGAACTCTGAAGGAGGGGGGAAATCTCTGCCATTTCATCCACTGAGCTCTGTGACACTAATCAGGAAAATCTCCCTGAAGTGGAGAACTTGAGATGAAACCACAAAATGTCTGGAAGGGGTTGACTCCAGGGAAAAGCAGGGGTAAGGTAAGATATGTCAACTGGGCCGGGGCTTAATCTTGAGTGCTGAAACGGTTATGAGGAACTGCCCTAGATAGAGGCACTGATTATTGTAAATGTAGGCTCGAACGTCTGATGAATCAACCCGTCTGGTACCTGGGAAAAAGAAAAAGATGGTGTGCTGTGGTAGCCAAAAGGATAACATGGGACCTGTGTGTGTGTGTGTGTGTGTGTGTGTGTGTGTGTGTGTGTGTGTGTGTGTGTGTCCACAGCTCTTACCCCAGCTGTCCTGCCACTCTCGAATCTCTGCGAATTTTGGCCGTCGGGTTGGACTGGCAGAGGAATGCTTTCATGTCGCTGCTTAGGAACTGGAATGGAAGTATTAAAGCAATTCAAAACATGACCCTAATTTATTAAAAGTCATCTGTTTCCTATAAGCGAGCGCTAATTAATGGCCGTGGCCGGGGGAAATGAGAGGCTGCACAGATGAGAGGCAGAGAGAGAAAAAGAGAGGGATACAGGGAAAGAGAAAGGTTTGTGTGGGTTGGGGAATTAGAGGACACAGAGATGCTATACATTACTTACTGTCACATGTTTCAAATGGGTTTACGGCAAGTTAAACGAGAAGGCTGCGTTCAAAAATCATTTGCACTTTCACAATGTTTTGATTAAGACCAATTTGCTGTATTTGTTTGGCGACTGGAACAGCAGGGTAAACAAAGAAGAGTTTGAGTTTCCTCTGTGTTTACTTTAGCATGGAGGGAACAGCATATGTCTGTGTACCACTTATGACAACAATTTTCTCAATCCCTGTGAGACGCATGGAAATTATTAAAGGAAAAATGTGCGCTGTGGTGGTCACAGTTATTCTGGCAATCAGCAGGAGGAAAAGGATGCCGCACTGAGCCTTGAGGTTTTTTTCTTGACATTTTTGCTGTACCTGGACTCATTCTGATCAATACAGAAACATCAGAGATGATTTTCATGAATCAGAATGCAGTGTCCACTTTTCCTGTCTCCTTGCATTTATTTCACATTTCAATCATCAGATCCTACTCTCTCCTTTGAAAGAAAGACAGTCAGACAATCTCACACAGGAAACTGCAGAAGACCTTAGCTACATGAAAAAAACATGCAGCACCTGGAGATTTCTTATTCAGACAACCACCAGGAAGTGCTCTTTTCCCCATACTGTCTTGATTAAATCAGTTTCTGCAGTCTGGAGGAACACATCAGCAGACCAGAGAGCATCAGGTAGCAAAGAGAAAGAATCCTTCCCTGGTCCACACACCCTCCAACACTCCACACACCCCAGCTTCTGCAGACCCGCTGTAATCCATGTTTGCACAGCTGCTGCTTTCTCAATCTTTCTCCATATTGCGAACCATTTCTTACTCTCCCACTACAAGAGAATAACATTACAGAAGCCCCCAGGTACCACAGCTTCTTCTGGGCGGTGGAAGACAAGTAATCGAGCCCCTGGATGACCACGGCCTGACCGGCCCACCGGACATCCGTTCTCACAGTTGGACCGGACAAGCTGGTGTTGACAGAGAAACATGAGGACGTCTTCACTGGAAGCACAGTTGCTGTTTTTTTCCCAATCTAATAAAGGGCTCAGATGTCCAGAAAAGCACTACGTCTTGGTTGACTACATGACTGTCATCAGCACTTGATTTCTTACCGCCCACCAGTTCAGGCACTATATCTTCACGTCAGTCTAAGCTAAACTCTGCTGACAGGCTGTTGCCCAGCTCTGACAGTAATCTAGCTGTTTTTATGGAAATCAGTGGAGAGTGGTAGATGTGAGGTACGATGTGAGACACAGCAGCATCTCCAGGAAATAAGTAAAACATATTTACAAGAAAAAATTAAGTCTAAATGGACTATCTCCGTAAAAACTGGTCTGCCTTATGGCCTGCCTGTGCTGCTCCTTTAGGAAAAGGAGATTAATGGTTTCCTGTGAAGGCTTCAAATTATATCTCTCTTAGCCTGAGCTTCCATGTGGACCATGTGTTTACAGTG
This sequence comes from Pempheris klunzingeri, assembly GCF_042242105.1. Taxonomy (NCBI): domain Eukaryota; kingdom Metazoa; phylum Chordata; class Actinopteri; order Acropomatiformes; family Pempheridae; genus Pempheris; species Pempheris klunzingeri. The sequence continues at coordinate 26,861,767 of NC_092018.1, forward strand.
AGCAGGGACTATTAAGCAAGACCTGGCAAAGACAGTAGGGCATTAATTAAAATGGTTTTATGAGCAGTTAATTTAATTTGGTGCTAAGCAGTCATCACTGTGAGGATTTTGTCCTGCACTTCCCAGAGATCATTGCTCAGTCGCTCATGGTGGGCATTACTGTGATGCCTTCGATTAATCTGATGCAGATTTTTCACCACTCTGCCACTTTGTTCCAGTCTGAAACTTTAAGGTATTGGATGCATAGTCGTGAAATGTTGTATTCGTGGTTCTTTAGAGGATGAGTACTAATGATTTATGACCTTCTGACATTTCCTCCTGTGTCACCACAAAGTTTATAGTTTTGGCTTGAATAAAATATCTCAAAAACTATTTTATGGACTGCTGTTGAATTTGCTACAGATATTTGAGGTCCCCGGGGGATGAATGCTAATGATTTTGGTGACCCCCTGAGTTTTCCTTTAGTGCCAACTTCAGTCAAGTTGATCGCTTATTTAGTGACCATTGCTTGATTGATTGGCACACATTTTGTCCAAGTGTCCAATCCTGTAGACATTTTGGTAGGTTGGCATTTGGATCTCCACAACTATTTGATTGCAGTGAAATTACATTCTTGACCAGTTTATGACCAGATACCAGCAACAATAATTTCTCCCATAATTCCAATCAGCCTTAGCTGTGATGCTCAACATCAGCATGTTAGCATAGTCATTTTGACCATGTTAGCATACTGATGTTTCTGATGTTCCTCTATACCTAAATACAGTTTCTGTGGTGGCACATTTCCTTTGGTCTTCTTTCTTTTTGTTCTGCTTATTGCAAACATGCTGCTGTTGCTGCTGCCAAAAATGTAACAAGCACCAGTTCGTGCATGAAAGAGGGTCTATGTATCTAAACTTAAAAGTAAACTCGTACGAATTCCCCCTAATCAAGTCATATACTGTAGCTACAAGACTGAGCAGAACATTTTGATCAACACCATTTACACAATAGCAACCTTTTTTTTTTTCCTGCAAAGTGAGTTGTGATCATGTGAAAATTCAAACTGCTGAATTGGTTCAGGCCTGCCGAAAGGAAGACATCCATTTGTGCACGTGATACAATATTTATCAGTGCAGAAATCAGGGTAACGTTTGAAAGCAAGGGAGGATGGAACAGTGTTAAGAAAAAACAGTGCAGACAAATGGGAGTAAACTGGTTCCATCAGGGGTGATGTGATAAGTTTTTTTATGTCAGAGTCACGGTTGGTTAGTTAATCTGCAGGAGGTTGGGATGTTATTGCCAAAGATAAGAAATGTTTGCATGAAATGTGTCAAAATTTGCTTTGAGGGAGGGTGAGTGTGTGTGTGTGTGTGTGTGTGTGTGTGTGTGGTGGATGGGGGCTGGTTTTAACAGGACCATTCCTTGCAGGTTCGAGGTCAAGGTGAGATTAGGTTTCCCTCTCAGTCACACTGTTGATAAGAACTCTGGGATATGTAAACACGCTTTCACTCCCACTCCCGCCTTTGTCTTTCTCACACAGAAACACGCACACACTACCACACAACACAGGCAAGTGTAATCATGCTGTGTTTCATATTTGGGGAATTTTTCATTCAAGCGGGATTTATCCTAGTCTGTAAGCAGCAGATTTGACTGTTTTCTCAGGGCAAACAGTTTTGTTGGCAAGTGGCTCAACTGAACTTGTTTCCGTAGATTAGAAGAAACCACATTCTGTATTCACAGTCGCACCCAGCCGCTCAGCAGCCTGCTGCCTCCTCCCATAACAATACCATGTATTTTGGGACGGTGCCACTAGTCCTATAGTTGGTGCAGTTCCAGGATATTTTTAGATGGACTTTGTTTGTGTTGTATATTTAACGGACATGTTCCATTCTTATTTTCTGTGCTTCTCATGCCTTCCAGCAGTCAGTTATAGCCTGCTGCTTGGGTTTGGCTGCAGGCACAGAAACACATGTGTTTGAGAAGAAGGCGGTGGCTCTGACAAGGCTGGGTGTGGTAATAAATGTCCAAAATTCATGGTAGGCCGGGTGTTAAGTTTAGCCAACGACCGGGGAGGCCCAGCAACAAACATAAAGAGGGGAGTGTGTGTGACAGGGCGAGTTAGAAATGCCCCATGTGTGAGAGACATGGCCTTGTCATACAATCTGTCATCAACACCACGACTGTGCTGTATCACGCTATCATGTCTCAGTCTCTTTCTCTTTGCAGTTTATAAATGGCGCGTGTGCCCAATGCATCTAGTACTGTCCACTGTCTAGACACATTAGAGCAGAATGTTCTGTGCCTGAAGGGGACATCAACGCTGTGATTAATTTCAAACACAATTCAAACGGTACACGCATTATGTGCAACAGTGCGTGCAGCATATGACTTATGGTTTAGATGCTACATGCATGCATCAGCACATACAGTACATTTTTAATTATAACGTGTATGCACACCATTCTGAGTGTGTGTGTGCGTGTGTGTGTGTGTGTGTGTGTTCCAGCATCAGTAATTTATTAGCCACATTAGCAGAAAAACACAGTCAGTTGATCCACCCCTTTGGTCCAGACTGAAATATCTCAACAACTACTGACTGATGGATTACTGTAAAATTTAGTTCAGACGTTCATGGTCTCTTACTGACTTTGGCAATGCTCTGACTCTCACATTTGTGGTTTTGAGTGAGATGTCTCAGCAACTATTTGATGGATTGCCATGAAATTTGGTGCAAACACCCACGTCCCCCTCAGGATGAACTGTAACAACTTTGGCGATTTTCTGGCTCATGTAGCACCGCCATTAGGTCGGACTTTTACTGGTTCTAATACTTTGGTTTATGACTAAATGTCTTGTAACTAATGACATTCCCATCAGCCTCAGCTGTATTAGTGTTTTGTGCTATTTAGCAAATGTTAGCTTGCTAACACATTAAACTAACATGCGCCCATGGCAAACAGTATATTTTGAACACAATTCTAATAGAGTAAGACATATTTGCAGAGGACAGTTTTCCTTTCTCAGCTTCCCAGGATGACAATAGAGGATGTGGGTGAGAAGTTCATTCCTATCATTCCTGCTCGGCGGCTGGGAGTGGATTCACCTCAAGGGTTTGATTCAACCTGTTGAGACTCACATCTATTATATCTATTATCTGGCAGCTCTGCAGTAAAGTAGATAATGAATCTTGAAAAATATCAAGTTTTCATCTGTGTTCCACTGATTCCTGCAGAGTCTATCATCCGTCACGAGTTTGGTAAAGAAACTGTGAAATAGCTTCATTCCACATAAGATAAGAAATGTTTACATAAACTCCACACCTTTATCACCTCCTGGCCTGGTGATAAAGGTGCCTGTTGTACAACCACGTGCAAATCTTTAAGACTTTATCCCTCCAGCACTCCAGCCCAAGCCTGTGTGGTAAAAGTGTTTGCTCAGAGCCAATATTTAATAACAAGCTATGCCCCAAATTGAAATGAATAATATCTCAGGGTTTAGTGCCAGAAACCATCATGGTCCCAAAAATGAAGCGTCCCTTCACTGTTTGGGTTTGTGGGCTGTCAGTAATGCTGAAGACTCAAGCTTTCGGAGGAAACACATTCATGCCCATTCATCAGGGGTGTTTATGAAGCTTATGGTGCTTCAATCTCTTTCTCTTTTCACTTTCTGATCTCTCTCCATCGCTCTCATTCACTGACTCTCTTCTCTTTTCTCCCCCTATTGCCCCCTCGCTGCCCTGACAGCGGTGGTAGTTACATGGCCCCGGCTTCTCACTTTGTAGGTCGAGTTTGAAACCCAACACTGGCACCAGGAGTCACCTTCCAGGCATGGCTCAAATGCCCACCACCATCCCCGTGCCCTGGAGTCACAAGACCGAGGTGGGACAGGAGGTCAGGATCAAGGGGGGAGCTGCTCCACCAGGCCAGGAGCTGGACGCCCCCCTTGTGATGCTTACGTAACTTCAGAACTTGTTGGAGGACATTGGATGGGGAGAGCACCCCAAGGCACATGATCAAAGCACATCTCCATCTGTCTGATCAGAGCTGATTGTTAGGTGGGCTCCCCTGTGACCCTCCATAAACTTGAGTGACCTCCCCCGAGCACTATGCTCGCTCGCCCACTCCCATTCTGAGGATTCAGTTTCACTGGAGCCATGCAGTGGATTCCCTTTATACACACAGGGGCAAATTAGAGAAGCAGTGAGTGAGAGAAAAGGAATGGTTGCAATGGAGGAGTGAGTGAGTCTGGAACAGAAGAGGTAAAGGGGCAGAAATAGAGGGATGAGGTGGCAGTGAAGACAGCACACAAGTGGACTGGTTGGTGTTTTTCCTGGTTGTCAGTGCCTCAGATGAGGAGACTAATAGTCATTAGGGGTGTGTGAAGGTGAAGACTGGTGTTTGTGTGTGGGTAGCGGGTGTTTGCTGACTTTGCAAGAGCGCATTAGCAGGACAGAACCTGAGCCCTGCTCAGACCACCTGCAGTGCCTTCTGTCTGTCAAAGTGGTGTCTTTACAGAGTCATACTGCCACAGATCACAGGTCACATGAGCAGCTCCAACCTGCTCCTCCATCCACGCTTGTCTTACCTCAAAACTCTTATTATTGTCAGAGTTTTAGACGTCATTTTTAATGTTCATGATACCTTTCTACTTTGGGTAAGAAAGATAAGCCAACAGTTTAGTCTTTAGATTGTCTAAACCTCTTCATTTGGAGGTTGTGTGTGCCTGAAATATTTGTAATGATCCCTCATTGCACAGGAAAACTGTGGGCCCACACAGTCATTCTGTAAACTCTAACGGACAGTCTGGGCAAAAATTGTGCAGTTTACTTTGGCTTTCTCTGCCCAGCACGTTTGGTTAGGCTGAGGGTTTATTTAAAACCTGTCTGATCATCTGACCGCTCGTGTTTCTTGGCCTGTTGCACTTTTAGCAGTGTCTCCACATTCTCAGATCTCAGGAATTAACTTTGTGAGAACAATGTGATTTTTACTAAAAGCAACATGGACTATGAAATTAATACCGCAGACCACACAAAACTGGAATTTACATGTTATTAGTATGTTATGTTATTACTGTTATTTGGATCATCGCTTTGTGCAATATTCACCCACATACATTTAAAGCTGCACAAATCAATTTTTTTTATAACAAGACAAATTCTTATGTGCAATGTGACAAGTATCATAAACACTGTTAAACCCACAGATAATTATCACCTAACTCTGCACTTCCCCTTCAGCTCTCTGTAGTCTGTCTGTAGTGTTTTTGCAGCTTCCAACTCCGCTCTCATCAACTTTGATTCCAGCCACACTAGGTAGCTCTGATAAAGTGTGTACTACCTGCTCTGTACCAAACACCAGACAGGCACATTTAGCGACCAGCTAGTGAGCATAATTAAGTATCAGCCTGTTAAAGAGCCTCATATTTCCCTCAGGAATTGGTGGAGACCAAAAAAGAGATCAAAGGAATGTGAATGTTGAACTGTACGTTCATTAAGTAGCCAGAAACTTGATGAAATAAAGGCAGTGTTGTCTGTTAGATGTGCAAGTAGGTAGCTGTTTGCTAAAACATTTGTCATGTCAGCTTTATATGTGTTGTTTCATTGTGTTTGAGAGCAAACACATCAGCTAATGCAGGTTGAACCAGTTTAAGAAACACTTATCCAACTGTGCAGCCCACTGTAAACTTCTCTTAACACTCAAATCACACACAAGCAAACGATAATAAAAAATACATGTACGGGACTGACAGTAATTCAATCCTCAGTTCAGTAGCCTGCTTTTATGCATGCTTCCCAAACCATCTGTGGCCCTGCTGCCAGTAAAGGTGACACACACTGTCACAACATCAGATCGCACTCAGTCAGTCATATACTTGCAGCCAGTGGCCCCTGATGTAAGCTTACACACATTAAATTCTTGTAGGTAACTGAATGCTGTGGGCAGCCATGCAGGAGCCAGCCTCCGCGAACCCATGAAGAGTTATAAAAAGAGCTGAGAGCCTGCAAAAGGGCACTCCCTCTCTGTTTCTTTGCCTCCCTGTCTCTCTCCTGGCCTCCATCGGTTCTTACTCATACCCACCTAGTGCTCCCTTCTGATAATAATTATTATGTGCTTTATTATGTTGTGAGTGTGGTGTATGTTGATTTAACTGATTCAGGGCAGATCATATAGTTAGGTAAGTTGTAATTAATAGAATCTTATGATGAAATGTGAAATGTGCCACAAACATTTGTCTAAGCTGCTCAGTACTTGTTGCTTTGTCCTATTGTCTTGTATAGCATTATGGAAAACCCCTCCAATGTGGAATTCATCTGGAATAAAACAAACAGTATTGAGGAATTTTGATGGACAGCCACGGCTGCCTTTCCCTCAGGCTATATGTATTTAGCACATAGCTAAAATGAAACAACAAAAAATGGGACTGAGGTAATGTTGTGGTCCTTTAAATCTGGAAAAACAAATAAAAGACCAGACTCCTTCAATGGAGCCTCTTTCATTAACATACTGCAACACCTTCCTCAGCATTCCTAGTTTTTGCTGCCTCTGTATTTATGAACATTTTGCTGCTTGTGGTCTTATTACAGAGCTCCAAGGTATATGTATATATGTATATATGTATATGTGTAATTTGTAGTGGACATATGAGAACTGCCACTGTGAATCTTGACTATGTTCACCAGCCAGTCGCTAATTTCATCTGTTTGCTGTTTGGGATTAATCAAGACTCTATAGGTGAAACCAGGTGCCCGCTGCATCTGGAACCCAAACTGATAAGACCCCTGGGAGAGAACCAAAATAGTAAACTTGCAGGCCATAAAACCTAAAAGACCTTAAAATGCCATAAAAGTGGGGAAAACTGCAGATGGTAATCAGATGGTAATTATCTGTGGGTTTGTCATTATGGGAGAACCCTCTCACATTCCACATAGTCTTTTGATAAACTGTTGATGTAGAAATTATCATAGCGGCTTTAAAGCTTAACATTGCTGCTTTCTCTCTTGATTATTGAACTAGAACGGCCAATGAGAGCTTGCAGCAGACTCACTATGTCTGCTCTGTTTAGTAAAGGTTAACTAACGTTTGGCTAATAAACCTGCTGCATATTGAAGACATGTCCTTACAAAACATACACGATTTCACACTATGTACTTTGTTTGTAGTCTGAATTTATATAATGCATAATAATTGTATCATATGATACTATATTTTCTTTGTCTGTATACCAGGTTTCTTTTAAAACACATTAAAACATCCATTCATTCTAGATGTTTATCAGTGGTTCACATAAATTTACATCTAGCGTCAATAAACCAGTTACACATGAAGCACATTTGCCTGTCCAGACAGAGAAAAAGAGGTAGAGAGGGAAGGGATGACAGAGGTGAGAGAGAAAGAGAGAGGTCTGCAGCTCTGTCTGCTGTCCCATGTGGATAGAGTGTCGAGGTGTTGAAATGGCCCATTGAGCCAGAATGTCAGCTATACACAGAAGATAGGACGGAGCACAGATCTGTCCACAGCTCACTGCCACTGCACTGCCCTCCGCCGCCTCCCACCCACCACCGACACTTCAGGGCCAGTGGAAACCTTCCCGCTACACACACATAATGCACACACATGGAAGTAGAGGGAAACACCTCCGTACGTATATGTCAGTCTGCAAGTACATTTTCATCGCGTATGTTTTTTTCCCTTCACAACTCTGAAAATGAACCCAAGCCCACTTTGCCCACATTTTGACACAAAAAACCCATTGCCATTGTGAAGCGTTCAAAGGAATCTGTTTTTCTCAAATGCCACGTCCTTAACAGAAAACGCATGGAAAGCCTTCACAAGGCCAACATTGTTCCCCAGGCCTGTTAAAATGCACATGGAGACGCTGTTGAAGGAAAAACCCCTACTGTATCACTGTGGGTGAGAATTCAGGCCGCTTGGCAGATACGATCTTTAGAAGTGGGTGAACAAAAATCTCCCCTATCATTTATGAGGTATGATATTGGTGTGTAATACAACAGTGGCATTGTAAGGAGAGTGAGAATAGGTGAAGAAAAAGAGCACATTGCCAATCACAGAAAAATGTCATGAAACAAAAGTTTAAGTGATAAAAAAAAATCCCCGAATCAGTCGGAGACAATTGAACAGGAAATCTAAATACTTGATAACACAAGAGCACACTGTGAGCAGCTCAAAGGCATTGACATATTACTCAACTTAACACACAGAGTTATGCAAGAAGCAAAACAGCCAGGGGAAAGAATCCACAGCCAGATATCAGTGGTCTGTTTAGCATTAACCTCCTCGTGAATTTGTAACATATTTTCAGGGGAGCAGAGATGACTAACTGGTCTCATGACACAGCAAGCGAACCGTCACCCCGGATGGTGAATGGCGCTCTATATGAATGATAAAGACCTCATATATGGTGTCATCATTGCTTCGCCATCCGACCTGCCAAGTGGAAAGCTGCACTGCAGGTCTAATGAGCAGAGAAACAGCAATGTGTTCGACACGCTCTGTTGGTGATGGAGCTCCCACTAAAGCCCCAGCTAATTAAAAGCCACTACAGTGTAGCAGGATAGAGCCAAAATAGCCTCCAGACCCAACTGTTTGATAGAAACAAACATGGCCGCCTTCTGGAGTTTTCAGCCAAGTACGACACACGGTGTGCTGAAGTGAGAGGAAAAGCTTTTTTCTTTCAGCAGCAGCAGTGTGAATGAAACCCATGAGGAGAGCGAAGAAAAGGCGTCACTGGTATGAGGTGATTTGACACGTTACTCAGTCTGTTTTCTTTATTCTAGATACTGACATTTAATAAAATAATACCTGAAACGCATAGATAAGTATTGAAAAACTCAATAATAGAGGATCTTAACAGTGAACTTAACTTTAACTGACTGACTTCATGTGAATACATATATAACAATTAACAAGTGAAATAATATAACCCTCTAAAATGACCATTCTTTATAATACTCTGACGTACTTGTTTAGTAATTATACACATGATTTTACTTTAAGCTACACTAATCAAGATTCTTAAACAAACAATAGAAAAATGGCTACTGTAATGTGAATGCATTGGTTGTAGTGACGAACCTACAGAGAACAACCAGCCAAAGCTTTATAGTGTCTTTCTGCTGGCAAACAAAGTTAGGAAATACTTGGAGAACATAGTGGAATATTTAGCAACTAGCTTAACGAGAGTGAATATTGGACTTTCATTTGTCAGGGTGCCAGAAACACGACTCCAAATAAATGCTAATGTTGCTCCAAATGTGTCGGATGTGTAAATTAGCAGCTGTTCGCCTTGTTTGCAACTTTATAAGGTGATAATATGTCAGAAGTGTGTTCGCAGCTTGTCTGCTGCCCCCAAGTGGCCAAAAAAAGCAATTAATGCAGGTTTAAGGACACTTTGGAAAGTGTACTCAAGTATATTTCCGACTGTTACTTGTAATGGAATATTTTCATTCTGTAGTCCTGTGAATTTTAACTTGAGTAAAGGGTGGAGGAAGAAGCTGGCAGCTGTTTGCATTTCTTTTTTTTTTCTATTTTTTTTTGCCAGTACATCATTCAGGAATCAGGTCATCAAAGCTCAGCAGGAATATAATGTTCACTGGTTCACTTGAGGCAACAGGGTGCGTCGACTGCAGGGTATGATATGTGCTACTGAAACTATGGCTGGTGGCCAAACTCTTCTGTGTGAGTAAATGTAGCCAATGTTTCAGAAAGGCGATAACAGTTCTTTCCATGCTGGCGGCGTAGCTTCTGGCGGAGGCGGACCCCTGGGTTCTGACGTGCCCCTCGGCAGCCCCGGACATGTCAGCAGAGCTCACCTCCCATCCAGTGTGTGGCAGAGCAAACACAGGAGCCACATCAAAGCAGCTGAGCCAGGCCGCAGTGCCCCTGTGTACTGGTTTGTTATTCTCCTCCAAAGGTTAATTACAGTGGGGCTTCAAAGGGCCGGCTGGCCATCTGCAAGGAATTTGTAAGATGAAGTCTGAAATTCCTGTCAGGCCAAACGAAAAAATAAACAGACCAATCAATCAGTCACTGCTAAATCACACGGTCCTCCGTTGTGGTTTGTGGGGGGTAATGGCAAGTTAATGTCTTACTTAGAAAATAGCTTTCGACCATGAGGGAGAGACTTGACACTTTCATAATCCAATCTGCAGCATGGTTCACAGGGCAGGGTCATGTGAGGGCATATCACTGCGTGAACAAACAGGCACAGGCAGAATTAATGCAATATACAAATGTGCTGCTGGAAAACAGCTTTGTCAGATGGACAGAGCAATGGCTTGTTAGAGGGTGGAGAGAGAAGAGAAATAGAGGAAGAAGAGCGTGGAGGGAACGAGATCACTGCAAAAACTGTACCTCCGAGTAAGCGAGATAATCTTACATTTAGATCTCAACTCTCGCTCCACTTGATCTGAGTATATTTTGGATCATTTAGTCCTGACCACGCAAGGCTCTGCGACTTCATTCAAATGTCACTTAATTAGCAGGAGTTATGCTTAGTGAGATACAAGGAACATGTTTGTCCCACATTCTCCAGTGTGCTTTAACACTTACGTTAAGGTATGATGTTTCAAGAGAAAAACATGAAAGTTTTTGTCCTTATTCTTTGGACACACATGTGTACAGTACCCTCTTCTCCATCTTAGTTTATAGTGTTGCTAATACTAAGCAAAAAAGTACAACAAAGACTGTCATCATTTTTACAACATTTCAGTCGTAAAGCAAGTAATAAACAAATTGAATTTTGATGATGCCTGAATGGAAAGTCAGGGAAGCATTAAAGTAACTAATACCATTGGGAGCACCTTATGCCAAACAAAACAGATGCAGGTAAATGTTTATTTCTGCAGGCCGTCACTTTATGACCATCACGTTAATCAGCCGATTGTACAGATTCATAGACTGTTGTTACCAGTTGTATTTCTGTTTTTTGTAAGTGCACTGAGAGCAGCAGAAGTCATATTTACATATTTGCCTGGTGGAGTATTGATATCTAGAAACAGGACTAACGCCAATCTTATTTAGAATAATTTATTACCTTATTATTGAGTATAAACTGGCTTGTAATTGAATTAACTACAATAAATAGGAATTCCTTAAAATTAACCTTTTTGATCTTATTCTAAGACTTCTGGTAGCCGAACATCCTGACATAAGAAATCTGTGCTGGCAGAATGTATATATCTAAGATGTTTTCACAGAAATGTCAAAGGGGATCATTGCAGTGCTGCATGAAATGAGAAGACAGCAAAAGAGAAAACAACAACAAGGAAAGGGGAAGTTGCATACGAATACCTTTACACCTCCAGCCGCTCAACCATCCGTGGTTTCTACCCCAAGCTGTGCCATAACTCTACAAGTGGCGACAGTGCATTTCAAGGCCTGTTGGTGTCCCTGGCAGCTCTCATTAGTGCTATGAATAGTCAGCTATTTGTGTTTGTGCAACTGAATACTGGGCTTTTTATGACTGTTTACCATGGAGGGAATCTCGCTAAGAGCCCTCCGCACTATTGGGTGTCACAAATAAGTGGTATCCACTGCCAGAGCTGGGTCAAACAGTAGTTCAAATAAGCATTTGTTTTCCCCTCCTTGGAGAACCACATGAGTGGGGTTTATTGTATCAGCACATTTAAAATAGAATCAGGGCATAGTCATAGGAGAGCACAGCACATTCACTTTAAAATATACCTCTCAGCTATTATCTAAACTTTCTCACACTGATTGCGCCGCTCTGTATGGTAAATGTATATAAACTGGCGCTGTGGTACACTTAAGCCAGCCACAAGAAATAAATGTGAATGCTGCTGGAACTCATGAGTCTGTTTGCCACTTGTCAACTTTCCCAAACCTGCAAACCACTTCTGTTTATTCTAATAAGGCACAGAGGGCTGAAAGAGAAGCATTAACTAGGTATGGTACTGCAGAGCCCCTCAGTCTGTATTTATTATTCCAGTATGGAGGACAGGCGTGTCTAATTGCTTGAACAGGTATATACATGTGTGTGTGTGTGTGTGTGTGTGTGTGTGTGTGTGTGTGTGTGTGTGTGTGCTCTGCGAGTACACAGGCTGAATTGACTTGAGAAGTGGGTCCCTTGCAGAGCGACGCATTCAGCCGCACGTGGTTTTAATGCTTCCTGCTTGTTGTTTTATGTGTCTACATTAAATGGAACCACATGCCATCAATAGACGTTTACACATGTGGAGGAAATATTCGGCCTTGAAAATGCTGGGCCCATTTAGCTCGACACATGACCGGGGAAATCGATAAATGAATCAGTGGAAATATAGACATCACCAAAACCCTTAGTTAGCCTCAATGCTCTTTCTGTGCCTTGAGGGGTTGACGGGCAGGATTCATTTGAGGTGTTTACGTCAGAAACAGACATTTTGCGCAAGCCGGGTGTGGTCATATGTCAGTGACATATGACAGCTTGGACGGTGCAGGTGTCACGTTCGTTGTGTGAGTCACAGTCTGTGTCCTCATCCACAGAGCCACCCTTACCCAGCAGCACGGGTGTGTGCGTGTTGAGCACCAACAAAAAGCATTAGACCTGCCCAGCCGCCACCTCCCTACATGCCTGAGCTAGCGTGTTTAAATGCACACACCATCACACAGCGCAGCGGTGAGCAACAGTCCGACTGCGTGGCGATGACTTGCTCAGTGTTACATAAGATGCAACAATCTTGTCAGTGCAAAAGAAATTACACAACGCTTGAAAATTCACAGAATAATCAGGTGTGCTTTTAACAGTAATTGTTTTCCCTCTGAGCAGAACTAAGGGACTTTAGTTGTTTCTACTTGTTATTTGTTTCTACACAAAGGAATAGTGCAACATTTTGGGAACTATTCTTGTTTGCTGCCTTGAAGAAATAGTTTGATATTTTGGGAAATACACAAAATCAGCACCTCCAAAGTTCACTTGCTAACATTTTTTTTAACTCATTTGTTTAATCTGTACGACTGAAATGTCTCTCATGTAGTCTGGCAACGTCACAATGGCAACAAGACATCACTGCTCTAAGTCTACAGGTTAGATGGACAGAGCTTGGCTAGTTGTTTTCCCCTGCGTCTATTCTTTATGCTAAGCTAAGCTAACCATCTGCTGGCTGCAGCTTCTCACTCTGTTAAACAGACACGTATGAATGTGATATCAACCTTCTTGTCCAAGAAAGCAACATCTATTTCATACATTTTTATGGTAGATTAAGAACATAATGATGATTTTATGTCAATTTATGATGGTGTTAATGGTGATGATCATTTTAGGTTTGTACTGTATACTTCTCTGAAGGAACAGGACGATCTCTATGCTCTCTGCCAGGTTCCTCATCAATTATCACATTGTCAACTCCGTTCAAATAATTCACAGCGTAGAAGATACAGCCCACCTCGGCCAGCTTACCCGAAGGAGGAGATCTCACTGACTTGGCAGAGGAAAAGTGATGGTTTAAAATATATCCGTCAGCAGCATCAGTAGTAAATCTTCATCATGTTTATGGGCTCCCAGTGCTGAGAGAACAGGGGGGCAAGAATGTGTCCTTCAAAAATCCCTTGACTCACCAGTTTCCTTCCTGTGTCTCTTTTAATGCGGAGCTGCTGCAAAAGTTTGTCTCAGCCTGTCCTGCAGATGCAAATACCAACTAATGTAAATGAGGAGTACAATGTAAAGAATTCAGGGAAACATACACATGTAGCATTTGACCTACTAAACTCAACCTGCATCTGAACTGTGCTGTGCAAAACAGACTTAATCTTAAAGAAAACATGATATTACCGGTCTCTGCAGCTTAGTAAGAAAACGAAAAATATTAGTTAAAGGAAAAGTGCAAGATTTGGGTAAAACCACTTCTTCCAGGACTTAGACTAGAGGATTGGCACCACTCCTTTGTCTGTCCATGTGAATGTGAAGCTGGAGCCAGTTATCTTAGCATAGCATAAAGACTGGAAGCAGCCTGACTAGAGGAGACTCCTGGAAATCACTGCTCCCAGCCAAGAAACGCTTTGAGCACTTAACACCCCATAAAACCAAAGTTTCGGCACTGATTAAGCAAATAAGTTATTACATGTTAAATAGTGAGCTTTAGAGGTGTTGGTAGAAATATGGTTGAAATATGCAACAAAAGCTTTGTCGATAAACAAAGATACAAACTGTCAGAGTTTTATACACTATTTTAGTGACTTATCGCAATGACTGTGAATTTAAAGCCTTAAAAATTAATGTCAAATACATAATATTCATCAGCATTGAAAGTTGCCTATTATTTGCAATTCTAGTTTTCATTCTTATAATTGCACTACTTGGTGATTTGCTCAGATGAGAGTGCGCTCACAGCTGTTTAAAACCTTATAGCACATTAGGTTCTGTGGCTGAGGTGAGACCTCCACTGGAGATAAGTGCCACCACTTCCTTTACTCCGGTCCACAAAAATGTTCATAAGGCCTTCAAATTACACAGAGGATGCAAACGAAGTGCTGAAAGTCTGATGTGCAAACATCAGGCAACCTAAACACTGTACTGTGCAATATGCTCTAATATAACAGTCAGGGCACATTAGACAGTTGCACTGATCTGGTGTGATTACATGCAGCAGGCAGGTTGAGAATTTGAGAGTTGATTCACAAGGGCAAGAAGTAAAGCTCAACCTCACATTAGACAAATGTGTGTCTGAATCCGACGCCTTTAACTCTTTACTGTCTTCAGCCCACATTCTGCCGCCACAGAAATGCCTTCATGATAATTTTTTTAATCAAAAAAAGAATATTTCTGTGGAAGAAAAATGAGGAGCAGTCTTGCGAAAATGGAGGAGGGAATGCACTGACTATAAACCACTGTAAGTGCCATGATAACTCTCAATCTGTCAGTCAGCAGCCTGCAGTTGTAGTGTCTTCAAGTTAAAACTGAAATGCAATATTTCACCAGCAACACAATACATCTAAGAAGATGGTAAATACAGTTTGATGCTGTGATGACGCAAATGAGGGGAACTACAATCATAATAAGACGCCCACTGCAGCTATAAATCAGCTCTGCTTTTTAATCAGTCGAGGCAGAAAAATGAACATCCCTTGCCAACAACTGCACATTAAATTCATTAACCGAGTTCTTACAGTAGGGCAGCGCATACAGAGGAGCATTTAAAAAGTCATTTCTAATTCCACTGAACATAAAACTTGAGCTGTCGTTTGAACTCCGCCCCGTCCCATTTTCTTTGCGGTATTTGGGCTTTGTGAGGGATAAAAGCAGCCTGTGAAAATGGATCAGGGATAATGGACCCGTTGGCTTTCAGCGAAGGGCAGCGAATAGAAGCATATCGTTCCAAATCCCTCCTCTCCGACTCAAATAGGGCCCCCGGTTTAACGGCAGAGTTGCACTTGCCACAACATTCGAGGCTCTTTATAGCTTACATATGCCCAGATCTTATTATGACTTTCCTCTTCAGATGCTTAGAGGTTAATGGATGCAGCCAATGTGATAATATTGCCGTTGTGGAGGGAAATGTCCCATGAAGGGCTGACTAGGAAACACTTTAGTCTGAGCCGCCTGTCGGACAGGAGGTCGAAGGAGGCAGCAGCTGTGTGCTCTGTTACTGTTGGCTGCCTGTTAAAGGTCAGTCAGGGTCAACTCGAACTGGTGGGACAGTGGTTAGGACAGGACCTCAGTCCAGCCCCACAAAGCTGCCAAAACCAGGCCTATGTAAAAATGTGTACAAACGGGACACAGTAGCATCTCCTTCTCCCTCGGTCACTGCAGGATGAATGCTAGGAAGCCAAATTGCAGCGGTTTGTCTAGACGGGACACCAGAGGATCGAATTCCAGCCAGGTCAAATAATATTTCCAGAATATTCTTGGATCTTTTTTTTTTAAGTTGGTGTGCCAGATGGTTTGCTTCTGTAATAAGTGCCAGAAAAGTATTTGAACACCAGTTTAGCACCGTTGTGTCTGACTCATATTTGAGTTGTTGCTGGTAATTGTTGAGGTAACTCCACCTATCCGGTATCAACAGCAGACTAAATCAAAGGTAACGAATGTATAGTTTTTCCTCGGGAGTCAGACGACATGACTGGCAGCAGGCTACGCGGTTGCCTGCTTTTAGAGAATAACTTCCTGAAATGAAGCGGCCACACAGACAAATGTACAGTTTCACCAGATTATAGTCCTTCCTCTTCACAGACAGGAACAAGTGGTTACTGTTCATACATCAACACTTACCTTTCATATAATACA
Organism: Pempheris klunzingeri; assembly: GCF_042242105.1. Lineage (NCBI taxonomy): Eukaryota > Metazoa > Chordata > Actinopteri > Acropomatiformes > Pempheridae > Pempheris > Pempheris klunzingeri. Next base: position 26,877,991 of record NC_092018.1, read on the forward strand.
TACTTCAAAATACACTGAAACCAGTCTAATGATACATTATTCAGTACAGATGTTTTACCAAAGAACTGTTTGCAGAACTTTCTACAATAAATGCTTTTGACACATGATTCCTGCTTTTGGAATACGATTTTTTCTTATTTAGTTGGTGTTTTTACATCTTCACTTCCTGTCTCCTGTTAGCTATTATGATGTATTGTACAAGTTTGTCACTTTGTATTGTGTTACCATAGTTTTCAAGGGCAACACATTGTGCTACCATACTGAAGTGTGGATTCTCACCTCCACTATTGTTTTCAAACACTTGCAAACACCATCTCCGTCTCTGTGTTTTTATTTTCAACTCCTCTTCCTTTAAACTTTTCTTGAACTCTCTGTTACTAAACATAAAGCAAAAAAAAATGCTGCACAGGTTTGAAATGCAAGGAAGGAAACTTCCTTGCATTTCAAACCTGCCTCCCAAAACCTTTGACAATGCATTGATGAGATTTTGGATTTTGGTGTGTCCGCTCCTATGCCTATGTATCCGCCTCCTGCTCGTATGCCTCTGCAACCTACCTATAACACCACAGAAGCTCTTACTTGGATCTTTGTGATTCCATGAAAAAAGCTATTAATAGAAATAAGACATGTAGAATAGTGACAAATAAGATGAAAAGTTTTTATTTAAGCTTTTATTTTACATTCAGTTTGACAGTTTTTATGTTCAGTTTTTGTTACAACATCTATGTGGACTGGCAGTTAAAAAAATGTATAATATCACTTTAATTCCAGCAAACACACAGGCAGCTGCAGGACAACGTTGTTAACCATTAAGTTTAATTTCCTCATATTTGTTTTTATCCTGATGTGATTCTGATTTCGTATCATGATACGAGACACCGATATGAGTCATGTGAGCAGTGCTGTTATATTTTTGGGGCGCTGACATTAAATCACTCCGCACCATCGTCAACTGGAATCAAGCACAGAATCTTTCAGCAGCTTAGTGCTCAAATGTTGTCCTTCTTTGCCAGCTAACATTAGGCTTTTTGATGAGATTTCATTCATGCAGATCAGCACATGCAACACTTACTTACCATACTTCCACACTACTGTCTATCTCTGAGCTCAGTGGTGAAGAGGTGCACATGTTATTATGTTGTAGATGTGCTCAAGAGCGCAATTTCATTCAGTCTAACAAGTTGTGGCAAGAGCGTTTGGTGTGGCACTGTAAATACGCCCACTCCGTACGTCTTGGTTTGTTGCCTTTCCATGTATGTGTCCCAGTGTTAACGTGCGTGCGTGTGTGTGTGTGTGTGTGTACAAGTTGAGACACGGGCATCTAAACACAGCCTGTTTACCCACAGCTGAGTTGTGCAAAAGCTCAGAGATATGTGTGTGTGTGTGTGTGTGTGTGTGTGTGTGTGGGTGTGTGGGTTGCAGAGAGGCCTGAGGCCAGACAACGACTGCAGAAGACAAGAATCCCTGTCAGCGTGTGTCATGACAGACAATTCTGACTCACAAGTCTACCATCAACAAGAGCTCTGAGGCACTTTCGGTCAATTTTCTAATAATTTTACTGTCTGTCTCTGACTTCTTTTTAAAACCTTTCCACCAAAGACATCCAGTGATTCTGGATCTCCAGCAGGCTGAATTCTTCCAGGGGTTGAAGTGTTTTTTCAGTTTGGATCCTTGAGCTGAAAATGTAATCGGAAAAATGTGAGGAATTTGCTTTCCTTTCATGTTGTTACTTGGCTTTTCCAGACACCCCCGGTGCTACATGCAACTGTAACGCAGGGCTGGAGACTGTCTCTGCACTCTCCTGCCATCAGATGACAGACAGGAGGTATGAAGCCTGACATGTTGCTGGAAACCACAGGTGGACACATGGAAATTAACTAGCAGTCTCCTAATCAGATTGCCCACTTCACGTGACAGGACTGGGCCAGGAAGGAAGAGAGCGAGGACGGAAACGTCAGTCAGTGTAAAGTGGTCCATCTCCGAGAGATCAAAGGTCAGCTCCTCATCGAAGAGGTAGGACAGAGACAGAAAGAAAGTGTATGAGTAATTGACTGACTGACTGACTGACTGACTGAATGACTGAATGACTACATGAGTGACTGAGTGACTGAGTGAGTAACTGAATGAGAGGACAAGTGAAACTGAGTGACTTTGAATAATTAAGAAAGACTTTGAGATCGAGGAAGTATATGAAAATGCTATTGGTGCTGTAGCTATTGTTCAGGTTCATTGTTCATCTCTGCTTTGCTATCAGTTCCAAGTGTTGTTTTTTCCACATTTCCCATAAAACCAGCTTCCTGAGTCCAAGAGTGAACCTCCCCACACAATAGGCCTCCTGAACGCCTCACCCAGGATGCTCAGCAAGTTGGAAACACATGTATGACGCTGACAGTGCAGAGAGAAACACATGGACAGCAGTTTGCGCCCCTGGAAACCTGCCGAGCCAGGAAGTGGTTTGTCGCCAGGGTGCAGCAAACTGTCCTCCACCGCAGCCCTCCAGACCTCCGGGGGAACGGGCAGCTGCACCTGAAGTCTGCAGCCTCCAGTTCACCCAGCACCTCCTCCGACTGGTGCTCAGCTTCAAGGATCTGGAGAGAGAACTGGAATGGCGGAGTTAGATAATGTTGAGTGCTTTTGACAGAGGCACTGAGAGTGATTATAGATCCACGACGCTGCATGTAACATTGTACCCAGTGAGTGAGAAGAATTTGGCAAGACCTCATCTGAATGCACAGATCATGCTGTTTCAGTTATTCCACTCCAAGCCAGCAGTGGTTTTCTTGGAACAAAAGAAAAGTTCCAAACAGGTATCGCTTTATATAAACCACTTGCGTATGTATATAAACAGTTAAAGTGAGACTTTATGGCAACTTTAGCCGAACAGCGGCCAATGTGGCTACAAGTGACTATTATGAGATAACGCTTAGTGCTTAACTAATATTTAGCGTATTGCATATGTGAAAATGTTACATATGTATATAAATTTACACACAAATATCAATAAACTACTCAAACTCCAAGAGAAGCATGAGCAAGTGACGCATTAACAGCAGGATTATTTGTAAAGACAAGTAAGAACCGACTAGAATGATTATCACATTTATGAACAGTGCCAAACATTTTGAGTAGAAAAATACTTTTTGCCAACAGTACTAATAGTCTCTGGATAATAATGAATGTTTGAATGAATGTTTTGTTTGTGTAATGAAAAAGAAAATGATCAGTCATCAGTTATTACATTATAATCACTTTAAGTCTTTATGTCAACCTTTCAAAATAAAGGTTCATCACACCGGCTTAAGCACAAACATGCAAAACATAAACTAGAGCTTATGGTTTTTAACATGCACACACACACACACACACACACACACACACACAGTGAAGCTGGGGGAATTCCTTAAATAACATTCAGGCCAAAGCAGACATGGGTGGTCCACGCTTGTCATTATATCCCTGCAGGCAAGAAGGCAAACACAAAGCACCATGGGAAACACAACCTTCTCTGATGGCAGAGCACTGGAGCCGCTCTCAATCTGGCAGAAGACAAGTCATGAACTCTGAGTGAAGAGCAAATCACTGGAAGATGGAAGTTTGGTGTATCGGGCAGCCAGAGATGAAACTATCCCCAGGACAGCGGCAAGGCAGCGCTATGTTGAAAATATATTGTGGAGGATAAATCTCTCAATCTGTCACTGAAGAGGAAGCCACAGCTTGTTTGTTCGTCATACTGCGTGGGCCAGATCACTTTGGTGTAATCAAAGAGTAATAAATATCATGTGACTGTGGTGTGCTCCTGTCACGCTGACATTGATCTCAAGTGGTTGCATTAGATTTTGTGTCCTGATCTGAGCTACCTATGCGAGGCTAACACTCAAACCCAAACCTCAGTCCCGAGCAAACACACTGAGCAAACAGGCAGGGCTGTTGTCAGGACGCGAGAGTGGGGCTTGTTTATGCTTCCAAAGCACAGAGAGCAGGCCAAAGGGCAGGGCCTTTTCTCTCTAAGAGTGGAGATGAATGCGCCTCAATGGAGATGAATGGGACAAGTAACATAAACAGCTCTTATCTCTTCGTCCTCTACCCCTGCCGTGACCTCCCTTGACCCCCTCACATGGCTGTGTTTGCTCCCCTGCTGAGCCTGGATCTCTCTGCGACCGCTGTACACCTTGTTTAGTCAATAAATAACACTGAGAATCGACACACTGACAACAAAGCACAGATTGTATCTCTAGCCACATTTCTTTTTTCTCAGGGTGGATAATGTTGACACTCCCACTCCCTGGTATTTGTCAGACAGATCTGTGACTCATGTGCACCGGCCGTATCTAAACCAGAGACTGACTATTGACTGTCTGCACACAAAAGCGATTTCTTAATGACATCACATGCGTTTAAAAGATCTTGTCATATGTACCTAAGCAGAGTATAGATCCACATGCATGTCGACACAGATCAATACTTTAAATCTGCACCACTGAGCCTGTCCGTAAATGCAGCTAGCCACATATATGACTGTTAGACATTAAACAAACGACATTCTGGTGTTTACCCATAGACTGTTCACATAAAGCTGCGAGGAAGTGAAAATGTCACAGGAAGCGGCGCGCAGGTGAATCACTGATTACAGCTGAGAGTGGATGAGCTGCTAGCATGCAAGGCCAACAGCTGTGGAGCCTCAGGGAGGTCTCAGAAAGGAGGTCACAGAGTGTGCAGGCTGCGCCGAGCAACCCACCGACTGATCAGAGACTGATTTATAACTGTTGGAATAGTGGAAAACATGCGAACAATGACTTTGTCCATCCAGAAGTACAGCTTATAAAAATACATAAGGTTTAAATTGGTGCAAATGAAACTGGAGCTCAGCGGAGGGCAAATGTCTGCAAACAAGTTTCCAAACAGACTGTAAAGGGTTTATGTTTATTGTTTGTTGTCTTGAAAAACTGCACTTTTTAATAAAACACTCGTGAGCAGAAAGTTACACAGAAAATACACCTAAAAAACAGAAATCATCTGATTCATAATTGAAGTTCTGGAAAAGCACAAATAAATCTAATTATGTCCTTATAGTGCTAATGCCTCTGTGTCTGCCAAATCTCAGCCGATTCTATTCAAAAGATTTTGAAAAATGGTTCCACCGAACAGCACAACATACAGCAAGGAGGTAAGTGCATAAGTTGATCTAATGTGCGTGGTCACAGGTGTCTCAGTGTTTGCATGAAATAAGTAAAATGACAGACTTTATCACTCAGTGAGCCATTTTATAGGCAGCCATTAAGAGTTGCTTTCAGATCTAACACGGTCAGGTGCTGGTGTGATGGGTGGCAGCGCTGGGCCATCTATCTCCATAGACAGAGAGATTGGGAAGGAATGGAGGAGAAAAGGAGCAGGTCTCCACACATTAAAACCAGATGCAGCCAGGATCCAGAGAAGCGAGGTGCATTATGGGCTGAACTCTAAGGTCTGGATGGCATATTTAGATTCTGTCAGGCTCATCCATCATCAAGTCGAAGCATGTCCATAAGTCTTTTTCAAGCAGGCCGAGGAGGGCAGAGCAGAGGAGTGCAGGTCACGTGAGCGTGCCGAACAAGCGGCCAGTGTTTATGTGTACATTGTGTGAAAAGCAAACTGGAGAATGGTCACCTATCTGTGAGATGGAGAAGATTCATGGCCAGGAGACTGAAGAGGAGCGTTGTGTGTGGAAACCACAGTGACGTCCCCGTCGGCTCAAAACAACCTCCCTGCCAGGGCCGGCCTCTCTGTGGTTTGTTTACATTGAGAGCTATTCCAGACAGCGTGTGCACACGCCGGCGTGCACAGCACACTGCACACCTCGAGGAACTATTTGTACCTCACACTGAAAACACCAATTGAAAAAAATCAGTCATGGGGGCTAAATGAGGGTCCGTCTTTTTTGTCTGTTTGTTTCACTCACTCTCTTGTATGCAAAACACACACACACACACACACACACACACACACACACACACACACCTGAATTACCACCCACCCCCTCTTTTCCAGACCCAGTTCGCACAGCTGGCTTGGCAACATTATGTGAATGCAGTGAAACTGAGCCAGAGAGTTCTGCAGATCAGGAATGTGTGTGTGTGTGTGTGTGTGACTGTCTCCGGGTCTCTTTGAATGTGTGTGAATTTGTGCATCTATGCATACAAACATGTTTGCATCCTTATTTTGTGTGTGTGTGTGTGTGTGTGTGTGTGCGTGTGTGTGTGTGTGTGTGTCTGTGGTTGTGTGTGGCAGGATGTAAGCGACTGCCCTATGAGAGGGAGAGATGATGGAGCACTAAAATATGAATCATCAGCAGACGGCTTGGCTGTCCTCCCCCCTCTGTGTCTGTCTCAAAGCCTCCTGGGATCTCAGAGCTCTCAGAAACAGAATCCTGATTGCAGACATCCTCAATCAACTCCCACATAACGGAGGTGGCTGCTTGGCCAAATGGTAGAGGTGTCCCTAACGTCCCAGATCGACCATCCATAATGGAGAGGTCATAGGTTTGATATAGAGCGTCAAGGTGACTTTACCGGATGAATGAGAAGGATAAAACAGGTATGCAGACTGTCCCCAAAATGAATGATCGCAGCTTTTCAAAGAAAAATCTGTCTCCCTGAATCTCCCTGAGAACACATGCAGAAAACATTAACTGAGCCTCATCAAAACAGGATTTTTCTTTTTTTGCTTGTTTGTAAAAACTATGACTGGTAAAGTTCCTCCCTCCTGCATTGCTAATTGAGTAAAAGCCAAGGTGAGGCACACTGACACATGTGCAATAAAAGCCAAACCACAGACATAAAAATTCCACAGGTGAATTGTTTTAGAATTGCATTTCTGTGCGTCACATGTGAGCAAAATGCTGTCATATGCTAAATCAATGAACACATGAAAGACATTGCATGTTAAAGTCAGCATGCGTCCTGCACATGCTTGGGGTTTATAGTGTGACTGTTTTTGTAAAGGTGCACAGTTCTCTGCCACTGATAAAGAACAGTGGTGTCATCATAATAACGACTGTCAGTGTTTTCAGTCCAACACTGCTCCCAAACAAGACACTTGTGGTCAGTTCATCCAAGTCACAAAAAGATTTTTGCTGTTTGTCTTCCAGCCAGACACCCAGCTCATATTTAGAAGGTACTGTATAATTCAATTTGGCATGATAGCATGCTAATATTTGCTAATTAGACTGCTAATGATGGTGTATTACGTAAGTTTTGCAGGGATGAAATTAAACTTTTTGTGGTGCTAAACTAAAAAATTTTTTAAAAATACAGCAGCAATATATCTGTTTAGAAATAATGTTACTCTGAATAACAAATAAAACATTTTCAACTTCAAAAATCAGTCCCAGCAAAACATTTTGTCAGTGTAATGAAGACACTGATTTGGAAAATAGCTTTTTCTTTGCTTTAAATATACTTTTTCCATTCAGTAAGAGCCACACATGAAACTCCATTCACCTCCACTGTATTCGGGTGGAGGCAGAAATCTCAAAGATGAATACCTGGATATCTAATTTCACAAAACCAATCTGCAACTTCACAGCACTAGACCGCATATCTGAGTGAACTGACCCTTTAATGTGTCCATGAGCAGCAGAGTGATGTAAACAAACCACCCCCTATGTGTAAAATACCAAAATCATTTTCCGGTATAGCCACTATAGAGCTCTCTGGCTTCTCCCCCAGCGGGACTGCTATTGAGCAACTCTTCCCATGGGTGCTCTCAGAGACATGCCTACATCCACAAACAAGCTCATCATCTGTGTCCCACTATCTTATGGCTAATCTGTACCAGATCTCCACACTAATCCCTTGAATGCCTGAGGATCAACATGATGGGCTCTTTAAGATGGACATGATGACACAAAAACACACCTGACACAGGGAACGCTAGTAAAACTCCCAGCGCAGCTCCGTGGCTTCCTGCTGCGGCTTCAGAACAATAACACAGAGGAGGGAAAACAATTCTCAGCAAGCAAAATTACAGCTGTGCAAGCTTAACAGGCATGCGATTAAGTGTATCTTCCAGACAACAACACAGAGTTTTCTTAGTTTTTATGAGAGTGCAAAAACAAAAAACATCACGCATGATTTCCTGGCAATCTGTGGTAATCACCATGGAGAGCTGGTGGACCATCAAAGATACAATCAACCACTTAAAAGACACAGGCAGCTCTGTGCAGCTCCACACTGGCTCTTATTTATGTTCTGATTTCCCTTTTGGCAGAGCTGCTGTTGGTAAGAGTAACCGTATGAACAGAGAGCACAGACGTTATTCTTTCTCCTCTGAGTGCTGTGATGACTGCTGTCTGCTTGTTTGTTCACTCAGGTCAGTTTTGTCTACAATGTGTGTGTGTGTGTGTGTGTGTGTGTGTGCGTGCGCACACAACATACACTTAGTTAGTAGCTGCTGGATGCACAACGTTCCCACCCATCTCCACCCAGTCCTGAAATACACCAGGCAGGAAGGTTACAGACACCAAGACACATAACTAGAAAAATAACTGGAGAAATCCTATAATAACACTTTAAATAACTAAATACTTTCTGAACCAAACCAAATTACTGATGAACAGCTGATGAAGGTTTCCCAAATGACTGGAATTTAACAAGGATTGACATCAGAGGTTGTTCTCACACAGCAGGATTACATCTGGATAACTTTTGGATAACTTTATCTGCATAATTTACCAGATTAGAGAGGCTCTGGGTTTTACTATCCAGCCAAAATGTTATCCTGTAATTTGTAGTCATGAGATGAGCTCCAGACCTGAGTATAAAACGATAACATAAATAATTTAGATGTTACTACAGATGGAACTAATATTCGTCGCTATGCAGATGATGTAGTTTTATATAGTTGGTGAGCTTTTCTCTCAAACTTGTCCATAAACAGCCTGTGATAGTTGTCTCGCTGTCTCGCCTCACTCAACTCAGCTTGTGTTAAAAGCAGATAAAACTAAACTGGTATTGTTTTCTAATACTGGGAGGAAACACACAGACGAAGAAGATGAATGTTTTTCTTTTGGACATGTTGAAAACCTTTTGAGGAAACTGGAATTGAGATCAGATTTAGTTTTTTGCCATCACCTTTTGACTGCCTCATGAATATGGCGACTTTTTCTACATGACTGCCTCGGACAATGTCTCCACATGTTCGACTCTGCAAACATCTTTAGTGTGTAAAGTAAAGAGTCAATCGTCTGTTCTTGGATTAATTTGAGCCTTTTTTAGTATTATTTGTTTTTAGCATTGCTTGTTATTAGTATTGTTGACATACATTGTCTGACATTGTATTATTCTATTTTTTTATGCTTTAGTCTTGGCCAGGTCTGCCTTGCAAGAGAAGTTCCCAACCTCAGTAGGACTTACCTGCAGGGTTTGAGTTAAGTGGGAGCCAGAGGGAGCAGAGCGCCCATGAGGGGGCATCTGAGCTCCCATGAAAGCAGTGGAATCATAAATACGTGGGGGTTGCTAATACTTTACCTACAGCCATTATTTTGATCAAAAATAATGCTCTCTAGTGAACCTGTTTTTCTATTTGTATCAAAGTGTTCAACCCAGTAATGAGCAGCACAGTAAAAACATATGTATTCATAAATTATATACTAAAAATGTACCCATGTCAAAATAACACGTTTGCAGTCTCAAACTCTCAATGGCTAAAAATGTAAAGTCTGAGAACAAAAATAATTTTGAACAGAGAAAAGGCTGCAGGTCCATCTATATTAAAAGAGTTTATCATCCTTTGGAGCTTGAATGTGTTTAATGACAAAAAAAAAAAAAAAAAGATGAGGACACAGTTAGCAGTAAGGTGGATATAACCAAACTACCAGCTCCGAGGTTTGGGCGACTTGTTTAAGGCAAGAGATGGTGATCAGAAACTTATTCTGCCAAGATGTACAGCAGGAGAGAGGAGGACGCGCGCTGCTGTCGGTTGTATATGGAAGTGATCCAGATCATGAGGGCTGGACTGGATCCAGGCGCAAAAAAAGCCTGGCAGGATCATTAGGAGGGAGCTCTCCTCTCTCTCTCTCTCTCTCTCTCTCTCTCTCTCTCTCTCTCTCTCCCTGTGTCTCTCACACACACATAATAACACACACTCCCAAACACACTCACACACAGTCAGAGCAGGGCAGAGTAAAGCAGAGGAGCTCTCATCCAGATCGGTGCCAGACGCACGGACGACTCCTTGTTTTTGCGCGAGTTTACTCCGTTTTGTTTAGTTTTTTAAATTTAGAAGAGCCCATCCTTCACTTTAGTGTCAAGTTTAAAGGGTTTTTTTAGAGGTTCCTGTTTGGAATATCTTTCGGGATTAAAGGTGGATACTTACCAAAGCGCAGGTAAAGTTTGGAGAGAAGTAAGAGCAGAACTCACAACGCAGTGTTGTCCTCGGTGTCTGGGCTGTAGTTACATTTCCTAATTTCCTATTTGCTAATTTCCCCCTCTTCTTTTCTTGCAGAAACTATCTTTGCCCAGGATTGTTGCTGTTGGACGCAGGAGCGCAGCAGCTCGGAGCGCTTCGAGAAAAAGACTTGTTCGTCTGGGGTGTTTTTTTGAATCGAGCCGTCCCAGAAATGGTGGGGCACCTACACTTACAAGCGATGGATGATAGCCTCAAAGGAAAGAACCGGGAAGGGCTGCTCGATAGTCCGGATTCGGGGTTGCCCCCCAGCCCCAGTCCGCCCTTCTGCTCACTCTCTCCGGGTCTGATCGAGTCGCGCTCCGGCAGCTGCACGACGCCCGTGGAGAGCCATCATGGATATTATAGAAAGGAAAGCAGAGAAGGCAAACTGGTAAGAAACCCTCCGCTCTACTTATTCTGTGCTTTGAAACATCTCTGTGATCTGAAAGACTCGAGTTTGTTTGGTGTCCACAATAATTCAGCAGTCACTTCACTGACACACTGAACTAAAGGGTGAAAAAAGACCTAATGGCAAAATAATGATGAGAGAAAGTGAAGATCTGAGAGGATCTGAGTGTTAAGCCAGAAACAGATTTCACTTCAGTCCCACTCACACAACATCTGGAAGCTCTCTCTTTCTCTTTCTCTCAAACTTCTGATGCTGCACTTGTGTTTAAAATACCGCTCACCCTCAGTAATACACTCAGATTTCTTCTTTCCCACTTTGGGGCGTCAGGTAGGCCTTATAACTGCATGTCTAACAAGGGTCAGTGACTTGATGAGGCCCAGTTGGGTCTGTAAACTGGGGTCCAGGGACTCCCAGGGGCCCTTGCCAGGATTCCAGGGTCTCACAGCAGGAGAACAGAAGGTGTTATTACATGAGTAATATCACTCAGCGGCATATATCTGAGAGAGGGTGTGCATGCTATAAGTCTGACGACTGTGTTCACGTTTCTTTCTCTGCACCTACAAGACAGGCAGTAAAAAAGTTTGGGAGCCGTCGTGAAACAGTCCGGATCCGACATCTCTCTTCCTGTTCTGTCATGTAGTTGATTAGAAGGCTGGAGAATCTTAATTAAGTCATAATCAGTAGTGAGCAAAACATGTAGCTCTATAAAAGCAGACACTGAGCCAGCAGCAGCAGCAGCAGCAGGTCTGTGGCCTCTCTCAAAGGCAAACTGGTCGTTAACTCGATCCAACCTATCTGGCTTGTGACCCTTTCAAGTGAAGCAGCGTCCACTGGCACATCCTTCCTCACAGGCTGCATAACTGGGACTGTTTCATATGAATGGTCGAGACTCCTTGATAAAACTCTGCAGTGTTTCATACTGAAATATTTATCTTTTATTTCCTTACTCGAAGCTGGGAACCACTACATCATCTTACGGGGCCGTCAGTACTATAGTTGTGACTCTGGTCCCTCTACTTTAACGTCAACTTGAGCACAGACATTTGACAGCCATGTAGTGACTCACTTGTGTTAAGTCTTTGTAAGCAGTGGCCCCCCCATCTGACTCCTGATTCGCTGGGTAAAAAGCTGAAAACAAAGAGAGGCGACAGAGAAAACAGTGTAAAGGCTGTTAATGAAGCTCGAAAGACATCAGCATCTGGATGCCGGCGTCTGGCTGGATTCATTAAAGATCGGTGCACCATGACTGTGGACGCAGTAGCTGCGAAAACAGAGTGGAAACAGGAGCCGATGAAAAGTGTCTCTGTTGGTAGTAACACCGTTAGACTGCAGGCTTTCCTGAAACACAGACATGATCCTTCCCAAAGTAGGAAATATTTCTTGGAAACTGATTTTAGTGACACATCCTGCAGTGATTTGTGTCACACTCGACTTAACAAGGCTGAATTGAGTGAAAATCATTTCCAGGTCACTCCCAGTTTCAAAAGTCTCGAGAACGTGTCCGCGCAGGTCGGGGTGGCTTTTAAAGTGTCTGAGGGAGGCCTCAGGGGGGGAGTTGCGTGACACTGGAAAAGTAGAGATCCTCTAATCCTCTGGAGGTTCAGATTAGTACTGTAGGACTCCTCTGCTTTATGGTTTCCCTTTTAAAGACCGGCCCTGATAGGGGCTGCTCCTGCTTGAGATTCTAATCCCCAACTGTGGCCCCGTCACCATCACAAATAGAGTTTTTAGAGTTTTCTCGAGCCTGTTAGCTGGTCGAGTGGAGGCATACGTGTGCTCAGTTTTCTTCCTCTTTCCAAGTCTATTCTTGTGTTGTTTTTGTATGCCACCTAGGAACAATCCCCAAGATCTATTTTGGGGTGCAGGGGCTTGTTAGAGCGGCTGCAGGGCCATTGCATAAGTGCTTGATGACCTCTCACTTCTAAATTAGATGTGGATAAACGCTCAGACAGTCTGTCTGTTTTCGAACTTGGGTCAAATGTGTGCAGAAGCAGGATAATCAATCTTCCGCTGGCTTATGTCTTAACATAGCAATGAACTGACAAGAGGTACTAGATGCATGAGAAATGTAGATTGCTGTCTGGTAATCTTGGGTGTTTTTAGAGCAGTATAAGGTCGTGCACATGTCCTGCTCAAGGATGTGAACATGTCCTGGTCAAGTGTCGGTGGATTAGACAGGAGGCAGATCTCATGACTTTTTCTAAATCTGCCTCAGTGTGTGAGACTGATGCTCTTACATTAACGTCCTTGCAAACTCAGGATGTAAAGTCACAGCCAGCAGTTGGAGAAGGTGTGTTTGAATTGGCATTCCTCTCCGCAGCTCTGCATTGTGCATTGTACATTGTGTGGGTTGCTCAGCTGCAGACTATTTTTCCTGGGCAGAAATGTGCTTCCAGGGGGGGGGGAGTGGTTACTCTTTGTGTGTGCATACTGGGGGATCCGCTGCCTGGAGATTTCACAAGCTGTGATGCTCTCCATGCAGCGCAGAAAGCACAATCACACACTCGGCCTGCGTATGAGCTTCTTCAGTCGAAGCTAGCAGCTGCGCAGGTTGAGCTCCTCCGTTCAGATAGAGTGGTGGTGACGATCGGGGGGCTGTAGGTAAGACGAGCTTCACATGGTGATCTGCCGTGCCCTTGGCCCGCTCTTGTAGTGGCATGTGCACTTAACTGCGGCCAAACCACAGCATGTGACAACCTCCCCTGTGTAACGTGAGAGGTGCACAAGTTGTGGTTGGGGTGCCGTTTGATTCAGATCAAAGTGCTCGGAGACACACATGCAAAGAAAACGCTCAGTGAAAAGCTTTGCTTCACAGCGGATGTGTGTTTCGGATTGGCGCAGCTCTGTTTGTCCCCATATGGATGCGGAGGGGGGGGAGGGCGCCCCGAGGTCAAAGGTCGGCACTAAAACACACCTGGTTCACACTGTTGGTGGAGTACAGTATTATGGAGCTGATGAAATCTCATTAGAGTTTAAACAAATAGTCGATTAATTCATAAAATGAATCTGCAGCTGCTCCTGCACGCTTGATTGGTTGAACCCATATAATCATAATGTACATCAGGATCAAGTATTAAGACAAAGCGTCTGCGATCAGAGGATACACACCGAGTTCCCATGAGGCCTCTGACCACACAAAAACAGTTATCTTATTCTCTAACAGCATCATCTACATTCAGCCTGGCTACCAGCTGCTCTGGAGACTCGTATTTGTAAGTGTGTGTTGCTACTGTAGGCCCAACATCTGTACGCCTATTTTCAGTTCACACACACACACACACACACATATACAGGCTGTCAGGGCCACACGTCTCCAGCAAGCCTGAAGTGCAACGAAAGCTTTGAGGGAGAGATTTACCACCAACACTTCATCTGGCCGAAGCCACACAGTGCAATTATGTGAATTCAAATGGAAGTGTTGCCCCGACTGCTGCGTTTCTTGTCTAATTGTTGTTGGAGTAATAGCCGCGCCATCGTCGAGGCGAGCTCTCATGAGGGCGGATCAAGGAGCATGTTTTCCTGGAGAGGGTGGGGACTGCAGTGTTTTTAATTTGGGTTTTTGGCTCTGCTGAACCTCCTCACCCCCCGACAAGCTGGCATTCTTTTTCCTTTTTTACTGGAATTCCTTGAATGGACACATTGGCAGTCTGGTTACAAACAGTTCAGCAGTTCATAGATGTTTTTGCGTGAGACTTTGACTCCTGTGTTTCCCTTTCCACAGCTGCCCTACCTGCTGCTGAACTCCACGGGAACAGACCCAAGGAGTCGCATGCTCCCCGTGTTCTTCGGAGAGAGCATCGAGGTCAACCCCAAACCAGAGCAGGAAATCAAGTAAGAGAACTCAGCACATGAGGATTCTGCCATTTGGATCTTTGTGCTCACTTTGATCGATATTCTCAGTCAATGCTGCCACCTAGTGATCCACTTTGTTAACTCTGTGTTTCTAAAGAGTTCTTTTCTCCTCCTCTCCAGGTGCAACTCTGAGGTCAAGTACGACTCCGACAAGCACTACCGGGACCGTGTGTACTGCGCCCCCGTTCCCACGGCCACCTCCTTCAGTGAGACAGTGGTGGCAGTGCAGAACTGCACTTGGAGGAGCTACAAGTCCCAGGTGTACCTGGAGCCGCGGCAGAAGCCCATCAGCTACCAGAGCACCACCATCATCTACCCAAAACACGCCAAGAACACTTACCGCACCACGCTCAACTACAACGCCACGGGCTCCCGCCGCTGGTTTGTCTCCACGGTGCAGCTGGAGTCGAGCGAGGACACTAGTCCCTGTATCATCTACACAGAGGACCTGTAGGGCCCAGACCGGGGAGAGGGCCACCCGCTCTTCTTCTTTTGTTTTTGGAGGAACTTGGGGAGGCCTGTACTGAAAGGGAAATACTTCAAGTAATACCTGGATCCCTTAAAAACCCTGCTCTGTTCATCTTTACTCGCCATGGAGGAAACTCTGGGAACCCTTTAGTGTATTTAGACTTTCTACTGATGCAGTCTTTAAAAAAAAGGGAGGCGGTCCTCTGGCAGTTTAAAGCTGCACTTCAATGGTTAATGTCTTATTTAATACAAGCGCTGACAAATTGGTGACCTTTACTCTCCTTCAGGTTGGATCGGTGACCTCGGTGAAGGTGACGATCAGAGTGCAAAGTCGAGGTGACACGAGTCAGATTTCAGATTTCAGCTGAGTCGCACCAATGCAAAGCTTTCTAATGTGGCTTTATTGCACTTGTTTTCTATATATCACAGTCCTCTCAGCGGACTCGGTGTTTCAGGGGGGAGTTTCAGTACTGCAGATGAAAAAAATTGGACCAAAAATAGTTTATCTCTTTGTAACTAACTCCAGTAAATGAAACAGAACGGCTGCGGCTTCGTTTCACAGTTTTAATGAACGCACATTCGATCTTGTCGAGTTTGAGCTGAACATTGCGAGGTGTCCTGTTTGCACACTAGAACCAGAACCAGCGGAGATCTTTACAGCCTCTGAAAACTTAGTGAAGATACATGTTCCTGTTTGGTCTCTAGGAGGTGCTGAAGTGCTGCAGAGAATCAATTCATGAAGTTTGGAAAAGAAACATCCGTAGTTATTATTTATTATGAAGCATTCAAACACTTCTCCAGGACAGTGTGGGAGTAGGACCACATCGTCTCTACGCATGAGGGCGTACGTGTGCTTTCAGGATGGTGGCGTTTGCTTTGTTTCAGTCAGGAAAGTGCCAAAAAACATTAGACAATCAGAGGGAAGTGTTGGACAGTTTCTAACACTTCTCTGTCACAACTCACTCGCCTACTTCTCCACGAGAGTCAAAACAAAGAAAAACAAGTTCTTTCCAACCGCAACTGTCCGCACGGTTCAGTGCTACAAGCGGTCAGCGTGGCCTCTCAGCGCAAACACTGTTCTGACCGGGTGCCACCAGCTATTGGTAAAGATTTGTGCATTAAAACTTAAGGAACATTTGAGCAAGTAAAGACTTGAGGGATGTGTGAAATCAGCGATGCAAACATGACGTCACTGTAGCAATACTTTGGTTTGCATGGATGGAGAACTCCTTGTTTCTCAGTGTTAGTATCCCTGTAATAGTAACAACTAATCTTTAGGCTCTAACTTTACCAATAGCTGGTGCAACTAGTGCGGCTCAAAAGCATCAAACTCCTCTGTAATTACCAAACTGTACCAAGTGGAGCCGTGAAACCACGTCAGATTTCCCTTTTGAAGATGTAAAATAGATTTTTATTGAGTATTTTAATGATTTTTTTTTTAATGTCTGTATATATATAAAATATATACAGATTATTGAAAAGGGCAAATATTGAAACTTCAGACATTTACCTCAAATTTATCAGCTTTATTTCATTGCATATGTGTATTCCCAACTTTCAGTTGAGGTCTTGAGCTTGGCGTCCTGTTATTTTTCTAGTTTGAAACCCCCTCCAGGTAAGTGTGAGGGAAGGAGAGACGTGGGGGGGCACCAAGCTGGGGGCGGTGGTGCATCAGTGCTGTGAGATGGGTGCTGGGTGTAAATGAGGGAACAGTAAGTAGTAACGCGAAGAGCGGGACGTGTCCGATGAGCTCTTTGAAAGGAAAAAACACAGGTGAGATGAGGGAAGTGTTCTGAAGATGGCGTTTTATGCTGAACAGTCAAGTTCCTGGCAAGATGATGGAGAGTTTTGTTACGTGCTGATGGTCTGTGAAATGTCAGAGTGATGAGTGGTGAAAGCTGGCGGGTGTTTAATGTGTTGGTGGCTTTATGTGAGATCCTTTTGCGTTTCCTATCACTTGATTTTGTTACTGTAAAATATTTTCCTGTTGTATATGTGGCATCGAGGCACTTCATAATTCTCTTTATATTTTTGTACGTCAATCATCGTTCCTGTTCTGATCAAAGGAAATAATTTAAAAAGATGTATATCCTAATTGAATTAAAAAAAAGCTATTCCCAAACCCTTATTGTGTTTGTATTTGCCTTCTTAGCACAGGTTGAATTTTGCCCCTCTGAAAGGAAGAGGAAGCTCTCCAGACAGAGTGGGACGGGACACACACGTTCTGCATCGGTTCCTTTAATGAGATCCGGACCAAAGTTTAGGAAATTTAGGACTCAGGAAGTTTCTTAGCTCCAAATATGAGATAGAAACCTGCAGTCAGTGAAGGAAACTGAAGGATTCATCAAGGTTTTCCTTGACTGAGAACATGAATAATGTTTTATCTCAGTATAAACTTAAGTACTGGATCAGTAAGTTCAGTCTGCAGGAGAAACCACTATTATCTTTTAAAGGTTACAAAATAAAACACCTCCATAGGTGGGAGGTAGCTTTTAAACTTACATAAGGACTTTGTTATATGTTGTAAATTGAGAAAGGAGAGCTAATTACAGCCCTAATTTCATAACACCGTCCCCTTGCAGAGCTTATTGGAGTTATATAAGGAGGGGATCATAACAGACATGCAGTTTGACCTTCATACGAGCTGAACGAGAGCACAGCAGATCAGACGAGACCAGATCAGCAGCAGCTGAACAACAACCTCCGCTCGGCCCTTCGTCACGACAGGATTAACTGCAGCACTGACGTGGGACCGAGCCGCAACTCTATGATCTTATTTTCTTCAATTTGTGCTGAATTATTCCATGCAGCAATGAAGTATTATTATCCCCCAGAATTCTTTGTGAAACACATTTAATATACAACTGTTTAAAACATGGGTTTATACTGCCCCCTGGTGGTTCTTGACCTTGGTTACTTTGGCCTCTCAAACCGTGCGGTGCAAAATGAATAAAAGAAAACCAATCACACACAGATAAATGACTCCAGGACCATGAATGGCAATAAGCTTTTTATTTAAACATTAAGGCAGTGTCTTTTTTGTTTTCCATTTTTACACTGCTATCCACAAAGCTTGCTGGTGGGCATGTAGAATTTAACCATGTGAATATTTCTTTTTTTTTTTTTTTGTAATACCAACCTCGAAGCAAGCCACATAAATATTTACATCTCTTCAGTTTTATATACAATCCTTGCTATTATACAGTGGGTTATAATAAAAAAAAAAAAAAAAAAAAAGAATCAATATGCACAAAATGGTTGAACAATGTACTGTTTATGTCAACACCCCCCCCACCCGCCCACGCTTGGACAGTCCAGGGAACATCAGCAATCAACTTCTGCCCTTTTTCCACGTTTTGAATGACTGTTTTTAATTTGCGACATGACTGAAATCCAAACAAGGTGTAAGAACAGAAACCAAATGGATGCGTGTTAAAATTCATCTCAGTATATTTTTTTAAAAACAATGTATTAGTCTGTCATCTGTTTAGGGAACAGCTGGATATGGCTTAGTCTGTTTATCGTCACATTCTTCAATTTCATCAGAGGATAAATGATATACATGCACAGAGACCAATGTACAAAGCCTGGCTGTACTTTTGCCCCGCCTGATGAAATTACAAACCCTCCATGAGTCTTAACAGAGAAAGAAAAAAAAGCAGACCTAACACGTGGCTGAGCTCTCTGCAGGTGTGGCAGGTTAGACGCTTCACCACGGACAGGTGGGATGAAGGAGGGAGAGGTAGTCCTATAACAGTCATGTCTGAGATGTGAGAATCCACGGTGACAGAATGAACTACAGGTAGAGAAGTAAGTCTTTCTGACCAGCTCAGGCAGCTCACCGCACATCGTTCACAGAGAAGGGGGGACCTTTGAAATACTGCAGTAAAATGTGAGAACGTGTCGACTAATGTTACATAAAACTACCAGAGGGCTTTCGGATGCCTTCCCCTCGACCTCCCCTAACCAGCATCAACACCAGGGGTGCAATGAAGTACACTTGAAGTATGTCATCGTAGTGGAGAGGACATCTGATGTGGGCCCAGGCGGGCCGTCCTGTGATGATACAGCGTTGTCTTGTTTGAAGATAAATCTGATGAGTGAAACAGTTAAAAGCTAAGGCTGTGATGGATTTGGAAGAAAAGAAAAAAAAAAAAAAAATGCACACAAAAATTATTTTTTTTGTTTTTTTGTTTTTTAAAAAGAGGACGTTTCATTTGCTTTTTTCATTTTCAGATTTCCCTGCGTGGACAGTATAAACCCTGCCATGGGGAGCTAAAAGAAAAATTGTGCGTCACTTGATAACTTGAGTACTGTATATGTAAAATAAATGGCACTTAACACTAGGAATATCTCATAACTGTACAAAACCTGCCTGGATGAGGAGTCGGGTCTGGGCTCCTCCTCTAGGCAGTAAAAAGGTCAGAGGTCACACCGTCACAACAGCTCCTAGACAGGACTGTAGCGGGCCGGCTGAGCCGACGCCGCCATGGACCAAGGGTCACAGAAAGATGGCTTGTTTGTCGTCACCTCTTCAATGCGAGCAGACTCCGAGTGATGCTGAGGAGTTTGCCTTTAAGCAGCTTTGTGGTTGGTCTGCGCGTGCTCAAAGCGGCTTCGTCGGCGTTCACTGAAATGTGATTGTCGCTTTGAGCGTGGGAGCGATAAAGAATATCGATGACGAGACCAAAGTTTAACAGACAGGTGTTAAAGGACACCTTCACGGTGGGATTTCCATGCTGTTCTTGAGTCCATTTTCTTTTGCCTGCCCCAGGAAACACAGATTCTTAAAAATGCCATTGTGAACAGATTGACAACTAAGTGCTTAATATCCAAAAACTGTTTGAACAAACACAGACATGGTTAATATAAAAACAGTGAGAAAGTGTCACTTGTTTCAGTGCCATCCATCTGGCAAATCATCTCTCCCCACCTGGACGCCTGAAGTCAACAGGCCTTCGCCGTTCCTCAGGACCCCCACCCCCCAATAAATGACATCAGCTATGAACAGCATGTTTACCCTGTAAACCAATGATATGACCCTCCCACATAACAATCTCTGCCCCCCAACTCCGCCCCCAAAAAGATACATCAATGCAGATAATAGACAACAAATGACACCATCAAAAGTTCACCATCAAAATGTACTAAAGGTCTCAGCTCACGTTCCAAACACAGGACTGGACTGACTGAATTAAAAAGGAGCAAAAGAAAGAACCAAAACAAGAAAAACAAGATGTCGATTCTCCTCCTGTCCTCCCGCTCCGATCCTTGTAGTGGCAGCAGTGCACAGGCCGCCTGCACCTGGAGTTCACCGTGAAGAAACGCAAGAGGGTCCCCGCCGTGCTCAAGTCAGATCTGCCGTCAAAATGTGTCACTAGAGCAGCCGTCATCGGGCTCCTGATCGGACCGACGACACGACCCCAGAGTCCCTTCCACACAAGTGTCAGCACATTAGAGCAGTGCACCCAAAGGTGCAGGTCAATGTGTCTATATTGATAAGGCCAGTGAGGAAAAGTAGTAGAGTTTAAAAAAAAAAAAGAAAAAAGAAGTGATTTGTCCTTTAGAGTAGTCCTGGAGTGAATGCATAACATGTAAGTGCAAACACACACACACACACACACGCACGCACACAGACAGACACACAGACAGACAGACACTGACACACACACACACACGCGCACACACACACACACACGCAGCAGCAGTGTTCCAGCTCGTTGCTGCTTGGACACGATCCTTGCTTGACGACCGATGGAGGAAAAGCAGAGTGGAATGGTGCAGGTAGGTTTGCAGATGCCTCAGCAGGTGTGTGTGTGTTTGTGTGTGTGTGTGTGTCTGAGAGTGTGTGTGGCTGCAGCAGCACAGAGTTGGTTGACTTTTAGCGGGTCCTGTGGTACGATAAGCGCTTCGGGTCACTCGCTGTCAGACAGAGTCTCGTACTGGGACATGAGCAGAGGCTTGGGCTCCTCCTCCCAGGACCGGCCCTGAGCAGGTGCTAAGCCCTGGCCCTGGGCCCCCGGCTGGCCAGAGGAGGGGGAGGGAGCGGACACTGTCCCGCTGGGGAAACGCATTATCAACGGGTTACACGGGAAGGGAGTTGGAGTTGAACCTGCAAAAAGCAGAGTGATGGAACTGTTACGATGCGTTTTAGACGTTTTACAACAGATGACAGAGTCAGACCAGCTGACAGTGACTCACTGAGAGTCTCAGAGGAGCTTCTGTACCTGTGGATGAAGGCCGGTCCTCCCAGACACGGTTGGTAAGAGGAGTTCGCCTGTTGCAGTCTCCCTCAGAGTGGACCGAGGACACGGAGGACGGCCTCTCCCCCCCTGACAGGCCTGGTCCTGGAGATTTGGCCTTGCGCCCATTGGAGCGCCCGCTGCCCTTTGAGGACTTCCCCCCTCCTGCAAAGAGAGGACGACGGGGTTAAACCTACGGTGGGACACAATCCTGTGCAAGAGCTGTCCAGCCCTGTTTGGAGCTGCTGTTCCTGTCGTGCCTGTTGATCCACGCAGTTTAACTGAGGAACTGACTGAAGAGCACCGGGTAATGCTGACAGTATATAGTAGTGGTGTTTTCATGAGAACACTGAGGCGGCAGAGGATGCAAAGAAAAGGCTCACTCGTGTTTTGATCCCTGCCTGATGATCTGAGATGAAATAAAAGGAAAGGACACAAAGCTTAGTGCTAAGTGCCTTGAAGGTAAAAATTTTGAAATCCAAATATCATGGCAGGGTGTATGGAGGTCAGATGGAGAGCAATGTGATCGTGCTGCCTTTATGTGGTTAAAAGTATTGTAGCTGAGGACGGGAGAAGAGTGCTGGCTTAAAAAAGATTAAAGAGAAAACCAGCAGCCTGCGATAGATGAGAAGGTGCCATTGATTCTTTGAGGGACTGCGTATATATCTAACAGAATCCCTGGAAATTCCCAAGTGTTAGAGGGACACTGCTGAATGCCCTCGGTCAGTCCAGTGTGATGGGAAGGAGGCAATTAAAGTAAAAACACCTTAGAAAACAACACATGAAAGACGGTATTGGGGTGAGTCTCGGAGGATGTCGCACCTTGTGAGAAACAGTCCTCTGCACGTCCATCGGCTCCAGGAAGACCAGCAGACACACTGGAACCCACCATGTTAGCAGCGTTGGAGGGAGAGCGTTCCTCAGACTCGTCATATTTGCCCATTAGGGCCTTTCTTATAATGGCCTCCAGGCCGATGGAGTTCCCAGGAGTCTCTGGAGCCGGGTGGCAGCGAACATTCACAGGCCCTGAGAGAGGAAACGGCGTCGAGCACGTTAGAGGCAAGTACCATAAATAATAAACACTCAGTCCAGCGAATTATGCTGGGGCTTTGGCACGCAGTAAACCGAAATCTAAATCAACACTTTGCTGATCAAATGGCAGGTTGGACAACAAAACAAAGCTGAACTGAAGCAGATTTGAAACTCAAAGCATTGCTGGCTCCTGTTGGTTAATATGATATTGCAAATATATCATTTATCATTGTTCATTTAATATATTAGAGTTATTTCCAGTTTTCAAAAATCCTTTCACCCTTGCAAATGCCTCCATGAATGGTCACTAAATAACCCAACAGTGTCAGTGAGCACTCATTTCTCATTCTGCTGGATTGTACAGCAACTTACAGCAAACCAAAACTGCAAATGTGCCAAAGTTATTTTTGTGGGTGTGCTGGATGATGCAGGCTCCTTCCTGCACGTGTTGACCCTCAGCATACTGCATTACTAATACATGTCTCATGAAAGTCTGTCTTCTGACTTTAAATCAGTTTCATAGTTCACACGATTTAAAAAGATTACCTGCAGTTGTAGATGCCGGCATATTGAAGATCTCTGTTCCTGGCTGACCTGCATCTGAAAAAGAACAGAGTTTAGTTAGTTAGTTTTCAAAACGGTCAACCCTCTTTATTAAATCACACAGATGGTTTTCTTCTGAAAACAATCTTGAATGCTGAGGTCAGACTTACTGAAATCGCCCTCGTTTCCCACCACAGTCATCTTCTTGATCATTTCCTGTTTCTTTGACTTGACAATGGCGGAGGTGTTCTCAGTCAACTTGCTGAAGAAAGCTGGTGGCTGGGAGGCATTGGGAGGGGAACGGGAGCCCATTCTGTGGGAGAGAAAGGAGAGCCTGGTTAACATACAAAGCCGACAAGGGGTATATGGGTGCATACAAGTTTCCGAATATTTTCCAGGTTGCACTGGCAACAGGCTAAACACTGATTAGCTGATCTTCCTCAGGAGCTTCCTCTGAGCTCCTCACCTTGTCCCTGAACCATGACACAGTCCAAATGACAGTGCAGATAAAACTGCAGCCATTTATATTTGCAACTTAAATATTTTGGTGACCACAAAGTGACAGATGGAGCATCTGTTGGTTGGTAAATTGAGACCCTTCAATCATGAACAATTCCTAAAATTAGGACAGCAAGTGACTCCCATCCTGGATCAGGGTGTGTGAGCTCGCTAGCCTCACACCATTAAACACTCAACGAGATCATTGGCTGCAGCGCCGCTAATCTAAACATTATACAAGTTATGTCCATCACAAACTGCAGACATGCGACATAGTTGGACCCAAATCTGTAAATAACACGTATTGGCAGGAAGCTCTTTCCGTAGAGATCTACAGCAATGGGAGCTGTTACCCTTGCTCGCCCTGCTCGTTGGGGTAAGAGGCCCCTCCCTGGACTTCAGGTTCAGAGTTGGCTCCAGCAGGAGACACTGGTTCAATGCCGTCATTTGAAACACTGACAGGTGATGTTTTGGGCTGAGGTGGAGACCTGCAGAGGATACAAAGAGTGATATATTACCAGCATGAATTACATCAGTCTAAACTGATGAATCCTTGATGACAGGCAGATACAGGAGACAGCGCCCACCCAATACATTCAACAGATATTTCTGATGTTCCAGAGTGATGATGTCTGAAAGCCATTCCTACCGGTCTCTGTTGCGTTCTCCACCAAGGGACTCTGGATATCGTGGCCCTTGGGCAGACTCCTGTGAGGTGGGAGGGGGCTGGGAGGCACTGGGTGGACGGGTCAAGTCCAGGACAGGAGAGCCATGGTAGCTTTGCTGCTGCTGCTGGCTCTGCCTGGTGTAGTCTTTAGTTATCACCTCCTGATTGCGTGGACACGCCCACATTAAAATTAAAATACCCATTCTGTTCAGCACTTTAAAACCACGTGAGAGACATTCTTTGTTATGTTATTGTGCTGCTGTTGTTGTAATGCAGAGGCTGTGGGAACTTACACTGATGTGCTGTGCCAGGGTGACCACCCTCTGGCTGCCTTTGACACAGGGGGACAGGGGCTGTTGGCCTGGAGACAGTCTCTCCTCAGACGGAGGGCGGTACAGACCGTGTGGCTCCATCTTCTGTTGAGCTGAGGTTCGAATCCAAACAACAGTCACGCACATACACCCACACAGGCACGCACGCACAGGCAGAAATTACAGCCACACATGGGGAAAAGTTAGTTTGGGGTTGTTGTTTTTTTTAAGTCCACTGTGACATAATTCAAGATCTCTAAAATGTGCTAATGGAATCATGCATAATTCAGAAATGTCTGTCCATCCATCAGGACTTATGGTGGATGTGCACTTTAAACATTTCACGTAGCATCTGCACATGAAAGCGCAAAGGGTAAGCTTTCCTACAAAAATACTACATGACAGTGTGTGACACGCTACTCCAGATCTCTTATTTATTTATAAAGTACTCTTTGCATACAGACCTAGCAAGCACAGAGCTGACCAGAAATGATGCTAAAATTGAGTGGTTTTGCATCAGTGACTCATAACTGAAGAAGTCAAAGAATGTCACGTTGTAACGGATGTACTCAAGACCAGTGAGACCATTAAAATAACACAACGGTATTACCTTACAGGCAAGAATATGAACGCATTACTGTATGCTTTGAACACTACGAATATAAAACTTCACTGGAATAGACCCATTAATGGTTATCCACGAATAAATTTAATCTTTGTTTTGCTCTATTTGTTTTCTTACACAACTCCTGCACTACAGTATTTATCTCAGGAGAGGGTGATGTAAGATGAGCGCAGGGGGCAGGACTGACTGTATAGACGGGTCCCTCAGAGGGACAGGATGCTGCGGTTTCTGTTGTTAGCTAACAAAGACAGCAGGGACTCTGGGTTCATTTCAACAACAGCTTACAATAGCTTGCATTTCTCTGTGTGCTACTAGTTTGTGAATGCATGCCAACAGCAAGGTGATGATGTGCTATTAATAGGACTGCTTAGCAATTGCATCTGTTTTGAGAAGCATGCTTCCTGTTGAACTTGACTTCTGTCCATACAGGAGTTTTTTTTAAACCCATAACACTAAACTAAACTCTGCATGCAGCTGCCTCACAGACTTCATATATATAGATGTGACACATTGCTCTACAAGCAGAAAACAACAAAAAAAAAAAAATCACATTCCAAATGACGGACAAACTCCCAGAGGCTTGATTGAGAGAGATGTGTTAAGCGTTTGGCATGTGTGGAAACGAGATAAAAAAAAAAAATCAAAATCAGCATAAATTACAGTGAGCCATAAATATGAACATGCAAAGATTTAGGGGGCAGAAGCTGCAGTACCCCCCTTCCCCTGGATGGCTGAAAGTCTTTTCCACGTCCTGCCCCTTTTACCCTCCTGCTGTGCAACACTGGTGCTCTCCAGGACCCCAGGGAGTCAGTTTGGTGGTTGGTAAGGCTTTCACTGATGTTTAATGACAGGGACTGTCACACCAATTCCTTATTCCACTTAAGTCATCTGGGTTACATGTGGTCATTGTCCAAAGTAGTGCCCCAGCACAATGTGTCTCTAATGGGTCTGAGTGCCTCATAATACATTCAGTAGTGAAGAAGAGCCACTGCATGTATAAAGTCAAAGCGTTTGGATTACAGGCAGTCTCATTTAACGTGGGATATAAAAGCCTCCTGCGGTAAAATGCCTTTTCAAGCATCTAAAATATTCTTGTCATGCCCACTTGGATGTGGTGAAATATTCTGTTTAAAGTAAGCAGCCGAATGGGAGGGAGGAGGGGTGCCGCATGTTAAATTCAAATCACATCTTCTACAAAAAGAAAATTAAAATAAGCAGCAAAGGATGTTCTGCCTTAATGTTCCACCAGCTTCAGCTACCTTAAAATGACACCTTAAAGGACACCTAGGATCTTGTTGATGGAAAATTGTGAGCCATTAAATGTTTCATCAATGCTCTGTCAAGGTTGTGAACTGCCTTTTTCTCATTTAATCTCAGCCAGTCCGGTCCAATTTGGACGGGCTAGAGGTTTCGTTTTGCAGAGGGCACCCTTGGTGGTCTTTAAGTCTGTAAAGAAAAGCTAATAATAAAACTAGAAAAAAAGCAAAAGTATAGCATTGAAGGAAAAAAATAAATGTAAATGAATTGGGCTGATTTGATAATGCCAACCACCACAGCGTGCAATAGGCCACAGACTGACGGGGGAGGGTCTGGGTGATGAGGGGGACCCTGGGATCCAGAGCGTCTTACCATCAGTGGCGCTGCTGGCAACAAGCGAGCCCGTCTCTGGCATCCCCGTTTCACAAGAAATTTGACGCATAATAATCGCGTTTATGAAGTTGGCCGCAGTCATGGTGGTCTTACCGAGTGCTCGGAGCTCTTGTTCCTGAATGGACATCGGTTTGATTTGAGTCTTTTCCCTACTAGGTGTACCGCTTTCTCCGCGGCCGGGTGGGTTATCCGACTGGAGAGGCAGCAGGTGTTGCGGCCGGCTCGAGGCTGAGGGATAGGGCCCCGGATACATTCCTCCTGGGTTGGGGCTGGACAGCTTGGGGTCAGATTTACTGGGGGGCCCGTGTTGGTCCTGCACGTGCTTGGACAGGCCTCCCCTGTTTTTGCTTCCATCGCGACTCTGCTCTTTGGCTACACTTGTGTCCATGGCAGGTGGGTAGGCCTCAGGGGGCACACCTGTCCTTTGGAGGTGGCCAGGATAACCTTGGTAGCGGGCCGGCCCTGAGGACATGGACCTGGCAGGCCAAACAAAACACCCTTAGTAAACAAGGCAATCAAAATGTTCTCCTTGCTGTTAACACGAATGAGAAATTAGCTCTGGAAGCTGTCCCAGTGTCGTCCTTGTAAAAGCAGAATGAAAATGCAGTTTACCGAAACACAGATGAGCTGGAGTGTTCGCTGACAGAGAGACTCTTGCCACCAGTGTTGTGCAGGACGCTTGGCCTTTGCTGCACGTTCTCCTGGGTGCGAGGGGACACCGGCGAGTGCTGGTGGCTGTACGGTAGGGAGGAAGGTCTCACTCCACTGCTGCTGCTTGCTATACTGTGCTCCGTACCTGACAGGCACAAACAGATTCATTTTATTCATTTTTCATACCATATTTTGTGCTGCCAGTATTTTCCATTACGTAAAAAATGAAAAAAAAAAAAACACTGTGCTCCACACCTGGTCGCCAGATCGGGGCGTGCTCCACATTTCCAAGAGACCCGCCCTTTTCTCTGTCACGCTCTCGGTCTCTCTCTCTGTCCCGGTCCCTTTCCCTCTCCCTTTCCCTGTCTCTCTCACGATCTCGTTCACGCTCCCTCTCTCTCTCCCGCTCTCGATCTCTCTCCCGGTCCCTCTCCCTGTCACGATCACGGTCTCTTTCACGCTCGCGCTCTGCGGATGAGGATGTGCCTTGCATCTTGTTTAAGTGTGAAGATCCAACTGCACAGAAAATGACAAGAGAAAAAACAACAACAATGATTTAAAAAAAAAAAAAAAGAGTGCAACATATTTATACTCATTTATCTCAATGAAAATGAATTGTACCAGGTGAGATGGGGGAGGTGGTGTAAGGCCTGCCAGGGAAGGTGGTGCTTCCCCCGGGGATGTAGGTGATGCGATCCATTGGGGAGCCGGCTGCCCCTGCAGAGGGAGGGACCAGGACAGGTAAGTGTGGCACCTGAGAAAGATCGATGATCCCTAGGGGACAGAAAGAAGAGAAGTGTAAAGAAATCTGTCATAACTGGTCTAGATGTGTTTTGGTCTCGAGGATAAGAGATAAATAAACTGTGGCACTGCGTCGTGTGGTCATAGTGGTCGACATCACCAGATATCACTCACATCCAACAGCAGGCTGCCTTTTTGTCATTAAGGATGCAATGGTCTCTAGGTTTTTATAGGGAACGTTATGCTGTGAGGAAAGTAATCATGTTGTCTTTGAAATAAATACCACTAAAATGAGCAAAAAAAAAAACATTTACCGAATGAATAATTGACTTTCAAGTCTTTACCACCTGGTTCAAGAGTGGTTAATGTTGAGTCAACGCAGACAAATGAGGGAAATATAGAAAAATGATAACAAAGCCCTAAAATGAAATCTGATTAGATTCTGCTTCCTTGAGTGTTTCAAAAGAAAAAGAAATGAAGCAGGACGTGTTCTTGTAAATACTCGCACTTCTGGTATGTTGACCTTTGCAAATTTACATTATATTGAAAACCAAACTCACTCACTGCTTCCTCATTGGTTCTGTGTGACGACAACTTCAATGAGTTTCAGTATATTTCTTGGTTCTTGGTTTATTTATTTAAGGATAAATGCTGTAGCAAGTTAGATGTATTTGAAGCTCTGCCAAGATAAATGACAAATACAGTCGGATTATTCCTAATGTTTCCTTCTCTAGCAGCTAACGTCACCTTTACCTGAAAGCACACCAGCTGACTGCCCACAACTTGCATGTGCCAGACAAACATCACCAAAGCTGGGCAAGATAAAAGTCAGATCCAGGTAACAAAACATACCAAGAGATCATGACAACAGCTTCAGAAAAATGTCTTCAGTGTCTAAAGCGGGATCAATTGTTTACAACCTTTTTGAAGAAAATCATAATATAATATAGAAATCCTTGTGAACACATCATCCACCTGAGATGTAGTGTCAGGTACAAGATTAAGTAGGCCATGAACAGCACTGCACTTTGTTTCCCCTTACAGATGATTCTTTTATTGAATGAAATCCAGGCAACATGAGCCCTGCTGCTCTCAGCAAGCTCCATCTGTAGGCATAGCACACATGGAGTCTGTGCTGGCACAGTTTATCGTTGTTCTGTTGAAAATAGATTTTCAGTTTGCCAACCATCTTAAAAAGCCACTGTAAATACAATGTAATGCGATCATGAGATCATGATTAAAAGGAGTGTCATTTGTCCTTACCACGTGGGGCAGCGGAGTAGGGCAGAGGAAGGGGCTGGTCTCGTGGAGTAAGGCCCCTCAGCAGGTCTGAGCGCTGGGCGGCCATGGCGGCGGCTGCAGGCCACTGGTGCATCTGCTGGGAGGTGATGTAGTCATTGAGCAGCGTCTGGCGGTTCTCCAGGGCCGCGGTGTCAGGAAAGCCTCGGATGAGGTAGGGGTAGGGATGAGGATATGCCGGATTGGGGGCAAGGTGGCGAGGTAAATAGTAGGCTGCTGTGGATGAAAAGCAGGGAAACATCTGTCAGGACATTCATATTGGACTAAACCACAAATCAATATGATTACAGGCCATACAGATGTTTTCAGTTATTTTTCTTGCCTAGATTTGACTAGTTTCACCTGTTAGACCAACAGGTCCTCCAGTAACACAGTGTAAGAGGCTTTGTAGGTGTGGTCGTAGTGCCATGGCTACTGGCGAGAAGATGTAATACAAGCCAGGAAGTCCTGGTCTGCACTTTTTATTTATTTGACTGGTCAGTGCAGTGTGTTGACAGATGACAAACACACTGTGTTGCAGCAAAAGTTGAGCCAAGCTGAGCCACTGTCCAGCTTACTGATTTCCTTTTTTTTGGCACTCACTGCACCAACACACGGCTCAATAAAAGGCAAGGGTGGATATTATGATGCAAGGACAACTTGCAGTAGACCTTTACGATTAACATTTTAACATGGATGTGGTGACCTCGCATAACAAAACCTCAGTCAGGTCAGAATAACTTAACACCTGAGAGGGTGTGCAGGGCCCCTCTTAGAAAAAGAGTTTCAGAGGACAAGACAAACATATTCCAGTATCTCTTCCAATCTAATTTGACTGTGGCTATACCTGGGTCAATGGGGATGCCACGGGGCAGCGCTGCAGGATCGAAGGCTAAGGGGATTTGACGGTACACGTCTGCTGCTCCAAGACCCTGCAGCAGACGCTCATAGGTCTGTTGATCTGCAACGCCTTGGAGTGGTGATTTGGTGGCACTCATTTCCCTGGGCGTTGGTGTGGCTTTACGCTCCTGAGGCGGATTCTTACTGGAACCTTGGGAGAAAAAAAAAAAAGAAACAGGACTTTCATGTACATTCTTGTTGGCAAGAATGAAGCCCATTTTTCAGTGACAAACACTAACTACCGTCTTGACTGAAGGAGATATACCCACCATCATGCTGCCTTTGGCTTGCCTCTCTGGACAGAGGGGAGCCACGATGCGAGGGCCCAGGGTAAGGGTTCCTCAAGCCAGCTTTGTCCTCGTAGCCCACTGGACTGTGATGGGCCTTGCTTCCCTGCTCTGCCCCCAGTGTGAGGGGAGAAGAGCGAGCTATAGGACTAGCCGTACTGACCACAGCGCTAGGCCGACCTTTGGGCGTCTCTTCGTAGCGACCCCTCTCAGAACGCATCTCAATGTGGGGGGGTGTGCTGTGGTAAGAACGAGGTGAACTGGCTATGATGGAGCGGACATCGTGACGTTTCCCAGAACCAGCTGCTTCCTGTTTCATGGGTGTTCCCTGAAGAGAGGCACAACAGAGTTAATCAAGTAAGTGGAGGGAGAGCCCAACGTTAAGGGCTGGAAAGCCTCTGCATGCCTCTGTTTTGCGAGTGTTTACCGGTGCTATGATGCCCTCCTTGCTAGGCTGTCTGAGCTCCTCCCTGGGAATGAGGTGGATGGAGCGCCCAGCCTCCTTCACTGTGGGCACAATGCCCTCTCTGCCCTTCATGGGGTCAGACAGTGAACTGGGCCCACGTGGCGGGGAGGCCTCTCTCTTCATCTGCTTAGCCTCCCTCCTCAGGTAGCCGTCCTGTGGATCCAGATGACGAGGAATACCTGAAATCATAAGAACATGTCAGGCCTATGTGTTCTTTTCCCCAATAATAGGCAGCAAATTTCTTTTTTTTCACAGGAGAAACACAAAGAAAGGTTCAGATAGGATTATATCAGCTCAGCTGAACCAGCAACAGTTCTGAGAGCAGCTTCATCACTAGCATCTCTGAAGGTGAGACAAAATGATTATCTGACTATACTCCTATCAGATTGATAAATATGAATATCAACATGAAAGTACTCCTGCCAGCGGGTGACTTCTGGTAAGGTGGCACAATCTGTTTCTTGAAAGGAAAAAGCTATCTTTCTCTGCAGAGTGAGAATAAAGTCTGGTGAGGAGAGAGAACAATGAACGAACCAAAAAAAAAAACGAAAACCACAGAAAATGCAAACAGTGACGACACACAATGCATTATCTTGTGAGCAGATACATTTACATTCAGCTCAAAGACTTAATCTGCTGCAGCATCTTTAAGACTTTCAGTCCTATTGTCTCACTTTGATCTATGAGGCTTTTAACGCTGCGTACCTCAGTGATTGCAAAAACAATGTCAGAATCATCTTTAATGTACATCGGACAGGAGGATATTAGATTTACACATAATTACTTTGTTAAGGTTATTACCAGAAACAGAGCACAGTGGGGAAAATCTTTCATATGGAGGAGTCATCCCACCTTGTGAGATGGAACCACGGATGTGATGAGCGTCCTTGTAAGGTGTGTGGTGAGGACTGTCCCTATCATGGGGCATTGCTCGCCCAATCAGACCTGAGGCAAAGGGAGAGGGCGAGGAGTAGTCAGACACAAGACCACGGTAAGTTATTTAATCAATAATGAGTGTTGAATGTGATTAAACAAGGCTCAAAAAGGATTGTATCCAGCAGGCCTTCCGTAGAGTGACAGAGGGTTAAGTGGGGGCGTCTCTTACCTTCACAGTTGGCGGCAGACAGTGAATCCCTCATTGGCAGTCCTCTAGAAATGCCTCCCTCCATTACATCATAAGGACGCTTCAGGCCTAGAATTTCGCCTGGCTGCCCAGAGCCTCGGCCCTCATCTTTAGGGGTCTGAGAGGGTGGGCCTACAAATGACAAACATGATGTTATTATAATCACATAAACAATACCTCTTGGTTTAGTAACAGTAATAGTACTCAATGAGATTTAAAAATCTGCACGGAGGACTCAAGGTTTAATGTAGTGCTTCCAAGTTTAACAGAAACTATTCTATTCTGTTGGGCTTGTGCCAGATCTCACTCAAAATGAAAGTAATTATTGGCCATGGCATAAAATATATTGCGGCCACTCACGGTCATATGTGAGAATGTGCCCACTGATGCCCTCATAGAGCACATGGACTTTAGACAGTGCCTCATCCCGCTCCCTCTCAGCTCGGCTGGCACTGTCTTCTGTGATCAGACGGGTTATGGTTCCCTTATACAGCACATCAGCCGGTGTGCCCTGTGGTGAAGAGAGGAGACATGAGACCTGCACTTTATCATCTCAGTGTTCTTCTTGAGGTAAAGTCAAAGTCTAATCAAGACTTTATGCAAGAAATTGCAGCAAAGACCTACAAGAGACCACCTTGACTATCAGTAGGTGTCATTTTCATTTTCTCTTAAACTAGGCTGTTCAGAACTACCTCTACATGCAAAAGCCACACACACACACACAAAAAACCCATCAAACCTCATTCTTAGCAAACCAACTTGAACTTGCGTTCTCAGGCAGTGCCGGTCCGTGTAGTGGTCCCAACAGACTCCTACTTTCTAGCACAGTCTAGCAGATACCAATAGCAATGCCCATGTACACGTCAGGCTGTGGTTATTACAGAGTTGGGTGGATACCATGAAATTCACACCTCTACAGTATCAAGGTGATCACACTGGCCAATTCTATTATGTAGCCTGAATAGCCTTTATTGGGGATAAGCACCATTGTGAAACCTGACAGTGGATAAGATACAGTCCAAAACCCACAACCAATGCTATGAAAACAGACTGTGTTAAATAGTAATTACTCAACAGAATAATTGAGGCCTGTTGTCAAGGCCCCTAATAAAGTCAGTTTAGAAAACAGTTTAGAAAGGTCGCTAATGAGTCACAGTGCAGATAGTGTAAATGTTTGGCAACAGTCTTTGTGTTTCTTTACAAGATTGTTGATATGGATGTAATGGGGCAGCAGTGACCTGCTGATTGGACTGTGATGCATTTTGTAGATTGTGTTACAAACTCAACTTGTATTAAGCTTGTGATTGTGCCCCAGAAAGAACATTTGTTACAATGGCAGCAGATGACAGAGATCCACAAACAAACAAACAAACACAGGTGTGAAATACAAAGTAATAAAGAAGTGGAGCAGCAACAACTTGGCAACAGTAGATGACAACAGGCAGCTTTGTTAAAACCATGAGTCACATCACTCGTACCCGTGTATGAGTCACTTTGACATTGCTTGAAAGCGTGGGTGGACGGCTGAGTAGGAGACACAGCAGTGCCCGAGATCACATTTCTTGTCTGTTGATTGCGGTTTTTCTAAGAAGACATTGCTGAAGGTTGGGGGGGGGCAGACTGTTGGGGTTACATTTAAAGGATCAGGTGGCACCACCCTCAGCAGTCCTCATCTACTACTAGGGAAAGTGCAGCGTTGCCATATCTGGGTGCAAACACACACATCTATCAATCCATCTAGCTGCAAGCTAAACAAATACATGTAGCTGTCCGTCTACAGCAGCACTGATGCTTTATCGCTTTCACCTTTTCCTTCTAATCTATCATGGTGGATAACAGCCCCCTCAACACTTGTTTTCACTTGTATGTCAGCTGGATGTGATATTGCACTGGGCATATCAATGACTGGGTTTAGCCAGAGTAAATAGATAAATAAAAGAGGGAACAGATTCGGTACAGTGTGTACCTGTTGCTAAGGTGACAGGGCCACTCAGAACTGTGGTTATGTCACAGCAGCAGGGAAATCCAGCAGCCATAGCACCTTGCTTGTCTCATGACGTCTCAACAGCTCTGCAGCGCTCTCTTTCATTGCAAGCAAACCAGCTGAAGCCCAGTAGCACAAAGGCTGCTGGTTTGATGGCAGTGGTTTCAAACAGTGTGGGCAGGGGCCACTGTAGAGCCTACCGATGAGCAAAACAACCATCAGAAAAGGTGGGGGTAGTGAAAAATAATGTGTGGGTTGTCTGTGCACCAGCTGTGTAAGCTGCTACTATCATGAACCTTAACACAGACTAACATGGCGTCAGTTTCAGTTCACCATTTGCAGCCATCAGCCTCTGGACAGAGCAAATCACTTTAACCTGAGCGTGGTGCTCCACCTGCACTGTGATCAACACTGGACCAAGAATCATCTTATTTATGATAAGAAACCAACACAAGAGCACATTAACAGCAGTTAATTACTAAACTGACTTATCTAAAATTCAGAGTTTGCTCAAAGGCTCTCCAAATAAAGGGGAAGAACAGTTTGCCTGTTGTCTGTCGTAATACACTACTCAAACTTCAACTCAGCAGAATATTCATAACTCACTCGCATCAAGATTGCCACACCCAACACAGTGATAACGAAGTGCACAAACGGGAGATTCTCCTACCACAGTCACAGCAAAAACATATTCGTAGGGCATTATCCGTGAAACACACCAGTTTCCCATAATCAAACAGCAGCCTCAGAGTTTTAAAACCGTATATATAGCATATCAAATTCGCATTGACTCAACTAATCCACAACGACAAACTGAGATTGACAGAGAGAGAGAGAGAGAGAGAGAAACACCTTCTGTATAGCAGCCTTAAGAGGGATAAAGGATGTAGAAACACAGTAGTTTGGTGGTGTGAGCTCACCTGAGTGATGGAGCCCCCTCGGTAGGAGACTGAGGAATCTGGGTGCATTCTGGTCCCTGGGATGCCCTTAGTGATACTACCACCTTGAACAGCTGGAAAAGAAGTTGTAAAGATGTAAAAAAAAAAACAAAAAAAAAAAACAAAGCAGCACACAGAGTCCTTAAAATAGAACACATGGTGGAAACAATGATTGGGAATAAAGGTTTACAAAAAGTTCTGCAAGGTTGGTCACAAAGCTTGAAAGCTTGTTTTGCTTATTTAAATGTATTTACAGTATTCTTTAAAATTCTAATTTCCAGTTTAAACACTGTATCTATTGATGTAAGATGAATTTGAAATGATGAATTTGGAATAAAGCATTGCTTTATGGAACAAATTTGGAATAAAGCAATGCTTTGGGACAAGAAAAAAAACACTGATTTTAATTTCCATTTAAACTGGTGTTGGTAGTTTGCTTCAAAGATAAGAAAACATGAGCCACGCACCACGTCCAGCAGCGCTATCATGAGGAGTCCCCTGGGTCGACAGGTTGTCAGCTTGGGAGGACGAGCTGCGCGGGGACAACTGCTCCTGCTTTACCACTGGGAAAGGACCTCCTGAGTGGTGCATGACACGTTGGAAAACAAAGGGAGGAACAGAGAGATGGTAATGAGAAAGACCCGTCTACAGCGATGCAACCGATGATCAGAGCTCAATATCAGCTGTACTGGGTGTTGTAGACGTTAGAGGACCAACTTCACAGGAAAGTCTGAAGTGCAATAAATTCCTCCAGACAATTTTACTCACCCACTTTCCTCTGGTCCATCCAAGACATCCCCATCTGTGTGGGGGGCATCTTCCCGTGGTCCAATCCATGAGCTGGGCTGTGCAGCTGCACCGGGGTGCCCTGAACAAACACGCATTTGATGATATACAGTATCACTGCTCTTGCATAATAAGTTTGTCAGACTCTATTTTTTCATCCCTGTCTGGATATTTTATGCAGCAAATATTTAAGTGAAAAGATTTTAGAGAAAAAAACAAAACAAAATTCAAATTCCATGGTTTCTGTACATGTAGAACTATACCTGTGTGATGGAGCCTCCTGGTTTGGTGGAGGAAATGAGTGGCGGTGGCTCTGGCATCGTGAGGGGCCTCACTGCTGCTAGCCTGCCACTGTCCTGTGGCAGACCAGATAGTGAGGGGTGGCCTGCCTGTTGGAACGCTGGAAGGCAGGAGAGATTATGAGATTGAGAATGAACCCTTTGGTTTTTGGCAGGGGGTTTCTAAAGGCATTTTAGCGTCAAGAAGTGGAGAGTTTGTTCAAGATTCCTATGACAAAATATACCACACATGCTACAACTGATGCTTAAGAGGAAGACTCACAATTGAAGTGGAGCAGGTGCTGGTCATGACTGATCTTGGTCATGTCTCGCGGGGACATGGGGTAGGGGGAGAGAACTGGCCGGCCCAAGTTGGATGTCCTCAGGTCATCTGGGCCGAGTGCCTGCTTCTTGGCTTCGCCGTGCGGGGAGAAAGCCCGGGACTTTTCTGCAACAACAACACACAAACAGAGTCAGGACCAAAGCACAGCGACTCAGCTAGACCTCCACTAATCCAAGAACTTGTCATCATTGTCGCCCATGAGCACATGGAACCCCTCTCGCTGCTTCCAAGCCAGGGTGATGTCACCACTGAATTAATTCACAACAACATCTTCCACAAGCCACTGCTAATATTTATTGTAAAGTAGCATTGTACAAGCCAGCAGAGGAGGAGATCATCCTGCAGTGTGGTTAAGGTGCAATTAAAAAAAGTGATGGTGTGGCAAGGGATGAACCTACTGAATGACTGCAGGAGGGGCAGTACCCACCTCTCGTTGCCTTCCAGCTCTAAAGGGACACAAACACACCACAGATCATCGCATCCTCACAGAACTTCTCTCTCATGTGCACTAACTACACCAACACTTCACTACTATCACCACATGGCGTGACTTGCATGCTGGCCAAATGCTAGTACATAGTGGCTCAAGTGTAACTTGTAAATGTATCTACACCTGCCCCTGCGGCAGCCACCGTATAAAGAGCTTTTTAAGTCTTTTTCTTCTCTGAAAATTCATGAAAAAGTGGTTGCCGTATATCAGAGTTCACAGCTGCTGTGCCCAGTTGGTTATAAAAGACCTGCCTTTGTCTCGACTGTTGCTTAAAGTCTGACACCGTGCTCTCAGAGATTCACGTTCCACAAGCTCACAGTAAGTGCACTGAACTAGACTATATTCCCTTCTGGGTCAATAGCAATACCAGATCATTTATCAGTTCCCTCACCAAGAGTGTCCCAGAAACACTTGAATACCCTAAGCACTACAGCACACAGACTCAAGGTTAGAGCACATAGCAAGGACCAACTAAGTAAAACTAGATCAAATGCTACTAAAAACCGCATAATATGCAGCACTTTCATTAACCTCCATTTTCTTTGTATCATTTCATTATTCCTCATTTACAGTGCTGATCTTATTGCCACAGACCCTTGTATCCCACCATGTGCCATGTTATACATCAATACAGCCTGCAGAAGAGTAATACTAGGAATCATACAGCAAGAAAATGACGGCACTGGAAAAAGAGAATATGACAAAATATAAGACAAATGCTGGGAATTGTGACAGTGGTTCCTAGATTTGTAACTTTAGCAGCTTACAAAACATGCTATACTACTCTAAATACAATCTGACTGGTGACACATTGATGTGACCAAATGATTGCTCAGCTACTTGAGTCTATAGGCAACAATGGTTGTTTTCGGACACGATGGAGGTGTGCGTACCGTCCTTGTCGCTGGTGGAGGGGCTGCGCGGGCGAATACGAGGGCTGCTGCTGTGAAGAGCCTCCCTGTCTCTGTCTGCCTGCGGGGTGTAAGGCTGCTGTTTGCCTAGCTGGCTTGCAAGCTGCTGCTGTTGCTGCTGCTGTTTGACCTCCTGAGAGGACTCCCCATGAGCCATGGTTATCTGCTGCTGGTACAGTGCCAGGGCGTGGGGAGGCAGCACTGCTTTGCCACCGCCGCTCCGTTGATTGCCCTGCATGGAGGCCTCAGGCATCTACACACAGGAAGAGAGGAAAACAGGTTAGAATCACGCCACACACATAACACAAGCCCACTCCTGCCTGGCCTTTGACATATGGTTAGCCACATGCAGTATCTGATAAACATGATGGCTAATAAACATGTCTTATTTCTTCGTAAGCCATGTTTCCCTAATGCCTGGAATCTAATTTCTTCTCCACAAAGCAACATCTATCCCAACATCCTCCATCTAGCTGGCTTATCTTATACAAATATGACTTAACAATTTCACCTGCTTTACTGTTATCTCTGTGAGCAGAGCGTCAGGGACAGCATTGATACCAGTGCAATGGAGGTGTGTATGAGTGTGTTTGTGTGGGCTAAACAAATCAGTTTTCTGTTACAAAACAATACCTGGGTCAACGACACTTTCCAACCAAGGCTGGAAAAGCTGCTCTTCACCTAACTGTTGTGTGATGCATGAAGGAAAAGGAAAAACACACACAGGGTTTCACTTGTGACTTACAATCGGTGGTATAGCAGCAGCCCTCTGTTTGAGCTGTTTCAGGTCCATTGGCTTCTGCAGCGGGGAGGATATGACCCCATCATGAGTGTAGTTCAGTAGACTTGGCCGCGGAGAGGTCATTCTGCACACACACACACAGAGAAATAAGTTAGTGTGTTTCATTATTGGCTTTGCCTGCTTGAGCCCAAACACATTATTCATTCTGATGAAAACTTTTGAGAAAATATAGAAAAAAGAAAACACCTTAAAGAGGGCAGGGGTTCCGATTGTGTTTCCATACCACACGCCTGCCTACCCATTCCCCCAGCAGACACAGGCACAATCACAAAACCATACTTACTTAAAGTATTTAACTAGTAAATGAGGGGGAACAGCAGGAATAAATGGGATGTGTGCGTGTGTGTGTGTGTGTGTGAATAAATATATGTAGGATGTGTGCACACGGAGCCCGAGACTGTGGAAACAAATTGCAAATAAAAATCCATATCCATGTCTCGCACAATTGTCGAAAGCACACAACTTACTCTGAATCGCAGACACACACACACTTTGATGCACGACAACACTAAAGTGCACACACATGTACGCACACGCACGCACACACAAACACACACACACTCACTGCCTTTGTTTGCTTTGGCAGAGAGGGCAGCGATTCCCTCGGCTCTGCCAGTACATGCAGTCTGCTGTCATGGAAAAAATTGAACAAATACCGTGCAAACAGGACTAATCACTCCTCCCACGCACTTTGACACCCATTTCTTGTGGTCTCATTCACAGATATACACACACACACACACACACACACACACACACACACACAGAAAGTCAGAGAGATAGACATATAGAGACAGATATACACACACTATAGTGCTACTAAGTGCAAAGAAAATCTCTGGTTGATAAAAAAAGAAACCTGTTTTGTACACATATGTGGCTTGCCAAATATGGCTTCACTACTGTACACTGTAGCTAGGCAACTAATAACACTTATAATACCCTCTCTGCTTTCTAGTCTGGTGTCTGTCTGTGGTAGACCAGAGAAGTAGGACACCTAGTAAACCACTGATGAAAAAGGCCTTGACACTCCTAAACTCAAGCAGGCCCAATGATGTCATCGATGAAACAGAATAAGGAAAGAGTATAGAGTGTATAGTAAAGAGTATATAGTATAACATTTTTTTATTTCTAATAAATAGGACGGGTTTTTTTTTTGAGGAAACCCAATTTAATTTCCACTTGTTGAGAGTTCTTACCTGCTCTTATCGGTGTTGTCCGTCTCCTCCACTTCATCAGCGCTGCAAGTGGCACTAGAGTCACTATCCCTATTGGAGCCTGTTTTGGCCCCGGGGTCCTTCTTGGAGCTCTTGGTGGAGCTTTTGACTTCGTCCGTCTCTGCTGTAGGAGGCTTTTTATCTGTGGTATCACTGGGTGGTGTTGGTTGTTGCTGCTCTTTGTGGGGCTCCCCTGTCTCAGTCTTTATCTCCTGCTTGATGACAGAGTCTGCATCTTCCTTGAGAGGAGGTTTGTCGTCCCCTGCCTGGCCCACATCTGACCCGGTCGCCTCCTTGTCCCCGGGGTTGGAGTTGGCCTTTGACCTGCTCGAGCCTTCCTCCTTGGCCTTGCTGTCCTCTGAGGAGTGTGGTGAGGGCAAACTCTCTGTGTCAGAGCTGTTGTTGGCTCCACCTAGCAGAATGAAAGGAATCACAGATGAGAGGACAAGACTGGGCTTATACTGTAAATTATGTTATATCTCCTTGCCCTCTTTTCTTCCACTCTCCCTCTTTACTTCTATGTTTGTCATTGCAGAATAGGATTCTTCAAGCTAACAGGGAGCTACTCAATAACTACACTCATGACTCATTCTATTATATTCATCTGTGTGATCTAATACAATCCAAAACAACAGCTCTGCCATAAATTCTACCTCTCCAAAGATAATTATGTTTGATTATTGTTTGACACTGTTACAGATGTATTAATTACATTTAATGTTTTGTACACCACATTTGCAAATATAAGGGGTTAAGAAGATTAGAAACACTCAATACAATGCAGGCCAGTACAACACCACCACCGACTAGAACCTCAGTAACAAACATGTAGTTGAATTAACACTTCTCTGAAACGTTTAATAAAAACTGGCCATTATAATAGTCATGAGGGTAGAATTTGTGGCAGATCTGCTGAATTGAGTTGCCCTAAACAGTATAGGTCCAGCAAGTGAACATGCTAGCCCTGTAAAGGCACGTGCTTTGCTTTAGCAGATCCCAGCAACAAGCATGATTTTAAACATTATTAACTAAATGCTGATACACAGAGTTATTTATAATCAGCACCTATTTCAAACAGTTAAGGATTCAATATGCTCAAAAAGATAAACTCCCTAATTGATTAATTCAGGTAAAATAGAAGCCTCAATTTACAGAGTTTCATTTTGCAGTTAGCATGTGTGTTGCTCTTGGGAGTGGTGTACCTTCTCCGTCTTCAGGGGCCTCCTCTTCATTGCCGCTGGCTCCCGAACCCTCCATCTCCTCCTCCTCTGCTGCGTATGGGGCGCTGGCCTCCTCGTTCTGCAGCGTTTTGCCCCGACGACGGGCCTTTCGCTCCTTCTCCTGGGTCAAAACAAGCACACACTAAATAAAAAAAGTCCAGGGGACAAAGATTGTCAGATACAGAAGAAAACCACAAACAATCTAACTCAGCTTGGGTGTGCACAAAAAGCATGAATGACTTCACTTTGTCAGCATCAGATGGAGCCAAAACGGCTCACAAACTTTCCCTGTGCTTACCGATTTCATTTTATGCTGCTGCAGAATCTCATCCAGTTTCTGCCTCTTCTTGTAGTTAAAGTAGAAGTTCTTGCACTGTGACACGGTTTTTGAGCCCACCATCTTGGCGATGGCGGACCAATTCCTACCATACTGGAGAAGGCCTGGAATCAACAGATGGACAGGCATAGGGATTAGGACAGGAAAGGCACAAAGACAGGCCGACATGGGTGAAATGTGGCCTTGCCCGACTACGTCTCCATTCTATATCAAATTATATTCTCTGTGCAGTCGTAAAAAAAAAAAAAATTATGTAAGCTGTGCAAAGTGCACTTGTTGTAAAGGTTGTAAATTTAACGGCTATTTTGGTTTATATACTATGAACAATATATCAAGCCACAATCTCTTAAAGTGCACAGTATGGAAGTCTCTCTATGGTAAATCAATAGCCATAAACATCTGTTGCTACGCAGTTGTCGTAACTGTAACACAGCCTAGGAGTTTAGTTTACAATGCATAGACATAGACATGGTCTCACTCTCCCAGCAGCAGCATGGTCTGAAGCCACATGCTTCCTAAGTAGAGACAGATACAGAGTTAAAGAGTGAGAGTCAGAGGAGTGGTGGTGTGGTGGCTGAGCCGTCAGTCATACCAGTGACATCACCAGCTCTCCCCACTGGGGTCACTCTGTGTCATATTCTGACTGACTTTGATGTGACCCATTTCCAAGAAGTCCTCGTCCTTTACTCAGTCAACCGCATGATTGTACCTTACACAAGAGTCTACAGGCACCCGCTGGGTCAGAGCTGTGATGGATCAACCTGTCATGAAACGCACACATACACAACCGTCCAGTGTATGCGTGAGCTAAAAGAAGAGATGCAGAGAGCAGCCGGTGTGTAAATGGAAGTGGGTGAGAAAGACAGATAGTGTAGAATTTTCTCTAGTGTTTCCCCCCAGAGTCTGCTGTTAGCTAAAGGCAGCT
Source organism: Pempheris klunzingeri (assembly GCF_042242105.1). Taxonomy (NCBI): domain Eukaryota; kingdom Metazoa; phylum Chordata; class Actinopteri; order Acropomatiformes; family Pempheridae; genus Pempheris; species Pempheris klunzingeri. The sequence continues at coordinate 26,920,387 of NC_092018.1, forward strand.
CATTAACAGTGTGTGTTGTAAGAGGCTTAGCTTACACCACCCACTTGTTTCCTGTGCCAGCCTGACAGGTCCTGGCAACAGGACAGCTTTTCAAAGTTATGTGTGCGTGCTTGTGCGTGTATGTGGAGGGGGGGGTTGTAGGCAAAGTGCCAACACCTCCTGGGATAACCTTGGACATGGGTTCAGAGGTCTCTGCATCTCATCGCTTAATGGAGGCAGTAGGACAACAAGCAGAAGTCCTAGCCAAAGGAGAGGAAAGGACAGCTGTTTACTGCCGTGTCATTTCAACTCTCGTAATAATCAGAGAGACTGACTCCGATACCAGCACTTTATTGGATAATACGATTAATGAGTAATAGCTGCAGTAAAATCTGGTCTTATAAGTTAAACAAGACTATTTATGCACAGGAATACTCAAAACCAAAATATGAGGATGCATATATGATAAAGTATCCAGAGCGATGACATTTCTTAAATTCAATCCCTCCCTTGTAAAGCCACGTCAATTACATTTATCTCAGCATTGACACAAGTCAAACACTACCACACGTGTCACACATACCAACTGATATAAAAAACCAAAACACTTTGATGGTGATGCACAGCTAGAAAAGCTATGCATCGTCCAGTCCAGCAGATGTGAGAAGACATCACATACACTGTCATGCTGAGAATTTATTAATGCCAGTATAAAAAGAACTGCCATAACAAGCAAAGGTGATCTTCAAGTCTGAGCTGCTGGTGTCTAAAAGCTGCTGCGCACCTACCACCTGTCAAGTGTTAAAGTGGAAGAGGTTTTTCAGCTGAAATATTCATCGCTGCCACTAAATTCGTTGCTAGGAAAGCTTCTCCCGGGAAAAAAAGAACACCGGACAGCCTGACTCACTCCAAGAGGACTGCGACACGTGACCGACACCTATTAACCTTTTACAGCTGCCTCACAGGAGGGGAGAAGGGGGCACACTGCCCTACAAGTCGGACACCCTCCAACCTGCCAGAGTACACACAAACATACACGTGCTCAGACAAACAAAGACAAACAGTGGCATAACCTCACACACATTCAAACAAGTCAAACAGGACAAACACTTCGCTGCACCCACTGAACCTGAAGCAATAACAATGCAATTCATTTACTGGAAGTCAAAGGTCACTTTAACTAGCTACATCCAGTTCATTTCACCATATGCAAGCACACAAAGCCCAATCCAAGCAGCTCTGGTTGACTCTGGGCCTTAGTTGCTAGAGCAACACACATGGAACAAACATCCAATCAGCAGCTGTCATACTGAAGCAGGTGGTAGCCTCACACCCAATCAGGAGACCGTATTTCCATTAGCTCCTCCCACAGAAAGTCTAATCAACACCTGGCGCAGCCAGAAAGTGGTTGTTCCTGTCTGTCACATGCCTGTCACTCCGGCCGTCGTCTCGTGGCCTCGCAGTGGATAACACTATCAGATGGTCTGATCTCTGGAGGGCCGGCCGGGAAGCTCTTCAGGGCTGGGCCTTCCGATCCAGAGCAGAGGAGATGAAAACAGCTCAGTCTCGGCGCTCTTCCTGCCAGCTGGCTTGATACTTGAGCCGGTGTCAGGTTGACGTGCTCCAAAACAGCACATGCTCCTGGCCTCTCCCCTCCTTTTTCCTCTCACTCCGTCCTCCCTGTGCCTCCAAGAGTGCTGGTCTGTTCCTCTCTGCCGTGTCTCTCCCCAATGGCGGTCGTCTGGGAAGACTTCCACAGGAAAGTGGGACTGTGGGGCGGTGCTATGTGCTCAGTCTCTCTCTCCCCTCATCTGATCTCTCCTCTATCTCTCTTTTTTTTTCCCTCCCTCTCTCTGTCGGTCCGTCCCTCCCCCTACCTCAGTCTGCCAGCAGGCACAGCGGCTCGCACACACACACACACACACAAAGCGCGCACAAATGCATGAGTGAGTACACACTGACTCGAACCCTCTCTCCCTCTCTCCGTCTCTCTTGTTAATACTCGAGCACACAGACGCAAACACACACTAAGGCAGTCCAAGAGTAAACAGAGAGCAGAGAGAGAGAGAGAGAGAGAGAAAGAGAGAGAGGACAGAGAGTGAGAGAGACCAGAGATAGAGAGAGAGCACAGCCACTGAGCCAAAGAGACAATGGAGACAGGGAAAGGATACAGAAGTGGAGAGTAAGCAAAGAGAGGAGGGAAAGGGGTGGGGGGCAGGAGTGGGGAGAGAGGGAGTTGATGTTGATACCATGAGAAAGCATAAAGGCTTTCACATTTTTCCTGACTGACCTGCTTTTCATCTTGAATGTGACCTCTCCCCAGTCTATAACAACACAGAGTGAGGGGAGAGACAGAGTGAGTGGGGGAAAGAGGCACTTGCCAAATCTTCCACAGCTCTTGCCAATCTGGGTCGCTGCCATCTCCCATCCGAGGGAGACGGGCAGAGCGAGAGACAGAGATAGAGCAATGGTGGAGAGGAAAGACAGGAAAAAAAAAAAATTATGTGGCATTCTCTACCTGCTGCTCCTTTAAATGGGCTCTTCCAGTAAGCAGAGCAGGGGCCATTATCCAGCTGCCTGCCTGCACCCAAGCAAAGCCTGCCAGATTAGTGCACTTACATAAAACGCCAGCCAAGAAGGGTGCACATGCAAACACACACAGCTTGGACCAAGTGCACACAGACACAACCTTTGCTACACATATCTCGCACACACACAGACACAGGCAGGCAGAGCTGGTGGGTTTAAGGGAGAGGCTTTACAAAGGTTGGCCATCCCTTGTTTGAGGTACCAGCCTTTATGAGCAGTGAAGACAAGAGTGATCTATCTGCGAGTGTGGCCATGCCATCCTCGAAGGCAGCGCCAGCCAGCGCTGCCATGCTGGAATGCCGATGTCCTGCCAGGCACTATAAATGCCATTATTCAGATCTGTTTAGCTCAAGGGGATAAACACATTAGCATCAGGGCACCTAAGCCTCTTTAAAACATATATATGTCAAGCACCTGCAAGGGAGAGCACCTTGACAAGCTTATTCAATATTATGAGGAAATGGGGGTGGTGGGTAGCAATGTTAGAGAGCGAGTTCTGGGAGGGGGGGAATCCCTTCTGGCAGGTGTGGGGGTGGTTTTTAGAACTGATGAAAATCGGCAAGAGCAGCTCCTCCTCTTCGGCCCTTGGTGCTGTAGCTGGGACTCTGTGGTTGTGGTTACATAAGCCCTTCATAGAAGCCCTGCTCCCACCGAGCTGCCAGGCTAATCCTCTGGGATGGAGAGCCCCACTAATCCCACTGCAGGAGAATGGAACTGAAGACATTAACCAGGATTACTACACAGGACCGTGTTCAAGCCCGGCCAGCGCCAGTTATCGCAAAATAACCCCCTAACACACAAACCTGCACGCATACACAAACCCCAAATTGCAAGAGACCTCACACACACATACACACACAGAGCACGAGACCAATGCGATAACTCCTCTAGACCAAATGTGGTTTCGATATCACATTCAAGCTGCTGATAGCTGCTTGCAAGAGGCACTTCATCTATGATTGATTGCAAGAGAGGACAGGTTAAATTAGTCAGATGCAGAACTGAGAGTCGCACAAAGCGAGATGACACATCATCTAGACATGGCCACAAAGCAGCCGCCTTACTATGAAATTGCGTTGAGTCATGTACAGAAAGCAGGAGTTGACATTACAAAGAAGGTACTTAGCCACCTAAGGCCAATATGTTAAAAAATAATGCACAACAAGATGCATTTAAATTCACAGCTCAGATTGTGCATTTAACAAATCAAAGATACAAAAAACAAATCAGGCCATCAATCTGCAGCAACAGACCATTGAGGAATCCTTATCCAGGAGTAGTACGCATTAGAATCACTGACGGCGAAGAGCTCATGACATCAGTAACTGAGACTCATGGACGCACTTGTCAAACACACTCACAGAGTGCTTGTGTTAGGAAAACGGGCAGAATGTCAACGACCTCTGTGAATCAGCCATAGGCTTCTGGGTAATCTTCAGTCAGAGACCATAAACAGGCCGAGTTAATGACTGCTGCATTTGCAGGGGCTGGCTGATAAGAGGCAGACTTTACAGCCTGCTTGATAAAAAGACAGGCTGCCTTGACCCAGTGAGACGGGGGAAACGGCTCCAAAGAGCAGCAGACCCAGTCCAGGCAGGCTGACACATTCGCACAGAGACACAACCTAGCAGCACGTGGCGACTGCTGCCTCACTAACAGGAAGTCACTGTCGCATCACTTTCAAAAAAACAGTGCTTTGGCTGCTACTTGTGATCTTTCCTTTGGCACCTCTATTACAATGCCCAGTAACTGTGATGAAGTTACACTTCACCGGGAGAAAAAAGGTTTACTCTGCATTACCTTTTTTGGCAGTTTCCATCTCTTCTTCAGTCCAGCGAGAGCTCTCATTCATCTCCAGATTGGCTGTTAAAAAAATAGAGAACCACCAAGTTAGAGAAGGCGGGAGGAGGAGGAGGGGGTGTGGGGGGGGGGGGCAGTTGTCACAAAGTCAGTTAGGGAGTGACTGACAAGAGGAAAGGAAAGAGAGAGAGAAATTAGAGAAGAAAAAAAGAAGGTGGGGGGCAGGGTAGTTTGTGCTGCTTGCCAGTGAGGCACTGCAGCGTGGGTCGCAAGGGACTGTTTGTTTTAGATGGAGGAAGCAGGAAATCCAAGGAGAGAAGTCAGTTAATGATTATAGACATAACAACTGGCTTCTTTCCCTGCATAGGCCATAAGCCAGGCCCGACCCTGGCCCTGCCTGGCAGACAGCAGAGCGGGAGACTGTGCTTATGTGTCCTTTACATTGACCTGTGAAGGGCACACTGGGCTGGCTAGCTCAGCTACCAGCAGGGGAACAAACAGTGGTGGGGGGGGGGGGGGGCGCGCTGATGAGAGCCCCTACAGCCCAAGTCACCTGGGGATTCCCTGTGACTAAACCTGTGCTGCAGAGACTGCAGCATACACACGCACACACACACATACACACACATACACACACGAACTGCTGAAACATCAAAATCCCTGATAGCCTGCAGCAAGAGTGTTAGTGTGTGCACGGCTGACTTACCATCTGTGAGGAAACAAAGAGCTAAGCGGGGGGACACTGCTGACACACTGAGTATTTTGTCCTTAAATAATACTTTTGTCTTTTGCCAACAGATGGGATATAAACTACATATCTCATGCAGTGACAATTTCTTTCTTACTGTACTATTTATGAGTGCCACTTAGGCGAAAGGTAGTGAGTGCAAGACTGAGTGTATAAGTGAATGAAGACTGAAGGACAACAGTGCACTCTTGTGGTGTGGGACAGGAGGCCACAAGTAGATCAAAGGTGACAAAAACAATCCTGCATGAAGGTAGTCAAACACTTGTCATATCTAAGCCTTCTCTATTGTCTGATTGCTCCTGACAGGAACAAATTCTTTCGTCCTACGTGATCGGTTACAGCGGTTTATTATCTTTGTGTGTTTTGCATCCAGTCAGAAATAACACAAGTTTCCTAGTGATGAATATGAAATATGAAATATCAAGTTACAGTATGCAATGTGCCGCATGCTATACTTACTCTGATGACACAATAAAGAGGAGCAAACTGGCACTAGTGTGGTGCAGTGCAGCTGACACTTACAGAGTTCATTGTTGAGTGGCGGTGTGGTGGTCTCCTCCACTTCACTGGTCATAGAGCGGGTGATGCGGCCCTTGCGGCGCCCCTGGCTGTTGGCTGTGCGTCGACCCTTGAAAGCCACAGTGGGCTCTTTGTCCTCTGCATCTTCTCCAGAGGTGTCATCCCTATGTTTGAGAAATGTCAGCAACATTGGCGACATTGTAGGGCACTGATAATAATCACTTACACAAAACATCACTTGTTTTTGCTGCCAAACAGCCAAATGCTCTGAATCCAACTGAGCATGTGTTAGCCTCACTGCTGAGGATACAAAACACAAGCCAGACTTGCTGTAGAACAGATGAGGTACAGCATCACCAAGGAAGATGCTGATGACTGTGGGTTACAGACTTCAGCCTGCAGTCACGGACTGAAAAAACTGTGTAAAAAGGGCTATTATTCCTGAAACTGTTGTAGATGTACACAACCTCAAATTAAATCCTAAAAGTTGACACATGAGCCTTTGATGAATGATATTACGCAATATATCGGGAAATCCAAACCATACTTAATATTCAGACAATCCCAACAATCAAGCCGAACTTGCGTCAGTCACATCCCTTATGCTATTTGGCCTGGACGCTGCATGAAGACAGGCGACTAGAGAACACTGCAGACTGAAACACTAACTTGGAAAACCAACTGTGAACGTGAACACAGACACCGCTTTTCGCTTTTTCTTTCTCCCCCCCACCCCCCAAGATAATTTATCGAATGTCAGCACAATGGCATGCCAAGAGACAGCCACTGAGTTTGAACCCATGGCACCTCCATTCATCTTCCCCCAGCTCCATTAATCTTGCTGAGGGGAGTTGGTGGCACCCTAAATATAGGCGAGCCAGCTGTGCCAGGGACAGGCAGGCAGCAGGGTGTGCTGGGACTAAAGGAGTCCCCTGGCCGCGTCTCAGAGCAATGTTTCCTCATCATCCTCTAGTCCGACACAACTGCTAATAAATATGACCTGCTATTACCTCAAACTACAGAAGTGTCCAGCCTCGGCTGATATCATAATATAGTGCATGAATACAGACACAGACTGTTGTATCAATCTATTAATTTGCAGGCACCAGAAAGCACTGATATTCCATCTGTTGTTTTGCATCCTTTGCTGGCACTGTGCCTGAAAACACCCCCTCCTCCACCACTGCACACACTCGCCCACCTACACACACACATTCCTCCTTACACACTGGCATTTCAAAGTGACAGCTAGGTTAAATCATACTGCTTATTCTGTACACCAAAAAACTCCAGACTAACAAACTAAGCACAGAATTTCAAAAATTACACTTGGCATCCAATTGGGAAGGGGAGAAGCACAAACAGGAAAACAGCTGTTTTAATAGGGAGAGCGAATAGATGCTTGATTTTGCCGTAGGTGGAATGTCTGGCTGGAGGTGAGAGAGTAAGAGCTCAAGGGTTACAGAATGATTGGATTTGCAGATCCGCTCCCCCTTGCCAAAAACTTACTCCTACTCCATTTGCTCAAGCCTGACGTGGAACAATTCTAAAATTGTGTGTTGGAGAAATGGGGAAAGTGAGAATATTGTTGCAGCTGCATAAGTTCAGGCTCATACAACGTGGTGGAAATGTTTTCACTGAGCTGCATCTTTTCCTCTCACTCAGTGTGCTTCTTCCACTGAATCAGAGAGTAAGGTCATCTTCACAGAGTTAAGACTCATACATTCAGACAGCGTCTCATACAAATGAAGCAGCTCTGCCATTGAAGGTTTAGTCAGTGTTAAAAAGCGACTCACTTCATTCCATCTTCCTTGTCCTCAGCTTCATTTTTCTCTTCGTCCCTCTCCCCCTCCTTCTCTTTCTCCTCCTTCTCCTTGTCTTCCTGGCTGCTCCGGTGCACTTGTTGCTGCTGCTGCTGCTGCTGCTGCTGCTGCTGGCCGTGCTGCGACGAGGGAGACAAAAACAACAAGGTTAATGAGATAATCTAAGGTAACTGGATACACAGAGTTACCAAACACCCTGACCTCTCCTGTAAGCTGTACACCTTAGACGCATACACCCACTTTATTAGCCAAAACCAAATCCTTCCTTCATGAAGGTTATAATGCTCCGTTTGTGTTTCAGAGAGGTGTGGATTCAACTGTATGTGCACTTTGGAGCATGTAGTCCAATTTCTATCAGTCAGGGTAGGCTAAATGACAGAAACACTTGTTTCCTGTTGTATTAGACAACATTGGTTTTAGCTAGGTGCACCTAATAAACTTGCAACACTTCAATGTGTGGATGTAAAATGAGGGTAACTATCACCAGAATCCTTTTTACATAGTATTCAAACTTTATTCACTACAAAAAGCAGATCCATTAGCCCAGTATGGGGTGGTTACTTGTTTTCCTGCCCAGATAGTACTGTGTTACACTTGCAATATTGTTCTGACAGTGAGTAAAGTGGAAAGACTGCTGCCAAGTATGTCAATAGGTAAAAGTAACTGATTCACTTCAGCAGATTCCTCCAATCTTTCTCTGTAATTACAGGACACAACCTCTCTCTCAACAACAGACATTTTCTACTTGTCGGCAAACAGTGAGTGAGGAGACATTTCCTGTGGCAGATCTGATATCTAGACATTATTCAGACATAAATGTGCTGCAGACGATATGATGTCTGGCTGACTGTATGACGAGGTAACACAACATTCACACCACTGTGTTTGCAAAAACATAGAAACATGAGACATAAAATAATTCCCATTGTCAGCATTTCCTAGTTTTACTTGTTTAAATAATTACTGGCCGAAAAATTCCTATTCATTTTCTGTACGTGCATGACAAAACAGGATACGAAAGTCCCAAAATATGCTCTTTAAGCACCCAGAACCACTTCCTTACCAATTTCCTGCCTGTCTGGGTTTTAGGGTTAGAGTTCAGATTAGTACAGACATGCAGCGTGACCAAAAACACTGACGAATATGACCAAACAGACATACTAATACTGGTAAAAAATTCCAGTCCATTTGATATATTTGCAGGAGCTGCCTTTGGGTTGTTGCTCATCCAAAGAATGTAAAACTTTGTTGATCTCTTTACTGCAAATCTGCCCTGAAAAAGGCACATTAGTGGCTCCTGGCAAGGAAACAAAAAGGACAAAGACTGAGAAAAGGGAAGGCAAGAGAGAGGGGGAGCCACCATTAAAAAAGATTCAAAATTGCCTTTCACTCACAAAACCTACCCTTTTCTCTATTTGCGCCACAAAAACATATAAAGCCATAACTCAATAGGACTTAATGGTCTCCCAGCCTCATACGCTGCTCAGTCACTTTCCCACACATCAGTCTAAAAATCTCCGTCCACCCTAACTTGAGAGATCTGTTAGCACTGCACCTAAACATGCCCCAAGCTGATCTGGGGGCATCTCTACACAAAGAGTGGTTACAGAAGACAATAGAGAGGCCACTCCACAACACTGTGGGGAAAAAAGACTCAGTACGGCTGGAAACAAATTAAGATTAGCATTAAACTATTACTTATCCTCATCATCTCTCCGTTATCCACACATAATCTCTATTAGCATTTGCAGTCAGTCTGACACACGGCACTGCACTTTCTGTTCCTCCTCTGTAGCTACCTCCCTCTGTGACTGTGAGCTATTAGTGCTAGCTGCTACTCCAGCGCCAGGTAATGAGCGGAGGTTTCATCGGCAAAGATGAGGAGACACCATCCTTGTACCCACAGGAAAAGGTCGCAAGTAAATTAATGTCCCATTTCCTTTGCGCCCGCCACAGTGAATTTTAACAGCTAGCACCTGATCTAAGGCTGGAGTAATAAGTGGGAACTCATTAGCAATAGGAATGAGCGGTGTTAAAAAAAAAAAATGGCAGTATGGAAACAGTGCTGACATGGTGGGGTTGAGCACATTGTGGCACTTGATCAGCACAACTGTGTGACCTTCGGCATTTCTGTTTTTCATCAGACTTCTGTGGGTTAGACCATCTCACTGCTCTGTAAAGACATCCCCATTGCTCCAGTGCTAGCAGTATGAATCTAAGCTGAGCCCAATTTCAGTAGTTTTCAAAGCATTTAAATCCTTTTGTGTGCTATTTTTGTTCGCCATACACCTCAGACTTATCTGAGTCGTATGCCTTGCGAAACAGCCTTTGCATCCATATTTATTGCACAATGCAAACGTTTCTCTGCTGTCCGAGTGGATACGATCAAAGTAGAGTCTTTCTTATAGCAGCTACATGGAGATTTCACTTTGTGCCAATTTTGGTGGTCCCTGTGGACAAAAGTGGTAGCGTTTTCTTGGGATGAAGACTGCATGTGAGCACCCCCGAGACGATAGAAATATTTAGATAAGCATTGGAGAATGAAGCATGAGGTTTGAATTAAGAGCAGCAGATCTTGACACGATCATCAACTGCGGGACTGCACCTCCTGAGCACCCAGCCAGACTAGCTGGACCATGCACCACAGTGGGCGGCGCAACAGCCCCAAGGGGGACAGGGAAGAGAGCCAGAATAAAAGCTAAGCTAACCCAACTTGGACCTAATGCTGCTCCTGCCGAATGTCCAACCAGACCAGCTGAACCTTTTGTCACAGTTTCTTTTCGTCAGAATCGGTAGATCATGCAGAGAAATCAGCACAGCACAAGAAAAATAAGGGAAACGTTAGTGGCTTTTCTTTAACTAGCAAATTAGTATTGGTTATTGTAATTAGATAAATTAACCAGCTGACTTCTTGGTTGCCTAGCAACAGTCAAAGGAGGCCTCAAGTGCTTCTGCCTGTGCAGGTCTTTCTAAAATGGATGAAGTGGTCCCCCTCAGATTTTCAGGGTTATAACCATGCTGTGTGTTTGAGCACTGATGTAAAGTAGAGCATCTTTTTGAACTATTAGCTTGAAAGGTGAGAATACCTGGCTTCTTCCTCGGCGTCTGTAGTTCCTCCGCACTATGTTCTTATAGTTTTCATTCTTCTTGGTCAGGTAGTAAAAGAGCACACACTCGGCCACAGTCTGAAACACGACAGAAGAGTCATTTTTTGGTAACAAGCATTTCCTGAGAGGGCTGAATCACACAGAAAAAAAAATTAATCAATACCTTTCTCTCCAGAAAAGACGCAATCAGACCAAAGTTTTTGGGATGTTGGATGAACCTGTGGGAGCAGAACAAAGAAACTCATGCAACTTCCTACGAGAATGATTTAAAAAAAAAAAAAAAAAACCCGACATTTGCTGAAAGTCCCCAGAAAAAGATCACAGAAGAACACAAAGAGAAAGAAAGACTTGACTGAGATTTAGCTAATTTAAAAAAAAACAGTGATCTCAGAGATACACTCTAAATTTAAAAAGCTGATGATATTATACTAAACAATAACTAGTGATCAAATATCTTACTGTATGTTTTGGATCTGAGTTATTATAACTGAATGTAAACTGAAGCTCTTCCTTTTGTATGTGGGTAGACTTGAAAGTCACAGATTTTACTGTGTGATTCAATTTGGCAGCTTGAGACGCCTCCTCTCACGAAAGGGGAAGATTCACTTCCTTACCAACGTGTTACGGACCCTTTATCAGTCACACATATTTCACAGGAACTCGAGACGTACTTTTGTTTTGTTGCTTAAAAAAAAAAAAAAAAAGAGTCTCATAAGCACTTTGTCTACAACATGAGAATAAAGCTGGGATTTGATCAAAAATTGGAAAAGTACAGTGTTGCAAGTGTGTCTGCTCTACACACTTTCTGCAAAACGCAGAAATGATACTGTCAAAAACTATTTTTAGGCAAAGCCAATTCAGCTGCTGGGAAATGAAGACAAGAGAAAGTATTTTTTTCTATTCATAGAAGAAAAGATTTGCTTGAGTGTTTTGCTTACTTCTCTCTGAAAGTGTCCTTCTCCTGCTCGCTCCACATATTCATAACCTGCCGGTCCTTGTACACCTTCATGGGGTCGTCCATCAGTCCATTCATGTTGATGAACTTGATGCGCTGCTGCTCGGCGTCAAACAGCATGGGAGGGATGACCGCCAGCTGCCGCATTTGCTTCTCTGTGTTCTGACGTGCACAAATACCACACACACGGGAGACACACACACAGAGCAACATCCTGGAGTCAGTTTGTCGGTCTCGAGAGGTAAATTATCTGACAACATGGCGTGTATATTAAGTGTGGAAGACAGGAGAGGAAGTTGAAGGGTGTATTGATGGCTCAGCGGGCTAAGGCATGCTCCATGTCAAATGTAGCCTCTCCTAAAACAGACAGCTTTCCTGTCTATTTTCAATTTACAACCTAACAAAGAAAACATTTCTAAAAACAATAAAAAACATCTGAGGTTAGGTGGAGGGGGGAGTAAGGGAAAGGCACTGGGCTATCTTTAGGAGGCCTGAAGGTAGAGGGAATGTCTTCAGATGGGACAAGACAACCCAATAAGACACACTGAGAGATCCAATGTGTGAGTTGTAAACATCACGACAATGTTGACTGAGAGCGCAGCCCCTCACCAGTTATCTATAACACTGAGTAGTGTTTCACGTTGTAGGAGTCTGACACCTTAAGCCCAGCATCTCCTACATGTGCTGACATTTTACATCAATGATAAGCAAGGCATTTATGTGGTCAGGTCAGTCGATATGTTTGCATTTCTTACACAGAAAATATAATTCAATATATACTGTATGCTTATTATTGAAAATATTTCAACCATGTAAGCCGAATCAGGCAAGCACATTTGCCAATTTGTATTTTTGAACGTTAGCTACAGTCTAGTCAGCCCAAATAGCATGAATTTGGCAAAGATGTGTATTGTTTACATTATTTGCATTAAAGGGCTTGACCAACTACAAAAGAATACTTTCTTAGACGACACTTTTGATACTGAAACTTTACCAAAAGTAACTCAATCTGCAGGTTATTACATGGTTGTGACTTAGCAGATGCTGACGTTTACATTACAGCTCTCTATCTCAAAGTACACAGACAATAATTACAGTTGCACCGACAGCTAATGCAATGCGTCGACGGTGCTATATAAATGGAAGAAAGAGAAATGAGGAGACTGTCAAAAAAAAGACAGGCAGTAAAAATCAGAAACCATCAAAGTTTTGAGAGCATTTCAAATGAAAGCAGCTGTGCTTGCTGCTGGGCTGTGGTGGCCTTAAAGGGCTAGAACTTCACTTTGGCTAACTTAACTGGGTGACATATGCATCTGAAACAAAACTACTTTGCAGTGATTTAAGAAGGCTTCAATTGCATTTCTGCAGGCTATGTTTTATGATGCTGTTCCTGTTATCTTCATATCTATGTACTGCAAGTTAAATCACATAATGGTCATGAATATCATGTTTTTGTGTGAGGAAGGTGTTTTGCTCTAGCTCTTACAAACATGCTATGTACTGTGTCAGTACTATAACAACTATTGTTTAATCATAAAAAACTATTTATAAAAGGCTCAATAATTACAACTGAGTGACCTTATTATGTTTTTTTAAATGTAAAGTTCTCATCCACGACCTCAGAAGGGTTTCATTCCTGCTAGCAGCCGCTCAACACAGTCAGACATCCAGATGTGTCACCGCCACAGCAATTTCACCTCTGACAGTGTGATGGTGTGAACAGGCGAGGCCAAGTGGAGGGGCAAACTATCTTTAACAGAAGAGCTCACTGAAGAGCTCACCTCATGCTCTGATATTCCATCAATGATCTCGGAGACCTCGTGTTCGCTGCGAGCTGCAGATGATGCCAGCCCACCTCCTCGTTGCCCTACACGGCTGCAAAAAAGGAAAAACACAGAAGACCTGTGAATCCAAACTACCCACATGTTACTGAAACTGAGCCACCTGCACTGCACAATGAATTAAATCGACTGCAATTCTTCACAATAACAGCAGTAACTAGGCAACAAATCAAAGTGATTAAGTCCGTTCCAGAAATTGAGAGTGCCTTTTCCTCTGTGGAACAATCTCAGATTTTCTGTGGAGAGAGGGAGGGGGGGGGGGGGGGTCCTGTGATCTCACCTCTGCATGCGCTCCTGCAGCTCTCTTTGCTTGCGGATCTCTGGGAACTGTTTCTCGTAGTACTCCCGCACCTTGCTCTCCTTGGCTCGGCGCCGCGGGTTGTTTTCGATGCGCTCCACCTTCTTCTCCCAGGCTTCCATCAGCTGGTCATAGCGCTGGCAAAACTTCTGTTCCTGAAGCACCACAGAAAGACAAAGATCTCAGTCCACCGAGGACCCACTCAAATATCAGCAGGATACCGCTACGTCTTCTCTTTCATCTCAAGACACAAAATTAATGGACCATTAAATCTGAGGAGGTACAATTACAGAACATTTAACAGTCACTGCTTAAAAAAAAAAGACATCCCCCAAAGTGCAGTGTGCTATTTTAGTCTGCCCTAACACTGACAGGTTTTTTTTTCAATAATTGTATTCAGTAATCTTCAGCAGCTCTCCGTTTTCTATTGTGTCCTATGATGTACGTCTACATGTTCAGAGGGGGCAAAGTGATATGTTGGTATTCTACGGGGAGTCTGGCCTTGAGCCAGGACTCTGGCAGACGACAGCCCACTGTTTTCCCAGCTTCCTGACAGGCAGGCTGTAAAGCACACCATTAAACCTGGTGCAGACACGACCCTCAGAAGGCTCATAAACCACAAGGTGATGTCTCCCCACGCTCTGCCCACAAGGAGCTACCTCCCCCGCTCAGACACGAGAGACGACTGGACACTTGGCTTGCTTTGATAAAGGTGCTGCATTTGAACTGGCCTCAAATAAACTTGCGATAATGATACGCTGTCGAGCGGTTGCTGCTGGTATCACCACTAAGGTTGGAAGGCAGTTTAAAAAAAAAAAAAAGCTATGTAAATTTGATAGTAAAACTGTGGGCTTGATTTGCAATAATGATTTTCTGTCAAGCCAGTTGATTTTAAGATGTCCGCCTGGCTCTAACATCAGAGCTCACCCCATTGATCCCTGCTTTATTTATAGTCATGCTCTTTGGCTCAGTCTCGCTCGATCACTGGCAGGCAAGAGCGGAACCTAACCCTGTACAATGTTCATTATAGGTGCCTGGCTGACAATGAATTCAACAGAAACACCAAAAAAAAAAAGTAGGTTTTTCTTTCAGATGACAGCATGAGAGAATTTGTTTTGGTTTTCAAAAGCAATCACTTCCCCAGGGCACAGTAACAGCACTGACAACAGATCATGCCCACAGCTCTATTCCTCTTTGGACTGCCTAAAATGGCCACTCACTTCAAGGAGCAGCTGGCCCAGTTTCACACTAGTCATCCGTCACTGGCTGAGTCCCAGCAGAGAGTCAAAAATGTTGCGTTCCCTACTTACCCACTGCTTACGAGCATGATTTCTCCTCTTGAAGTATAGGATGAGCTTCTTCCTCATCGCCTGGTTTCTAAGAGGGATGAAGAAAGAGAGGCATGGAGAGAACACAGGGGTGGAGGGGTAGAGAGAAAAGGATATGTTGAGGAAATTCAAGAAAAAGCTCTCAATTCAAGCCGTGCTTCGGCTTTCATCACATAATAAATCTGAGTATGTGATGTTCTGCAGATCCTCAGGTACACATTTTCTACCCTCTGCACTTTCTCTGCTTCACTTCTTCACCCAATAAATAAACAAAAACCACACTCACAAACGAACGCACGCGCACACACACACAAACACAAACAATGTCTGTCCTTGTATGCCACCGCTCGATAAACTCAAAGTTGCTTCTGGGTGGAAAGGACAGCGAGGTGAGCCAAACTTATAAAACTTGTCTGGGCTGGGAACAGCCAGCCACAGCGCTTCAAATAAAGGTCAGGGCCAGTAATCTCCTTAGGCAGCCACTCAGTTTGTCTCTTTCTTTGCTGCAAGACAGAATTTTATTCCTGACACTTAATCTGTCAGTTGTAAGGTCACGTTCCCCACTGATTAATGTAATCTTATTCTACATTAGTCACTTCAGCTGAGCCGCAGGTTCCTTCAGGTCGCAGGCAAGGACAGGAGACGAGGAAGTGGGCTACTAGCGGAATACGGGTTTGAAAACCGGAGGACAGCACGATAACATTTGGGGTCTAGAGGGATAAACACACCCGGATGACCCATTCTTCATTTCCCAAACATGTTATCTGGAATAACAAACTCAAGTTAGATCTAAACAGCCTTAACCCCCAACCTACATGAACGCCCCCACACAAACAAACAGACACACATTGAGCCAAGTCATTGCAACAGAAAAGACAACCTGCCAAATCCAGCTAGATACTGTTGATATCCACACTTATCATGGTATATAATAGGCGAACTAATTTGGTATAGCAAAAACAGGACTGATAGATTTAGCCCTTTAAATACAGAGATGGTATTGTCCTCTGGACACCAGATGGCAAAGGGAAAGATTAGTAGCGCTGAACTCCTGCAAAAGGTTTCCTTTGTCCTGCTCTAAGCCTGTGCCATTTCTGAGATATCAGAGAACACTGTAATTTAGCATAATACTTCAAAACATGATGGCTGAAAGATTCATTATATGCACACTAGTGACAGATATTCTCCAGTGGTACAAGCACACCGAGCAAAAGCTTTCCAGACTTCAAAGTCTGATTTTGTTCCAATTGTAGGCTGCATATGCAAAGGATATTGACAAATTTATCATCAGCTGAGTGTGTGCAGGAGCTAAACTGGGATGGGGACTCAGATGCTGAGAGCTCCACAGAGATATTGGTACTCATCTATCCCAGCAGGGATGGGTGCCAAGGTTAGCAAAACAAAGAAGTCAATTGTGCTGGGTCAAAGCGACACAGTGGTATTTAATAACAAGCACACTGAGGGAGAGAGGAGAGTGTTCAGATAATACCTCTGAGGCAATAATACTCATCAAACGGTGCAGGGATCAAAAGGAGTGAAGACAGAGCAGTGTGTGGCGAAGAGGTCAGGCACATCTTGTGGTATGCCACTGTGCCCGCACCACAGTGCCAACGGTGGAGAAAAGCCTTTATAACCTTCCTACAGTCCTTTGATGTGCCTCAGTGAATTATGGTCCTTAAAAGATTACAGATGCACAGAACCCTTATTGATAGACATGGCAGGGCCACGCAAAGTTGTGTACTCTCTGCACCCCTTACGGCAAATATCCACTAACATATGAAAATGGCTTGATTTATTAATCATTCACCGAACGTTGGATGCTGAGAAAGACATATTGCTGTTAATATTTCAACTTTGGAGGCAAAAATATGAAATCAATAGTCATTTTAGTATACTTTTCCAGAGGCAATAGCTCTGATTCTTTTTGCAGTCTGTTTTATTTTAAAATGAAATACTTGCCAGCTGAT
Organism: Pempheris klunzingeri; assembly: GCF_042242105.1. Classification (NCBI taxonomy): domain Eukaryota; kingdom Metazoa; phylum Chordata; class Actinopteri; order Acropomatiformes; family Pempheridae; genus Pempheris; species Pempheris klunzingeri. The sequence continues at coordinate 26,937,341 of NC_092018.1, forward strand.
TATATTGCTACCATTACTGCAGTGTCACACTTAAACTGAACACTGTTTCACTGATGCTGCAGGTCCTTTTCCATAAAAGGTATTTACATTATTTTTTCACCCTCTGTAGCTGCTGTTGTGACACTGGTTAATTCCAGTAAGTTTCATTACTAGGTTTACGTAATGACAATTTCACATCACCCTCTGAAATGCCATTCTTCTGCAGTCTGCCAGGGAAGGGGACAGGGGGAGCTGAGGTGTGAGGGTGGAGACAAGTAGTGAGTCTCTCTCACAGATACTTCACTACACAACCACTACGGGAATTAAAAGCCGTTAAGGTCACCGCGTTTCACTGGTAATTGTTTTAAGATTACAGACAATCAAAATATAGGATAGGATAGGAAGCCATGAACACAATACAGCAGGACTTCTCTTAGCAGTATGAGAAACATTTATAATACTTAATGGAACTTCAGATTTGCTAAAAGCTATTAAATCTAGACGTACCATTTTCCACTTAAAGGGGAAGTTTCCACTTTGTACACAGCTTTTCCACTTTTTCTGGCCTATTACCCTTTGATAGGTTCTAACATTGTCATATGGTAAACTCAAGCATCAGGACTGGTTGGAATGCATAATAATAACTGGTGTCATAAAACAATACTACATGTCATAAAACAATATCCAGCTTAGAGATTCATTATACAACATTTATCAATGTGGAAGTGTGTGGGCATGCGTATTGATAGACTCACATTTTGATGTTCTCATGGTACTGCTTGGTATCTGAAGGCTGATTGTACAGAGGCTGCAACATAAGAAGAAACAAACTGATCAAAAAACCAGCCATATTTTCAGTTGTGCAACAGATAGTAGACGGCAGATACATGAAGGCCAAACGAGTACACTCCAACATCCTGCTCAGAGCATAATCAATGTCCCCCAGAGCCAAGGAGAGCCTGTTTTGAGTAGTGTCTTTCAGGGGCTCAATAGATGATTTGCTGACACAAATAATATTGAAAGCATAGTCTGAGACCTTGTATTAAAGCAAACGCCCCAATTTTTGAAAATATAGTGAAGTTAAATGTAATCTGCAGTGCTGAGTTTGTACTCAGTGTGTTTGGGCGCTAGCAACCCTTAAACAGTGCACCCTGATGTGAGTTATCTTATTCTATATCAATATGTTCAATATTGCTTAAATGAGCTTTGAGTACAGTAATCGGATATTTTCACTTCATTACTTTACACCTCTGCTCCTAAGAACTGGAGACATCATGTGATTCAGGCTTATTCCTCGTCTCACCTAAGCATCCTTCATCCCTCTAACCTAGCTTTCAAGAAAATGTTCCCCCATGTCAATAATACAATATAAAGGCAAACACAAGAACAGAAATATGACATAAAATCAAAGCCTCCACTTACCAGTTCTACCCTGGGTCCCAGTCCCTCCAGTATCCTGTGAGCCTCTTCTGCCTTTTTCTGTTAAGGGAACACACACAGAAGTGGTACATTAGCCGGCTGCCTGCACCTCTGCCATCACCACGGCAACGCAGCGAGCACGCTCACTTGACTACTGAGGCTACACTACGTTGGATGGATGGACGGCTGGATGCATGGATGGATGGAGAGTTGGATGCAATGACTATTATTAGAGCTTTTAACTCAAGCTGGGCCACAGTTCCTTGCCTCAGCTCCCTCTCTTCTCCTCCAGATAAAAAAAAAAAAAAGATTACTCACCTCCCCTGAGCAGAGGGAGGTAGAGAGAAAGAGCAGGCAGGCAGGAAAGCAAGTGGGAGTGGAATAGAAAGCGAGTGGGAGAGAAAGAGCAAAAAAACAGGGAAAGGAGGGGGGGGCTAAAGGGCTTTGCTACTTATCTCATAAGAGACATCTGATGAAAGAGAGAAAGCTCTCACCTCCAGCTTACTACCTACAACAATCAGCCTTAAAACTAAAAAATCCTGGCAGGGACCATAAAGCAAGTGAGGAGAGGTGTTGGGGCATGAAGCTGGGCAGCAAAAAACCTCCCATGTGTGTCTCTAGATGACCTCTCTGCAGCTCTGCTCCTCCATACATTTAAATTTAGCTCTAGCAGACAAATGTGTGAGCAGTGTCCCAGACTACCCCTCTCGATGTTCGCTCGACTCTTCTCCTCATTCCACTCTGTACACTCTCTCCGCTTCATTGATCAAACAGACCCTCCATGGTGACACACCACATGCTCTGTTGCTTTCCATCTCACTTCATTTCCTTCAGTGACCATGCAAGTGAGACTGGCAGGGCTGACACACTCACAGACAGGACGGGAGGACAGTGAGGGAGGGCTGGATGGAGAGGGAGAAGTTTCAGAGCTGATAAGAGAGACCGAGCCTGCCACTGTGTGTGTGTGTGTGTGTGTGTGTGTGTGCGTGCGCGCGCACAGAGACCTTTATTCTTCACCGCCCACCATGTCATGCTGCTTCCTTGTCCCTTTCACTCTGTCTTCACCGTGGTGGTAACACAGGAGGTGTTTGGGATCTACTCCTAAGTTTATACAAGACTCACGCTAACAGACTTGGATGTAAGATCCCAGAGGAGCTCACGCACACAGCTTAACTTGACTCAAAACAGGCTTCCAACTGGGTCACCAGTGAGTGAAGCCAAATGACATGGATCCAGTTTTAAAAAGTGCCACGCGCATTTCCTCTAAGACATGAGGCAAAAGGAAGCACTGATGATCTACATTTGCATCCACAGTCTGTACATATCATTCAGATGCAAATACATTAACGTGATGGTGTTTTTCTTCCGTCAGTCATTTTGCTTTGATCTGGCTTTTTTCCTCATTCCTGTTGCTTCCTTACCAGTGAGTAGGTGTAACAGGCTGCACAGTATTGCCTCAGAGAGCTCGCTCACTACAGAAGCAGTTAATGAACAGCAATTATTAAAACCAGCCTTTCATCCTCAGGGAGCAGCGAGGCTCAAGGATTTTTCTTCATTTCCTGACCGCGACTCTTCAGGCAAATTTGAAACCAATAATGATAATAACGATAATGTCCTCAAAAATCTTGGAATATGGGCTTCACATTAAATGCTAGAAATTGCAAATTTAGCGGTGAGGAGAGGATAAGATCCAGAGGAAGCTACCTTTTCTCTCACAGTGTGGATAATTACACACAGGCAGCTGCTGGTCTTGTAACTACCCTCTCGATCCATCTTCAACACAGACACAAAACCTCGACACACGAACCAAGCAGAGAGATGGACTCCATTAATTCAATTATGCCCCCCCGTGGTAACACACAGCATTGCTACTCTGGCAGTGGTATCATAAGCTTAGCAACTGTACTGTTGCACATGCTGCCCGCAGTCAACAAGACTCCTTAAATAAAACACAGAACGTGAGAAAAACACTACAAAAGTTTCTCATCTTCACTGAAGAGAACGAAGGAGAGGAGGAAAAAGAGAAAGTGCTACAGGGCTGTCTTAATACGGCATAGACATGAGGATTTAGCATAGCTCAACAGAATTATGATAATGCAGTCTCAGTGGGACTGTCTTCTCTTGTGTTCACGTCCATGACAGCTATGTCCCAAATATGAGAAGAGGGAACTTGAGTCGAGCCATCCCCGGGGTTTGACAATGGGCTGTCGGTAGAAATGTGGCTGCAACCTTGTCTGCAAAAGCTGGTGACACTGAGGCCAGAGGGGACAGATGACACCGTGGTGACACCAGCTCAAAAAAGGCACGCAGAGGAGTAATTATAGCCAGGTGCTTAAACACCAATATATATATATACATACTGTATGTACACAAATATAAGCCACAGACTGGACACGTAGCTTTAAGCTTCAATATAACGTTGTTATTTGCAAATAGCCACTACATGCTCCTCCTGCTGCAGATTGAATAGCTATCTGACATTAAAAAAACCTTAACGCTTAAATGCTTTAAAGAAGCATTCAAGCCAAATGTTGCAAAGGTAAAAATAAATAGGTAAATGCATCTGTCTCTCCAGGAGGCATACATAACCTTAACTCCTCAAAAGTGTAACTACAGAAGAAAGTGACTAGTAGAAAAAGCCATTTACAGGATCCCCTATAATCAATGCAGGTCACTGCTATATATATATAGATATAAATATAGTATAAATTTTTTTCCTGTCACATATACAGCAACTATAAGAAATGGTTCCGGTGCTTTAAACAAATACAGTCAGTCATACAGACGGGAAGCATGTTGTCATAGCTTTTATCAGATCAGTACAGCTGCTGAGTTACCTGCGTGGGTGAGAGACCCAACCTCCACCCAACACGGACCCCGACAGAAAGCCGGCCACCTCTGAGCCTGGTTCTTCCCGTTAAAGGGAAGTTTTTCCTGCCACTGATGCTCAATATAATATCTGATGCTTGCTCATGTTGGGATTCTTGAACCCTTAGTGTTGAATTCCTGAATCGTTGGGTCTCTCTCTTAAAGAGTTTGGTCTAAACCTGCTCTTTATGGAAAGCGTCTTGAGGTAACGCTGTTATGAATTGGCGCTATATAAATAAAGATTGATTGATTGATGTGATAAATGTCATCGCAACTTAAAGAATGAATATGCCTATGGGCGGATGCGTGAATGCTATTGTGTCACTGTAGCGTTGGCCTTGGCATGGGTGAGACTAGAAAAAGAGAGAGGCAGTGGGCCAGAGTACATCCTGCCAGTCAGAGGGAAGTGGGAAGTGTTAGAGAGGTCAGACTACACTGTGGAGTAAGACTCCTCATTCTTTAACTTCAAGCCTTTCAGATGAGTCCTGAGCAATTTGCTGTTGCATAGAAGTGCTGTGGTTTAGCAGAGCTTGATGACAGTAAGGGTGAACGTAATGAGGGACAGTCACTGTGCTGTGGTGTTCCCTTTAAAAAGGGCCTCTGAAGGTGTTTTGGGGGGTTATCTGGGGACATCTGTGCAGATTAGAGTCACGTGTGACAACAGCATCCCTGTTATAGAGCTGTTACGGATTTAGTCTCTTGCTCAATGACACTTACGCAGGGTGAACGCCTGCTTGCCGAAACACAGGTTTTTGACGAGGTTCTCCATTTGTAGAGCATTTCCTCTACACATTATACTGCTTTGCCATCCTGTGAAAATTATTTGCCTTGAATGTGTAAAAGAGGCTGTTCAAAACATTCGACAGCTCTTTTCCTCTGTGAAGCTTTAACGCAACTCCAAGTTTCCCATAGGGGGCTTGTTCAAAGAGGTTGAATGGTGTGTGATGCAGTGTGAGAGGAGTTCTCGGCTTTAAATGCCAAGTCCAATAAAAGGGAGAGTTATGCATTTCACCACTAGGGGGACTGAGAGCACTGAGAATCCCTCCATCAAAAAGATCATCTTCAGCACAGAAGAGACCTGCTGCATAGAATGACTGCAGGAACTAGTGCCAACTTAACATTTCCAAACAGATTTATATGAGCTCCTCGCTGCCCTGTCCTTCTATTCTTGAGAGAATAACTGAGTTGCTAAACTTGCACAGGTGATAAAGGACAAAGATTTGTTTCAGTGTGCATGTGTAGTTGTGTGTGTGTCTGTCTATGAGAGTGATTCATCACGCCTGTTATGTTGACCTTTAGTAGCCTATTCTGTTAGGCAAGAGTCCTGCGTTGCCTGACAGTAAAGACTGGGAGGCTCAGGTAGGAGATGAATACTTTGTGGCACCCTGTGCTTTTGTTGACGCAGGTTTTTGAGGATTACATCAGACATAGTAAATGAAAATGACAGATGTCCAAGAAAAATATGTCCTCTACAGACAGACAGACAGACATCAGTGTCTTCAGGGCCTCAGTATGTTGCTGAGTATGACACTCACACCACAGAAGTAATCCACACTTTGTATTAGTTGTCTACGAAATGTAATGAAAAACATAATGAAAGAGACCTAATTTTACCTCGATGTAGAGTCATCATGAAAGAGGAACCTCCTTTATGATGACTCTACATCGTGGTCGGGTCGTGGACGGGTAATGGCGTTTACCTTACCGGCACTGTCTTTATTTCCTAGCTTCCCTTTCCCTGACATTGGTACTGAATGACCAAACCAGGGAACAGAGAATATTCAGAGGATGTAAGTGCCTGGCTTCGTTTACTTTGTTATCTTGCATCGGGCCACTGACACAACACCGAACCATGGGTGAAACCCAGCTCTCTCACACTTACGTTCACTTGTAACGAATACACTGCATATGTGATAAGTGGCACAAAAATCAAATGCAAGGTAATTTGGGCTCGAGTGGTGGCCCACAGACTGAGCGTCTGGTGCGTGTGGGTATCCTACTGACCCTGTTCTCATCGTAGATGATCTGCACCAAGCTGCGGTGCTTGGCCTCGCTGGGTGGCGGTGAGATGGGTCGCTCTGGCTCATGGGGCTTTGCGGCCTCCTCTTCCAGCTGTTGCTGTAACACACACATACACACACACAGATGTCAGTTAACACTTAGCAAAACAGAAAGGGCACTGATCTTCCAGGAAGACCTGTGGCTCACCAGTTCCTGTTGAGAGGTTACAGAGTGTGTGTTAGATAAACCGTCCCTCCCCCAGCTCTCCAGCAGGGACGAGACTAACTGTCCTATTAGCTGTAATAGCTATTAACTCCCCAGGGCCTAGTTAATCAAAGAGTTACTACAACAGCCTGTAAACAAAGCCAATGCCCACTGTGTGGCTGGAACATCCACTGAGAGAGTGAGAGAGAGAGAGGGAGAGAGAGAGGGGGAGAGAGAGAGGCAGACAAAGGGAAAATTAAGGGAGGGAAATGTGGGAAATTAACACCAGACACATACTGGAAAACAGCAGAGATCCTCTAACTTACTAATCACCCTGGCATGTAACTAACACTTGCACAGAGATTGTACAACAGACACAGTGAATTACTGTGAATTGTGGACAAAACACAGAGACAGACAGGCAGAAAAAAAAGCTGGCATGGTTGAGGCCTCAATCACAAAGGTGTACAGAAAGAGGAGAAGAGAAGCCTGTTCTGATATTCAGAAAGAAGCTGAATAGCATACAGAAAGACCAGCAGTGTTAGACTCTCATAACCTATTTAGACACTTTGGCAGGTTGGACAGCTAACAGACATTTTAAGGGCAGAGTGTAAATGCAACCAAGAAGCATTAGAGAGACACTGCCATCTGATTGCGCTTTCTATCCAGTTGTTGAAAAGGTGCAAATGGCTCAGTCAGGATCGTTAATGCTTCCACACTTAACGATGTCAATAAGTAGCACGTGGAGGTTGCCACTTTCTTCCGCCATGATAATGGCAAGCGATAATCAGACACAAATTATTTAAAGATTTAAATTATTCATTGAATTTCCGAAAGCGACACAGAAGACAGCAGTTCCAACACATACAGGCATGAGGTGACGCTTCATGCAGCTGATGTATCGAATGACCAAAACCTTTGTTCCTTAACATTTAGCAGTGCAACCCAATGTGTCAGTGTTACATACTTGTTTGCTAAACTGTTTTAGCACAAGCTATCCAGTTCAATTTTGGAATTCCTCAATCGTCCAAACTAGAGTGTGTTAGGGAGTACCCAGCCTCTAGCACAGACATAAATATAATATCAGTATGTATTAAATATGGATATAAGGCACATAAAAAGAAAATGGGCCCTTGGTATTTGAAACAGAGGCAATTTAGCGAAGGACCTTTTATTGTCCTGCTTTTAGTTGATTATTTCACAAAGAGCAAAACCAAAGGTCAGACCTCTGAATAAAAGCTTGACAAAAATGTTATTTGGCAGCCAGTATCTGCTGATATCTAACATTTACTTCTTAAGGGCATCAAAAGTCTCATAAAAACCTGAATCAAAACCTACCTTTTAACTTCATGTTACTATCACAGTAAGACAAAAAGACATGTTCGACACCTTGATCTATTTTAGAAAACGTATTTCAAACACCATGCATCCCAGGACTATCACAAAATTATCAGCAACAATAACTGTCTGTCCAAATGAACAAATAACCGTTGTTACACTGAAAAAATACATTACACTGTTGGCATAATAATATGCCACAACATGCTGGTATGGTCTCTGTTGTGCAGACTATAAGCTGAAGACAGAAGAAACATGTATTCATCTGTATCTTGCTGTCTGAAGGCCGAAGCCAAGTACCTCTGAGTGGTGTGCATATAGCTGCTCCACAGTTAAGTCCGCCCCCACCTCCCCCTACCCCTTCCTTCTCTTCGCCTATCAGTGGCTTCAGAGAGGGGACATGCAGCCTCCAGAGGATCAACATGTGAGTAAAGCAAGATGGATCATCATGTGCCATGATAGGCCTGGATAAGCATAAGGTGGGGGGGAAGCACAGACACTCCCCACAGAGACTCCCCCCCCTTCCCTTTCCAAACCCAGCACAGAGTAAAACAAAATAAACCAGCCATCCTGGGCTTGGCTGACATGACACAGGCTGGCGGTAACCTAAGCCCTAACCCCCGCCCATTCACTCACTCTGCCAAAACTCTTTAAATAAAGTTTTACCGTGCCACTTAATTAGTCCAGATGTTTTAATGCTTGAAGAGAGACGGACTGTAAAAAAAATATCCATAAAAGAAACTGTGTGTGTATTGAGGGAAGGTGTGGGGAGGGGCTGTGATTTATGCTTATAAGCAGCAGAGCTTCGCCTCTCAATCATTCACAAGTTTCAACTTGAAGGTTGGACATCCAAGTTTTTTTTTTATGTTTTCCGATAAAAAATAAATATTTTATCAGCTGTAGCCAGTTTATGTTTCTTTCAACCAAAAAAGGACCAAATGCATTTGTTAGTAAGTTATTTAGAAGCCATTCTCAACCAAGTAGCAGGAGTGTGCCTTTATAAAGTTCAACATGATTAAGCCCATCATAATCAATATTTCAAGATTATTTATTTGAACCAATAGCTCTGAATAGGTACCTCCAGGATTCTAAGCAGAGTAATAGCTTGTGATATCACACACACGAACAATATCGGCGTTAGGTCAAGCTGCTACAGTGGAAAGCTGTGAGAGGTATAATTTAGTGGTGGAGAGTCATATCATTAGCTTTAATACTGTCAGATGAGACTGAGAATAATACATGTGGCTATGATCAATAAATCAAACTAATGAAATTGTGAATGATTTCTTCTAAATAATTGAGTATAATATGTAGTGTGTCGATATAACAACATTCAAAGTGGAGGGATTTGTGTGGAAAAGAACTTGATCGTACAGTTTCTCTACTAAACATGGCAGGCGGCCAAAAGGGAGACTGTGTGGCTGGGATATGAGTGGTTTAGCAGTCACAAAACCTCCACCATAATCCTCCTGCTCCCCCAGGGAAGCTGTTATTTATAGCCTTATATATTTTTAACCTACTTTTCTCCTAAATAAAAAAGCCAAAGAGAAGAGAAAAGGGAATGCAGCTGCCTAGAGGAGTGCGTGTACAAAATCGTGGCACATTGAGCAAGAAACAGCTACAGAATTTGAATGCAGTGATTACAACAGAGCAAAGTCTGTGTAAGTCTTTATTGTACTGATGCCAACTGAAGCCTGGCAGGGAAAGTCACATTGGAAAACCACACATGAACATTTCAAACAAGCCAAACACCGCCACAAAGAACATTCAACAAGGGTGCCAGCACTGGCAAAGATGTAGACATCGACAAGCATGGTGAATAAACTCTTAGGTAGCTCACAGTGCCTTCAGGCACGCCTGCCCGGTGAAAGCATGTGCACAGTCCACATGAATGACATCACAAAGTGGTGTCTACTCACACATCACACATCGAGTCTTCTTACATAAAAAACACCAAGAAAAAGGACTTCAAAGCATCTAGATCATCAGTACAAACACTTCTAAAAAGGTGGATCATATCAAGCCTATATCCACTTTGCTCATTAGCTCATTTATCTTTTTAGTAGACAGACAGACTCCTAAGTGGGAGGCATCTACAGCAGGACCACTTCAAATAGCATGAAAATAGCATCTGTGTAGAATCTCTAAACATAAAAGCAAGCCAAAAACAGGATACGACCACCACACCTGTTTCTTGCGAAGCTTGCAGATCTGCTGCTCCACCATGGTGATCTCCCTGTCCACGCGGTCCATGTTCTGGATCAGCTCCTCCTTGGAAAAGCGAGCTGGCACCAGATCCAAGTCCGGGTCCATATGGACCGGGCTTACAGGGGAGATTGGCTCCAGCTTCCCCATGGCACTTCCTCGATCCTACATGCAACAGAGAGAACGCGGACATAGTTAGGTGTAAAATATATGTAATATTATGGTTCTCAGTAATGTCAATTTTACACTGTGTCAAAAATCTAATTATAAAATGAGGACAAACACTCTATATAAATACTCAAATACTATTTCCACCAACATGAACCAAGTTCTGGTTCTGGGCGGGTGCTATTGTCGCTTCGCAGCTGGTTCATCTTGCGAATGTTCTTGGCTGGTTTGCTTTTCCTTGGGCCAGAAAGCCACACCATTACATCACTGTACATGTCTCTGCTTTCCCAGCAAGGCTAGCACCAACGTCAAGAACAACAACAATGGTGGACTACATCGTGTCTTTGTGAGTCTGTCTCCTCCACTGCCCACTGTTATGATTTTACGTCCATGCTTAAGATCTGTATTTCTAAAAACGGTGGTCACAAACTCTGAGTTAGTCTTGGTTGGTCGGAATAATCCTGCCCCCCAGTTTTCCTGGTCAAGAGCTGGTCCTTATGCTGTCAAAACGGGAAGATCTGGTTTGAGATTAGGCATTGGCTCAAGACCAGCCCTTGAACTGCCTTGGTGAATAAGGGGTAAGAGGAATTTAAATGGAAATTTCATGTGGTATGACAAATCTATGTTTGGATAAAACTAATTATAGATGGCAGGTCAGTGTACAGTATCTGACAAACAACAGAGCAAAAAGACTCTCTTGATATGGTTTGATCATCTCAGAGAAATGAACGTGTATATTTCCATGTCGTCTCCCTCCTGTTGAAAGCATCCCCGTTTTCCTCTGATTGCAAGGTCTGGAGGATACTCTACAAGAAATCATCCAAACACAGTCTGTGTATCCTTTGGGAAGGTAACACACGGCAGTAATTAAGTCCTCTGGGTAATGAAAGCCAGTGTAGTGTCTCAGTGTCACCAGACCACACTAATGAATATGAGGTCACAGCCTCCCTTGCCAAGAGTATGCAGAGGAGCACTGGCAGCTGGCTTTGTTTAACAGACTTTGTTTGAAATGTGAAATGCTCCATTTTTAGGGTGTGGGGGAGAAATCCAAAGGGTGGTGCATGAGTGTAGATTAAATTCAGGAGGAGCTTAATAGCCATGGCTTCAGGCAGAAAAATGGAAATGTTGTTTGTCTGTCAGTCAAACAATACACAGTGCGCCTCATCAACTGACCAATGGTACTGATGACAGAGTAGACACAAGCAATTCATCAAATCACTTATCTTCCAGGTACAGCACTGTACACCCTATGCATTCTGAGTATAAACTCTTGATATCCCTCTTCAGTGCTGTGTTTGACGGCTAAAACACCTAGTGGCCCTGACAGGGGACTTTGCAGTCTCACAATGTGAAGCAATGCATGACGAGCAAATACGACACGTTAATTGATCCTGTGTTCGTCTAACAAAGCTGCTCACTGGAAGATGGTGGGCATCAGGGCGGCATCTAAAGAGAACTTTTATTACCAATTAATCTGGTGATAATTACCTTGATTAATTAGAAAATAGTCCAAAACATCACAGTCAAAAGTCAAAAAAACCCAAAATATTTAGTTTACTATCACGAGACAAGTTTCCATCCAAACTTAGTGGATTTGGAATTTTATCAACGTTTCCAAAAGAATCAGCAAAAAAAATGAGAATTACATCATGTTTCCATCCCTTGTTGCTGTGTGAGTATTGGGAGTTGGACGAACCAGTTGGTGGCGCTAATTCTGCAATAGGGTGCCATTAAAAGCATTGCAGAGGAAGAGGGCACAATAAATTCCACAATTATGACTTTATGTCAGTTTAATGGACTAATCGTTTGAACTCTAACTGAAAAGACCTCGTCAATAGTTTAATTTCACCACAATGCACCTTGATTCCTGTTCAAAGTAATCAGTTTCTTCTTGAAGATGGCCAAGAATATCATCTATTACAATGTTAATGTACAATTTTAAATGCTCCCCAAACATTACGGCGGTACAGTTGGAACAACGATGATGTGTCCATCACCTCGTGCTGTTTGGGTCACGTTAAACTATTGCAATATTTCAAAAATCAGCAGCCTGTTGGGTGGTCAAGTTTGATGGGGTGTCTTGTGCTCTGATCCACACCCACATTTTAGTGTGCTGCCAGCACACACGAAAAAAATGCCGTTTTCACAGGCTGATGATGCTTTAAGCCAATTCCCAGTAATCCGGTCACATGCAAGGCAAGAGCGGAAATGGAGTTGCTGTTACATGCACCTGTTTATGTAACATGCAAATGGCGAGAGACTGCCCACTTGTTCTGCAGAAGCAGGATTTATCTGCCGCTGATAAGTGAGTGTATGTGTGTTCCTGCTTTCTGCATGTGTGTCAGAGACTTATAGCCTCCATAAATGATTGCCTGCGATAGCGCTTGGTTTTTTTGTTCTGCGTCATTTTTAAACATCTGAAGCGAAGGTTATGTAAGTGGGCTAATCTGGACTATGAAGGCTGCATTATAGCCCCGTAGACCTGCTGTGATTGAAAATGTCAGTGTCAGAAGATGGTGAGGGGCTGTCCTACATAAAGAAGCCTGTGTATACCACAGGCAGTTAGTCACAATTATCAACCATACATAAATACAAAAGAGGAAAATAGCTCCTAGAATGGCTTGACTTTGTCTAAAAGAGCACCCATGAGTGCATATAACACCACTCCCCTCCTGACCCGTGTTACTGCTCAGCATGCCAGAAATTCTCAGGGGACAACATCAACAACCAGGGGACAACCTGATATCATTACACAACAAGTGTGTGTAGACATGACAGTAATGCCAATTTTCCTTTTCCCTGTTCGTCTGAAATCCTGGTGACTGAGTGGTATGCAGTGGTTTGGGCAGGGGAGCATCACATTTCATTTAAACTGAGATTTCTTTCATTCTTGTCTTTGTTGGAGCAGTTGTCTATTGGTAATTACATTTTTGGTTTTTTTTTTTTTTTTTAAACTGTTACTGCTACTTCACAAACCCCAGAACAGGCATTCATTCATTAAGAGAGCGTGTTTAACCATGAGGGATTTGATGGTATGACTATGACTAAAACTATCAAGTCAAAATTAGCCTGCATTCTCCAGGATTGTATGGGTTTTTCCTCTGGCTGTGTCCTACACTGTCCTCTGTTGTTGTTAACAGTAGAGCAGCACATCAACAGCTACTACACCTGTGACATAGTGTGAAAAGGTCACAGGCCAACAGCTAAGCCCTTGGCCCAGCACAGTTTGCAGCTTATATGCCCTCAACAGCCTCGGTCACATTTAGAACACTCCACTGCATGATGTCTCTGGCTGTGCACGCATCAGGTTCTTTTTTTAAATTACATCTGGGTGTTGTAGCGTGTCTGTGTGCATGTGTCGAGTTTAGTGACCACCAGCCTAAGTGACTGAGTCACGTAGTCTTCAGAGTATGCATTCCTGACAACAGTTGAATAAAGCCAGAGACATCCTGTTTTCAAACTAGAATGTGACAATAGTCACAATCCAGCCCACTCATGAATAGAATAAACAGCAGCAGGTGCACAAGGCTACTGAAAGTGAGGTCACTCTAGTAAGATTTCCAAAGGTTTCAAAGCTGAATCTCATTATAAAAGTTACATTACAGTAAATAAACCTACAATGTTGAGTGAAACTAGTGTCAAAACAAGAGTGAGACTTAAAGCTAAACCTTTAAAATGTAAGAAACGTGCATGTGTAAAATATGTGGCCGGCCTTGCTATGAACATGAAATACCATCAAGTAGTACTTCTTTAGGTTTGGAGACTGAAAAAGACAAATTATGAACACATATGTCAATTCTGTGTCATTGTCTTGGGAAGTTACTAAATGTCATTATTATGACAATAAGTCGAGCAATGAGATGAGAATACTTTCAGCAATTGTAAATGCAAGAAATCAAGTGGTTTCCTTCCACAAAATACAGTACAGTATAGTATACTACAGTATAGTACAGTATACTACAGTACAGTATAGTATACTACAGTATAGTATAGTACAGTATACTACAGTATAGTATAGTATAGTATACTACAGTATAGTACAGTATACTACAGTATAGTATAGTATATATAATATTTTGCCTTATTATGGTTACATACATTTGTGAAAAGTTTTGAAAATACCATGATTCAAACATCAGCCTTCTTACTGTAAACTCAATATTTGAGCATTGCTGTGTTGCCATATGACAGGTCATTGTTGTGATGCTCTGGTGAACATAGACTCAAAACCCAAAGCACTACAGACTCTGTGTTAATGCTTCCTTGATGCAGACAGTCGTGTTCCAAGACAATGTGTGTTGACTGCTGACGTGCTGTGTTGTCTTGTGCTGTCTGGGATCACTGAACATCGTGGACCAATAAGGTCATCAGCCCAGATACAGAGCTGGTGGTATTATGACTAGAAGATTAGACTAGAAGCCAACATTTCACTTTCACTTTGTTTTGTATCTGCACATTGACTTTCTCATGCTCTCCCACGTGTGTGCACCTCCTATCTCCCTCTTCTCCTTATACTTTTCTCTATCTCTGTCAGTGGAATGATGTTTAAATTACAATACTATTAAATTCATTTCCATCGCTAGTGGAGACACCAGGTATCAAACTTGGCAAAGAAAGAACTATGGGAAGAACTATACATTAACTATATTCTTTTTTTTGTTTTTGAGCAGGACATTTTACTGCCTTACTTTCTCTAGTAAATTACTTTGTCATGTGCTTGTGGTTCATATCTATGGATAATCTGTATAAATAAACACTATAGCTGAAGTCTTTTCTTCAATACACCTTACTTTCAAATATGAAAGATATATTATTAATTCCCCTGCTCAGTTAAGAGTCCGTTCAGTGAGGTAAACTCGCTAAACTCCTACATTAATCTCATGTTTTGTGTGTAAGACCCACGGTGTGATGCATTTGCTCATCACCTGCGATGTGAAGAAAAATCACATTTCCACACAGTCGGAGAAAGCACAAGTGTGCGTCCTGGGCATTGCTCAGTTCCTAGCGCACCATGGAGCGCCTCTCCTGCTGGGCTGCTGACAGCGCTGTCAGGCGAACACTCAGTTACATTGCATAGCACTAGAGGAGGGCGTCCCAACATCTGCTCAAAATGTAGTTTAGCTTTATTGACAGTCAGCACCAATGCTGAGAGACGTGAGCCGCTCTTTCCTCCATCGCCCCTCCATCCTTCTCAGCCTCGCATCACAGGTAGCTCTGTGGTTCTGTCATTTTGGTTTTTACCTAAAGCTTACAGCCTGTCCTGCTGTGGCTCCTGCACTGCTCTGTGTACAATGATGCAGCTAAAAAAAAAAAAGTCAGTAGGTCTTTCGGCTGATGGCTCAAGTCAACAACTTTTAGGGGGAAGCCCTATATGCCAATACTGTTCAATCTGTGGTAAGCCAATACTGACTCAGCCGAGTCTATTTATTGATCTGGCACTATTAGTGAAGATCCATTTAGATGGAACAAAAGCACTGTTTTGTTCTGAACGGTGAGTCAGTCAGCTGTGTTACGTGATTGCCATAAAGGTATAATATCTCCAACAAAACTGCGCACTCTTTGAGCCATATAAGGCAAGTTTGACATGCATGGAACATTTGAGAGCAGCAGTGTAAAGAAGGACTCTCCAAGTCTCTCACTCTGATGTTATATCTTGTTTTCTGTTTTAACCATAAAATCAGAATGATTGCATAATGGTGTACAGTAACAAAATGTTATTTTTGTCCTTCTCTAACACGCTGATAAAATGTGAGTCATGATACAAGCGTCAGCTTTGTCTGATACTACTAGCCCACTCCCTCTTTTCTTGTTGGTCTTTGTCTCTTACTCCACACTTTGCCTTTTCCACTTTATCTGTCCCTCTCTATACTTGCCCTTTCCCTTATTTTCAGCTGCATCTCCCACTCTATCCCCGCTATCACTTGGTGCACTTGTTCAATGTAGTGATTGCATCGGACATGACTTATATAATGGGTTTACAGCCCTCTGGGCTCTTAGGGGAATTGCTGGCATTCCTGAATATTTCCCTGCTAGCTTAAGAGTCAATGTTTTTTTTTTCCTGTACCCTCTGTTATTGGTGTATCTATTTACCATTCCTTGGCTGTCTGCCTCCCTTGGCAGTTTGAAGCGCTCTGTGTTATGTCAGGAACACCTCCCCTTCAGCAGCTCTACACTAGCAAGCAAGTCGGTTTGATGTGCAGTTCACACAGTTTCATCTTCGGTCTTTTGAAATCTGGGTCAGCTTTATCATTTATTAATGGCTGTTTCACAACTGCCTTAGTCTTCCCATTGCTGCTCACAGAGCCCCGTCTCTTACAATGCAGAATCTCCTTCTACGACGTCTGCTGTGTTATGTCTAATAATATCTTTTGTGGCTCTGAAGGAAGCTGACAGAATTATTCCCAAAAAAAAAAGATTTCAAAAATGAGGTCATGAGATTTGAGTGGAAAAAGTGGTCACTGTATATAAATGACACATCATAATTTCTTTATTTTCCTTTTCTACACCCAGCTCCATTATCATCCAAGTATGTATTAAATTTCCAGCGAACCACTGATTTGCTTGTTGACCATATACTGTATTTACAGTGACAACTGACCTTTGCCATATCCTCAGCCCCTCCCAAAGGCAATTGTGGCCGGTGGGACGAAGGCCTCATCAGAGACTCTGGTCCCATCTCTAAACGAGGCCGTTTGATCTCCGCATACTCCACCTCCGATTGGCCGCTGGGCTCTGGCAGGTAGATGTGCTCGTAGCGAATATGCTGCTCTTGTCCTCTGCAACAGAAGAAGATACAAATGTGGCAAGTCAGAGAGAAGTGTGGAAGCAGTTATTATTATAGGGCAGGTGATAAACAAGCCGTGATCAGTCATGGCTAACTGAACATTTATGACTTCTACTGTAACAGCTGATGAACGACAACGCCGAGATAGAAACAACTGATTTACGGCCGGTATTGTCCTCCATATATTGGTGTCTTTCATATGGTCTTTAGCCACACTGGCGCTTAGGATGACTCTAAATACTTCAGTCAAACTATTTGGACTGGACTGAATTGCAATGGCATTTCCAATATTCATGGAGGTCTTTTATAACGTTTACAGCTAACTAGCCTTACTTCATTGATATGAGGACACATCAAAAAACATTTTAACCTCATTGCTCACAGCAAGATGGCTAATTTTAGCACGGTAAATACGACTGCACCAGTAACACTGAGACAATATTGATTTTCTGACCGAAAGACAACACTCGGTGCTGGTGGTTTTGTTTAAACATGCTGTACTAGTCTAATCCCATTTCTACAGGCCCCATTTAGCCACACAAAGACACATCAGTACAAAAGCAGAAGATGACAGTTTCAGCCTTAAATCAGGCTGACCTAAATCTTCACTGTTGTGTTCAAGGTGCACACAGACGCCAGCTGGCTTGATTTGGTTCCAGCAGAATCATCATAAAGTAATCAATGATGACCATTCTTTCTGAAAAATGGGAACATGCGATGGGTTACTCAGTAGTGGAAAGTGGAAAAAAGACGAGCAAGAAAATTGGAAAGGGTGACTCACGCTAACACTACCATCTATTGTCGTCACACATAGCAGCATATGGTAGAGTGGCTCTTCCATAGTTGGGTTCTGCATGCATTGCTAGGCAGTCAATGGCCACACACACAAAGCCAAAAAAGGGCTTTGTTTAGACTTGCAGTAGGAGCTATGGCAATCCCTATACTGTACCCCAAAACAGCCACCCTACTGTAACATGACCTGCTCATGATTTGCTGTATGTGGGGTGCTGGTATCAACCACGTTCTGCATGTGTTCGTCACATTCACCACACAGCCATTAGTACATTATTTTTGGTCGGGATGGTACAGCCAGCAACGAGATAAACCACGTGTAGTCAAATGACAGCTTCCGAATGTTAACTCCACTGGCTTCTTGGATCCGGGAATTTTTATTTTATTAGCCCACTTGTAAATGGCTCTCTGTTCTTTCTGAGGGAACGGTTTTCACCAGTTTGTCCTAGAGGCAGATGCCAGAATGTCAGTGACTTTGCTGCCAGTGTCAAAATGGAAGTGGCTTCTGAAGAGTAGAGGGAAAACACAACCATAATTGCTGGTCCAGACCCACAATGGCCTAGTGTGTGGTTTCTCTATGTGCCAAAGAGCATGGAGTCTTTCTCTGCTTAGCAGGGTGCTGGTGGGGCGGTCTAACAATCGAGACCATCTTCTGACTAGACTACTAAAGATTTATGCGGGAGAGATGTGTCATGTCACTTATGTAATATGCAGAGATAAATCTGTGTGTCACAAGAGGAAAGAAATGGATTGTGGATATTTTTCGGTGCAATTGGCTAAATAGTACTTCGAAAAACAGGGGGCCAAAATAAGACCCAGATGGTGTGTGACTACTCCCCCTGAGCACATTTTTCTCACTCATTCAGTTGCACACTTCCTCATCTCCATAGAGGGTTGGCACTTACATAATCACATCATCAAGCTCTAGCCCACCTCCCCCTTCTCTTCCCCACCTCTCTCCCTCTTTCTTTCTCCCTGTCCCCCTTGTGAGCGTGCAGAATAATCTGATCCCTGGGGAGGATTTGTCTGGAGGATGAGAGAAAGAGATGTGTGTAATGGTGTGGGGTGGGGGGCAGAGCGAGCGGGGATGAGTGGGCTGGGAATAACACAGCTCAACACAACATCCCACAACGGCTCCATTACTTTCGTACTGGTTTGGGCCCCGTTACGACAAGAGCACAGATCATGTGTGCAGATAGGAGCCTGTTATTGTGAGAGCACTATGGCGTTTGTGCAGTTGCCAGTATCTTCGCTGCTCCCCAGAGAAGCAGCTCCACAGCTGTGCAGCGATGGTCGCATGGACAGGGAAGCCAGGCTAGCTGCACCGCGGCTGGGACGGGTGAAACTGACAAAGTGCACAGAAGAGGAGGGGCAAAGGGTGGAGTCCAAAAACTGCAGGCAAAATGTGCTGAACAAAATCCACATTACTCAAAACAGCCAGAGACGTGGATATTTAGAACTGCTAAATGCTGGATGCTGGCATAAATGAGAGCTATTTAAAAAATAAAATCAATCTATCTAGTAAGTAATGGAGGGTGGAAGGTTATGTATGGGCAGGCGAGGGAAAAGCAATCGATTCTTAAATGCATCATTTTAGTAATTCAGCATTAATGCTCTAAAATTATTAGCATAATTCAAATGGCCTCCTTTGAAATAATAATCACAATAATAAAAATGAAAAAACTGTAGCTGGACAGATTATCAAAAAAACCAAAATGCAAATAACTGTCAGTAAACACGCAGGGGAGCAATAAACATGTTTATTCGTTTAAAAACAGGTTACTAAAGCCACAGTCATAGTAGCATGACATAATATCCATTTGTTACATTAACCAGAGTTCACAGATAAATGGCAAGAACAATCACAGCTATTGTACAAACTCATTTTGCATTATTGCACCAGATTTGTTTGCACTCTACTCTCTGTTCTGGCAAGAAAAAGAAACCTTGTTAAGTGGTTTCGCTGTCTTGTTATGCTCGCTATGAAATGGATTCTCTCTCTTTCTCAACTAGCCTGGATGATCTCAGACAAATGGGAAGAGGCGGAGTGACTTGAGATATTGCCTGGAGTAAAGAGGAGGATGAAACAAACAACTAGCACAGTGGCTCACCAATGATTATACTGTAGTGGTTTTCCAACCTGTAATTAGAGTAAATTTAGAGCATTAACTAAATAGCACATTTTCACCTCGCGTCCTGAGCCCAAGACAATTAAAAAAGGGGGGACAAAGGGTACATACGTCTATAATACAGAGAAAGAGCTAATGCTATCCTTAAAGGAAAGCGGTAAAGCCATGTTAGTGCGTACGTTCTCACTCCGAATGTGAACAACCCCGAGCTCGCTACAAATGGAGACATGGTGTGCAGAATTACTGAGACTTATGAAAAGACAAGCACTCGTCTGAGAGGTGAATAGATTGAAGGATTGCCAAGGCCAGAATTACACTATTCAGGCTCTGAATGAGAATGCAGAATGAGGGCTTCAGACTGGACTCTAAGCCCTGTAAAGGAATGCTGAAGCCCACTATATTCAACTGAAAGACTCCCCACCCACAGACGCCTTGCCAACAAGACCAGCAGTCTATTTCACAGTCTGCACAAAGAAACGTGGGACAACTGCTAGTCTCCGCTTTCTGATATGATGGTTATTTTTTATCTATAAAAAAAACCTCACTGCCCCACTGTGCTGAGCTGAGCAAGGCATCGGCCTTGTAGAAACAGGCATCACGTATACTGGGAGTGACTGCCAAGCTCCAGTGATTGAATGAAGGGTGTCAGCAGATCAGGAGCTGGTGGGTAGCAGTTGAACAGAGTGGTGTTTATTTCTGCTTCAACCCATGACCCAATATTCCCACATTGT
Organism: Pempheris klunzingeri; assembly: GCF_042242105.1. Lineage (NCBI taxonomy): Eukaryota > Metazoa > Chordata > Actinopteri > Acropomatiformes > Pempheridae > Pempheris > Pempheris klunzingeri. The sequence goes on from NC_092018.1 coordinate 26,957,959, forward strand.
GGGCTAGTCTGTGCTAACCACTCAACAGGAGCAACACACAGCTCTGTGTTTTACAATCAAGACCATAATCCCATCTGATTGATACTTAAAGACGCCGACACTACACGCAATGGTCACACACTGCTACAGAGTCACTCTACCATCTGTTGTCTGAAGACACACAAATCATTTGACATACTTTGAAAACGGGCCTCCACTCCACACTGCACAATCATTTCAAGATGATTTCTAGTAAATACTAACCTCTTGAAATTTTTTTTGTGATTTTTTTTTTATTTTTTATTTTTTTTTACTAATTGCATGTTTTGATATATGCAAAAAAAAATCTGCCAAGGCAATCAACTGAGGAGAAAAAAAATGTCTTGTGACTTGCCCTCTTATCCTCTGTGCATCCTGCAAAATTCATGGCATGCACATAAATTATTCATAAGTACTCATCAAGACTCATCCTCAAAAAAGCATGGCTATATAAATAATAAACAACTTTGGTAGGTACATGACGCGAGTCTCTAGAGAGAAAGTACTATACATACAATGCTTTGCCTGACTTACTGTTGGCCTATTGAAGATGGCAAAACTCTGCAAGCTCCATTGCCCCACAGAGCCGTTTAACACAACATTACAGAGGAACGGCTTGCAGATGCCAATTACATAAGGATTACACTGGGGGAGGGTTAACAGGCAGGGGCTTTAGTAGAATAATACTGCATAAAAATGCAGCCTGCACGACGCTTCCTTTGAGCATACTTTGCCCCTCGGTTGTCAAGCCTCAACAAGGACAAATACATTAAAAGGGGCAGTGCTACCATTTTTATGTGAAGGGTTTATACGTCTTACATTGACTGACAGTGAACACCATAATGCACATCTAATCCAACTAGCTGAAATTAAATGTATAAAACTAAACATACCACCTCATCTACAATCCCCAGCAGAGTAGGATGATAACTAAGATTTAATTTAACAATATAATACTTTTTTTCAGATGGAGGTATCGCAAATTATTTTAAGGCGGAATGTTTTCATGTGGTTATTTTTGTGTCACTTTAGCTTTCTTGTTTTTTTTCTTTTACTCTGATGCTATATTTGCCTCTTAAATAATACTGCACAAATAAATGTAAAAAATTAACAACATAATGAAATGCACAAGGAATCTGAACACTGTCATCTAAAACTATGTGCGAAAATAGACCTTATGAGCATGGGGCACCTACCGCTCATTCCCGGGCTGAAACTCCGAAAGTAAGGAAGGCCGACGGCGATGGGGCTGGGCCAGGTGGGAGCTGTAGTCCCTGGCATGATGAGAGTGGTAGTCAACCAGTCCCACTTCCTGGAACACACAAAGTGGCAAGTTGTCAGTGTAGAGAAGTTATTCCCCAAATATCCCTTCCCCTTGAGATTTAAAAAAAAAAAATAAACAAATGTAACACCATGCAAAAAAAGACATTAATCTCAAACAATGAAAAGAGATGCTTGGCAGCTGCTTGCTCAAATGGACCATCAACCTATTGACACCAACGTGGGATATGCACAGAAAATAAATATGAAAATACTACATCAAAAGTTATAAAAACAGGTTGTCAAAATGTCAAATTAATGACGACAAGTTGGTTACTTAAAATCCATTTTTTAATATCACGGGAGAAAAAAAATGGAAACCTGTGCAGGTTTTCAAATTGGCAGGAAGCATATTCCTTTCTTTGATGGCTTCTGCAAAATGATGAATGATGCAAAGGCCCCAAAAATGACAACATTTCAACATTTCTTCCCATCCCCTGCCTTTTTCTTCTGTAATAGCCAGTTGTCTCATTTCTTCCATGCGTTTCTCACACAAGAGGGGTAAACCCATGCAGTTACTGTAAACTCGCGCCTCTGCCAATCAGGGATTGTGGGACACAGCCCGTCAACTCTCATCTCCTCCAGAATGTGATGATAAGAGGGAGTGGTAGGATTAACTACAGGTGCAGCTATGGGGAAGCTGGGGGGTAAGCCCTGGATTGTCCCGCCATACAAGAACAAAAAAAAAAAAAAAAGCCTTGTAAACTGGGGGTCACTGAATGAACTGCTACATCAGCTTGAGGCCTCCACTTTGAAGTACAGACAGCTTTGTCTCTGATACGCAGAGACACATAATCTTAATAATTGGGTGGAAATAATGGGGAAGGCCTTAATGTGACTTCACGATGACAACATGAACTTTCAACTCAAACATCTAATGAGGGAACAGTTCTGTGTGCACAACATCGCAACCTGGGAATGTTACTGTTGGAAAAACACCAGTGGGTGCCCCTGGGGTCAGGCCCTCTCCAGTGGTTCGGAGTAATGCCCTGTTTACTAATTATTCACCAAGTAGGCAGAGCCAGAGCTACAACTCTAGTCGAATCTCTCAAAGGGGTTTACCTTAATAAAGAAAAGTAAAGGAAAAAAATATATGTATATGTATATATATCCCACAGGTGGTGCCCTTTTAACCCATTGGGTGCTCGTCTCCTTACTGTGTGCGCCCGTTGCAGCTGCAGTGGTAGAGTGGCAGGGTTTGGTAGGTGCCGTGTGTCCACAGTCCTCCGGCCCGGTGGCACCGACTGCGGATGAGAGGACATGCTGGCACAGCCGCTTCCTCTACAGGCAGGAAGTGGGTGTGGCTCCAGAGCAGATGCCGTGCATTATCGGCCGTTTCTCTTAGCCAGCAACCTGCAGAGAAAAGAAATCAGGTTTTGTAGTTGAGCAACCTCAGTGGAATTGCCTTGAACAAATTCATACCTGCAGAGAACAATGCATGAGATATTATGCAATACGTGCAAGTTGCTTGGAAACAATTTAATCTCTTCTGGCAAGCACCTACAGAGTAGCTAGATGAAAGTGTGAATCTCTGCTCCGGATATCAGAATGTCATCACCTCCCTGCCACAGCTGCTCCCCCTTCCATTGCTCCTCCTAGTCAAGGAGTGAGGGCCCTTGCACCTGCTAGACTGAACCCCTCCTTTGCCGTTTACTGAATGGCCCACTGTTCTCACACTGAGGACTTACAGACAGAGACCAGCCAAGTCAAGCAGCTAGCCCGTACACCAAAAATACTCTGAGTTTAATGGGGCTTTAGAGGCAACATAAATAACTCAATGACAGATAGAGATGTAGGCCTCGAGAGTCAGGCACTAGATTTTATCTCTAGATGACGCTAAGCAAAGTTCAGTGGTCTCATCAAGAAGTGTGTCACTGAGTGTTAGCAAGAATGATGATATAAAACATGCCCCCCCCCTCCCACCCCACGCCTGGAAAAGCTGTGAGAAGACAGTGTTATTCTGCACAGAGGTAAAGAGATAATACGTAAGGGCCATAATTTTATTACAGTGATTATGACAGATTACAGCAACAGAACAGCTTTAAATTTGGAGAGAAGGCTGAAAATAGCTTCAAACCCTCAACGCCAATGGATTTGAAGAACTTTATAGTCCAGTTTAACAAAAATTCAGTGAAGGGATGACGTTCAGCTCTCTCACAAGCCTATGATAACAGTAATGGGTGGAGTAGTACGTGTGATGTGTCACTGTGACTCCTGCCAACAAAGAAATTAGGACTCCTGCCATTTCTATGGGCCTCTGACTAATGACGACTCACTCTCATAGCTCATGTTTCAGCGCTGTGCGAGGCACACAACAGGAGGCACAGTGGCAGAAATATGGGCTCTCGACATGGCACTGATTGAAATCTTGACAAGATAGCAAAATGCTCTAGTTGCACTGCCAGAAAGCCACCATGAGGACAGGACAACCCCCGTAAAAAGTACACATGCCTTTATCACTGGAAGACAATGAATGAGATTAGGCACTCAATGTAAGTGTTTGCTTTAAATAAAGAATGCACAAATGAAAATAATAACTATAATTTGATAATAACCATAATGACAAATTAAATTGGAAATTTGATTTGTAGCGGTTATTTATAATAATTATTTATAAATAATTAACAGGATATCCACAGAAAGTGTGTTTTCTTTGTTGATCTTGTTGGGAGTCACAATAAAAAACGTCATCGCACACTTGGTTGAACTCAGTCATTGGCCGTCTAACTGTAATATTAGCCAAGTAGCACTAGAGTTGAGACGGATCTGATCCAATATCGGTATCGGGTGCTGTTACTGATGTAACTAACTCACCGGATATCGGATTGACATCACCGATCATGTACCATTAAAGATTCCATAGTGTGATATTCTGAATTATGATTATGAAATATTGCAATTTTGTGCTCATAGCCAAAATGTTGTAGCACAAATCAATGAATTAATACAGATTAATAATGCACCATTATTCATGCTGGGGAATTTTGCTGCCAAGGACTGCAGCTGTGAGGATGGTAACTAAGAGAGTGCTGCGCCTGGGACAGCAGCAGGACTTTCCTTTATGCCCGAAGCAAGCAAAGCAGGAGGCCCTGGCCCCACTCCTCCGCTCCGACTCTCCTCCTCTCAGACGAGCTTGCTCGCGCCTTTTCAGCCCATAATGAAGCTCAGCTCGGGGCCAACTTTGCACGCCCCGTCCGCAGCTGGCTGATCTTCAGCCTTTGCACCTGCCTGCCTGCTCTTGTACGCCATGTCTTCGCCATCCTGTCCGCTCATTTAACTCTCCCCACCCGCTGCTATCCTCCTCATTCTCATTACAAGCCATTTAACAGATTCCTGCATACAGTTTCTAGCTTTAACATGACACTCTCTGGCATAATGCCCCTGGACCACAGACTTGTGACACGTCACCTCCAGGCACTCACGTAGGATGTGGCCTGGTTACATGCAAATTCTACACACTTCAACCTGTTTGTCATTAATTAAAACGGACGTACTCTGTACCCGAAGCAGTATTATACTTAACTCTCAGAGTATGTTAGTGACTGTACCTGTACATTAAACTTCACTTTGATTAAACTACCCCCATCAGCAATTCTGGTTCGTGGCCACATCCTGTGCTAATATGGGAGCGCTAGCAGATTGACACCACCAGCTCCTTGTTCCTCATTTGTCTACCATCAGCTCTTAAAAATGATTCTAATACTTTTGAATTCATGTATAGAAGTCTACTTACTACTATTGATAATGCTGTGCACTTGATTTGTTCAGGTTTTTCAAAACATTGAAGGAGTTGCCATTAGAAATCGCACATCTACACTTGCTTGTACGCTATGGCCACTTAACCTGTAGTCTTGAAATAAATTGCTTTAGAGTACATTTTAAGTAAAAGCGTTTTTGTTGATGTTTTTGCTGTTTTAATAAGAAGTACAGTACGGTTTACTGCAGCCTCATGTAAACTTACATATTACCAAGAAGAAGAGGGAAAAGAACAGGACGAAGAAGACAAAGAAATAATGATAATAATAATATAGTAGAAAAAAGGAACTCTCATATCGGTTTCAGTATCGGCAGATATCAAAATTCAAGTATCATAATTGGATCTCAACAAAAAAAATGTGGTGCCAGGTAAGCTACTTCTGCTGGAGGCCTTTAAAGTCCCCACCTGGACAGGGTTTGAGTAATGGCCTCTGCAGCCAGGAGCAAACAAGCACTTTTTTAACAGTACAATGAACCTGAGACCAGATAACCCCACAAGGTGCCAACGCCATTGGCACAGTGTAACCTATAGTAGAGTGCCTGTGTGCCAGTCTCCATTGTCTGACTAGTTTTGACCCTTTTTTGCAGTACAAAGAGGGGCACTATCTACCCTTCCTTCCTGCTCGACTGTCACAAAGACAAAGTGTCATTTGATTTCAGTTACGCAAAGGGCTCTATTACTAACAGCTGAACATGGCTCTGGCTTTAAGGAACAGAGGAGCTCTGTAAACATCGGCTCGGAGAGGCCACGAGATAGGAAAACACCGCTGAAATTCTCACACCCACTAGAGACTTTGCCTTTGAGTCAAGTAGTCTAAACTGTGGCTTCAGGTATTTTAAAGAAACTGGTGCACACTCATCTTTTGGTCCGACAGACTTGGATACACAGACCGCACAAAGGGGAAGTGCCAAAGTCCTTAAGTAGACCTCACTGCTGGTGAAATACTAGCTGAAGAAAACTCATGATATTGACATAGCATGCAAATATGCGCAACAAAGGGCAGAGAAAGAGTCCAGCGTGACAAAGCGATGGTGAGATAAGCCATCCTCCTTGGAAGCCTCTCTTTGATGACCGTCCAGTCAAAGGAGATTCCCCTGAGAAGGACGAAAACAAGTCTGAAGGCAGTCACAAGATCTAAAGAGGACAAAAAAAACCTGAATCAAGATGAGAGGGCTCACACAATGAGAGAGCTCTGACATAAACTCTGAGGCGAATGGGGCCTTCCAGACGAGAGGCTAAACACATGCACTGGCACTGCTACAGACACCCACAGGCAAGTCGATGGCTCACTGCCAGCACTGCGAATGAACTCAGTCACCTCACTCTCTCACTCTAGCGTGCTATCCTTCTCCCCTCTCTTTTGCTTTCGTCTTCTGCACAGAGTAGAGTGGGCCTCAGCCTTCAGCGGTGCGAGCCAATATTTCATCCTCTTACCCCCCACCCTCCCTCTCCCTCTCCATTTTAGGAATGGCTGTGGAAATACTAGCACAGAGCACACACAGACGGCTTCCAGCCTGCCAAGGAGAGCAGGAGGCTGACTTCAAATAACAGTTTAATTCTACTGACATAAACAGTTAATCAAATCTCTGTCTAGCCTGACTTGGTAGCTTGACAGTCGAGCTCTTAAAGAGAGTACAAGGGATTCAACAGCTTGTAACATATTTTTTGATAAAGAGCCTCGAATGCGTGGCTTGGACCTTGATAGAATCGAGGGTGTGATCAGCCCATCGTAGCAGCAGCAATAATGTACTGTTAATTACGTGCCCATGAAAATATTATGCCAGTATTTTTAGCGAGAAAAAAAACACATTAGGGTTTTGAACTGTCAGCAAGGGTTCCTGCAATTATTTGGACAGCCAAAAGAGATGCTGGCTCCGTTCAAATGCAAGGAGCAGGTGTGAAAAGGCAGATGAGTGAACTGTAATGGGCATAAGGCTCGGTCTGGGAACAACATCAGAAGTCTATAAAGCAGTGCCCTAGAGAGCTGAGCTCAGGGGAGGGGGGCTGCTAGGACTCTCAGCCTAGGAATGTGGCACCCTGTCAGGTCTCATAAGGATTTATCTCCCTGGAGCCTCATTACCGAAGGGCCCTGGACAAGGAGGCTCTCACTGGCTTACCCCTTCACTCACTAACCCTCAAACTCTATACCGATCTCCTCACCAACACTATATATACTATACAAACATTTTCAGCTTTACTTACAGCAGAGGCGGTCCACTTCATATGAGATGCATACAAAAAGAGACACAAGGTACTGAGGTACTTTTTTTTTTTTTAGAGAAGCTGGTGGTGTTTTCCATCAGCACCTAGTAGCAATCACAACTAAATCTGGGCGAACTTCTCCATTGGCTTCAACACTCAAATCTAGAGTTGTTGGTTGTTCTACTTCCACCCTTCACTTCCCTCACAATCTGTCCTAAATTACTGGAGAAACACATTTCCTCACCCTTGAAGCCTTTCTCATCACATTTAAATTGTTACTATAAATGCAACTGTCTAGGATCCGTGTTTAGTGGTATAGTAATACAGTTCAGTAAGTTAGTATATTTACATGTTTATTCAGTATATTTACATATTCATATCAGCAAGGATCTACATATTTACATTAGAAAAGTGCAGTGGTCACGGCAACTCATTCAGTTCTTTATCTGATGCTCCACCATCTCACGGTGGAGACAACAAACAAATCTGACGATTACCGGAACGATTGTGCAGATGAAACTCCACATTATGACCATAATCAAGCATTTTTCAAGGAGTATATTCAACACCTTAGAAACATGGCGGTTTAAATTAATCATTTTCCAAACTTTGACCAACCCTGTTGATAATATTTTGCTGTTCTGACTGTTTCCTGTGCAATAAAACCTCAGTTTTCCTCTTGTCCAACATGGCACAAGTCAAACCAATAGAAACACAGTGACGTAAAAAGAAGGAAATCGCAGTACAGCAGCCAGCTTAGAAAAATGCGAAGGTGACTGCACCTTTAAATTAATTTGGACAAGAGCAGGGAAAACACTCATAGATCTGCCAAACCCCAGAACAACGCCCTTTACACTGCCAAACAGAAATATCCAAGACAATGCTGACAAGGCGGAAAGCCTTTTTCCTGGTATGCAGTGTCACACTGGCATTAGAAGAGGAGAAAACAGCACAAGATCAATATCGTGCAGAGGCCATCATTTAAGTGTTTACCGTGGGTACAACTCAAACATAGCAGACAAGGTGAGCACAAATCTAACGCTGTCAGCCGAATCTCAAAAATACTTAAATCCATACTAGTACGGTCCTCCAACCATTGCAGGGCAAATAGGCGAGCAAGATAATGCCTTACTAACAGGGAAGTAAAATCAAATATTAGGTGACAGAGAGAGGCTATAAAAGGCAGCAGGTGATATAATTATTGCCTGTGTGCTCGCTTGATATACAGCGCAGCTCCTGGCAGGCTTCTGGCTTACGCATTGCTATTAGTATCAAACAGTGAAAGAACACCCCGACACCCCAAGCCTTACATCTGCTCAACTTTCAGACAGGAAACCAGCGGTCACAACACACAGTCAGCAACTGAAGACACTGTGAGAAAAGTGTGAACACCCAGTCAACTTTGGCACAGCTGTAATTTGTTTGACAGAAAGAGGTACAATCATCTGTCTAAACCACAGCCTGTCACGCCTTTCATTTTGAATCCAGCTGAAAGGCACACTTCCCATCATGTTAACGACAGTATGATTAGCACCAAAGAAACACCTGCAGTCACAGACGAGGGGTGGAAGCAATAGACGTGACTGTGAAACTGAAAATGGAAGTAGCATTGAGATCTAATGTTAATGTCGGCTAATTCAGCCGCAATATGGATTATCTTTAGCTTTAACGTGACACTGTTTAATTGTGAACGCTATGAGACAAGACAACAAACATATCTTTAAATAGCTGATACACCTAATGTAATGTAACAGTCTCTAAATGTAAACCAAATGTGGCTAAATAAAATATAAGCACCAATTTGACAAATTGGCTCCAAAGGTGCACCAATGAAAAGAGATCTGGTTCAGAGTCACACTGATCTGAAATTATTTGATGAAATGAAATCTAAAACCACCGTTGGACCATTTGTCTAACACCTATGATGTGATTTTTGTTCCACAAAAAAAGATTCCATAGCATTAAATTTAAATAAACTGGAAAGTGACGTGCCAAATGTAGGCCACCTAATTTGTTTCACGTGTGACAGACACAGTACATTAGGCGACAGTCAGATGCTGCTCACTTATCTTTTTGAGGTTGTACCAAAAAGATTTGAGCATCAATTAGGCCATCGCATAAAATGATAGCACTTCTTCCATCTCAACCAAGAAAAGGCTGTTACAGAACTCAATTGAACCTTGAGACTATTAGATGAGTATTTATCATTTTTTGTGATTTAACGATGAAATGGGGATTCAAAGGGATTCAAAGTATTCAGTGTCACAACAGTATCCCATATAAATAAAACACTTTTGTAGTTTTTTGGCCTATATTGCAGTATTGCACTTGTCTTTTGCCAGCACAACCCAGCACCGAGCACAGGCACTGCTTCCACTTCATGGCGGCCCCTGAATATCAGTTATTCATTCACCAACTGAGAAGCCCCGCAGGTCAAATCATTACTTTTCTAGCTGCATCATTGTACACAGAGCAATGCAGAGCTTTTACAATTTGAGTCTCATCTCAAAATTACACGGCTAACTGTAAAAACTGACTGAGATAGAGAAGGGTGACTGATAGAGAGAGCAGCTCCACGGAGAGCTCCCACTCTGGTGCTCTGAGCTCTGGTGCTGAATGCTGGTGATTTTATAATATGACCGGGAGGAACACAATTTTGTGTGACATTGTCACATCACAGATGATGGACAGAGGCATTAAAGGTGAGTACATGAGATTGGACACGGAAGCTGCTACAGAAGTTTATTGTGGGGCAGCTGCTCTGCACGTGCTGGACTATAGTGTAACTAGGTGGAGGATGTAAATCTATTTCTTATTATCATAGGTCAGGTGTATAGATGTATAGAAACATTAGTAATAAGGTGTAGCAAATTGTATTCTTTTGATTTGCAATACCAAATAATAATAATAATGACTCTAAGAAGTATCACTCGTGAATTTTGCCATCATTACGCCCTTAAAAGAGCCAAAAGAAAAATATTACTGGCTACAAATGATTAACTAATGCATTCGTGTCAGAATTTAAAATACATTAAACGTTGGGCAGGCAAAAATCACATGGTATAATCTGGATTGCAACAGATTATAGCCATCATTAGTATTTTCACAAAACGCAAACTGTGAAGGTGCATGTCTGACGGGAAAGAGAGGAGACAGGAGGAGGAGGAGAGAGATGAACAGGGCCAGTGATTGGCTGGCCTGTAGCTCCAGATGTGATCATCCAGCTGTATCCATGCTGGACAGCAGAGCAGCTATTGGATTTCCTGCCTGTTCCCTGCTGCCGGCCGCCTCAGCGACACTGTGAAATTACATAAGGCTCTCCCCTCCCCCTCCCTGCTGGCCGGCATGGAACTGAGGCCTTCACACGTTGCACTTCACGCAATACTTGTTCTTGACTCTTGACATTTGCCTAGATAGCTGAGTTAATATTGGATAAAAAGCTGTAACTGACATCTTTTTAAGAATTAGACATCCTCTTTCTAGGTCTTTCAAAAGCATAACTGGTTATTGCTCATTTAAATGGTTTATGAAATATGTTTTAAATATTACATATGTCATAAGCCAACATAGAGTTGAGTGTGTTTGTTTGTGTGTGTGTGTGTGTGATGACAAATGACAGACATGATTGACAGTTCTCCCCAATATGTTCTCTGATACGTACATGAACCCTGTCTGGGGGCCTGTAACACCACACCAACACAGGCTAACTTATCACATGCTTTACATCGTCCCGCATCTTCTGTTTCAATTTGCAACTCAATGCACCGCAAGGATTATAACCGGCGGCCGGGTGACAGCTGAGGTGCACGCATGCCCTGAAAACACAAGCCAGGTGTAATGATTGCAACCGTGCATACAACTGACACTGAACAGCTTCCCGAGGGCGTAGCCTGGGGAACATCACCTCTTCACTATGCTGAAAAGTGAGTCAGACAGCTCTCTCACACCTAATGTCTGGTGGTGAATCTGGTTCACAAGGCAAGGAGCTGTCCGTCTGTCTGTTGCAGTGTTACACTAATTTACACAAAAGATCTTTTTGGAGCGGTTATTATTCAGACAATGCACATTAGAGGGGTTTGGCTTAAAAGGATTTTTATGGAAAAGGCCATTTATACTCAAAGTATCAGATGAATCACCTTGGTGTAAGTCACAACTCATGCATCATCCCGCACGGAAGTGAAAAAATTCAAACAATTTTCTGGTTGACAACACTTAAAGAGCCCCACCTGGCTGACAAGTGGAATCAAACAATCTCCTGTGCAAGACACAGCGCAACATTTTTTTTTTACATGAGCGACGAATATTCAAACAGAGCAATTGCTGTGAATGACTATTTATTAATCAATGATGCCCAAAATTACTTTCCACGGCTCCTCTTTAATGGCACTACGCCAAACACTCCTGAGCTCAGCAGGACACAACGTGACAGCATCACTCTGATGTTTGAGGCCTGAACTTACAAATCCCCCTTTATTCTCTGTTGGCTCTGTTCTTAAAGCCCACCTGACATTCAGCTCGCCACGCTGAGGAGCAGGAAATAAAACTGAGGAGTGCACTTGTCTGCTGGGCTGACCTACTTCCTCACTGCTGCTTAATTATTCAAGAGCTTTGAAATGTTCTTCTGTATGGCAGCATGCAACCCGAGTGCCTCTGTTTGCCCCTCATGACAGCAGCCTCACAGAGCTTCCATTTATGCATGAGAGGGTTCGAGTGTGTGTGTGTGTGTGTGTACAGTGTGCGAGTGTGTGCACTGCCAAACACTAATGCCCATACATGCTGGTGTTATTTACACAGACAACATGCCACGCTAAACATCCCACCTAGATTTGATACACAAGGTTTTGAATTATGGACAGAGGAGGAAAACGCAGACTTTCACAAAGCACAGGCTGGATGTCACACCAGCAGCTTCGTGTTTTGATGCACTCGGGGGACTAATTTGTTCGAAACTGCACTGTCATGGATCCAGCGCACAAGTCAAGACAGGAATTAAATCCTCCCGCATGAACACATCATAACCTGTAATTACAATCCACTCAAGCCCTCATACCTTTTCGCTGTTGCATGTCACTCGTATTTCCACCGTACGATCATCAACCCTGAGGTGTGCCTTTGGCTGATCTTACCAGCATGCTTTCCAAAATGTGAAAAACAAACTGTGCTGCAATACTCACACACATACACACACACACACACACACAAGTTGGGCTAATCAGAGAGATAAATATAACGCTACCCACAGCTGTAGCCTACACACAAACAAGAGTAATGTCCTGTCATCTGCGTTGCGTAACAGAGTCAAGTGAATAACTTACCACAGAGTCATTTCTAATCTCTGCTAATCCCCCGTCTGCCTCTCTTTTAGTGTGTTTAAGTATGGGTGAGCGGTTTTCATAGCAACTCCCTTTCATAGCCAGGGAAATCAAAATAGAAAGCCTTATGAATAATAAATGAGGTTTTAATTAATTTCTCATAACACACAAAACAACAACATGCAATCAAAGGGATATTATATGAGGATTTTAAATAATGCCTTGTGGACTTCCAGGGTTCGTTTGTCTAGTGAAGTCTTCCCATTTTGATGCTTTTTTCGTGGGTTTTTGTTTAAGAAAACCAAAAGAAAAACAAATGAAGCAGCTTAAAAGTCAAAGCATGATCATGTCCTCATTTCTTAATAAGGTGCAGTTAAAGATGATCTCCTGGCTACATCACTCCAACACTTGATACAATGCCAACAGGAAGAAAGAACATTATCTGATAGCATCCAGTTATTTATTTCCTTTTAACTGACAGTTGTTTGGTCAAATTCCATTGACATGCATGAATAGAAATAGAAATACTGAAAGAGGCGATGTTTGTCTGAGGAAGGGCTTCAAGAACACATGCTAGCGTATGTTTAGCAATATCTATGAAAAACGACCCGACATGTCCAAGTAAAGATGAGAAAGAAAAAGAAAATTAGAAACTAACCTGAACTTAACTTTACTTAGTACTTTCTGTCATCTGCTTGAGCAGCAGATGCTCGATAAAAACAAAACACACAAGTGTAGAGGTAGCAGGTTTGTGCAGTTATTGCCACATCAACTGGCACAGAAGGCAAATAGTGGTAGCAATAGTGGTAGTCCAAATATTGATTAAAATCAAAAGGTCGCAGGAAGAAAATGTTTACGTAACTCAAAGACAACCACACTGTATCAGTATTCCTGTTGGAGAATTAATACGTTTTAAAACATTTTAGCGCTCTCTCATGGGGAAAAATGGGGAATTCAGGTCTGTTTCCTTACTCAAAGTGCTTTCGGCACTAAAATTAGAGGTTAAAACAAACGTGATCATGGCAGAATGCCCACATACTGCTACTACTCTACTGTTCCAATAACATCTCAACTTGTTTTATTCACGTTGTCCTGTTATTAAAGTTATAAAAAAACATAATGCTCGTAAAAAGATGTCAAGCATCCATTTGCGCACTGCAGAGGTATGAAATGAACAGTTAACATGTGAAGCAAAGAATTAAGCCAGCCTTTCTTCAACACCGTAATTACCAAAGAGCAGTGGGTGTTGCCCGTGCTTGTGATCGTTAGACACCTCACGAGTAAAAGTGTACAATACAAATGCAGGGAGGAAAAAAAACAATCATTACACAGTCAGTGTCGTGTTGGTTTGTTGATTCTTTGCCACCTAAGTGAGTAGCAGTGGTTTTGAATTGGATTTTATGTAGGACAGACGGGACTCCGACATGACATCGGCTGATTTGTTGATGTTAATCATTGCAAAGCAGCATCATAAATCCGTGGGACAGATACATCTTGTGGCACTTTTGAGTTCCAAAGAGTGGCAGACGCAGAATCAGACCTCCAGACCCCATTAACCCCTGAGGCCAGCAGCCCCGATGGACCCCACCCCCTCCCACTTTGACGGCTGCATCCTTAAGACTGCAACCTGAATATGTGTGTGTGTGTGTGTGTGTGTGTGTGTGTGTGTGTGTGTGTGTGTGTGTGTGTGTGTGTGTGTGTGTGTGTGTGTGTGTGTGTGTGTGAGATGGTGGGTGGGGTGGACAGAAATCATGGGGCTAATGGTTCCTTGCAGGATCTGCCTTCACTATATGAGAGAGGCACTTTCCTCCAACAACATGTCACAACCGCGGTTTTTCCATTTGGCAATCCAAGAAAATGGTACGACTGCTCGACTTCAGCCCCGGTGCAGCCACTGGAACTGAGGTGGCACTGTGTCCACTTCAATGGCACTTTGATTGTGAGTAATTTGAGGCAATGCAACAGGCCAGCTGTGCCTGATCATAATATTCTACCACACCGAGTCAAGGATAACATTCTCCACACACGAAACCTACCAGGTGCAGTCCACTAGTGAGCAAGAAATGCTAGACAGCTGCTGTTACTCATTCAGTGAGAGGGAAACTGGGTGGGAGGAGGGAACACGCCTGGGAGGCAGTTTCACAGACTCTGCTTCATATTTCCCTCTTTGGTTTCTGCATGTTAACTAAAGGGTTCATAATGTACACCGCAACATACCAAACTTGTGCCATTTTTTATGTATAGTTCCCAACAAGCTTGTCATATTAACAGTTTTTAAAAAGGTACACGAGCTTAATCATTTCTAATACCCTGTCAGCACATTATGGTGCGGTGCTAAGCACTGCGGTTACTATATAACCCCAATTCATGACCATCCTGTGCCATTAATGTGTCATAACCTTTTGCAAGTAGAACCGCCGTGGTGACACCAGTGAAACAACCAGCAATGCGGCAGCTTTATGATAAAAACTAAATTTCTTGGGCTGTAGTCAACTAAAGAAAATCTCAGTCGACTGACACCTACTCTTCCAACAACTGGAATCACCCGTTTTCTTCTTCTGCTCCCTGTTCTTTTTCTTGCGCTCTCATATTAATCACTCCCTTCATACAGCATCGCAGCATAATAAATACACAAAAATAATGGATTAAGAAGGCTTCTCTTTTTATGAAGGCACCATCAGCCACCAATCGACTGACCCATCATAAGATGTCAGCCCTACTTTTATTTACTCTTGTTCTTTTAAATAACATTTAAAATATTCCTATCAGATGGAGTATTACTAAATTAGAATGATGGAGTACGTGGTTCTTTAAAATACAGACAATTTATGATATTTATGCCTTTGAAGGACAGATTTTTAAAAAATTTTAATGGACATCTCTTGTGATTTACGATGATGCAACATGCTTCCCCCCCCCCTACAAGAATTTACTGCGAGGATTCATCTTTCACAGACAATAAAATGAGCAAGAACTCTCCCCTTTCCAGTTTCATAACTGTGTTGTGTTTCATAATACGAGCAGAAATTGAACTAGCGGTGAAACGGTCTCCCCGAGGCACCACACTGAGCACGGGATTATCTTTGCCCCCATTACCCTTTTGGAAAAGGGAGAGATATCTCCTCACTCTCGTTTAACTCCTTGCAATCCTAACTGCTAAGCTGACACAGTCCTATGTGCGCACAGATCACAAGAAATGTCACACCAATGTGGATTATTATCAGACTCTGGTCTATAGACTGCCTTGTCAGACACGGCAACTGTCACCAGGCACCATCTGTGAGTAGAATACCTGAATACTTCAAGTGCCGACTAATCTGTGTCCATATTACCAATTAACCAAACTGTCAAGTACTCAGACTTTGGGTACTTGACGGTTCTATATTTGAATCGTTATGTCAAATATAACAATAGTTCTTATGTGTAGTCTGTGCATACATGGCAGTAAATACTGCTGCATTAGAGATGTGCAGCTTATATCATCAACCCAACTTCAGTTTTCACATCACCCTCATGTGTCTACAACACACAAAACGAAGGGTTAGAACTAAAAATAAATATCCAGCAGAGTATAACAATGCATGAATGCTGCCCCTTAGCACTCACTTTACAGTGAGTGTGTTTAGCCGTCTTGCCTGCGAGCGTCACTGTTTTGGTTCACTCTGACCTCATGGTCTTGCTTTTGGCTGCGGCGGGCACCTGTTGTCAGTGAAAAACGCCGTAAAGCCCATTGTACACTTCCTACTCAGCACCAAGAAGCAGACAGACACAGCTAGTGACTAGCTGGTACTGATTTTACTGTAGACAATGAATAAATAAATTATCATAAATAAATAATATATAATTTGGGGCATCTGACTGTTTACATTATTGGTCTACGGCTAAAAAGGCAGAAGCATTCTAGGAAATTTTAGAAAATTCCAGTGTGAGGCTGCATGTTCCTCATATGATATGGGCCCACAATATTGCCTGTTTTACAGTTTGTTGTCAGTGCTTCTGCTGTAAATGTTGCGCTGTGAATAAAGATAATATATTCAATTGTTCATTCACTAAGCCCGTAAACATCTGTGTGGCGTACAACACTGTCAGTGAACTTTTTTTAATGTCTTCTGCACAATCATCAAGTTGCTGCCAGTGTTTTCCAAAGTCGCCTGTCTAATGAGGATGTCCCCTGTCTGTGCAATCAATGCAATTCTTAATGTGTTTTGTCGTCAATTATTTTGCTAATATTTGTCAAACGCTGGAGGCGTTCACTGCTCAGCAGGACACAACCTCTCAGCTGAGCGTGAGGATGCGAGCCCACACACACACACTAGGAGCATGCGGGGATGGGACTGATACAAACAGAAAGGCACGTTCCTCTATCATCATGGTTGCATTGTTTTGCAGCTGGGGATACTCACATGTACACACAGAGCGAATCGCAAGTTGTTAATCAAAACTATTTTATTAGAATCAGCTGTCAAAAAAACTAAATGTCCATATTTATGGATTTCCCTTTCCAAGGGAGTAGCAACCTCTACTTACTGACTAAGGCTTTAGGAATTTTTGCTTCAATTGAAACCTGAATCAAATCCAGACCTGCTAACATTGTGACCCTTGATACACTTGTGAAATAAAAACATTCACCATTTTCAATGTATTCAATGTGTGTAGCTGTTGGTTACATGGCATCAACAACAAAGTGGATCACAAAATGAGATGTATTAAGATCATGGCTTACTGCATCTACTAAACCATTTCCTCTGGGAAACACTGGGTTACATAATCAAAAAGGACAGTTCACCAAAGGAACAAAAGCAGACATACCACTTACCACTACTGGTGTCTAGCTATGCAAATAGTGATGCAAATAGTGACATATTGCTGCCACCACCCAACACAGGACCATGTACCTCCACTATTTTGTGGGGGGCAGCAAGCAGATATTTCAAAGCCGGGAGATATAAAACTGAAACTATCTGTATAGCTCCAAGATAACACCAGTAGTGAGTGACAAATAATGTTTTGTGTGTGTTTTGGGTGAACAAACTCTTCTCTGACAAATGTGTCTTATCGCCAACGGAGTTCATTGAGCACTTGATCGAGATGGAAAACAAAATGAGCTCATCATTATATACATGTCACAAAAAAAAAACTCCCAGCCAAACATATATAGACAATATTTGTGACTCAAAAAAAAAACAACAACAGCACTTTAACACCCCCCAAAAAAGGCCACACTGATCGTAGTGCACATCACCCTGGCATTTAATGTGCATCCTTTGAATATCTGTAATATCTCATTTCCTTGTGTCATAGATTTTTAAATTTAACAGAGGGTTTAAAATCGACGCTATATAGAGTATTACATGCACAGGGAGTGTGACAGTATTAATCCATCCATCCAATCCATTCCAGTGATAAAAGGTGCATAAAATGTTCTCAAACTACAAAACTGACAACTAAAAAGTCAAATGAATCTGATTGCATTTCATTTTGGGAGCTGGTAAGAACAGACATCTGCTCATCTGCCCCTGGGAATCCCTCAAAAACCGTCTGGTTGTTTCTATTAACACGACGTTTGACAACATTACGCTCAGCTGGCCAGTGAGACAGCCTCCAACAACAACAATGCCTGCTTACAGGTGGATAACTTATCTTTCGCTAAAAGTGGTGACTCCTAAATCACCTCACGTAAGAATGAAGTTCAAACGTCAGTGATAAACTACGGTGGAGCACCACGGTCCAACTGTACGGCAGTTATAATGCCGCAATAATACAGCATCCAACCACGATATCTAACTCATCTAACGATCCCACTGAGGTATGTCAGAGACTTGGTATTAACCTGGTTGGGAAACTATAATCAGTGAATCACAGTTTATCACCCATTAGCGCTGCCGGCTAACGTTAGATTAGCTCTAGCACCGAGTCAACTTCGTGTAAAACCATTGTTTACAAACGTAAACCGGGCGGCTGTGTGAATAGCCAAGTTAGCAGGCTAACGAAGTTAGCCAAATACCACAATATACGTTAGTGACACAGTTAGTGGGAAGTTGCCATTGTTCATTAATGAGGATATTGGCAGTGCTGCGTGGGGAGTCGCGTGTTAACAAAGAAAACACCAATGTGGCGTTAATGTTGGGATTAAATCAGTTGGCTGGTGTTAGCCACTCCGTAGTTCTGACAGCTAGCGCAGGCAGCTAGCATCGTTAGCTAGTAGCTAGCTTAGCCTAGCCATGTAGCACGTGTTCCTGATTTATAAAATAATTGACTGGCTGACGATAGCCAGCCAACTAGGAGTGATGTGGTGATGTAAGAAAAGAGCTTGTTGGGCAGCCATCTAACATTACATTCCCCAAAGGTTCGACCTTTGTTCGAGCCGTGTAGCTATAACGTAACGTATAGCCTCGAAAAGGTCAACACTGCTATGTATGTTTCTCCTCCAAAGAATAGCCGGACCCCGTCGCCCAACAACAGAGCACACAGACCCCCCCAAACCAACGGACAGCCAGCAATGGAAGCTAACTAACCTTAGCGGCGGGGCAACACAAACCATTCGGCGGTGTTGTCGCACAGTAGCTGTCCCGATCCTCGTCAGTCGGTCCGATTTCGCTAAAGAGCCTCTCGCTTCGATTGAGTGTCTCGCCCGTGAATTAATCCAAATGAAAGAGTAGTTTTCGTTTTCATTTGTTCCGCTGGCGGTTTTCAGCTATGTCGTGCCTGTTCCTGCACTACACAGTGGTCTAGCACTACTCCCTAAGCCGCTGCTGCTGAGACCATAGCGGGGCTGGACCGCCTCTCTCTCTCCATAGGTCCGCATGCTCTGTCGCCCCTCCTCTTTACTCAAGGACTGCACTTTTCCCATGCCCACAACAAATATACTGGCATAGTGTTAAAGCCAGCGAGATCAAAACAAAAAAAATCTTTTGCTTAGGCTTTGCACTTCTCTCGACACATTATTTAGCACGTCTGATGAGCATTTCTGCACAGGAACAGTGCTTATTTCTGTACATACCATCCTGTACAAACATGTCTCTCTATAGATTACTGTAAGAGTTAGTTTGCTGTGTTGCACACATTTTACTTCTTTACAAATATAAAGGCTATATGTTGCTCTGATCTCCATCATAATCTATCTATCTATCTATCTATCTATCTATCTGTCTATCTGTCTAGTGTTTGGGTTTATGATGGCCTCAATCCCGACATCCTTGTTGCTCGAATAAACATATTGTTGGCACACACCATCATATCATCAATAACGTGTATTGTCCCTCTCACACCACAGCTATGCGGACAAAACCCCCCAGTATTCTCTCTCCCTCCCACCCTGCTCCGGTCTGAACTCGGAGGTTCCAAAAGGGGTCAGTTCAAGCGTTGACACTCCAGGAAGTCTACATCTGTGCTGCTTGATGCCCGTGGAGAAGCACAAGCTGTGAATACAGTGACTTAACATTGAAGGATAGCATTTGGGAGATCACAACATACCACGCTGTGTGCGCGTAGTTGACGACTCTGATGAAACCGGTGCCCTGTAAATGGACTGAATCCTCTCGGTCAGCTACACTCGCCTCTAAAACCGCCACCCGTACTGCAGCAATTTCAGCCACAGAAAAGATTCTGTTTGAGAGTATTTAAGTCAGCCAGCGTGGCTCATTAAAGACAGAAACATGCTGTGATTTAATCCTGGTTTTGACAGGCTAAGGTAATTAGTCTCACTTCACTTTATGTCCTATACTTTTGACATTGTGTTATGTCACTTCACCTGGAAAAGGCTTTGGCGTCCTGACTTTGCCATATAACTCTCTGGCACACTTCAGGCAGGCTATAACTTGACCTAAATTTCAGCGGCAGCCTTCTCTATGATGTCAGATGGGATTGTTTTTCTTCCCTGTGTTTTTCTTTCTGCTCTGTGGTTTGGGAGACCCCCTCTAACCATCAGTGCAACCACCATCTCTTCATCCAGCCATCACAGAGCAGGAAAGAGAACTGTTTATTTCAGCCGGGCTCTCTGGACCCAGGCGCACGTCGGAATAATCTATCCTCTATCTTGGCAATGCCCAATTTGTCAGCTCACTGATAAAGCACAAATGTTTCTCACTCGCCAGTTTTGATGTCAACAGCTGTGTTTCATCTGCAGCCAGATCCCCCATAGAGTTAAATGGAGCTTCAGACAAAGCCCAAATGGCCAGATGAACCTTCTTGAGATCCAACAAAAATAGTAATTACTTAAAATAGCAACAAGGAACACTCCTCCTGATCGCAAAAAACTAAATTTGCAGCTCACTTCAGGGGGATACACCTGAGCTATCCGCTATTAAAAAGAAGCGGAGAGGATTGTTTCGATGGATCCAGAGCCCACATGAAAGGCACCACTGAGAGTGACTGCATCAACAAAGCAGACGTCGGAGATTTCAAAGGATGCCAGTTGATAGATGCAGCGCAGACAGTCATTACGGCTCTGAAATAAAAGATGAACAACAGAAAATCCTTTAGAACAGAGGGGAGGCAGGAGGGAAAATCCTCATCAAAACAGCACTCTTAAAACATGAGCTGCCATCCGGAGTCTACCAGATTAATGGAGCTCCTCTTTGTGAATGATCAGCTTTGATTACAAATTCAAATACTCTTTGGCTGGTGCCATCTTCCCAAACTGTGGCTTATTAGGAGCACATTATTACACTCTGCCAGGGTTAGTTTTCCATTGTCCTCAGGGGCAGCACTCAATGTGTGTTAGACTCAAACTCATCGCATTAAACCACAATTAAATCAGAAACACAGACCCGTAAACATGAAGTATCTCTGACTGAAATCATGTGTTCCATTTATAAGATGATTTTTGCATGAAGGTGATGGATACTGTGAGGCACATGTTGCTATTTATAACACCAGTATAATTACATGCCAGGCTCTTCCTTTGGCTATGATGTACATTTTTAGCTGAGACATAATTCATTCTGCCATCGCTGGCATTTATTATTGTCACGACTGGGCTCGAGTCAAACAGCCTGGGAAAATAATCTTTCTCTGACAGAAAAAAGGGTTGAACCTTTTTTTTTTTTTTTGTTGTTTTGCTTTTTAAGTCACGGCACTATTTTCCTCACATCTTTCACAAATCAGTGTCTAGATTTACAATGCAAAGTCAGGGCTGAAATTTCTTCACAGCCACAAGACTGCACCTAACCGCCTCCTCCTCCTTCTCGCAACAAAGCGAACGAAAATGGCAGCATCTCACTGAAGAGTCTAACGACTGCCTGCATTGTTGGAATTCCGGCTTAACTTCCTGAGTCTGTCCACACCTGGCAGACTGCCAGCACGCTTTTCTCCCATTTTTCTCCTTTCCCTCCCTTTATCAAGATCATATGTAGGCTAAATGTTACTATTGAGACATAACACAAGTCTCTCCAATCTTACGCTCAGGCGATACAAAGTTGGATCATGTTCTGTGTCTTTGTTGCATCACATATCTGTGTACTTTAACAGCTTTTCTATCACCCATATTGGTTTTAATTTAGTTCAGACAAGGGTAGAAACTCCTTTTATTTCCTCCCATTTCCTTTTTTTTTTGATGTGCTTTTGATTTAAGCTTCAGGTCATTGAAGATAACCACAGTAATACACACACCCCTAGCAAGAATTTGTTAAATAATTTGTATGGCAACTTGAAATGCACCAAAATAATCCGTGAACATGCGTACACTGCTGACGTGCTTCCGTAACAAATCTGAGGACTTAATAAGAGGCATGTCATGATGTCATGAGCTCTCTGTTTTCATGCTGCAAATTGTGCCTTAATTTCTTTGGTGTCACTGGCTGCCGTGGGCGTGACAGACATATTCGTACTTGTCCCACATCCAAGTGAACCCCTGTAATGAAACTGGCAGTGGCACAGCATCGCTGGAGCTTAGCTCAGTCAACCATCTGTTAGGTTGCATGGATTCATGTGGAGTAAACTAGAGTGGACCTTGTATGGACATGCTCAAGCATGACTGTCATGACATCAATGTTCACCATGGAACGAACAAAAAAGAAAAAAAAAAAAAAACCTGTTCCTGTTTCAGTCTAATGGAAAAAGCATGCGAGGAGAGCATGATTCACTGCCTTTCATGACTAATCCGGGTTTCAGTACTTTAAATAAATTAGATACAGAGACGTACAGATGCAGCATATATTATGCATGTATGTCAACAATCGCACATGGATCAAATTGTGGGATTGGTAAGGCTTTACAGAAATATTAGATAGCTAGTCAGCCTAGAAATTTGCTCTCTGATTGTGTGCCACAACATCCACAGACAGCATTAGCAGTGATAACTCTGATGCCTTTACAGATTAAATCAGGTCATGGTGTTGAGAATTTCCCTCAGTATGTTATTCTGAATTGTGTGATAAACCTTGGCAGGTGAGAAGCACATAGAGATGAAAGAGCTAAGGGGAATCAAAGTGGTATTCTGCCGGCATGGATATTGAAGTGATGTGATAGCTTGTTCACCTTTTTCAAGCAGAATGGAGCAAGTCTGCCTACCAATAACGGCACAACCATCTCTGACAGAGGCATGGACATTTGATCCTGTGTTGAAGATAAACGTTCATTGAGTCTTTTTCAGCGAGGACACATAAGGAATTCCTTTCTCTTCCCTCAAGGACAAAGCCAGTTTTGGCTGCAGCTTCGTTGCTAAGTGGCTGAGCCATAAGCCCAGGGGTGAGTTGCTGCTGCTCAGCCAACTCAAATACAGCTCTGCAGGAAGTGCTGAGCTGGATGGACTTGCGCTGCAGCGTCTAATGTTAAAAGCCCAGCCAATGCTGAGTCCTTCACCACTTCAGAGCGCTATACTATCTATCCAGCCTCGTGACCATCGCATGATAACAGGCTGTGGCTTCACAGGCTGCTCATATCTTCACTTCCACATAAACTAGGCAGGGAATAGTTCCCGGGAAGATGTGTGGGAGGGACAATGCTTGGTTTCCAGGAAAAAGGGAGGAAAGAAGGACAGCGATGTATATGGGTTGCCATAGCACTATATAAGGGAGGGAGAAGAAGAATAGCGGCATTTTCAGTGGGAGGATGCAAAGGGGAGGGGTTCACAAGAGTGCAGAACCCCCATAAATAAAGCTAATGAAATGGCAGTTGAGTCTGGAGAGAGGTGGAATGGCTGGTTGGGTCTTACCCACTGTCTGATTTATCCTCAGAGTCCCTGTGAACACAGCAGGGAGATCCATTACCTCACCTCATCAATAACATCCCATAGACAGGGAAAAAGGCCTGCTTTCCACACCGACACCCACCCCAGGGACCAGCTCAGAAGGCTCACTCGGTGGGGGAGAGGAAGCTGGCGTAATGTAGTCACACATAGAGAGCAACAACGTCTCAGTTGGGGGATGGGTCGCTTCGGGGGAGCTGTGCAGGGGGTAGCTCAACGTACAGCACAGAACATAGTCAGCACATTGCAGCGACTCACAATCACATGAACATGCATCACACAAGCCGTGGAAATCGGTGCATTCACCGTTTCCCACATGGAACACAGTGTCTTTATTCTTACTCTGTGGGTGGATGCTGAAAAGATAGCTGTATGTTCTGAGAGTCAGATGACGCAGGGAGCTATCATTAAAGAGAGTGTCAACGCACAGACTGGCAAATGGCTGATAAGACTCTCCTAATTCATAAGCAATGCTGTCAATAAAGTAGAGCGGTGCAGGTGTATGCATGCCTGAGATTGCGCTGTACTATAAACAGAGCAGTGACGATCCCAGAGGGCAGACTGGAAATATGAAGGTGCAGGAAATAGTTCTTCACTGGAACGGAGAGTAGTGGAATTGAAACAAGGCATTTGATGAAGATAATAAGGCCTTGGGACTATTTTGCATCAGAAATGAGGTGAAATGTCAACAGAGCTTATGGTCTAGAGGGAGTTGATAACAGCACGGAGATAAGAATAGAGTGCAACAGCAGATACTGCAATTGAAGTAATCTCTGTCACACACTCCCTCTCTCTGTGCATGTGTGTGTGAGAGAGTGATCTTTAATGTGCTTTTTGCAGTGAGATCACAGGGTAGTGGCAATGTCTGTGTCAAGGCTGAGTAAGACACCCTGAGGGAAGGGCTTTTCAGCAGCACAGCTGAAAGGAGGAAGCTCGACAGTCAAACAGCTACAGAGAGACACCGAGTAAAATCCTTGTCAATCACTCAGCATCTCTGGCTGTCTACTTTTTTTTCCCCCCAACTGCTACGGAAATGTTAGATTTTAAACATACAACTGAGAACTGCTTGTGTCGAATGAAGAATCAAGATTTGTCCTTGGAGAAATCATGGAGTTTAGTCTGGGAAAACACAGTAATTTAGCTTTATAGAGAGACAAATGGAGTTAACTGAATCATTCCCCTCAAGACTGAGCCTTTACACTGTCTGCGTGATACAAACCCATCCTCTCTGTGTTGTGAGGCAACATAGTGAGCCTTAGCAGGGGGCATTCAGAGTTATTCAACCAGTAGTTCCCTACTCAATACTCAGCTGTGCCTTTCAACAAACAGAAAACATGATTAAATCTCACCATCAAAACAGCACAGGGAGTCTCCAGGCATGCCACTGGAGCTCTCCGGTGGATTGCAGCAGCCCAAGACTCAGACCCTGACAGGACAATGGAAGACTGAGCTATTTTTAAGCTGTTCCACTGCTTTAACAATTCCACTCTCAGGAACTGGGTATGTGCCTCTACAGTGTTGTAGCTCCTGTAGATTAGTCCCTTATGGATTTTTATGCAGGAGTCAAAAAAACCCAAAATATGGTACATTCTCTTCTAATGGCTCAGGCACGGTCCTTTTAGCTTTGTTTTTGGTCTCCACCAGCTACTGAAGGAAATGCCTGGAGCTCTGGCAGCTCTGCCTGCTAAAGGCAATGCTAACTGTGTCTGTCAGCCGTTTGGTGATGGACAGGTAGTGTGTAGTGGGCTTTTAGAGCTTTTTTCCTGAAAACAACTGCCTTATGTGACTGAAATCGGCGCTATGAGAGCAGTGAGAGTGGATCAAATCAGTGAAGTTGTTGGCCAAAAAAAATCCCAAACCTTTAAATCTCATTCCCCTGAGGGGAACTGCACAGTCAGGTGACAATTCACTACCATCCACTCCTTTCACATTACAGTTGAGTAATTGTATCCATTGTTATTATACCAAGACTCAAAGGACACAAGAGTCTGCAGACATGCTAGTGGTTCTTCGAGGTTGTACTGAGCTAAAATCCAATACAAACATGTAAACATACAGATATTTAGCAGGTTTAATGTTTGCCATGCTCACCATCTTGTATGTTAGCACCAAACACAAAGTGCAGATACAGATATTTAGTCATAAACTAAATTATTGGGGAGTTTCTGGATGAAAAATGAAGGGACCACAAACTTTAATACAGTTTATCCTGATTGGAGGATGAATGTCCACACCAGAATTCCTGGACATCAATAAAAAAAACAAAACAAATCAACAATCAACCTCATGAGATGAAAAGTCAATGGTAATACGCCCTCTGGGGACCATGAATGTCTGTACAAACTTTAAAGGCAATCCATCCAATAGTTGTTGAAATATGTCAGTCTGGACTAAAGTGGTGGACTGAATAGCAGACCAGCATCGCCGTCCAGACAAATACTAGCTGCTTTAATGACAGAAGACACACAGTATGTCAGCATGTTTCACATTACATACCGACACGAGGTAAAAGAATAAAAAGACACCATATCCATCACCATTGGATAATGCATTATAGATTACACATATCACTCTAAATATGCAAATGCAATACTTCATGGGAAATAAACTTCAGAGTGCCTTTTCAAAATCCTCAGAGAAAACACAAAGGAGCACGCTGCTGTATACAAGGAAGAGGGAGATATCCTATTCAGCAGCTTCTGTCTGGCTCTGCTGACACCAAGGTCAAAATGTACACAGCCCTGCTCAGGAAGGAGGGAAAATAGTCCATCAAACAAGCAGTGAAGCAAGGGTCTGCATCCTGGAAAGTGTTGATGCAGGAATACAGGGTCCACTGAGAATAGAGGCCCCTGTAAGCATCTACAATGCTCCCTGAGCATTCACAGCGTATGCTCCTTATCCCACCTGACCTATCCCTCTGTCCTCTAGCACAGAGGCAGCAACACTTGAGATGCATTTGCAGAAACATGTGTTGTCAGGCTCATACGAATGCTCCTAAAAATGCCTGTCAGCTGATGATATAATTTGCTATAATGTGCCACAGATTAATGCGAAATAAACTGCCACAGATGTCAGATGGCGTTCATGTGACTATAATCAAAACCTTATTTTGACAGTATGTAAATTCCTGTAAAACAGTGTGTTCTTCAATATGACAACACGCATCAGAGGCACTGTGGTCCACTACGAGAGAAAAAAATAAAGGCAGTGGAAAGAGCTGAGTGGTCATCGTAGCAGAGTAACAGCAGAAGAATTTAGCCTTCGACTGCCAAAGCTGGTGAGTCACATCCGATCTGAGAGATTCTTGTCAGATGTGGGAGAGTGGGAGGTGTGTGTGGGCTGCAGAAATATGATATAGAAGTGCTGATCCAGCCTGCGAGCGTTTTCTCTTGAACACCCAGAAATTAATCCATCCACCTTGGAAAGTCCTCAAGGCTTTTCACACTAAGAATGCAATGTGTTTGTACGAGACTTGTATAGGGTCTTTGTGTGTTTATGTCCGTCAGAGACAGAGAGGAGACTGTGAAGGAGGCCAACAGCACAATTTACGTGGTGAAAGGCTTGTGTGAGATACACATTCGCTGCTTTGTTGAAATAACTCAGTGATAATGATATCCTCTGCCTGTACTCCTTCCTCTGTGCTGGTGTGTAACTTGACAACGGCAGTCATAGTTGTTCCCTCAGAGCAGCTTTGTGCTCAATGACCTTTATGATCATTTTAAATCAAAAATATTTATATCAACAGCACCATTGCACATGTCACATCTTAACTTTCACGTTCACCTCCATCTCCCTCTTGGAGTCTCTCTTTAACTCCCCCGTCATTACGTTTTATTTTCCATTTTCCATGCATCCATTCATTGTCTGTGTCTGAGGAATAGCCCTCATCTTGATCCCGGTAATGATTGGTGCCCAGCCAGGTGGCAATAATGTGCCCATTCTACTGTGTTTCCTTCCAGGGGTCAGGGGTGCTGGGTGATTAACACACAGGATGTGACCTTTAATCCACTAGCAGCTCCTCGCAGCATTAATCTCCCCCAGCCAGCATTCAGCTCTGATAATGGCATGTTAATGAATGACGCTCTTTTGAGGTGGCGTCAGCCGGCACTGGAAGCTCCAAGAGCTGGTTAACACTTCGCACATGTTCTCAAGCATTCAAGTCACCTCCAGAGTATCAAATACAGACATGCACACTCAAAACTCGCCACGTGAATGCCAAATGATGCCTAAGATTTCTTCCTAGAGCCGGTTTGACTTTGTGCGAAATGTCTTTTTTAGCGGAAGTCAGTGGGCGCATGATTAAATGTTCCATTGTTTAATCAGAAAGCATCTTTTTTTTTGTTTGGGAGTCTCATCACCTGTAAAAAGATTCTTCTTGTCAGTGCTGGGGGAAAAGCAGGATTTGTATGTTATCTTATGCATACTACAGAATAACCATGAATGCATGTTTAAACAGGCAAAATGTCAACCCACTCTCTCTTCAGCTCTCCTTGTATTTTCCTGATATAGCCACCGACTCTTACACGTTCACAAACACACGTGCATGATCCACCCAAGGGACTCTCATGGTCCCGGCTTATACATATTAAATCAAATATTTACATTTGCCTCTTCACCATTCCCTGTTGATGTTAGAAGAAGAGACAACTGGTGAGGTCCGGGTTCAGTTGGAGTTTTGTGTACATTGGCTGAGTCAGGGTGATGTGGAAGGGAGGCAAAGGCCAGCCTTGTCACTGTCTGGAAACTGTGACAGGATTTATGGATCTCTGTGTCTCAGAGGGGAGGCTGTAGAATACTGTGTGTGTGTGTGTGTGTGTGTGTACTGCCCATCCTTCGCCCCACTCTTTCCTTTCACTTAAGTGACTTTATTGTGATGACTGTTTATTGCCAAATCTGTAATATTTAACACAACATAGATCTTAATGTACATAGATTGTATCAAATACTCCAAACCCAGTTCACCCACTCAAACCATACTGTATTCAGCAATGTTTTTAAAACATGTACCATATGACCTATTATCATTAATATCTTTAATGATGATTGATTATTTGGATTAAAACCAAACACAAGTCTTACAGATGTACTTTGGCACAGCGGTGCTTTGAGCCAATGCTAAGGTATATAGATATACAACACAGATTTACCATATTGATCATCTTTGTTTAGTGCATTAGCAGTACAGCAGTACACAATATACAGCTGAAGCTAATGGAAGCGTCATTAGTTTTGCAGGAATTTAGTGATAATCAAAAGTGTTGGAAATATTAAAACTACTAGACCATAGACTAGATTGCATTAGATGGAAAGTCACCAAACTTATTGCAGTTCATCCTGAGGGGAACATGAATGTCTTTACCAAATATGTCAACCCATATGATAGTTTGGGAGAGATTTCACAAAACAAAATTAAATGTCATCGTTGTGGCCCAACAGGAAAAGTCAGGGGATCACTAAAGTCATGAGGATTCATCCTCTGGGGGCCATAGAAGATGGAATGCCCCATTTATCGGCAATCCATCCAATAGTTAATAGATATTTCGATCTGGACCAAAAAAGCTGAAGTGGCAGCAATTACTGAAAGAAGTTAAATTGGCGTGTGGAAATGCTTGAAAAAGTTTCAGATGCAAACTCTGAGCGAATCAAAGTGTTTGTGAAATGAAAGTGCTGAGAGGAGTTGAAGATTCAGCTGGCACTCAGAGAAAATCAAAGTGTGATAAGCTGAGCTGGAAGCTTGAGCTGAGGTGTAAAACAGATAAATTCTTAGTTAACCAACAAGAGATGAAAGCTGCTGAATTGAACTTGTCGTGTTATTTAATATCTCTGTGTTGTGATATTCAAGGCAGTAAAGCAACTGACTGAACTAACATGTTTCTTCCCACATGCCCTGATCTGTACTGTAAAGGAAGCAGAGGACATGAGATCACTGCTGCTGGACACACAACAACACTGCAGCAACAGGAACCAGGTCAGACACAGACTGGCTGCTTACAAAGACCAGAACAGAAGCCCAGTCAGAATGAATGCCTCATGTACAAACTTAGAATCAATACATTCAGAATAAATTAGATCATTTTGACTGAAATTTCACGTGCAGGCAGCATGAACATTTCACAGCTGAAGGTTTGTCATAGGAACACTTTGCCGATGCTACAGCACAGGATTTGTGTACATGAGTGCTGCAGCGAAGACAAAATATGATGTACTCCTCCTCCTCCTCCTCCTCCCTCAGAGTCTCCTCACTTCACCTCCCCCACAGTAGCTCCACTTCTCCCTCCAGTCTTTCCACTCAGTGGTTTGGGAGGAGCCGCTCTATTGGCTGGTGGCTCCGTCGGCCAAAGCCTCCCTCTGTAACTTCCTGGCCGGGGAGCTGCTCTCCTCTCAGCCCAGGCCTGGTCCCCAGCTGGTGTCTGGGTCTGTGGCCGAGGCCGGCAGCCTCTGCCAGCAGTGGAGCGACGGAGCCCGAAGGATGGCTGGACGCACAGGGATGTGATAACTGTTTCATATAAAACTGTTGTGGAAACGTCTTGCTATCGAAGGTTTTGGGCAGAAAAGTGGTAACTATGTACCATGTAACTTATGGCTGATTATGATCTTACTTTGGACACCAAGTTCTGCTTACTGGGTTTGTTGTTGACTGTATTATTACTGTATGTAATGTATGGGACATTACAAAAGATATAGCGTTTTATGAACTTCCTAAAAAATGGCCCAATGGAAATAACCAAAATTTTATTGTATATTAAGAGTCGGTTCTCAGTTTTAGAAAGAGGTAGACAACAGGTAGACTTCTCATTTCTAACCAGCAAATGTCTATTTGTTGCTGAAAATACTGTTAGGATATTTAACCCTTGTATGGTGTTCAGGTTTGTGGGACCTGATTTCATCCGTTTTCATGCTCTTTATCAAAAGAAAAATGATACGATTAATCATTTTTTCAAACTCAGACTCAGCAAAATGAGCCAAGGCCAACGAGTCTGAGTTAGAAAAAATAATTAATCGTATCATTTTTCTCCCACAGACCCGAACGCCATACAATCAGGTACCTAGTGTTTTTTATTTTTTTTTACCTAAAACCCCCAAAATGGCGCATTTGTTATGCTTTTTTTGATCTTGAATTTTGGTTTTCTTGAAGGCTACAGAAAGGACAGAACTCTCCCATTAAATCAGAGAAGTCTCCACAAGGCTGTGTAAGACCATGTCAGTCTATCCATCTGTTGATGTCCTGTCTATCAATCACGTTGGTCTCTAAACTGTGCATGTTGTTACTGCAGGGCCTGTGATGCTGTGGATGATGATGATGTTGATGATGACGAGGACGACAGCAGGGTGAGGCAGCTGGTGAAGATTGGTCACACCAGCCTGTGTGGCTAGTGTGAGTCACCATACTGCAAAAATATTCATCTTAACAAGTCTATTAGCTTTTTTTTATTAGTTTCAAATGTAGTTAGTGAGGTAGGAGAGCATCCTCTGAAATCTGAAAAGTGTGTGCACCATAAGAGCGAGACAAGAACTTATTACTCATCCACTCCCTACGCCAATGTCACCTGATTGAAGTTTCTAGTTTCAAACTCTATATTGTCATATACACAACAATTACAGTTAGACAGAATTCTTGTTCTAGGGCTTCATGCAATGCTGATACAACATGTATGAAAGAAAATGTGATGAGTAAAAGTAATGAGTTCAGTCAGGAGTTCATCAGTCTCGTGGCCTGAGGGATGAAGCTCTCCCTGAGCCTGGTGGTTCAGGACCAGATGCTATGATACCAAACGGTAGCAGTTAGAACCATTTGCGACGGGGTTAATGGAGTGTTTGGTGATCATGTTGGCCTTCTTCCTACCCCGCTGGGTGTAGATGTCCTCCATGAATGGCAGCTTTGTCCTGGCGATGTGAGCAGGTTTCTGTGAGCAGTCTGTGGAGCCTTACTGTTGAGGGTGGTGCTACTGCAATACCACGCAGTGATGCAGCCAGTCAGGGTGCTCCGAATGCTGAAGCTGTAGAAGCACCCTCCTCTTTGTAGGCTGTATCACTGTCGCCGGTGTTCAGGCTGATAATGATTGTGTCGTCAGCAAACTGAATGATAGTGTTGGAGCTGTGGGTGGTCATGCAGTCATGCGTGAACAGGAGAGGGCTTAGTACGCTACCCTGAGGGGCGCTGGTGATGATGCCCAGGGTGGAAGATGTGGTAATGCCTGCCCATCAAGAAGCTCAGGACTCAATCATGTTTTAGCCCTGGATTTCTGAGCTTGATGATGAGCTTGGAGGGGGAACAATGGTATTAAATGCTGAACTATAGTTAATGAAGAACACTGTCACCTACTGTATATGCTCCTCCAGGTGGGAGCGGGCTAGAGCTATGACTTCATCCGTAGATCTATTTGGTCTGTACGCATACTGAAGTGGGTCCAGTGAGTCAGCGAGGGAGGAGACGATAAATGTTTTGACTAACCACCCGAAGCACCTCATGATGGTGGAGGTGAGTGCTGCTGGTTTGTAGCTGTTCAAAGGGTTTTAGTCTTTTTGGGGACAATGGTGGTCTTCTTGAAATGTGGGACTGGAGCAGTGAGAGGTTTAAGATGTCTGTGAAGACGTCTGCCATTTGATCTTTGAGAGCTTGGCTACGGATGCCATCAGGTCCAGGTGAACTGATGATGATGATTTAAAACACCTTCACACATCTGCCCCGGATATAAGTGGGATATAAGTGGGCAGGGGTCCTGGGCCTTTTGTACCTCCTCAGCCAGGGAGTTGTTCTCAAAGTGTTCATAGATTTTCAGCTCATCTGGGAGAGGTGCAGACATTATCTCAGCACTGCTGGCTTTCCTTTTGTAGTCTGTGATAGTTCTCATTCCAGCCCACATGTTTCTGAAATGGAGTGGACCACACTATGTCCCTGTAATGTCTCTCCGCACTGCTAGTCCCTCTCCCGAGCGCCTACCTGGACTTCCCGTACTGCTCCAAAGCCTGTAAGTTGTAGCGTGGTCTGTGCTTTAACTTTAGCACGGACTTTTAACCCAAGGCTTCTCATTTGTGTCCTCGCATTTATACCCACCACTTAAGTAACTGTCTGACGTGAAGGGGGTCACAAGAAGTGCAAACATCACAGAGAATTCTCACCAACTCTCCAGATCTGCACGGCTTTCTAGTCAGCAGTAGCTCATTGTTTTGACTTTAAGGCGTACTGTATGGTCCAGTCTCACTGCAACCATCAATTGTAGAAGACAGCACATTTTAGCACAAAAAAACAGCTGCATGTTACAGCAGAGAGACAAATTTGCCAACTAGCTGTAGTAAATATTGGACTTACATTAATCAAGTGGGCACAAAAATGACTGCAAATAAAGTATTTGTAAAAAATGGAATTCTGTACTGTATGGTTCCAGTATTAGACAATTTACTATATGGTGAAGGTCATGTTCTACTGGTAAAGGTTCTGTTACATGTGAGTATTTATACACACTGCTGCCCATAAAGTTGGAATAAAATGTTTTTTTTACCTCTTCTCTTGAAATGATTGTGACAATGTGATTTGTTCTTGATAAATAAAGTTTATATCTTCTCAACTTTATTGATCAAACTCTTCCAAACATATCACAGTGAAACTTAAACCACAATGAACCTTTGCAAACTGTGTATTCAGGCTTTAACAACATCGGGGCTATTGAACAATTATTCCAACTTTATGGGCAACAGTGTATTAAGACTCGGTTTTAAGGCTGCAACTTACGATCATTTTCATTGTTGAAAATCATCATGAAAAATGTCCTACACAATTTCCCAGAAGCTAAAACCCAAAGATATTTGTTTTTAGTGATATTAACTAATGTTAAATAACGTTTTGCATATTTGCTTGATAATTAAATGATTACTTGATTATCAAAATTGTTGCAGTTTAATTTTCTGATGATCAACTTACAGACTAATCAGTTCTTAAACTAATGGATAAGGCACTAATATGCATATATGTATTTGTGTGTTTGTAACTGCGAAAAGAAACTGGAGCACCTGAACAAAAACCCACTCAGACGCGTGAGAACACGAAAAACTCCACATGGAACGGCTCCACGAATAATAAAGACACAAATAAGAACTTTAGAGCGTACACACTGATAAGTCAGCCCTCTCCTTCACTCTTCATCTCCCCTCTTCATTCTTTCTTCTCCCGTCTCCCCACCCTTCCTGCTTCTTCTAGAGAAGAGGCCCAGATACTGGACCCCGTCACCTCATGACAGAGCAGTACTTGTGTGTGCGTGTGTGTCTGTGTGTGTGTGTGTGTGTGAGTGTGATTTATGTGTCTTGTCCAGACTCAGTGGGAGCTGGGAGCACAGACCCCCCCATCCTCCCCCACTCACTCAACAAAGCTTTCTAAAATTGTGTGTTAGGGGTTTGGGGGAGGTTCCCCCTGAGAGGCAAATAGAATTAGGGAGCCAACTCGAGTCACTGAAACTATGCTATAGCTCCTCTGCTGACAGCGGGAGCACACACCCAAGCCAGAGAGCGTTTCCTCACACAGAAACCTGCATGTTTTTCTTTCTCATACCTGCACATTTTTCTGTGACACTGATGTACAGACGGAGAGAAGAATCACCATTTTGACCACTATTGGAGACTAAACACCCTGAGAATGTAGAATTTGCAGTAAGATACACTTGCTATGTATTATGCCTCTAATCTCACATGCAGACATAAGCAATGAATAACGCAAACACACACACACACACACCCAGTAACAACATCAGTACTTCCTCTGGAATTAATCTCACACATTTATTCTGGTCAGTCTACTTGCAGGCAGGAATCCACCAGGACATCTCATGTTGCATATCAACACTTCCATTTGTGCAGCGTGAGGCTTAAGTAGGTTAGAGGCAGGCGTGCACACTCCACTTTCGTCTCCATGCCCTCCAGGCAGTAAACGATTCTGTCAGAGAGGCTGCTGCTCGTTATCGACGTGCTTGCAGGCTGGAAGTTGTGGGCACCGCAACTCCCATACATAGCAATGCAGCCTCCGGCTCTGCCACACAACAGCCATGGGTGATCGAGTGCATTATGGATCGGCCATAACACCACACTCCGAAATGTACCAAAGGGCCTCTGCAGCGAAACGATTGTGTATCGATTCAAATACAACACACAAGAATTTACAGTAATAGTTACATGAGTTGGAGCGTGCAGATGTGATTGTAATGAGTGCATAATGCAGCACAGTAATTAACCAAGACTGTACAGCTAAGCCAAAATCACCAGGATGCATCCCCTGGGAACCATGAATGGCAGCTCAAAATTTTGGGACAATAGATTTAGAAGATGTTTCACTGGATGAGTGAGAACTTTAACCTGCTGGTGGCGCTGGAGAAAAAGAGAGGGGATCACCGAAGTGATTAGGATGCATCTTCTGGGGACCACAAATGTTTCATGGCTATCCTTCAAACAGTTGTGATATTCCAGTCCAGGCAGTGGACTGTAAATGAAGATGGACGACACGGACAAACGAAAATGAAGTCACAACATCCTGAATACGGGCGGTCTGGCCAGAGTCAAGGTTCCCGCCGTACGTATGAATATCTGTCAATCATGATGTCACACTCCCTTTTTATAGTTTCAAATAAACAGTTAAAACCAGATTTTTAAGAAAAAAATGAAATCTTGAACACATCTTGAATTACCTAAAATGACAGAAACATCTTTGGGAAAAAAAAATTATTTGATCATTGTTTTGATTTTTGTTTTGTTTGGCCCATGTACCTTCTGCTTGACCTATAGCCCTCAGGGGGAGATTGAGATGCTTTGGCTTCACTTTTGGGGAGCTGCCATGTCTTCTGTCTCTATATACGGTCTAAAATCCACACAAAAGTGGTGGACAGACTGACTAAAAAAGTCAAGCTCTGCTGCTGCTGAAGCCATGTCACACCCAGCCTGAAGCACTTTGGACGGTATGTGCATGCCTTTCAGGTATTTTGAAGCAGGGATGTTATTAAATATTTTGCCTGCATCCTCAGGCCGGTAGCTGTCCAGGGGGTTGAGGTGGGATTTGTGGATGCGGTTAGACCAGAATAACAACTCTCAGATTATTGAGCCCTGTTCCTCTGCATTGCTCAGACTCGCTGTTGTATTTGACGATTATTTATGGCTGGAATGAGCGGATCTGGAGCATGTGTGCGCTGTATGTTGGGGAGGTGTACTGAAAAAGTGAGGCCCCCCACATGCACTGTGACATTTACACAGGGGAGCGCACACTGCGAAGGGGGTTTGAGTGTTTTATGCAGCTATGGCAGCCGACGTGTATGATTCACGAGTCGCACCTGAGACGTCTGACTGGAACCTCCCTCCCCCTCGGCTGAGGCGTACATGTGACAGTGAATTCCATTATCTCCCACCAACCAACCTCCTCATTTAACACACATGTTTCCTATCATGGTCGGGACATTCCAGACGTTGCCAAGCATTCCACAGAAAAGATCTGCACCGAGCATGTTCAGACAGAACACAGATAGACCACACGGAACAAACCTTCTTGGATTATTATGATTGTGTGCAGGATATAGCGTGATGAAGGCGATGGCATTACCTTCTGAACACCTAATTGCCTAATTCCAATTAGGTTACAGTTACACTGGAGGTGGGAAAATTCCTGGAAAAGCTTCAGCCCAAATGACTAATTGCAAGAAATTGACAATAAATTGTAGTGTTGTTTTTTTTCAAATTTGATATGTATTTAAAAACTGATATCAAGATCCTGGTAGGACGTAATAAGGGTGTAAAGACGATGCCTCTCTGCTGTAACTTTCTGCCTAATGGTAATTGGTAATTGTAATGGTTCACCACTTCAGTTCAGACTGAAACATCTCAACAATTTTGATTACTATGAAATTTTGGACAGACATTCATTGTCCCCAGAGGATGAATCCTACTGACTTTTGGTGATTTCCTGACATTTCATTCAGCACCACCAGCAGGTGAGCAGGTTTTCACTTACCCTGGAAAAATATCCTATAAGTGTAAGTATAGTTGATGTATTAGTGCAAACTTTTGTACAGACATTCATAATTCCCAAAAGATACATCCTAAGAACTCTGGTGATTATTCTAGTGCTAAGTAGCACATTTTATTGGTTATCTAACAATGTTAAAATTGCAATATTGCAACCCCCCATAAACAAGTAAGTAAGAAGTAATGTCCAATGCACATAAACACACATCTTTATCTAACAAGCACTGATTGTGCAGAACAAATGCAGCTTATCCCATGACAAAGCCAGAGGCCATGCGTGGTATGTCAACAATGACTACCCTTTAATAGCCCTAAACATATACACTGCCTGTAGTCAAATGAGCTTAAGTGATGTTAAAGCACTTTCTCAGCTCCCTCTGGACATCGTGCCAGGAGCAGAAGGCTTTTTGAACAATGTGCATCATAGGAGGAAGAGAAGAGGAGGAAGAGGAGGAGGGGGGGGGGGCAGGGGGGAGGAGGAGAGTCTGCAGAGCCATCCATGGGGGCGGATCAGGACAAGATCAATGGGAGTGACAGGGAGTGCAGGAGGCAGCAGGAGATTCAAAGTAGGCCAATAAATAACATCCTAGTGAGACAGCAACTGCCTCCTCCTCAGCCGCCACTGCCCTGACCCCCCTGGCCGCGCCGACTAGGCCCCCTTGATTACCGGCCTCCGAGGGGGGGGGGGGTGGAGGCCCCGGCTGCACAATACACCTCTCATACGGGGCCCTCACTCACCTCTTGCCTCCATTTGTTGGACATTCATCTTTCAGCATGTGTGTGAGTTTGTTTAGGGGGTGGGGGCTTAGTGGAGATGTGGAATTGGGTGGGGTGTGTGTGTATGTGTGTGTGTGTATGCGTGTGTGTGTGGTGGAGTGGGGGTCTGGCGTGTTTTTTTACATCTTCTCCCCTCTAACACACACACCCATCCCCCCTGAACACACCATTCTACTTTCAGTAGAATCCCAGACCACCAGGCTCTGCAGTGAGGCTTCACTGAGTGAGCTGGGTGATTTAAACATTAGCCACTTTGGCTTTTCTCTGCATAGCAGCTGAGAAGAATAAAAAGAGCCTGTCTTCTCTGCAGTCTGGCTGCCATGCAGCAGCAACACTTACTGACATCGTTTAGCCATTTTGAGTTATTACAACACAGTCTGGACAAATAGCTCGATGATGTTTTCTTCAGCTCCGTGAGCACTTGGAAAATAACCCTGATGATGTTATTAGGTTTATCCCTTCACTTCTCCAGGGTAATTTATCCAATACTTTGGTTTATGACCAAAAACCTGGAAAACTAATCACATTCCCATCAGCCTCAGCTGGACTTTTGTCTTGCTATTGTTTTATACAGTCTATAGTTAGCAAATGTTAGCATGCTAACATGCTAAACCATCTAAACATTATACTTGCTAAACATGAGCATATTAGCATGCTGGTGGCCTCCATAGACTGCATAAAGAAAAGTAAAGTGATCCAATAAGGAGGGGCCTGCATTCTTTAGATTGGCCAGCAGGGGGGCGACTATGCTGGTTGCAAAAAGACTAACAGTCGTGCAGAAGTCAGTTGGAAAATGACCTTTCTTCTCTCTTGGTTTATTACTTCAGTAAACACTTTCCTAATGAGTTCATGGTCTCAGTCGCTAGTATACAGTCCTCTTCAATACAGCATGATGCTCATTTAGTAGATGATGGTCCCATTTAGAAGAAAGTAGACATTTGTGGAATGAACGTCACTTCTGGCTCCAAAAAAACAAAATGGCGACGCCCATGAAGCTGAAGTCGAGGCTTCAAACCACAAACCAATGGGTGACGTCACGGTGGCTACATCCAATTCTTTTCTACAGTCTACGGTAGTCTCACAACAACGCCAGCATGGCTTTGCATTTCTTGTTTTGAGCTGCATTATGGGAAATGTAGGATCCAGCGTTTTTGACATTTGACCCATACAAGGGATTGAAATGGAGAAGATCTTGGCATCTGCAGCTTTGATTCAGACCGTCTTTGTTTTATCAGACAGATCTCTCAAGTCCCCCAATTTTAAGGAAGTGCAATATGAAATTGCTGGAGTGCCCCTTTAATGTGTACGTTATAGAAAAAAAAACCTGGGGAATGACTCATTTATTTCAGTATTAGTGGCCAGTTGTAAATTGTAACTGCAACACTTCATGACTGCTGAAGAGGAAATGATGATTTATGCTCTGACCGAGGTCAGCGGATACATTTAATCACAGAATCAGAATCAGCTTTTATTGGCCAAGTATGTGAACAAATACGAGGAATTTGACGAAAAAGTGAAAAACATTTTACTTAAAACAAAAAAGAATAAGAATAGAAAAAGAGTGTGAAGAAGACAGGAGTGTAATGATGCAGAGTAGTAGGTAGGATATGGGTGTATACAGTATATAAACAGTAACAGTGCACTCTGTATTTTCTGGACTACATTACACTGGATGACAGTGGATGACTGGATTTGGCATGTACCTGGACAGGAAACCATAACTAAGGAGTGCAATTCAGGTCAGGAGGCTTGTCTTTCTTCCCAAACCTCAGTAAAGAGCATCTAAATATCTTCCGAAGCCCATGCAGACATGCATCGGACAGGCAGATGCCAGGCGGTCCAGCAGGGCCACACCTCAGTGAGAGGACACGGATCCTCTTTGTGGTTCACTCGCTTACATGACTGTCATACCACAGGAAGTTTGCGTGGAAGATGAGAGCAGCCGAGTTTGGTTGGCTGACAGGAGCAGGCAGAGAGAGGAAGAGAGAGAAGAGAGAGGAAGATTGAGAGAAAACGAGTGGGAGGTGGGAGCAGAGAATGGCAGACTTATACTGTACATCTCGGCGGTACGTTTTCAAAGTGCCGAATGACACTTCCTATCACTATGTCAGGGGAAGTGGAGCGTGTCAGCTCGGGTGCTCTCTCACCCCATCTTGCATGCAGAGCAATTACCAGTGGCGTGCACACCCCCCCCCCATCTCCTCCTCCTCCTCCTCCTCCTCCACCTCCTCCTCCTCACCACCACCCCGCTGCAATTCAGTAAAAATCAGCCAGCAGACCTGTGACTCATCACTTAGAGTAACAGGCCAGTCCTGTAAAGGCCTCAGGAGTCTCACCGCTTGTAGGAGGCTTAAGGAGCACAGGGAGAGGACTTGACAGAGCAAAGTCGTCTCATTA
The DNA here is from genome assembly GCF_042242105.1 of Pempheris klunzingeri. NCBI lineage: Eukaryota > Metazoa > Chordata > Actinopteri > Acropomatiformes > Pempheridae > Pempheris > Pempheris klunzingeri. The sequence goes on from NC_092018.1 coordinate 26,997,920, forward strand.
CGGGTGGGGGAGGGACTCGCAGAAATCATCTCACTTCTCATCCTTATTAGTGTGAATCAGTGCTGCCTCAGTATCATTCAATTCCAGTCATTCCAATTTTTAACCTGGAATCTGTCTGTTGCATTTATTTGCACAAAGCAGCAGCTCAGGAGTGACTGGGTGGTTAAATGTGCTGCATAAAGGCACATCAGCAGCCTCTGGATGGCAAACTATGATGAATTTTCACTTTCTCTCCCCTAATGCTAAGTGTTTATTTAGTGCGACTCATTTATTTAAGGAGAAACTGAACGGCGGCACGGCTGAAAAGCTGTAATGGCAGCGCGTGCTACATAAACCATTGTTCCACCAGCCCTGTGATTTGCACTAAAGGGGTCGCAGCGGGTTGCCATGGAAACCTTTCAGTATAGATGGCCTGTTTCTTTTTCCAATAGCGGTGATCATCAGCATCATTGGAGGAGCATCATTAGCAGGGAGCCCCCGGGGCTGTGTGATCAGCGCCTGGCCAGGACATTAGAGAGTGTGGAGAGAATGATAGACAGGATTTGGCCTTTATCGTCTGCCGGGGTGCAGCAGGCCTGGGCCCTGACAAGACAAACCTCGATTGGCTCCTTTGTACCTGGATGTTTTTGGTTTTTTTCCCTCTCCACCGCGTGCTGTGCTTGCCTCTGCATCTGTTGCCTTCAGCCCCGCTTGTCTCTTAGGCAACAACAAAGCCCTCGCCGTGTTGATCCCTTCACTGTTGTCAACAAAATACGTAATGATTGAATCATCCCCATTTCCAGAGGCTGCCACTCACATGGCTCCTCTGCTTTCCGCCATGCTTAAGGGGCTCTTGTTCGCAGCTCTGTGAAAATGGAGGAAAACACACAAGAGCGAAGCAGCAGCCCTCATCCCCACCTCACACATTCGACACCGTTCAGAGGCTTTAAAGACCCTCCTGAGGTAAATACTTACATGATGGGAAGGCTGGTGTCTGAGCAGAAAGATGAAACTGACTCTGACAGCCTCAGCAGCCTTTACCCCTGCACCCCCCCCTCTCTGCAAATGCATGACTTTTTAAATAGGAATAAAGATATCAACATACAAGCCTGCACTCCAAAGCGCTGCCATGGGGGCTTTTCTAGACACTGAACTTCCAGCTTTAAAGGTCTCACTCTGAGTTACTGGATCACAAAGCTCGTGTTGTTCCTCAAATCAAAGCGGAAACACTGTTTGCATGTTTCCGCTTGGGTGTGAAAGGTGCACACCCCCCATCCCCCCCCCACCCCCATTCGCTCTGAATAAAAGTTGGATGGGCGGTGGAGAAGAGAAGTGGTTACTCCAGTGTTTACATTGGCTTTTTAACTGCATCTTTTCCCATCAAATGCACACATTAGCAGAGAGGAGGCGTGAAGCTGCTGCAGAGATGTATGAACTGAAGTGGTGTCATCTACTCTACTACTAACTATCCACTCTAACCGCACCGTGACAGCTCCTAAGCTTTGAACCTGACAGCTGTTCCTCCCTCCTGCTTTAACAGACGTACAGGACCATTACAGCTCTCGTTCCTGACCTTCATGTCACACAGTAAACTAAAGTACATCCACAACTCCTGTTCATAACAGACAGCTTTTCTATGTACAAATAAGAGAAACTGAGCACAGGGACGGACTGACGTCCAGGCCAAAGGAACCAGCTTTGCCCATCTGTTCATCTCTCGACCCCCCCTTCCACCTCACCTCCCTTGTCTCACTGGTTTAGTGGTGAATGTGGAGCGGCCACCCAGTGCCAGTGGAGAGAGGAGACGCAGGGTATGTGCTGAGGAGCAGATGGGAAATTTCAATGAGCTGGAAAACCCATAGTAGTGGGCTTTGGTCAGGGAGGGAGCGGGGTGACACTGGTGCAACAGTGCCCCCCTGTGGAGAAATACAACTCTGCAGCCCCTTGTTTCACAAATCCATGTTTACGGTTTTTCAATTGAGTGCATTTTTGGAGATGTTCTCGTTTTGCAAAGTGAATCTGCAGAGGGTAAAAACCGAGAGACAAATGTTCCTCGTGTGTTCGGTGAGTCTGACTTACTCAGCTGACACATAAGCCAGAGTCAGCAGCCAGTCAGGCCAAGCAGACAGTGCTGAGGGGGGGCGTTCTAGTCTCCAGAAGCATCCTCACACTGTCCACAGACCAGACGCTTAAAATGCAACATCACCTGCATGCCAGACAGAACCTTTGACCAAAGAGCTTCAGCTAATTCCTTTGTGTTTTGTCAGGCGTTTTTTAATCCAGCTGATTCCCACCAGTCCAGATCCTGCCTGCCTCCAGGACTTCTTGTAAATGAATGTCTGACAAAAAGGGAATGACTAATAACACAGCACCTCCCGTCAAAATGTTACAGCCTCCAAAAAACCCCCCCCCCCCAGTCCCAGCTCAGTGCTGAGGCTGCACACAGCAGAACTGCGGGCGCTGTTACAATCCATGGAATGTGTTTTAAGAATCCACAAGATTGCCAAGTACTTACAACAGATTTAATGAAAAAAAATGAAAAGGGGAAAAAAAAGATGAATTTGTGTATAAAAACAAAACACTTTATTACAATTAGGCTGAAAAAACCCAATGAAAACACAACTACTTTACAAGTACAAATGTTTTTCATTGATATTTACAGTTTTTTTTCCTTGACATCAATAAAAAAGGACAATTTATGAGAAAACACAAAATACTAAAGTACATGTTTACAGTGTATTTGCTGCAATAAAAAACAAATGACTAAAGGAACGTGCATTATTCTCCATTCAGTATCTATAGACAACAAGGGAATTAGACATAAAAGGGACTATTTATGAATACACTTATTCTAATGGACAGCTGATTTCCCATTACCCATAAGCCTCACATATTTATTGGGCAATATTGTAATCATCACTTTGAAGGCGTGTCTGTTGTTTCTGTCGTTTCATGTACTGGGCAGTAGCTGTGGGGGGACATTTTTAAGTCGTGGGAATTTCAAGAAACAAGTAAAGAAATAACTAACAATGTTGACTCAGTAAAGCAAAATGGTGGCTCTCACTACAAGTAAGGGCAGCAGTGTCATGATGGATCTGCCAAAGTAGTTTAGCGCTGAACTGATTGTGTCTTGTTGAACACAGCTGTAATCAGGCTACGATTAGAGAGGGTTAGGATGAGGTAAAGACGTGGTGTGACAGGAAGGCTGTCTCTGGCTCCATGAGAACGCTTCAACAAAACTTCAGCTCTGTCACGTGTGTACTGCAGGAAAATACTCGGTGAATTCAGGTTCATTAGTGTGCATCTCCTAGCTGCCCCCCCCGCTGGGCTTGGCGGGGGTTTTGGCCCTAACGCCCTGGCGAGCTTGACCCTTGGTGGGCTGCTGGGGCTGAGCGGGCTGTGCCGGCGACTCGGTGGCGGAGGGAGCCGTGGGCTGCTGAGCGGGGCTGTGGGGAGGGGGCGTTTGGATCTGGGGGGAGGTCGCTGCAGTCACCACCTGCTGCTGGATGATCTTCTGCTGGACCACCTGGGCAGTCGTCGTCCCTGCGGGAATCATCTGCACCTGAGCAGGAGCGGACGTGGCCGCCTGCGTCAGAGTCACAGTCTGGGCCTGGAGCTGAGGGGGGGGGACACACACTAAACAGTTATTGGGCCTGTTTCAGAGGTTTAATGTGACCCAGTCCACTTTGTTAAAAAGCTACATGGTGCTGCTAACAAAGCCTTCGATGAACGACAAAAAACTTTTATGCATGCGTGTCATATTGTTTGCCTTGATGGAGACATTACATTAGAACAAACGATAAGAAGATAAAATGTAGTTAAAATAGTGAATTAAAGCTTGTTTAGTTCCAGGCAGGTAGTTCCACAGTGATGTACAGAGTACAGAGGCTGTGCCTGAGGATGTGAGACTGATGAGGAGGTCAAAGGTCTGTGATGCAGCTTTGGGGGCAGTTAGCCATGTTCATAGATATGTTACCTCCAGGAGCAGCCTAAAACTCCTACCTGCTGAGAAGAAGACACGATTTGCTGAATATTGGCCACGGTGGGTTGCTGCTGCACTATTTGTGGGAGCTTAGCCACCTGATAAGAGAAGCAAACAAGAAAATCTCATATCAACATGCAAACCCACTGTTCATCTGCAAATATTTACTTCTGCAGCAGTGACTGCCACTGATGATGTACCTGGATCTGTTGGGCGCCCGTGGGTTTCTGAGCCTGGGCGATGGAGGTCGTAAAGAACTGGGTCTTGATTCCTGGTTGGAGTTGGGTGGTGGCAGTGTAGGTCATCTTCTGCTGCTGCTGAGCTGGCTGGGCTGCCTGCACCGTCACCTGCTGGGCGCCGATCTGAGGGAAACAACACAACTGCAGTTAATACAGTAAAAACCTGTGTATACGTGGTATATGATGCTGTTCATGTGGACGGACACTGACTAGGACTCCTAACAGTGGTTAACTGTGACTGTTGGCGTGCTGCTTACCTTCTGCTGTACGGTGGCTTGTCCTTGCTGCGGCTGCCCCGCTTTCTGCTGGGCTGCGGCTGCTGCCTGAACTGCTGCTGCCTGCTGCTGCTTCTTCATCTGAAGCAGCTGCTGGACCTGCATCTGGGGGAAGGACGGCGTCAGCACAGGCCCACCTGACAGAGAGGAGAAAGAATTGCACATTAGAACTTTGGGACATATCAGCAGTCTGTCACAGCACAGCTTGTCCCAAAAAAGGATGAGTCAAAGTAACAGAGGAACGTTCGGGGATGAAGAGGTCGAGTCCGATTTTTAAACACACCGGTTTTCTGGGCCTGGCCGATGGCCACGCTAATGCCTGCCACAGTGACTGGCAGAGTGGTGACGCCAGCTGATGAGACCACGGCTGGCACAGAGACTACGGGGGGCTTGGTGAGGGTCACCTGGGCCGTCTGTCCTGCCTGGGCCTGAATCTGGCCCTGAGTGGGGACTCGAGTCTATGAAAGGAAACGCAATCAGTATGAATGCTGCCAAAACCTCAACCAATGAAGTGCTATCTGTATTTATGTATAATCAAATGATCCTTTTCTTACCAGTCTGGCCACCTGCAGGTTGGCCACGGTGGTGCCGGTCAGCACAGCTCCAGGTCTGGGTGCTGCCACAGCTGCTAGCTGGGGGTTGGCCTGGGTGGCCTGCGCAGGCTGCACCTGAGCGGCCTGCTGCGCTCCTGCAGCCTGTTGGCCCTGAGCTGTTGCAGCTGCCACCGCTGCAGCCACCTGCTGCTGCTGCTGTTGCTGTTGCAGCTGCAACTTATGCTTGTGCATCTTTAACAACTCCTGTCAACAGATTACCAGTTAAAGATAAGTCAACTACACACAGTGTTTCATTGTACTGTTTACTTGATAAACCTGGGATAAACAGCTGCTACATGTTTATTCATGGTTTATCCTACAAAGACAAGGTGTGATTCACAATTCTATAAGTGACCAAGGTCATTGCTATTGTGTGAAGATGCTGGTGGCGTACCTGTGGTTTGCCTACAGTTTTGATCTGTGGGGAAGCAGCCTGTTGTTGCTGCTGCTGCAGCTGCTGCTGTCGGAGCATCTGCAGGTGGGCTGGGGTGAGAGGCTTTCCTTGTGGCAACTGCATCCCTGTCGCTGGATGGACAAAGCAGATAAATCAGATGAGTAAAACAGTGACGGCTACTTGTGAGATATCGCAAAGAAAAGGCGTGTGCTCAGTCACGTACCTGGTGTCACCTGAGTGACCAGTGGGCGAGTCTGTGACTGCACCGGGCTCAGAGTGGTAGAAACTACTGCAGATGCTGTCACTGGAGTAACGGCTCGAACGCCCTGACCCGTAGCTATGGTGACCACTTCTGCGGGGGCAGCGGCAGCCGTAACGGCCCTCTGTTGTGCGTGTACCACCTGGGCTCCAGCTGCACCAGCAGGCTGGACCAACAACAACAACAACAACAACACACAATGAGGCACGGCCCCAACACTTGTCATGATCACTGTGTCGGCAGGGTGTAGTGGGGGAGAACTCTAATCATCCCAATCCAAAGAATATTTGCGTCATGAATTCCTGTTTGTAGGTGACTGAGTTACACCAGAGCAGCAGTGATAAATGAACATGACTCACAGACAGGGTGCCTGGTATGACTGGAGATGCCAGGCGTTTGTTGGCCTGGAAGGGACTTGGAGGAACTCCAGCTACTGTGTTCACAATCACATTCCCCCCTACAGTGGCTGGAAGAGAGAGAAATGAATTAACTACTGGAACACCAACAGCTCTGTAATGTCGACCATATGTATGTCAACATACCAGCCTGGATGGTTGTGCCCACAGTCGCATTCTTTATGGCTCCAGCCTGAAAAGCATGAAACATATGTTTAAGAGCCCTCACTGAGTACAGTGGCTTGTTTTAGTTCTCACTATATGTAGAAGCACATTGGTGGAGGGTGTTTTGATTCTCACCAGAACAGCTGCGTTAGGCACAGCAGCAGCTCCGGCCACTGCGGCGGCCTGAGGGACCTGAGCCTGAGCCTGGCCAGGAGCAGGAGTCTGCGCCTGGCCGGGGGCAGCCTGGGCCTGGGGAGCTCCAGTCTGCTGCTGCTGGGCCAACTGCTGAGCCTTCTGCTGCTCTGCGATGGCCTGTACACACACACACAATGAACAAAATCAAACATAAATGCAAAACCCGCCAGTAAAGATGAGAAACAAGCACTACATGGATCAGTAATGAAAACAAAGCAGGACCTCCTGATTCACACTTCTACTGATCCTGAGGAACCAAGTCCATATGTGCTAAACTTGTTTTTTTTTTTATCTTTTAGTCTTTAAAAAGCAGTGTGCCTTGATCTTTTAGGGAGATCCACTCCTTTTCTCATGGTCAGTATAACTGTACTTGAATAGGACAGTTCCAGTCTGACAGGGAAAGGCGACTATTTATGAAGACTCAAACAGCAGATTTCTGTCATCATTTGTTGAAACAAGACTTCCACACACCTCGAATGCCAAAGCACACGGTTAAACAGCCACATTGTGGACAATCACCTTTTTCTCCTTAGCAATCCTTTCAGCACGTTGAGATGCCACCTGAATGGGAGGTAGGGGCTTGTCGTAGCTGATCCCGCTGAAGGAAAAAACAAGGAACAGATGAAGTACTTGTCACTTTATCTATAGACTTAAGGTTCAGATGTCTATAGTACAGAAAATAGCAACAATAAACACACCTTTCTGCCAAGACCGAGGCATGTTTGGGATTCTTCTGGAATGGATTCATGCCTAACCTGTTAGTAGTATAAATCAAATTAATACATTTTAAAAAGACATATTCCAACTTGATCTTGTAACCGACAATCATCAGTACTTACAGTGGTTTGATTGGTGGGCTCCTCTTGCTGGCAATGATCTTCATGAGTTCGAAGCGGCTGTTGTAGAGCTGAATGTGCGTTGCATTGTCATCCTGTGTGTAGATCTGACAGGTCCTTAGAGGACGGCTGTTCTTAGACTGTGGACACACACACACACACGATACAAAGAAACAGAACAAAAGTGAGGCCAGGAATTCAAGAGCAAAGACCCACTTATGAACCACAAAGACCAGAGTAGGGCACCTTGTAGATGCTCTTGGTTTTCTTCTTGGGGTTTGCCTCATACACCAACTGAAAAAAAGTTAACAAAAGAGACATGATTTGTACATGTGCAAAGTGAGTAAGGCAGTTTTACAGGGTGGCACCGCGCCCATTACCTTGCCCTCCTCTCTGGGAATGATGACATTCTCGTAGCGGTTGCGACACTGTTTGGGCGAGCGGTAGATGCGGCTGCAGGAGTTGACCACATCGCTCACCAGATCCCAGTTAGGAGTGTGGGCAGGAGACACGATTGTCAGGTTCAGAGGCAACTCCAGCAGCTGCTTTACAGCCTGTCACACACACACACACACACACACACACAGCAATGATGTCTAAACACTGAATGTACATATAATTTGTTTCATTAAGTAACCTGCAATTCAAGATTTATTGATTTCCTTCAATGTAGCTTGAACAGAAAGACCATCATGGAAGCAGTCAGTGGAGCCAGTACCTGAAGCAGAGCCCAGTCCTCACTGATGAGCCACTCTGGGTTGTCCTGGCCGGCCTCCATGGCAGGTTTAACCAGCGACGGTAGGGGCTTGGCAAAGGGCGCCTGCTGCTTGAGGGAGAAATTCTTTTTCTGGTCCTTGCTCTCGCGGCGAACTTTGAGCATGCTGGCCTTTTCGAAAAGGGAGCGTGGAGGAATGACCGTTTCCCCGTGGCCCTTCTTCTTCTTCCTGGCTGCTGCTGGACAAACGCACTCGAGTAAGAACAGAGAAAGCAAACAAACCTGCACAGACACTTTCCCCTAACATACACATTTACTCATAGATTTACAACAAGTGCTTGTCTGAGAGCAGAAAAATCTACTTTTCTTAGAGCAAAAATAAATATTCTCAATACATATATGCAACTAAACAATGACAAAAATTCTCCCACCTGAGGGGTCCATCTTGAGTCTCTTGTGCTCTTTCCGAATGTAGATAGGAGGCAGCTTGGACTCTGGCATGGGTGTGGTGTCATACATCAGCATCATCACAGAGTCAATATAAATGTCGTTGTCATCCTGTGGTGGTGTGGGTGGAGTCCAAACCTGTGTTGGAAAACGACAAAGTCAGATCATAGCCAGAGGACAGAGGGGGACTTTAATATGTGCGTCAGAACAAATAACTGATTTGGAAGAGAACAGGGAAGATCCAAATACCACACAATTCCACAGATCATACAAATTTACAGATCTCTTACCGGCATGATTTCTGTATGGCCGTCCTCTGCATCAAAGACATACTCCTGTTGAAATGTACAGAAAGGTTTAATATAAGCAGCGTAACACAGAACTCCTTGTTCGATTAGAGAAGATCACGATGGCCACCCACCATGTTGTAGGCATCCTCCCTGGTGTAGGTGAAAAGATCTTCATCTCCCTCCATTATCTGCCGCTCCTCCTCCTCCTCCTTCAGCTTCTGCAGCTGCTGCAGCTCCCAGCCTCTCTTAGAGCACTCCAGCCGCTCCTGAGGAAAAAGAACCACAAAGCACGTGTCGCTCAGTCGAATAGTTCACTGAAATGCCAACATGGTAGAAGTGATCCACATATTTACTACACAATATCTGTAAATATACACTTGAAATGAATGCAACCAAAACAAATCTTATTCTAGAGATAGTTACCTTGAGAGCAGTTTCATCATCACTGATGTGGAGGTACTCCAGGTAATGCAGGGCATACCTTTCAATTGGTGTGAGCTGAGGGATGAGTAAATGTGAATATAAACTCAGTAAGAGAAATAAAAACAGCATTTAATTTTGTTCAGTTTATTCCTTATTTTACTTCATGTCTTTCTTGCATTTGTTCGTTTCTGCTTCTACAAGTTTCCATATAAAAAAGTAAAGCTACCTGTTCCATGACTGCATTCAGCTCCTCTTTCTGAGCAGGCTCTTCTGCAGCTTGGCTGTCTGACTCCTCGTCCTCCTCTGTTGACTCCTTGCCTGCTAATTCCTCCTCCACCTGCTGCTGCTGCTGCTGCTGCTGCTGATCCTCGTCTGACTGGGCGTCCAGGTTTATGCTGTGGAGAGCCTGGATGTAGGGTCTAGCCACTCTGGGAGAGATGGCTTCAGAGGCCGAGGGTTCCTGGTGAAGAACCACAAACTCCTCCACCTTCTCCCCTGAGCCTGCCTCCACCTCAAACAGGTCCTGGATTGTCCGCTAGAGACCCACAGAATTGGATTAGTTACTATACGTCTCAGGTTGAATTTAAGTACAGTAACGGGTCTTGGCAGAGAAAATGAAAGCTACAGTGATTCCTGCACAAAAGGTTTTCATAGTTTGAATAAATGAATAAAATAAAATGCAATATTGAGCAATGTTACTGTAAGCAATCAAAAAGAATATGTGCAGAGTTTCTGAAGCTCCATTTTTAGAAGGCTAGTTCATCTTACTTGTGTGAGGAAGGCCAAGGTGTAGTCAGTGCCCTGGGCAGCCACCTCTCTGATCAAGTCCTTGGTGCCATTTTTCAGCAGCTTCTCTTCAATGGAGTTCCCACTCTCCAACCTAGGCAACATGCAGACAGCAACCAAAAGTAGCACCAGAGTAGTTCAGTGTCAGTGTTCAAGAAGTAAACGTTATATCTTGAGTTTTGCAAGTGCAACATAATAACTAAGAGGAACAGATTTCCCTTCATTGATAATATCACCTGTATATGTGTATATCTTTGGAACGTCCTATTTTGTCACACCACTCCTGGGTGCGGATGTCCATGCTGGGATTAAGGTCTGTGTCGTAGAAGATGATGGTGTCTGCATCAAACACGGTTCCAACTGCAGAGCAGCAGCGGTTGGTGAGGATGCTGCAGAACACCTTCCGGTTCCTGTTAAACTTCTTCATGACCTCCTGCGGGGACACAGCACCAAACACATGAACAGACTGGGACAAAGGCCAAGTAAGAAATTGTTGCTGACAAAAACATCTCTTATTTCATGCATTTCCTTTTTTGTAGCAAACTACACAGCTTTCTGTCTGAACAGTAGAGTAGTATCCCCATCCTTATATACACCAGTTAAATTCCACACAGGGTCATTCAAGTTTCATCTGTCTTTATCGTGCATTTCGATATGACCACTGTGGCCAATCAGTTGCCTGCATCTTTATTTTGACCGAGAAACTGACCTAGAAACAAGAGGGATTACATAATACACCATAGGTTAGACAAAATTAGGACGAGAGCATTTAAGATTTAAATTTGAGATTTCAGGAAGAGTGCACTGGTGTCTGTGTTGCTCTCTTCCCTCCCTGCTGGATTCTGTTCTTTTTGGGACCTTCAGACAGTTTGTCCCCTTGTTGAGCCAGAACAAGGGGACACCTTTCTCCTTATCCTTTCTTGGGGTTTAGAAGTTTAATGCTTACTGAAGACAAACAAAGTACACATGAGGCTGACAGTCCCTCTATGTAACATGAGATCCATTGATAAGCTACATTTAAGGCATTTCTGCATTAGCTTCACTTTTCAGACCTGGAAACCACATCCACTTGTATTATACAGTATATAGATCCATTCTTGGGTCTCATGTGACTTTGCTGTCATGTGACGACTGGAGTAAACTCTTGACCTGTGCTTATGCATGACAAAGTATAAACTGTATTAAGAACTTTTTTGGATTGTGAGGAGATAAGACACACTTGCCCACTACTGGTCAAATCTTAAACCTGGCTCATTAGCTGGATTAATTATAATTAATACTATAATCAATACACATTTTATTTAAAGTGTCACAACAGCATATTTGTGATGTTGGTAACGCTGACTTAATTTCAGCTAAGAAGCTCCTTATTGGTATGTCATCTAATCATAATCATAATCTATTTAAAAAGTGGTGATTTTACCTGGCGTGCGTCAGGAGAGAAGCTTTCATCGAGCCGCACATAAGTGAGCTGCCTGTGATCCAGGAAGGCCTCCAGGATGTCAAGCATCTTCACCATCTGAGTAAAGATGAGGACACGACGGCCGTCTGACCTAAGCTTCTGCAGCAGAATGGCAAGAGCTTCCAGTTTACCTTTGGAAAAGAAACATAGCAACAGTTGGTTCATCTTGGCATGGTCAAATGTTTTGGTTGTTTCAACAAGGTTTGCCTCCGCTTCAGAGAATTTATTTTTGTTGTATAGTAGCAGTAACTATGTTTCTCACACACCAGGAGTAAGGTACTCTTTTTAGTCAGAAAGAGTACAACGTACCCTATGAGTCATTTACTTTGCGAAGGCAAACAATTTACAGTAGTGTTTTTCTTGCATGCCATACATTAGTTCATAGTTAGCTATGCTGTAGTTATTCATAAATGGGTTTAATTTATCTCGCAGACCTAGCTAGCTGCGTGTAAACTATTATCAAACAAATTCGTGGCAAACCTGAATCCATCTGCATTAGCTGCAGGTCAGGACAATGGAAGAGACGCCTGGATGCCAAGTGGTGGATGCCAACGCTGTGGGGGGCAGAAGCCTCCTGTAGCTGACGGTGGAGGGACTTCTGCTCAAGGCTGTACGGAACCGGGGGATTGGCTGCATACAGGTGAGGAGGTGGGGCTACAGCTGGAGGCACCACACATACCAACCTAAAAGATGTAGTCAATAGAAGTCAACACTGATGGAAAAACAAATGTACATCAGATAGTCATTATTTGGATGAAGAACTAAACCATGAAATAGAGTAGCATTAGATACCTCTTAGGTAAGGTGTTAATGTCTTTTATAAAATAGTGGAAGAACTTATGCATTCTTATTTTTAATCCTGCATTAAAAGTGTCTGTTTTATCCAATTAAAATATTTCATGATGGTTTCAAATATCATGTACAATATAGAATGAAGGACGCTTTAATCGAGTTGAGTTGAAGTACCTCTCAATGAGGTTGTTGGCAGCCTCCAGCCGGTCCTCCACAGAGAGCAGAGTGGACCGCAGCGCAGAGGGGGTAGCCAAGCAGGTTCTCTGGGCCCTGAGGCAGCTCTCTCTGCCCACCCACCTCCAGCCTCCAGCCGCCGGGGCAGAGTGGCTGGACTCTGAGTTCAAGGCGCATACCTGCAGTAGGTCTGACCCATACAGCACTCTGCGGCTACAGCGTCGCTCATTTGCTTGAAACAGGCGGCTCAAACGCTCCTTCAGCTGCTGAGTCTTTTCTTCTGAAGACTCCTGAACATTAGAGTGACAGTTGGTAAACACAACCACAATTATTCATTTTTACTAAAAGATTTAGTGTGCAAACCATAAAATGTTAAACACAATGCTGTTCGAAAGTAATGTACTGACCTGAGAAGCAGCAGGTACTGCAGAAGTGAGTTTACTCACGGCTGGTGTGGCATTTGTACTCACACATGATGCTTTAAAAGAAATATACAGTGTCAACAGAGGGATACATCCTTTTATTTGACAAAAGCAGTGCATTTGCAAATGCCAATGTTGTAAACTTATGTAAAAGGAAAAGAAGTTTGATTGTGGGGACATGAAGGCATTTGATATCCCCCAAGTTTTTATGTATTTTCTGCATTATATGTTGGTACTAGATGATGTCACAAACCAACTGATTAAAAACAGCTATGCAGAGATAATAACACTGTGTCTTCACTCTGAAAGTCACCTTGCTGGGCTGTTGACAGGGCAGGCTGAGGTGTGCTAGGTGTAGCTGAGGCGTTGGAAGCAGGAACAGCTTGTGGCATCGTTTGCATTACCATGGATCCCTGGGGCCTGATGATCTGCTGCCCTGGAGCTGACACAATCTGAAGGATGTTGCCTAAATCCACAACACATATTTCGCAATCAACATAAGACAAGCCAGATAGAATGGCATCTAATAGCAAAAGTTACCTACCTGGCCATTAAATTAAAAATAACACACTTCAAATACCTTGAGGACTACCACACAGAAATAAGCCTACATTGTTTGATGTAAAGGTCTATAAAGGGATCAAAATTGTGCGATAATTAGCAAAAAGCAGGTGAATTACGTGAAAACGTCAAAAAGGACACATAGGAAAGAAAGAAGAGAATCATGCTAAGAATAAAATGTGACAATGGGATGTACATTATCGAGTGTACCTTGGAGCTGCAAGGGCTGTCCAGTCGTGAGCTGGCGGAGCTGGCTCGGGGACAAAGTGAACTTGTTACCCTGAAACTGCAGAGTGACGGGAGTCTCTGGCTGGGAGATACGATTCTGACTGCCTGCTATGTTGGCCAGCTGGGCAATCTTCACCACATCTCCGCCTTCAAAGGAAAGCAGGAACAGACACTTCATCAAAGACGGCATTAAAAAGTCAGCTGGCAGCCTGGCATTTTAACACGTACAAAATAACATATGCTGCATCAGTTAGTTAAAGGGTGAAAAGGAGACAAGACATGCAGAACCAGGGTGGATTAATCAGAGGAACGAGCACAGCCGTCCTCCACAACAGAACCATAGCAGCTCCTACTTTTACAAACCCTGAAGGGGAAAGAAAATGGCTATGAGGGCAGTCCTCAGGTGAGACAGAGAGCCTGAAACATACACATATATAAAGCACTGCACTTTTTAAGGCAACACACAGGTCGTCAGAAAGTATACTTAGGGACTGGTGTCAAGGATATCCTGTCAATTAAAAGTCATTTTACCAATCATCATTCTTGTATTTTTTCATTTTTAATCTTTGTAAACACCGGTATAATCCCTTTTTAGCCGTTTCTCGTGAAGCAGTGCACTCCTTAAATTAGAAAGTATATGTAAAAGAAAATTGGTGTAAATGAGAGATTGAAAAAAAAGAGAAACATTGATACTTGTATGCATTTTTAGAAATGAACTACAAGTTAGCAACTCAGGCCAAGCAGAAAGGTCATGTTTATTACAAATACATAAACAGCTACCGTTGCCTAACTTCAAGACACATTTCTGTCATCTAATACGGGGGTCTACTGTGGGTGTGGGTGTACTTCTCAGTACCATGCCAATTCTAGGAAACAAGAGCTTTTCTCAGCCATCAAAAAGTACTCAATGGTATAAGCACACTGAAAATGTTGGATAGCACATTTAGGAATGTTTGTTGAAGATATCAATTGTGGAGTCACAAATATTAATAATTTAGATTGAGACCCATAATAGTATTACCATAATCATGACTATACTATATAACATAATCTCTGTAAATCCCGTTAATTACCTGAATAAAGTATGTACTAGGCAGAAGTGGCTAATTATTGCCGATTCCCCACTTTTTATATATTCAAATACTTATATATAAAAGTATATATATGTTCATATAAAGGTTTCTCTGTTCACATTTGAGGCAGAAAGGGTTGGCAGTTCGTGGGACCATGTCCACATGCTTTGCAGTGATGTGCAACATCAGTGTGAAAACAAAGGAAAAAAATTAAAGAACCAAAGCTTTGGGATCTCGTCCTGCCGCTGGGCTGATGCAAGAGACAAAAGAATATTAGTAAACTGGGAGAAAAAAATTATTAAAAAGAAGGGGGAGGACACAATAATTAAGTTAAAAGGTGTAGTGATGTGTGGTGTAACATAAGTGGGTCATTCATAGTGTACATGCAGGTTTGGAGGAGGAAACTGGAGAATGCTGAGGCTGTGGAGATGCTGCTGATATGGCTACAAATCTAATTTTAAGAAGGGGCCCTTTTATCATGAGTTGCATAATTGATACATGGCATTTCTGCCATTACCAAAATTGCTGCATCATCAGTATTGCTACCATTGTGTGTTTGACTCTATGAAGCTATGAAGTAAAGACTGAACACATATCAGCAGTGCCTCAAGTGAAGGCCTCAGTGTAGAGCAGCCCATACTGTTGTGGCAGAGGTGGAGGGGAAATGCTGAGAGGGAGGGGAGGGGAGGGGAAGGGAGGGGAGGGGAGGCCACTTACTAGGCAACCGTGCCTGGGCCTGGGATGTAAGAACCAGCCTCTGGGACAGTAAGCTGGGCTGGACAGCATGGCTGGGGGCTAGAGCTGGTCTGGGGACCTGCACTAATCCAGGCTGGCTGATGGGAGCTATAGACCCCACAACTGTGCCAGCTAAGGTTTGGCCCAAGGCCACAGAGGCAGCCCCCAACACATGCTGCCCAATGCCACTGTTCCCAGTGGAGGTGGCAGTGTTGCTGCTGCTGCTGACAGGAGGGGCAGTCTGGGCCCTCTGAGTAGCTGTTCCAACCGCTGTGAAGTACAAGGCAACGGGGTATGGGACTACACATTAGGGGTAACCCAAGATTTAGTCATCATCAGTATGATCAGACAGTTTCTGCCATGTATTCATTCAGCAGTGGTGGGCCAACACAGCAAGCAGTGATTCAGGGTTTTATCAGAAAAATAATATATGAAAAATATATTACCTGATAATGAATAAATTTGGTGTGACAGTAATTGTGAAGCAGTGCCTTTTGCCTGCAGCTCTACATCTAACAAGTTTACTAGGTCTGTTGTAAACCCTCCTTTGCAATTTTACCACCTGCGTAACTGTTTCATTCTTTTTTTAAATCAGTAATTAGTTACAGGGGTTCAGGGCCAGCAGTTACTAAATGACCTAGTTGCCACTGAAAGGCATGGCAAGCTGTAGCTTGCAATGAAAGCCTTATGTTTCGCGGTACCGTAATGGACGTGCTACCATTAAGGTGACGATGTGGCCAGCCCACCGCTGCTGCATTGAAGAGCAAATGTTAACAAATGAAGACTCTGCGACCAGTGAAATCTGCCAGTGAAGGTCTCTCAAACCTACATTAAGTTGTAGGAGGACCTGACCTTTAGAAATAACACTGTGCATGAACATGTACATACTGAACATGGTTTTAAATTATGCTGCAAGTACTAATGTTAACAATACATGACAGTGAATTCATTTTTTTAAAGCATGACACAGTAAATCAGGTCAATTTAAATCCATAACAGTATCACAATCATGCAGCATAACATTGTATGATGCACACATCACAAGGATAAAACTAGCATAAGCACCAACAAACACCTATGGGTGTTCAAGTTTGTCACGGTCAGACATAGTCTGGAATCCTTAAGCCTCTGTGAAAACTACATTTCCTGAGCACTGTCCCTGAAAGAGTCTTACCATGAGGAGTGGCTGCAGGAGGTGCAGTGGTGACAGGAGACTTGCCCCTGGTCTGTGCTGCCTGGCTGGAGGTGGAAACGGAAGTGCTGGTAACGGGAGAGCTTGTCGGAGGACGCTGGCTTGCTGTAGTTGTGATGGCAGCCAGACGACCTTCTGGCTTTGTCCCATACTGCACAGGCTGGAACAATCTAATTAGAGGAAAATAAAATGATCATGCTGTTTCAGGCGTTTCAATCAGGTTTACACTGTGTCCATGGATCTCTGCATAAACCATGTCATTTTACTTGGATGTTGTTTGTTGGATTTTATTGCTGACCTCATGGGTTTTATCGGGCAGGGCTTGGGTCGTGGTGGTGGATCTGGACCAGTGTAGATCTCCTCTATGAGCTGCTGAGTGACCTTTAGTTTGGGTACTGCCTCTTCAGTCTCATACCGAGTCAGTCTGTTCTCGTTACTGATCAGGTCAAATATGGACAGGTTTGCAATCTAAGAGAATAAAGAGATAATAGACAACAGCAGAAGCAGATCAATGCATGTTATAATTACAAAAGATTCAACATATGCACAAGGTTCAAAGTTAAGTGCAAGGAAATATATACTGTCACAAAAAGATAACAAGCAGGATCTAAAATAAGTAGCAGACATGCAACAACTACAGGAGTATTAAGGACTAAATGAACAGTGTATTCAACTAGTAAGAAACCAATTTAGATTAGTAGATTACTGTTTTTTATTCAATTAACCATTTAGTCTTTACAAAAAAAACAAAAAATATCAAACGCTAATCAAAAGTCCAAGCCCAAGTCAAGTGATGTCTTAATTCTGCTTATTTTGTCTGTCCTATGATATAAATACTGCAAAGTATCCATTTGATAATGTCTTGAAACAATTTAGCAGCATCCCTTGAAAATGTATTTATATAATTCCTCACTTATCAAAATGTTAATGATTTCCAAATCTTTTAGCTCTGATAGCTCTTAGTGCATACCTTGCTTGAGTCCCTATGAAGAGCGCCCAGCACCAGTGATGGGATGTTGTATTGTAGAGAGGAGCAAAAGTAGGAGCTGCTGTTCTCTCTGGGTGCCACCAGCTCAGGGTGGTTACACACTCGCTGTAACTGCATCAATACCTGCAGCACGCTGACAAAATGACCCGTCTTCAGGGCCTCCTGAGCACTAAGGGAGCACACCCAGACAGAAAACATGATTATAAAAGAGAAACACACAATGTTGTCAAACATGTAACTGAGACATTATACAATCTCTTCTGTCTTGGTTTTTACAATTAGAACAGATAAAGGTATTTCTGAGTAAAACTAATGTGTTGAAGCTGATCTTAAGTCATTTATTGGTACTAGTGGCAAGATCTACACCATTGAAATAATTTGAGGAAAAAAAGGTAATTAATTACATATAAAAACTTGTCACACCACCATAAAACATATTGTAATTAAGAATAAACTGCTGTCGGGTGATAAGTTATACATTTCCAGTATTTCTCTGATTTACAGAATAATGTGTGAATTCTCCAGTACCTGTGTACATTGACGGTAACATTGACGAATGTAACCCTCAATGCCAAGGAAAACCTTACTTTGATATCACAATATAAGTATCCATGTGGTGCAAATATCTCACCCTGGCTGAGTGAGGATATCCTCGTAAAGGCTCTTCTGTCTGCTGGAGAGACGGCACTTCAGGATGTGCTCATACTTCTTGGGCAGCTGTTTCTCCACGTCTCTTTTGGAGCGCCTCAGGATGAAAGGCTGGATCATCTACAGTTAAGAGAAAGAGGATTTCATACATTATGTGCATTTCAGATTGTTTCTGAATTTTTATGAGGCCAGTTTAATAGGCGCTATACCCACCCTATGCAAGCGGATGACCAGTTTGTGGCAGTAGTCCTGGTTCTGGTCTGTGCCTGCCTTCACAGGGAAGTCAGAGTAGGGCCTGGTGATTCCTGGCAAAAGGAAGTGGATCATGGTCCACAGCTCCTTTAGAGTATTCTGTAGAGGAGTGCTGATGAGGAGAATCCTCTGCTCACTGGAAGACACACAAAAATATCTCACTGAGCCTTGTTACAAGCATCTGGCAGCATCTTAAAAGTGATTTCATAGAGGAAGACAAAAACAAACTACATGCAAGTATTTTCATCAGTGAAACAATTTGCCAAAATCGACTCGCAAATGTGTACATTTATATCCGTCACTTTCTACCAACTCTCCAACAGTACTGTGATGATCAGGAACCCAGCTGATCCACACTACAGATTAATTTACAAGCCTGAAAATCATAATCCTGATTCTCGAGGAACTGGCCTTAATATAATAGCCCACCTTCTGAGAGCAAAGATTGTTTCCCAGTGTTTCTCAGTCATGTTTTTGATGAGCTGCACCTCATCCAGAACCAGGTGCCTCCACCTTCTCTTCAGAAAATGGCTCTGGTCTTTCATCAGCAGCTTGTAGGATGTCACACATACATGAAAGCTGTTGGCTTCCCCCCACCACTGTAGATGATGAATGATATGATATGGCATTAGATTTACAGCCGTTAAAACAAAAAAAAAAAAAAAAAAAACAAGTAATGTCACTAATATTCATTGTGTAAATGCAGCAAAACCAACCATTCTCTTAGATCGGCGCTCCCTTCTGTTGCCAAGGTACAGGAGGATTTTTAGGCCAGGACACCAGCGCTTGAATTCCACCTCCCAACTTAGCAACTTGCACGTCCTTACTACAATAAGGTGGGGTCCCCAAACTCCTGTGGAAAAAAACAGAATACATCTTCAAGACATTCACTTCATTCAAAAAAACGATAAAAAGAAAGATTCACTATTCACTATTAAGAAAAACGTGTAAATCTTTGAACGTTGGCATACCCTCTTGGCCAGCTAAGTGGGCCATGTAAGCGACTGTCTGTACGGTCTTGCCGAGGCCCGTCTCATCTGCTAGGATGCCATTGAGGTGTTTCTTGTAAAGGTTTACCAGCCAGTCCACACCAATTTGCTGATACTCTCGCAGTGACCCATGCAATAGGAAAGGAGCTGGGCTGCGGGTCTGGTAAAATAAAAGATCAGTTAAAAATAATGAAAGGCAACATTTTCCTTCCGTTTCCTTCCTATTTCTGTGTGTGTGTGTGTGTGTGTGTCTTACTGAGGAAGTGGTCCTGAAGCTTCCTTTGGGCAGGATGAGCTCTGTGGCAGCAGCCACTTCAGCTATGTCTCTGGCAGGCTTCCTATCAGCGTCAGAGGATGTGGCTTTGTCAGCACCACGGTACTGGTCCACACTAAGCAGGGAGTCAATCAACACTGCCTCGGGCGGACTGCCTGCAGGACACTCCATTTCTTCAGTTAGAAGGGCACCTTCAGTCTCATCCATGTCGTCCTTATCACTATGAGGACTCGGCTGAGGCCACTCAAAGCCGTCAGCATAAGCGCCAGCATACTGCTTCACCAAAGCATCCAGAGGCATCTCAGCTAAAAGAAAAATACAAAAGCATTTGACTAAACAATCCAGACACAAACACAAGTACTTCTAATACTGTACGGTATATTCAACTAAGGAAAACTTTATACTAATTAACACATTGGTTTATCTATACATGGCAAATTTCAGTTTATAGAAGGTTATTCAAATCGAGGCAAAGCTCCTGACTCAATGACACAGCCATATACAGTGTCAGTATGTGCTAGGGGTGTGCATCGTTAGGACTTTACACAATTCTGCTCATCAATATTGATACTTATCGATACTCTTACTGATACTTATCAGTTTACTGAAAGTATCTAAAGTAACAGCACTTGTAGTGCAGTAAAATATTCCTAATTTTAACTACTTTATATACTTTTGAGTAGTTTAATCTACATCCTATTCTATAAGGTTATTGTGTGTTTGCAGCATTGCTAAGTTGTTAAATGTCTAAGCTGTCAGACAAATGTGGTGTAAAAAGTAAAGTATTGTGGAAAAGTAAAATATTTGATATCTGAGATGTTGTGGAGTTGAAGTAGGAAGTGGCATGAAACAGAAATACTCAATAGAAGTAAAAGTACTTCAAACCTTGTACTTAAGTACAGTACTTGAGTAATACTACTGAACAGTCACATTCTACCACTGGCTTCCGAGCATACCTAAACCAATTGGACTCACCTGTAATGAAAAGCAGTGAATCTTTCACAGTAAATTTGGCGACAGCCCTGTGACATTCTGCTGTTTTTCCCCTGTCATTTCCCTTGCTTAATGATGGAAATGGGTTGGATTTAGGTGTTTGACTCCTGCTATTCACTAACGAAGATGTGGCTGCTGAGGCTCGTGCTTACAACCGATGCCAACTGTGCCCAGAGTTACTAACTACAGCCTTATCGTTTATAAGGCTAATGACGAGTGTTACCTTAACTTGAAGAGGTCAACAGTCGCATTTTGAGAATTGCAGCTGGGAGGCTGCACTACGGACATAACATAGATGTTTGGTGCAGAAGCCACTTTGCTAAAGCAGTCAAACACACTGAACTGTTTCAGATTTATACGATGCTGAATGTGTGACTGCTTCATGAGGTTGCTAGAGTTTCCCCATTTATACAAAACTAGCTTTTAACACATATTGCATTCAGGTGCATTTTAATTTAATTGAGCCAAGTAAGCCCACACTTCTGGACATTTTGACCTGTCAACCATGACTGAAGAGCAGAGAATATAAGCATGCAGTTGCGGAGCGGCAGGCTTAATTGCCTGATGCTAGTCTACTGATAATATCACTCAAATTGGGGTTAAGAATTAAACAATTTTTCTCATTAATCCTGCCTCTTCACATACTCATT
The DNA here is from genome assembly GCF_042242105.1 of Pempheris klunzingeri. Classification (NCBI taxonomy): domain Eukaryota; kingdom Metazoa; phylum Chordata; class Actinopteri; order Acropomatiformes; family Pempheridae; genus Pempheris; species Pempheris klunzingeri. The sequence goes on from NC_092018.1 coordinate 27,019,326, forward strand.
GAGAGAGAAGTAAAGTAAATAAGTACCATCTTTGGCAAGGTCAACCAACTCTGCTTTGTGGTCTGCTTCGCCCTCCATGATCTCCTGTTCCTCTATGGTGCTCTCTTCATCTAGGACAAAAGAAAACATCTGAACATCTGTGTCACTCTTAATGGTTGTCATATGAACCTTGGCAGCTTGACACCTACCATCAGATTTTCTTTTTTTAGCTGTAGTCGCCACCTCCTATGAAAAGAAAATACATAGAAAAGATAAGAACGGGATGCAATAGGTGCATTTTCATTGTCATTCATTAGTGTCAGTGCAGCACCTACCTCTTTATCAGCTTTCACTCCAGTTGACAGCCCAGGTACTGTAACACAAGTAAATCAAGTTCAAAATAAAATATCTTGATTTTAAAACAGTAGTCACGAGTGAAGTAGACTGGCACAGAACAGCTCTGAAGCTGAACCAATGGATAGGAATGTAAAACACAAAGCAAATACGTTGTGTTTTTGACGACTGCTCAGTGGGACGTACCTTTGGCTGAGGCTTTTTGTAAGCTGAGTGCTTTGAGCCTCTTCTGATAAATTTCAAACTGGAGTTTAATTTCCACAACCTGATACATAAAAAAAAAAAAAAAACTCATTCAGACTTGTAACAACACTGTTAAAATGTAGAAATGTAGAAACGGTCTCATAACCAAGAAAAAGGAATAAATAAATACACTTACCTGCTCAATATTTGACCAGAAGAATTCCACCTCTCTGGCAATTGTGCTGGCAATGTGACGAAGATGAATTTCCCTTTCTTTCATTGACCTCTCTTCACTTTTCTTCTGCTCTTGATGGTAACGGGCACAAGTGCGAACAAGCTGCAGTGGAGACACGAGAGAGTTTGGCTTTCAATGAGATATTCTTTTCTGCAGTGACTCCTCCTTTTGTTGTGCTTATGTCTAATTTCACATCTCTGCTATACCTTCTTAGCAGCAGCCTCTTTCCATCTCCTCTCCTGGGCAAAGTCAGCTGCCATCCACTGCATCTCCTCCAGCAGGTAGTCCCAGTGCGACTTTGGACGTGAGGCTTCCACAAGCTTGGGGAGCCTACTGGCTGACCACTGACCCTCCTTCCTTAGCTCAGAGATGCGCTGATGCACTTGACTCTCCTGAGAAATAAAAACAGCATGTGACATCAGAATAGAAATCAACAATATTCATCCTTGTTTCAGTTGCTCCAATAACAGATATAATATAATGAGAGATATAAGAGAAAATTCAAACCTAACTCAATGAGCATACTCGAATACAAGACAATAATATAAGTAATATAAGTAGGACATATGCAGAATATACAAGGACAGATCTCTTTGCAAACTAAGAGTGCTTAGGGAACTCACCAGTTTGGCCTGTTCGACTTGCTTATCTTGAGAACCTTCCTGTGAGGACTGCATGGTCGCACTTTGACCAAAGCCACCAATTTTGACCGCGGATATGCCATTGGTTCCAGTCGGCTTGGACTGAGTACTTGGGTTGACGTTAGAGCCAAGAGGGCGGAGTGGACTTGCAGTGTGAGGGATCGGGACAGAATTGGGAGCAGAGAGGGGAGCAGGAGAGATGGATGTCATGGCTATTGAGTTGGTCATAATCCTCTGAACTGGCTGGTTTGACTCTGTACCAGGGCGAGAAAGGGCCACCGTCTATGAAGAAGGGAGACAAAATGTTCTTAATAGTGCAATTTTTAGACTCACAATGCAGTTGCAAACATACATGAAAAATCTACACGGTTTCAGGTAGACTGACCGCTTGTCCTGACTGTAGCATGGCCTGGGATTGTTGCTGCTGGGGCTGCAACTGGAGATGAAGACCTGGCTGCATCTGCTGCTGCAGTTGGGCCTGGAGCTGTGTGTGCGGGTTTACTGTGGCCAGGACAGGCCCGCCCCCTTGCACCTTCACCTGCGCCTGAAGCTGACCACCAGACTGGGCTGTGCTGTCCACTAACTGAGCCTGCTGGGAGAGTGTCATGGAAAGGCTTGCCATAGGGAGGGGGCCTTGGGGCAACCTGCCAGGCAGCTGGGGCGGAGGGGTGTGCAGACTAGCTGCGTTCTGCACCGGGGGTCCTTTGGATGGGTCGTATTGTTGCTGGTTCTGCTTCTGTCCTGCAATCTGGACCGCTTGAGGTGTAGGCGGCATCCCGCCTGTACACATAGTAACCAAATCATAGGACAAACAAGAGGTGGTACAGAAAGCAACACAAGGAAAGACAGTAAAAATCAAGTTGTCAATCTTGTCATCTTAAGTGTGTTTTGTAAATGTGCTCGTTCTAGAATAAAAAGGCTCCCATGACATGTATTTGAGAGACCCCTTTAAACAAGTTATATCTTTTGAAGCTAATAAGTAGATCGTGAAATTTTAATGTTAAATTACTGTTTGAGCTTCAACTATTTGAGCTCCTCAGAGCTTTGCCTTAATGAACTAGATGTGCTGTAAAAATCAACAGTAGTGTACTTCCTGATGATCAGAGCGGAAACTAAGGAAAGTCATACAGCAGAATGGTTACAGAAGAAATTAAATCAATGTGAGAATCTACATGTCTCTCAAATAAAATACTACTTTGATAAATGCAAAACCAAAACATTGCATTTCAAATGTTGAGAGAATGTGGTTAAAAACATCAAAAATTAAACGTGCACCAAGAGAGGTTTTTAGAAAGGAGATATAGGAATGTTACAAAGGAAATGAAAAAAAGAACTTTTGAAAAGAGACAAAGACAAGGAAAAGGGAAATAAAAATATAGAGCGGACACTCACAAAAACACCATATGTTTGGCATGCATGAAGCGATGTCATTCTAGCGGTAACCAAGGCATCTGGATGCCTCACATAGCGACAAAGCACAGAGGTGAGCAAAAGGACAAACATGGGGTCTTGCAGACAGCAGGCCTGAGCGGAGCTGTGCACACTAAAGCAGCGCCTGCCTTACCTCCCTGCACGTCACACCACCTTTTCTAGACGCCATCAACACCTGGCCCTGACACACCCACACCACCACAATCGCAAAAACCTGCGCCGTGAACTCCTCCACATGATTCCCCTCCTACTTAGACTGAGGGAAAGAAGCCAAGTCAGAACAAAATGCCATGAAATAACATGGAAGGAAATCAACTAAACGTGAACATGAGGTAAAGAAAGACACTCTTGAAGATGCAACGTATGAATTTAAGATTGATGATTTGGAATCCCTGTTGAAGATGCAACGGACGGACAATCGAAGAGGGAAAGACTTGTGAAGGAATGACAATGGGAAACCAAAAGGAAGCATGACACGTGGACTCATAAAATGGGAAAACAAGCAAAACCCAATGGAAGGTGAATTTTGTTTCCCCACAGGCTCGCCACTTCCTGTGATCCACCTCCAAATTAGATGAAAATCCATCAGCACGGGAAGGTCTGTCCAAATAAAGATGACTAACAGGAACAAACTTCAGAAAAGAAGAGATGGATAACGACGGGTGATCGATAGTTAAAATAAAAAAGGAAAATCATAAGACATGGCATCTTCCCATTGAGTGGCTACTCTTCTTCAGACTTGGATTGTCTTCTTCCCCATTTATCCTGACAGAGAGAGCTGGTGCTGGTACAGCTAAGCCTGAACTTGATGCCTGGACTGCTGAGAAATCCAGCAGATGGATGAAGATCTGTTTGTTGGTGCTGCTTGAAGTTTGTTTGTAGAAGATGGATGTTGTGATTCACTTTTTTAAATCTCCTTAGTTTGAGGAAGGGGATGTGTCCAGCAGCATCGCACAGAACACAGAACGTCCTGGTAGTGGCACTCCTACCTTGCGCAGTTGGCATAAGCTGCTGAAGTGGAACGCCAGGTGATCCTAAAGTTGCTACACCAGGATGCTGGAAAATCAGCCCATGGCGACCAACGTCAATCCGGGGCCTCTTAGCCTGATCTGGGATTTAAAACACACAATACCCTCATAACGCAAAACAAAAGCACTCGGCACAGAGCAATGACCTTCTGAAGACCTTACAGCCACCTCTCCTTCCTCGCGTTAAGACTTCAACACAGAGCGCTAGTAGAGGATGCCAAATATCTAAAAGCAGAAGCAATTAGAGGGAGAAAAGAAAACAAACAGAAAACAAAGCAAACGGGGAGGAAACAAAGCAACATAGGAGAGACAGGAGGCTACGATCCTTGCCCTACCTGCTTGCACCATAGCTTGTTGCCTCTTAAAGGCATCCATGTCTCCAGGGTTTGCAACAGTGCCAGTAGCAGCTTGCTGTCCCTGCAAAAACAACCTCTCAAAGAATTAGTAAGGGCTTCCCTCTTGCAAAATATTCTCAATGGCATGTAAGAAGAAGCTATAGATAATTTCACTGTAATAAGTGCTTAAAATAAGTGTTGCCGCTGTCACCTGAAACTGCTGCTGGACAGAGAAAGCAGCGGAAACATTGGCAGGAAGCTGTGTTGCTATGGCAACTGGTGTCACTGCTTGGCCATCCTTTCCAGTAACAACCTTAACCTGAAGAAGACGCACGTTTAAAAGAGGAATAATAATTATTGGATGACATGAATGTAAAATTTTCAGATTGTAAAAGTCCTTCTTGATCTCACACCATGACGCCACTCAATGTAATACCTCATCATTAATGACCTCAGACTGTTCTTCCTCCTCCTCCTCATCTTCAAGGTCTAAGTCATTTTGTCTTAAGTACGTATACAAGGGAACGCAGGGCTTCTTCTTAAAAGCTAAGTAGTCCATCATGTTCCCTTGGAGGTGCTGCAGAAAGAAAAGCTCAATCAGGTATTCTTTGAACACTTCTTTCAGGCTCTCCATCTTCTTGGTGTGGTGCTCCAAGCACTGTTTTCTCAGCTGGGCAATCTCTGGAGTAGAAGGAGCAATTTCTTCCAACTTCTTGGGGGCCTGCTTCTTCACAGTGCCCAAAGCAATGCTGGTGGGCGCAAGAGGATTGTTGGGAATCCCTTGGGGTGGACTGGTGAGGGATGGGCTGGAGGGTGGAATGGCAGAGGGTATACTGAATGATGCTGTGGCTGTGGTTCCTACTCCAGTAACAACACCCTGTGTTGTCTTTTCAAATATCATAGGGCGTGCCAGCTGTCCTTGAATGATACTGCTGATCTGTGGAGGTAGGTTGGAAGTGGTGATGTGACCCGGACTGCCCAGAGTGGGGAGAGCAGTACCGGTGGCCACGGGACTTTGAGGTCCGAGGTGGTGGATGGTGCCTCCAGTCTGTGAATGAGGCTGAGAGAGCCGGCGTTCCCTCACAGAGCCTGGTGCTCCTGGAGAGGTCAACTGTACCTGGCCAGCCGTGGCTGGAGCAATCTGGGCCAGTCCTGTCCCCTCCTGGTAAACAAAGTGGCCACTTCCTGGTGGACTGCCCAAACTGATTTGTCGGACTAACATTCCAGCGTCAACAAATCGTGTTGGACTCTGTCCACATACACCCAATGCTGTTGCAGGTGCTCCTGGCCTTGTCACACCTTGTAGAGGGACTGGGCTGTGCTGAGTGGGACTTTGGGGCTGCATGGCCTGGGGCACAGGTGAGGTGACCTGGATGTAGGAGGATGGAGCATGCTCAAACCTCCACTGAGGTGTAGTATGCTGGAAGCCAGGTGATGCTGGGTTCTGGATGGGGAGTGGGGTTAGGGTGATCTGCTGGTTACCAGTCACCATCTGTCCCACATTTTGCAATGTGATGTTCATGTTCTGACCAGTGACTGGACTACGACTCATGATTATCTGATAATTGGGTGACTGAGGGGCTGAGGGGCTGGCAGCAGAAGAAAATGTGGTCACAGGAGATTGAGGGTGGTTAACTGAAGCCTGCTGCTGTGTAACTGCCATGGTGGGCTGCTGCTGCTGCTCCTCTGCTTCAGACCCACTGACAGACTTCGATCTCTGGAGCTGTCGTTGCATATTCTGTGATCCACTTCCATGGTGCATTGCGTGACACTGGTACTATGTCTAAACACAATAATCTGTGGAGAGGGGACAGCAAAGCACATTAGTGATATTACACTATCGAATGTTACCTCAACAATGGTCAGACGGCTTTATCTGGTAGGTCACCTACATACTGCATATGCTAGTAATGCATGGTTACATACAAGTCCATGCAACCTAGTCCTAGATTTTGACCACCCTAATGAATCATAACCATAAATATGCCTCTCAACATGTCAGTAAACAATATTACATTTGTCAACTCTAAGAGATTTTGCTATACCATTTATGTAGAAGCCTTTACTCCTGATTCAACATTTTTGGGTGCATTGTTAGTAATGTTATGACTTAATGAGCAGTGGTGCTTTCTGGCAATATTTAAATTTTTATATGCTTTATATGATTGTTTGATAGATATTTAGTTTACTAAATTAATCTTAAACACACGTCCCTGATTATTTTACCTCCATACAATTTCTCAATTTATTCAACAGAAAACAAACTATATCGTGATATATACTAATAATATCTTGATCTCAAACCATTTACACTGTGACAGAGGACATTCCCATCTTGTACCCATCAACATTACAACTGTGTGCACTTTTAAACGAGCGCCAGACGAAATATTTGTCCTGTAAAAGGAAAACGATGGTGCTGATCTAGTCAGTGAATCAGTCAAAGCCAAACTGCATTTAGCACAAAGGTGATAAAACGTTACTGATGATGTAATTTGTACTTGGCCTGTTACAATTACATTACAGCGTAAAGTTAGAGAAATACTCGAAATTGCTGTGGTCTTCTCGTTTTTAAACCACAGTGATTGCATTATATTTACAATCAATAAGACCCACGTATAGCAGTATGTCTTGGGTACCGGCTTAAATTTTCATTGTTTGTTACGACGTTAACGTTAGCTCCCACTACCAGTTTAGCACCGGGGCGTAACGTTAACATTGGTTAACGATGGCTAGCTAGCGAGTAGCAATTGTAGGACTAAGATATGCACATAACGTTGGTTAATAAATATACTACACGTAGATCACTGTTATCGAACGGTAACATCAACAATAATGCTGCCTTTATCATTTCATTAATTACGATTACCCTTGTTACGGGGCGCATGCTAACCAATGCTAATGATGTTAGCTTGTTATTGCTAGCAGGCCAGATGCCAATGAATAAATACATTATATCACCTCCACGGTGTTACTTACAGGGAATGGGGCGTCTGTAGTAGTTTCATAAATCCTAAGTCATATTTACAATAAGTCACATGCTGTAACAAATGTTATTCCGTGAAAAAATAAAATATCGATATTGCTAGCGGATGTTCAATGTTTTGGAGCTAATTTCATTCAGCAACATGGCGACCACAGCAACCTTTTGTGTAACCCGGATGTCGTTCATTCTCCAGGAAGCGGTAATTCCCTGAAACGATAACGTTGTTTACCTGCTGTTAATATTAGCGAAATGGCTGTTGTTTCAGTCACAACTCCCATTTTTTTTACGGTTTACTTAAAAATGTCTTAAAGCAGCAGTTATATAAATTAGCTTGAGCTTGGAATTCTGGAAAAAGTCTTACGAAAAAGGTTCAAATTTATGTCAGCTATTGTGACAAATTAAGACATGACATGCAAACTTAAGCAGACTTGAAGGGGAAACATAGTTTTAACGATAAATATTATTTTATTTTCATCACACAGTGTATAACAACTTCTTTTGGCGAATTTGTCTGGCAGTCATAAAATAAAAGTAGAAAAGGCAACTTGATAAATTCTCACAAACTTCTGTTTTAACACTAACACGATCACAAAGTATTGAATATGTAATTGCAATAAACTAGTGTTCTATCAGGCAAAATATCAAGTACAAATTCATTAGCAAATTAACATAATCTCTTTACATTAATCCATACAAACAAAACTAACACATTCACATAAGCACACGTACACATACAGCCTCAAAACTGAGTGCATCACCGCCTGAGGGTTGGATGGTTGGATCAGTTATTGTAAAACCTAAATCCTATTCAAATGTCAAAATATACTTACTGCAGTCTTTTATGCAAGTCTACATGACTGTAAAATTATTATCCTATATGAGGTAAAACATACTTGAATTATCTGCTATGGCTAAAAATGTACAAAAAAGCAGACATTTGAAATATTTGGTCATTTCATCCAAACTTTTCTGACTTTTACTGTACACATAAAACACTTCAAGTACAGAAAACAACTAAATAACCTTTGTTTCAAGTACAGCACATTTAAAATCAGTTATTTAATCTGATTAACCTATGTGCCAAAACACAAAACACACTAATATGTTGCATACAGTCTGTCACAAAATTGGACAAATACTGAGAAAAATGTACCTGATCAAAGTATTCAAACGTATTGTAACACAATCTGTCTTCAAGAACTAGTACAAAACAGGACTTCCAGTCTTCTCTGTGCATTTATGTAAAGGTTACAGACTGGGTGGTGGGATAAGAGCAGATGCTGCAGTGGTCATTTCCCTTAAGACAGATCAAAGTGCTTGTGTGTATTGATAGTCTAGGAGGATTCATCTACACTGATGTGAGATGGATCAGAAAAAGATAATGCAGTTGCTGTTGCAGATGCAGTTGTGGGGCTCCTGGATATTGTTAACTATGCAGAGCAGAAAGGCGTCGCTCAATACACTGCTTACCTGAGAACAACAGAGAGATTAAAGAAAAAAATTCAGATTAGATTAGAATAAAATCTAAACAAGATCACACTGGCAATCCATTCACAGTCTGTCTGATTTGAGCATTTTAAGCTACAATCATGTGGTCTGTGTGTCACTGTGCTGCCACGTACATTTATCTATGCTGTCAATGTCCTTTTGCTCGGCGATGAATCGGGACAGACCCTCCATCAGCAAAAGAGCTTTATGGTAGCGCTGGATTGATGCCGTGCCGTAGTGGAACATCTCGTCTAAAGCAGCAGACTGTACCTAAATGCGTTTAGAACACACACATGTTAAGCTTAAGAACAAGACGCGTGCTGGATAGACTCTGATTTGAAGTGAATATCAACATCCTCCGTCGTTTGCTGCGCTCACCATGTGCACGGTGTGGTTGTAGATGAGCTTCTCTGCTGTGAGTCCATTGAAGCGGTCCATAAGCTTCTGTTTGTCAAGCAAGAAGGTCTGCAGTCGATGGTTGAGGGAGCGACAGTATGTTACACAGTTCTTGTACAATTCATTCAGCTTCCTGATCACTGCACAAAATAAATACAGTATGCAAAAACATTTCATCATTAGAGTAAATAGAAACGGACCCTTCTCCTCAAGCTACCAGAGCATGAATACCTGGATGGGTCAAGCTGCTCTCTGCAACTTTAATGCTTTACATTTTTTAGACTGCAACACTCAAAAGTTCTTGTTGTTCCCGAAGGACTGCAAAATGCAAACATTTAACAGAAACCTTGCAGCGTACTTGATACTCAAAACCAGAGGTCACTGGTCTCACCTTGTTTGACTGTAGCAGAGGGAAGGAGTCGCCCTTGTTTGATATTCTCCTTAGCGGTGTGCAGTGCTGATGACAGAAACTCTTCAGCCTTCATGTACAGCACTAACTGCTCTGCATAGCTGAAACATTCACATAAGCAACAGAAGTCAACCCCTAGAAGATTTGTGAAGCAAGGGAGCTGCTGTGCATGTAGAGAAAGTGTAAAAGATTCACGCCTCCCACCTCCATTCTTTACTCAGAAGGCTGATCTGGTCCGTCACCAAGCTCTGCTCTAGAAAGGAAACATCAGGAGTGCTGATGGCATCCAGCCCTTGGTCCTTAGAAGAAGCCAATTCCATGACACAGTGGACAAAAGCCAAGGTGAAGCGCAGGTCACTCAGAGCATCTGTATGAGCCTGCTGTGAACAGAACGCACAAAATACTGTGAATACTGAAACTGCTCTTTTGTCTGTTTTGGGTTCATCTGAAAATGTTCATTCTGTATGTAACTTCAAAACAACCTGGAGGATTCACCTCACACAGTGTCATCACAGTATTTGTCTGTACCTCCATCAGTGTGTCTTCAGGGAGCTCTGGAGGGTGAAAGACCAGGCTGCTGTGTGGAGCGGCGTCCATGGCTTCAGTCTCACTGTTTCTGCGGCTTCTTCCCTGGTGAGGGCGACTGTTAAGTAGCCAGGCTGAGTTCATGTAGCTGGGGGAGCCTGCATTTAAGATGAAAGATGAATGCAGCTTACCCTTGAACAGCTGAAATACAGCTTAGCATAGGAATAACTGTTCACAATAGCCAGGTGGATCTCATTATGTGTTGTTTCGGCATTTCTTTTTGATTGATTGTGACTTTAATGTGAAAAATCATAGTTTGTTCTTTTATCTGCCCAACGTTCAAATAGTTGACTTGTAATTCTACCTGGTAACAAAGACTCACAGTATATTTGCTTTAGACTTTTTAAATTGGAGAATTACACCTTACTGAATCTGCTAAACTTGAAAAAGCAATAAACAAGAAAAATAAACTGATATTTAATAAAGTGATTTTTCACAACCAACAAAACAAACGATAAATAATAATGGCTAAAATTGAATTCCCCATTGGAGAGCTCTGGTAGCTGGATCGTTACAGCACATACTGGCCACATGACTGCATGGTTGATATCCAAAAAAAAACAAAAATCAATGCCAAAGGTAGTTCCAAAAACCTACCAGAGAACATCCTTGATACTGTGGTATCAGGAGGAGTGTTTTCTTTGGATGGTGAACCCATAGTGAAGACTGCAGGAGGTGGACTGTCTGAGTACTGGAAGCCTCTATGACACCCAGTAGGTGGAGCTGCAGGAGCAAATAAGATGAGTAAGTCCAATGGTTTAGAGGTCCTTGGAAAATGTAACCTAACTGAAGTGCAGCCAAGTCAGTGACATGGTCCTCGCAGTAGATATGTCAAAACAGGCACTTTGTAACTTTTGTATGTGGCAAACATATAGTCATACTTCACCTTTTCTCCACAGTAATGTGTGTGTCTATTTTGCAATAGGCATTGATTTGATTATTACATAAAGCTGTCCTTTGCCATGACTTCATGGGGGCGTTTTCATAAACTGGCCCATACCTGTAGAAACCTACCTACACTTTTCTGAGTAAGATGTACCCATCTAATCTACAACAACAGCTACATAGTCTTAAATACTGTAACAATATCAGCAGAAATCATTTGACTGGTTTGATTTGTACTAAGTTGTACTGGTACCTGCTGTGTCCATGCTTTTCTCACAGCTGAGGCTCTCGTCACTTCCCTCTTCAAAAAGGTGAGTTCCAAAGGCCGCCTTCAATAGCATATCAGATAGCCTGTCCGTGCTCAGTGATCTGGACATTCAATACAGCCACAGACACCATGGAGAGCATTTCATAATTTATCAACTGGCATATCTTATACTGAGTGACACACAGACACATGCCAGATGGCAGGTTTTCATATGAATCGCATGAATTTGATGTGGAGTAATAACATGAACACATATAAATTCACATTTTATTCCATTGTCATATGATTTTGCAGGATATTATTATATTCTTATACAACCATAATTGCTATATTCATAATAATATATTAACATTATACTGTCCTGACCTTTTAAAAGGGCCCTTTTCATTGGCTGGTTTCCTGCTGAGGTTGGTCTGGGAAGCAGGAGATGTCTCAAAGGACTGCAGATCTGGGACTGTCCTGATTCGGTTTAGCATTCTTGATTGAAGTTGCTTTTGAAAAGAAAATTAAAGTTCTGAAACCTAATGTAATCACTCACATGTGTTTGCTCTGACAGAACAATTTGATTCTACTGCGTGAGCTGCTTGCAGTTATTCTATTCGAATTATTTGCCATTATAAGGAGTGTATAGAATTATTCACTTTTGCTGTTTTCAAATTGCACCAGCTAATGTGCTGTGTGCATCATGAAACAAAAATATCAACGAATGACTGGCATGATGGTGTGGAGGCTAACCTTGGAGCTGGAGGTGACCTGTGTGTCAGGAGAGCCAGTGAGCAGTCCAGTTCTTGTGCTGAGTGGGAGAGTCTGGTCTGAGGCCTTTGGAGTCATTCCCACTAAACCATTAACAAGCCATTAGCGAATCAGTGAGTTTTGCCTGTTGATTAAGTCATCAGTGCTCACTGGAACACTTTTGATCTTTTGCTCATGACAAAAGCTAACACTGAATTAAACAAGCCCATGCATGTTCTCTTGGTGTTGTCAAAAGGCCTAAATAAAAGTAGATGAGTCAGGCAGAGCGAGCGTGGGTACAGAGAGAATTCAATAACAGCACTTCACCACAAAACAACTCCAGAAATATAACCAACACGAATTTTTGTGAACACCCAAATGGCCCTGGTGGCCAAAAACAACTGACATTGAACTGACAAATTCCCTATGTAGCACATTAAGCTGTAAAAGTGTGACAGGGAGGGTTGCTGTGAAAGAGCTCTGCTTAGCAACCACTAACTAGAACAGTAAAACAAAAAGCTGATTGAGGTGCCTACCTAGTGGGGAGCACTGCTGTGGTCGGCCTCCTCCAGTTGCCAGCCTCGGGGAATTGAGTACAAGTCCTGGACCTGGAGCTCTACAGCCTCCACATTGTGGGGAGCTTTCATTACCAGCAGAGATGAGTGTGACCCTGAATGACATGAGACGCAGTCAGATAAAGACAGAAGAGAAGAGGTGACAACAAGACACAAGAGGTGGGTGAGTGCAGAGACATGCCTGGTGGAGCCATGCAAGCCCACAGGTTGCAGATTCTGCTCCATACGCTGGTAGTTGTGGATCTGAGTTGGGACGGGTATGGGCACCCTCTGGCTGCAGTTACGGACAACGAACTCAACAGGCTTGCTGCGTGAATGAAAGAGGAAGCAAAGGAATTAAACACACAGGAATAATTTTCATGTTTTTTATGAGACAAAAAAAAAAAAACAGCAGTGGAATTTACAAAAAGTAAATGTTGTAAAACCATGATTTCTCATATTGGACATGGTATCAGTACACGTATTGTTGGGTTTATGTATCTCAGAACTTTCACCTTCAACTAAACAGACTTTCATCTTCTTACCTAACAGGCTTGGAGGCAGAGTGTAGCAGTGGAGAAGGTGGGGGTGTCTTTCCTGCAGCTCCGAGCCCTCTCTCAGCTACCTGTGAGCTCCTAAAGAGAGAAATGTATTAGCTCTGCCTGCACAAATAAATAATAAAAAAAATATTTACTTACATTTATCTCGCATAATTTTTCAAACACATCTATTCTGCATTCGCTCTTTCATTGGAAGCTTCCATGTAAGACAACGACTGTCACTGTGTTTTTGTATATATTTGCTTCTTCTGCCTCAACAAAAATAGCTTTGCAAGAATCTCGTTTGAACAGAAAAAGCCTCAAGTGGATAAATAATGTACACTTGAATCACCCACATAGTAAATCGGTGATATATATACGTCAACCCCTACGAGTGACTACTCACCCACTATATATCAGGCAACTCTCGATAGGCGACCCAACTTCCACCTCGCATGTGTACTCGTCTAAAAAGAAGCAAAATACAAGCAGTCAGACCCGTTGTGCTGATGTGAAGAACAACGTAGACAATAAAAATCCAGATATCTGTAGAGTGATGCTTTGATGTCTTACTGGGAAACTGGGCAGGCACCATGACATAGTCTTCTGAGGAAGACAAGGTGCTTCTACTGTCTTGATTGGCTATTTCTTTCAGCAGGAAGACGGGGGTGTCCTGTGAAGGGGAGTACTGCCCTTTGGGCTGAAGTCGGTGCATCTCTCCATTGGAATGCTAACAGAGTGTAAAATCAAACACTATTTGATCAAATAGAACCATGACAAAGAAATACATCATACGTGTACTGACATTTACATTTCACGCCCTTAACCAAGGGATTTTGTTTTATAAATCAACAACAGAAAAGTGTACGCACTTGAGGGGAGGCCAGATGAGATGTGGAGGAGCTGTTAGAGGAACTGCCCGAGCCTGAACTGGGGTAGGAGAGCACGGTGGCTGGAGAGCCTGTCAAAACATAAATAAAATACAGAAATATACTTGTGTTAGGACCCTGACTAGAGCGCCTTTATTGATTCTCAGCTACATTGAAACAACTGAAATACAGCACATACATTTTTTTGTGGATGAGCTCGTCCCCAAGAAAGGATGGTGGAAAAACTCATCTGCAAATGCGAAAAGGTTTAGATGTAAGAGAAGCTTTCGACAAAGTAATCACTAAAAGAGGTTCTGAATGTTAAAAGGCAAAGGATTACCAAAGCTGATCCGTTCTTTGTGGTTTCTCTGCAGCAGCCCCATCAGTAGGTGTCTTAGGTTACTAGAAGTCTCTTTTGGGATGCTGGGAAAACACAACAAAGGAATGCAAAGTTTCCTATTCAAACTATTTTACACTGCTAATATAAATCGTGGAAAATAATAACGAACAAACTTACACAAGATATATGAGAGGAAACATGACTTAAGTCAGATTACTGGCTCATCCCAAGAATTTAGATACACAATAGAATCCAGGAAGAAGAGAAAACCTTTGGGTTGGTTAATCTCTGTATGCAGCTGTGTAAAGCGTATTGTATGTGTAGCATATATATAGATATATAGATAGAACATACTAATATTTCATACTAATATTTTGAATGTAGTGCTTCGGTGAATGAAAATACACATATTATTAATCTAATTTATAATTTCAGCGCCCTCTCTCTCTAGTCAGTACAGACTATGTGCGTGTGTTTATGTCTGTGTGGAGCTATGTGGGTCATGTGGAAAATGATAGCCGTGCTGGCAACTAGCTGGCAGCTCGGAGCAGGTTATATATAGAATGACAAGAAAACAACAAACCATGCCTCCCCACACACAAACACGGCCTGTCTTATCACCTGGCTTTATCACTGCTAAAGATAAGCATGGCCATGAGCCATACACAGGCTGGCAAAGCGCACCATGAAAACAGTGGGAAAACAATCCATAAATCCCTTTGAATGCTTTCCAGGACCAAGTCTTGAACCCTGAAGCACAACTGAGCTTTTAAAATGACTTTAAATAGCAGAGAGAACAAACTGTTTAGGCATTTATCAACTGATATCAAGACAGAGACACACACACATTACACATGGGCAACACCACATGTAGAGAGGTATATCATAGACAGGACGCTAGATTTGGCACCATACATTTGTTAGATTTTCAGACATAAACTGTGTGAGAGCAGCTGATTGAGAAAGTTCTGGATGATCAGCCCCGTCAGGTGTCGCCAGGTATCCGTTTCTTCCCCATTAGGACTATTTTTAGTGGAGTCCATGTGTGCTTGAGTGTGTTTTGTACACCATCCACGTGCACACTGAACATCATCATTCACAAACACACAAACTGGAGGGTGAACACAGGGCGGATGAACAGTAAATCATTCATCAGCAAACTGAGTGCGGAGACGACAGCTCACCCTGTACTGCCTGTTTACACCCTCCTCATCATCTTTGTGTGTATATTTTGTGTGTACAGTATATATATATATATACTGTTGCCCATAAAGTTGGAATAATTGTTCAATACCCCCAATTTTTGATCAATAAAGTTAAGATATAAACTTTATTTATCAAACACACACACACACACACATATGTATGTATATGTATATGTATGTATACATGTGTGATGGTGTGGGTTGTCCAGGGGTGAACTAACCTGGGTAAGAGGGTCCTGTTGCTTTCATAATGCAGACGGAGCTCCTGTGGTGTGCTGGCCTACACACACACACACACACACACAATAAACACGAGTTACCCTTGACCATTCACATGCTCACACGTGTACATATGCAAATGAGCACACCTGCATCCTTACAAATAGGCCATTGAATAAATAATAGTGTAAAGTTTGATTATTGATTGCCTACACCATTACAAATATAAAAAAGTAGTTACGCCACAGAAGATATATTCCAATATACGTAACATGTAGGTGTCTGATGATGCCAGCTAAGCCAGCTAAGTAAACATCATCGTTATAAGCAGCAGCTAACCTCGCACTGACCCTTGGACTTATCTCAACTCAGTGACCTGGCTGGCAGTAATAGACATGAATTCCTCTTATTCTCAGGGAAAATGCTATCAAGGTAACTGCAACATAAATAACATCAATAGGTACAAGAGGTCAAACAACAGAGAGTTTCTTCCTCTTTAACTGCTCATACATGGGGATGAAAATTGACTCACGGATAAAACATTAGCGCGGATAAAAGTTCAACATCTTATCTGAGCAGCTAGTGAACGGCAGAAAGTAATACCTGGTATTGTGAAACAATATTTACTATGGGTTCAGTGAAGGGCTAGCAGCCATTTCTGCGTGCCCCCCTGTCTGTAAACAAGACTCTTTCCTAACAAGTAGACAAGCTGTTCCTAAATTTTCCAGCTAGCACCACTGGAGACCAGGGAGAGTGTCACCCAGCAGTCAGGTGGCTTTTAATGATTGCGTTGTGGATCATGTTGCCTCTCTGTGTTGTGAAAGGGATGCATCATGTTCAGTTTTGTGATAATGAGTCTGCCGGTTCTAGGAACTAGAGCCAAACAATTTCACGAGTATTTCTAATTATGGAAGAGCCCTAAGCAAGCATTTGTTAGTAAATTGCTAAATCTATTTACCTAAACAATTTAAGGAGTGATGCTGCAGTTTTATGCATCTGTGTGTGTGAGTGTGTGCTTTTCAGTGCCACTCACATAAAATGGTGCCCTTCCAGTCAGACACTGGTAAACAATAGTACCTATACTCCACAGGTCAGCTTTAGCATCATAGGTCTGGGACATGATGACCTCAGGAGCCTGTGTCCAGACAAACACAGATTACAGTTTAGAGACACACTGACATTACACATTGTTGGCACAGCAAACCAGACACCTTAATACTCACCATGTACATGGGAGAGCCACACAGGGTGGCTGCCATAGTGTTTGTCTGCAGATGACGTGCAAACCCAAAGTCAGCTGGAAGGTAAGACAAATAAGGTGAGGGACATACAGTAGAGTCTATGTCTGTGTGTGTTAGGAATAACATGCACCATCTTGTGTAAAACATTGCATTTCCACAAATATTCAGTTGCTCTAATACTCAGCCGAGTGAAGTCATTACCTATCTTAATGCAGGTATTGTTGGGACTGCACCTGCGCCCCCCTTGTTGGCAGAGCAAGATGTTCTGGGGTTTGAGGTCTCTGTGCAGGATGCCTTTACTCTGCAGGACCTTCATAGCCTGAGCGATCTGCTGCAGGAATATGCGGATGGTGTCCTCACTCAGCGTTCCCTTAGCTTAGGGCGAAATACAGGCGGTGATATAAGATCGTGTTAGCATTGCAGCATATAATTGAAAAGGTTATTGTAGCCTATGAGTGTCTTATTGAAGAGGAAATTATTAATCGGTTGATTGAATCGGTACAGTTTCGACTACTGATTAATCATTTTAGTCAAATGCCAAATATTGACTAGTGTTCCATCATATCAAAACACATATTTTTGGATTTTGGGCCAGGAAAAACAAATAATTCAAGTGTTTCAACTTGGGCTGAGTGTGAATTTTACTTAATATTTTGATTTACTATGTTTGTTCTTGCTCTCTCACCAGAAACTCCCTAACGATGTGAGGCGAAGATGCAGACATCTAGTTACATCAGTGTGTGCGTCACTGCTGCCATACTTCATGGAAGAGAACTTTGTTTACGATGAGGCTTCATTTGGGAATTAATGTTGAGGCCATCTGACTTGCTAGCTAGCACCCCGCTACCCCTCCCTCCCAGTACATCCAGTATTTATAGCTGCAGTGTTTTTCCACCGGAGGACAGGGGATAAGTGAGTGGCAGATGGGTGAGGTCATGTGAGTGCTCCGTGAACCTTGCCAAGTGTGACTGAGTGTGGCAAGTAGCTGGATGTGCCTCCTTGGCAGGTAATGCACAATGGGCAAGTCTACAAAATAAGAGACACTGGCCTACTTTAGCATTTAAATAGACAAATCGACACCAATGAGGTAAATTTAGCCTAAGAGGAATCAACTTCATGCCCTCAGCCGTGTCATCGTATTTTTAAAGAGGGTTTGAATCTTCAGGTGGAAATTTTAAGTGTGACAGTCAAGTGAGAAAAGTTTCTTTTGTGGGCGTTATCATGGCCAATCATTCTGTACTGGTTTCTTCATCGTTTGTAGTAAATCCCTTGGAAAAAAAACAAGCCAATTCTCTGGGTTTAATTTTATCTGGGTTAAGCACTTGGGTGTATTAGTGATAATTTACCCACTGACCTGTGGGAACCTTAAACCTGAATTCTACGTTTGTACTGCTCGGCCCCTCAGACATCCTGTTATTCCAGAGTGAAACAGTGAAAAAGCTCAGCCAAGCCTCTAGAAGCCACAGCGGCCTGCCAGTACAGCGGTAAGCTGCTCCAAACATATTTACAAGCAGCAAACTGTAACCTCTGGTGCAACAGCGAGGGGTCGAGAGAATGGACCCTTTTTTGATTTGACCGCAGGTGAAACAGAAAACTTTACAGTAGAGATGTGAGCTATATTAACCCCCGCGTGACGTAGCAGACTTACAGTGAAGGTACTCTGCCAGGTCGCCTCCATTGCAGTACTGAGAAGACAAGAAAGGCACGTCATGATAGATGCTGTGACAATGCTGCCTTGTTAGTGAATGTGCTTTGCATTTCCACGTGCCAAAAGAGACCAGGCATCACCAATTCTAAAACAACTTACCTCCATGACGAGATACACGCATCCTCCAATTTCCTGTAGATAAAACCAGACAAAATGCAAATGGTCATTTTAAGAAAGTACAGCAACTGGGATACACCCATGCAAAGAATCTGGTTGAAAATGTAAAATATGACAGAAATGAACCGTATCTATATCATGTAGAGCGATGGGGAATTATGGCAGAAACCAACAATCCATCAGAGTCTAATTAGCAGTGACCCAGGTTATATAACAACAAGTCGCGCCAGCTCATTTCTTCGACTGAGTTGACTGAGTTGACTGAGTTTTTGGCCCCTCACAAGCAGTGCTTCGAGAAATTCTGGGTCCCTGAACATCAGCTAACTCGAAACTGTATACCGTCTTGGCTCCTGTCCAGCTCTGGACCCGCTGAATCATCCAGGACCCACCCCCCAAAATCAGCACCATGCTTACTCGCCATTAGAAGGTTACAGATTAGTGACGTGACATGGGGTGGGGTAAAAGGGATTTGGGTGGGAAGTAATGAGTTGGGGGAGCACGTTGCCTCTTTTCTATCAAGTTAAAGCTAGAAGGGTGTGGGTGGTGAAATTTGACCACTTGTGCTATTGTATAAAACACACCTTATGGCTATTACGATGTCGTGTATCACTATAGCAGATAATAGAGAGATTGTGTCGGTGGCAGATAAATGAACACGCCGCTGTCTTCAAGCGGTTCCTGTAGGCTGACTACAGGTGTGTCCTCTGGAGTCATGAGCCTGGCGCGCTGGTGTGTGTCTGCTGCTGCGAGGCGCTAGACTGACTCTGTGTTTTCTAAGCCATTGTTTAACTGGCTGCACCCTGCCATCTGTCAGAAGCACCCCTGTCTGGCTGGTGTCGGTAAGGTGAGAAGAGGAAAGCTCTCACACTTACGCAAAACCTCACATCCAAGCAAACGGTTAATGTCCTGCACTAGTTTAAGGAGATCTATGGGATGCAGTAGAACTCCCTATGGAGAAATCAGTCTCATGTTCAGATACTAGATGTCATATTAGATGCTCAAAAAACATAAAACATAATCACACAGCTCCACTTCAGGTCACTGAGGTTGCGAGCCCCATGAAAAACTACAACATCCATCAGCCAAATCTGCATCACATGAGCAAATGACGTTCAATGTAGCAGGAATATGTAAACATTTGCAACATGTGGCAGCTGCAGCTCTGCATGTGTGTTACTGAGGATGGCTCTGATGTGTCTGAGAGGAAGGAAGAGGGAAGATCTTTACCTGGTAGTCGAGTAGTCTGACAATATTCTCATGTTTGAGCTCCTGGAGGAAGTGGGGAGGAACACTTGAGTTAAAAAGGCACACCAGAGAGGGACTGACACAGAATGTGTGGCAACATTAAAAGCATGATTACCTTCAGGATTTTGATTTCTTTGCCAAGCAGAGACTGTGATTTGGCCAAGTTTTTCTTGTTGATACACTTCACAGCAACTTCATAGTCCCGTTTCTTGAAGGGGGGGAAAAAACAGGATATAAATACACCAGTTTTAGGCCACCAGCCTTTTGCCTCAGATGGCGTTACAGAAAAGTTACCTCTTTATGTCTGCCTTTGAACACCACTGCAAAAGCACCGTGACCGATCAGGTCCTTCCTGTTGAACTCAAACTTCCCAACAGACTCCATGGATAATAAAAATAAACGCGTTCAGGTATCCGAGCAGGTTAAGAGGTTGGTTTTTCCAGCTGAAACACACGCGCAGTCCCACGACACCTCCCTCGTGCCGGTAAATCCCATTTCATTGATGAAAAACACTGTCTGCGCCCGTGACGAGCTGTCTGACCTGAAGAAACATCGGTGACAACATGACGAAGTTTGTGTCAACACAAAAAAGTTGAAACAACGTGCGCAGGAACAAATAACTGTTTGTCAAATTAAATATTAGCGAGCCGCTGTGCTTGTTTAACGGCTCCAAGTAGTGTCTGTCACTTCTTTACAGCCGGTAAAAGGTAAAAGCTCACGTCAGTGTTGGTAAATCGCTGTTTGTTTTCAGAAACTGTGCTCTGACATTATTGTCTTCTTCACCTCCACGCCATACGCTGCAGTTATTCATATCTCACCGCGCGCATGCGCAGACACACCGGCAGGCGTTTGATGGCGGCGCCTTCAGGGACACCTCGTAAACTCTTAATTCAGCGTCTTATTTTGGCCAAGGATTATTTTTAAATTCTGTGTCAGGAGGGACGCATATTCCAAATGCCGTGTTATGGAGGCTGGTGTTGTTAATTTTGGAGCCCAGACGCACAACACATGTTTTGCTCTTGTGTGTATGATGTCTATGATAATTTTTATTGGTCAAAGGTGTATATGCACACACTCCTGTTAAACGAAGCTCACAGAAATATTCTAAAGTGACCATGAACAGGATTCATGATACAATAAAATCCATCAATCTATCCTCAATTAGTGAGGCTAATTCATGTGCAGTATTACCTGCCCCAAGGCCCAGGGGCCTAGATCAAGGTGACCAGAGACTCTGTGACAAGTGATGGTTCAGTTCTCATGAAATACTCAAAGGGAAAGAAAAACCTTACTTCAGTCTGAAGATGCCACAACAAGGAGGCCACCATGACACGTTCAAAGAAATGTTTTTTTGTAGGCTGTTTAGGCCTCTTGGCCCGTCACATTACAGTTTCATAATCCATCAATGCGTACATTTCACAGAAATGGTTAACCTTACATGCCAGAGGACTGTGTCCCTCATCACTTCCAACAGAAGTGCATAAGGAAGGCATCTTTAATGGCCAGTGTGAACAGTAACAATGGTTACAGCTAGCAAAACTTGTTTAAACATTGAAAGAGTTGAAAGGTTGTTAACTTTAATGCTTTTAAGAATTCAGTGATAGTAAATTTTTGTTGTACCTAGTTGTTTGCATAACGCAGGATGTCTGAATATTAGTCAGTTTAACAGCAACTATGAAGTATTAATATTCTACAAAGCCAACCTGACCACAAGTAGATTAATGACTATGTAACTCACTAGTATCCACCACTTAGCACAAGTCTTACCGACCTATAATCACGACAGATGTGAAGATGATAATGAAAATCATGCAATAAAAAGGACACTGATTTCTTATCATAAACATTTTATAATAAAGATAATTGGAAGCACAAACCATAGTACCATAAGACAACAATACAAGCATAGAAATAATTGAAATGAATGAAATATTCAACTTTAAATCTGACATGAAACGTGAGCGCAGAGTGACTTACAGTAAATCCTGTTCTAGGAGACTTAATGTTGGTACAGTGTAAGATAAATGGCATTTTAAAATGTCATCTCCCTCCATTCTCACAGTATGTTAAGAAAAAAAAAAGCAACAACCATATCAAGTCCCTCCGGTGTAGAACATATTTCATATTTTACTTTACAAAAATGTATGAAAATCTAAAAGAAACAAGCAACAGAAATAGCTAAAGAAACCATAAAGCTTCACAGAATTGCCTCCGAAACACAGGCAGCTTTCACTATTCCTCAAAAAGCATAAAATGTGAGGTACTGCAAATATACCAGTCTGTTCATTTCACGAGAGCAAACACACGAATAGACACAGAATTGAACAAAATGACGCGATGATTGTTGAGCTGTGACGCTTAGCAGAAGACATGATGCAGAACTCAGAATCACAAAATAAATAAATACATTATATCAGAATTACATAGGGTCTAATTCACTGCTACTTCATTCATTGATATTATGCAGGTATTGTGTTGTGCAGTACCCATAATTGGATTAAATCTGCATGAATCAGGTGAATCTTGGAGAAGTTCATCCAGGTCTGTGACGATAACTGCTAACAGCTGATGAAACTATTATATCACTGCACACATTTAACACTACATTTAAGGAAAATATACTTTTTTTCCCTGGTCTTTTACAATCCAAGTTTATGCTTTTGTACCCAATACCCTGAAAATACTTTTCATCACCTCAAAATTTAACATGTTACATTTTCTGCAGGTAAATTAACACAGATGTAATTGCACTATTTTATTGCGTGAGACAAATTACGTGTCAAAACACATCACCGTGATTTAAAGTCGCATTTTGACATTTTGGGAAATTATTTGCTTATTTGCTTTCTTGCTGACGCTGTCCTGCCTGTAAATTAAATATGAAGCTACCACCAGCAGCAGGTTACTTCAGCTTAGCTGAGCACAAATTCTGGAAGCCGATGGGGATGGTAAAACCACGTAGTGTCGTCTATACACTAGTGCTTTTGTGCAGATTGAATTAAGGAGATGTAATGAGTGGATTAGTGTGCTTTAGAGGTGCTGCTAGGCGGATTTTGTCACCTTTGACCGGAGCCAGGCTAGTTGCTCCCCTGTCGTGTTCAGTCTTTACGCTCAGCCAAGCATATTTATTATACAGACGTGAAAGCAGTATCAGTCTTTTCATTTTCATTCTATCCTCTCAGACCAAATAACCATATTTCCCAAAATGTCAAATTACTCACAGGTGAAACAGACAGATGGAGAAGCTTCACTGACCTCAGAAATCCCTGCTTTTGCTTTTGGGAACACAATGTGATTTTTTTTTTTTTTTATGTGACAATAATAAGGCACAGTCCTCATAGTCTGTTTGTCTTTGCAGGTGAAGCTGTTAGTCAGCTACGCCGCACCGCCTTTGGTATCACCTTCACTTGAGCGGATGAGTGTCCAATTCATTATAGAACATAGTGGGAGTAGATTCTGGCCAGTGTTCGTCATTCTATACTAGTGAGCTTCAGATCGCTCTCCTGCCACAGACAGAGGTGGCGATCTGCGGTTCTACACAGCGGAGAGGTCGATACGATTGGCTGAGTTGGTGCTCTTGTCCCACGTGTTCATCTTGGTGGGAGTGACGCCCTCCTTGTTTCCATTCATCTAGTGGATGGGAAGGAGAATGTCAGCCTCAGGCACTTAAGAGTTGAACAAGCTAGTTTTTTTTGTTTTTGTTTTAGCAAATCTTCAACACCAGCACTCACAATGTCAGAGTTGAATGGCTTCACGTTGATGTTTCGGATGGAGCTGCTGGTAAGAGACCACACCTTGGTTTTGTGTTTGAAAGCAGCTCTGACCTACAAAAAGAAATACAGCCATAACAGACAGTGGCGACGAATGTCAGGAAAAATACATCTTATCGCCTTAACATCTCCACTATCTCCCATAAAGATGCGATGAAAACATTGTAAAGGTTTATCGCCGTACCTCAGAGTTGAGAAGACAGTGAAACAAGAAGACAAAGAACCCCTGGAGAGAAGAAGAAGAAGAAAAAGTAAACTTTTGCAGCGGGACAACATTTTTGAAAAGAAAAAGTCGTGCAGGGAAGAGCTTACTTGTAACGAGTTGAACACAGCAAAGATATACAGGAACGGCAAAGAGTGCGTGTTGACAGCAAGAACACCGAAGATCCAGGAAATGCCGAGTATAGGCAGGAGCACGGCCACGGCCTTTGCAGTTAACCTTGAAACAACGCAAGAGACGACCACGTTTCTACTGCTAATAAGAGAGTAGTATTTAAAAATGAAAAAAAGCAGTGAATCATGAAAACTAAAGAACTCACTTGACTGCATTGGCATCTCCGTGGACCTTGTAACTCTCTCCGCTGATCCGGGATATGATCCTGGTCACAGATATCAGAATGCCAATGTTGACCTGGGAATCAGAAATAAGGGGAGATGACTTTGCTTCTTTCCTCCCTGATTTCAATACGAGCTTACATGGAATACAGATTCAATTGTAAACGAAATCACACAACAAATTGGGAACCATAAAAAAAAAAAAAAAAGCTAATTTTTTTGTCTAATGCCTCACCACAATGACAAACAGAGCGGGTGCCACAAATGCCCAGATGGCTCCATTCTTCAGTGACAGCCAACAGCTGAGAAAACAAGGACAGAGGCAAGAGTGAAGAAGGGAGAGAAGTCACATTGTGTTCTCTTCCAAGTAAAAATGCTATAATGCTGTAATGTAAATATGGAATGACATATGTTAACCTAAAAGCTTTCTGAGTAACACTGAACATGGTCGATGGATTCAATTTCTTCCACAGGTGATGTCATTCTTATGCAAGCTCTGAGGGAATAAAATTGATTCCATACAATTCCAGTGATTTTTCTCTCTTCTTTTTTTCAACACAGGTCATACTTACTTGTCAACCTCGCCGTAACTGTCCAGAGCTGATGTCATGGACACCACACATATTACCAACGGAGAGCCTGATAACAGACAGAAAAACAAACACGCATGTTACACATTTGCTAAAAATGTAACTCTGTACCCACGACTGGACTAATGGGGCAAAAATGCGATGTGGGGCCCCGTTGACCTGATCATATTTCTCTGATTATCTCCTGTTGTGTTCAAATACCCAACAAACACAATACCTACTTAATATATCACTGCAGCTCAGATACCCAACTGCACAGCTTTTTATTTTATTTCAAAATCATTGTATTTGTTTTATTTTTTTCATATTTATGTTTCATGACTTGCAGTGCTCTCTGTGTTTCGTTTGCTTCCACATCTACCTATTTTTCTTTATGTTTATTGCATGCGACCAGTTCTTTCTAATGTAAAACTGGCTCGGCAACAAAACCCTTTTCCGATTCGGATTCAGATCACAGGGTTAGTGGTGCAGCCTTGTTAATGACAGCATCAACACGAGTTTCCAGCGCTGTCCTATTCTTAGATCAACAGGAGGATTTAGGAATCACCTTAAGACAACCTAGCAGACCTTAAAGACTTTGTTATCACTGATCCAGGCTAAACAGCGACATGGCCAACATGGTAAACTCCACCCATTGTAGCACATGACTCTGTGTGCACTTTTAAACCAAGTGGTGGTTTTATTCATCTGCTGTGCCGCTAATTGCTCATTTCCCTGAAAATAACTCTTACTCTGATGCCTTGATCTTTTTGCTTCTAGCATACTATTACCACAAGGACATTTTTTACTTTGACGGAGGAAAAGAACGACTAAGTAGTCAACGGCCTTTATCACAGCTAATAGCAGCAGCAATCAATTATAAAACGAGCATTTGCTTTTTATGTATAACAACTATGCTTCTAACTGTCAGACAAGTCTCCAACACATAATTTGCAGTTGGCCACACAAAATGAAAAATGACTCTGGCTGAAAGAAAGGAAGTAATAAAAAAAAGGATCGTTTTTTTCCACTAATGGGTTCAGCATGTGAAGGGGAGACTATGCATTCCTCTGCAGCCAAAGACAGTGTACATATGTCCCAGATTCTTTTTATCTGTCCATCAAACTCCAGTTTACTGAGATGAGGAGAGGCAGTTGTTGTACTGGAATGTAATTCAAAGCAGGTTTATTTAACAGGGTCACAGATATTTACATTTCATAAACAATATATTCCCTGGTAAGCTCACTTAAAAAAAATCTAAATATAAAATCATATTTACAGTAATGGCCTTGCATGAGATAGAGGAAGGACACTGGGACCATAAAATTAGATGACATAGTGTGTTTCTGAACAGGCAAATGAGAAAGTGACATAAAAAAAAGGTATGTTTGTTATATTCTGGAGTGAATATGCCAGACGTATCATCTGGGGTTTCCATCTAAGGTCAGTAGTTAAAGACAGCTGAGCAGACCTACCCCAGCCGATGCCGTAGTAGTAGAAGTGTTTGCTGCCCTCAGAGCCAAACACCTTGACCACCATACTGTAGAGGTGGAGGCCCTCCACCAACATCCAGGCGAAGGCGCTCAGAAAGAAGAAGTGAAGCAGGACAGCCATTATCTTGCAAGGCAGCTGGGAAAAGGAAGAAAATGAAGTTTTTTATTTATTATTATTATTTGATTTCTAATTTAAAATCATTAACCTCATCATCATCATTCCAATAATCATCACCCTTGTCACCATTGTCACAGTCTTTTTCTTTATTGTCTTGGCCGTCGTAACCATTGTTACAAACACTGAAGTCACCAGCAACAATGTCGCCTGTGCTGTGTACCTACCGTGCCCGGGCCAAAGCGAGCACTGATGAGCAGTAAGATCTCAGCCACCAGGATGGCAAAGGACAGGTTGGCGTGGATGTGGTAGCGTTGGTTACGGATGGTACTCACTGACCTGCAGGGCAGAAGGAGGACAACATCACATTCACCCACTATGGTACTTTGGTACTAAAAAAAAGAATACTTGGTATACAAAACATAAAAGGTATATGTTTATGACATGTATATTAAATATTATATTGACGTGTAGGTCTACTAACTGATAAAGAATGTAATAAAGTGGTCGTGTGATTATACTCACGACAGAACTGCAAAAGTGACCAGAGTGATGGCGAGACAGAAGATGGAGATTGAACAGCCAACATAACCAATGGTTGACAGTGCCACCCTGTGGCCAGTGGTGAGCTGGGCATAGAGACACAGAACCATCAACACTGGACAGAAAAACATTAAATGCAACGCTGGTTTAGCCTCTTCCATTCAGCCTATGCCATTAGCCAGGATAATCAAAGGGCCCCTGTTGAGTTTATGACGATGACCACAATACTGACTCTCTTAAGTATTTATACTGTCATACAGTTTTAGCAAAATGCTTTGAATTCCTTGTTTTTAATCCTTTAAAAAACATTTTTTTTACAGTTTTTAACTGTTTTTGAACTTGAGTTTTTCTCTTATATGAAGTCTGTAAATGTGCAATCAATAACTGCTTTTTATGGGAGTTTTTTCTTTTGGGATAAGCATTTTTGTGTATTGTCCAAGAGTGACAGTGATAATTGTGTTTCTCCTTACGCACGTATCCTCGGAGTCCAGGCTATTTTGATGGTTTAGGTTTGATTCTCCATTAACTGTCTTCACATGAGCCTTGTTATTACGAGGGCAGAGGAGTCTCAGCCTTCCAGAAAAGGGATATGTGGGATGTTCCCTCGCAGCTGAGGGACGAGGCAGCCCACTAATTAGAGACTGGCTAGGGGAAAGTATAGCATCAAATAGACTTCTGCTCCTTAAATACAGCACTGGCCCACTTAGCTGCAATAAGAAGTCCTCTTTTCTATTTAAAGGAGCCATTGTGGATGCTAAGCGTAGTCCCCTGGCACATATTCTTGGATAACAAAGAGTCAGACTGCGGTGACAGTTTACACAAATTTGATTCCAAATTGTTCTATGTGCAGATAGATTAAATGTAAAATACTGTACAGGGCAGTGCTCAGAGGAGAGAAGAGAATTAACGTTATTCCAGATGTTTTACAAGGACAGTTTTTGTAGGATGGTTCAGAGGGACAGCTTTTGGACTCTTGAGAGGCTGTGGTCCTGGACCACTGACCTATGTAGCGACCCGGAGGAACCACACTTAATCATGGTTGTCCAAAGTACTTCTGTATAAAACCACCAGTAAAAACCACCATTGTGACTGTGCAGGCCTGCTTACAATTGACCTACAGGGAGGAACGATAAACTGTCCCACGGCTGCAGTGGGGGCTTCTGGTTGGTGGGTTACTGTGTGGTAAACCACATCTTCCTGTCCAATTATGTTCCAACAAATGTACTTATTTTGTGACAAAGACAAAGACACACTATTGAACATGGCTGGCGCAGAGTGATAAACTTTCCTCTAACTTTCCTGCAACACATTAAATAAAAAGCACTGTGGTATAATTCCTCAATAGGCCTTTTTCAAAGCAGACATTTTGATGTGTCATAGCAGGAAAAGCACAGGTGTTACTAATAACATTAACAATGGCTTGTTAAGTGTAAGCCATGGCAGTTTGACAATGAGCTAGCATGCAAAAATACCAGGACCACGGATATATTAGAAGAACTGGAGAACTGGATGCTGGACTCAAGAATGCTTTTTGGGCTGCAGGGGATTTTTGTTGTTGTAGTACTTTGACAGGCTACTGGAAGCAAATGGAAGAAAATGAAGCAGCGAAATGGAGCAGATAATTTAGAGCTTTACTGTTTTTACTGTGACAAATGTCCTCTATGAAAAATGTAAATGTTAAACCTGAGATAATTCAATTTTTGGCCATTTGGGTGCAGCACACCAAGCTGAAAACAATGCTGCTATATGTCTTAGAAAACAGTTGCCAATTATTATACATCTGGCAGATTTGAAATGCAAAATAAGCATTTATTTGGAACAGACTTTCTGGTGCAATATCAAGTCTAATAATAATTTTTCATCCTTTTTGCTCTGTTTTGGTTTCCACCACCCAGTGAGGGCATTGTCTGTCTCTTTAGCTGCTAAATGCTTCACTATGTTCACCAGCTAGTTGGGCAGGTAATGTTCAAATCAGGTTACCGGAGCGTTTTCACTGAAAACAGCTGCCTGCTGTGATCCATTGCTGATATAAAATAAATAAGAGCAGCTTTGAAGAGTAGCTGAAATGCCGTACCTTTAGAGGCACCACTTGCATAAGTATGGCAAAGTTGGTGAGGTGGTTGCACAAACACACAGAGTACGCCATGTTTCCATCTGAGCGTACGCAGCCTTCGTTGGACCATACTCCCTCATTTGAACTGAAAAGGATGACAATTAGGCATAATTTACGGAGAAACTACACTCAAGACATATAATAATAGTATAAAGATGCATTGAGAATAAATACACAGAGACAAATAGACAAGTTTTGAGTAACTGCTGGCAGAGATCACTCAACATGATCCATTGTGGGAGGCACACACAGAGACATTTCTTTGCTGAATGTAGCAGGGCAATCTGACAGGGCAATCCAATAATTCACATTTTTCTCGAGCTTCAGGGCAAAGGGGAGTAAGGAGAGGAAGCCTTTGAATCCAACTAAAACACACTCCCTTTTAAAATGATTTATGATTTCTGAATGGTGTTTTGGCTCCATTTATCAGATCACTATATTATTGCTCAAGATACAGCAAACTGAACCAGCAACACATGTGACACTGGGTGTTTCTGATTTGAATGAGAAAAGAGAAATGCACCTTTTCCAAGTCATCGGTCATTTCTCGAGATTTAAAGCCTTAAAGACTTGAGCAACGGATATGCAAAGAGCCGACAATCATGATAAAATCTCTCTGGCTCCAGATTTGAATGAATAATTGAGGCATGCTGCATTTAAATCACGAGGGCAAACCCACCTGTAGTCCAAGAAGGCACAGTAGAGGAAGACTTTATTGCTCTGATTTAGGACTTGCTCTTGCTGTTCTTTACTCTGAAAAAGAAAAGTCAAATCAATCGGAGGTCTCTAATTGCTAGAGAAAAGCATGTGATGTAGGGAAACATCAGCTTTTGGATTGTAGTGGCTCATTAAATTACATGCTTTGTTGGGCCAAAACTCAGAGGAATTGTGTTCGGAAAATGTGCTTTGATCAAGGAGACGACGTTGGAATATTTTAGACGCAAATTAGCGGCATTCTTTCCTTAAAGCTATTTGGCTTTCTTTCTATCCATATGCTCAAGAGAAGCATCGCATCTAGATAAGTGAGATGTATTAGGACTAAAAATAAATGCTACAGTTTGTATTTAAAGAGGAATAAACCACTGTATGGTGGTGTTTAAACGGCAATAACAGAAGACTTGAACTAAGGATGTGTGAGATCATTCTAAAGGACAGACAAGACGCAGATCGACACACAAAGGTGATTATTAAACTGAGCGAAAATCCCTGCTGTCTTCAAAAATCTTATTTGATTGTAACTCACTTTTTCCGTGTCATTCCTTAATATATGATTTGGAGCCCCCAGAGACAGTGAGCTAATGGCTACGGTGCAAGAATGCAGTAATTGGGGCTTGGCCCTGGTTTCAGGTCAAACCACTACCCTCCTCAATCTGTCATCTGAAGAAAACAACACTTTCATTGGCTGGTTGGGTGTATACTGAGAGACTGCACACCTCTTCTCGTTCCCCAAGCCTTAACTCTCAGACTGAATAAGTGTATGATTAGATGGACTGTGTCTGCGCTATTTCCTTCTGGAAAAAGTGAGTGTGAGAGTGAAACTGACAGTCAGGCTGTCTGTTTCCTGGCCCATAGGCTCAGTGATTCATATTACAAAGCATAGCACAATACGTTGACTTCATTATGTAACCAAATCGTTGCTCTCATTCTGTCTGTTTCGCACATGCAGCTCTTTAGTCATCATGTATTGTGACCCTGGAGATGGATGCGATGGATAGATATTAATGTGGCCCATTAAAGCGGGCAGCACAGCGGGTCCAAGAACCATGAGAGCGCTGTAAATGCACCCCGTCATCAGAAGCCGGCCGCCAGATTCGAGGAGCTGCAAGCAACCCTGTGGGTGAATTTACTGCTCCCCCGTGGGCTTTAATAACTCACATTTCTTGTTGGGTGTAAATGAAAGCAGATGGACGGGAGACAAACTGTAATTGGCACACTGTAAGCCTTGCTTTACAGTGTTGTATTTGCTCTCTGCAATCGCTGAACCTTTAATCTTCCTGTGCAATGAAGGAAGACTAATTATTCACATTAAGCACAAAATGTAAACCCTGGCTCATGGGAAACGATCCGTCATTTTCAAACCATGATATGTTCCAGACACAAGCTAAAATATACATTAACCAGCAGACCATCACATATAAGGAGTTCTCTCTGGCTAAGCTTCCTCTCCAGCAACTGTCTGCTTGTGGTACATCCAGTGCGTGTTTGCCAGTTGATACCCAGGGAGAGGTGCAGGAACCTGAAATCCACTGGTGAGTGTTAAACTGCACTCTGAGATCTGGCCGAGCTTTGCGCGCACGTCGTTGTTCCCTTGGTGCCCTGAGGCCTCAGCCACGAGCCAAGACCGGGGCTGGCACTCCAGACCTTTATTAACAACAGAGGGCCAGCAAAACACCGCCATTGGAAATCACTCTTAGCCTTGTAAGGAGGATGGACGCAGAGAGGAAGAAGAGAGTGGAAGACAGTGACAGGAGAGTGATGCAGAGAGAGAGGCTGATAAATCAGAGATAGTCACGGTGTTTCTGGTGCTTCCATGTTAGCAGGTCCCTCTTGGTGCAGCTGCCAACCTAAGCTCTACCTACAGTGCCTGCTTTAACCGCAACTCACCCTTTACAACAATCATAAGTGGTGGAAGAAGTATTTAGAACCTTTACTTCTATTAAAGCACCACGGCAACACTGTTAAAATGTTCCATTACAAGTAAAGG
This sequence comes from Pempheris klunzingeri, assembly GCF_042242105.1. Taxonomy (NCBI): domain Eukaryota; kingdom Metazoa; phylum Chordata; class Actinopteri; order Acropomatiformes; family Pempheridae; genus Pempheris; species Pempheris klunzingeri. The sequence continues at coordinate 27,051,160 of NC_092018.1, forward strand.
TCCTGCATTCAAATTCAAACTTCAGTGAAGTCAAAGTATTCATTCTGCAGAAAATGGACTCTGTACCTGATGCATTACTATACAGCTGACATTATTAGATCACTAATGGTGATGCATCATTTTATTGCTGTAGCTGGTGACCAAACTGTGTAATACACAGTACAGTAGTTTAGCCCAGTGGTTCCAAATCTAGGAGGTCAGGCCCCCTCTACAGGGTCGCAAAATAAATCTGAGCGGGCAAAAAGGAAGTAAAAACAGTTCTGCTACACAGATTTGAAATCACTTTTTTGGGAATTTCTCTAATCTTTTCTTTTTTGGTGATATATTGGGTAATTTTACCTCTTTGGGGTTCAAATAGTCATTTAGATGCAATAAAAACTTCAGAGGGTGGAAATCACTGTTTGGTTGAACCGCTAATAGACAACAATTAGTGAACATCTGAAATGTAAAAAGAGGCCCTGACTACACACGGCTTTTTGTTAAGGGCACTGGTTTAATGTTTAATGATGTGTTGTATGTTATATGTTTATCATTCACAAGTTTTAAAGTTAAGTTAAAGATGTAAATTCTTAAAAAGTAAACTTGTACACTATATGAATAAGTGTCACTGCTAAATACATTTAGTGGAATAGAAATGGAAACTATAGTGTAAAATGGAAATAGATACATATACATATTTACCCAAATTGTATTTAAGTGTGATACGAGAGTAAATGTGCTTAATTGCTTCCACTGGCAGCTATAATACGCTGTCCTGGGCGTTTTTAACTACCATTTCAGTTGAAACAGCTGCAGGGGGATAAAGGCACTGTAAATCATGATGCAACTCTTTTGGAGTGAACAAACACTTCTTAGCTGCCATGTCATCATCATAACATAACTGTTATATGATAGTCTTTTGCATAATAGATATTTAATGGTGTATTCTGATGACAGCGCAGCCCTACCAGCCATTTACACCGCCTCGCCAATCAGTTGTCATTGGGAACAAAAGGCCATCAACATCAACATGAGGACCACTGGCTGCTGTCTGGATGTGTCTATATCCCTCTAACCCAAAGCACGCCTCGTCCTTGGCTGTCGAAAGCCTTGCGCTGAGCCTGCTGGGTAGAATGATGAGGGATGAAAATAAACACTTGCATGCATCACAAAAGCATATAAGTCCTAGATGACACACAGAACCCAGCAATTTGTATAAATTCAAGCTTCTCCACCCTCTGCGGTGTCTTTCAGACCTCCCATGACTGGCAGAGCTGGAAGCTGGGAGCCTCGCTGTGGTTGAGCTAGCTTCGGCAAACGCTTACAGCACATGTCTCTGAAAATCCCAAGACATCTGACAACTCCAGGCCAATCTAAATCTTTGCTTTTGACGGCTGGTTCTAAAGCAAGGCGCAAATAAAGAAAAGATGGAGAAAGCTGCGCACCACCCATCATTTTTGTTTCAACAATCACTTCCAACCAGACAGGCTGGGCTCAGTAGAAATACAACCCAAAGACCTGAAGTACACTCACACACACACACACACACACACACACACACACACACGCTGATTAACTTGGAGCTATGAGTTCACCATCAGCGTACAGGCTTTTCTAACCTTCACAGTTCTGATTGAAAGAATATGGACTACAAAGCATTGTTGACCTTAGTTTGGAAACACTATCTGTAGTTTTTCATCCAGGTTTCCAGAGCTTGATATTAGCTTGCGAGCATGAGCCACAGAAATGGCTTGTGAGTGGACCTTGAATAAATATGAAATATAAAAAAAAAAAGTCTTGCACACCCACTCATTCCATCCAGCACTGTTACAACAATACGCAGCCACAAGAGCAAAAGGAGTCTAAATACAGGCTTCGGCTGTGCTAAATTTAAAAAGCAGCAAAAAAAATCACACAACAGTGCGAGCGGATAAGTAAGTGATCTTCTCCTTTTCCCTCAAACGTTCCAAATATTTGAGAGCGCAGACAGCCAGGGTGTAATTTGGACTGTGCTTTCTGCATTTGGTATAGATATCAGTTTTTAACAGTAGAGCCGCCAGCACAGCCCATGACAGCACTGAAACTCATCAGTCACACTTGACATGATTATCTGGAGCTACCTTCATCCTCTGTTTTAGTAGAGGTGTACAGTAGGTGAGAGTGTTAAAATATGAGTCAACAGCAAGGCTGGCTCGGTAAAGCCAGAGTCTGACAATGGCTAAATTGTTCTGCGTAACAACAGAGAGGCTATACGTGCTTTTCTCAAAAGCCACGTTGAATGCTGTTAAATTTAGCAAGGGAAGGAAACACTTTTTTGCAGTATGTCTGGGAAAGACACACCAAGGTACGGTGTTGGGTTACTAAGTCCAGCCGGCTCAGAAAGACCAAGCACAGTTTGAGGGAAAACCTGCCCACTGAACCACCTTAGGGTCAATATGTTAAAGCATCACACTGACACGACCTGCGGCTCTGACGGAGCACAGATATCAGAATTTTCATAACAGGGCTTTTCGATCAGAGGTCAGACTTGAGCTGATCCACATACAGCATATGGAGTAACAATCTGAGTCCGTACAGCAAAACACAACTGGCCTTGAGTGAGATCATGCTGTCAGGGGAAATGTAATAAGACGTGCAGCTGTGCTCTCAGTCTCTGAGGTAGACACTGAAAACAACGAGACGTGTTGATCGGTATGCGGGGTGTGAGGAAAACTGGGGACAATTAAACAACCTGGAAATTACAGAGTTGTTCTTGATAAGGTGAGCAGAAATAATGTACGGCGGTATTACTTTGGTTCAAAATAACAAACGTGACAAGTGCTTTTTTTTGTCCTTTAAGAACTCTGCTTGAATTCGTGTGTTCATTTCCCACGGGCTTTCATATGAGGCCACTGTTATATTTCTCTGGTCTCTGCCCTGTTGCTGTAGGAACAACATGTTGCATTCGTAAGTTGAGGGCTGCATTTTGAGCCTTTGCAGAGAGGTCCCGATGTGGCAAATATATGGGACCAAATAAGGGTAAGTCTAAATAAAGAAAGGACAACTGCGTGCAGAACCGAAGCAGAAAACTGCAACTCAAAATTACCGACGTTACATATGATCACGCTTTTATGTTAATGTCAGCATGAATGTTGAACTTTAAATGTACTTTCTGTTTTAAATCTGTATTCAGGTTTTCGCAGGGTTCACCAAGTTAAATTTAAGGCTTTTTAAGAAGTTTTTGAAACCACACAGAATGCAATTTGATAATCGTTTCACGATCTACTGACCAAAGAATGAAGTATGATGGAAAACCAGTAGGACTGATATGGCCTATAATTATTCACTATTATTAGGGCTGCACCTTGCAATTACTGTCATTTTTACTTAATCTGCAGATTCTTTTAATGATTAATGGATGATTGTTAGGCCCATAAAATATCAGAAAATTATCCAAAACCTGACAATATCGAATTACTGTTAATAAGATGAAGAAAAGCAGAAAACTCTCACAGTAGAGAAGCTAGAACCAGTGGATTTTTGGCATTTTTCCTTTACAAATGACTAAGACAATGAATTAAGTATCAACATAGCTAATGAGAAAACAAGCGTCCAAGCTTCTGTATCTAGGTACTGAGTGAAACCCCACAAACACAGATGTGAAAGCCTCTGGCATGCACAATCCACTGTCACAACAATCAAAACTGAATTTTATAGGTGAATGTAAGTGTATCTCCCTATAGCCAATAAACAGATACAAACTTTTAGTACCCTCTAAGGCCTTTTTTTAAGAGTGCCTCTTGCAGATACACTTTGCCGTAGGTAGAATTTTCACACAGCGTTTCTTTAGACATTCTCACATTCTTCCTAAAACTGCAAACCTTTTCTACACATTCACAGACTTGAATTTCTCATGTAGGGTTTCAGGTTCACAAAGGGGTTATGTACAAGCACCGGTTCTGAAAGCATTTCTGAACATTATCACACAAGGGCTCAAAGAAAAGACTCCTATAGACAGAATTAGCAGCAGGACCTTTTCTACTGTCCTCTGGGCTTAAGCTGTGCTCTGTTCAGCACACGGAGAGAGAGGTGGTGGTGGTGGTGGTGGTGGTGGTGGTGGTCGCGAGGTTGGAGTGGTGAAAGAAAAGGGGGTGCTAAATGGGAGGAGCCGTACAGAGAGACTGTAAATCTTTTGGCAAGAGAGGAATAGCAATAGCCAGACCTCCATCTGTGATTGATCAGTGTGTTGGCTCACACAGCCTGTGTTTGTATGTGTGTTGGTGTATGGATGGGTGTGGGCGTTTGGGAGAGAGAGAGAGAGAGAGAGAGAGAGAGAGAGAGAGAGAGACGGAGGAGAGATTTTTGCCCACAAGGTTTAAGCTGGGCGTGTGCTTGGAGTTATAAAAAGACTGGCAATAACGAGCAGTGATTATTGTGGCAGAAAGGACTGATACCAGCATTGGCATTCATGATTAAATGATTAAGAGCGTGATTATCTGAAAGCGCTAAATAACCTTTGTGTGTTTATTGTCAATGTTGCTGAACAATTAACCCATTATTTTCAACATGTATTGGAAGCTCCAACAAGTCTAGACGTCTTTGTGAAAACAAGCCGCCCAGTTTCCCTTTCGGCCCCTGACCTCTTTACTCACTTCCCACCAAGCTCTCCTTCATGTTCTTTAAACTATGGGAGGGGACCGATGAATACAGCTTAATGGAAAACTTAGTCACTAACAGTTTTCTGTCTAGTCACTTGGTAAATATTTGAAGTGATAGAGTAATGGTGAAGTCATCAACTCAATTTGATAAACTCAGTAATCATATTTTCTTAATTTACAGAGAAATGTCCAAGAAAGTCATGCTTTCGTTCAGCGTGTGTGGAAAAGAAGATGTTGTTTCGTCTGACATGTGAGGAAATATTGGGCTAGATGAGAATATTGATACCACTCTCATGCCTGTCTGGTAAATAAGCTTTAAGCTAAGACGTTAGCTGTACCCTTATATGTAACATACAGGTATGAGAGAGGTGTCAGTCTAACTCACTGGCAGAAAGCAGATAATAAAACATCCAACCATTTGTTTGAGGTTAGTGATTTGTCGTTCTAAACTACCTCACATTATGGGACAGCCAGAGGCCACCGGCGCCCCTCCAGCGCTGCCATCCTTCGCCTTGGCCCTTCTTGCAGAGCCGCCAAACTAACACACTGTTTTATGAGCCTGTAAAGCCAAGACCCCTTGTCAAAATCTGCTTTTTAAATCCTCTCATCTTCTTGACCCTATAAATGGACTTTGCTCATGAAATCAATCTTTCCATTCATTCACCTCATACCATCAGTGTGATGCTTTGACCAAAGAAGAGGACTGGGAGGAGGTGTCGGCCCTTTTATGTATGTATTAATGTTTAACTACAGACCCCAATGCCTTCCATCCTCATTTTTCTTCCCCTCTCCTCCCCTCAAACTGCTCTCTCTCAAACTGAACCTGAGTAAGGCAGCTGTAATAAATCACTGATGGAGCCAGGGTCCAATCAACACGGCAGCCGAATGGCGTGAGAAAACATGTGGGCCTCCAGCAGCCTTGATAACACCTAGTCTGGGTATCGAACTCGCTCCGTGCCACGTAACGTGTGATGGCGGCACCTCGGCTCTGACCGACTCAGCTGGGAATGGCATGACCTCACCGGGCTGTTTCAGTGTGCTCAGAGGGCATCAATCACGCCTGCAGGGTCACTCAGACACCTACCACATGGCTTTGACCTTCAGTGAGTGGTACCTGCCACGACACAACATTCTTTACAAGATAGTGACTCCATCAATCCACCGTACAATACTTTCTATCATGGCAGGTGTCGGATAGGGAAAATGGAAGACATTTGGGTCTGAGCCATGACGGTAGGCGACTGTTTATGCAGTGCAAGAGATGGCACACAGGACTTGTTGTAACCATGACAGCATGAAAAGACAAATGAGGAAGCGGACACATTTCTGCTTCAGACGCACTCGGTCCCTCCCGCTCGGTTTTAATGAAGTCACTGAGGATAAACAGAGAGGTCAGTTGCAAATCACATACTCTAGGCCACTGCGCCGGTGTCATGAGAAGACACCTTTGAGGTTTCACTGGTGCAGACAGTTAAGAGCTACGTAAACAATGATAGGAAAGGTCTCTGCCTCCAAGCCGGGGAGGTGATAAGTTTCCAGCAGCTGCCAAAGACCTTAAAACTCCAAAAATAGTCACTTTTTCACTAAACAAACCAGTTATAGTGAAACAACCCTTTTTTCTGGATGTGATCACAGCCAAAAGCTCCGTGTGCCAAATTACGCTGCAGCTCCTAAATATAAATCATCGTCCGAGCTATGCAGACTGCGTTACGTTGAAAAGTGCTGGCGTGGTGCGTTCCAATCAGCTCGCGTTAGCAATAAGTACAGCTTGTAACAGCTTGTTTGTAATGGGGCAGAGGGGACGGAGAATTATCCTTGCATCAGAGGTAAAGGCAATCAAACTAAAATAGAAACACCTTGACTCAAAACAAGGTGAGAGCAGAGCTGGTGAGCATCCCCAGCACTCCCATAACAAAGGAGATTATGAGCCCTCTCCCATGGTGTCTACTAAAACAAACACAGTAATCACTGTCACAGGAACCTAGACAGATATTTGCAGCATAAACTTTATTTCACCGGGTAAAATGACAGCAAACAAAGCAATATTACCATGGTTTCATGAAGCTGCGTGGCTTTCATTTGTGCTCTTACGAATGGGGAGAGAAAAAATTGGTAATTCACTTCAATAGAAAGTCAATGATTCTTGTTGGACTTGTAAATAAACAGAACTACATTGTTAGGGGTTTAGTCAGTCTTGTTTTGTTAACTGTCTCATTAATGTCATCGTGTTAATAGCCCATTAGACTATCATAGGATAGTCTAATGGGCTATTAACACAAAACATTCAGATGACAAGAATGTCTTCAAAATCCTGTCAATATGCAAAAACAATGACATGGCTGTGAGAAAACTGCCACATTTCTGACTTCACAGGGATGCAAGCTAATGCCATACACATTTTTCAGTTAATCTTCATTATGAGTTTGAACTGCATTTCCCATGGAAAACTGGCACAGCCCTTGCAATAAAGCAGCAAAGAAAAAATATGTTGTTCATAAAAGAAAGTTAATGTTCCTTTCAAAGCGCCCTAAGCCTGCAGTTGAAATGTCCATAATCAGTTTGCTCTCTGGAAGCCACATGCTCCATGAGGAAAAATGCATGCATGCTAATGAAAACCAAAATAGGCTTCGCTCTTTGTGCTGGTGAGTACCCAGCTGCACAGGCCTCGCTGATAGACACTCGTCATCTTACATAAGAGAATGCCAAGAATAGAGCTCATAGATTTCGTATGGGGGGATCCGACTACTGCAGCCGCAGGCAACTCTTTCCTCCGATAAGGTGGATGTCCCACACCCAACAACTGCGCCCGCCAACAGGAAAAGCACTCAGTTTTCCCAATGTGGCTGACTCACACAGAAAGCAAATGATGGATGAAGTCAAATGAGAAGTCAACGAGGACGCTGTATGGGTCGGTTCTTACCAGGACGTGGGTGAGGACGATCTTGATGAGTGGCGCTCCGGAGAGGTTGACTGACAGGGCCGGTGAAGGCTCCACTTTCAGAGAGATTAAACAGCTTGCTACCTGGATCTTGTGATCCTTGAAATCAGCTGCTTCGTTAATCCTAAGAGACAAAGCAGAGATAAGAGACACAGAGAATGCGAGAAAAGGAAGAAAAGGCAGAAATAAGATACAAATATACAAAAGAAAAAGACACAAGAGCTCCAGAGGGACATAAATAAATTTAAAAAAAACAGTTGTTAAGACAGAAGTGTTACACACGGGCCCACAGGCAGTAGCATTAAAGTGGGACTTTGATCATCTGTCTGTATAACTAATCAAACTGACAACAAGCAGCAATGCATCGACGGTGTTTCAAGGCAATCTGATATGTGACAGTAGGATCATACAAGCATCACCTCTCTATCATGACACAGAGGGGACATTGTCACCCACAGAGAAGCCAGGCAGCGGGGGAGCCGCATAAAAAAAGGGGGCACAGGCTTCTCTAAATGTACTGTTACTTGTTCTACATTGGAAAAACAGGTTGCTCAATCGCTGATATGTCAAGTTTGGTAAAAATAAACATTGTAGCATGAGTGGAACAAGCTGGCCCAGTGATGAGACAAGAAGTGTGTGTGTGTGTGTGTGTGTGTGTGGTGGGTGGTGTGTGTGTATGTGTGTGGGGGGGGGGGGCATGTAGAGCTAATAGCAGGGTGTATCAGTCAGTGGAGGCTGAGTGAGATGAGAGATAGGCCAGAGGACAGATAAGACCCTGGCCCCAGGCATCAGCCATTCTGTTCTTCAGGAAGCAGGGACGCCTTAGCGCCAGTGGACCTGACTCCCCACACAGGAAGTACAAAGGGAGAAGCCTGATTTTATGTTGTTGTTGATGTTGTTAAGTGGCTCAAACTCATATTTGAAAGTATAATATATTTTCCTAGATACACCCCATGCCAAATGTGTCATGATCCGATTGGAGTGGATTAACCAAAAGTGTGGGGTCTCTTTATCCGACTTTCCTGTTCTGTCCTCTCACCTGGTCTTGACAGGGCTGATCTCTTTGTAGTAGTTGTTCATGTTGTGGTAGAAGAGGCCAACGATGGTGGTTTGAGCTGAGGAAAAGAAGACAGCGCTGAGGAGTTGAACATGAACGGCATTGAGCACGGGGCTGGGAATGTAATGCAGTGCTGTTAAAATGCTCACAAAGAGGAGAAGTTAATTAACGCTGCCTTGCCGGCGCACGCTGGCACTGGCAGGCTAATGGGACGGCCATGTACTCGCATGGGGGTGAAACAGAGTCGGCCGCGAATCACGTGGATGTCGGGAAATCTTATGAAACCTCTGCATGACTTCACCGGGAGAGCAGGGGGTCTGCTCCCCCCTCCCCTATTCTGACCTATCATCCAGCTCGGTCCCACCTCAATACTGCAAGATAAACAATGAAATTGGAGGAAATCCTTAATGATCCTGTTCCTCCTTTCAAAGGCCTTCTACCCAGGCCTCGCTCGCTGTGACAACAAAAGCTCGCTGATGTCAAACTAATGTGCGGCGTACATGCTGCAGTGCTGTGAGTTTTTAACCTTTCAAAAAATTACTTCAACTGAACGCCTCTTAGCAAGTCCCACAAGAGATGTCAGGGTGGCCTCTTTGATCGAACAACTTTCCTAAGGAAGAGAGAATAGGAAAGTATATAAGAAAGTCCCCAAACGCACTAATGTGTCGCATGTTCTCTACTTAATGAGGATATAAAACCTCCCCTTGGAGTATTTCACACAGCCAGGTATTCAGAGCTATGAGTTACTTTGGCTCTGCCTTTAATGTGCCGAGCACTAACATATATTCCGATATCAGTCCTTTAATGAATAATCATTTAACAGTTTATTCCAGTGATTGTATGGCAGCTCAGTACACGCAGCGGCCAGGTGGAGCCAAGGGAATCTGACCTGAACACAAAGTCGAAAAAACAGAGTTTTAATACCCTCCGTAATTACTGCGCTCCCTCACTCCGCTATGTGAGTCCATTCTTTTTAACGACACAGGAAAGTGGAGAAACAGTGCTCTCTCTCTCCCATTCTTTCTGTTTTGAATAAAAGGGTAACTGCCAACATTAAAGTCATAGCTGGATTTCTACGGTGCACCATAAAGTCACACAAAGGCTCTCATGGCACTCCTGTCCTACACCGTATGCTATGTTAGTAGTCTTAAATCTTAGCATAATAAATTACCGGCCAATAACAAGAGCTTCCCAGCTGGACAATTTTCTCTTGGCAGAACCGGAGCACAACTAATGTGCAGTAATCCCACTCGGCCTAGAGAAGCTACTACTTTTAATACAGAGAATCCTCAAGGTAGGCCAGGTCTGCTTTCTAAATCACTTAAGACATGTCACTGTAGTTTGTAATATTTGCACTTACACTGCATGGTGAAAGCTTCTCCGGGCACAGAGATGTAGTTCTTGCCTTGTGTGGGGAAGCGGTAATGCGGCAGGTTGTAGTTTTGCGGGAATTTCATCAGAGAGTAATCTGTGGGGGTCACAGGTTAGAAAAAAAAGGTTTTAAAATTGAGAAGCAAGCAAGGAGAACCATTTGGATAAAAGATGTGAGGCGACCACTGGGGGAGAGACACAAGCAAGCTTGGTGGCAAATAAAATATTATACAAAAACAGACCCACGCACCCCCCGAGAGGCAAAGTGGCCGGGGTTGACCTCTGCTTCTCTGACCTCTGAATAAGAAAACTAATGATGTCAGCTGGACGCTCCATGTCCTTACTACCCCAACAGTGTCCACACAAGCTACAAACAGTGAGTCACCTTATGGACGGCTGACAGCGTACTGACCTGCAACAAAAGATGTTCCACCCAGGGAGATGAGGGAGTTCGGGCTGGGCTCCAGGTTAGTCACCATATGTTCCATCACTCTGTCCACAGTCTCGATCAGACCGCTGACCACAGAGGTGGACTGCTGCTCGACAATGACCCAACAGAAAGACGTTCACAATCAGTTCAGTCGCTGCTTTCAGTGTCCACCATGGCTTCATCTTAGCCTACACGTTCCTCTTCCAGATTCAATTTACAAAAAATAAAATATGGCAAGTTAAAGGGTCATGCCACCAGTTTTACACACAAAGGTGTGTGGCTATGGAGGGAGCGTCCCAAAGTCTACGAAAATAACCATGATGATGTCATTTGAGTAACCTCTGCCTATGCTTCAGTACAGCTTTAACATGACTTGACATGCAGTATGAGCTACACGACACAAACATTTGGATCCATTTATACCACAGTAAAAATAGATAAATAATAAATATAATTAAACTGAAATAGATCAAATACAACTAAAAGGTCATATAGTATCAGAATAAATAGATGAAAGGGGTGACACTTTCTGACACTCAGCATGGATCTGATCAGAGAAGGTAATCAAAGGGGGCTTTACTGAACACTGTATTTACTGTCCAAGTTTTGCGTTCTCATACGAGAACATCTGTTTCAGCTTGTTCCTACAATAACAAGCATGCCTGCCCTGAGCGCTCAGAGTGCTGAAACCACACACTTGCTCAGAATGTCTTTCTGCCGGCCACAATGTGTTTGTACAGAAGAGCTTGAAGATTTGGCCAGGATGAGTGAACAGCACAGGAAGCTGGAGATTTACATTCACATCACTGTGTTGTGGAGCACTGGGTACTTAGCAGTACTGTCTTATACAATTTACACCACATATGACTGTATACCTCAGTCCTGTATGGGTAACCTGCCAGGTAGTGTTATTGCCGCTGGCACCACCTTTGTCAAAAATGTGCAGTGCTAAAATCCCAAATTCATGGATGTGTTAAGTGCCTTGGATTAAAGTACTCACCAAATTACATATGTTACATGATGTCATGATTGAACGTTGCACAACAACAGCGTGAACTCATTTACCTCTGGCAACCCCGGAGAGGACAGCACTTCTTCCACACTTTTGAGAAAAGCCTGGGTGGAAGAAAGTGGAAATCACGGAACTGTTGCATCATATGCACATGGGTGGGCATTGTGTCTGTGTGTGAACTGGTTTTGCAACGGTAACATGTGTGCATGTGTGTGTGCTGGACTGCGCTCAAAGACCTGTGTGAGGTTGTTGGCAGTGTCGTGAGGAATGGTCCTATTGGGCAGCGCCTTCAGGAAGCCCAACACGGGCATGGACTGTGGGTCCTGGGAGCTTTGGACCTCCTCGTGATGACTGCTGACGACAGGAGGACTCACTTCAGTGGCTCTCTGGGAAGACACCACAACGGGCATCAAATGAAGTTTATTATCAGGAGGTGGCCAGTTCCAACATACACAGGATGTTTGGTGACTGCTTTGGAGAATACTCTTTTTCAGCCCAGCGTTCTACTGGGAGCCATTTTTTTTGTGTAGTGCTGAGCAGCTGTCTCCACTTTCTTGTATTTCTTTATCCGTTTGCTACCTCCAAAGCCCTTTAATAAACAGTCTATTCACATGTGCTCTCAATATCCTTTTTTCCACCTCCTCTACCTTCAAAAGGAAACGATAGCTCTTCTAGAAATGTCTGTGTTTCTACTGACTGAAGCAAAATTACCAAAACTGCATGCACATTTTTCATACCATTTTGATGTGCATGCCATCTTTAAGAAGCCAGACTAGATTCACATATGTATACAGTTACATTTAGGTATCTCATCCCTGCTAAGTCAGAGCTGACAAACTTACAACTGTTGGTGTAGCTGAAGTGACTTCTTCGGAGACTCTGGGTGTTGTGGTAGAAACCATGGCCTGACCTAGAAAAGACAATGCAAAGGCCTCTATTACAACGACTTACCATCTATAGATTGTGATAATGTTTCTAGCTCAGATTTCTGTTGCTTTTTTGTTATTTTGTTACTAGGCCCTTTGTTGAACCTGACCAGGCTAGGCTGCTGGTTTTTATCAACATACAGCTTACAGTTTATGAGGCTGGACCGTGCCAAGTCATGAAAGGAGGTAGATTACAACCTCCGCAAAAATGGGATAATCAACCACATAATACTCTGCCACTAGCTTCTGTACACGGTTAAGATACATTTTATGTCTTTGTTGTCATTTAATAAAAACAGCACTAACTAGCTACCAGAAAATTGCCATATATGGATGTGCATTAGAGATATCAGTCCGAACCATTCCTGCTCTTCTTTGGTTCAATGCAACATTTTATATGAGTGCTCTGGAGAGGTAAAAATATTTTTCTGTAACCATAACAGTCAGGCTCTTTGTGTCTGGTAATGGTCTGTGGAATATATCGCTTTTGGTTATGACTTCGGAGAAGAAACCAAGGCAGTGTGCACTTTGTTCATCATACATCGTGACCAGTGGAAGCTCTAGCAGCACACAGTGATAGTTTTCATATACTACTACCATGCAAACAATGCACGAGTCGGCGTGCAGCCTCACTAATCAGTATATTTCATTCACATAATGAAGTGACTCAGCCTATTGGCTTAAAATATGTATTTCATTATGTTATGAACATTTCTCACACTGGCATGGCATTTTGTCATATGGATTATCACACTGCAGAATGACATTATTTCTATAAGTTCTCATAAACATCAACATGCTTTTTGTCCATTTATGGCACTCTACTGACTGAAGAAGGTAAACAGCGCGGCAAAAAAACAGTTGGGGGGTTTTGTCCTGGCGTGTTACAATCTGTCACATTAAATCAAAATGATCTGCCCCTTACGACCCAGCATGCCTTTCTGCACTCTGGAAAACACTTATAAGGCAGAAGTATGTGAGCCACGGCACTTATATGGCAGGAGGTCATGAAAATGTTTTGTGCGAGAAGAGCCATTTGACAGGGAACCGGGGTATATTTGTTTAGTTTAATATCTTGTTGTTATGCATGAATGCTGAGGGCGGAATGCAGCGAGGACAGGGACGGAAATTGCTTTTTAACCCTTGTTTCCTCAGAGCAGAGTCAAGAGGGAGGAAGCGTTGTAATGAATATGCAATGTCCAAAGTACGACAGGAAATGCTCTCCAGTAGAGCGTGATGTCCTACCTATGGCTGCACTGTAGTAGAACAAGATCTCCCTGGGTGAAAGGGCCCGCTCCCAGATGACAAACTCATCAAAGGCGCCTGTTACATAGTGGCCATAAGCCCTGTCGTTGCCAGTTCCAATGACGAGGTCGGGATAGGGGTCACCGTAGTTCTCTGAGACACTGCCGACTGTGTCACCGATAATGAAGGTACCATTGATGTAGACCTTCAGACCATCCACTTTTGTCCACGTGAAGAGAATGTGGGTCCAATAAGGCCCTGGAGGAGGAAGCGTACTATTCATACAGCAAATAGGATTTATGTAAATGAAGAATGGGTAGATAAGATAGAGAAATGACGAAAAGAAAAACACAGAAATTCAGTTTAAATTCAGTTAGTTTAGCATCTAAGATTAAGCTGTTAGTGACATAAAAGAGCCTTTATGTTCTAACTTTTTCAGGGTTCCAACAAATGATTATCTTCATTATTTCCTCCATTTATCAATTGATGCATTTTTCTATAAAATGTAAGACAATCATCAAAAACAAATGGCCGTGGTAGTTAGCCAGAGCATTGGTGACACATTCAAACAGCTTGTTTAGTCCAAAAACAGCCTAAAACCAAATATTTTCAATTCAATGTCACATACGACAAAGAAAAAGCAACAAATTATTACATTTGATGAACTGGCGGCAAGAAAATATTTAAATTCTCAGAGGTCACCGCCATGCTAGCAGCTCGGTGAGGCAGAGTGGTGCTTTGAGCTAAATGCTAACATCAGTATGCTAACATGCTACTATGCTACTAGCATAGTTTGGTGAGTTAGCATGCTAAAGTTTGTTCAATAGCACTAAACCACAGTTTATGTGGCAAACACAAACTACAGGTGAAACTTATGGGAGCCGTTTGGCAGTTATCTGGTCATAAACTGAAGTAATGGATGATTTTTTAATTCTGACCTGAAGTGCCATATGAAAAGTATTAAAATCTATCTGCAGTTAATGAGAATAGATACTTATTGTTTTTCTGTTGTTTTAAGGAATTAATCGACTTCATTTCAAGTTGAAACATTTTATTTGTCTTTGTTATTTATGCTATACATAAATCTTGTGTGAGCACAAGAACTCAAGGCCAAAGTCTGTTCTGGTCCTGCAGGCTCTTTCCAGTCAATTTTACAATACAGTGAACTTACTTCCCCTCGTTTCTCTGAAGTAAATTGACAACAAGGGGAGTCCCAGAAGACAATACATTCACTGTCTGAAAACACTTCTGCCAGAAGAGCAAAACAACCAGAGCACATCTCATTTGTGGTTAGAATATAAACCACATGTGCCAAAGACCAACCCCACCTAAACGTTTGAACTCTGTCTTTCACTGACAATTACACAGGCCACGGGGCACCTCAGGGTCTAAACTCTCACCCTCAAAGCTTTTTCCTTACACTTGTGAAACTCAAGAGAGAGAGAAAAGGGTCCTGAAACTTGGAGATGTCACACTGTATGAGAACCAGATGAAGTTTGAGCCGCTGTAACTGTAGGCCTACTCTTGAATCAAAATTGAGTTAGGACGCCCTGTGAACACAGCCTTGAGTAATTGCTGCAAAAACAAAGATGACAGGAGTCATCTGAGAACAAAATACTGATCTATAAAAGTTTCAAATGACGGTGAGCCTCGTGTTTTCTTTTTTTCCATTTTGTCAAAACAGTTCACCAAATCATTTAATCTCATTTAAATACAATGGTTATTGTCAGAAGTGAATTCAAAGCACTAATCACACTCTGGATGTGTTTATGCTTCAGACTTCATCTAACTTGACTTTGACAAATAACCAAACAATAATGTATTTTAGAGGGAAATGGCTGCATCTCATTACACGTGCATGATAATTGTATGTTTTGTGATGCAGCAAAAGGTTTATGAAATTCATCCCTGACTTGCCAAATTAACTCCCTGTGGCTACATCTGGTTTCAGTTAACCAAACCATGAATGCAATTACATAACTAACAATTTATGGTTGAAAACAAAAAATATAGCTACGTATATTTCCAAGACCAAAATACATTGCTCATATGTGAAATGTAGCTGGAAGAACATTGTGTTACACAAAGGCGAACTCATTCGAAATACCTGGAACCCTGATGTTGGCCTTCCATCTGTGGTTGTTGCCTCGAGTGTAAAACTCCACGTATCCTCCAAAGGGATTGGTGTAGACGGAGAAACCATTGGAGATGACCTTCCCTCCAGAGGCTACAGCAAAACGGGACTCTGCCTCATAGTTTTTCCAAAAAAAGGAGAAGGTAATCCCTGGAGAATGATGAAAAATCAGTTGTAGCCATCGAGACGAGAGGCGGAAATGCTTTGAAGACAATTTGTGTTTTGCCAAACTCGCTCACCCTCAGGACCGCACAAAGTAGGGTCACTGATGCAAGAGTTCTGGTAGTTTCCGAAGTGGAGAAAGGTACCGCCATTGTCTCCATTTAGAAAGATGCCCTTGTTGACCATTCCCTCAACAATATCTGCAAAAATCAGGGGCATCATTTCGCTTGCAAATTAAGAGCAGAGCCTGCCAGCCAGGATGTCTATTGACAAGCCAAAATGTTCTAAATGTTCAGTTCTCATCTAACAAATCAAACTTTTCAAACTCCCTTGATGGGCAACAAATCATAAAATGTGCTGCAACTGCAAATTACAACTGATACTACAGCTTTTGCATTATCTCATAAAAGAATACAAAGGAATTAAACAATTGGCTTAAATGTATTGATGTGTCAGACTAAAGCTAATTAGCAATAATGAGTTATGAAAAAGCCAAGAGTTCCTCAACTTGTGCTGCACAGACAAAAGATCCAACGAGGAGAAAAATGTGAAAGGCTCAGCTCAACCGTGTGTGAATGTGGAGAGGACAACGGAGGGCAGGTGGGTGATGCACTAATGAATTTCAGTGAGCTGAGAGTGACTGATCCTCACCTACTGTTGCGGAAATGTTAGTGTAGGCAGAGTCATTGGTATACACATAGGAAGAGTTATGGGAGGAAGGGAGCACAGTGTGGTTGTGGATTCTGAGAGCTGGACAGAGACAACGGAGAAATACAGTGATTCACACCTAGATAGACACATGGCAGAAGACACAAGAGAACAGTGAGAGGGAGACAATGGGAGGGACGTGGTGCGCAGGTATGAGACAGAGTGATGCTGAGTGCACGGTGGCAGCACTCGAAGAGGTTCAGCTCTTTTCCTTAAGTCAGAGTGACTCCACACATCATACTCAGGTCTATACCCGATCCCTCTTCAACTTTATCATTTCTTTGACAACATGGCTGCAAACTTTTTAAAATTGTTTTTCAGTCCTTAATGCAGAACAATGATCTACATCTTACAGTTTTGTCAGACTTTTATCACCTCCACATGAATGCAAACCATATATGTATTACTTTTAATCATAAGCGACTTCTCCAACTGGATATTTTGTTCCATAATCTGACACACAGTATAAAAGCTCTGAACACAGAAACATACAAAAAGCATGACGGCTGTGGCTGGAAGGTGGGCGGTGAAAAACAGCTTGAGACCATGCACAGAGCAATCAGATGAAGACATTTAGGTGATCCATTCCCATGAGCATATAAAGCCTGTTGCATGCATGCACATACTTATGTTGCTTCCGTTAACATAACCTGGTCTGTTTCCAATCTGGTCCCACAGCTCATGGATTCCGTCCACGGCGTCGAGAGGCCAGTAATGTGAGGCCGTGGCCAACACCTGCAGGCCTGGACGGAGAGTTCACGGGTAAACAAGGCTATTTTCCCCCAATCAAGCTCTGTCCCATTACTCAAAATTTATTTTTCCTGGCACTCCTTTTTGGATTTTGGAGGGGATTAAAAGATTGATAATAATGAGCCCAACAGCTGTGACAGTTATACAGACTATTTTGATTAATGAGCGGAGCAGTAAACAAATCAATGCCATCCTCTGATTTGGAAGTTAGCAGATGGTTAAACACTTCAAATGTAACTGTATATTTCTGATCCAATGTACAATGCTGTCTTATTCAATTCTAGCAACTTAAAATAGTTTGGAAAAATGAAAGCAATCAAACCACCTATACAAAAAAAAAAAAAAATACTACCTGGATGCTTTCCAGATTGTACCACTTGAGCATAAACCTGTAAAGAAAGTAGATGTATTCATAAAGGTTGCTGTACAACAGATACTCAGAGAAAATGGGTTGTTAAAATGAGTTTTTTTTTATGAGCTTACCTTAATACAGGAGACAAAAGCTGTAAAAAGGTGAATTCGCAAAGAAAATTCCATTGCTTTTGGAAAATGTACCGTATAAAGTCTTTTCTAAAACAAATGTTTAATCCCCAAATAAAGAAGAATCCAGGAGGAGTCACTCATTATTCCATGATGGGAAAACTTCTCATCAGTCCATGTGTCCAAACTTAGACATGTGGATAAATAATAATAACAGTACTAGGACAAGAAAGAATCAATTTAGTGCTCTGGCATGAGGCAGAAAATCTTCAGAATTTGCCCTTTCATGATAAAACGTTAAACCAAACTTCCACTTCCGCGCAGAGGACTGTAATCCGTGATCTTTGCTCCTACATTGAACTGCTTGTTTCTTTGAGTTTCTGTGCCTGCATCTGGATATTGCACGGAGCAGAGGAGCTCCGTGGAGGCGTACTTGCTTGTTGGACTGAACGTGGGAATCGCAAAACGTGATGTCATTTTTGGATCTTCTGAGGAGGGGCGTTGGAGCTGTGCGTAAAAGGCATTATTTGTGCGTAATTGGAGATTGCGCGGGGAATGAATGAGATCAGGATCTGCGCTGTGCGGTCCAAATGCTGTTTAGATAAGAAATGCGTGTTAAACATGTGGACTCATGACTAGTTTGGATATTGGATTAAAGTACAGGACAACACCCCGGACTCTCTGAGAATAACAGGGATGCTGCGGAGGACGGGTGTTTTTGGAACGGTTCACTGAAAGCCACCCAGATCCAGAAATCACTGGAGTTACACAGATGCAGTATCTCCAACACTCATTTGAACATTTCATGGGTGACCTGAGGGGTTTTGTCACAGTTCAACCACTCAAAGATTCACGGCATGGATTCACACTAGATGTCCACGTAGAAATCTATCTGTCAAATGACATGCGGGCCATAGTTGTACTTTTTTGCCTCTGTTGGTGAAACACCCCTTGTTTGACGGATACCTACAGGTGATGGCTTCAGCCCAAACATTACCAGTCCCGCTGCCAAGATCAACTTGCATGCACATCACGGTAAACAGCGCCACCGTGTGGCTTTATGCCCAAAAGTTCAGTGAGCACCCAGCAGTACTTATCCATTATTTATCAAACCTTCTCATATAACTGCCCGGTGGTGTGTTTGCTGTCAAACTAAAATTCATCATATGATAACAAGAAAAAAAAAAGCTCCTTGTGGTTTTCATAGAAAAACCCCGCAGAAGTGTGTGATGTGACACTGTGACACATGGACTGTGTTACAGTGGGACTTTTTAATGGAGCTGTTTTTCTCTCCTCTATCCTTCCAAAAGTATAAAAGGATCAGATTAATTCAGTTTGTTTATCGTAATGGTCCGATCAAATTTAATTGAGGGGGGACTAGTTTCTCCCCCTCGAGGCGGAGGGAGGGAGGGAGGGAGGGAGAGAGAGAGAGAGAGAGAGAGAGGTGGGAAAAAGGCGTATCCCGGGGAAAAAAGATACGGTGGATCTGTCACGGATCCTGTCCGCCTGTGCTGTGGGACATATCGACACAGAATAGACCAGAAACTCAGTCACGTTACACTTTTAATTAGTTTGGCTCTTTTTTTTTTTCTTTTAGAGCCTTGACAGAATCCAAACTTTCAGAGCTGCTGGGCTCTCTTCCTCTTTCTACCGTCAGCTGATGTCAGCCTGCTGCGCTTTCCAGCTCTCACCTCGACCTCAGCCACAGTAAGGTGACTCAGTGTCTCTCTACACATGGAGACTTGCAGGATGATGTTTTACTAGAATTATCTGGGCAGGAGACGAGCTGATCGGTGTGATGAAGGATCGACTGGCTGAACTGACTGCTGTAAGTGCCTTCTCTTTACTAACTGCACACCTTGACAGGTAAAAAAAAAAAAAAAAAACATCCTGGCTGCACAAAAACTCACTCCAACACATTGTTCATCCGTACAGAGTAGGCCACAAGCAGAGGAGGATGTTGCGGTCGCAGTGGACAGAGATGGCTTCATGGAGAGCTTTTTCAGAAGAGTGGGTGTCACTGCAACTTCCAGGACAGGTTTGAGCACCATGACTTAAGATACTGATGTGTTATTGGTTGATTTAGGTGGAAGAAGTCAGAGGACTCATTGATAAGATCTCCTACCAAGTGGAAGAGGTGAGGAAGATGCACAGCATGATCCTGTCTGCACCCAACCCAGATGACAGTAAGTGTGTGGGATGGAGACAGGGAGCACTTCACTTTCAATGTCTGTGGCTTTTAAGGGTTAATTTGGCTTGGCCCCAGTTTGACTTTAGAGGCAGTGAGGAGTGAAAATACAGCAAAAGTCTCGCTTCCTTTGTTACGTTTTCCTCCTCATTGTAAATGAACGGCCGCCTGGCCGGAAACCTGGGAAGGAAACAGCTCCGTTCTGCCCAAAACTCACAAACCATTGTAGCATGGCTTCTGACTTGTCCTGTCAGGAACCATTTAACACTCAGGGATTCAAACATGCTGTCAGTTTCAGACCTTTTCAGGCAACGAGAGTTCTCTCCCATGAAGCACATGCGTTTTAAGGTTTTCCTGAAGATCTAAAGACGTAACAGCAACGTTTGCGAATCCAGCACAGTGTCACTACTGGATGTGCTCAGCTCCTGGCCTTGTTCAGTGTGTGAGCTGAGGACCCTGCAAGACAAAAGATCCAGTTCTCAGTGTCATGGCATCATCAGTAATGATGTTTAATGGAACATTATAGAGTGTTTTAAGATCCATGACGTGGAAATGGTCACCAGGGAAGGAAACAAAGGGCTTTGTGATCTCTTCAATATTGCCAAAGGGTTGTTGCCAAGTTACAAGATGAAATCACTGCAGATCCAATATTTACAGAAGAGAGAGAGAGAGAGAGTGTTTAGCTAGATGACATTATTTTTCCTCATCTGCAAACCAAGTCTGACATGTTTCCTCTTTGTGTTTGTGTGAAGGGACAAAGGATCAGCTGGACGCACTGACCAGCGATATCAAAGGGAATGCCAACGTGGTGCGAACCAAACTCAAATGTGAGTTGAAGCATGACGTGATTGTCACACTCGAGATATTTTTTGACTGCGCCATAGAAAGGCCAGTGTTGTCGGCTGTTGTGTAACGTTGCTTCGTGACTCCTTCCCCCCTGAAGCCATGGAGCAAAGTATGCCCAAAGATGACGTGGCTAACAGATCCTCTGTGGACTTCAGAATCCAGAAGACACAGGTCAGAAAGCAAACTTCTCCCATAACACACGTCCTGCTCATCATCATCAATCAGTCATACACACACATCAAGAGGGGCATGGGGATGATGTCTTGTATAGATTTATATAGAAGATCTAGGCAACATTTTAATTCTTTACTGTCAAATTCCCTGCTTTACCTGCCACATTCACGTTTTAGAGTCATTTTGAACCTTGCACAGAAATCCCAGTCAAGATAACTTATGATTCCAACCGTGTAAGCATCTTGCTCTGACCTGCTGTTTGGGGTATTAAGTCATAAAAAGATCTCAGCCTGAAATGCCCTCTGTCCTTGTGTTCTTGTTTGTCCTCAGCACACAGTGCTGTCCAGGAAGTTTGTGGAGGTCATGACCAGCTACAATGAGACTCAAGTGTCTTTTCGGGAAAGAAGCAAAGGAAGGATCCAGAGACAGCTGGAGATAAGTAAGTGACAAATAATGGACCCCCTGGACCCTCGCGAGGCCAGGAATGATGGGTCGACTGGCCTTTCCAGCTTTAGAATAATTATTATTTATGTAAACCTGTAGTACAAACATGAAGTACTTTCTTTTTTTCAGTGGCTTGAGTTTGGCTGCGTGTTTGAGATTTGTGAGTGCAAGATTATGAGATGAAAGAGTGACAAATGAAACCTTGAAGCTGCAGGATCCAGGAAACAGACCGCACCGGTTTCCTCTGGAGCCTGACTGTTGATAAACAAACACCAGCAGCAGGACGGGGGTTTTTCAGGTTCCTTCAAGATGTCAGGGTACTCTGATCACAGCCAAACACTAGTTTTTCATCGTCATGATGAAACGTGAATGAGTAGTAGTTGTAGCGGTGGGGTTGATCAGATGATAGCACATACAAAGAGTTAAATACTGATAAACCAAATGTGCTGTAGATGTAAATCAGCAGGCTGTGTAAAGTAGTGTATGTAGCAGCAGAATTTACATTTAGTCATTGTGAGATTTAGCATAAGGGACAAAGTGCAACATACAGTGTAAATAAGTAGAAATGAGTATTAGAATTTTTACAAGCTTGATAGTATAGTTTTATTTCTAGTTTCCACAGACTATGTTCGGTCATCTCCCTTCAGAGTTCCAGAGACAAACAAACGCAAAGACGGTGTGTATCAGGTGCATTGTATCATGCATATATGAGTAACACGAGACAATAGCGAAAGGCAAAAAATAGGACTGTCTCCCACAGTCCCTGCGGCCAGCATTAATGAGAGTCTCCAGTTCTCCACGCTGCAGACGGAAGAGCCTGATACTGGAGACGCCTCTCTGTGTTTGTGTTGCCGGGGAAACGGGCAGAGGGCTCAGCGGCCTGTGTAACAGTAGTTCACCTGTCTTTGACACAGCCACGTGAACATCGGTGCTGGGCTGTCCTAACCTCACGCCATTAGTCCACATCATTCAGAGGCGATAGTCTCGTTCGCCCCGCTGTGTATTGATGAGTCGTAATGGCGCGGTGTGTTTTGCCGTGTTTGGCTCCGTCTCTCCGAGGAATAGCCATCGCAAAAGGTGTGTGACATACAGTAAGCACCTGCACAGAGATCTGTCTCTCCAGGGAGGGAGTTGTACAACAGAGGAGGCATGGCTTCAGGAAAGCTTTCTGTTTATAGAGTTTCAGCAGCTGTTTGTCTGTGAGGGCTGCTGGGTTCCTTTGTTTCTCAGACACTTCTAATCTTAGTCACAAGTACAGCCCTTATCCACGAATAACCTGGAAACCACAGCAGGAGCCGACTATAATTAAACATTAAAGTATCCACTTGCCAACAAGTGTTGCACTGAGATTTTATGAGACTTCAAACGTCAATAGTAGCCCTCAGTGTGCCCTAATTTGAGGCTGTAAAAAACACATTAACAGTTGTTTCAAAAGGGGGATATCACATTTGGAATGAAGTCTTAATTTGTTGTTTCCGTGAACAGCACAATGCATCTGTCTCTACTTGGGGAACAGTCAGCATTGTGTTTGCAGCAGCTTCCCCCGGGTGGATAACAGACACATTATTTTTCTGTCAGCTCAATCGATAGAGCCACAATGAGGCGTCTTCTCCTCACACAGCGGGCCTCATACACAGCCCACAATATATTATCCTGGGATTAAGCACACAGCAGTATGTATTGTGCCGGGGCCTTAGCACAGACTTTTGTTGTTTTCATTTTTGACATTAGTACAACATCGACTGTTCTGGGAGTTTGGTCTATTAAATATCGCAGTTATTGTTTTTGTCAAGCTGCCAGAGTGATGAACTCAAGAACACATGTCCAATTACAAAAGGCTGCGTCAGATAATCAATCTTTAAGTTGTTTAGCCGCAGTCTTTTAGCTGTTTAAATCAGAAGCGAGCTTTCAATAGCTGCAGCCTTTTCGGTGTAAAATCTCCACTTGAGGCTTGTACATTTTACCCTATCTTCTCAAATTCCACAGACTTCATCATGTCCCCAAGCCAGTTTCTGGGTGTTTTGGAGCTCCAGTGTCTTTAGGTATCTTTAGATTTAGCATTCGGATTTACTTAAAGGTCATTACATTGTATTGTATGTACAGTATTTAGCAACCCTTCTTTAAAATGTTTCATCTACAAGTCAAGAGTTTTCATGTTTTCTCTTATTTTGCTACCAGAATACAAATACATCTGTGTAGAGAAAGGCCTGCATCCACATCATGTGATCAGACACTATACTGCACTATATTAAGGTGCATTCACACACTCACAGAGTTGCTGTGTTAGTGCCTGTGTGTGCATGTGTTGTCTGTGTGCTGCCTCCATGATCATCAGCGGCTACTTCTTATGATTAAAATAATGTAACAACACTGCTTATTTTGCATTTCCACAAGGCCCTGTGTTCTTCACTTCATCAAGTGACAAATCAAATTCATTGCCGGATAATCATTTCCTGCTCTTTGTTATTTCAGCTGGAAAGGTGACCACTAATGAAGAACTTGAGAACATGTTAGAAAGCGGAAATCCATCAATCTTCACATCAGATGTAAGTTTCCTCCTACTTCACTGTGCAGTGTGTCATTAAAAGGTTATTTCTGCCATCTAGTGGTGGAGGAGGGGTAAATCATTTGGAGTGGGTAAGTGCGTTGGTGCTTTTTTTTTTGTTTAACCTTGGTGTCTCCATCTTTCTCTCTCAGATTATTTCTGATTCCCACATCACACGTCAGGCCCTAAATGAGATAGAGTCACGCCACCAGGACATCATGCGTCTAGAGTCGAGCATCAGAGAGCTCCATGCGATGTTTATGGACATGGCAATGCTGGTAGAAACTCAGGTAACAGCTGGATGTGATGTGAAAAGCTGCTCTTTATCAATTAGAAACATTTTGAATTCAGTTTCTATTTCTGTTCTGTTTCTGCTTTGTGTATCCCCTCAAACAAAACCCAATATTAGACATAATGAATAAAAGCATTCTGATTCTCTCATGTACAGGGGGAAATGGTTAATAACATTGAGAAGAACGTCTCCAATGCGGCCGAATACATTTGCAGTGCAAAGGAAGAGACCAAAAAAGCAGTGAGATACCAGAGAAAATCCCGGAGGGTATGTGGTCCTTTCTAATTATGCGTTGCTAAACAAAATTCACGAGTGAAAACGTGATGCAAGAAATCAAAGATCAGTAATGTGACCATTTAAAGCAACAAAAATAATCTAAGTTTATAGCTTCTTTTTTTTTTTTTTTTAAATGGTACCCTTCTTTTAGCTGAAGCTCAAATAACAACCTCTTCTTCACTTGGCAGAAATACATTATCCTAGCCTTTGCTCTGCTGATCCTGCTTGCTGTCATTGCACTAATTGTTGGCCTGTCTGTTGGACTAACCAAACCTCCTGTATGAGAACTACTGTGTGAGGTAACTCTTCATCCTCAACTTCCACTCCTTAAATATTACATCCATCCATTCATCTATACATCTGTGAATTCCTGTCATTCATAGGGTCATTGCATGGTTTAAATGATTTGCAGCGCAGCGCAGTTCTTCTGACTCCCCTTTTCTTCTCGTTGTCACAGAAAATTCTCTGCCTTGCCATGTGTGGGGCTGCAGGTTTCCTCCTTGTGCTCATCATAATAGTTGGAGTCTTTGGGTGATGGATTTCATGATTCACAACCCTGCAGCAGTCAGCTGTAGTCAGGTCCTGTACGGACCAAACAGCTTCATATTAAGATAATAAGTCATTCACTGTCCAGCAGCATTACAGAGAGGATCTCTTGACCGCAGTGATGTAAGTATAGAGTGTGATCCACTTTGCACCAGTAACATCAGACCTCATGATAACTGTTCTGGAGCAGTTCTTTACACAGCTACAATGTCCCGTTAGCACACATCCCTTTCCCCTTAGCGGTGGTCATGACGAACACTGACAGGACAGCAGATTCATACGCTGGTGTTCGTTCTGTATTGCTGCCATTTTGTCATGTTGGGTGTCACTTTTAGACTGAAAGGAATAGTTTGAGACTTTGGGGAACATGGTTGTTTTCCTTCTTGCCGAGGGTAAGAGGAGAGGATTTATAGCACTCTGTGAAGCTATCACCAGCAGCTGGATGGGTTAGCCAGGCGTGGTGACTTCCTGGAGCCTTGTTTTCTTCGTGACGTTGCCAGGCAACAAGCAGAGGATCCAGGAAGTCACTGCTATCAGCTCATGACCTGTCGTAAAATGTCATTTTTATACTTCTGTTTTTGTAAGATATAACAGCAAGCATAGCAAAATATAATGTGGTAGTTTGTGGGCCTTAAAGGTGGTGGTAGGCTGCTTTTGTTACCTTTGGACAGAGCCAGGCTAGCTGTTTCCCCCTGTTTCCAGTCTTTATGCTAAGCTAAGCTAAGCTGCACAGGCACAAGAGTGATATCAACCATCCTTTTCCCAAAATGTCGAACTATTGCTTTGAACTGATTGTGAAAATTATTATTGTCTTGCTAAACTTATTGTATGATTTGTGTTTACACGTCCAAGTGTATGCTCCTCATGTCCTCGTGTCCTTTTTGTATATTTACTGTAATTCATGTGAACTGAATGTAAAACTACCACAGCTCAGGAGTCCCTTAGAAATAGAAAACTGTAAAACAAACTGTAACCACTGTATTCCTAGCCGACCGTGTCGTAATCAGAAGAAATATTCTCAGATCAATCGACAACTCTAAATCAGCAAGACTGCCTTGTTTGACGTTTAATATGAAACCTTAACTTATTGAATTGTATTTATCATGGTGTGTGATGACTGAAATATTAGTTGTGAAAAAAGTCATACAGCAACGTAGGACTCTTGGATGATGTTATTTCAAGAGCACACACTTTCATTTTGATACATTTGATTCTTTTTTATTTGTAAGTTATATCCTGTATTTTATATTAAAACAGAATAATTAAGTCATGTCATTAAACAATACAGAGTCAAACGTCTTCGCAGAATGTGTTGTTTGTTTATTTCCTCTCATATGGATGATGATACTGTTGAATTTATTAGTCATGAATACAGGATCACTGGATATTCTGAATCACAACCCCCTCTGAATTTGTCAGAGAGAATTAGGGTTATTTTCTCTGTTCTTTTAACACTCCAAACATTTGGAGGTTCAGTTTGTTTACAGGAAAACAGAAACAGAGGGTGCTGTTTACTTCAGGACTAATGAGCACTTTGCACAAAGCGCTTGACTTCCATGTAATCAACCAAACAAGATTAGTGAAGAAAGTGGAAGTAGGGACCCCGGAGGGCAAGTTCTTTTCTCTCTCTGAATTAGATCAAAGGGAACTTCAGAGGTGCACTCGGAGTGAAATGCCAACGAATGTCCTTAAAATCTGTACATGGGGGGTGTTTTTAGGTCACTGAGCAAGACATCCTACATGTCAAGTCAAGTGATACTATGACCTGTGATTAAGCTTGGACACAGCTGTTTATTTGGATGAGTCATTTCTGTGGCAGGCTGAAGACGCCGACAACAAACGTGACAGAAGAATATTTCGAGAGATATAGAAGGTTGTTTATTCTAAATAGTGTGAGTTTGTTTTGAATAATGATGTTAGAAATTCAATCATTAGTGTACAGCATGTTTGATGGTGTAGTCTGTGGGAGTACGCTGACTGTGGCAGCCAGCAGGCTGTTGGAATTGAGAATTATCAAAATTAAGACAACTACTGACCCATCGGAGTACAGTATATGGAACAGGTGGGCAAACGATTAAAATACATAAGCAAAGAAAAAGTATCAACAGAAAGTCTAACTATGGGCCCCTTAAATAAACTGAGGTCTAAACTGAACAAACCTGACCAGGTGAATGACACAAAGAAAGGGGTATATATACACATGGGCTAGCCTACAGACAAACAAAGGGGGGGGGGGGGGTTTCCAACTCCTTACCTTTAAACACCCAAAATTAACCCAACTACCATTTAAAGATATAACACAAATAATACCAATATATACTAAAACTACCCAAAACCCAAAGAAACATCCACACTACATAATACAATACAACAACATGCTATTTTCTGGAAACCTCTGCAGCTCAGAGCACCCCTGCCCAGGTGACACCTTCCACTTCCTGTTATTCCAGCACAAGAGGGTGCCTTAAACTCCGCCTCTCCCTTTTGCCAGGAACTCAACAGTATGTGGAGAACCAAAGAGAAGGTAAAGTGTATTAACAAGTCAAAACCAGCTTGATAAAGTTATGATAACTAAATGTTAACCAAAATGTGTGCATCATAATGTAAGCCAAAGAAAAAATAAACATTCTTAAACCAAAAATTGTGTTGTGATTATTTGAAATGAAAGGGAACATTACTACATGGTGCCAAACGTTGCTGGGTCCATCACAGTCCATTGTCCACATGTCCTTTGAAGCACTGTTCTGCTACAGGAGCTTTGGGAGCTTCCATACCACTTTTCTCCATGGAAACATCAGCCTCTCATTAACTATCAGTTTACAGATGTGTGATGTTGAAGGCAACAGGTTTACAGACTTACCAACATTAATGTTTTCTCTCTGCCTCTTCTTTCCTCCTCAGACAAATTATTCTATTTATTTTAACAAAATTATTTCCCTTTAAGCTTTTTTTATGTATTGGTTCCATTTCCATTACTCAGAACAGGGTAACTATTCCCCCCTGCCCCTGCCCACACTTTTAATCATCCCCAACACCTCTCCTACCTGAGTAGTGTTCCCAACTGGGTCACAGTACCTTCTCCAGTATGTCTTTTTTATCTTATTCTCCTCCTTAATCCTGCCTGAGCTTGTTTGTACTCAATCATCTGCTGGAAATGATTCATTCCACTACTTTAAATGCTTTATTTCTGTTTCTCACTGCTACTTTGTCATCCCACCAGAGTGCTGCTGCTTGTCATATTTTATTATAAAATGTTCCTATGGCCATATTATAATGGGTCTAACTTACTTTCTTTCTGAAATTTCCCAATTAGCATCCTGAAATGCCCATTCTGCAGCCCTGGCTTCTGTGGTCAGGTAAGTGTTTACTT
The DNA here is from genome assembly GCF_042242105.1 of Pempheris klunzingeri. Lineage (NCBI taxonomy): Eukaryota > Metazoa > Chordata > Actinopteri > Acropomatiformes > Pempheridae > Pempheris > Pempheris klunzingeri. The sequence continues at coordinate 27,079,670 of NC_092018.1, forward strand.
TGCATAAGACTGGATAATTATCTCTTTGAATGGTTCTTTCTTATCTTACCATTACATTAAGCAGCTCTGCCTTCTGGCCCTTCTCCTCACCCTCTCTCCCCCCACTCTCTGCTCCACCTGAGCTAGATGTGTCCTTTTCTTTTCTCTGACGTCTACTTGGACTTGTGGATCTACTCTCTCTAACCACCTCTTCCCGCTCACTCCCCCTTCCTCTCATCACTACGCTCTCCCTCCTCCTCATTAAACTCCATGCTGTTACTGTCAGCAAGTGTCTCTCTCCCTCTCACCCTGACAGGAACAGTGTAGTAATATTTTTCCGAACCTACATAACCCTGTGACTATTAATCAGACAGAAAATAAGTTAAAAACCTTTAAATCCTAGTTCAGCATTAAATGTCCCTAATATGAGTGTGCATCAAGCCTATTGTGGTAATGAATAAGCCAGGTAGATTAGAAAACCATTAAACATCTAAAAGCAAATCTCTGTTTTACACCATGTCTTTTATTTTCATAGGTTTTGTGTTAGTTGTAATATTACTAGTAAGTATATCAATATTTTGTGCTACTTTTTGAAAATGTAATATAGTAGACAAAAGCTGGATCACAGACAAAAGGCTCAGAGCCACATAATAGACAAATCCTCATAGTTCAAAGATGTGCAATTTCCCAGAAGTATCTGCTACCCATGTAGAGCAGATACTATTACTATCTGTTAAAAATGCAGATAAACATAGCACCGTGCATGGTGCGATGTAAGCTGACAGCAACGCAGCTGTGAATTGAACAAATATGAATGTACAACATCTGATTCCAATATAATTATGAGGGGAGCACCATCCAAATATGCTGCTGAAATAAATTAGTTAAACATGCTTCTACCGGTGTCAGCAAGTTTGGCATCCCATAGCATCTGTCTCGCTTGTCAGAGTCAGATCTTTGTCCTCTTAGCTTTCGCTGTCTTGTTTTTACCAGTGGAGACATGGATATGTAAACTGCCAGCACTTTGGGGCCAGAGGACATGTCACATTCCAGTGGTGCAGCACAAATGTATTCATAGGCAATTCATGAATGATGGCTTTATTGCTTATTGTTGCGCTGAACAAATCAACTATTTATGGAATGTAGCAAGAGAGGAACTTTCCAAGATTTTGTCCAAAGGGAGGTGCTAAGGAGGCATCCTGACCAGATGCTTGAACCACCTCAACTGGCTCCTGTCAGTGTGAAGGAGCAGCAGCTCTACTCCCACAGTGCCCCTCCCAGATGTCCGAGCACCTCACCCTATCTTTAATTCTGAACCCAGGCACCATGTGGAGGAAACTCATTTTGACCTGTATCCACGATGTCATTTTTTCTGTCATTACCCAAAGCTCATGACCATAGGTGAGGGCTGGAGCGTAGCTCAACTGGTAAATCAAGAGATTTGCCTGTGTGTGTGTGTGTGAATATATATATAATATACACCGAGAACACATGTTGAAAGCACCCTTTAATCTCCCAAACTAAGCAGAAATGTTATTTGATGCTTTCATTCTGCAGCCAGCGTCTTCACCCATGAATTTCTCTGTGTTTGATGCTTCCAAACAAATATCTTCAGGTTCACTGACACAGCCACTCAGGCAGCCATGACAGCTTCTGTCAACTTGCATCTCAGGACCTTTGAACCTCCCAACCAAAATATACCTTTGCTCCTTCGACAGATGGTCACCTCTTCTGTCATTGATGGGGACACGTGCTGACGGAGGTGCTGACCTGTGATGATTGTCCGTTTCATGGAGAACACTGCTGTTGTATTTGTGTGTGTGTGTCTGTGTGAGGGTGAGAGAGGTAAGTGACCCTAATGAGGCTGCTGTTGGAGAGTAAATGAGCCAATGGGAAAAAGGTGAGTCCAACTTAATGTCTTCTTTTGCCCATCTAAATTTGACTATGTGTGCTCACACACACACACACACACACACACACACACTCTTTAACCTTTATAAAATCAGGGTGTGCTCTCTTTTAAACATTCACACCTGGAAGGTGCTCAGTACACCAAGTGGGGGTTAAGTGCTTTGGTCAAGGACACCTCACTGCTGCTTTTCCTGCCCAGATTTATCCTGTCAATTTGAGGCTTAACTAGCGACCTTCCAGCCATAAGCTTGCGAAACCTATGTGAAATCCACTGATGTTTGTAATAAGAGTATATATAATAAAAGGATATATATATATATATATATATGTATGTATTTTGTATCTTGTTTCTATGCAGTGCAAGCTCTGATCTTTCTGCATTCATTCACATTTTAAATTACATTCAACTGCATTGGAAAATACTATTAAGTTTTTATCATAATTAATTATCATCTTCAAAGCTTAATATTCAAACAAGATGACCACATCCCTACAGCGGCTGCTGCTCTGCTGACCCCTCGTCCCTTCCTGACTCTCTTCATAGCAGGTCAACGTCTGACGCTACAGTTCAGATGAGGAGAAGCATCCAGCATCCTTGGCCTCGTCTTTTTTTTTTTTTTTAATTCAAACAGGCCGAGCAGCTCCAGTAAGCAGACTCCAGTGAGCTGGTCCCAGGTCAGTGTGCGTCTGTTGTGCTAATGCTAACACAAGGTTAATGCAAGCCTTTTGCACACAGTGGACAGTCCTTCAAAACTATTGGTACTCCTGCTCTCTATCTTACTGCAGATATTCAAGCTAATGTGCGTATATGTGACATTATTTGCCATTTTGTCTTTGTTATAAGACAAATGACTTATTTTATGTTGACCACACGTGGTCTCCAAAGGTAAAAGTGCAGGAGTGAACACACCTGTATTTACTGGTCAACTGCTGATGAAATGTCACATCATTATCTCCTAATTAGCCTCAGTGAGTCATTCTGATGTTAGACGCTTTCAGTAAGATTAGACTCTTTGCCACCTCTGTAATCTTAATGTCTTAATGCGATGTGAGAGACAGATATGCGGGGCCATCTGTGATTGAAACAGGACCTGGAATTATCATAGTTTAGTGTAAACAAAGTTTAATATCCTGATGTTGATTTACTCTTTGACATAATAGAAGTGGTCTATGCATATCTGATTTGCTGAGTTATTTACCAAACCATAATAGAATATATGAGACAACAAGAACCTTTAATTTTAAAAATGTCTTGAGAGTGTCATATCAATATAATATTCACATGGAGAATGTTGATATTCACAAATGCAGGAAAGTGATCACACTTGAGAGATACAGCCTGCGAATATTGTTGTGGTGGAAATGTGCTACAGCTGATGATTTAATCAAAAGAATATGATGTGACATTTCATCCCAAACTGACCGTAAATACGGGTGCATATTCACTTATTTACCTTTACCTGAGGGAGACCAGCTGTGGATGAAAGTGATGTCAGCCATGCAGTAAAAGAATAAGTAAAAGAAAGGGGGGGGGGGAGGCACAACACTAACATGTTCACATCTCTCATGGACTGGCCCAGGCCGCTGAACCTACACTACTGGCTGTTGTACAAACCCTGTAACTGTCATACCGGATCCCAAATTAGAGCCTGTGTGCACAGTTGCGTGAACTTCTCTTGTATGCGCATATATAACCTTCTAGGCCTTCACATATTAAAAAATAAAAACTGCCCCGGACTCTTACATAATGAAATACAGAATGCTGTTTGGGATGACTAAACAGACGCCAAAGATATATCCGACCAATGAGGAAAAAAAACAGTGAAGCTCATGTTGCAGTCTCTCAAAGTGATGCAGGAGGCGTCACACTACTCGGCCTGTGTAGAAGCGGCTCTCTTGGCATCTGAAAGCAGTGGAAAGGTTTTTCTGTTTCTGTGTGCACTGTATGCGGTACGTCTCTGCTCCTAAAGTGAGCAGAACTGGGAATTGTACAGTACAGCAGAGTGCTCGATCTGACTGGAATTGGAGCTGACAGGGAAAATCCAGCAGCCATTGGTCTATTCTGCTGTCGTTTTGGAGCCCGCCGGCCTGGATGACCCAGCGGACACTCTACTGTAACTGATGACCAGACCTCTGGACGTTTTAATTGCAGCTTCACTCCTGCTGGAGCCAGGCTTATCCTCCATCAGAGGTGGGTGGTAGTGAAATATTAAACAAATATACTGAATTTTGTAGAGCGTTATTAATCTGTAGTCTCATAATAGCCTACAGCTGCTGTGAATCACAGTTTTAAGACCAATGAAAACCTGAATTTTAAGCTCTAGTTGTCCAATTATGTGCACAGTCTGAATGTTCTACCTTTTAAACAGCCATGCATTAGAAAATTTGTAGATTTAACAAAGCAAAATCAAACCTAATTTTTCCATTATTTATACAGTGACACTGTTTAAATCTGCTTTTCCTCATGCGTGTGATACAATAACATAATGAGCATGATGCTCTAAGAAGACATAAGTGCACACAAGTACATTTTTTAAATGTAGATCTTGCCCATTTTGTTTATAAATCACCTAAATGTAATTTCCCATGGCTTTATAGTTTCATGCATTTCCTGTGGCAGCTGTGCCGTCTTCTCTGTCTGTGTGTACTGACAATAATCCAACATCCATTATTATGTAACTCTGCTGAATACAGATATTTATAATCTGAACATGCTGGAGTTATGACATCATCCGGTGCTGCTGACCATGACAAGCCTTTGGGGAAGCATGAAAACCGTTCTGTCATGGTAGGTTATTGCTTTTGATAAACGGGAAATGTATGATTGAGATGTAACGAGATTGAAGCGTGGCTTAACTCGGTATCTGTGTTTCTTTGCCAGGGGACAATGGGCTGTCGGAAGACTTGCAAGGTGGACAAACTCCTGAAACAGTCTCAAAGGGAGGTAGCGTGGAGCCAGAGACAAAGGTTAGCCACAGCAAAGCACAACAGCCGGATGAGAGGCACAGATAAGGTGAGCGCGGTTCGTTGTTTCTAAAGCTTTCCATGAATAAGCTTTGATGCAGTCATGTCTGGACACTAGTAGGGATCAGCACTTGTTGATGCCTGCAGCCATAATCTGACCTCTGCCTGCACTCCTCAACCAAGGCTCTGCACTGTCACCAAGGCTCATCATTAACAAATGCAACCATATGTGGCGCTCAGCGATTGTGTTTTCATCCCTCACACAGACGATTTAGCTACCAAACAAAACAAGATAGCATAATGCTTTAGAGGTGTTGGCTTGTTTATAAAGTGGTTCTCCAACATGGCATTATGTAACACACATTTTACTGAATGAAATATACAGTCCTTACAAATGAATTGCATTTGGACTGTGTTGCTCCATGCTTTGCTTTAGTCTTTAATAGTAGACAGCCACCATTAAACATGTATTTTTTTATATTTTTGGTAAACCTACTTACCTGTACTTATTTAATTATCTTGTTAGTTTAGTATATCTGATAATACACCACAAGGACAGACAAGAATGTGAAGAGAGTGTCGTAGCATTTTTCTTAACAGTAACAGTTTTGGCATTGATGCATTCCTGTGTACAATAGACTCACAATTAAGAGTCGATGTATGAGGAAAAAAAAAAAAAAAGATTTGAAATGTTCATGTGTTGGTAGAGTGCAAAACAGATAATACACAGAAAATGAAATGCAGTTATTTTCCAGATGTGTAGAACGCAGCCGTGATGGTAAATAGCCTGAGTAGCTTATATCCATGTGCAGATTAACAGCCGGTCTGTCATCACCGCATGCGTGTGTGTTTTTGTATTGTGTATGTGGTGGATTTTCAAAGGGTGCACTGTAAATCATTTTAAGCTGGTTGAGCTTAAAACCATAAGTTCTCCTCCTGCCTTAAAAATATGAGTCGACTGAACTTGACTTGAATAGTTTAGTCCCATGAGATGTGAAAATGCACTAAATTCACTTAAATCAACAGCTGTTCAGTCGCACTGACAATTCACATGCCATTTACACACATCAGTAACAGGAGCGAGTTCCTCATTCGACATGATGCACTCACAGCCGCAGCTGCTGCTGTTGGAGCTTCTTTGTATGTCAATTAATACAAAGGCAACATGGAGTTGTTTCTGTGTTTCCTCTCTCTGGATCTGGACAGGTATCGATGGAGGAAAGAAACTGACTGTCCCCAGATCGGTTATGTAATGTAGAATTGTACAATTTGAATCATAGTATGTTGTGACACTGGAGTCCAGATGTTTACAGGAGCATTTTCAACAAAGTTTCTTCTGGCTACTTGTTTCTTCTGTCTGAAAAGTGTTGGATCGAGGTTATTATCTTCACACCATCCTCACAGTGCGCCACATTACTGCGACTTACAAAATTGAACAGCTTGATTAAATGGTTGCCAAATGTGCAGTCATTTGCTTATAGCTACATAAGGAGAGGAGAACGTGAATCCCTTTCCGGTGTTTACAAAGAGATGAAGCAACTTTGTTTGTTTTCTCGTGCAGCCTTTTCCCGTTAAGAAAATCTTTTGAGATATAAATATTGAGAAATGCGTGTGCATCATTTCAACAGACTGGCTTTGCTTGCTCGTTCTGAAAGCAGAGCCAAAGCGTTCAGACTGGTCTCTGATGTAGAAAGAAGAGACGTGCAAGTGCTCAGTGGAGGCTGGTATGGGCAGCATCACACCAGTTCACTCTGCAGGCAAACAGCAGGAGGCAGGACAGGACCTGCTGCACAGGGAACTTCATTATGGCAGAAGTCAGTGGCACTGGTCTGTGGCCACTACAACTCCTATATGGTCATCATATCCAAATTGTTGATTTCTTTTGTTGAAAGATATCTTGTCTGACTGCATCAGTATTTATCCCCAAATATTGACGTCGCTGTTCTTTATTTCTTTTTGTGTTCTGCTTTTCGGTATGTGAGCTGCCTTACCTCTCCGTGCTGTTGTTGTTGTTGTTGTTGTTGTTGAACCTCACACGGTTATTTTGTTAATGTGCAGGACCCTTCACAAAAGGGAATGTCATAACAGTTGTTCACACCTCCAAACGTGTGTCAGCCAGCTGAGTTAAGGCAGGCCTGGAGCTCCTGGTCTGCCTTCTGACAACCTTTGACAGCTGTCTGAACAGGTTTGGTTCCCTTTAACATTCCAAGGTAGGCAGGCGTCCTCTGAATCATTATTTCAAAAATAAACTAACAGCTAGTTGGTGCACCTTACATTGCTCTGCGCTACCTAGTGATGACCAAAATCTCATATCCCGACATAGGTCATCTCATATCTAGACAATGCTACTTATCATGATATAGCACATTTTCTGTAAATTCAATGAACAAATAGTTCAAAATTTACCTTTATCTTCCTCCATCCTCCATTTTGAATTATATATTTACTTACTTATATTTAATTGTTTTTCTCCTTTTGTCTCTTCTTTTTAGAACCTCGCTGCAAATTTTGAATTAAGCATATAACAAAATATTATGTATATAAATGTTTAAAACAAAGGTAAAATGGATTTCTAGTCTGTATCAGACACCCAAACCACATCCATGCCACAGAAGTAGCCCCTCTTTAGTTACGAGCTCCTCGTTTAACTCTCCTTTTCAGAATTAAGACAGAAAGCGGTGTCCAAATTATGAAAAATATTGTGTATAGTGTATAGAATAATATAAACATTAGACATTTCTATAGTCACAGCCCTGCCTGCGCTCATAAGTGATAGAATAAAACCAGATCTGTGAACATGGTGTCCTTGTCATAAAGATGGTGGAAGTGTAATGATTGCAGTTCTGTGTTTAATCCTGCTGTGTTATGATTTTAGTTAATTTACTAATGGCCCTGGAGGGGATCTAATCTACAGCGCAGTTGCCCATAGCAGCTGATATTACAGTGAAAACATCAGGTGTGCTTCCTGCCCATTATCAGAGCTCAGCACCTCCCCCTTTAGTGTTTACACACCAGGTAGAGGACATGGGCGGTGAGATTTGACATGAATCGTGTGTGTGATCACGGTGCCTGCAGTGTTAAACAACCACAGTGCAATGCAAGCTCTCAATTGGGACTGCAGAGAGGGTCCCGCTGGAGGGGTTGGGGGGGGAGGGAAGGCTCTAAACAGAGGTAAGGAGCTGCTGTGGTTGCTAGGCATCCACACAGAGGAAAGCATATCTGTTTTGGGCCCTGCTCCTCCTCTCTCCTTTTCCCACAACAGAGTGCAGCACCACTGTCAGCCACAGAGGGCAGCCACACACTGCACACACACCACCCTGCTCTCCTCTAAATCTCCCTATAGTGGAAAAAAAACAGGATGGCCCAAATAATCCCCGTTAATACCCTTCTGCACTTGATTTCCCGATCTGTGATTGGATGGTAATAGTGTTGCTGATGTTTGTGATAGCTGATTGGTCTGCCCCACCATTGAGTGAGTGAGGGTTTGTCAAGCCGAGCCTCCGGGGAGCCTCTGTGGCATAATGACCCATGACGAGGCGAGCCACAGTCCCCGTATCAGCTTGCAAAAAAAAAAAATAAGTCGCTGAGAAGCACAGCAACAAACTGGGAGCAAAGACCAAGGGGGATGCCAGGGAACCTCACATGACCTTGCCAGCTTCAATCATGGCTGCTCATCAGTGGTGTTTAGGTGGGCTGGCGGTACGATGGAGCACGTGGCTGGAAGGTTTTATTGACAGGATTGTCTGTGACTGCTGAGAATAAGACAGAGAATGACCAATTCTGATTAAGGGAGACGAGAGTCATCCTGGAGAGGGAGCGCTGCTCAGTGCTGCTGCGCACTGCACTGCCTCTGCACCCCTGCGTGCCTGTGTCTGTGTGACTAAGCGTGTGTGTGTGTGTGTGCGTGTGTGTGTGTGTGTGTGAGAGAGAGAGAGAGATAGAGGAAGAGAGAAAGGGGGCGTGTTGATGTATGTGCTCTGCTGCACAGCCACGGTAGTGTGAGCTGAGTGATGCTCGCTGGCTGTCTCTCTCTCCCTGCGCTGCCTGGCTGTGCCTCTTTCTGCTGAGCACTGATGAACCATTTTATGCTACAGAGCTGCCATAGCCAACGTCCTGGTACTGCTGCTGGCTGCTTTGCTGTCCATCGAACACAGTAGGAAACACCTGCCACTGCATTGGTCCCTCACCAGCTGCTATTAAGGTACTGTACCATCTACTGTCTGCTGTCAAGCCGTGCGTGTTTTTCTGAGCCAGAGATTGTTGTGCTGCCTCTGCTGCAGGATCCCTGTGCTGCCTCTGCTGCTGCTGCTGCTGCTGCTGCTGGAGGGATAAGGATGATTAGAACATCTCTCAGAGTCGCAGCAGCTAACAATAATTGAAATGCACTTCCATGCTCATCATACACATGCAGCCACCTAACCTTATATTCATTTCTTAAGACATGGATGAGCCTGTTTGGAACTGCTCCGCGCAGGAGTGCAGAAAATCCAGGTTAGACAGCACTGAGAGGAGCCAGAGGACATTGCACATCATTTGCATGCAGTAAGGATTCACTGTCATATTGTTGTATTGTTTGAGTTTCTCATCCTAACTGGAAGGATGCTGCAATGTGTTTATGTGCAATGTGTTCAGTGGGCACGGCAGGGACAGTGACTTTATTGTCTGTGGTTGATATAACATGATTTTTGGGGTTGACGTTGGTTCCGGCTGTCACTGTCGTGCCTGTCAGAAGGCGCTCCTTGTAGAGTCTACATGCAGAGGTGATGTGCTGCTCTTTAGTTGAGAAAAATCATGAAGGTAGATGAAGTTTACCCTAATAAAGTGCATTAATGAATTTGAGACATGAATGCTAATTTGTAGATGGCAGTCATCCGGCATTGATCAAAATGCTTGCATGAATTTTGTCATGCATTTGTATTATCCATCAGTCAGTGTAGACGGCTATCAATGCAAGGCTGTTAGGACAGCAGCTGATACTGTGTGTGTGGTGTTTGTTTTTTGACATACCGCTGAGGTGTCCGTGAGTGCGTTTGTGTGTGCATTACAAATCCAAAGTGTGGGTTGTAGAGTGCATTAGTAGATATGGAGAGGACATAAGTGTTTCTGTATGTTGTGTCATTGGCTTCATAGCTCAATTTGCAATGAGACAAGATCCTATAGGTGGCAGTCATGAGAGCGGAGGGTGGCAGTGGGAATAAACAGTGAACTATGATATTCACTGTGCGAATATGTGTTGTCTGGGTGTGTGCGTGTGCATGCAGGCGAGTGTGTGTACGTGTGTGTGCACAGGTATGGATGTTTCTGCTGCCTTCCAAGGTCATTCATTTGAAGAGCTGCCATAATTAGGGCTGTCAGGCTCGAACCACACCTCGGATATGAGAGAGTAGCCTGACGACAAACTCCCATTCATAGCGTAGCTCCTCCTGCCCACCTTGACAAGCAGGCATGGCCATTCATCATTTCACTGGTTATCCCTGAGCTGCCAGCAAGTGACTTTTATCTTCACTATGCGCAGGTGACGGATATTCGTGTTTCTACCCTAAATTTGTGTGCCCTGCAACGACTTGGTTGCAAAAAAAAGGAGGTGAGACGGTGGCGTTGGCAGTAGGGGAGTTCAAGGAGTGAGCAAGAGAAGTGTTGTGCATTTTTTAAATCCCGCCCTGGGTCAAAAAATATTTGCATAAAAGTATTTATTTCTTCCTTCTGGAATCGTCAAATGGATGGAGTTTACCACATTGGGAGTTCAGACATTTTGTTTTCAGTCACAAGAAACTCTACTGAATTTAAATTATAAAGCATCTGCTCACTGATTTTATACCATAATGAAGCCATCTGGGATTTGCCCATATGGTATATGAAGAAAAGGACACTGGATTTTTGAAATGTGAGAGTTTAAAAAAAATTGATATATTGGCTGGTTTGTGTTTATTGGTCTAAAAACAGTTTGTGATTAGTCTAAAAACTTGTGATTAAACAATCATGATTTGGTTTCTTGGGGCAGTGGAAAAGAGATGTGAACACAACTTGACTATTATCACCTTGGTTTATGGTGGTATAACACGGTGAGCTTGTTAGCAAACAGTTTTTTATTTACACACCCACCAGACACAGAGCACCATTACCATCATTCGGAGTCTTGTTTATGTCCACCTGGCAAATGTACAGTTTTAGTAATTTAGTAACAGATTGATGCATGTGTCTGCGTGCCAAATTTTTACTTTAGACTTTTAGATCCAGTTTTTTTTATCAATGTATTTGAACAGTATAGTATTTTCTTAAGTTTTCAGTCTTGCTGGGGCTGCTTGCCTAAATTGGAGATAGGAGAACAGCGGCAGGAAAACTGAAAGGATTTACAAGCATGGGATGTTTTATCATTTATGATGTATATCATATATAATATATCATCCTTTATGATAGATTGCCAGTATGTTTTCTGGCCAAATTCGCTCGCGGTGAGCAGAGAAAATAGGACACCTAAACCATTGCCAAGGATTGAGAGCTGGCGGTGGATCTCCACACCCAATGCGCCCTGTATGAACAGCCCAACTGGTTAACATGGACGCCAAAAGGAAGTGGATAGCGCTCCTGTGTGTCCCTGGTAAGTCTCAATCCCAGCGGCATCTCCTGTATGCAACACTTCAAGTCTGCTTCACGCTGTGGGCTTCTGTGGTGGAGCCCTCTCAGGTACATCTCGGCTTGTGTAGCTGTCTGCTTACTACGCCAAAGACAGTAGCATTTACCCCTGTCACGACTCCTTTTGCTAGCCGTAGCTGTTTCTCTTTCCTGAACGACCACCATCGGGCCCTATAAGTCATGCCTCCACACACCTCACCATCCAGAAGTGACAGCTGCCTGACCCAGAAAATCTCCGACCTAGAAGGGAGAATATCCACCCTGTTCGAGATGAAAGATGAAAAAGGAACCCTCGACTCTTTGATCACCATGGGCTCTGATGTCTCCACTGCAACAGCCGGAGAGCTGGACTCAACTGGTTCATGTCTGGATGCTGCTGCCTCATTCCTGAGCAGAAGGATCCATGGAGTGCTGCCCATGAGGGTAAACATGGTCGGAATCTTCTCTTTCGTGCCCGTCCACCTCAGGTCCTCCATCCTGGATGAGCAGGACTTCCTCCTGCACGCTGGTCACCGCATCCCCTGATCATCCCTTATCACTGCCTCCACTCTCCTCGGCTGTGTCCAAGCAGTCTGTCTCATCTGTTGACTGACGCTCTCACAATCTGTCTTCACGCCGTGGCTGCATGGAGTTCACCTCTTGCCCTGTAAATAGTTGTGTGAATAGATACACCCACACCTTTATACTTAAAAGCATTGGTTGTATGAAGCACTGTCTCTGGCCACTGGTTTTAGAGACACCAAAGTGAAAGTACTGAGGTGCTGAACATGGCTGCTCAGAGGAGGATGTAACGGTGTGAGAAGAGCATTTGCTCAGCGTGGTCCTGATTGACTGAAGCTAGGCTGTAGTAACAGCTGGAACGCTGCTGCTGCTGGCGCCTGGATGTGGCCTGGATAAAGCACGTGACCCCGCCACAGTGTGAGGCATTAGTGATATGAACAGCAGGGTCCATGGCCGCTGTTACATAACACCATCTTCACTGGGAAATCTCTGTAAAGATGGCTCCGGGAGACTCAGTGACAGCAGAGTGAAAGTGCATTATCATTGTCAGCGACCGCATCACTTGCTCTGATTGTTGGACTTCTCTGTGCATGACAAAGCAGGCATGTGTCTGTAGTGTGTCCTGAGGGTATTTTCATGCGTGGGCAGATTTATGTAGATGTTTAGTGCTATATAAGCCTAAAGACTAGATCTGCTCTAAGCGCATGTTCAGTATATTAGCGTACACGCTCTTGTCCACATATGTGTGTATCTGCTTGCATGTGTGTCTTTACACCAGTGCAGTTTGTATCTTCACATATGTGCATGTGTATGTTCACATCCTGCACATGTTTGTGTTAAGCCACGGCTCCTGCAGCTTAATGTAAGTAGATGTGTCGCGCTAGCTGTCGTCATGTCCGCGGTTTGACTGACTGCTGCAGTGGCGCTCAGACGGCCCAGGAGTGACTGGCCGTCGACTCCAGTGGAGGTCAGAGGAGAGTAGCCAGTAATCACCTCAGGGATCTGACTGCATTCATAATTGATTGTTCCTGGAGTTGATCAGAGCTGTCCACCCAGTCAGATGGAAAACACTGATCTGGTGTATACAGCATGAGATTAGATGAGCCCCCAGAAGTTAGTTGCAGTGGTTTGTTGTTAGGGTTACAGATGGGGCTGACCACTCATTTGCTGCTGTGACATGTTCACGTTTGCATTAAATCCTGCAGGCCCTGACCTTGTTGTACAAAGCTTATGCTAATGCCTTAGCTCCATCAGTGTTATATTGCTATGGAATTGGTTTGCCTTTATGACAATTCAGTGCAGGAGAAAAAGAAAAAGACTCCAAGGCAAAGAGCCTGTCCTGTCTTAGTTTGCATGAGCCAGGCTTGAGTAAAAAAATGTATGAAGCCCAAAACGTGTGTGAAACGTCGATTTTTTTTTTTTGTTGTTGTTGAGATTTTTGCGGCGCTCTCTTAGCCGTCATTAAGTCTGTGTTTGTGGTCAGCTCAGTGAGGTGGAAGGCTGTTTGGATCTGTTCTGAAAGGTGGACGATCACGCCCGAGGGCGGGGGTTGGGGATGATTATGTGGATCTTGCCAAAATCCACAGGCAGTGATGATTATTTGTCAGGATTTGCTTTGTAATAAAAAAGCTTATCTCCGCAGGTTCAATCTCGGCCTCTATCTCTGTCCCTGCCTTTCTGCTTACAGGTTTTGCTCAGTGTGTCTGCTGTGTCCTCACTGTGCTCATATTTTCTTTAAAGAGGAAAACTGTTTAGTTTCATATTACATAGGTTAGTTAAACTCAAACTTGCTAAATAATATTTTTCCAAAAGTCCGATGTGACTCTCTTTTTCATTTGATTTACTCAGCTTACAGTTGACAACTGCAAGCAAACAAGAGCTGGAATCTCTGATGTCTGAGGTGGCTGTTAAACATCATGTCCAATGTTCGTGTCCTTTTACACGGAACATGTTCTACTCTGTGTATTGTCCACCACGGTGGAGGATAATTGCGCACTCTTTGATAACATATTATTGGCAGGCGGTGCTACAGACACACTGTGCCAGTCAGTTCAAGGCACAGTTACTGTTTCTACAGCACTTTTAATGTTGAGGATGATTAATGGAATGCTAATGTGCTCCAGAGTTAATGCTTTGTGTTTATGTGGGGATGTAATTGATTCTAATGTCCCGATCAAGTGGAATTTAACAACAGATTACTAGGAAAAAAAAAAGCGTGACTGTGCATTGGGCGCTGCAGCACAATGATTCCTTTTTTTGCAGTGATTCATCTTTGTTAACTGTATGATAGGGCATGCTACATAGTTCTATGTTATAGGCCTCTGTAGGGTTGGTACGCCTGCTGTCCAACCCACTGCCCGCATGTTGGACCATCAATGAACAGGGGCACAGGGTAATTGCATGAAGAAGCTATAATAAGGTGGATTGAATTAGCTTTGTCCTGACTAAAATGAATTAAAGAGGCTGTCATGACATACAGACTCCCAAACGGACTCATTATACCCGCTCAGCCAAATATATCATAATATACTGTATCATCTTTGAGATGCTGACAGTCTATGACTACAACCCAACATTAGTTTGTGCAAATGTCTGTATGCTGGAATTACAAACACTGTCTAATTCTGTTTGATTAGACATGCCTGCATGGAGCATTCGTCCTAATATAGATGGAAACAGAAAGTTTACCCTCAGCTCTGGCAATTATCACAAATAATGAGCTCATACTGTTCTGAAATGTCTTTCATTCACATCCTATCTCTGAGCCGTCCAGTCTTATACAGTGATGAAATGTTTTGTCATAAATAACTATAACTACAACTATGAAATAAAGTAGTTGAAAATTTGATTTATTAATCAACAGAATCATTTTTCAAGAATGAATACTGCACATATCCTAGTTCACGTGTTTAAGTTGTCGGGAATAGCTGCTTTTCATGTCACCTTAGGCCTTAGAATGTTCTGGTTGGCATTTCCCACAAATATCTGACATTTTGTAATCAGACGATTAATTGTTTAATCATTTATTTGGCAGATTTATCAATAATGAAAATAATGGTTAGTTGCAGCACTGTGAATGGCTCCATGTGGCATTCTGAAACAGAGTATGTACATGATTAAAACTGATGGTCCCTCTCGCAAACAAGTAGGTGTTGGTACTTATCAAGGAGTCACTTTTGCTTATAGTTAAACACAGGCACAGGATGATATCACTCCCTGCCAAGGCCACAGATTATTGCATGAGTAGGTAAATAAGTCACCTTGTGAATGGCAGCAGATGTTTTGAGGAGGAGGCTCTCAGCACTTAGGAAGGTTGAGGTGGATGGAGAGGCTATATGGCTTTAGGAGCGGGGCCTTGGGGCAGGGGTATGGGGCAGGACGGAGACAGCCTTTGTCCAGATGTCTGTTTGCGTTAGGGAGGTTACGGCACTGCCTCTCGCCATTAGATACAAACACTAATTGCCCATTGGCCCCGGGTTGGAGATGTGCAGCTGGGGACATGTAGCTAAAAATAGCACTGCTTGTTCCCATGAGTGGCGGGCACACAGCACCATAGCATTAGTATTCAGCACTAAAGCATGGCATGGACAAAAAAAGGTCATCTTCTGGCCATGGCCACAAATGTCAGGGTGGGGTACAAAGCGACACCAACACAGGGTGGGTGAACTGCGAGCGGCACCTCAGGCTTCGCCCACATTTGGACCGGCCTACTCAACCATCGTCCTCTGTATGAACACTTGCAGGAAAATGTCACATGGAAACAGCCAAGCGAGTGTCATGACATCCTGTGTTTTGTTTGCATCCCAGCAGCATCCACGCTTGTTCCATGAAGTCTTTACCTCCATGCAGCGATGGCCTTCCACGCTTGAGTCGAGTTACAGCCCCCCCCCCCCCCCCCCCCCCCCCCCCATGACACAAAAGCAGCATCTGGTTCCACCTGACTGGAGCCATGAATAATTTAATAGGGGGCATTATTATTTCCAGCCAGCTCCACTAGCTTGGCAATAACAAGCAGTTTAGGTAGTGCTATCAGCGTTCCTGGCTAAGTGGTTGAACATGGAGAGAGGATGTTATTTTACCTCGTTGGCATCTTATACTTGTGTGGGTTTGTAAGTATCTGGTTGAATGAGTACTTAAGTGTTATTTTTCATTGATATACCAGGTCAACATGTTGCTTGGTTGTTTGCAGATTTTGGAATGTGAGTAAACAGAGCACTGTGAAGCATCTGGGAGACGGAGATAAAACAATTAAGTCACTATTATACCAATTAGGGCTGGGCCAATGGACGATGGCATCCGTTTGGCGAGCAAAATCTTGTTCCTGAAAGTGCAATTAAAGCTTCGCAAGTAAAAAGCCAATAAAAACAATTCATCAAAATGTTTAGCGCCTCACTAACTGAAGGCTTATTTAATCAGACTATTTACTGCCCATTGTAAGTCTACCTGGTTTTCACCTGCCTCATGTAAAATCAGGGAATGAGTCTTACTGACCAACTCTCCTGTTCGCTCTGAGGAACTGCACATTTCAAACAGGTTGGGATCAGTCTGACTACCAAACATGAGGAAAATTGCCTCACCTGTCTTAAACACATAATCTCGAATCAATCAAATGTATAAAAAGTTATAATACCTTTATCGTTGCCACCTCCATTACGACTAATTAATTGATGTCTTTTGACATGCACTGATTAACAAGCACAGCCCACCTGGATTTCTTATTTGATTTTAATCCATTACAAAAAAAAACCTATGTTTATTTCATCGTATTATTTGCATTGCGCAAAAGCGACTTCATTTTCCATGTAATCAAATTTAAGTGGAATTTGGTATTCAAAGGTGAGCTCAAAGCAGCAGGTGTGCAGGGAGGCCGGTAGACACTTAATTCCCCTCTATTGTCAAACTGAACAAGTGAAGATCAAGAAAGAGAGAACACAATGTTTGCACTGCATGACTGTAGCTCTTAGCAGTTTTTCCACTCAGACCACCCGCTGGCTCTGAGCAGCCACTCACCTACACTTAGAGAAAGAGTGCTGGCAGATTTCATCACCAGTGGGACTCAGCAGCAACAGTGAAGGGTTTTTTGGAATGAGTAAGCCAAAAACTGCACAATCAAATAGTGAAACTGCCATTATACACAGTATTATTATTACAATATACATTTGGCTGAAATACCTTAAATGACTTCAGCTTTTGCATTCTTCTTTTGTTTCCTCCCACAGCTGAGAAATGAAGTTTTGCCCCTCCAGCTCCCAGGTGTGCAGCGTTTGGACAGCTTTCATCTTCTAGAGGACAACAGCAGAGCTCTGAGGCTCAGCTCGGACACCCTGAGCCACCAGAGGCTAAAGCAGAAGTTACTGGTGAGTTCCTCTGTGTGAAAGGGAGATAAAGACTTGTTTATGCTGGACTGACCGTGGACCATTAGGGGCAGTTGAAGACTGCTGTGGAGGCATTTGCTTTCAGCAGTTGTCCGGCTTTCATGTTCCTCTCCCTGCTTTGGATTGTGAACTTGTGAACCATGAGTTATTTTTCCTCCAGTTGTCGGTTTAATTTTGAAATGAGCCGTGCTCGCTTCTGCTCATGCTCATTTAGAATCATCATTTGGATTAATTGGGGTCAAAATGGCAGTTTTCTCTCTATTTAATGACCGTTGACCGTGTCAGAGAAAAGTCAGGGGAGAATGTCTTTAAACTTCTGTGCATTCAGCTCGTCCCTGTCTGAGGAGGAGACCAAGATAAGTTGTTGGCATAATTTAGCATATTTTCAAGTTACCAAAATGTAGACATTGAATCATACATGTTCTTACCGTGAATAGTTTTTTTAGGTGATTGCATCAAAGATGTTTCTGTTATTTAGAGGAGGAGGCGATGTTGATAAGAACTGTATATACAATCAATGGTAGCTAAATAACTAGGCTGAATTACCATCAAGGCAAAGCAGGAAGTTGCCCCTGGCCTCTGGGGGCCCTAAAGGCCTCAGGTTCACTGTGCAGCAATTTTGGCAATGTCATTGATGGTATAACTGTCTAAGGGTAGTGAAGGTGGCTTTTGCATTTTTACTTTTACAGTAATTGTGGCACCCTGCCTTGCACGGGAGCCTTGAGTGACTTCTTTTAATACCTGTTGTATTCCAGCTAATGTGAGTTTCACACTAGGCATATACTCTGAGTGTAATCAGATGATCACAGACTAGCTTCAGGATGGACGTGGGGTGGGGGGTCCATATCAGATTTTTGCCTGAATTAGCATTAGCTGCTCTGCAGTAATGATTTAGTGCATTTCCAAAAAAATATGTGGATGTAATAAGACATACGTTTTTGAATGAAATATTTGTCTCCTTATTTCGGATTGTTCTGGTTTCCTGCTAACGTGGATGTTGGTGCCACTCCAGAGCATAGGAGAGACCTCTCTATTGGGGTCAAATTGTTCATTTTCTCACAGTTTAAAAGAATGTTTAAACATCCCCAAAACACATGGCGTATTGTTTAACAATCTGTTTAAGTACTGTTGTACCTGTTCAGTCTAATTTCCTCTGGAGTGAGAAGAGCCGGTAGCCATGTTGCTGGAAACACCGTGGACAGTAAACAGCAGGTTTCCCGAGCGAAGCTGGCTTTGTCTTCCTCGGGCTTCCTCTAGGCTGCGATCTCACAGCGGAGGATGCTTGTAATTCCCCCGTCTTCCCCTGACGTCTGTGGTTCAATATGAATGAGCTGCATCGATTAGACCTCAGTGTGGTGCTTGTGCAAAGGGGATGAGTTGTGTGTGTGTGTGTGTGTGTGTGTGTGTGTGCGTGCACATGGGGCTGCTGGCTTTCTGTCCTGTGTCTCCTCGGCAATTACCAGACCGTTGTTTTCACAGAGGGTGACATTATGGGTGACATCTTTTGGCCGAACCATAAGCTGAAGCTTTGTCATTAGCAGCTTCTTGCGTGTTAATCAACAGTTAATGTAAGTGATATTTCTCAGTGATCTGAAAGGGGGATACATTTTAACGGCAGTGTTAGCAACATAAGGAAGAAACACAAATATTGTCTGCATCATTTTTCTCTTTTTATGTTGCCTGGTTTCGGTTTGGATGCGTTGCACCAACTTACACAAACACGTGATGTTCCCAGCCCTCAAACCTTCCTGTCTCACACACTCAGAGCGTGGCCCTCTTGTGTTAAAGGCCGCCAGCTGTAGTCTATAGGGGTGCGAGCTTAGCACTACTGCCTGTGATTGTCTGCATAATGAGGGTGGTGTGAACTTTATTTTTAAACTCTCCGCCTGCTTGTCACAGAGCTACTTGATAATTAGCTTGTCGACATTTCTTAGGGGATCGCCTGCCATTTCACTCATGTGCTGCATCATAGAATGAGAATCTTTGAATAGAGAATAATAAGAAGTGGAATGTGAAATAAATGCGCTTATCTGTCAAACTCCCTGACAGATGTTGCAACAATTCTGTGCGAAAGACCTTTAAATCGTGCATTTGCTTGCATACGTTTTTGACATTTAGAAAGAGTGTTTAATGTGAAGTATTTTAAGAGTTTATGGTATAACTTGGCAGTTGTCGACTTCATTCAGTCCTAAATGACTGTATTTCCTAATAATTATAACATCCCCAGGGTTCCTGTTTTATACATTTTACAGCAGCAACCAAAATTGTTGCCACCGCTGCTTCGGAATTTTATGAAATGCCACGAAGTCGCAATTACACGTCTCACATGAAAGACTGTCTGCTCTTTCTCCACTTTGAGGATGAGCAACTGGAACAATCCTCTCGGAAAGTCATGACAACCGAATAAACAACAGCACAAGTACAACATTTTCTCCTCAGGCAGAGTGAGCGAGCGAGTGAGCAGAGGATAGGATGACGATACCAGAGTACAAGAACAAAAAACATAGATTTAACTGGTTTAACTGTGGTTTAGATATAAACATTCTCAATGAATTTCCTATTGATGTTCATTGCAACTTATTATTATTGATTTCATTAATTTGTCATGAAATTTGAATTTAGTTCATGCCAACTTTAGCGCACTCAGTGAATCATTATACCGGTAATGTGACTTCATAGACACAATAATCAACAAAGCTTTTTATTTAAGCTATATATTAGAATAAGTTCAAATGTTTTTCCAGGAATAGGAGGAAAAAGTGAGGTAACTATTCTTTAGCCAGGGAGGGCCATTATGTATGAGTAAATAGATGATTGTTTTGTTGTCAAATGTCATATTATTTAATGTATATTTCCTTACCTGGGAAACGAGTGCTTTTGACATCAATGTGCATCCTATGGTGTCATTGAGCTGGTGTTTTTCTCCACTCAGTCAACAGAGAAAAGGACCAGGAGGAACAGTGGTGCTGGTGAGGGCATGTGGATTGGAGGTGGTGTTGTTAGTTCCCTCTTGTGGAAAAACAGCCGATTATGGATCCTGAAAGATTGGTGTAGCATCAGTGTAATTACCAATACTGAATAGTCCTACGTGAGACTGGGTGAAGTGGTAATGAAAAACTGACAGAGCATGAGGCACTTCTTCAGCAAGCTCCATTAGCCTGCAGCTCTGTTATCTTATGATGGAGATGCAGTCAACAAACCGCAGACGCACGCCCTGGTAAAGGTATCTTCCTCGAGTACACGGCTGTCTACAGCCGTTACATCTTTCCGTCTTACGCAGCGTGTTTGTTTTCCTCTGAGAAATCTTGATAAAAGTGACGTTTTTAACTTTGCCCTAGAGATTTTATACCGTTTTTTTTTTTTACTTTTGTTGCTTGTCCTCTTTTAGGCATGCAGATTTGTGCTGAGGAGGGAATTTCACAAATACTGAGTTCGAGTTATTATTCTGAAAAAGTTGACATTTACATAACATTTTCATCTGTTATAGGACTTTGTAGCGTATGACTCCAGGAGTTTTCGAGATCAAGGAAAGTGGTAGGAGAAATCAGGGCTTCTCTGTCTTCAGTCACTTTCCTGCCTTTAAATTATGCATCTATAGTTTTGGAAAATGCAGTCATAGGGATATAATTAAAGCATTGGTGTTTTTGTTTTAATCACACATAGATATAACATACAGTGCTCAGTGTTCTGAGCATTAACCTGCTCATACTGTGCATCCAGTGCATCCAAACCAGCAGGACAGACATTTTCAACAAATCACCTAGCTAGTTGTGTATACGCTCTAGAAGGTGAGAGGTGTACAGATCTCTCCTTTTCCAAGTATGCAAAAACAAAAAGCAACAATGCATAAACATAGCCCTCCGCAGGTTCACCTCCACAGCTATGCCCCTGCACATCCTCTCTTTCTAAAAGGTGATACTAAGTGGGTTTGGCTGAACAGCACCATGCTACACTGTTATCCTGACATCTGCTAATACAGCAACATCAGTTTGAAGTTTGCTAACATCAGATAGCACTACAAGCTAAAGGTCATACCAGGCCAAGCAATGTCGTACCAGCAAAACCTTTAGGTGTAAAGAACTAAGCTAGGGCCAATTTTATTGCTCATGAATTTTAGTTTGGAAGATGAAGATTCCTCCTCTCTAAAGTTACATATCGTAGTCTTGCTCTAAATTGTCATGAAAATACAAACAGGACTGGCAACAGAAGTGGGACGTTTCTCTGCCCGTGTTTTCCTCCTGCTCTGCTGCAGGGGTAAACTTGTGAGGTAAATTGGCAGGCTTTCCGGAGTGTCAAAAAATAAAACAGGCGCATCTGTCAAACACTGGTCGAAGCGAGCTTTGAGCATTTTTCTGCATTGAGCATTTGATAGATGTGAGTTGCACGAACAGATGTGCTGTTAAAAGTGGAGTAGATTTAATGACTTACTGCCCGATCCTGTAATGTGATGTGTGATGTTAAAGAGTTAGGAAATTCACTTCTCTTAATACCTTTCCAAACGACCATTTCTGTCTCCACACCTGTCGGGTTTTTTTCTTCTTTTTTTTTTCTTTGTCCCACCTGCATAATGAAAAGCTGAGGATGTGACCCATTACTCATCTGTCTTTGAGAGTGTCTCATTGTCGCAGCGTAGATGGCAAGGGGCAGGACTTAATAGGGATGTGAACACTTTCTCCTTGGTTAACTTCTGCCCTTATAACTATTAATCAGCAGGAGCAGGCCTGCAGTCAAGCCTGTGGGTTTACTCGGTCTGCGCTCAGTTTGATGGTCAAGTGAATCACCAGGCCCAGGCACATTAGAGGGCTGATCATAAATATGCATCAGAGAGATTGGAAAAAGCACAGTCACTTCACACTATAGATATCATAGATAATGCCCACCATGTTCCTCTAAACTAACAGAACTAAAAATATTCTCTCTGCTGTAAACTTAATGTTTCATGTACTCCTACACCACCACCAACGCCAGATTTATCATTTATTCATATTTATTCATATTAAGAAAACTTAACACAGGCTGAGAATCCATCTCCTTCCTGCTATGAGACGACGGCGCTAACCACTGAGCCACACTTTGAATACCTGAATAGCAGCTTCTGCCCAAACACAGTGCTCCTTTTTTTTTCATATGATCCATCATTGTGACTTCATCAGTGTAAAGTCACAACTTTGACTAACACTCAGGGTGAAACCTCTCAATGGTTGGACAGGATGTCACACGGGACAAACAGGTGTAGATTTGTGGTTTTGTAATTTATGCCTATAAGTCAGCATTGTTTTGTTGTGTGCGTGCATGTGCGTTTGTGCATGTATTGACGTGGGAGGCCCCTGCGCTGGGGGCCAACCACATGTTTACATCACTTGTAATGAAATTAGACCCGCGTGGCGCCCACACTACAGGCCTCCACTGATCCTCTAATTCAATTACCCCCCTTATTAACGCTCAGATGCTGCTGGCTGACCCACGACTGCACACTGCTTTTGCTACACACCATTCATTCAGCAGCCCTCTCTGCTGCTCCAGTGGACTGACTAGTTATCACTTATTGTCTTACTGATGCACATGGGTCACCCAGGTGTCTCCTTGAGTACCAGAGTGTTTTGTATGACTGCAGTAGCAGCCCGAGTATCCACTGCAATGATGGCACATACAGCTTAAGCTATTCCACAGCTTACATGCATAGCATTGTGCAGTGTGTGTGAGAATCTGCAGTAAGACTGGAGCATAGAGTTTTTCCACTTTGCCTCGTTTCTGTCTGAAAAATGCACATTTGTCAAAAATATGTATATGTTATAGGCTAAAAACATTGAGGTGTAGATTTTAAGTTTTTGGGCGGTGCAGGATAAAGCTTGACTTACCTCATGATCCGATATTGAAACCTGACTTTACAGCAGGTATGAAAAAAAGTACTTGCAAAATGGTCAAGAGAGCTTTTAAGATTTTTGTTAGTGTCCTTCTCATTTTTCTTCCAACTAGTTGTATTTGGACCTCATTCCATTGCACACACAACCTTCTTTTTCGAAAATTATGCAATACGACCCAGTGAGCTCACTATTACATCATTTGTATGTATTATTATATATAATGATATAATATTATATAATATATAATTATAATTATATATATTATATTCTCCTCCTCTATTACCACACAAGTAAATTGCAATGCAGGCATTATGGCCCAGTGCTATTCTAGTATTGTTACACAGCTTCATCTGTGACGAGTATAAATGACAGAATAACACAATAAAATGAAGCATTCAACATGATTTCTAAATTTTGGTGTAGGTCCTGTCCACCTGAATACAGATATGAACATACATACATACATCAACTGGCATATAAAACTAGCTGAATGTTTAGATGAATGTCTAGTTTTTTATTTTTATTTTAGAAATGTGAAAATATGTGAAATAACCATCTCTTCACTAATCAGTGCACAGAGAAAGATTGTTGTTATTCATATGCAGTAAACATGGTTTCTGTCTCATTTCCCGACACAAGCCTTGGATGTAAACTGTAAGACTGTGTTGCCGTTGGAATCGGGCCCGTTGCCTCTCTGCTGTAACAGGTCTGCAAGGAGCCGGCGGGATGTATGGCATGATTTAACAAACAGGTTGTCTGTTGCCAGCACGCATGCAGACAAGGGCAAACACACACACACACACATACGCAGCGCTGTATGTCGTCAATGGTTGGGCCTTTACCTTACCAGATAGCGGTACACTTATGATGCTGAGATAATGCTTATCCCAGCTTTATCTGAGATAGCACAGAGGAGCAGAGAGTCCTTTCCAGTCTCCTCCAGGGTCAGGTGTTTTGGAGCCTGCTGACACCAGCCACCTTGATCTACAGTCTGGCCTGTCATAACGGCCATGGGCTTTAGCATCACACCGCTCTCTGTATTCATTCATCAGCAGCGGTTTGGTACTATGCAGAAAAAAAATCCCCATTGCAGACCAACATGCTGGTACGGCAATGTTAAATAAAATCTGGAATAATCCGCAATATGCAGTCCTGATAGTATCTTATTATGCTAAACTAAAAGGGACCACATTAAAAATAGCAGCAGAAACATTGCTTCATATCACAGATTAAAATGCTAGGGGAAGTGTCTGAAGTTAAGCCGGTTAATGGGTTTATCACAGGTTTGCAGAATCCCCTGTCTTTTGACCCGCTTGAGTGCATGCATGATACAATGAGGCTAAATCATCTCATGCCCATATTCAGGATTTTAAAGCTAAATCTCTGCCAAGTTTCTCAATCTCTAGCCACTGCATTGAGCTTATTAAAATTTCAATCTGCTACAGGCTCTCTTTCTCGCCTCGCAGGATGAATGTGCCCTTTTAATAATGTAACTGGTTTTAACAAGATCGTAAAATGTTCATCTAACTTTCATAAGCCCTGTTAGCAAAGTGACAAATTCATGTGATGGCAGGAATCACTTTGGCAGTCCCTCAGTTTTAGAAACGAGAACAGTTTTTTTTCCTCCCTTCGTCTTTCGGTGCAGCTCCACGGAGGCCGGAGAGTTATGCCTAAGTTTACAGCTGCCTGCAGGGGAGGCTGAGCTTGTTGCTGTGTCACCCCTGTGGCTCTGAAATAGAGGTTAGTCATGATGGGGGAGATTTAGATTGGCCTTCTGGTAACTGATAGTGCTCCACTGAACACTCCCCATCTCCTCTGCCTCATCTATAATGTACATGAGTTACACAGGGCTAAACCCTGGAAACACAGCCGCTTCAGACGCAGCGAGAGCATCTGCCACTTGATGGCTTTTATAATCCATTTATGGCCGATGAGCTCTCTCTGGTTTTACACTCCTTAATACAGTATGTAGTTCAGTGACATTAGTTGAACTGGGGCAGGGTCAGGGTGGCACGAATGCAAAAGCTGCTGGCGTGTGTGTGCTTCGCCCTCTTAGGCAATGTTGGAGTAATGTGACCTTCATTGGGAGATTAAAATATGTAGCAGGGGTGCATTGATTTTTGGACTGGCCACTGGTATTTATGGACTCAGCCAGTGCATAAATATTGATACTCGCTCACCTAAACAAAGATCTGACATTGTGTGTCTGTGTGTGTTTGTACACTCAAGCACCAGTTGAGATAAAGGAAAAAAAAAAAAAAAAAAGCATGGCGGAGGTGATACCTGATAAAAAAAAGAGTAATCGGTAGCTCATGTGTTTTGGTAACCTAAATCTGCTTGTGACCCAGCATCAGCTTAATAAGGTCATTCCCATTATGTGGTGGCTAATTACAATGCCTGTCATTGAAGTCCCCAAGCTGCACTGTCAAGTAAAAGAGCAGTTTAAAGGGACAGTTCACGCCTAAACACGATAACTAACCCAGAGTCTTGTTTATCCAAGCAAAAAATAAAATCAATAACACGGGTATCAAAAACAGCAGACATGAGGATCAAAGTGTAGAAATAGACAAGAACAATGAAACAATAAAAAAAAGTTCCAAATCTTTAGTGCATGATAACCAGAAGATTGCTTCACCTCACTTTGTGTTGTTCATTTTTGGTATATTTAGCAAGCCAGCAATGCCTGACCTAAGGGAACAGTTTGGAACACACTCAAATAAGCAACTAAACCATCGAGAGTCTTACAGACAAGTGAAAAAAAAATTACAGAAAAGTGTAACAGCGTTAAGTCAGTGTAATAACGCTGTAAACTAAGATAGTGAACATGCAGCATTATACCTGCTAAGCATCAGCATCTTAGCATTGGCATGTTAGCATGACGTTTAAAGCTCCACGGTGCCTGATTACGGCCTAATGTAGCCTCATTTGTGACCCCGGTGCTCCATCTAATGCATCTTCACGACCCAAAGTGTTTTTATCCGTCCACTCCAATCCAGCTTTGGCGTTTTTTGCTTTTACTAGACAGTTGACGATGGAGATAGCTAAGAAACAGAGAGGTGTGATATACAACAAGAATGCACAGCCAGAATCAGACCTGGGACATTGTCGTTTGTGCCTTACTCACCAGTATCCATCCATTTGATTCTGGTGGTCCAAACACACAGTGCACTCCATGGCCTTGGTTTTGTGCTCAGTGCTCTCAATACTGTATGTTTTGTTTTTTTAAATAATTTGTCTTCATAAATACAGACATTTGTAGAACAGCTTTATTTGGAAATCATATTGTAATTGTAAATCATCAGGAGTTGGGTGATTGTGCTCAGCCTAGTGCCCCTTAATTAGATTGGTGCCTGGGTGGAATTAAAGGCCAATGATGGCTGCCAGCGTTTCGCATACAGACAGAGGAGCTGACTGATAAGCCGGCCACTCACGGTGTTAGAAGAGTTGCGATGAGCTGTGTCTGTGTCTGGAGTGTTGTTATTGTATCCCGCTATAACCCTCTCTAGCTTCCTCGAATTGCTCCTTTGTCTCAGTCAGGAATACTTGTTCATCAGAGCGTTTTGTTCAGTGGTCAGGCTTTTTTTTTTTTTTTTTTCAGAGCTTGTTGTTGACTGTTAAGTTCAGACTCCTGCCTCTTGCTGCATTTGGGATGCTGTCCTATGTGAGATTTTGTTCTTAGTAGGTACTTTGGGATGTGTGTGAGGGCCAAGTGGTCCTGACAGACCGACTTGGGATGACTCACGCTGCTGACATGACTTTTTGTCCAATGACTTCACCAGGAAAAGGTTGTTTTCTGGGTCATTTGCTTAGATTGCATCTCTCTCCCTCTCTCTCCTCTCATCTTTGCTCTCTTTCTCTTGTTTTTTTCTCTCTCAGTTGATGTCTTAGGTATCACACAGTTTTCCAGTGAAGTGAGAGCCAGCTTGGGATAGTCCTTTGAATGCGCCAATTAGTGCAAAAATATTTTGTAGATTTTATCAGCATCAAAAAAGGTAGCTAGGAGTCAATGTCCCGCTCCTGGAGCTTCATCAAAATGTACTTTGCAAACTTAAAGTGTAGTCTGACAGAGGTGTTACTGAGCAAAATATGGCACTGAGCCACTTACCGGGGAGTGAATATTTAACTTTTACGCCCTCAGAGAGTGAGAGAACGACAAAAGAATGGCTGGGAATAAAAAAATCATACCTGGTTGTATTGTCAGAAGAGGCTCTCCTTTACCACATGTAGCTGTTACGCTGGCCTTGAGTTCATATTAATTTACTGTGTCAAACACACTGCTTATCAGTCAGAGTCGGTGGCGGTGTATCATTGGAGGAGTGGAGCTATCGCAGCACGTCGGTAATTTAATCACCAGGCTTGGATAGCAGCATGGACTTCAGCTGAACTTCAGGATCAGGTTGCAGGCCTCAGCTGCGGTTTCAGAATTCTGCAAAGAGAGGTCCCGTCTATCTCGCCACCTTCGGCGGCAGTCCGGAAAGAGACAGAGACAGAAACCTAGCGTTTGTTACCTGCTGCTTGTCTGGATATGAGGGAACTAGTCTTTAAGGCTTGCACCATCTCTGTGTGGGAGAAGGTAAGGCCAAGCCAATGGGGGCTTTGGAGAGAGTAACCTTTGTACAGCGTGGGTGACAAAATTCAGGAGGTGGGGGGGAAGTTTGTCCGAGTGGATTGAATTGTGTCTGTTTGATGTTTTCGCGATGGGACAAGTAGCCAGTCTGTGTCAGTGTCAGCAAGTCTTCTGACCTGTTTTTGGATCACTCTTTCAGTATAGTCACACGAAAGGAATCCTACTGCTGTTACAGTTAAAAAGACTACGCTCTACATTCACATAATGTTAATGTTTCGTTGATAACAAGTGCTTATTAATTCAGTTTCTCTTTTCAGATGTGGAAGGGGTAATGAAGTTATTTTGTGTAAACTGTTTACTGTGTAAAATGTTGACTTTAACGAGCCATTTAGTCTCATATTTACATAAAAAATACATAAGTTTGAGCTCCACCTCCTCCGTCTCCATCTCTGGAAATTTCTAGAAACCAGCATCATTATTTCATAGCAGAGCACGACACAAAGGGGCACATTCCCTCGGTAAATACAGGATTTAGTTAGAGCTTCACTTTCAGGGAGCAACATTATGTCACTATATACGATATACGTTAAATATTTTGCATTGTATGCATATTAGCTGGGGTGCAACTAATAAATTTTTTCTATTATTGATTCATCAGATGATTTTTTGATGAAACATTATATAACGGCATCTATAAAGTGTGATAAAATTGTGAAAAATGTCTTCAAAAGTCTTATTTTGTCAGCGTCCATTTTAGTTTTCAAAAAGCAGAGAAAAAACAGCAGACGTTTTGCTTAATAATGGACTGACAGTGTAAAACAACTGCTTATTATTGTCTGTTGATCAACTGATCAATTAATCGGCTCGTCGTTTCAGCTCTAAAAATGACCCTTTAGTATGTTTTTTTTACTGGATTTGTTGTGGAGAATTCTTAACATGTACCACAGTGCTGTGTGCAGTGCCGTCTTCATTACAGTAACATGAGCACAATGGAAAGTCGCTCATTACTATTCAAACATCGAGCTAAAGGTTTGGCCTAACCCAACATTGTCTGAGTCTCTCATCATTCAGTGGACTACATTGGAGCTGCCGTGCTGACTTGTACTTGCATCACACTCATGTAGCACATGCATTTACCGGATGGGAGACGGGAGCCCTGTACCTGCTGCTGCTGCTGCTGTTATTTGTTGTGGATGTTAACCCTATTAAAGAGCCGGGGCGTTTGGTATTTCCTTGCTGCATTGCTGCCATAAGCACTGCCTTTGACTTAAAGAATGCCTCTCCCCTCTTTCTCTCTCTGCACTGATGATGACTCACACTCCAACACACCCTGCAGAAATCTCCTCTCATGCACCCGAGAGAGAGAGAGAGAGAGAGAGAGGGAGAGAGAGAGGGAGGGATGTGTTCTTTTACGTGGCTCTAACACACACAGTACCTGTTCATGTGTCCTGATCTACCTGCTCTGTCTGTCTGTTTATAGAAATACATCAGTATTCCCTGTGGTTCCCTGCAGGGTGGAAATGCAGCTGGTGTTTTTGCACTGCTAAACTCTGGAGTGTATTTTACATTTATTCGGGCGACCAGTTCTCTTATCTGCAACCGAGAGGCTTCAGGAGCGCATTTACATTCATCAGATGCAATTAACACCTCTTAAAAAAGGAGAAATCGCAAAAAAAAAAAAAAAAAAAAAGACCCCAAACATTTGAGGACGTTGTTTTAGCTGAGGGAGGTGAGTCCCAGATCAAAGCATTAGCAAACATTGCATCCATAAAGAGTTAGGTGCAAAGGTGCCATTAATAGATTGCTCCCGTGATCCTCTCGCCGTAGGCCGCCCTCCAGTGAGTGAGCTAACATTGTGTGACATTTGCAGTGATGCTGAAGTCCAGCGTGCACGTGCTGCAGCGCCGTAGGTCCGCCGCCCTCAGGCCTCCGCTTCTCTGGAAATAGAAAAAGAGCAAAGAGACCGAGCGTGATTAATGGCCATATATGTGCAGCAGAAAACACAACAGGCCTGTCTGCCGCCATTTCCTAACGCACGGCCCCACAGGCTGAGAATTACATAACAGATCCGCAAAGTTGCTCATACCGATTCTTAATTGCTTCAGTTCGTTTATTGTATGTGATTGTGGCTGCGTGTCAGGTGGGATCACGGTCTCAGTGAGATGTGAGCCGCTCCAGATTCTGAGTGGTTTGCCCTGCAACATGCCGCGTTCCTCTTATTTACCATGCCCTCTAGTTTAGCTCTCAGGACTGTCTTTGGAAGAAATGTTTTATCTCTCCCTACTCGTGCCAGTCTGGATTTGACTGGCACTGTGTTTTCTTTTTTTTTTTTTTTTCTATTAAGAATGTGCTATTTTTAGCGCACTGTGTCAAAACACGGCTGTCTCATCCTGTGTATGTATGTGCTCGCTGAAATAGCTTCTCTTCCCCAGAAGGCTTGAGTGGTCTCTTCAGCTACATGTGCTGAAGTCCTGTTTGCTGTGCTTCACACTGCATGCAGGCCCATTACGCAACCCTGTGCATCAGCCGTGGGGCCACCGGGCCAGAATGGCAGCCAGCTTCCAATCACTCTCCCTCTCATCTTCCCTTTCTGTCTCGTTTTCTCTCTTTCTCTGTCTCTCTGTTTTACCCCGACCCCCCCTTTCTTTGTTCCTTTCTTAGTCCACATTTTTCAAGGTAAAGGAGAATGCATGGTGCACTGATTTGCTTGTATACCAAATTACAGCAGTCTGTTTTTGAGGAGTTGGTAAAAGCTGTGGATCGCCGCTGGCGTGCAGCGTGGTTCTCTCTCGGTGTACTGGAGTGTGAAGGCAGGTCAGCGAGGGCCAGCGGAAGAGGAAAGGATGATCTGTCCTTTGTTGTCAGTGGGCTTCCTGTGTGCTCTGCCTCATCTTAATGCAAAGAAGGGGGTTATATTGTCAGAAGAGTCGGAACTCTGAATGGACGAACCCTGTAATGCTCAGCTAATTGTTTGATCTGCCATTACTGCACAGTGCTCTTGGCAGGTCTCACATGTGCCGTGAATTCCTAACATGCCGTCTACTAATCATGACAGTCTGACACGTGAGATCATCATCACATTCGCATCAAAAACTGTACGTTGAAGTTCACTGTTACCAGAGCAGATTTCATTGTATGATCCTGCTGTTGGCCGTGTGAACAGCAGAGGTGTTTTTAGGAATCAGTGTTGTCTCAGGAGCTCTAGGAGCTCTATTGTCTACACACATGTGTTGTACTGTTACAGGACTAAGATTGGTGAGTTGGTGCAAATTACTGCAAACACAGTTGTGGAAGAAGTATTTAGTGGTTAAAGGAGCAATGACAATGTATATTTACTCCATTACAAATAAGTCTTGCATTCAAAAATGAATTATAGAAAGTATAGAAATATTGGACATTTCAAAAGTACTTATAATTAAGAGTGGTCCCTTTCTAAATGTGAAATTGTTTGTCTGACATCATGTTAACATTGTAGCTACTATTTAAGCTACACTGTGGGCTAATTCTAGCTTTTAGATTCATCATGTAGACATAAGGCTACATCCAAGAGCTGTTAGCTTAGCTTAGCACAAAGAGTGGAGTGGAAACAGGGGAACGGCTTATTTCCAAAAATGCCCATTGATTCCTTTAAGTCATAAGACTAGTAGTTTAATTAGCAAGCACTAACTACGCCACGTTCTGTTCTGTGTCGTTTTCACATCATAATAAGCACAGAGTTTGAAGAGAGAGATTATGGTCAAACAATGTTCCACAAATTAAAAGTGCTTTATGTTCCATTCAAGTCCACTCGGCGTGTTGAGAGTATGTCTGCTGTGACATTTCCTCACATATCTTTATTTAGCTGATGCTCCATTAAGGTGGTAAATGAGCCTCAGACAGATATTTGACAAAGTTCAGACTTTCAATTAAATGATCTGGGATATCAGAGAAGTTCTGCTGACCCTCTCACACTCCCTTTCACACACACACACACGTACAGTCTATCGTCTTCCCTCTGCTGCTGTATTTTCAAAGCACGGAAAGTAGCTTTGAAAAAAACAAGAGGACTTTTGTAAAAGAATCCACAACAGGGCAGCCTCTGCCACTTAAGGCCGCGCAGGAACACCTTTGATGTGACATTATACTCGGTGGAGAAATGAGCATCTCAGCGTGCGTTAACTTGTGTGATGATGTAAAACCTTTCGCCAAACACCATCTCCTCTGTTTCAAATCAAAACTTGCTTTGCCAGCAGAAATGCCATGGTAACTGCTGAGAGCAGTGCAACATTTGCTAAAGTGTTCTCAGTGGAAAGATAATCAGCGTGGTCTTGTGTTGCACAAAGGGGGATTTTGCAGTGTGTGTGTTCCCTGATTGTACTGGGCTGTATTTTAATAGAAGCAACCATCGCACACTATACATCGTGTTATTTGCTGCTGTGTGCTGGCGGCTATGTGAAAGGATGATACAAAGTGTGCGGAAAAGTTCGGCTGGCTAATTGTGCTCAAACTTCTAGTACTAGCGGTGTTATTGTGTGAGGGCTTGTGAAAGCTATTTGTAGTGAGTTCCAGTGAGCCTAAACAGCTTGGATCAGTACTAATGTTTGGCTCAGTTCCCTTCAAACCGGCATCACCCAGCCCCTGCTGAGTGGAGGCAGCAGAAATTGATGGCTATCGCTGCAGTGGCGTCCTTTCTGAGAACCACACACACACACACACACACACACACACAGTCAGGTCCACTCTGTTGGGCAGACAATATACATTGTCACCTTTTGTGGTAGGAAGCATGAAATTATGGAGGCCACTTATACTGTGAGATGTGTTTTTTTTTCTTCTTCTGCTGTTTGTTGAATACAGAAAGGAATAATAACCGACCTCTCTTTGTCTGCCACCCACTCGTCTGTTTTAGACCCTTCTGAATCAATTTTTCCAAAGCCAAAAACTAAATTGGAGTCCGTTTTCGTCTTGAATGCTCAAATTGGAGTTCCAAGTGGTAGAAATGGAGAGGCGAATGATTGACAAGTTGGAGTGTTGTTTTTCTGCTGTTTATCCTCTCCCCTGTGCGCAGGAATCAAAGTCCTGACAGTCCCTCTCTGATTTCTGGATGAGGACCAACGAGCATATTGACAATCAAGCCTGGTGCAGCAGCAGCCATCTACTCCAGGCTGTTGTTTATATGCTAATGCCGGACTCTGTCACTCCCGTACGACCAAATCACTTTCTGTTATGCTGCTGGTGGTGCACAGCAGGTTTCTTATTAATCTCAACTCCTATCCAGTTTGACAGAAATGTCACCTGCGATGATCTTTTGTCTAGAGCATCTGTCAGATCACAATACTGGCTAAATTTAGTTTACCAGCAAAGGTCCATTGATTACAAAATGTATCTCACTGTGGCTTCTGAGGAGCCACAGTCTGAAACCAAATTAAGTTTATATTTGCAGTCTTCATTTACCCTGGAGTTACAGGGCTCTCTGCTGTAAAAATAAGTAATTTGTTTTCAATTTAGCCTCAGCAGGGACTCCTTCTCATTTGTTCCGAGCTACTGTGTCTGACCACAGTGTCTGTCAGTGTGCATGAAACTTTGTGTATATTTCTTCTTTTCTCACCATGAGGTTGACCTTTGTGGTCTTGAGCGAAATGTCTTGACAACTAATTGGTGGATTGCCATGAAATTTGGCACAGACATTCCTAGTGTCGTTCCCAGCCTTGCCTGCTAAACGTCAGCATGGGGGCTTGCTAGTGTTTTTCATTCAGTAAAGAGCTTACAGAGCCATTAGCCTAACACACTATAACATACTAATATACTATATTTTATGAACGTTTAATGTTCCATTGATGAATTGATTCCTTTAAATGTTGTTGATAGCGCAATGAAATTACTAACTAAAAATGAGGTACACACACTCTCTCACACACTCACACACACACACACTCCTGATCAAGCTAGTTCATGTGTCTGATCTATTTGTTTTCTCTTGTCTTTTTATTTGTCTCTTTGCCTGTTCTGTTTTCCCGTGCCTTTCCCTAGAGGTTGTATTGCAAACATTATGATAACAATAGAGCTGAATTAAATGTGTCTGCATCCATTGCTGGCATTATTTAGTTTCTCCATCTGACCACTTGTATGATTTGGCACTTGGATGCTGTAGGCAGCAAGTCCTCACTCAGGTAATGACCAGGACACTCAATTAGTCGTATAAATTGGCAGTGATGGTGAGAGAGTGTCCCCCAGATGGGAGGCAAAGGCGTCTGTTTCTGCTGCAATTGTGCCAGACTCCTGTGGGGTGAGAGCCTCACTCTTTATCTCCTCCTGGGCACCACCTGTCTCCCATTACTGGACACAAGATCTCTTCACCCACACCCTAATGTAAAATCTCCTCACATCAGAGTCTGGTCTGTCTGGTTTTTGCTGAGGCCAAAAGCCACGTCTGCCACCTCATGATAATCAATACACATACAGGCAGCCTCTCTAACTTGCACGTTTACAAGCAGATGATCCTCTATACACCAGACCACGTACGACCTTCCTCACCATTTTTTCTCTTTCTTTGGCATTAAAGACCCATTAGTGGACACCTCTGTGGGGCCTCTTGGCAAGCACTGAAGACCGGGCTGAGGGAATGAATAGGCTCGATGCTGCGGTTCAGCTTAGAAAAAAACAAGGATCTGCTTGGTCTCCGCCTGAATTGAATGGAAACTATCCAGTCTCAGATCGCCAGTTCTCGACTGCTCACAGCGGCACTGTACAAACTATATTTTATAGTTTGTTCTCCTTTGACAAAGCATATAAAAGTTAAGGTGTTCTCATTATATTGGTCTTGCAATCTGGAGAGCAAACTAATTGGTCACCAGCTGTTGAAATGTAGTTAATGAATGGAAAGGCAACAGAGAGCTGTTCCCTGCATCCAGTACAACTCCTCCCTGCAGGATGGAGCAGCATATGTCTGTGACTCTGGCTCAGGATCAAAGTGGCTGACAAGCCACCTCAGCTGGTGACAGTCC
The DNA here is from genome assembly GCF_042242105.1 of Pempheris klunzingeri. NCBI lineage: Eukaryota > Metazoa > Chordata > Actinopteri > Acropomatiformes > Pempheridae > Pempheris > Pempheris klunzingeri. The sequence goes on from NC_092018.1 coordinate 27,114,447, forward strand.
CTCCGCATATAACGGCCCGAGCTCTCACTGTGTGGGGCAGGAAGATGGTCAAATTAGCGGCAGCCAGTGTAGAATTAGCGTTTGCTAAGAGTTCATTACATTCAGATGAACTGGAGCTTCGCACTGAGGCAGAGAAAGGGGATGCACCGTCGGAGCTTGTGCTGGATAGTGCAGACTGAATATCAAAATCCGCTGCGCTAATGCCACGAGTCACAAAATCACAACAGCAACAACACAGAGGTGTTATTGCTGTCTGATACAGTAGAGCACAGGTGGCGATCCAGGGTCCAATTTTATAAATTACAGATGTAGATGGAATTATTGGGCATAATTGTCACAGCTAATGGTGAACAGTCCTGTGTGTGTGTGTGTGTGTGTGTGTGTGTGTGTGTGTGTGTGCCAAAGGCTGCACCAGTTTGGATCTGAAGGATCACTGTATATACCTCGTAATTATCCATCTTAGCCTACCTTGACATTTCATAGGTCAGTGATTTTGCATTACCAGGGACATCGGGATAACACTGGATCAGAACAAATAGGACAGCATGTAATATTTTGTGTTATAATCAGCTTATCTGGTAGGGGCCCAAGTGTGCAGACAAACAGGCAGCCTGGTTCAATGTGAATTAATTTGATCATGGCAGGTTTGTGAGATTCTCTTTCTCTGTTGGCCTCTGAGTGAGAGGGGCGCAGATGTGAGAGCACAGCTCCCTGTAGACAGGGACTGAATGGTTCTGGCAAAGTCATGACGGCATGAAGGGAAATATGGCTGCTCCTTTTGCCATTTGATTTTTCTTTTTTCACAAAGACTTGGCTGCTCTCTGATATGTATCGTTGAGCTTGTATTCTTGTCTGCTTGTACCTGTCTGCTAAGTTAAGTAAAATGCTGTGTATCTTTCTATAATGAAATATTGACAATAGCAGAAAATTCAACTTTAAATACCTGCAGGGCAACAAAAATCAGACAAATGTAGCCTGATCAAATATCTTAACTACTTCATTATATGTCTTTTTTGTGTGCCACCAGCCATTAACGTTGTAGATAATAATTGTAAATTATACCCCAAACATATTGTTGCATATTACAGAAGAGCCATAAGAAAAGATTTAAAGTAATTCTGTCATTTGATTCGCCTAAATTACAGTCTGTTCATGAGTTGTACTGTATCTGTGGCTGCCTCTACTTTTGCTGATGTGTATGCTGCGCCCCACAAGTACCTTGATTTCCTGTGTGTACAGTTGCGTCGTATTAGTGGGTCCTGATTCATGGCTCATTTGTTCTCCTGTTTACTCCCTCGCTCAGTTTCCAGTGTTGACACCGCCTCCTGAGGGTTGAAAACCCTGTCCGGACGGCTCAGAGAACAGTCCATCATAGCAGCAGCTCATCTACCTGCACGGCGACTGGCCACTCTAATGAGATTGAGCCAGCCAAGCAACAGTGTTGTGTGTTAACACAGAGACCATCTGGGTACAGCTGAGTCTCCTCCAACCAAGTCATCTCATGTAAAGGCTTTTAGTATTATTTTAGTCCTGCCTGTTTATCTTATAGTCTATTCTAGTAATTCAGACATCCTCTGACAGTTGCATTTTATAGAACCCATATTGACCTGAATGAATACAACAGCGTGTAGCAGCAGTTGAAACCTAATGTGAGTCTAGTTCGGTGCTGGCGCTACCCACCATCTTTGTGTGAGACACAGGCTTGGCCACCGTAGAATTCATCTCTAAAAAATGTTCGCTGGGTTGTTTATATTTTGAAACATTCGTCCCAGCAGGATCTCACAGTGTCTATTGTGAATCGGGCCAAAAGCGATGGATTTTGCAGGGACTGTTCAGAAAAAAAAAAAAAAAAAGTGATGCAATCTGCAGCTTTTTTTGTCAGAAAGGAATCGCAAGGAGGAAATGTATGTTTTTGTTGTAGCGCTTCCTCGGGAGCGATTCTCACCCAGGGAGTGAGCTCTGCCTGAGAAAGCACTTGGTGTATGTGAGTCAGGCGCGTTACGTTGGTCGAGGAACAGATAGCAGTGTAATAGTTATATATGAAATATTTAGGGGATTGAAATAACTTGCAAGCTCTTGCAAATTTTCAGTAATTTTTCCGTTAATTCAAAGAATCCAAGAGAGATTAAAATCTAGATGTTTGCATGGACCCCTGGCATGTTTTGTTGCTTGTTTTAGAGCATTCAGCTCGTGTGTGTATCTATGTGACTAAGCCAGCTGTGAAGCTCTGAAGCTCTATAGATCTGTGACCTATTGTCTCTGCAAGCCCTGTGCACTGCAATCTCTAATGAAAAGGAATAACAGGGGATTAACAACACACCACCTCATCTTTGTAGTGCAGGGAGTCAATCCCCAAAGTTTACAGTCCATATAAATAAAATAACTTCCTGCCCACACGCGTATAACATAACTCTGTGTGCTGTGCTGCGGCTGATGCTCTGGTCAGATGAGTTTTTCTCGAGACAACAGTCACAATAAAAGCTGCAGAGGTGATCCGTGTTTACGAGAACCGCCTTTTGTTACAAGGTGTTTACTGCGCTGCCATGAGAGATGAAGGTTACCATGTGAACCGAATGACAGTCTGCAGAAGCTCGGCCAGCAAATCCAGCTGGGGATGAGTAAGCCTGTGTGTCTGAGTGGGCAACAGCAGTGGGCTTCCAGCATTTGCTTGGTTGCAGCAGTAATCATCAGATGTTCTCTGTGGACCTTTAGTCAGCAAAATGGTTTCAGCTGCCAAAACACAAAAAATAAAACCTGTTTATTGTCTGATCATACAGTAGTTTCTCTACATAACGGTGCATTATAGAATCCTGCATTGTCATGGGGAAATTGACAGATATCACAGCACGGCGCGGCACCCTCCTTCATCTCTGTAGGAGTCTGTTGTGGCTGCATGAGTCATTGTTTAGTTTCCATTAAGGTAAAAGTCTCAACTGGCATCTTTGTGTTCATGCAGTGGGATTATCAGATTTGCAGAACTCTCTCTGGGGCCTCTCATACACTCTGAACCTGCTTTCTCAAATTAGCCCCATATTCCAACAACCTTACATTTTATTATAGATCCTGGTTTATCCCCTTTGTTCTGCTCCCGCCACTCTCCTTTCATCACTCCTTTTGTTATAGAGCCTTTGATAGTAGCAGTTCCCAAATAGTTCCTCTGTCTGTTGTTTTTTCTTCTTACTTATAATTCATTCTCTTCCTCCCCCTGCCTTGCAGACAGCATCCCCCCTTCTTCTCTCCCTCTCCTCCCCCTGTGCTCTTCAGTAGTGGTGTGTTAGACTCATAAGACATCAGCACGCAGGTAGTGTAGCGTTCGGTGGCTCGGGGAGGTCAGACCCCGGCGATAGTGGCAGCTTCATTTTGGATTCTGCAGCGCGCCGATGCTTGTGCATCCTTGTGGGGTGATGGTGTGAAAGGAAAAAAAAAGAGGGAAAAGAGGGAGAGGATGTGAAATCCAGACTAGGCTACTCCTTTTGCCACTGCTGCATGATGTTTAATATGCCTGATAGAGGACGTCTCGCTGAGGTCTTATACCCGGGACAAAATGCTGCAGAGCTGAGAAGCTTAGACGGTAAATCCTGCCTCCATCCCATTTTTCATTTTGCCCATTCTCTCTTCTTTTTCATTTGCATTCATATCTAGGCCTCGCTGCCTGTACGTATCTCTCTCATGATCATGTGTTCATTCACTATCACTCTTTTTTCCTCTCACCTCACTCTTTACCCTTTTCCTCTCTGCTCCTTAGTCCCTTTGATCGTTTCTTTTACTCTGTGTATGTGCGTGCATGTGGGGATGAATGTACGCGTTGACCTCTGGGAGTTGCACTTGTTTTTCCTGCAAAACTGTGATTCAGCAGTCAGTCTGCATGTTGCCGTGCATACACACTTGGAGGCGGCAGACGAGTACAGTATTAGTGGAGTGCAAGCATCTGTGGCACACACAGACTTAAGCTGTAGGGGTTATGTAATTTACTCTGCCATTTCAAATGATTTGAAATCACAAGCGCTTGCTGTGCTGGGCTAGATTACTGTGTGTCTGGGCCTGCAGTATGTGCACTATAGTCATATATGTGACATGATGCTAAGTGGAACTGATGCTTGGGTGTTGAGTAACAGAGGGGAATCCTCTCTTAAAGACCCTGACAACACTCAGCATTAGTAGTCTTTCCTCCACCCTCCTTAATGGTCTCTCCTTTGGCTGCAGCTCGGCTGGCGAGAAGAAGCAAACACATAATAACAAGAAAAAGTGTCACAGGACAATACATATATCTTGGGGAGCACCACTGACATTTTAAGAGGCAACAAATTAGCTGTAAGGCTACAGTAGGTGCCACAGTTAGAGGTGATGTACTGGTTGTTTCTGAGCAGAACTACTCCCAGTGAAAAGTCAAGTGCTTTTTCTTCAGGGTGGCCATCTAGGGTGGTTCTACTATAGTGTAGCTCAGCTGGGCTGTGGCACACATTGTGCCTACGTATTTCTTAGAGGATTAGCATTCAGAGTCTTAATTACATGTTAAAACTCATCCCGAGGCAAGCCTTACTCCCGTGCATATCTGTCTATATTTGATACGTCCATCAGATATACGCTGTTTGCTTAGAATCGCCTCAGGTTGAAAACGTTTGCAGTTTTTTTTTTTTTTTTTTTTGCTCAGCCATAGGCAGGATTATTACCCATCATTACGCATCATGCATATTCAACACAACAGGGGTTGAAAGACAGACAGAGAGCGAGAGAGAGAGAGAGAGAGAGAGAGAGAGTGTGAGAGAGAGAGGGGAGGAGAAGTGTGGGGGCGGGTGGGGGTGAGGCTACCCCCTCCTGCCAGAGATTATTACACAGAGCTTTCCCAACTACAAAAGATCAGAAGACCTAATGCTGAGAGTAGGATGGGGAAAGCCTCCCGTGTTAATTAGTCAGTGCAGAAATAATACTGTAGTATGTGAACCTCATTTCATCAAGATGCTGCTGTGCACTGGACTCACACTGGAGAGTCTGCAGCAACGAAAACAGTTAAAACACACACCACATGCTACTGTTGTTGTCCCAGGGGAACTCTCCATGGTGCTGAACACCAAGGCGTCTGTGTCCAGGGCTCACAGCTGAGACTCTGTTTTCACGTCCTGCTTTCCTCTGCAAAACAACTTCTCTGGCTTCACTTGGTGCCAGTGTAGTGAAGGAAAATGAGTGGTCAGGTTTTCTGGTCTGTTTTTATAGTTTATATGTTAAGCTGGAAAAGTAATATGAAGCAAAACCCCACTTGTAGAGGTACATATTTGTAGTGTACCAGCTATATGTTGTTTGTTAAGACCCCTCCAGGTTGGGACTTTATGTTCAAGGGTGGGGACAAGCTATCATTACTTAATGGCAGAAAGGAATACTAACAAGACTAAGAATCTACAGCTGTGCTTTCGACTATGCTAATATTCTCTAATTAGCACAAATCTCAAACTACAACTGAGGCTGGTGTTATGTCATTTGTTTTGCGAGTGTTTGGCCGTAAACTAAATTATTAGACAAATTAAAATGTTGTCCTCATGGTGACGCTAGATGAAAACAGTCATTTATAATGATACATCTTGACGGGAACATAAATGTATGTACCAAAATTCATGGCAGTCCATCCATTAGTTGATCATGGTGGTGTCAGAGGAAAAGGCGGGTATCACCAAAGTCACAGGACGTGAATACCTATAGAAAATCCATCCAATAGGGTTTGAGATATTTTAGCCATGGTGGATCGACCATCAGACCGAGAGCCATGCAGCTAGCACGGCTAAAAACCATTTCAAATAATAAATAATGGTAAAAGGTAAATGGAGGAGTGAACTGATGAAAGGCACGGCAGTTACTTATATATGGCTGCAAGTGATTATTTTCATTATTGATTAATGTGTCTATCATTTCTTTTCATTTTTTTCTGTAAGCCCCTACATATTCACTTTACAGTGACACAACACAGAAAAAGCAGCAACAAGCTGGAAAGTGAGAATATTTGAAATTTCTGCTTCATAGATTATGAAAATTTTGGTTGATTAATTTTGTGTTGATTGGCTCATTGATTAATTAGTCTACATGTGCTCAATGACGGCGCCCACAGCTTCCAATAGATTGACTTCACATTATCCTGCAGTAGTTTTGACCTGGTCATTCTGAATCTTGCTATGACCAGAACCCAAACCTTCATCTTTTTTAACCACGCGCTAAGTTGTCAAGATATTGATTTTCATTGATATTGATCTTCTGCCATCCAACAAATTCTCGCCGCATGCAGTGCATGCGAGGATGTGGATGCACCTCTCTTGTGAATGCATTTGCATCAGTGCCACTGAGGCACGAATGTGAGATCCAGCCGGAGGCGATGGTCTTTCTCATCTGTCTTCATCTGCTGTGCAGTAAACGCCTCTTCACTTATACAGGAGCTCATTACTCACAATGGCAGCCATTTGAATCTTTTATCAGAGGGATTTTTAATTGAACATTGGCAAATGTGCTCCAAACAAATGGGCCTCAGCAAGCCTGAGAGCTGTGTGTTTGCACGTGTGTGTGTGTGTGTGTGTGTGTGTGTGTGTGTCTCTGCAAGTGTGCGAGCGAAATATTCATTGTGTGTGTTGTAGCCGTCTGGTTCTGAAAACTGTACACATTAGATACCAGCCCACATGGGAGATGGCAAGCTGTTTGCAGAGGCTCTGTGTGATTCACTCAATGGAAATCAACACGGCAGTGTATATTGTGCATATTCACATATATTTTTTGCACACGTTCATTCTTTTTCTACAGTTTTCATATTCCATAACAATTTATTTATCTGTGCATGTGCTTCTGTTTACTGTGAAATGAGTTGTGAAGTTTTAGGTGTTAGAAATCCCATAGAAACTACAGTAACAAACACCTGCAGTGGCAAATATCACTCCCGTCTGAATTAGGAAGCGAATCATCTATGCATGAATGTGACAGTATTTGCTTTATTTATCTGAAATAGATACTGGAGGCTGTATTTCTCTTTTTTGCCCAATAGTTGATTACTACTTTATTTTATCCATTTTGGGCTTTACATACATTTATTTATTTTCTACATCTTTCTGTCCCCGTGAGGGTTGCACCTCTCAAAAGGATAGAAGTACCAGAGCACATGCTAAGACATACATGTAGCTTAGCGGGATCACTGGTGGACCAGCTACGACAGATAAAGGGTCAGAGGTTTAACCATCCCAACTGTCACTTGCCTGAGGTGAAACGCCAACGAGGTTACAGATCTGAAAAGGGTCAAAGCTTGTTCCTCCTCCTTCTGCTCGTCCTGTTCTCTGACCTTATTGCTCACTGTCTTATTAAATATTGTCGGCACTTGCGGGTCAAGAGGGGAACCAGCTGATGTAGCGGAACAAACAGGTCTTCCATTTGAATGGATTCTGATATATATTCAAAGTCAAACCAAGCTGGGAGCGTTTCTGGGATGAAGTGCACATTCATGCATTCCCACATGCTGCATGCATTGTGTGCTGTGGGCTTCTGGTGGCTCCGCTGGTGCTTATTTTAGTCTTCCTCAGGGACACGTGGTACCATGCTACCAGAGTGTGTGTGTGTGTGTGTGTGTGTGTGTGTGTGTGCAAGCGCACTGGTAGCACACACTGACACGGATAAAATCCTGTTTAATTCTATACGCTAATCTTGGAACATCCAGCACTTGCACTTCCTCTCCCATCCATAGCAAGGATGTTTCTCGTACGCTGATAGAGAGCTCATTCTGCTGATAAACAGAGGATCTGTTGCTGATGTAACACCTTCATGTATTTTCTACTGTAAGAGCAGAGCAATAGCCGGCTGTGCATTAAACGAACGCCCATGAGGAAGTATTCTCTGTTTCAACGGCTACACCCTTCCTGGTTCGAGTAGAGTAGATGTGGCATCTCCAGAGCGAGATAGGACACACGTGCAGCCTTGATGGGGATATCCCATTTCTAGCTGTCTGCCCCCACTGAGCAGCCAGTGGTGATGAGTTTTCTGAACAACACTGATAGACTAAACAAGTCATCCTCCGTGGAAACTGTGGCAGACTTTAGTCATGTTTTGGCTCTAATCGCGCATTGTGAAGAAAGCTGCGCTCCTTTTCATCGTAATTCCAGCTAACACGGCACTCAGCTGTCAGCTCAGTGAAACGGCTGCTTGATGGGAACATAACAGGCATTCAGAAAGCACAGAAGAGAATATTAGCTGTCGGCTAGGCAACGGTTGAACCTTATATTATAACAAACTGACAGATTGCAATCTACAGTACATGTGCACACATATTTGAATCTTTAAGTTTGATAATTTCGGTTCATATATCCATTCGATCCATTTGAATCATTCCCTCTGTCGCCCTTCCATCTGTTTTCTGACAACAAAAGCATTTTGTAATATCTATTAAATAATGTCTGGAGGTTGCTTGTTGCAGCACACACACTCTTATACATGAACTCACACACCTAAGTACCGCTGAACAGTGAAATGGCCCTGCTCCCGCTCTGCCTGCCTAGTTTCACTGAGTTCTCTGAGGAAGCTTCTGTTCCTGACAAACCATAGCAGCTGTCCTCTCCTTTTTTTTTTTCTCTCCTCAGGAGACTGAGATCAGCACCAGAAGGAAGGAGTGTGAAGCACTTGAAGCAGAGGTGAAGAAAAAGAATCAAACATGTCAGACTTTGGTAAGTGCTCCAAAAATATACCCTGGCCTCTGAGCGAAAGGACGGAGGCTAAAATTGATTTGTACCTGAGAGCCTTGCCCACTATCATCACACACAAGCGTCCCCTGAGAAAATGAGTGGCGGTCTACTGTAATGATAGCTTGGTTCTCAGGCGGTGATGACTGAAATTGAAAAATGGGGGCAGTTAACTGCAAGTTGCGCTATCTGTGAGTTGGGTTCTGTTAGCACTGGGAATACATTTGAGAATTAGACACTTTGCAGCAGTAATTATTTGCTGCGTGTGATCAAACACACAGAGGACATACAGCGTTCAGTGCTGGGACGCATACAAACACTGTGTCCTCAGGCTGCGGCTATATCGGTTTCTTTTGCGCACACATTAGTTCATTGAGCTCTTGACAACACTGCTGTAAAAGTGTATAGTAGCACACGGTGCCATGTGTGTTTTTCAAGTAATGATCACCACTTTAAATGGTCAGAGATATGTTACCCAAGTCTTGAGTTTCAATACTAATGTTTTATGCTTTTTGAAGGACATTTTGTCACAATGCCCCAGAAATGTCATTCTGCCTGCTGCCTTGACTCAGAACACAAGGCAAAGAAAGGGAAAAAAAAGATGGTGGAGTGAACCTACAGCGATGGGAAAACATGCTTCCTTCTTATGTAACTGGTCTTAAACATATTTAAATAGGTTATTCAAATAGGCTTTGCATTTGTCCCATTTCTTCTGTACTAATGATTACTCATAGTACTCAAATTAACACAAACCAGAGGTTACTTCAGGGATTTTACACAGTGGTATGTTTGTTTTAAATTGTCCATGTGTGCATATTTTTGCAATCTGCAAAAGGCTGCAATAGTGGCAGCGGTGGCAGTAATACACTATAGCAAAACATCAAAGAAGAAGAAGGCTGGGAGCTGATGTAAATGATGCATGGCTGATGTATGAATCGCTGCAACAAGTTGCAATTCGTGTACTTCATCATTTGCTTTTGTATTCAAAGACAGACCGGAGTGAAGTGCTGAGGACCAAATGTCTACTGGTGTCCCGTGACCACGACCATGTCAAAGTGTTTTCTGATGGTTCCGGTGGTCAAACAACTTTCCCACTTGTGGCTGTTGGGGTCTGTGTAAAGAACAGTGAGTGTGGTTTGGATGGCATGGTGGCAGGTCCCTTTTATTGCTAGCTGGTGATGGGGAGAAAAGCACTGGCAGTTGGAGCCGGCTAAATGCCAAGTATGCTGAAGGGTAACCACTGACCGGCAGTGGCAATTATTGCCCTGCTATGTTGTATTTATTTTAGTGAGGAAACAAACTGCACCTTAAATAAGAGGAGTCATCAGGCTCTATCAGTCTCTCATAGCGAGGGGACACCAGAGGTAAATCACAGCGCAAATAAAGCTAACGTGAATGGTTCTGGTCTGAAGGGTTTTCCCATTATAATTACAGGAGCCCCACTAAGCACAATGACTACTCTACTACAAAATGACATCTCACTGCTGTGATGTTCCAGTAGTTGTTTTTTTTTCACAAAGGGGTCCTTGTGGGCTGTGCAGCAAAATGTTGATTTTTATTTTAGTTGAATTCAGTAGAATTTTAGAGCATGCGTAAGTGTAGATATTTGTAGCCCCACAGTATGTGGTTTGGGAGTTGGATGAAACAGCGCAGAGTGTTGCATGACTGGCATAAAAACTGCTTCTTGAAAGCTGAAGTTTAGCACTGCATAAAGATGATACATGTTTGTAACCTGTAGAAGTGTGCGTAGGCACAGAGTAGTGCAGATGGCCTGGAGTGAGATTTTTGCTGTGAAAGGCCGGAGCTGGAGGGATTCAGCAGTAATTTAAATGGCACTGTTTGGTCCTAGACTATTTGAATTCATTCCCTCATGCCCCCAAGCCCTCTTCTTTAGATGAGCTGTCTGTGTGTGTGGCTCTCTGCCCCAAATAAACACTCCATTAGGACTGTTTTCTTTGCGCCCTCCTCTCACGTTCCATGCCCACAGCAGCACTTCCCTCCTCGCCCATTGTCAGCCTGCTGACTCCTGGGGAAGCTACCCAAAGGACAAACTGTCCCCAAATGGTGTGCAGAAATGGCAGGCTGGTCTCCACAGACTGCAGCACAGCTCTTATCTCCTCCCGCACTGAGCTCCGAGAACAGAGACACAAACACAGACAAGACCAATGAACACTATTGTGAGGGGACAGCGAGTTGACAGTAATGTCACTCCCTGTTTGGTCTAAACTGGCTTACCTCTCTGTCTCTCCTCTGTTTTCCTCCTCCTCCTCAGTCCTCTCCTTCTCAGGTTAAAGTAAAGAGTGCACATACAGAATTAGGTGCAGCTGTTAGTGACTCAGTATAGCATCTCTGCTGGTGGTACTGGACTGTTTTTAACAGTCTATTTACTGCAGCATATACAGAAATACACATTTATTAAATCAGATTCCAGCTGGTATCAATGCCCTGTCTCCTCATAGTTAGTTCAGCTATCGTGCATATTAACACTGAGCCAGTGAGTGACGGTAAACGCTGACATAGCCATCTGGCACCTCCACCTTCCTGGGTATTGGGTGTATAACTACAGATCATCAGAGGAGTATGCCTCCGCTAGCATTTAAGGCCTGTTACCGTGGCAACAAACATCTGCTGTGCCAGCATTGCTCGAGTATGTATCAGCGCTAATCGAAGATTAATACCGAGGCAGACAGCAGGCAGACTCAACAAGTCCAAGGCCTCGACTGTGGGACTGTGCTCTCAAATTCAGCTCTGTAGCCGCTGTGAAATGACCGCCTTGTGGTCAGCTTAGCTTTCATTATGAGATGTTTGTAAGCACAAACACCCTCTGTCATTTGGCAGCTCTCATTGCTTCGACACATGGCATGCATAAAAATCAATTTCAAGATTGAATCTTTTCTCTTCATGTTTTTTTTTTTTTTTTTTGCATTTTACACACTACAGTGAATTCAGATATGCATCAGTCCTGTAAAAGTGTTCCACTTCTCTCAGATGGCCTAAAACTGCATGTTTGTGATCTGTTTTACTTATGTACACAATGGTATACAGTTCTTGGGGGAACAGACCAGAAATCCTGTGTAAGTAGAATGCAGTATTTGTTTTTATGCTACCCAGTGCAGCTGTAGGCACATAGTACATTTAAACTGTACACGTGACATGACAAGACATGTGTAACAGCATTTTTGGCATCTTGCTGTCAGTGCTTAATGATTGTCATCAAGGTTAAGAGCAGCATGTGGTCAGGAAGGCAATGTTCTGAGGCTCCAGTACGTATACATTTAGTCCTTCAGTGCAGATGGTCGGGGCACAGAAATACAGTTCAGCTGATCATTGGTACAGTGGCTGTTGTCTATACTGAACAGGAGCAAATACATGTAGCTTACACCACAGAGTGCACAGAGCAGAGAGTAAGTGGGTGAAATGTCTGCTGTCCTCGCGTGCTAAATGGCGGAGTTGATTCATCTGTCAGGCTTGTCGAAATTAAACGCACAGCTCGGGCGCACCAGGCTGAGTCAGACCGTGTCTGGACAAAATACACTGCCTCCGCACTGCTTTCAAACTTAGGAGTAACCCAGGTACTCTGCCCCAGGCCTGATGATATTGTTCTATATTATGTTATTCATGAAAATTTACAGGGTTTATCAAGAGCAAATAGAACTCATCTGAACGACTCAGCCTGTTTGTCTTTAGACTACCATGTATTTGTAATAATATTATTGATATTATAATTAACGTCTATGTTGATGAATTAAATTTTTCTTTACATCACTTACTGTACATTTAGGTTTCAATAGATATGTTTTTACTGCAGTACTATCCAGTCTCTAAAGCACTGCAAATCATTAATGAAACACAATTCATGCTGTGTACATTTTATGAGTACATCTTGTTTGTATTCAAAGCAAATCTCAAATGGCAAATCACACCTCAGCAGGAAATCTCAGATTTTCAGCTGAATAACGTTGGAGGCAGCTCAATATAGGCTGCATGGAATTCTCTTCATCGCTGGGCTCAGAGGCTCGCCCCAAAAATGTGTCTTGCCAAGGGATTATGACGTATACTGATCTGTTTAAAGCGTTAACACTTCGACAATGCAGGACAAAGAAACAGCTGATTCTCTGTGTTCAAGACAGTTTGGTTTTGCACCACTACGTCTGTGCTGTTACATCCAAATTCCAAAAAGGATTTCAAATGAGGATGGCACTCATGTCGCGACGCTTGAATCAACAACGAGCTTGAATTTCACTCCATTGCTCTCATAAGTGTGCATACATTAAAATGTGAGCTCTCTGTTTGTCCTTCAGAATCAACACCTGGAGGCTTAGCCAGCCCACATTAGCTCTGAATTGAAGGATCAATGGATATGAATAGGAATGCCAATGTAATCTAGTGCTTGTACGGGAAGCATTAAAATTGACTGGACACAATTGATGCAGGTTGAAATGCCAATAATTTTTTTTGGATGTGACAGAAATGAAATTAATGGAAAGGCAGCCGATCTCAGATGTGACTTTGGTACTGTCTTCAGGCTGTTGTTTACTTATCATTGCGTGTCCTTGACAGCATTTCTCCTCTGTGTTGTGCATATCTATACACTACATACAGCGTAGATATTCATATGCTGCATGTAAAAATGTATCTTTATTATTAATGTTGATTAATATTAATTAGATGCCATAACCAGCACATATTGTTTTGGTGTTTACATTTACAATACGTTATTGCTTAACATTGTCTGGTCTGTTAACATCGGTACATTTGCAATGCGTGCTAGTTTTTTCATGTTTACTTCTGTCTACAATTGCCCTCTGAACTGTCCTTCATAAGTAAAACATAAGGGAGCAGGAGCAGGCACACCATCACAAGCCATTAAGAAGCGCTTTATTTACTGTAAATGTATCATGCATGAGCCAGTAGGTAGCTCCCGACAAGAGCAACCCTTGGCCTACATGCTGCTGCTGCAGCAGCAGTGGATTGCACATCTCAGAGAACTCTCCAGTTGACACTGCAAATTGCATCCACGGCACGCCTCACGACTGTTGATTGAATGTAATTACGTTTTCCTCCTCTGCAATGAAGGGGTTTTTCTTTAGCCTCAGCTCAACGCTCTTGGTAAGAAAGAGTGGTGAAAGGAGGCTCTCTGTCAGAATGCAGGTTTGATTTACATCCACTCACAGAGAGCAGTGAAGGAGGAAAATATAGTTGGGTTTTTTTTTCCGTATCACATCTATTCCAGTATGTTTAAGGGTCTGTCATAAAAGCTAATATTCTGACTGTGGTATTGTTTCTGCTGTAGTGGCTAAAATGGCAGCCTCTTTTGCTCACGCTTTCTAGAACATCCTAGTGAACCTCGATCAGCCTCCTCTGATGAATAATGCATTGGCTATCGCTGACAACACGCCGGCTTTGGGTGCTATGCTCTGGTCTAATCATGTTGACTTCTTGGATTCTAAACGCTGTTTTTCCTCCTTTGCCTAGGAGAATGAGCTTCAGGATTTCCTTCAGGAGAACAAGCACTTGAACCTCCAATTGTTCACCAACAGCCACAAGGCATCTGAGTATGAGAAGGTATGAAAAGTCCTCTATAGTTTATACATCTCTCTGCTGCTTCACTCACACATGATTTTAGAGCTCGTAACTGTCATGTGAGTGCACCTAAAACACATCTTTAGCCATGCTAGTGTCATGGCCGTGTGACAACGTTGGTCTGTCGTTGAGTCAGCCACTTCGGTCCAGACTAAAACACTATTGGTTGGATTGTGTTTTTACAGCCATCGTGGCCAGAGGATAAATTCTACAGACTTTGGTGATCCCCTGCCTTTTTCTGTAGCGTCACCATGAGGTTGATATTTTTCTTTTTTTTTGTGTGAAATATCTTGACATCTATAGGATTGGGAATCTAGTATACTAATCTAGTATAGATATTCACGGTGCTCCGCAGATGAATCCTAATGGCTTTGGTGACTTTTTATCTCGTGACCACTTTTCACTTATTCAGTGAAATATCTCAGCATTTGCTACATGGCTCGGCATTCACGTCTCCCTCAGGATGAAGGGAGGAAGTCATTTCGGTGATCTCATAACTTTTCATGTAGCGTCGCCATCAGGTCAAATTTTCTGTTTGTTCAAAACAAAACTGGTTGCAAAATTAGTAACACTTCCTTGAGACCTGAATATTTGCATGCTAGCGTTCTACAGTAAGATGGTAAACATCAGCATGTGAGCATTGTCATTTTAAGCATGGTAGCACACTTACATTAGCTTTTTGCACTAAAGGAAGGCTATTCCTAAGTGCAGCCTTGCAGAGCTGCTAACATGGTTGTAGACTCTCAGTCTTTGTTGGCCACAAACCTCCCTGGTCTTTACATTAACTCTCCATCAGAGGGCTTTCTGGGTCACACTATACCTTAGTCACAGCTACCTTAGAATACTGTACAGATGGAGCTGTTCTTCTAATTTCCAGCATATAAATGAAAGCAACAAGCCTCCAATTCTATTAAAACACCCCCACTGTCCTTTTAGCCCCCAGACATCAGGCCTTCAGAGCTGATCACATAAAGTCAAAGTAGATCAACAAACAAAGAGCACCAGGCCTCCCTCTATGGACAGGAAGGCAATTTCCTGAAAGAGTTGATTGGCAGGTAGTTGCTGTCGGGGTGAAGAACGGTGGGATGCCGGCTATTGATGTCTTATCAGGACTGGGGTGGCTCTTAGAGCAGCCATCCTGAACTGTTATCACACTGCAGATATGAGAGCAGCACTCTACAGGGCAGTGCGGATATTACCCCGCGCTTTCACCCCCGTGTTCTGATCTCTATCGTCTCTGAATGAACTAGGAGGAGCTACGAACGGTGCCTCCCTCTATCCATAAGAGACCATTGACCTGCTTCTGTTGAATCCAACATGGTTTTGTTCCATCTGTCTACGTTAGGTCTGACAGTCGCTCGTATCCATGCGGATGGTTTTTGCTGCATGGAGGCGGGCTGTCCAGCGGCAGACACTCACTGGTTTCTGTTTGTGTTTCGCTTTGCTGATGTTTGTTGAAACGCCCTCCTTGAGGAATCATTAGTCATTCATGGCTGCTCAGAGGAAGGGGCTTTGCCACATTACGCCTGCCGGAACCAGTCATTTCACTGCCGATTTGGGGCCCTTTGTAAAGATGATTGAAAAATGCTGCATGTTAGATAACAATGCAACTGGTCTGTGGGAGAGGGATTATGGAGAATATGTAGGAATAGTCGCAATTTTCAGATATTGTTCAGAATGGCAGTATCTTGGTGTTGAATTGGTGCTAATATAAAGTGTAATTGCTTCAGTCAATTGAATGCTCAGCGCTTGGTTAACAATGGAACATAAATAATTCATTAATGTTTTGGTCTACATCCACGGGAATCAGTGAATTATGTCACTCTTGTATTGATATGAAGTTTAAAAGCTTGAAACCGGCCAAGCTCCTAACCTGACTACCAAAACAACAGAAAACAGCTGTACAATTTGTTTAAATCCAGAGCAACAGCTCTGCCTCTGTGAGATGTATTATGTTCAGTTTTCGTTGATATTGTACCAAAAAGGCGCTGACTCAACACTTTAGTTGGGAGTCTTTGTGGCCTTATTGAATTTGATTACACTCAGTGGTGGTTCCTGACATTTTGTCCACCCCAGAAAAAAGGAAGCAAGTGCCAAACCGTTAATTGGGCCACTGCTGCAAGCGCTTGGATACCGTTCTAGCTGTATTATTACATTTAGAATAACACAGCTATTTAATAATATAAGACAGCTGGTTATATGATCTGTAAAACACAAGTCTGGCATGTAGCTATTTTTGTAAGATATTGACTCGGTAACACTCTCTCCTCCATCTTTAGTTTCTTTGTGTGAATCAAGGGACATTTTTTGCCAGTGCTGATTAGCAAATGTATCATTCGCACTGACTTTAGCCAACCACAACCCTACAGATATGACATTGTTGTTATAGTATGCAATGATGCTAGAGACCGACCTCTCTAATATCTGCAAAACTTCATCATGAGCATTCCCTAAAAGGGCCCAAATCAGTCCAGGGCAGCATGAGATAACCAAACATAAGAATGTAACTGAATAGCCAAAATGTTTGGCTGAGAAAATAAACTGTAGTACAGCTGCACTCTCAAGCAAAGTCTCTTTGCTCCTTGCTTATTCTGTCTGCACAGGTGAAGTCTGAGTATGCCCAACTCAAAGAGACCCTTGGTGCTGTGACGCAGGAGAGAGATTTAGCCCTGTGGGAGAGGAACCAGCTCCAAGACAAACTGGAGAACCTAGAGCAGGTGCTCAAGGTGAGGAGGCCAGCTCCGAGGGTGGACTCGACCCCTGCTATCTGTCAATACTGTGTGCATTTCTAGTTCTTGTAGTCCGTCTATCCCGGGATCCTAATACAGGTGTTTTTATGGAGCCTAACCCTTTGCCAGTATCCCTTCTCCTACCTTTGCTACACTGCCTCCATCTGGTTATCTTCAGCTATCTTCAGCTATACTGTCCCTAAATGTCTAATGTCCCTGACATGTCTGTTGCCTTCCAGTGTCGTGTTGGGAGGTCTGACCAGGAGCTGTGAAAGAGTAGAAGCTTGGAGCAGTCTGCCCCCTTTCCTTTCCTATTCCACCCTTTTGTTGTCCTACCCTCCCTTACCTGCCCCATACCACCTCCCCTGTCCCCTCTCCCCCTGCTAGATTTATAAGGTATCACTGCTATGTCCATCTGTTAGGGAGCAGTCCTATTCAGTCCCATTCTGAATGCTTTCTGTCCACCTCAGTGGCTGTGCTTTTCTCTCCCTTTATCCGTGGGCTGCTTACCAGACATATGAATGGTCACCTGGCTATAAGACCACAGCACTGTGGAATGTGATTTTTGCATGAGGCAGGACAAAGAGTTTGGCTTTCTGACAACGGGATGGGGGAGGAAGAAGAGATAGAGAGACTGGGTCACTCCTCATGATGATAATGTCACCTACAAGTTTGATGACATTACCTATCTTAGACCTTAATTTTCTACTGGCATGAAAATGTCATTTGCTTCCTTCACCTGACAGTGTCGCCAATATTCACATAGAGTGGGAGCAGTGATGTGACTGGATGACATGGGCATATTATGTTATGAAGAGCCTAGCATTCAGTCCCTTGTATTGTATGGCTTCTTTTGTTGTTATGGATGACCACAGACAAGTGAGCACGCTACGGAGTTTGCTCACCCTTTTCATGTAACGTAAAACCCTGTATTGATCATGCAAAGACAACATCGCTGAGGACAGCTTTTCAAACAGTCCCACTAACCGGACTTCTGACAGGTATTGTGTTACCTAAAGGGGGCAGCAAACCTGACTGTGGATTGATGTTAGTTTTTTGTTCACACAGCAAAGCATCTCAAGTCCTCATCCATAAGCACCTTTGTGCAAAATTTGATCTGATCTCTCCCACAGATCATTCGACATAAACTGTTCTCACACGGCATTTGCTGTGGCATAGTTTATGTCATTTCTTGTTTTTAAAGGGTTTAAGGGTCACTTAACACTGTTAACCAGCCTCTGTATGTGTGATGTGTGTGCACATGTAACACCTGTGTTGTCTCTGAGTGCGGAATCGAAGACTGGAGATGCATTTTGTATTGGCTCAGTGCCGTTGGATTTTAGTTCCACTAACAGCAGCCCTCTCTATGCTCCCACCCCCCCCACAACCCTTCCGCCCTGGCTCTCCACCCCTGCACACCCTGCGGACAGCATATGCGCGAGGCTGCGGAGCGGAGGCAGCAGCTAGAGTTGGAGCATGAGCAGGCCTTGGCTGTACTCAATGCAAAGCAGCAGGAGATTGACCTTCTTCAGAAGGTAAGGGAACTCAGGTTACTTCACACTCACAGTACCAGAGGTTTGAGCTTTGTTGTTTGCCCAGCCTGTGCTTGTGTCACGGGTCAAAGAGCTTTTTGTTGAGCGCCAGTGTGATACATACAGTTCAGCACAGGTGAAAGTCACCTCAAAGACTGTAGTTAGGGCTAGTGCTCTTACACGGCTATAGCACTCACTACTAGAGCTCTCCCAGTGCATCCTCGTATCCCCATCCTTCAGCTGTCTATCACTCTCCAAACCCAGAGTGCTCAACATTTCTGAGCACTCCTCTTGTTTGTTACAGGCAGGCAAATCAAACATTCAAAACCCAGAGTAGATATGACACTTTTTAGGGGCTTGCTTAAACAGAAATGCTGGCCCAGGCCATTTGATGGTCGGGCTTCCTCCTCTGTGCGCTGGAGCTGGCTGTAATGTCAGAGCGAGCCCAGCAATGGCTGAGATTGCTGATAGTGTGAACGTGATAAGAATTGTCACCAATGCTTTCTCTAGAAACAGTGTGTGTACCCCAGTGTTGCTGTTGCTGCAGTGTTGCTCTAACTTCACAGTCAGCCTTTCACAGGCAGAGTTCTCAGCTTTTTTTTCTCTCATTAACAGAAGCTCATTACTGCCTTATCTTCCTTCAGACACTGGCTGCTCTCTGCATTCTCCCAAATTAATTGCCTGCAAAGTAGATTTATGAAATTGTAAAGTCCACAGATGCTCTCATATTCATGTGGAACACTTGTTTTTCTCAACAGATGTTTCTAGTTCCCATAAGAAAAATTGCGTGTATTATGCTACGTTTCAATACAGTTCAATGCTTTTATAATACCCAAACCTCATTCCCCTTGAACGCACCAGCCTCCTTAATGTGTTATGGATGGAGCGTACCTTTAATTTTGTTAAAAAATTCTGTTTGTATGCCCAGAGCCTCAGTCTAAGCCGTTTTTCTTAGCTATAGTTTAATTAACCGTTCAAACGTACACCCTGGTGACATGTTTACTGTTTGAATGACCATCTACAGTAGTTGATATAAAGAGAAATAATTGCCAGAACTGCATTGTGATATAATGCAGCAACAAATAAATCCGCTTTCATTTGGATTATTTGCATTAAACTAAAAGAATTGCCCACTTCTTATGAAACTGCCTGTGCTTCAGGTCAGCCTTTATTTTAGGTTTAGAAACAACCATTAGTCAGATGCGCTTTGAAAAGTGCTGTTGGTCACTGCTGATGTGCTGCAGGCTGAATGTGGAAGAGGGTATGAATGAAGATTGATACCGCCTGATACATCTGTCCTTTAGTCATGAGGCTACAGCCAACAGCCAGATAGCTTAGCCTAGAACAACAGTACCAAATAAAATCAGCACCTCTAAAGATCACTAATTATCACAAATTATGTTTAATCTGCGCAAGAACCAAGCGTATAAACAACACGTCCTCAAACTGGACTATATCTTGGCCAGCACCAATAACTCTCAGTAACTATTATCCCTTATAAAAGGACAAATTGTCATTTTTACACCTCACAAACAAGCTATAACGTGTTCATCAGTTTCCCCCTCTTTTCAGTCTTTGTGCTAAGATTAACTAGCTGGCTGGAGTTTCATATTTACCAGAAAGATATGTCTGTGTGTGTGTGTGTGTGTGCGATATTGATCTTCTCATCTAACTCTCAGCTAGAAAGTAAATAAGCATATCTCCTAAAATTGTCAATTTCAACTATTCCTTTAAACATGAATAAATAGCCAGGTTCAGCTCTAGAAATTGTATTTGAACTGAACTGCACATATAAAAGCCAAACAGGGACAAGAACTGAAAATTAGCAACAGCTATAAACCATCTGTGCATCATATCAGCTTCATGTCAAATGAAAGAAAGAAAAAGAGGCTAATTCTTCTGAGGCTGTACGTGTCCTTCAGGTTTAGATACTCCCAGGCAAGCGGCCTTCACAGGTTAACAATGTAAACTGGGTCACAAATCCTTCCTTGAGAATAATAATATAAAATATAAAAGGTAAAAAAAAAAAACTGTGGTGCAAATAAGAATTGATTTCTGCTCAAATCAAGGCTCTGTTGAATGCTGATTGCGAGGAAGAGAAATAAACTGCTTCTAAGTTTCTATCCCTCACTTGCGACCTCAACGGTGGACGAGAAGGTGTTTCCATTTTGTTTGTGAAAGCCTTTCATTGGTGTTTTTAAACTGAAACTAAACTGCCATATAAATGAAAGTGAACTGAAACACTGCACCCTGTGTTTCCCAGGCTCAGGTTGAGGCTAAAAAGGAACATGAAGGCGCTGTCCATCTGTTAGAGGTGAGCGTCTGGACTCTGGGGAGGGTGGTTGGCTGTGTGTGTGTTTATGTGGTAGCTGCTGGAGGATAGGGGACTAGTCAGCCCTGGGGCAGTCCTGTGTATACCTAGAGCCATTTCCTGCTCTTCTTGACCTCACTGTGCTTTTTTTTTTTGTAATCCTGGTATGTAGTATATAGATTTCTTTTAACAATATTGTGCACATTTAAACTTTAAAGCCTTGGGTTGAATAATTCATAAACAGTGTCGAAGCTGACAGTAATTCCAAGAGTGTTGTGCTTTCAGGATGTATACGAGTGATCACATGTGTAATTGTGCTTTATTTCTTTCCTACATCTCTTTTTACTGAATGGGTGTGTGTTTATGCTTATACAGAACCACTTGGACAGCATGCAGGTATTTCAGAATTGTTTTTATTTACTTTCTTGATATATATATATTTTTTTTTTTTACACCTTTCCCAGTATAGTCAGAGGCTTATACAGTACAGAGCCCCATGTTTGCTTTGGCAAGAGGTGTGGGGAGGTAACACCACACTACAAACAAAATTAGTCATCATGATCTAAGTTTGATATTGATGATAGAAATAGCAAATATACGAGTGGTACGCATTCGGTAAAAGGTAACATAAAGCATACATCAGTTAAGAACTAATCCGATGTGTGATCTTTGCTTTTTGGTTTTCAGAAATATTCAGGGCTGCTGCTTTTCTTGGGCTTTACTGCCCACTGAGCTCTGTTTCACATTTTGCCATCAAAGCAAACTCACAAGTGGAGTCTTTTTGAAAGTCTGGAGCATGACTGACAGCATAAACTGGAGGTCTTTCTGACTTGATCATAAAGAAAAATTCAGCTGCACTCGCTTAACAATTGATGAAAAGGTCCTACTTGTAAAATCAAGATTCAGAATGTGGATCGACTTCAATTAGAGACGAATGCCTGGGCCCTCACTGACCAACCTCAGTTCTTAATCAAAGCCCATCAACACATTGAGACATTTATTAAAAACCAGACACGTGTTAAAAAGTGTGTGTTAAGATGTGACCAAAAAAAACCCATCAGACTACAATAACTATTTAATTAGCAAAAATTATTGTCTTTGGAAGTCTTAATGTATTGCCTATATTTTAAAAGAATGCTTAAATTGTACATATATATATTGAGTGTATAAGGCTGTGTTGCTAACAAAGGATCACATTGCCAAACAGTGATGAGTGTGATCCTTTTCTACTGCAGCACTGCATGTGTGTTATCCAGCATGTGTTTTAAAAGCCACTTGCCATACAGCTGAGAACTGTATGATGTTATTAAAACTAGGACCTTATAATTTACTAATTCTGTTTCACAAATGCAGGACTTCCCTTGTCGTTTGTATGCTAACAGCATGTTATATCCAGCAACAACCTGTCTGCATGAAATGGACTTGGTGTAGAGAGTACTGTAGTGGCAGGGGGTGGGGGGGGGGGGGGCCGTGCTGAGCGTTGGGCAGTGCTAAAAAATTCCACGGTAGCTTCAGTGTCCTCCAGAGCATCTCTGGTTCAGATTGTTGTCAGTTTGAGAGCGACAACTTATTCATGATGATCTATCATTGCAACTTGACAAATCGTGCTCTAGCACCTGGAATTTCCATTACTCCTGCCCAAATGATAATGTTCACCTCGTCAGTGTCAGTTTGTAAAACGTTTCCTGCTCTTAAAGTATGTGGGTGGTGTTATTTGATATTTTTTGTTATTGTTGACAAATACCATGAAAAGACCACTACCAGCAACATTAACCACCTTCCCTACCCTGTCTGTGGCTCTCAGCCTCAACTCCATTCACTCCCAGCGCAGATGTGAATCTTTAAAAGCATTACAAATATAGAATTTTTCATTGGAAAACAAGGCAAAGTTTTTTTGCAAAAGCAGCTGGGCACTGTAGTTTTTAACAAATAGCACTCAAACAGAAGTTAACAGTGAATTTGCCAGGGACTATTTTCAGCTGTGGAATGATACACATTTCCCAATAAAGGAATATCTTATCTTATCTTGCTCTACTGAATATTTACAGTGTACAGTATGCATAATTGATGTAAAATAATCTCCAGTGCCCATGTTCATCACCCAGTGCAACAGTTCAGCTCATTGGCGTGTTTCTCGACAACAGTGGAGCTCTGTGGCTCAGATGATTAAGATATATCAGACGAAACTTACTGGTAGGATTAAATGAGTGTTGGTTTTGGTCCTTTCAAGGAATTTCTTGACAGTAAGGAAAACTGCAGAATATCATCAGTCTGGCGGTTTGGGTATGCATTCTGCCTTGAAGCAAGAAGTTTTGTTTTTTTTCAGTATTATTAGCATTACCTGTAGTTGTGCATGTGATTTGTATGCTGTACTGTCAGTTGTAGTCATTTCAAGAAGTTTTTCCTCTGTAATGACTGATCCACGTTATAAATCCTGCAGTAAATCTCATTCCGTGTTTTTTTTGTGTGTAGACAGTAGACGTATAGCATCGTATACGTTCCTACTGCACATATGTGTGTACTCAATTATGTCTTCTGTGTGCAAAATGTTCAGTCCTACATCCTGCAGTTTCCTCACATTTCTCTCCTGTTGTTTTCCTTCGTTTCCCATCCTTTCCTTTCCCATCCTTTCTTTCTTTCTGTCCGTCTGGCTGTCGCTGTCTCTCACTCCTCTCTTGATGACTCTCCTCCCTAACCATCGTCAGGCCAAAGTTCGCGAGCTGGAGGAAAAATGTCGGACTCAGAGTGAGCAGTTCAACCTCCTGTCGAAAGAGCTGGAGAAGTTCCGGCTCCAGGCTGGGAAGTTTGATATTCTCAGCACTGAGCCCTTAACTTTATGTGAATCTCCTGGGTCGCCCAACAAATCCCTCTCACAGCTCCTTAATGGACTGGCTGCCCCCATAGGAAAAGGTATGTGTATTTAAGCATGAAGTATCTTGTTTGCAAAGAAAACGGTACGACTGATTTATTGTCATATTTTCAAGTGGCTGAAAACTCATTTACGACTGGAGTTAATAAAAAAAAAAAAAGAGGCCACAAATTAATTTGGCTTGGTGAAGCCCACTCGTACTAAAGTGATGTGCAATTGAATGAATGTATCATTTCTGCCATGTGAGAGCTGCTGGCAGTAACCCCACAGTGTACATATTAGAGGAGGAGTCATTTCCCTCACAATGAGGGGCAAAAAAAATCTGAGAGGCCTCTGACTTAAACTGCAGTAAACACAAACTGTTAATGAAATAATCAATCACAGTGACAAATAGCCTCCAGCTGACAAAACTTGCTCTCTGTTTGTTTTTCACTTGTTTCTGTGAATACACAAATGCTTCACTAATTACAGTAGTGTGTTTTATTCTTGCTATGAATTACATACTATTGGAAACCAATACAGTGCTTAACCGACACCTGCTTAGCAAAAATATTGGATGACTACACATGGATGCCAGTGCCTTTATACAATGTTTAGTTACTGGGTTCAGTTTTCTGTAGCTCTCCGTCTCTCTTTCTCTGAAGTGGATATAAATGGTAGTTTAATTAATGAACTCTTTTGGAATCTCAATTTTTGTCCCAACTTTGATATCAGTCCAGTTATACTGTGATGACAGAAGTTCTGTTGATTCCACAGGCAATGAGGCTCCAACAAGCAGATCTTTGATATCTGAGTTCATTCGGCCGCTCCAGATGAGTGGAGACAAGCCCGAGCTCCTCTCCGTCAAGCCGACATTCCTCACTCGCAGTCGAACCCGCAGCCCAGCACGGGCTTTCCTCTCGGAGGTAGCCGTTTTTTTCTTTACAGCTTGTTTTTCCATATACACTTTGCATGACAACTATAGAAGTAATGGAGTCTGATAAACTTCAAGCTACACATGACAAAGGCTGAAATAGAGAAGAAGCCCTGAAAATGTAGATGCTTTATTCTGCCCTGTTTTTCTAAATGAAATCCCGCTACTGTCAGCAAGAGACAATATCAAGCCTAAGAGTGTCTTTTAATTTAAGTTGTTTTTGAGCTGAACAAGAGAAAATCCACACAGCAGGGATGCAGGGGGCTGACTATTTGGGATTATCAAAATGTTTTTACTGCACAGGAACTAAAGAAATATCATGTGTATTGTGTGCTTTTTAAAAAAAAACAACTAGTTAGCAGGGGACATGATCAACTATAAAGGAAGACGTATCCACTTTTTGGGAGGACAGACAGCTGAATTAACACTTTGTTTCTGAACATCTTGTTGATATTTCTTTTTATACAAAACATTCAAATGAGTTTATCGACCTTTTCCCCTGTAAGATGCAAAATAATTTTAACTGAGAAAGCCAGTCTAGTTGTCTGAGTATGGTGAAACACAAAGAAACAGGATTATTTGTGTCTGTATTTGCCTTCTCTAGATGGACAAAGAGCTCAGCTCAACTACCAGGTCCAAACTGAGGTTCACAGGGAAGGTTCGTCTGTGTATTGCTCGGTACAGGTATGTGTACACAGCACACAATCACTCAGTCATGCACTACACACAGTGTATCTTGTTTCATTTGAAACACTGAACACAGGCAAAAAATGCAAAGGCTTGCTGGTATTTGTAATGATGTTAGTGCGAGATGAAACCATTATTTTTTTCCAAGAAGTTGTTTTAAGTCCTTATAGTGCTTTAATGTTGGAAATAATTTTAGTGGTTTCAGTGGATTTTTAGAGTACACCCCCAATCCAAAGCGAAACAGTTGGACGTCCTTAGAGAGGGTGATGATTAGCAAGAGAAATCCTTTGCGTATCTTTTTACAGTAAACTGAGCTGGCTGCTCAGCGTAGACAAGTTATGGACAAATCTTGCAGAGATTATTTGCTTTCTCTCACTGAGCTTTAGGCTGTGGTCTTAAAGATGATTCAGTGTTTCTATCTCTAAAGAAAATTACCTGTCAGCACAAAAAATAATTGGAATCCTCAGAGCACAAATATGTGAAGCAGGACCAGAGCTTTCAACCCACACTGTGTTAGTGAAAAACAAAGGCAGCAGAGGCCTCGTTTCTAGACACTGACCAGTCAGTGCAGCTCTGAACCTTCATGTGTTTTGGACACAGAAGGAGTTAAGTGTCACTTCCTGTGTCCACTATGAACCCCCATTGATCATGTGTTATGTTCCAATATATCAAGAAAATTTCATGTAGATCAAATGATCATTATTACTTAAGTCAATAGGTGACGCAATGACTATGACTCCAAGGTGGCATGTAGATGTCTGCAGTTCAGCAGAGAGTAAGAGAAGTCTGAGGATGTAACGTGTCTACCTAATTTTATACATTAAAGTGAAATATACTTCAAGGGCTAGTCTGTTGACATTTTTGAAGGGGATGCGCTATTGAGCCCCTAAACCCCAGGAACCACATCAGATTAACACATTTCAGCCCTTTTGAGTTAGGTGCCCAATTTGGTGAGTTTACCCCCATAAATGTAAAAAAAAAACCCCACTTAAAATTCAAAATGGCTTACTTTCTGTTGGTCATAAGGTATGGCGCCAAGAGGCTTTGTTGCCATGATACAAGTGCGTAACAAATTTGGTTTATTTAAGTGAAACTTAATGCGGACGCTTCAATTTAAGGGCCGCTATTGATCCAAGAAAAATAAAATTTTTTCACAACAGAATTTTTACAACTGCTAATGCATTTGCAAAGTTTCATAACTTTTTAAACACCTTTAGTGACTCAAAAATGCAATTTGGGAAAATAATAATTCCTTGCGTGAAATGAAAAATACAAACAAAAAAACGCTGGTGGAGAGTAAAAAATACCATCGTAAAATATAACAATGTTTAACTTTTGTAATGTTTATGTTTTTTGCTGTAGTTACAATCCTTATGATGGGCCTAACGAGCATCCTGAGGCAGAGCTCCCCCTGGTGGCTGGGAAGTACCTCTACGTTTACGGGACAATGGACGAGGATGGCTTTTACGAAGGTCCGCCCTGTGTTTGGTATTGTTTAATCTTTTGTCCTTAATAACACCACAATACCAACTATCTCCTTTTGGTTTTGCAGGAGAGCTGCTGGATGGACAGCGGGGACTGGTCCCATCTAATTTTGTGGATTTTGTTCAAGATGAGGAGACACCGTCTGTCCAACACAGGGACACAGTAGCTAAAGAACCTGGCTACCTCAACCACAGTAGCCTGGGGCATCAGAGACTGGGGGTCGGCACAGGAACAGGAACACGCATAAGCAGCCTCCTGTCTGACAGTAAGCTGGACCGTATAAGCACCAGCAGCTTGGGCATGGATCTCCTGGGCTCCTCCAGTAACGGGACAGGAACCTTGGATGTCAGCATTGACGAGGTTGGTGAAGACATTGTGCCTTATCCCCGCCGCATCAACTTGATTAAACAACTTGCCAAGAGTGTGATTATTGGCTGGGATCCTCCTGTGGTCCCACCGGGCTGGGGCTCCATCAGTGGCTACAATGTCTTGGTGGATAAGGAGATACGTATGAGTGTCCCCTACGGGGGCAGGACAAAGTCTCTTATTGAAAAGCTCAATCTGGCCACCAACACCTACCGCATCTCAGTGCAGAGCATCACAGACCGTGGCCCGTCGGATGAGCTCCGGTGCACTCTGCTCGTGGGAAAGGATGTAGTGGTGGCACCGTACTACCTGCGGGTGGACAACATCACGCAGGTCTCCGCTGAGCTCTCTTGGATGCCCAGCAACAGCAACTACAGTCACACCATCTTCCTCAACGGTGCAGAGTACGACATGGTCAAGGCGGGGGGCTACAAATACAAGTTCTTCAACTTGAAGCCCATGACAGTTTACAAGGTGAAGGTTGTGGCGCAGCCGCATCAGGTGCCTTGGCAGCTTCCGATGGATCAAAGGGAGAAAAGGGAAATCTCTGTGGAGTTCTGCACTCAGCCTGCAGGTCAGCCTCCCAAACATTTCTCACATTAACACTTTCATCTCTTCAGGTGACAGTCACAGCGAAGCAGAGATGCTTTTTTCTGTGGTGTATGCTTGTATTGCCACAGCTAGACCCATTGGGATGTTTTTAGCCACACTGCAATGGGTCTAGGGATGGCAATGTCAACTTGGTTGGGCGGTCGGTTCACTACTTTGGTCTAGACCGAAGTATTGCCATGATATTTGGCACAGATATCCATGGTGCTCAGAAAAGGTATCCTAAGGACTGGGGATCCCCTTGCTTTTCCTCCAGGGCGTCCTGTGAGGTGGGCATTTGTAGTTTGGAGTGAATTATCCCAAGAAGTGTTGAATGGATTACCACGAAATGTTGAGGTTTATGACTGATTCCTGCCAAACTAACACCAATCTCTCAGCCTTAGCAGTATTTTTGTTTAGTGCTGGTAAGCAAATGTTAGCAAGCATCACCCTAAACAAAGATGGTGAACACAGTCAGCATTATATCTGCTTAACATCAGCATGTTAGCATTTAGCTCAAAATAGTGCCAAACCTAAATATTGTTGTACTGCTGTAGCTGATTTTAGTTGTGCTAAAATTAAACCAAAACCTGCTGATTGAGATGAATTTCGTAGCAAATAGTTGCTTATTTATACATTCGGCAGACAGAGAGAGACATTTAGAGGCATGTTCTTGGCCATCTGGCAAAAGTAATCCAGCATTTTCTCCCTTTTTGGTTTCTGTTTGCGCTCTTACTACATAAATATCTGGCTCTGTAGCTGCAAAAGTTAGCAGGTAGCATACAGTGAGTTTATCAAACCTTTTTCATTGAAAACAAGTGCTGACCAGGGCTAGAGACGAGGTTGATGAGAGCCGTCGTCACACTGAACCAAGTTTTGTGAGTCTATGCAAATGCAGTTACTTTATAGGTTTTGTATAAAAAGTGTATTTATGATAAAGGGAAAACACTGTTCGCCTGTTCTCCCCAATCTGATTAATGTTCTTGTAGTCTAATATTCTGCTTTGTTTCAAAGTCATCTGATATTTCACAATGAAAGCCATCTGATAATTTACATCCAACAGAGCAATCTATTTATTTACTCAGCCACACGCTTTGAACCCTTTACATTTATAAAGCTGACAAACATCTCAGCCATTTTCATTTTTCCCCAGCCACTGTTAGATTGCCCTCAAGGATTTGTGTGTGTGCTACTGCGATAAGAAACATGCATGGCAGAAAAAAAGAGGGAAAAAAAGCAGTGTAATGAGAAAACATTGGAAAAAGCATCCACTGAATGAAGCTACATAGCACTGGAAACAAGAGTCTCTCCAAGCCAAATTAGTGTAAATAGCGAGCGTGGATCTCTGGGATTTCTTCTCCCATGAGGCTCGTTGATGCTTTGCTGTTGCCAGCATTGCTTAGGTCTCGCAGCCTGACTGTCTTGCCACGGGAAATCTTTTAAAGTGAGAATGTAATAAGATGTGATTCTCTCCACAGCCAGCTACATTTATGGCACCGTTTTAGTGCGTGTGAACTAATGGGCCCGGTGTAGTTAGCCAGTTGTGGGCGCAGATAAAATACAGTTCAGACGTGTCATATTGTTGCTCAGGGGGATGGGATTGTGATTATTTAGCCTCTTATTTAATGTGGGAAGGAGCCCAAAACTCCCATTGTTAAGGTATCAGGATAAGATGAAAGCAGTCCAGAGAATGAGAGACAAATAAACCATAATTATGAAGTCAAGTGATGAATAGATAAAAGGGTGAAAGGGAGAGAACAAAGGGAGGACACAGAGGGTGTGAGTAAGAAAGAGGGGAGGACAGACAGAGTGTGAGGCTGAAGTTTGAATTGACACTTTCTGTTGGCAGCTGATGAGCTAACATGCTGAGAGTTCATTAAATAATCTATCCATTGAACATGTTAATTAGAGGCGTCTGAAATACTCTCAGTATCGGTGGCGGACATCGGTGTTGTCAATAAAGAGGAAAGTGTCTGGAGGAACTATATTAGTCTTTCACACTCAGCATGTGCTTTTCAAACAAGTGACTTCATTAGCTCTTGATGCAACATTTTTATTAATGGTGGTGACACGGAGCAGCCTCCAGTTCCCTGCCTGGAAGTCAGTATCCACCATTTGTGTCCAGTATTAGTGAAAGTGTCTCCAGTGAAATATTCTAAATATTGTTTATGACCGACGCGGTTTAAAAATGACAAGAGGAAATGAAATCTCCAAAGGGCCACTTCAGCAGTTCCAAGACTGTGTGTGTTGTCTGCTGACAGTCAGCTTAGAAATGTGGTTAAGATTGCATTGATGTAGATTCTCGGACACACACACACACACACACACACACACACACACACACACACACACACACACACACACACAGCTGCACGTTGCAGCTCGGAGATACTGCTGACTGCATCTGCTCACTCTCTCTCACTGTGTGACTGCAGGGGAGCAGCAGCACTGCACAGATGGGTATGTTGTTTATAATGGAGTAGTGGAAACAGCCCATTTTAGTGATGGTCCGAGTATTGTCAGCGAGAATCTGGCAACAGGATATTGTTGTGCATACGTTGCTGACAAAGTTTTCCAACCAATGTAAGACCTACACCTGATTCGAATATGAATAACTCTTGGGATACACACCATGCACCTGCACCAAGATGAGCATAAATGTAACAAAATCAGTGTATCACAGCACATCCCACAGAAATTGAAAATGCTTTTAGAATCATTTAGAATTTAGGACACATTATGTTTCTAATGCAGTTCTTGGCAATGCCATGAGGTTAGGCCGAATACATTACTGAGAATGTGAGACATATAATACAGTTCCCCCACAATGAGAATATCCTTATTTCATCCCACTGTGAAATGGATGTGAGAAGTCCATATTACTGAGGTCAGCACATTCTTTTTTGATCAAATAGGCAGAAATGGTTCTGCAGCTGTTGAGCTGTCTTTTTTTCTCTCCTTATCCAGTGTGTGTGTTGTGCTCCCCAGGGCCCCCTCTCCCTCCCCAGGAGGTGCAGGTCCAGTGTAGTCAGACGCCCGGGGTCCTGCAGGTCAGATGGAAGCCGCCCCCTCTGACATCTTCAGGAACCTCCAACGGAGCCAGTGTGATTGGCTACGCCGTGTGCACAAAGGGACAAAAGGTACCAAATGTCAGAACAAGTATTTTTTATTTTTTTGCCTTACATGCTCCAGAAAATAGCCTTTGCCTTCCTCAGTAGTGACTTCCATGAGCAGTGCTCTATTGCCATCTCCTGGAGAAATGATATAATGCTGATGTCCAGCCCCTAGAGACAAGCGTTACTTAAGACAGAACACTAAAGCAGAGAGCTTTAACAGGCTCCATGGTGCTGCATCACTATAGCATCCCTTTTCCACAGGGAGCTTTTGAGTGTGTGTGTGTGTGTGTGTGTACAAATGTGTCAACCACAATCAGGTCCAGTTGTAAAGCAGAATCAGCATGCTGGACAGAGGGAGGGAAAAAAGTGACCATTTTACAAAAGGCCTGAAGTGGATGCTACAGTTAAAATTGAATCATGGTCAGTTTATTGTGCTCAAGCTCCAACATCCACAAATCTGTGTGTAATGATATTTCTAAATATTCGGTATTTATTTCCAGCAACAGATAAGAGAGCTACATATGCATGTAGAAATGTTTGCATGATGGTAGTGTTGCACAGTAAGTACTTTTGCATGCTGACATTCTGAATTGCCCTTTGGTAAGGACTCTCTGGTTCCTTTGTGAATGCAGATAGCAGAGGTCTTATACCCCACAGCAGACTATGTGACCGTGGAGTTAAACAGGATTCAGTGTCTGGAGGCCAGGGAAGTCATTGTAAGGACGTTATCGACACAAGGAGAGTCCCAGGATTCGCCTGTGGCCGTCATCCCGCACAATCTCTTGGGCTCTCCGCGCCTCTCCCACCGAACCACTGCGCCTCCCCACGCTATCTCCCACCCGCAGTCCCATCCAGTGCACTCACAAACCCACCCTCCTTACCCATCAACATACCCCCCGAATCACCCTCAGCCCCAGGTGCAGCCACTGCCTCAAGCCCAGCCCCACACACTGCCCCACGCACAGCCGCACTCGCAGCCCATCTGCCACCCCCCTCCTCACCCCTCATCCCAGCCTCATTTCCAGCGTCACCCCATGCCCAAGTCCAAACCGCTAGTAAGTGCCAGAGAGCCAGAAACCAAAGAGCACGAGGTGGGCCTGCGCTCAGCCCAGCCCTGGGAGCGATCTCCCTCTCCGCTGCCTCCCATGCGCGGACCCAACCTGGAGCCGCCGCACTTCCAGCCACGGCGATCGCCCTCTCCTCAGAGGATCCTGCCGCAGCCTCAGGGAGTCCCCATCCCCAACACCATCGCGAAGGCCATGGCTAGGGAAGCTGCCCAGAGAGTGTTTGCTGAGGGCAACCGGGTGTGTGGGAATTTTAATTATTAAGTATTCATCTCAGCATGTGATAAAATCTAATAATGAAGCCTAGAAATCAGATTTTTTCATTATGCTAAGGGTAATATCTGTCAGGAAAACTTCACCTGTTTCTGAAATATTACACTATATTATTTGGATCATTTGTCTTTCTAAGTGTCTCACATTTCTCTTATCAGGTTGAGAAAAGGAATATCTTCAGTGAGCGAGGTAACGCCTTGCATCCACTCAACTCTGATGAGGATGAGGATGGTTACGACTCTCCTCATGCGAGGAGGAGAGGAGCCTCGGTGGATGAATTCCTCAGAGGCTCAGAGTTGGGCAGACAGGTACAGTACTCAAACTCAAACACACCAGGCTGTGCTCGGCCAATCAATGAGCGAGCATCACTTGTTTCTAGGCAGCTCGTGGAATCAGCCACTTACGTGTGGACAAAATCAAATGAAATCCAATCAAATCACTCCTCTTTAAAACAAATCAGATTGAATGCATATTTATGCATCAATAGAAGAGACAGTGTTTTCAAGAATCTTGTGTAGTTTATATATTTTATAAACATTTGCATAAATCAGTGGACTTGAGCATATTGTGTATCGACTTTGAAAGCTAAAGGAATTCTTCTATGTACTGGTCAGCCAATTGGAGATTTTCACTGATAGTTTTGCATTGGTGCTACCCAGTCAGTGCTGTGGTGTTCTGAGTTTCTGTACACGCTCCTTCCTCTCTTTGACAAGTGTGACCATGTGTGACCACCACAGATGTCAACAAAACCAAAAAGATAAGAACATGAAATTAGGGAACTGGTTATCTCTACCTAATATGCTTCCTTTCAATTTCCTCTTGACTGCCCACAGCACCATCATCAACACTACAGCCACAGCGAGGAGTACCACACAGAGAGCAGCCGGGGTTCTGACCTGTCCGACATAATGGAGGAGGATGAGGAAGATCTTTACTCCGAGATGCAGCTGGAGGAGGGCCGCAGGCGCAGTATCAACTCTCACAACACTCTTAAGGTACATATTGCACCCCTCCAGTCTGTAGTGGCCACGTGAGGACAGAGGAGGGTGGGGACGACAGAGGTTTAGGGAGGGAGGGTCTTGCGACTAGCAGAGGGACCTACTCCGTCACAGGCTCCACTACCAGGCCCGCCGTGGCTTTGCCTGGCTGAGCTTCCCCGCCTTGCGTTAGTCGAATCAGCCTCCCCACCCCAGCCTGCTCCTCCACCCCCGCCAGCGCTGCTTTATTCATTCAAGGCTGAGCTCATGGGAATGGCTGCGTCTGCCTAACTATGCAGCATGCGAGAGGGGAAGGCTGTAAACTAAAGGCGTAAATGTTTTTTCATGGTTTGCATTGCATTGTGATGCTCTTTACACTGCGCCGAAGGAGTGTTACGAGTGTTCAAGTCAAATGGTAGAATGTGTTACTGCAGTGCATACTTTAACGTAGGGCACTATATCAAAGGGTCGTGGCATATGAAGTGCATATGGGAATCTCATTTAAGTGAGTACTTAAATGGAAATATTCACTTTTGTTTGTCTGTCATGTTGTAATGTTTGATTTTTCTATTGTCAATGTAGATGTTAACATTGTCGGCACATGATCCTGTCTTCATTTGGTCTGTCAGTGGGGTTCTGTGGATGCAAAGCCAATCTGCCATCATGCTAAAAGAGTGAGAGGTACTGTGGTGGCAGATTGTGTTGCATTCTAGTAAAATTGCTATTGGAAGTCGATACAAAATCGCTGCAAATTTGATTAGACTGTACCCATTTTTGTCCAGTTAAACCTGTACAGTAATGTGATGTAAATGAGGTATTCATTGGTGTATTTACTCTTTAAATACACCAATGCCGCATCTCCTTTTTGTCATCGCCATCTCCTGTTGCACATTATCTGTCCCCCTTACATTTCTGTAAAGAATTACTCTAAAACATGTGCAGTAATTATATAAAATGAATTAGATATTGTTAAGAGAATAGTTAAAGATGAACTGTCAGATCTGCTTGTGCTGTTGTTTTCTGTGAACACATCGAGGGAAGTTCTGTATGTCTCACTACATTGTTGCTGAATAAGTGTCCTGATACGGTGTGTCCATAGCAGCTCGTCCTTCTACTCACTCAAGCTTCATTGTTCATTTTCGGCTTTTTTAAAAGATGTATTTACTCAGTTCATTCACATTGATGTTTTCCTGTATCCCACTCCCGTGGCACTAACGAAGCCCGTCACTGACTTTTTGTTCGGCTATTTCTAATTTCCCACAAGCCAGATTCTCTTTTCCGCATTTAACCTCCGTGCCCACACTCAGTTTATTAGTTATCACTCCATATTTGAGCCTTCACAGATTCCTGTTCAGAGCATGCCATTTTCTCCTCACGGAATGAGACTGCATGTCTTACTACATTGCCACAAATAACTAATTCTGTCTTTATTTTGTCTTTCCCCCCCATCTGTTCTATTCACATACTGTGTTGTTTCCTGCCTGTTCTAAAACCTTCGAAAAAACGTTTCAACCCCCCCTCAAAAAAAATCTAAACTGAACCTTTTGAATTGAACTGATTCTAACTGAACTGTGAAATTGTGGAACTTTGCCTCCTGGTCGTGGCTGAAGGCATATTACAAGCGTCAGGACTTAGCTGAGGAAAGAGACTGCTGGGACCTCCAGAGGGAGGTGGTGAAGCAGAGGTCGCTCCGCAGCAAGCGTCTCCACAGCATCCCCGAGGTGGCTGAGGAAGAGTCAGACAGCGTGGACAGCATGGGCCAACGCCTGTGCTTCGAAGATGGGGGGCGGCCGGGAACGCCGCACGCTCAGAGGAGGATGTACCCCCAGGACCCCCACATGCATAACCATCTCACCCCCAGCAAAAACTCCCGCCACCTGCAGCGCCAGCGCTCATCCCCTCGCTTCACTGACAGCCGCTACTGTTACAACGCAGACGACCGCAGCTTGGGACGACCCAACCGTCAGAACACCAAGAGTCCTGACAGTGGTTTAGACTGCGGCAGTGAGGAAGAGGGCTCTTTAGGCCGAGGTCATCGGGGGTACTATACTCATGGCAGCCCCTTGCGGGGTCCAGTGCACATCATCCACTGTGAGGGCCCCGTAGAAAGGCGGGCGCTGGCCATGGGCCGCAAAAGAACTCTGACCCGCCAGTGCAGCGTGGAGGAGGAGTTCTCCGACATCCCAGCGACCGTCAAGTCGGTACACACCGGTGACTTTAGGAACAGGGAGCACTTTGGGCCCGGTCGGGAGGCTGGGCCGCGAAACTACTCCAGGGAAGGGGCCCTGAGCGAGGGCAGGCTGAACGAGCTGGACAGGGTCTATTACAGCCCCCACAGGGAGGCTAGGGCCCAGTCTTTGTCCAGGCTCAACCGGGACCAGCCGCTGGTGTGTGATTCAGACTTTCTGCTGTCCTTTCCATCAGCAAGCTGCAGCCATTCTCTTTTCTTAATGTTGTCTGTTTTTCTTTATGATTACCCCCCCTTTCTTTATTTGGCATTTTGTTTTTCATTTATGTGACGAGTTATCACATGTTCATGGTTGGTCTGATTTGATGTTTTATTTTGTGTGAATTACTTTGCTTGTACTCAGAATGTCAGGTGGATTTTAAAGTAAAGCTTTCAATTACCTAAAGGCCATTTAACTACGTTTTGATTTCTCATGTCTTTGAGGGGAAAGGTTCCATTTAAAGGAAAGTCTGTGCAGTGCATGAGGATGTGCTGCTCCCGTCCTCTCCTCTCCTCTCCTCTCCTCTCCTCCCCCGCCCCTACCTTCTCTCTGCCAGCTGGCGGCTTCATTCGTTGCTCTCCATGTCTTGCCCTGTAGAGCTGCAGCCGTATCGCTCCACTTTGTGCTTGGAGCTTTATTTCAGCATCCTCATTGCTTCACATGCAAAATAAGGCCAGATCAGGACTTTTGTAACCTGCGGTGATTCATCCAGTCTTCAACCCATACGCTTCATCTCTTGCTTGTCTCTTTCACTTGTTTCAGCAAAAACAATTCTCTTGTTCATCATCATCATTTTTCGTATATTAAATGTTTTGATTGTTGTAATGCAAAGCCTCAGGCTGAAGCTATAATGGCTTTGCTCATCTAACCACATCTTTATCCATTCTCGATAACACTCACCCTCCTCTTTTACTCCTCTCATCCATTCTCCCTCTCTGTTCTGTACTCATCGTCTCTTTGCAGTCATTTGCTTACTTTTCTCATCAAGGAGCTGACATGCACAGAACAAAACAAACCAAACAAATGGTCTTTAGCTAAACATTTGACCCTTCCTAACCCCCAGTCCATGTTGTTGTTTTGGGGTTGATTTGATTTAGTTGTTTTGATGGTTTG
This sequence comes from Pempheris klunzingeri, assembly GCF_042242105.1. NCBI lineage: Eukaryota > Metazoa > Chordata > Actinopteri > Acropomatiformes > Pempheridae > Pempheris > Pempheris klunzingeri. Next base: position 27,150,971 of record NC_092018.1, read on the forward strand.
TTGGGTTTCTTAATTTTTTGTATGGATTTTTTTTTTTTTTACTATTATTTTGTCTCCCTAAGGACAAATGGAAGCCACATCATTTGCTCTTATGGGTTTTCAGTTGTTTTAACAGGATTGTGGGATTCTTTTATATGATTTTAAATGTTTACTTATCTTCGTAGTGGAGGCAGTTTGCTGTTCTAACCTCTTTCGTTTTGTTTTTCACTCTAAAGATCATTGGGAACTCACCATCACATGGAAACGCTGATCGCCTGGACCACTCAGGGAGGAGGCTGGTTCACATCGGCACCCCTCCTCAGCAACGGCCCATCCCATCCATTGGTTAGTGAGGTCACCACATGAGGAGACGCCTCATCTCCACCTGCAGGGCCACTGATGTTTGTGCTATTTATACCATGTGTTTTCCTTACCCATGTGAGCGGAGCTGTACATTTCTCCCATAGAGCTTAAACAACCATGTAGACCCTTATTTTGTTGTAGCTCTCCATCCTCACAAGCTGGATTCGCCAAATGTTCACACGCAGTTTTGCAGGAAAGTTATCCCAGATACACTCCCTATGCTTGTGTTTACTGTGGGTTAACATGTTTACATGGCCACCCAATCTGACCCCCCCCCCTCCCCTCCCCTCCCCGCAACAGTGCAAGCATTGCTGTTTTACACCCAGTGACTCCAGAGTGAAATCTGTTGCCTTGTACACCCCACCACCACAGGGCAACCTCATCATCCTACTGTCTCAGCATGAGTGAATGGGCCATGGGGTAGAGCAGAGTGTGTGTGCGGGGGATCTCTGACCGTAACGCTGTGATTGGTGTCTTCTGTAGAGATCACCATGGACAGTAACAGTGAGGGGAGTGAGGGGAACCCCTCACCCGTCAAGGACGATGTTTACTATGGCAGTGTAGCTCGGCGCAGGATATGGCGATCTATGTCCTCAGAGGATCAATATGGTATGTGGTGCAGCTTCTCTCCAGGATGACAATTCACCTTGACAAGGTCAGAAAAGGCCAAGAATCGTTCTTGAGCACATGCAGTGATAACATGGTGGTCTGTGTTCTGTGCTGGACAGTTAGTTGCTTTGTTTAGTTTAGCTTAGCTTAGCTGAATAAAGCTGACGGGGGAAGACAAGACTGGCCACTTTTCCCGTTGCTGGAGAATGAAAATCCCTTCCCTGTATGTACTCCCACACCCTCAATCCCAAGAAACCCCAACTCACTCACTCTTCCCTTTCACCCTCCATATCCAGGCCTCTCTCCAAGCCCCACCACAACCTAGCCCCACCCTCCTTTTCCTCAGCTTCCGCGCCTCCTCCTCTTTTCCTTCTCCTCACGCCTTCATGAGCCAGCAGCCCGTTTCCTTTGTCATTTTTGCATGACCCGTTCACAAAACAGTGAGAAGGAAAGACACATTGCTGGATGAGTTGGTGCAGTCTTGCCTTGGTGATACTGCTCGGTTGCACATTCATTACCTCTGCTGCTATCAACACCAAACACGTTTCTCACCGTTGAAGCACATTCTACATCTTTCAAAAAGCATATTTGAGTTGCTTAGTTAGTATTGGTTGCAGTATCTGTGAGCCATTATTCAGACTTACAATCTGCCATTGAAACATTTAACATGGTGATCCATGAGAAGCATGGGGAACTGATATCAGGTTCATCCCCTCCCCCCCCCCTCCGCCCCCCCCACTGTCCCTGATATCTGCATTGCCAGGAACTGCTGGGGCATTTGATGTGTTATCTCCCTTAGGAAAGTGCCTCCGTTGCCCTTTTTCGCTGCATTGTTTCCAGATGTGGCCTTACAGCATGACAAGCACATTCGATGTAGGAATGCTCTCCTCATCTTGTCCAATCCTGGGAAAGCATGCATGTCAATCAGCCTCTGTGAGATAAGGCAGTGAAACAGCAATGAACAGTAGTGCAGTGTTACTTGTGTCCTCCTGGTGTGCGCAGTCTTCAGTTTCCCTTGCACCCCAAAAAACTGCTTGACATGTGTTTCCTGTCTGTGCCGTGTTGTAACTGTGTTCTATGATGTTCAGTGACTGTCACGCCAGCAAGCAGAGATGTGTGAACGAAGAACCCTGCTGTGCTACGATTGTACCGAGCCTTTAACTTGTCAAAGCACACTTTTGCTTTTAGTGCGTGAAATACAACAACAAGTGTTTTCAAAGTGAAAGAGATTAAAACCAAAAGTGTAAATTATCGCACTTGACCTCTGGCTCTTTTTTCACACATGCATCTCATCGCCCTCTCCCCTGTCAGCTCTAACAAAGAGACATCTTCTGCTCTCATTGCCTCTACAGCCAGCGTGGCTGTATAAGGCTGGTAGTAGCAGCAGAGGCCTCCTCTATGTTTCAGACGGCTATGGCGGGCGCAGGCACGGGCGGGGACGGCGCTCCCTTGATTACTACGAGGAATCCGAGCCGGAGGAGATGACCCGGGTGTTTGTGGCTCTGTTTGACTATGACCCCATGTCCATGTCTCCCAACCCTGATGCTGCTGATGAGGAGCTGCCATTCAAGGAGGGCCAGATCATCAAGGTGGCGGCTTGATTCTCAGACATAACACCCACAAGTAGAACAGTTATGCTAGATTTCTTAGCTAATTCCTTTAGAATCACACGTTAATGGTAATCCTACCTGCAGGGTCTGCGTGTCTTCCCCTTACACCTTGTTGTTTCGCCCACAGGTATTCGGGAACAAAGACACGGATGGCTTCTACAGGGCAGAAATCCGAGACCGAGTGGGTCTGATCCCCTGTAACATGGTCTCTGAGATCCAGACGGAGGATGACGAGATGATGGTGCAGCTTCTCAAACAGGGTTTCCTGCCGCTCAACACTCCTGTGGAGAAGTTAGGTGAGACCTCATATTCCTGGGACAGGACCAGCTCAGCTTCTTCTTCTTCTTCTTCTTTTTTTTTTTACCTTGCCCTTATACCCTCTGTGTCTATCTGGCCAGCCTAATGTTCGACTGAACTGTCTTTTACTGACACGTTTCTCCTTTCCTCTACTCTCCCCACTTAATTATGTTTTTCTGCTTTCCTGTAAAGTGAACTGTGACCGTTTCAAAGATGGCCGCTCAATAAATCGCAGGTCCAGAAAGTCCAAGAGAGGTCTGTGTCCAGTGAGATGCTCTTCTGCCTCATCTTTACTGCTTCACTTCTCACCATCCTTACTCATCTGTGAAGTGCTTTTAGCTCATTTCCACTATATGTGCTGTCACTAAGCCTGCCCTAACTATGATCATAGTGATAGTTTACCTTGCAAGCCAGATGATCAGATTGCAAAGATTGTTGGACTTCCAAGGCTATTTATCCACATCACCAATTGTCACCATATCCTTCAGTAATGCTTTTCTATCATTCTCACTGATCAGTCTTTTCTTACTTACCTTCTCCTTAGAGAGGAACAGGCGGAGTGGCCGTCAACATTCGATGTCAACACGGAGAATGGTGGCTCTGTATGACTACGACCCACGAGAGAGCTCCCCTAACGTTGACGTAGAGGTACTGTCCTCCTGTGGCTCCACATATCCACTGTGTCTAGACCATCCTCTGCCACCACCATCATGTTAACAAATGCATAGAATAAAAAAATGTTTTGAGGTGCACAGAGATGAAGATATTCTATTTGCAAGTCATTTCAGAATTTAAAGGAGTAGTTAGGCATTTGGGGAAATACGCTTCTTCACTCTGTTCCTGAGCTACATGAGAAGTGATGAGTGAGAATGATGCCACTTTCATCTGTTGGTGGGATATGAAGCTTCAGCCAAAGCTTAGCTTAGCTTAGCACAAAGGCTGGAAGCAGGGGAAACGGTTGATCCGTATTCTAAAGCACACTAATTAAAATGTTGTTGTTTTATCCATACAAAAGCAACAGTGTAAAAATGACAGAGCCGGGCTATCTATTCCTCAGTGCTTCCAGTCTTTACATCAAGCTAAGCTAACCATCCCCTTGCTTTAGCTTCGGATTCGATGGACAGATGTAAAAGTGGAATCGATCCTCTTATCCAGCTGTCAAGGTGATGTTGAAGTATTCCTTTAAGTGTGGTGGAGTGTTCTTCAGGCAATATGTGCATCGGAGAGGGTGAATCAGGAGTTACAGCTAGCACTGTGTAAGTTAGAGGATTGAATATGTTTTGCGTGCTGTTTTTGTTTTGCCGCCCCCACCCCCCCGTTCACTTACTCTCACCTTTCTATTGGCACTGCCACCGACACAGTATGAGGGCAACAGACTGAATGAGGAGGTGAGTGAGGGTGAGGAGGGTTACGGTTCTGTCTGCTCTGTGTGTGTTTCCTCCCCCCGTTTGTTGGAGTGCAAACGAGGAGGCGGGCTTCGGATGACGGGCCGCGGCCCCTTTTGTACCTGGTGGTCATGATTACAGCCCCTCATGCATTGCCTGAGCCAGCATCTATCTCCCCTCCTCGGTTTGGTCTGTGTGTCGACCTGTCTCCTACATACTGTACATACGCTATGTTTGGTTTGTGTGTTCTTGACAATCCCGTAGGAGAGATGTGCCCAGTGTGTTGCAATCCTGTCTTCAAAGTTCAACATTTGATGCATTTACAGTTGCAACAGTCCGTCTGCCGAGACTGAATTGACACTCATATTTAAAGATGCATCACATTGATTTGGAGAAGGAAGCACAGCATTTCAAACTCATCAAACCCCCAATAGATTTGATGTTTTGGAAAGTCTTCGGCACACTTAAACTGCTGTAAACACCAGGGAACATACAGCAGGCCAGATGTATCTCATGGGTCTTTCCTCTTTGACAGGCCGAACTGACTTTCTGTGCCGGTGACGTCATCACAGTTTTTGGTGAAATAGATGAAGATGGCTTTTACTATGTAAGTACTAAACATTTCTATTTCCACGTCTGTTGAGCTTCTGTTTTGGTTTTCTAACTTTTTATAGCACGATGCATCCTGACAGGTGTGATACGGTGCATCGTTCCACGGCTCTGAAGTAAAAGGGTTGTTGATTTACTTTGAGCTCTTCCAGGACAGGATGTGAAATTCTCCCCGTCGAATCATCGGTGCAAAAGATGAGCAAAAGCGTTTAAAAAAAGACAAAAATACAAGCCTGCGCAGGACAGCATTTCTGTTTCTGTTTAGAAACAATCGATTATCAAGGTTGTGGGTCAAGTTTAGAAGAATTTGGTAATTATATAACAATTCTGAAACATATATATATATATATATCAGAAACAAAGTAGAAGTAATTAAAACTGTTGGCAATAACTTCAACCTGAATAAGAAAATACTATTTTAATGTGCCAGTATATTATCCAGGAGACCCATGTTTCTATGTTGAGCAGGATTGAGAATTTCGTTTAAAGAAAACATCTGTCAATAACATCAGTATTGGTGTTAAATTTGCCACTGTTATTACTGTAGACTGATAATGTGCTATTAGAGAATGGACAGATGGACAGGCGGGGGGGTGCGGCGAAGCAAATGGCCAATTGAGTTGTAAAGAGTTGGAGTCCCATTCATTTTTCCCATCGACATTGTCAGGCGATTCCCGTTTAGGGCACTCGTGCAGCTTGGATCAGCATAAAACTGGCAGATCATCAGATTGAGAGCCGCGTTTGCAAATATTTGGTTCATTGATAAAAAAAAAATCACTGGTAAAATCTTGTGTGACGTGCAGTGTTGAGAGAACTAAGAACACAATCTACAGCTTGAATCCATTCCCTTTTGAATTCCCGTCCAAACGTGGGTAAGTGCAGCAGCTCCGTTGCTCCGTTTTGTTCTCAAGTGTTTCTGTCTTAGTGTTATGGATATCGTTTAAAGGACAAATTAAGATGGGAATACATAATGAGGGGGAAAAAAAACAACAACTATTCTGTCCTCAATAGTTCCTCTAATTTCTCAACTCTGTCGCATCTTTAATTTGAAAATCCAGTGTGCCTCCTCGGAGCACGGGGAGAGGCTGCTAAACTACAGTCAAACTACATTTAAAGAGAAATGGAGTCTTACTGTGCTTTTGTTCTCCTCAGGGCGAGCTCAATGGACACAAAGGACTTGTTCCTTCCAACTTTCTAGAAGAAGTGCCTGATGATGTAGAGGTTTTTCTCACTGACTCACCATCTCGATACCCCCAGGACACTCCAGCACGGATAAAGACCAAAAGGGTACATGCTCCTTCGCAGTACTAGCCCTCTGTCATCCATTTACTCTTTTCAGTTCCCTCTATCTCCTTTAGTTTCGTGTCTGTGCGTGTGTGTGTCTCATTGAAGTACAATGGGATTTCTGACTTTGGAGCATTACACTGTAAATAAATAGATGTTTAAGATCTATGAAAAAAAAATAAAACTTTAAGACTAATACTTGACAGAGGTACTTTTATTTTTCATGTTTACTGCTGTGAAAGGGGGGAAGTTGTGCATTGTATAATACATGGGTATATTGTATTCATAAAGCATTCTCAATGAGAGTAACATGGACGGGGGGGAGGGTGGTGGGGGGTGGGGTGCTCCTGTGACTTTTTACTTGTTCTGTCATGTCTGGAAAAGCAGCAGTTAACACTTTTTGCACATGCATATTTAGCATTCTAACAGATGCTTTATGAATATATTCTGTGTTTGATCTCGAATCATTTCTAATAGAGTAAATAGTTTTGTTGTACTGAAAGATGAACTATGTAGTCTGTAGCTCAGCATGTTCTATAGTCCAGATGCATGAATCCTTGAACATTTTATATAAAGATAAGTCTAGTGTAGTCCAACTTTTGTATCTGCTCCTGAACGCCTTGTTTTGTATATTGCTTTCTTGTAAAGTAGCACGCAAAGGTCACTTAGCCTATGTTGCCATCAGAGAATAATTTCAGAAGTAATTATTTATTAAATGTAAATATGTAATGTTATTTTTGTGTTTAACAACTAATGCAATTGTTGAAATATGACTAGGTGTCATCAGATATTTCTTTCTCTGTGTTCTAATTTGCCATTGTCATAGTGCAAACTATTGAAATGCCATCACCATATTTTTTTTATTTCTTTTCCTCACCCGCTTGGCAAAACAGAAGAAGAGTGTTCATTTCACACCTTAAAGGCTCTGTTTCCGTCACGTAAGTGAGCAACTGAGGATACCAAGATTACGCTCCCTTCGTCTAATGCAGATGACATGGGTACCCTTAGTTTCTGGTATGCAACATGTGTACTTTATATGACATTCCTTTAGTACTGCTATGCCTTTGGGTAGTTGTAGGAATCTTCTTTGTTCCTCCAAGACACTCAATACTGTTTGTTGGTAGGAGATAGTAACCCTAGCCAATGCATTAGACAAGAAGTATGGTATCTTCAGTTGTTTCTCTGAGTGTTGTACATGACAATGTCCGTCTCCTGCAATAAGTCTCCTGCTGTAACTCATGATAAGCTAAAAGGCCATTGTTGTATGATAAAGCTCAATTATCGAAAAAAAGTTCAGTTAAAGACGCTGGCACTAACATTTAGACGACCTTCGGTGCAGCAGTACATGCTGCATCCTTGGAAAACAAATCTAGAAAACCTTCCAATTCTATGCACAAACCCAAAGAAAAGCATAAAGATTTTAAAAAGCATTCATTTGGTTTTGCACTTCTAATGTAAGTTGGCTTTTTGCTCTGGCCAGTTTTGGGATCCTTTTTTCTCGTATGCAAAGAATAACGTACAAAGAGATATATACGTTTCTCAGATGTAAAAACGCTTAACGTTTAAAAATCAGCACTAATTTTGAACCAACGTTGATCAGATGCCAACTTACTGATTTAAAGTGAGACTATGCGACTTTTGCTGAGCAGATGTAGCTACGAATTACAATTATGGGAAAATGCTAAATATTCTCCCAGCATTTAGCCTTGAAACTGTGACGCAAGTGGTGAATAATCATTAAGTCAGAAAAACGACTCAGTTATGTCCTGTATTTACCCAAAGTTTGCTAACGATAGCCACCATATGCTGCTGCTCATACCAGCCCATGAGAGGCTGTAGCAGCGAAGCCCTCGGGTGTATGGAGATGAGCAGCGGTGCGTTTTGTGTCTCAAGAATTCAGCTTTTCTTTGTGCAAGTGAAGGAATGTTTTATTTGTTCCTCCTGCAGTTGCGTAGTCTCGCTTTAAACTCGGTCCAATCAAATACCAAATGCAGCAGAATGATTTTGATGTTACTTGTTCTGCTGTTTGAATTATGTTCACACATACTGTAAATAATAATATAGCCTCATATGAATGGAATCTTTAACCATCTGTCTTCCCAAAGTGCAATTTAAAGGAGCCTTTTAGCTCATGATTACAGAAAAGGAATAGTGACTAGTAGTTTCTCTGTAACCCAGTTGTATCAGTCAATATCTATATCTATATATATATATATATATATTTGAGAGGAAGGAAAGTGAATGTGATATAAATATGTCCCACCTGTCCCAAATGCAAATGTACCTATTTATGTGAGAGAAACTGCCCTGCCTTTGATATTCATTGTTAGGAAATGTTGTCACCTTACATTGATGTGGGAGTTAGTCGATGTCATGCTTAAATTCTGTGTTGCTGTAGTTTATTCATAGCAGCTTGAAAAAAAAACAAAAAAAAAAAACACTGTTTCTACCTGACAGAGGGGGGGAGGAGAGGCGGGGGGAGTGGGGGAGGGAGAGTGTATCTATACCTGAGTGCACAGGTCAACATCCAGGGAGGTAGACGTGAGAGCTATGGTGGCCCTGCTGAGACAGAAAGGACTTAAGAGAAGGAGGGGAGTAGTGACTGAGGTGTGAGAGACGGCTGACTTTTTAACACCCTCAACTGTCCCTTACGGGTCTCCCATTAGGTTCCGTTGGAAAAATCGGGTCCGCCCAGAAGAGCAGCCTCTCCCACAGTGCGTCCACACGTCCCTGGCTCTGGCCCTGCCACCGTGGGGCCCGGCAGTCCCATCAGGGCCCCACTGGACATGTACTCCTCCAAACAGAAAAAGGGACTGCTCTCCAAAGGGAAGAAACTATTGCAAAGACTTGGCGCTGTAAAATAATTTCTTGACATAACTTGGAGAGTGTCATCCACTTTCTTGTAGTGTTAAAACATATATATATATAAAACACAGTGGACAGGTGGCATTTGTGTGCTTAGCAAATGCTTTATTCTTGTACATCTGTTGTATACTAGAATACTTGTATTTTGTTAACAGCATCAACTACATATTTTCAATAACACATTTCATATTATGGTCCCGAGACCTCATGGTGTCGGCCGATGTAGTATTGAGTATTTTACCTCCAAGTCTCTGGCTGATGAGGTTTTTGCAGTAGACAGAGACGGGGCCCCACGACATTCTCCATTTTTGCACTTGGTCAAGTCAGACGGCACTTAAAACACCACATTACGAGTCTGACCAGTGTCTCTGTGCACAGAAATCAGAATGTCGTTCAAACCCCCCCACCTCCCCGGGGGCTTAATTAAACCTTGGGGTCCACTTTGAACCCGAAGGCTTGGAGGTCGTCGGCCTGAGCTCGATCTAAACGGCCAGTCACGTGAAAGCGTACGAGAGGTTTGCATGCTCTACTTCAGCACATTCCCTCCTGACCCTTTGAGAGTGCATGTGATGTGACGGGCTCCGTGTGGAACCCGGAGCATGCCGTACTTTAATATGGCGTGGCTGACTTGCCGTGCAGTATACTGTGACTAATTAAACTCCTACTCTTCTTCCCTATTTCAACGACTGTGATGGAGGCAAGCGCCCCCCCCACCCCCCCACCAACAAACACATCAGACACCTACAAAACAAGCACATACCGTACCTACTACAGGGTCTCTGCAGTAAAATCAGCCAGAATTGAAATGCCTAGTAGATCCAACCTCCATGTATTTGCCTTATAATTGCACAATGGTTAGTACTTTGTCCAGTAGCGCGTGCAGTTCCATGCCTACTATTGATTTATGTTGTTACTTCATAAAACAAGATCTGTTTGCAGATGTTAATCCTGACTTGTGATGTGCAGGGTATTTGTGTGACTGTTGTGTTTTACATAGGACCAGAGCTTACACATAACCGTCCAGGACTCCCATGTTGACAGTGTCCACCATCCATTGTTCAGCCCAAAACAGAAATTATTTTTAACCTCAGAAAAATACCTTTAGATTAATGTAAATGGGTGAAAAGAACAAAGGTTCCCTGCGCGCCATTTTTTTGGGGGGCTACAGAGTAAATATAAAAAGGGACTATTTTTGTTTGAGTTCACTGTTTTCGATGCCACACTGATGCACATCTGATTTCAAACAAAGTCTACTCTACAGAGGAAACACTGTTACATAAACAGATAAAAGAACAAATAGAAGTAGTTAATCTGTGTGCTATAGCATCAGCAAATGAAGTCCTGCTATTGTACTGCACTTGTTTCATAACATGCAACACTTCTGGGGCTTCACCGGACGAAAGGTTAGACTGTTTTCACAGTAGTTAACAGTGAGACACAAGGCTACCTCTACGCTGACCCTCTACCCTTCGAACCCAAAATCTATTAGATCTGAAATATGTTTATTCAAGCCAATCTGTCATTGATGCCTGTTCAGTGTCCCGAGTCATGTTGGTGCAGGATACAAGTACTGTATATCAATATATATATCTACACCTTAATGTAGAGTAGTGAATGTATGATGAATTGAAAGCCAATGTATTTTCAAAGCTGCCCAAAAGGATTGTGCAGATGTCCGTCTTTGTGCGTGAAATGAAACAGTCCACCTTTATTTCATCACGCCATTCCGTTTTCCCATTTCATCCTCATGTATTTTAAAATCTAGCCTATTTTTTCTATACACAAGAGTTGAACTGAAACTGCCAAAAAAGAATGTATGCAAAACATTCTGTAATACTTTCTGTACAATTCTCGGCCAACAGCCATGTTAACCTGCGGTAAACCGACGTACATCTTTTCCTCTTTATGGACCATGTCTTCAGACATTGCTTCTATTCATTTTGAGTGACTGTTGCTCTTTTTGTACTTTGTCCATTTGTAAAATTGTTTTTAAATGTTTATACTTGATTTTCAAACTGCCTTTTTTGTACATTTAACTTTATAATCAAACAGTGCAAGCTTTCCCCATGGTGTCTTGAAGACCATATTGTTTAAAAGTCTGCAATTGTGTGCTAGCTTTATGATAAGAATTATCAGCCTATATTGATGGTTACAAATTATTGTGTGGGTGTGCATGTGCAATCTTTTCTAAAAAAAAAAAGTCTAAATAAATTTGATATTTTGTAATGTTTGCTTGGTGTGATTTCATTTAAAAAGGCAGAGCTGACATATACCACACCAACAAATGTTTATTAGAACCATTTGGAACACAACAACAACAGCAACAGGACCGAGGTGTTGGCCAGTATGACGCTTAATACTACGGTTCACCATATGTTAAATCCCAACTATGGAGGGCAGTCATTGCCATAAACTAATCACTGGGAGGCTCACTTGTATAACAAACAGAAAGATTTTAGGTTCCCCTATGAAAAATAAGGTTAGCTTAGATACGTTTCTTTAATCAAAAGGCATATAAATATTTCTCATTTCAGAGACTACGTGAATTAACTCAGATCAAGTTTCTTGTGACGTTTCTTCAATGATGCAAACCCCAAGTGTATCATTTCAACCTGCCTTTGACCTTGAATTGTGGCTTTGTCTTTGCATTAGACTTCAATATAAGTAATGCGAACTTCTTGTACTGCGTAACTCAATACACAGGGCTGTTTGAGTCTGATGCTAGAAATCCAAACTCTACGTATCATCAAAACTCAATACACATGCATTTAAAGTAAAGAGAACTTTTCTAACTGAAGGTTTAAATCCACACAGTTCTTTACCAGGTAACTTAAGAGTCAGAGCCCAGCAAATGGCTCATCTTGTTCTCCTTATAGGTAGAAGAGGAAGTCGTCCAGTTTCACATTGGGCTCCCTGTGAATGCTCTGGCCCACCAGGTAAGCCAGCTTGTGGGCGTACTGGCAGGGAGCAGGCACTCTGATGGTCCCCTGAAGCAGAAAGAAAGAAAGAAAGAAAGATAGATAGATATGTTTGACCATTATTACTATGCTCCTACGGCAAATGTTGGCTCTGATCACTTGATTCTTATTAAAAGGAGCACCAGGAAGACATTTTCAGTGCAGCTGCAGTCATGATGTTCACACACTGCACATGTTTGTCCAGACCAGTTGAGAAAGGAGGAATTAAACTTACTGGGGTAGTGATTTCAGAGCCAGCCTACCTGCCAGTTGTAGTACATGTGGCACAGCTTGTAGGTGAGCCGCTGCATGTGATCGGGCTTCAGTCCGCTGGTGTCGTACACAACATTGTAGTGGGTTGGTGAGACGCTTCCACCTCCACGGACAGACTGGCTCACGATGTAGAAGTCATACCTGGCAAACAAAGGCTGCAACACTTAACAACTCCAACTTACTGAACCCATGAATAGATGCTGAACAGTTAAACATACCACTCTGGACGGGTGACCTCCGAGTCAACGACAGTGCCTGGGGGAGGGTTGGACACCTTGCCATGGAAGTGGGAGAAGAACCTGCTGCTGACGCGCTTCTTCACCACCACCACAGTCAACTTTGGTCTATGGCAGGCGGACAGAGAGGAGCCATCAAAAACTTGCAGTATAATATTTTTGTTCAAGCTCTTGTGGCGTGTGTGTGTGTGAGCTCCCCCACTCAGCAACTGATGTGTGAGTGGTGCAAAGGAGGATACATGCAAACCACAGTCAATATTAATAGGCAAATCAGAGGACAGACAGGAAAGAGACTAATACAGAATACACTATGTCCTCAGAACATTGATGGTTTCACAAACCAAGCCAAAAAAAAAACAAAAAAAACACACGCACATGTAGTCGTGCCCCATGGACTTGATCGAGTCCATGATTTGTGAAACCTCATAGTTGACCACGCTGTGCAGCTGGCCGTCTCCCACTCCATCTCGGTACACAATGATGCGTGAAGGAAGGCAGTTGTTGAACTTCAGGTAGTCTTTCAGTGCAGCTGCAAAGCAAATACAAAGTTATGGCAGTTGTGCTGAGAGTGGTATTAGAGAACAGTTTGTAAAGTTTGTTAAAGTTGGGAGAGCGACTTGCCACTTAAGGCCATCTTCAGTGAGTCCATGATTTCCTGACCTCTGTGCTGCAGCACACACTTTGAGAACCACCTTGTCAAAGATCAGAAACATCACACAATGTACCGATTGTACTATGGCACTGAAAACAGAAATAGGTACCTTTTCTAAAAATCTCTTTAAGTCAAACTGTCACTATGTATTGCAGACCACGGAACAGTATGGAAAGAAACCGTGCCAGCACAAACTAACCTGCTCATGCCCTGGTTCAGACTGGCCACTAGAGCTCCAATGGACCTTTTCCCAGCAGAGATGTCATGGTAGCAGTCGATGCCCACGATCATCAGCTGTTTGAGCTGCACAGAGAGGTGGAACAAGTTAGGAGCAGTATGTTATGTTCCAGTTCGGTCACAAACAATCATGGAAACTAATGCACCATCTGCCTCCCCTGCCTAAGACACACACATGTTCAATTTCACTAAGTTACAGAACACATGCACCGACCGCGACCTTGGGGACATCCTTTAATAGTCGTGCCCAGGGCGTGTGTAATAGTGATGCCAGCTCTAGGAGTGGTGTTATTTGAATAACTCACTCAAGATAGGATTTTCCTGTTAAGTCAGTTATTCATTCCCACTGCAGCTCTAGAGCCAGCTATCCGCAAGATGCAGACAAAGAGCTGGGAGCTCTGGGCGCAGGCGATACAGAGGAAGACATTCAAACATTGTTCATTCAACGTTACATCTAAGACCCACATAGTATGACACAAAGCCAGATGAAAGTTGTCAGTGTCTAATTTTACTGTCGCCATGTGATGTGGTGGTTCACTTTTACACTGTGATAAGCGATTTTAGACCCTAGCATGTGTCTTTATGTGTTCAACCTGCTTTTACTGCCAAGTCAGTTTGGATATATCCTTCAACAATATTGTAGACTCGTCTGTCTGCGTCTCTCTGAAGTCGTTTTTTCATATTTCCGAAAATTAGATTCTCTCTCTTCAGGCAGTGCAGTCAGCAGTGTCAGCAAGTCTACTGGAGAACTACATGGTTCTTGGTTTCCCATAACACACCTTCAACTTCAATTTCTTCAATGTAATTAATTCATTCATTCATTAGTGTGAGCATGACTTACAGGGATTTCCACACTCCAGAGCTCTCCTCCTATCTTGCAAGCCATCTGTAGTGCAATCTTGGTAGCCACAGTCATGAGTGCCTGAGGCCGGCTGAGGGTGTAGGCCACCACACACTGGCTGGGAGTGGGGCAGTCCACACAAAGGTACTTCTTGACGCTGTCGTACTTGTCCTTTCTCTTGCTGGACAGGACCACCACCACCTAACAGACACAAGCCACACTAAGGTCTCATACTGCTGTGTTAACGGGGCACATCTCTATGCCCCAAAACACAGCATGCAAACGTTAAAGCTTTTTAATGGTTCACGTGACATGTCACAAGTTGTGAAGGTGACCAGCCCCTCAATGTTTGTGAATTATGTATAGAGTCACTAACCATCTGTGTATCAGGTCCAATGTTGTGCTGCAGCGCTCTGAGGAGAGATTCCTGATGATCCTCATACTCGATCCTGAGTAAAGGACCAGGTTACAATTATTAAGTGAACTGGGGATGCACAGATAGCGACTCAAACAGCTGGATCAGGGATCTCTGACAATAGCGCTGATCAACGAACCAAACTATTCAATTCTATGTCTACGAGTGTATACTAGTGTACTACGTCATGTGTCGGCAGCACACCAGTACTGGCTGTGATCATCCGTCTGAACAGAAACATCTCCATGCTACTCTGGACAGGCTTTCTAAGCTTTTAGTAAAGTTCACTTTGAAGAGGACCATCAAAATTGGCTGAGGACCAAAACCAAGTATTGGACTCAGTATCTGGACTGAAAGAGTCAGATCAGTGCATCCCCAACCATAACCACGCAATCATGCTGGGCAATGTGACCAAAACTGAATATAACCATATATAAAGTTGAACTGACACTTCTCTAAAAAGTACAACATATATATTAGACTGTATTCGTTTTCGCTAGATGTACCTAATAAACACCAGTGCAATTAAATGTAATTGGGGAGAAAAAAAAAAAAAAAAAACACCAACCCTCTAAATTCAGGGATTTCAGGCACCAGTCATAAATAATTTCACTCTTTAAAGTTGCAATCACCTCCTTCCATCACAAAATAGGATTTTTGATTGTAGGATGCACGTTGAGGTTATGCTAGAACTCACACGATGGCTCTCTGTATGCGAATACCAAGTGGCCCTGAGACTTTGCTGAGGGTTTGCAGGAGGGCCTGAGCTTCGTTGTGGTTACGACGGGTGTGAAACATGAGCCAGTTACTCAGCGGACAGCAGCTGATCAGAGGAACCCCTCGCATTTCTCGGGACCACTCAACTGTCATGGGATCGTACGTATACTAGGTAACAAAATATTATGTTAATCTCTCAATTAAGATCACATGAATAAATCAATTTAATGAATAAAAAAAAAAAACAACACATTTATATAACCACAAGCATATTATACCGATCTTGATCCCTGGAAAATCCTCTCCGCTGGGAGGACTCTGCCAGTCAGATTTAGGAGTGTCTTATCGAAGTTGAGTCCCCACTTATCCAACTCCAACTGTGCGTCAGCATTCCTATGAAATAAATTGTAGGATTTAAACCAAAGCCTCGGATTATGCTGCCTGAAGATGTTGACAGGAAAAAAATGTATTTTAACTTCTGTGCATATGCACAGACTAATTACACAAACTGTGATGAGATGACGATAACTTCTAAAGAACGGTTTACTGACAAGTGATTGAATAGTGTAACTTATCTATACATTTGTGTTAATCTTTTTAAGAAGCAGGCAGGGAAGCACTGTTGTGATGGGGGTCAATGTTAACATTTAATATCATTTGTGATGTTTACAACTTCTCCATTGTCAAGAAGGAGCCAATTGGGACTAATTAGGATTTGCTAAGGCTTGAAATCACATCTACCCACCCATGTGTTGATTAAACCTACTCTGCAGGCTGGCCATGAACTGCTGCAATGCACATCTAGTGTGGCCAAATATCAGTTCATCAAATGCTGCAAGCACCAATTTATGACTATGAAACTCTTGACCACAAGTACACTGATAAAACATGGTTCACTGATCAGATTGATGACACATTGATTATCACCCACTTCTGAATGTTAGTGACAAATCTGTTGAGGCGTCCGTCCCTCTGCTCTGGGGTCAGTCTGGTGTGGCTGGTCAAACCCTTCATGATGTTCATGTCGGCTCGCATCTTGTCAGTCAAGCCTGTCCAACACAATGAGATTCCACTTAAAGTTTATGACAAATTTCACTCAATGCTTACAGTTAACCACGGAGCACATCTGAGCACAGAGACTTTTAGCAGCATTCAACTGCTGTCACCAATAATCACATAAGATTTTAGGCCCGTCTGCACTTTTATGCTTTTGCCTGTAGTCTTGTGATCAGAAGGAAAGGAATCAGGAAAGACTAACACACTGGAGAACAGGATACCTGTAAGGTAGCACAGCTCTGGAACAAGCATGGCAGGGCCAGGAGGAGGACCTCCACTTGGACCCATCCTCTTCACATGGCTGATCAGCAGCACCTGGTTACCATCAGTGATGTCCAGGCCATATTGCTTAGAACAGAAAGTATGAATATGATTAATAATTATTGATATCAATTATTGTCCTAGTTACACCAATACTTGTGTTGAGTACATGACATCTACCGTCTTGTAATAGTTCTTGAAGGAAATGTCAGTGTCTCCCCTCTTGAATGTGTTGTTGGGGGTGTGATCCCATGCAATGTCATCAATCCTGTAGGTTTTGTTGTTGTACCTAAAGTGGGAGTACATACACAGAGGTGCACTGAAACAGATGCAATTGTTTGGCTGATAAACAGCACCTCCAAGCCCTGTATTAGAAAAGATGCAAGACCTAATAACTCAAGAATGTGTGTGTGAAATGTGGCTCATACTTAGTGAGGACGATGAGTCCAATAAGCTCCTTAGCGCAGATGTCAGGGAAGCGCTGACTTCCACATTGCTGCCTCAGGTTGGCCATAAAGTCAAGCACCGTCTCACTACGCAGCACCTTGTGGCTCACATCAATACACAACATGATGGACGACTCGTACTGCAAGATGGTGGTGGCGTAGCCTGGCCAGATGGTCAGCCTAGGATAGACAGGACAGGCTCATCGAACTGAACTCCTACTGAACTCAGCTACAGCTGCTCACTGGGTTTAAACCTGTCTATTGGGACAAGCAATCAAGATAAAACATTTACTTCACCTTTACTAAAATAAGATACTATAGTCCAGCATCTTATTTTACACCAAAAGCAAACCATCAGGTTTTATACACTTCATTTCTTATACAGTCCACGTTGACAAAAAAAGGAGATTACTCTAATTAAACCAATCAAAAATATACCTATATAGAGCCATCCGACTGCACTGACTAGTTCCCACTTTAGGGAAAGGTATACATAAATGATGAGAAACAGCTGAAAAAGAGTGAATCCACCGTGTCCTCTCTGGGATGTGAAGTTCTCTAATCCCGAGGGAGTATTTAAAAGAATGGTGGAATGAACTGAGAAAATCTTTCTGTTTATATATACCCCTATTATCAGGTTTCTTATTTGAGAAGCTTGATAGAGCTGTATAAAAGGAAATAGTGAGGAAAATGCAGATACTTGTGTTGTGGGACGTCGAGTGGATCATTGGGGTTGTAATAGTTGCGTCCAATCTGCTGCATGTTAAGAATTCTCAAGATCCTGAAGAAATGAGAAAACACCATTGATCGGAAATTTCCAAAATGCTGCAGTGAATTGTTCTAGTATCAAACCTTATGCAATCAAATGTGATGGAGAGAAAAAAAGAGAGACTTGGAAAATCTACCTTCTGAACATGATGTTGTAAAATTGGATGCACACTGGAGATGTTGGTGGCAGTTCATTTGTCAGAGTGACTGTTATCTGAACCTTCTCTCCATTCCTCGTCTCGCTGTGGAGCACAGTCTCCTAAACACAAATTAGACATTACAGGACAAGGAAGGAAACCTACACTTGTCTGGGGAGAGCAAAATTAAATTAAGTTATGATAGAACCTTCAAATAAAATAGGTAAAAATTAATATGTATAGTAATATGTAAACTCTTCATTCATTAGTTAAAAAACAAACAAAAAAAACAGTTGTTGCCTTAATTTTGTTAGTTCCTCTAAATGTTTGATTTTAGAATCATCAGATTACCTTGTTGTGCAATTTGTGAGGCAGAAAAAGCAGAGCTCCATCAAAGCTCCGCGCTGAGCCGAGCACTTCCTCGTGATGGAAGAGGAGGGCAGATCTCAGGCGACGCGACTCCATTTGTGGTTTGTAGTCCACATGGTACTGATACAGAACCCACTGAGGGCGGGACAGGATGCGGAAGTAGTTCGCCGTCAGAGGAATCACAGCACCACTTGTTCCTGAGGAAGTACGCACACAAAGGAGGGAGTGATATATAATGCTCTCCACCAAATGTATATTTACTGAATGTTGGTGTACGTCAGTTTGGAATGATGACTGACCACATTTTGATTCCTTAACATGCTCCATGGCCTGCCTGGTATTAATCCCTGAATCGTTGAAATCTCGGCGGCGTCCACCTCTTTCTCCCAGCTTTACCTGCTGAAATCCGCCTGAAATCTGTCGAACAGCTGATAAAAACAAATTAATATGGTTAAGACTAGCTTGCATTCTAGTTTTTGTGATGCAAAAGTAAAGCTTAACTAGAACCAGTCAAGCTGCAATTTACATCTGTCTGTCCAGACCCAAGATTAGTGTCATCAATTCAGATACAACCAATTGTGAATTATCATCTCCCCCACTGGTCCTCAGTTATGGTGCTGAATTCTGGCCAGAAAAATTAATAATAATGTTTTGCAGAACAATATGCTGCCACAGGTAAGTTGCCCTTTTAGGCATAAAATGCCATAATTTGATCATTTTATTCTACCAGGCATTTGTGTGAAATTTAGTCATAATGAGTGAACGAAGTCATGGCCAAAAACGTGTTTTGTGAGGTCTTATCAGTTTATCCTTGAGTCCATGAGGACATTTGTGCCAAGCTTGAATAAAGTCTCTCCAGGTGTTCCTGAGATATCACACTCACGAGGATGGGTCGGACAGAAAAATATAGTGCCTCCTGCCACGACTATCACCAGCGCAGAGGCGTACAAATACAACAGGCTGTATGAGAACAAGATTAGATCGCCTACTTCACAGTCCTGAGAACAAACATTAGAAACAGGAAATGTTTTAGGGATTAGCAAGTAAAATTTATCACTGCAGTGCAGGAGGAATGCATACTCCTCAAGTCCAGTGTGTGTCTATCCAATGGTTTTTTGTTTTATGATTTCCTGATTTGATTTAGGGCAGCCTCACGGTATGAAGGTCCTGGGTTCAAATCCGCTGGCTGACAGGCTTGTGGTTTGAACTTTCTGAGTAGAGTTTGCATGCTTTCGCTGTGCTTGCGTGGGTTTTCTCCAGGTTCTGCAGTTTCCTTCCAAAGTCCAAAGACATGCGGGTTAGGTTAACTGGTGACTCTAAGTAGCCCGTAGGTGTGAGTGTGAATGGTTATCTGTCTATGTGTTGGCCCTGTGATTGACTGGCGACCAGTCCAAGGTGTGCTCCGCCTCCTGCCCAATGTCAGGAGGCAGAGTACCACAAGATAAGCGGTATAGACAATGGATGCATGGTTTGACTTACATTTCTGCAGAGACTTTCAAAACATAAGGAACAGCAAAGATCATTTGACATAAGAAACAACTTTATCATGACTTTGTTTGACTATACCTTCTTCAGAAAAGGGTCCTGGAGCACCCTTCTGCCTCCCTCTACCCACCAGCTCTGCCTCTGAGGGTGGGGCAGCCACTGGTGCAGGCTCTCGAGCCTGGCTCTTCAGGAAAGAAGAAAGTTGGAGATGTGGCAATGAGGCATACAGTCCATTCTCTTCGATGGAAAAACGGCAGTTTTGTTGACCGATTTTGGCACCTTGCCAATGACTTCAACAGTGTGCATGACCAAGGGCACTGGTCAAACTGAGCTGAATATACTAAACTTCAACTGTCCATTTGCATTTCGCACAAAAGATTACTAATCAAGTGGTGTGTCCTTCCTTGCATTTCCACACTCAAGCTTCCTCTAAGGGGAATTAAAGCATTAATCTTGTATTGATGTATCAAGATAACTGGATACTATGCACATGTACTTAGTGTCTTGTCCCAACGATTTTACATCAAAACCACAAGATCCAATGAAACTAGCACTTCTTGCCTCTGAAAAAGTTTCATAAATATTTAACTCCTGAGGTGTGGTAATGATTGCCTTGAGTGTGATTTGAAATAACACATATTCTTCTGTAAAGAGCACCTCTCATGGTAACACTGAGCTGTGTGGACCATCCTCAGCATCAGCGACAATTATTTAGATTTGATGTTTCATTGGCGAGCACCACAACCAAAATTAGGCTGCATTACTCTCCAGTTAATTTGGATTGTAACAATCTCAGATACTTTTCAAATCCTGCAGAAATAGAGCCAAAAACATCTACACAATGACAAGGTTTCCACTAGAAGTAAATGTTTTTTTTGAATGATATTTAATGACAGCGTACCTGAACAAGATCTTAAATAATTCACTCACTCAAGGAGATCAATAAAAACAGATAAGATAAGATTCACCAATGTGCAACAGTGCACCGGCACAAAAGTTCATGATGCAATAGCCTGATTAAAGTGTGTACTGGATACAATTTGGGATGAACTTGCGATGCATCGTTTCCGACATCTTTACATCAATGAAATCAGATTTATTATCTCTGCCAGACGTGAGCACTTCTGTTATCTTCACCGCTGTGTAAACTGTAAAGACTGTAGAGAGCTGGTTGGCACACTTTTCGCTCTCTGCTGTGTTTCTCTGACATTATTTATGTTAAAATATTCTTACCAGCAGCAAATAAAAAGTTAAGGTCTCGGGTTTGAGCATCTGTGTTTCAATCTAAGCTGCAAAAATGCTTTAAATGAGGTGATGTGTTTGAAATCATGTGGCGCATTTGTGCCAACAATGAGTTGCTTACCAAGTTTTAGTACTAGAGAGACAAGTAAGTGAGGCAAAGATGTCCTTTAGTTCATTTATAATGTGCCGTTTGCTTAGTAACAACTAAGGAAACAAAATCAAACCATACTGAACTTTATTGCTTAGTTTTTTTTTTTGCATTCCTCCAGTTTTATCGCACATCTAAAGGCATTGGTAATTGCTTCCTGTGTGCTTTGATGTGAGAGAGATGGTATGACATGCATGTAAACTGTCATGGCCGCAGTGATGTGGAGGCACGTGTCCAGTAGAAGCTGCTCTTACCGCTCCAGTGGCGGCGGTCTCTTGACCGCGTGCCCTTCCTCGTGATCTCGCTCGTGCCCGTCCAGTCATTTTCGGACAGCCTCGAAATGTTATAACTATTAAAGAGAATATTCATCCATCACAGAAATTGTAACTACAGAAACATTCAGGACACGATGGCTGGAGTTATCCGTAGAATTAGCTTAGACTGAAAAACATCAGGAGGCCACCAAACTGTTCCAATTCCTCTGACCAAAGTTTAACGTGAAGCCATCAAAATAATCTAACTAAATAATCTAACGCTTACTATGAATTATACACAAATTAAGTTATACATGAAAGCTTTAAATGCGCCCTGCTAATAGAGAGAAGGGAGTTCAGCAAGCTAGCGTTAGCATTGACGCTAGGTCAATGTCAAGCTAGCTTAACACGACATGCTAAAAAAAAAAAAAAAAAGTTACCACCAACTAAACACCTTTCTTTGACATGATAACAAACTCACATAATACATTTTAAATTTCTTAAACTAAACACCATTTACATGTTGTGTTTGTAGACTGGTTTGCTGGCCAACTACCGCTAGTTGATGGATGGAGCTAATGTTGCTCACTGGCTGCTAAAAATCCGATTAAATCTAAGATTGGTGAAGAAATCAGATTCATTCATGCGACTTAATGTCAGTGCAAACATTCGGTGCATAAACTGTAACAGACATACTCACATTAGAAGTTTGTTGTAACTGAGTGCACAATGAAAAACGCTGAACTCGCAGAAACCTTGATATTAAAAAGAAATTGGAGAAAAAGCGTGAAGTTAATTACGGGCCTCTTCACTGAGAAGATTAATACGCTCTGCAAATTTATTTTTTTTTACTCTCCTCAAACACTTCCTCTGTTTACATAAGGCGTCGTTGTCTCGTACATGTGCACTTATTCAGAATCAATCTGATGAAGACATGCACGACGGCTGGCTGAAATAACAATTCATAAAAGCCTGAGAACTATTTTTTAAAGCGCAGTGATTCGTTTAACCCAGTGCTGGTGTGTCTTCTTCTGCAAACAGTGCGGTATCTGGTTGAACCACTAGATGGCAGCAAAGTCCCTGCAGTAAATATACAGACTGGGTCAGCAGCATCTTCCTCACTGAGCTTTCTAACCAAACTCACACACATATTGTTTAATAAATCAGCACACTGACAAATGTCCAGTTTGTGAGCTGTTGAGGCCACACCTGCACTAATAGTAAGAACATTTACCCCTAATGTCACCTTGACTTCTTGTCGTTGATCATAATCGGTAACAGTTTCTGTATAACTTCCAGTTTGTCAACATTCTAAGACAAACTATGTGATAAATAATGTGATGCATTCACATTATAAAGGTTTATGTCAAGTTCAAACAGTGGTGGGTAAATTAAATGAGGATGTGGGTGCTGATTGGCCTTGAGTGAGGCCTTGATAAATGTAGGCAGAGGCTTTGCGTATGAAGCTGATCCTTTCCTTTCACACCAAGTTTAACTTATAATGATGATGAAAAATGTGATGATTCATACATGTAAGTATCAAGAATGCTTTTACAAAGTCAAAGTCAAAAAAAAAAAAAAAAATCCTGCCATGCACTACTTGTCAGAGTTAGCCTACCTGATCACAAGCTATTATTGCAAACTTTTCCTCTCTTCTCTGCAACACCCTCCCATTTGAAACAGAACTTGGCACCTCAGAGG